>NC_134466.1:18565068-20045693 GCF_047948215.1 Lycorma delicatula
GGGTGCCTCCTGGACAAACAGTTAACCGATATTTCTACAAAGAAATTTTAGGAAGGCTTCGTAAACGAGTTCTACGTGTCCGTGCCAACATTGCTGATAGTTGGATTTTGCATCACGATAATCCGCCATCCCATACTGCTCTGTCAGTACAGCAATTTTTAACCTCAAAACAAACTTCAGTACTACCACAGCCACCTTATTCACCAGATATCGCTCCGTGCGACTTTTTTCTATTTCCAAGAGTCAAAATGCCGGTCAAGGGACACCATTTTCAAACAACACAAGATGTCCAAAAAGCTGTGACGAGGGTCTTGGAGGATATTACAGAAGATGAGTTCCACAAATGTTACCATCAATGGCAGAAGCGCTGGAATAAATGTGTGCAATCAGAGGGTAACTACTTTGAAGGAGACAACACTAAACATGACTAAAACGGTAAGCAACATTTTTTTTCACATCAGTCTCATTACTTTATTGTCGCACCTCGTATAAACTAGCCGGCAATGCTTCGCTAATGCTAGATTTGAGTATATATATATATATATATATATATATATATATATATAGATTAAATTAACACAATTAACAGTTTGATAAATCATTAAAAACTGAATATTACGGGACTTTACAAAATTTAACTTTTCATTTTACCCTTTTTCCTTTTTTCCCTATGTTACTATTTTTCCCCATTTCCCCTTACCCTTTTCCCTATCCCTCTTTTTCTTTCTCAATTTTCCATTTCCCCTCTTTGTCCTTTCTATATCCTCTTCATTATTTTTCCTTCCCTTTTTCTCTTTCCTCTTGTAACCATTTCCCATTTTCCGGTAAATTGGTCCAGTAGTTTTTTTAGTCTATAGCGAACACACATATGAACATTGGCTTTTATATATATATGTAAAAAAAATCTGTATGTATGTTTGTTTGTGTCTTAAATATCTCGACACCGGCGTGCCCACAACTCACCAAAGTTTCATCGCAACACAAACATTCATTTTAAAAATTTTTTATTTAAAAAAATGATACACGATCATTAACGATCATATACGATAAATGTAACGATTGTTACATTTATCGTATATATATTTTATATATATATATATATATATATATATGCAATGAAACTTTGGTGAGTTGTAGTGCGCCTGCGAAGGTTTCTAAATTAGTTTGGGGCCGCTAGGCGGAGCTGGGGTCGAGATATTTCGAAAAATTGTATTTATGAACCGATTTAGCTCATATTCAGAATATATAGTATTAGTTACGTGAAACGAAAGTTTTTGCAAAGATTATACCCGCTAGATGGCGCCGGTGTCGACATATTTACGAAACAAACAAATATACAGGCTTTCTACTTCAATGTACAGAGTTATCATAAAAGAATGGTGCGGTTTCAGTAATTCATAGGCAGATTGTAGAGAAATTTCTAGATGTTATATTGGTATCCCTGAAAGCCTCCAACCCAAAAGTTTGTTTATCAGCAGTTGTAACCACAACGTCAGTTCTTGTATTGTTGTTGCGGTGAGTTTAGCGAGTTACTATGTTCTCGGATGAAGACAAAGAAAAGTGAATTAAAATCCGTAGTTTTTGTTCAACGTGCGTTTCGACGTGAATTCGGAAGAGATCCACCACACAAAAACAACATAACACGTCGGTTAAAACGATTTCAAGAAACCGGATCGGTTTAGAAACAGAAATCAACCGGCAGACCAAGTGTACCAGACGAAACGGTTGAACTAATTAGACGATCGGCAATTAGAAGTCCTGAGTAGTCCATCCCCCGTCGAAGCGTCGAATTAAGTATTCCAAAATCAACAGTTCACAAAGTTTTACGTAAAAAACTGAAATTACACGCTTATAAAATCAAGATACTGCAGGAATTGAAACCCGATGATGGTGTAAAACGTTACAATTTCGCTCTTGAAATGTCGGACAGAATAAGTGAAAACGAATCGTTTTTAGACGATATAATTTTTACAGACGAAGCTACATTCCATATGAATAGATGCGTTAACGACACAATTCACGAATATGGGGCTCTGAAAACCCACACGCAATTATCGAGAAACAACGCGATTCGCCTAAAGTTAATGTTTGGTGTGGTGTGATGAAAAAACAATTAATGGAGTCGTGTATCTCGACATGTTAACCGATTATTGCTTTCCTCAGCCGGATGAACTCGAAAACATTCATCGACTTCATTTCCAACAAAATGGTGCTCCCCCGCACTTCAATGCGTCGGTCACGGACGCTTTGAATAAAAATTTGGAGATCGATGGATAGGCCGGCAAGGACCCGTACTTTGGCCTCCAAGGAGTCCAGACCTGACACCTTGAGATTTTTTCTTGTGGGGGTACATCAAAAGTGTTGTTTATATACAAATAATTCGCGACCTAAACCGCTTAAAAAACAGGATTAATAAAGCAATGACAACCATTTACGAAGAAATGTTAACTAATGTTTGGAGAGAAGTTGAGTATCGTTTGGACATTTGTCGAGCGACTAAGGGCGCACATATTGAAATTTTTTAATTATGTAAAAAAATGTTTGAGACAACAAATTTGAAAAACAAAAAACATAAACTGTAAGTAATTCTGTTTTAATGTAAACCATGTTCAAGACAGCACCATTCTTTTATGATAACTCTGTATATAAAAGGCAATGTTCGTATCTGTGTCCCCTGAAGACTAAAAAATTACTGGACCGATTTACGCACGGTTTTTTGAAAAACGATCCGCGTTATCCTGAGAAGGTTTAAAGCTATTCAAATTCTCGATCTGTCCAGTAGAAAGAAAGTTAAGTGTTTTGAATCGAGTACAGTGTTTAGAGAGTAGTTTGAATTAAATCCTGTAGATAATGCTGTTCTGAAAATTTGATTTATTTAAATTCTGACTTTTATAAAGCGAAAGGTTAAATTTTGTAAAGTTCTGTAATTTTCCGTTTTTTAATGTTTTATCAAATTTTCAAAATTGTATTAATATACTGAAATCTATCAATAACGAAGCAATATATAAAATCCATACATCGGTAAAATAAAGCATATTTTATCACCTTTTCTTTGAGTTATAATCACGATTTAAAATATTTACGATTTAATGTCAGAGTCTTTGTCAAATTAAGAAATACGGAATGCTTTCTTTTTAAATAAATATTCATGAAAATAAAGATAAATTTCCATTCCGTATAATTATATTTGTGCACTTATGAATAAAATTTACACTCGAATAACAATCCGCAATGTAATCAAACCCAAAAATTGTTAAATGATAATAAATACGTTAAAAAATTTTAAAAACTTCAAAATAAAAATGTAAATTTAAATATTATGAAAAGGAGCCACAATATTTTAAAAAAACATCTGTTAAAGCAGTTAACGAGTTAGCAGTGTTTGAATTTGGTAAGAAGAAAACTCATGTCGGGCAGGTTAAGAGGAAAAATTTTATTATTTATTACTACTATTAAATTTTGTTTGTATTTATATTAAAATTCTAAATATTACGCGTTGAAATGGAATTTTCTAGCAATAAAGACGGTAATCAATAATCTAGCATACCAAGGTGATTATTAGAAAAAATAAATATATATGTATATACATATTTTACATCAGAATTATGTTGTAGGTGTCAGTATCTGTTATCATCGAACCATATCATAGTTCAAGTAGTTCTAACGACAATATGACAGAGGAAGAATACATCGATCTTTTTAAGGGGGTGTCGTTCAGCGATGTTATATGCGATCGTCTCTGAACCATCACGTCATACAGTTTCCACCTCCTATATTTTTCCTCTCTTCACACCACCCGCCCGTTACATTACCTATCCTACAACGAAAGAGAAAAGGTAGAAAAACAGAACGGAAAAATACGGTGTAGATTGTTACGTGTTGTGATGGGAGAGAAAATTCAAAGAGCTTACTCATTTTCTGAACTCGTCCTTTCTTTACTTACTCATTCCCCTTATTTTTCTTCTTTTTTTTAACCATTATGTCTAAAAAAAAAGGTTCTCCTATTTAATGGATTGAGTTCAGATTTTATCTCATGTATTTACGTACAAGTCACTTGAATAGATATATAGAAACAGTCTTTTTTTCAATTTATTTTACATATTTTTTTTAAATCTTTATTTCATTTGTTAAGCGTGTAATTTAAACATATGTTTTTTTTTCTTTTTATATACAGCGTATTACATTTTTCTCTTTTATTTTTAAATCTTTTTGGTTTAACATAAGAATAAATGTACTTTAAATATTAAAGATTTATAAATCATTTGCTGATGATATAGTAATTCTAGCCGAGAGTTAAAAGGATTTATAAGAAACAATGAACGGAATAGATGAAGTCCTACGCAAGAACTATCGCGTGAAAATAAACAAGAACAAAACAAAAGTAATGAAATGTAGTAGAAATAACAAAGATGGACCGCTGAATGTGAAAATAGGAGGAGAAAAGATTATGGAGGTAGAAGAATTTTGTTATTTGGGAAGTAGAATTACTAAAGATGGACGCAGCAGGAGCGATATAAAATGCCGAATAGCATAAGCGAAACGAGCATTCAGTATGAAATATAATTTGTTTACATCAAAAATTAGTTTAAATGTCAGGAAAAGATTTTAGAAAGTATATGTTTGGAGTGTCGCTTTATATGGAAATGAAACTTGGACGATCGGAGTATCTGAGAAGAAAAGATTAGAAGCTTTTGAAATGCGGTGCTATAGGAGAATGTTAAAAATCAGACGGGTGGATAAAGTGACAAATGAAGAGGTTTTGCGGCAAACAGATGAAGAAAGAAGCATTTGGAAAAATACAGTTAAAAGAAGAGACAGACGTATAGACTACATACTAAGGCATCCTGGAATAGTCGCTTTAATATTGGATGGACAGGTAGAAGGAAAAAATTATGTAGGCAGGCCACGTTTGGAATATGTAAAACAAATTGTTAGGGATGTAGGATGTAGAGGGTATACTGAAATGAAACGACTAGCACTAGATAAGGAATCTTGGAGAACTGCATCAAACCAGTCAAATGACTGAAGACAAAAAAAAAATAATAATCATTATCGATTTAATATAATATAAAAATTTTGATGTTATAAATATTACTTTATGCGTACATACGTGTGTTCTTTATTAAAAAAGAGTATGCTAAATATCTTAAGCAACAATATTTTTATTTATTATAAACGTTATTTTCTTATAAATCAAAAACCATTAAATCGATCTTATTTATTCAATTGTCATTTGACATTTTAAACATTAAAAACCGATTAAGGGAACATTTTTTCATGTAACTTTATTATATATCTTCTACAAAGGTTTTTTAATAATTAAAGAGACAAATGATTGTTGAAAAGTTATTATTTATTCTATGTAAATGAAAGTAACGCTACTTTTTAAAATAATTTCACGTTACATTTAGGAATTTGTCGCATTTTTACTTCCTTGTAGAATATAGAGGAAGTATAGTAATCGCAAAAATTTCGGTTTACAGATTTCAACGGAAATAACAATTTTCAACATTCCTGAATCCATTTTGACTAAATTCGGCGTGACGTCTGTACGTACGTACCTATGATCTGGCAAAACTAAAAAAAACGATTAGTCGTAGAATGTTGAAATTTTGGATTTAGCTGCTGTAACGTATAGTTTTTATCCACCTTCCCTTTTGACTGCAATCGACTGGAAAAAAAGTGTGCAAAAAAAGCCCAAAATCCAAATGGATTTTACGTTTTCTTAACTGCAGTAATAAACCCTCATTGACAGCTTTTCAACGATATAACATAAGCGGTATTTATTTCCTTTGGTTCTAGAATTATAGCCGCATAAAATTTTCATAAATGAAATATTTGGATCTTACAAGGGGAAGGCACATCGGTTCGAATCGGACTTCATCTCCTTTTTTATAAATTTAAATATATTGATTTATTAATAATTATTAACCTTTGATTGTAAAAAAGTTTTACAATAATAACAATAAAAACAGATCAGAAGATTTTAATGAAATAAAATTTTATGTACTTTTAAAAATGTGTATATTTAATTTAATAGGCGTACAAAGAAGTCATGTGGTGTCACACATCAGATTTTTCTATAAGGTTTCTTATGCCAATATTAATGAATCGTTCACCTCGGTATCTATAATTTTCTTATGAAGTAAAATATCGAATTCGTTAAAAGCTCCTACTATTCTTCGGGTAAGGGCCTAAAATATACCTAAAAGGTTTTTTGATATCACCAAACCATCGGCCCAGCAGGTGGAAAAAAATGGGGTTTTGAAGACAAAAAATCATACCTCCTTTAATAGGCACGTTATCAAATCGTTTAAAAGTGGTCATCAGTTCTCTAAACATTACTTAAAGCTTTTGTCTGAAACAAGTTTTAATAAGACCAACCCTTACGGCAAGATGATCAAAATTAGCTGGAATTGTAAGAAGATAGGGCTTGTCGTATGTTAAACATGTGAAACTTTTTTCACATGCATCCATTGTCGTATTGTCCAATACGGTGGTAGCTTCGTAGGAGGTTGTTTTAAAAACACCAGTGCATACAATTAAGGCTCTGCGCTGAGCACTTCTTAAATTTTGAGTAAGTGCTCGATTTCTTTTTAACCTATGCGTACAAACGGACGCCGCCTAAGAGGTCATACTTTCGAAGACACCTCGGTACGTCATGTAAAAATGACGGCCCGACAGCCCGGAATCCTTTCGAGCACTTCTCCTAAGCTTGTGCATCGGTGTTACTTGCCTCATGTGGTCGCTAAACAGCAACTCCTCATCAAACAAAACAACTAGGTACTTATGAACGCGAACTCGACTGATTACACAGTCTTTGTACTTAATACGAGGGTTACGACTGTAATTTGTCTGCACCCTTGAGAAGCATAAACTTCGTCTTGGGCACAGAAATCTTTAAATTTTGAATGTCCATTCAGCCCTCTGCGGTTGACAAAGCCGCCTGCACTCGATCTTCTAGCTGCGGTCGTCAGTTATCAGAACTAACAAGAGACAGTCATCAGCAAAAGCTTGGTCCCTGACCACTTCCGGGAATGTCAGTCCTAAAAATTCGTCGAAGCTAGGTTTCGCAGCAAGGGGCCGAGTACGGAGCCCTGCGTGCTTCCTAAGGTGACGGATGTTTCCACAACTAGGTCCGCAACCTTAAATAGAGCCATCAATTTGTATATATTATTGGCAAACGTTTACATTTCCCCTAAACCTGTATAAATTATATTTATATAATTTGTAATCCTAGTAAAGACTTTTATACGAATCTGAATCCTAGATTCTGGACACCGGTGTTTCTTGGCGGTCGGGTTTCAATTAACCACACATCTCAGGAACGGTCGACCTGAGACCGTACTAGACTACAGTTCATTTACATTCATACATATCATTCTTATTCATCCTCTAAAAAAATACCTTACGGTGGTTTCGGAGAGTAAAAATAAAAAGATACTATGATGTATGTGTGCTCGCGTACACACACGCCCCTTTTAAAAGGAATTATTAATTTCTTTATATCAATATTTTTACGCGAATAGAAATTGTAAAATTTTTCAGTTACATTTATTTTATATTTTTCTCTTATCTTTTACAGAAATTGAATAATAAATAAAGCTTCCTAACGAGTGCGTTTGATATACATATATATATATATATATATATATATTTGTATACTGTATATGAATCATATAGAGTCCTTTACGTTATAGAAATTAGCATTACAAACAAGCATTATACAAACATATAAAGATCTTTGTTGTTAGGCATTAGCTTGAGTACAATGGATCTACATTAGACTACGGTTTGTTACACAAGTAAATACAAATATATCTAAAAGTTAACAAAAACCTAAATTACACATAAAAAGAACATGAGGGTTTAAACTAAATTTATTCATATTATGACAATTGATGAGTGAAGTATTATATTTCGTAAAAATAATAAACGATTCCAAAAACGTAATCTACAGAAATTAACGTAAAAACATTTAATTAAAATGAAAACCAGATTTACAAGAACTGTTAACAGAATCAAAAAGTAAAAATCTTTTATTAGAGGCGCATTTCATTTATTAAACAATCATCATTATAGAAATAAAGGATATATAAATAAAATTAAACAAAAAAAAAAAATCTGAGGAATATAAATATATCAACGCCTAAATCAAATTACTATAAAGAAATCTACAAAAAATACAATATATACTGTATGTAAACGATTAACAGGTCAGCAAAAAAATCCACTTTTGTTTGTTATTTTAATTTTAACAAAAGTTAACTGTAGCTCTTATGCGTATTTTTCCTCAAAAGGTAAAGTTTAAATATAAAAATAAATATTAAATTAGTTTCAATAAATATGTAGACTGTACCGTGAAGTTCTCCCGGGACTTTTATAACCTTATTTTACTCGTGAAAATAATGGAAAAAGTTAATTTAAAACATAGTTCTAAAATACTGCGTTTGCAAGTTACGGCTAGTGAAAGATTTCGCTGGAATTTCAGCTTCTCCGGTGAAATGAAATCGTATTGAAATTCTTAGAACGTTAATTAAGGAGCACAATTAATGATTTCTTTTCACGTTTGGCTTGAAAATTGAATAAAATAGGTCTCAAAATCGTATCTGAAGTGGGTTTTGAGAAATCTGGGATGAAAATCAATAAATTTGGGAATAAAGTCCTGTTTATTGTGTTTGACGTATAAAAACATTGTTAAATAAGCAATAAACACAAACAAACTTTAAGAAAACTTTATAAAGAATTTAATTTTAATTAAAATGATGTAAGATAAGTTGAATAAAAGAAAGAAAACTTAGAAAAATTCGAATTTTATTTATCAGTGTACACTAGACGAAAGTGAAATTAATGTATGTATGTTTATAATAAATGAGCTCGCCATTTTCAACAAATTTCTTGGCACGCTTCTGGACTGCTTTGTTGCTCTTTTCAGTACTTCAGGGTTGTTCTTAAGTTACTTAGAATCATTTATAATTCGGACAATTAATTCCGCACGAGAATGTATTTTTAGAATGTATATAATAATTTTCATCCGTTCCCAGATGAAAAAAAATTAAAGGCGATCTTGATGGCCAGGAATATGGACCTCATGCCCGAACAAATTCTCAGAGAATTGATGATTTCAATGAATGGAAACGATACACGGGAAGCGGGGAAGCGCGTCATCGTTTCTAGAAGTTTACATTGCGTTTCAGCGCTAGATCTTCAAGCATCTACGGAAATTCTTCTTGAAGAAAGTGCACGTAGACCTTAGCTTTTAACCGGCCAGGTAATATGAACGGTCCAAACAGTTGATTGTGGAGAAGGCCGCTCCATACACTGATGTTAAATCGGCGTTGAAAATTGCTTTCCACCGTTTCATGAGGATTTACTTCTACCCGTTTATGCTTATTCCGTAGTTGTAGACGCCATCGCGAGTGAAATTTGCGTCGTCGGTAAATAAAACATACTGTAGAGTTGTCGATTTGGATTCCATCAGTTACAAAACTCCAAGCAAAGCGATCGTCTTCTACGTGTACTCGTTGAACTCGCTGTTTACGATAAAGATAAAACTTGTTTTTTTTTTTTTTTAAGTATCTTCTAAACCATCGAATGCGAAACTCCGATCCGCTTAGAAAAGACATCGTGTACTTACGCCTGGTCTGCGTTGAACTGCATCGATAATAATTTCATCAATAACAGATCGTTCGTAGCTATTACGAATACTAGGTAGTGAACCTTTTTCCAAAGATTGCGAATAATCGGGATAATTGTTTTGGAATCTGGAATCCTGCGATTCGGAAAACGTATTTCATATTCTACTGCAGCAGCTGTAGCATTGCCATTATACCAAGAATGAATACCGTATCACCGTATTCCTCTGTTGTAAATAAATACGGCATTATTCCTACATCAAACCGATCGCGCTCAAGCTAAAATTTGCAGAAAATCTTCGCTAACGATAGCGCAGTTCACAATACTCGATCTTCTTAATTATAGAATAATTCAAACACTAATACAGTATTGACCATTGTTGATCAACTGTTGTTATTTTATTGCCGACTTTGAAATAATTATCTTTAAAATAATTTATTGTATTTTTGTCATTAATAAAAAAAATATTATCCAAGTAATTTTTATTTTACAATTGTTGTATAATTTTCTTTCTTTTTCATTCTTTTAACAACAATTTTTAACAGTAAATTTTCTTTTTACAAATTTTTCAGTATATTTCAAGTATTTTTTTAACAAATGCAGTAATATACTGTTTCTAAATAAAATTCGAATTTTTCTTTTTCAAATTATCTTACACCATTCTGTTCAAAATTAAATTCTCTACAAGGTTTCTTGAAGTGTTTTACGTGTTTAATATTCAAATAATCACGTTATTATACGTCAAACATAAAAAACAGGATTTTTCCCCCAATTTATCCGTTTTAATCACAGATTTCTCAAAAAAATACTTTAGATATGGTTCTGGGATGTAGTGTAATCAATTTTTCAGATGAAAAACCAAAAGAAATCACTAATTACGTTCTTTAATTAACGTTATAAAAATTACATTACGGTCTTAATTCACCGGCGTAGCTGCAATCCCAGCGAAATCTTTCTGTAGCATCACTAGCAAACGAAGCATTTTAGGTCATATACTTATATACTTTTTCACTATTTTCACGAGTAGAATAGGTTATGAAATTCTCGGGAGTCTTGATACCCTCTGTATATTATTTTTTAAATTTTCTTTGCGTATTTTAGCAGATGAAATTAATTTTTTCTTTTATTTTTTGAGAAGGGAAACCCTTTCAAAGGCGTGGTGGTGTCACCTATTTGTGTGGGATTCTTATCCATTAAAAACAATTATTTCTCCAATATTTTCCCTGGATTACGACCACGCATTACTTCAATATAAGGCTTGCTATCAGTCGTCTTAATGCAACCTTTCTGTCCTTACTACCTTCTTAGCCAACTAGGGGTCCGCTATGCAGCTCTCTTCCTTCTTACGTCTCAGGATCCGATCGATATAAGCCGATATTAGATACTTTCAGAAATTATAACGTTATCAGATTAAAAATTATTTTTTACAAATCTAATTAAAATTTTATCTGACGATGGGATAATCCTAAAACCGGTAACATACTAATGAAAAATCTGATGCGGACACCACATTACTTCCTTGTCCGCCAATTATATTACATATACGCATTTTTAAAAGTACATAACATTTTATTTCACTAATAACATCATATTTTTTTCATACTTTTTTTTTTATTGTTATTATTGAATTATTATTTACTGTAATTTTTTTTACAGCCAGAGGTTAATAATTATTAATAAATAAATATATTTAAATTAAAAAAACACGTTAAAAAAAAAAAAAAACGGAAATGAAGTCGGATTTGAACCGATGTGCCTTCCCCTTGTAAGATCCAAATATTTTATTAATTAAAATTTTATTTGGCTCGACTTAGCGGTTAGAGACAGAGGGAAGATGAAAATAAGGAAAAGATCCGGAACCGGTGAGCCGAACTTCCATGCCGGTAGGCGGGGAGCCTCTTTAGAGTCCCAAGGGCACTTCCCTAGGTTAGGTAATACTTGATTGTTGAGCCGGTCTAGGGGAGCAGGAGAATAAACAAACAAAAAAAAGAAGAGGGCTTATTATTGCAGTTAAGAAAAAGTCCAAAATCCAAATGTTTTGGATTTCGGGCTTTTTTGGAAACGTTTGGTCCAATCAAATGTAGAGGTGCACAACTAGATGTTACAACTGTTCTAAATCCAAAATTCCATCATTATACGGCTAATCGTTTTTGAGTTATGCGAGATACATACGTACGTACAAACGTCATGCCGAACTATCAAAATGGATTCAGGAATGATCAAAACAGATATTTCTTTTAATACCTGAAACCAAAATTTTTCGCTATTACAATACTTCCTTGTTCTTCATACAAGGAGGTAAAAATAATCTGCTAAAGGTACGTAAAAAAAAATCTATTAAAAATAACAACTAAAAAATGCAATAAAAAATAGAAAAATAAAAAATTTTGATATCTCGGTTTTAAAACCACTTTCATAGAAGCACTTTAAATATTTATACACAAGAAAATAAGTGTTTTAGATTTCATAACAAATGTAAAAGAATGGTTGTAGACAATCTGATAAGTGCGGCCTAAAAATGACGTACTGTTTTCATTTGTGATAAGTAACCTCTCTTTTTTCCTGTTTAGCCTCCGGTAACTACCGTTTAGATAATACTTCAGAGGATGAATGAGGATGATATGTATGAGTGTAAATGAAGTGTAGTCTTGTACAGTCTCAGTTCGACTATTCCTGAGATGTGTGGTTAATTGAAACCCAACCACCAAAGAACACCGGGACCCATGATCTAGTATTCAAATCCGTGTAAAAATAACTGGCTTTACTAGAACTTGAACGCTGGTTCAAAAGGACTTCACAGCTTTAAAAGCATATAAAAATATATTGAGAAACTTACAAATTCGGTTGAGGTCTCTTTCTGTAGAAAAATACATTAGGTTTGTCACCCGACATTCACTTTGGTTCGATATGGCTTCCATTTTTAATGCAACAACCATCCCATCAGAAGTAGATTTCACCCCAGAGTGTAGCCAGCAAGTCGGACGTTTCCTCTGTAGTTGCGGCGTTAATTTGAAGTCTTAGCTCAACGAGATCAGCAGGAAAAGGAGGCGCATAAACCCGGTTTTTAATGAAACTACAAGAAAAAATCACAGGGTCAAATCTTGGGAGCGCGGTAGCCATGCGATGGACCTTCACGACCGATTCACCGACCTGGTAATCAAGTATCAAGAAAATCTCGGACTTCTTGGCGGTAGAGATTTGGTGCCCTATCTTGCTGATAGTAATGGCGTTCAACTTGGTCATCAACGAATAATTTAGTGATTAGAAAATTTTGAAGCACGTCGAGATAAACGACACCATTTACGGTTGCCTCCTGGAAGAACGGAACGTATAGTCTTTGCTTGGATCACAAAAAAAATTTACGTTAAGGCTATCATGAATGCGCTGCAAAGTTTCATAAGAGTCTTTGCTACCTCATATTCAGCAGTGATGGGAGTTTACATTGCCACTGATGTGAAACGTTGACTCATCAGTAAAAATTGTATCGTCAAAAAATACATCGTTGTCTGCAAATTCTATCCGTCATTTCTAAACAAAACTGAAGTCGTCGACGGTTACGTATTGAACCACGGTTACTCGCTTCAAGTGCAATCGTTTATATAATACATGCCAAACAGTCTTTTGTGGAATGCCAGTCTCAGGTGACGTACGTCGAGTTGACTTATTCGGACTACGTGCAAAGCTTTCTCTGAGGTGTTCCACAGCCCTTCAGGGTCGCGTGAGCGTCCTGGTGATATTTTAAGTTTTAACAGAACAACGTGTCTCAACAAAGGTTCGGTGCCAAGAGTAAATTGTACGCCTACTAGGAGGCTCTCTAACGTACTCTCTACGAAAATTACGTTGAACTGCAGTTGCTGACAGCAAATCGTGAAACCTTTTTAACAATAATGGTGGCCGAATTCGGTACTAATGAATTACAAGAGTCAAAACATGATGTATTTTGTTATGAAATGAGACCCTCAAACGAATTTCTAAGTTATCTAAATACAACTTTATACGCTTTTAAAGATGTGAAGTTCTTTTTGAATCACACGGTATAATAAATATCATTACTCTCAGAGAAAGCGATTAGCATATACGTCAGTTATTTTATTTCTCCTATATCTTTAAGAAAGACTAACACAGACGGTGTAAAAAAATTAATATTTAAATTTCTGAAGAAAATTGTACGTTTTATAAACTGTTTCCGCACATTAAAAAAATTTAAATACAATTTAAATAAATTTAATAATGAAATTTATTTATAAAAAAATAAGAAAAAAAAATTATCTTAATCATTACGGTTAACGAGTGAAAGTTCACTAACTGTCTTTTCCATTAATTAGCTTATACATAAGAAAATCTGTACAAAAGCAATTAGGATTCTAGTTTCCGATAAATCGTACCCTAATATTACTTTACTACAAGTCAAATGAATTAAACGCTTAATTCAGCAATAAATTATACAGTACATTTCAGTTATAATGGTGAGTCTATTCGTAATAATAATGATCGATAAAATAGCTTCAGAGAAATTCCTACCGTAATTATCGTACAATGGATAATAATCCTTTATTCCTAACTATAATAAAAAGCCGGCTATTCATTTTTTACAATTCAATCATTTTGACCGATATTTTTATCTTTGTGATAAAATAATTCCTTTTATTGAAAAATAACCAAAATTATTAATTCTTTTTTCACAATTTTATCAAAAAATATTTATTTCTAATTTTGATACAAAAAATATGTAATTTTTTTTTAGTTTGGGAGCTCCCCCACCAGTGCAGGAGCTTTAAGTTTTTTTTAGAGACTTATTAAACAAAATACGTTTTGAGCATTAAACATTTTAATTTGTGAAAAATTTGGGGGCTCCCGTATTCAAGGTGATGCGTTTGAGTAAAATTAATTTTTAAGAAAATAAAAATTAATTTACCAAAAATTAAAATTAATTTTTATTTTCTTAAAAATTAATTTGGGGAGGGAGTGAGGATAATAAACGTTTTGGTAAACGTTTTCATTTTATGCCACACAAAGATTATTGTCCAAATCAACTCAAAAAATCACTCAGAATAATTATTACGTTGAAAAAAAAAACACTTTCTAGACGAGAAAAAAGGTAAAAGGTTTTTTTATTTTTGAAAAAAAAATTGTAAATGTTTACCATATTTTTTTTACTTACATTGGTTTTCTTTCACTTGTTAACAAAACAGTTCCGTGTTCTATTACTTCCATTCAGAAAACAAAACAAAATTTCACATGCTCTTACAATAATTATTATTAAAAAATATCCATAATGTTGAATTTTTAACAGTTAATCAGAAAATTTGATTTAGTTATGAAGTGAGTAAGGATAATAAAAAAAAAAACAAGATGGCCACCATATCAGTTAAGGCCTTCTTTTTGCAATAACTCTGTTGTTTGTCATCGGACTTTTACGACTAAGTTGTCGTTTTGTTCACAAAAAAACATTCATAATTTTCATTATAAAAACACAATTTGATAAATCTAATTCTTAAGATATTAAAGATTGAAAAACTGAAGACACGCCGTTTTGAAATTAGTCAACGAAGAGTATTGTTTTTTCCTATTAAAAAATGTTAGTTTAAAATAAAGTACAAAATTTTATTGCGTTATCTCCAACCGTTATTGAAAAATAATTTTTTTCTTAAAAAACAAAATGGTGGACAGACAGAAAATATACATTTTCGGACCTATGTTGACCGGATATTTTTTCTTCAGTATGTTAAGTAGAATCAATTCCTAGACTTCGGCCTCAACTTTTAAGAACACTCTGTACACACACACACACACACACACACACACACACACACACACACACACACACACACACACACACACACACACACACACACACATATATATATATATATATTTATTATTATTATTATGCTTTTACGGCCAACATGGGACCACTTAAGTCAATTTTAGTTGGATCTTTTCTGAGAAAAGCGTGTTATTTTACTCTTCATCCGTTCAGATCTTGCTTTCCTTTCTTCATCCGTAAATACCCTCTTCGTTGTATTTTGTCGTTTGTCTGTCTTTTGTTTAAATCTAATGTTTTTGTCTTTTAGCTTTGTAATTTTTCCAGTTTTATTCTGTAGGTCGGTCAGGGAAATTCCCAATTCTTTCATATCTTCTCTAATTTCTTTGATCCATCCTACTTCTAGCTTTTGGAACCAGAGCTTTTCAATGATATTTCATGACAGTCTTGTTTCCGGTGTCCTTATGAGATGACCAAAGAAAGAGATTCTTTTTTTCCGCATTTCAGTGACAGGCTCTATTTCTCGATACACCACCTCATTTGGCACAATCCACCATCAGCCTTCTTTTTGGTGTTTTTTATCGACACGTTCTGACAATTCTCCTCTCTATTTTCAGAATTTTATCGATTCGGTTTTTCTGAGTGATTTTGAAAAGGGTCTCGCTTATGTAGGTGACTTCTGGCTGAACTACAGTTTTATAATTTTTTTTGTTTTAGCCGAAAGGCATTTCTTGTTACATGTTGACCGAGTTAATTTTTGGGATTTAATAATTTTATTTGTCCTGTTTTGCCATATCACTTTTTCATTTAAATTATAAGTTATTACTTCCCCTAGATTTTTAAATTGTTTTACTATTTTAATTTTCTGATTGTTTACCATAATGCGCTCTATTACCAGAGGATCTATGGCCATCAGTTCAGTTTTTTTGAAAGAGATATGAAGACCTATCTTTTGTGCTAGATTTTGAAGGCTCGTGATTTGTGTTTTGGCTTCTTGAATATTATTTGCTAAAAGAGCGAGGTCATCTGCAAATCTCAGGCAATTTAGTGCGATGGAGTTTTTCTTAGTACCCATTTTTATATTTTTGGGATTTATTTCATACCATTTTCTCATGACCAATTCGAGGGCGCAGTTAAAAAGGAGTGGTGAGAGGCCGTCTGCTTGCCTTAATCCAGTTTTTATGTAGAAGGGTTGAGAGAGTTCACCTCTGAATTTCACTCTGGACTGGGTATTGGTTAATGTTAATTTTATCATGTTTACGAGTTTAGGGTGAAGGCCCAGGTTTCTCAGAATATTCAGCATGGATGGTCGGTGTATACAATCATAGGCCCTTTTAAAGTCGACGAAGGCCTATGATTAGAGTTGTTTTTGTAACTATATATATATATATATATCATGTTAATTTATATCGTTAATAATAGTGAGACGTGGAAAACATTTTTTATTTATCATATATAAGTAGACTGGACTTTACATTATACTAATTACTTTATATCTTTGCCAAAGGGTAATAACTCAATAATACGATAAAATTCAAGTCTAGCTATATAATGTTCCGATTTATTTTTTTAGTAAAATAATATACAAATTTAAGTAAAAATAAACAGCCGTACACGATTAAAAAAATATATTTGAATATATTTTTCAATATATTCAAATATTAAATTAAATATTATATTCATAATATTAAAACATAAAATATTATATTTTAATATTTTCTCTTTAAATCAATTTTATATATAATCCCAAACCTATACGATAAACTACCGCGTAATTTATTTTTAAAAATAATTTTAAAAAATATTAAAAATGGAATACATGTTCCATATTCTATTTTAATTTTTTTACTTATAGTCCTTTTTTTCTAAAAGTATATCTTTGAGAAAAAAAATTGTTACCTGGACTTTTACAAGTGGAAATGGTAAAGGGACTTATCATAAACGTAAAAATAATAATGCGTGAGTGGAGGTGATGGTGAGGTGATTAGGGTGGTTGGAGGATAGATAACAAAAAACTTTCTAATACTAAAGTTGTAAATCGTGCAAAAATCTACAACTTTTGAAGAGATCACTTTTTAACATAACCTCAAAAATTTCCGAAAAAATGCGAAAAATCTTCTTTTTTTGCTTTTATTTATCATTTCCGCAAAAATAATTTAATTTTGACAAAATCTGGTGAAAGTATATCTTTCTGTCTTAAATAACCACACAAATTTTTTTGACGGCAACTTTCGCCGGAAATCGCAATAATGTAATTTTTTACCCCTTTTCAACCCCCGAAATCGGCCCTTCATTATAATTTCTTCACGTCGCGGCTTCGCTCTCGAGATACATAATCACAATTGCAAATATAAATTACCATCATAACGTTTCCAAATTTCATAAAGATTGATTAAATAGCGGTAACATAAAACGGTAAAAAAAAAAACAGTTTGTTTTTTTACTCCTTAAAATATTCAAATACAACAACCCGACAAACGGTTTTTAGGTATTTATCTGAACAGTATTTATACGCCCAAATCGAGTGAATATCTCGTTTAGTACATTCGGAAATAGAAAATCATTATTCGAAATTTTTTACCTTTCTTCAAACCTTTCAAATTTTAATTTAAAAAAAAAAATTAGAAATTGATTTTTAAATATTTACATGAAGATTTCACGCACCAAAAACTAAGTTGATATTTTCATTTGTTACCAAGAAATTTTACATGGAACTAGCAGTTAATGATGTTAAAGAACAATTTAGATTCGGAGTAACGGTACAAGGTGAAAAGATAAAGATGCTACGATTTGCTGATGATATAGTAATTTTAGCCGAGAGTGAAAAGGATTTAGAAGAAACAATGAACTGCACAGATGAACTCCTACGCAAGAACTATCGCATGAAAATAAACAAGAACAAAACAAAAGTAATGAAATGTAGCCGAAATAACAAAGATGGATCACTGAATGTGAAAATAGGAGGAGAAAAGATTATGGAGGTAGAAGAAATTTTTTATTTGGGAAGTAGAATTACTAAAGATGGACGAAGCAGGAGCGATATAAAATGCCGAACATTCACTAAGAAATATAATTTGTTTACATCAAAAATTAATTTAAATGTCAGGAAAAGCTTTTTGAAAGTATATGTTTGGAGTGTCGCTTTATATGGAAATGAAACTTGGACGATCGGAGTATTTGAGAAGAAAAGATTAGAAGCTTTTGAAATGCGGTGCTATAGGAGAATGTTAAAAATCAGATGGGTGTATAAAGTGCCAAATGAAGAGGTATTGCGGCAAATAGATGAAGAAAAAAACGTTTGGAAAAATATAGTTAAAAGAAGAGACAGACTTATAGTCCACATACTAAGGCATCCTGGAATAGTCGCTTTAATATTGGAAGGACAGGTAAAAGGAAAAAATTATGTAGGCAGGCCGCTTTGGAATATGTAAAACAAATTGTTAGGGATGTAGGATGTAGAGGGTATACTGAAATGAAACGACTAGCAATAGTTAGGGAATCTTGGAGAGCCGCATCAAACCAGTCAAATAACTGAAGGCAAAAAAAAACCAAGAAATTGAAGAAATTGAAAATTTCGTTGTTTCATTTTAACCCTTTAACCCCGGAATTTCAAAAAGAATATTTTTTAATATGTACTTACACAGTATGAAGTATTTGTGTGTAAAAAGTTTTATCAATTTATCTTCAGAAGATTTTGTCTGGGGCGTTGATTATGAATCACTCACGATATGTTCTTTAAATATATATATATATATTTATATATATATATATATATACACACACACACATATATATACATCTCTTTATTATATTAATTTTAAAATAAAATATTTATATTTTAATACGTTCTGACTAAATCAGAGTTCTCAGGAAAAGCGCTTAAACGTAGTTCAAAGATAAAAAATTAAGCATTAAGTAAATAATTAATTTTTAGAAAAAACTGATTTTGCTAGGACTCAATTTATTACTTACCAAAATTTAATTTGATTAATAATCTCTTAAAGAGATTAAAATAAAGTTTTTATTTACTTAATTCTGTATATATTTAATTTATATAATAATTATTATAAGATTTTTAGAATAAAATATTTTTATAATACTGGAGAAATTTTTAAATCTTTTATGAGAATTTCATTTAAAAAAAAAAAAAACTGTATTATAATTGTCTTAATTTTTATTTTACTTTAAATAAAATGGTTAGACTTTTACGTAAGATAATTATTACGAAAACTTTAGGTAGAACAATGTTCTCTACAGAATGTTATACAAGATTTTAGTCACACGTGTCTGACGATGAAAGCGTGTCTATGTATAATACGCAATGCAGAATGAACTATTAAACTATATTAAAATCTTTTGATGAGATTCTGTGCGTCTGTGGATGTGAAAATTTTGATATGTGTGCAAATAGATTTCCTAAAGCAACAGGGAGTACATAAGACAATATTAGATATTAAGTTTGACTTGTGATAAGAAAGAGAACGCGAGAGAGTAAATCGAGTGGAGAATAAATTAAGAGACGCTGAGAGAGTAGATATAAAATCTTAAGATACTAGTTACAGTGTCGATGATGAAGGTGGAATACATTGTCTGTATTGATGAAGAGAATTATATCACAAAAGAGACAGTTTAAAGGTTTTAATATGATAGGGGCGTAGTAAGACAGAGCGATAAAGATAGTGTGAAGCGGTAATACGTTATAAAGAGAACAGTATAGGATGAAATAAGAATGACCTTCTTGACTGTTTTATATATATATATATATATATATATATATGCAATATGTCTTCTTCGTATTTGATATACCATAATATGACGTAATGATATTTTACATTATAGTGTAGCCATGATCAAACACAAACAACTTCAGTATTCCTCATATAGCCTTATATTATATGACAATATATTACATAGATATAAGAAGACATAAATGATGTATTCAATAGCAATATAAATCTTTGTGGATATACATATATCGGTTAGGAGTTGAGGATGGGTAATTGAATATACGGTCGTGGAGGTGTACGTATCAGTGACCGTACACCTTAATAATATTCGGTATTATGTAAAATACTAAACTAATAGAAATCATATAAAGACTATATATATTATTAAACGAGTAATGATTATAAATTATTAATAAGATCAAACAATATTTGAATTATGAATGAGAAAAATGTCAAATGATACGTTTTGTTCACAGGGAATTACTACTGCTCGTAAATTTTTATTGATTATTTCTTTTTTCAAATATTAAAACATCTTTTACTAAAAATAATAAATATAGATGTTACCAATTTTAAAAAAAATAAGTATAAAAAAAATCTTATGTGGACACCACATGAATTCCTTGTACGCTTATTAAATTATAAAGATTTTATTTTTAAAACGAAAAGTACATAAAATTTTATTTCATTAATAACTTCTAATATTTTTTTTTATTATTGTTGTTATTGAATTATTACCTACTGTAATTTTTTTTTACAATCAGAGGTTAATAAATATTAATAAATAAATATATTTAAATTTAAAAAAAAACAGTTAAAAGATAAAAAAAGGAGATGAAATCTGATTCGAAACAATCTGCCTTTTCCTTGTAAGATCCAAATATTTTATTAATTAAAATTTATTTGGCTATTACTCTGCGACCAATGAAAATAAGTACAGCTTATGATATATAGTTGAAAAGCTCTCAATGAGAGCTTATTACTGCAGTTAAGAAAGAGTCGAAAAACAAAATTTTGTTTTTGGATTTTGGGCTTTTTTGGCACTTTTGGTTCAGAAGAGGTGCACAACTAGACGTTACAAAGTCCTAAATCCAAAATTTCAACATCCTACAGCTAATCGTTTTTGAGTTATGCGAGAGATACATTTTTTTTTTGCCCAACATTCGCGAGCCGGAGATCCAATTAAGTATACCCGACTCGGGGACGTGTCCTTTCCGGATCTTTTAATTGCCTGCCTCTAATCTCCAACGTAAGAACCAGGCCGGCTATGCCGTTCCCAGCCCCCCCGCCGGAGACCGGGTCTCGGTCTTTTCATTCATTCGCACCTAACGGACCCCAGGAGTCCCCGCTCCATCACGGGAACCCACACACCAGGGCATGTGAGCCCTCAGGAACGGAACTGTCCGCCCAGCCCTAGTATAAACTACACCCCTCAATATCCCAGTCGTCTTGCCTCATCTTCTTTTATTCTGAGAACTGCTCTTGCAAATATTGCAAAATTATTCCAGTTTCCGGACGTAGCCAAGAGCCACTCCGAGAGCTGCTTCGGTCGGGTATGCATCAGTCCTGCATTTATACGATGTTCCTCCCATCGTCTGCACTCAAAAATAGTGTGTTCGGCATCGTCAACCGCATCGCAGTAACAACAGATCGGTGACTCTCTCCTGCCAAACCTATGCAGGTATTGTTCAAACGCACCATGTCCCGACATGAGTTGCGTTGTGTGGTAATCTAATTCACCATGAGAGCGATCTAGCCAAGCATCCAAGTCCGGGATAATTCTTCTTGTCCATGCGGCCACTGCTGAACCCGCCATGCGAGAGATACATACGAACATACATATATACGTACGTACGTACCTGCGTAGAGACGTTACACAGAAACTAGTAAAAGTAGATTCAGGGATGGTCAAAATGGATATTTACGCTATCACAATATTTCCTTTACTTCATACAAGGAAGTAAAATGTTAAAAAAAAAAGTATGTTTATTAAGTCGGATTCTAACCGATGTGTGCATAGTTATGGATCTGACACGTTCTCACTTACACCACGTAAAACTTCTTGAGCGTCGTAAAACATAATTAATTCATAAACTAATATAAAATGCTGATACGGACAAAAAATGTGGTGCAATGTGGTGTCCACCATATGAAATTGTGTAACTGTCCGCTTTACAAAAGAATTGGAGGATCGTATCTCACTTTCAAATGAAATAAGTTTAAATGAAGTGCAGCAAAAAATGTGTATATATAATTTAATGGCCGTTTTAGTGTCCACAACAGAATTTTTCATTATCTTCTCTTTTAACGCATTTTATTTACATACTTTTTAATCTTATTTAATTATAAATTGAATGTTAATTCGACAATAAAATTACGCCATTTAATATTTATTTTAATTAGTTTTTGATTTTTTGTCAAAAGATCATAAGCGAAGTTTATTTATCTCTGTTCAAATTACTCTTTTTAAATGTTGACTTTTAATTCGTTTATTTCTATCCGTTATAACTTTAATTACTCTTACAAAGTAGCTTCAACATACTAAGTATTATTAACGTTGTCACCTTAGAGATTACTTTGAAAAATAAAACTACAAAAGTATCTGAAAACTCTTTTTTCTTTATTGGGCCGAAAACTTGCCTAATTTCCTATGTGAATTAAGTGCTCAGATCAACATAATATCTTAATGTGCACGAGACTGTCATTAATACATGAATTAGAAATTAATAAATAGGCAGTGCATTAATCGACTATTTATAAACATAGCGTAAATTAAATTTAAATTAAAAACATAAAAATATAATAAACCAAAATAATATTCTTTTAATAATCATATAAAATTTAAAAAAAAAAAAAAAAAAAAAAAAAAAAAACAACTAAAAAACATATTTTCAAGTGTCAGAAAAACATAAAAATCACAGTATCAACTAAAATCACGTTTTTTTTTTGTCTTCAGTCATTTGACTGGTTTGATGCAGCTCTCCAAGATTCCCTATCTAGTGCTAGTCGTTTCATTTCAGTATACCTTCTACATCCTACATCCCTAACAATTTGTTTTACATATTCCAAACGTGGCCTGCCTACACAATTTTTCCCTTCTACCTGTCCTTCCAATATTAAAGCGACTATTCCAGGATGCCTTAGTATGTGGCTTATAAGTCTTTCTCTTCTTTTAACTATATTTTTCCAAACGCTTCTTTCTTCATCTATTTGCCGCAATACTTCTTCATTTGTCACTTTATCCACCCATCTGATTTTTAACATTCTCCTATAGCACCGCATTTCAAAAGCTTCTAATCTTTTCTTCTCAGATACTCCGATCGTCCAAGTTTCACTTCCATGTAAAGCGACACTCCAAACGTATACTTTCAAAAATCTTTTCCTGACATTTAAATTAATTTTTGATGTAAACAAATTATATTTCTTACTGAAGGCTCGTTTCGCTTGTGCTATTCGGCATTTTATATGGCTGTTGCTTCGTCCATCTTTAGTAATTCTACTTCCCAAATAACAAAATTCTTCTACCTCCGTAATCTTTTCTCCTCCTATTTTCACATTCAGTGGTCCATTATTGTTATTTCTACTACATTTCATTACTTTTGTTTTGTTCTTGTTTATTTTCACGCGATAGTTCTTGCGTAGGACTTCATCTATTCCGTTCATTGTTTCTTCTAAATCTTTTTTACTCTCGGCTAGAATTACTATATCATCAGCAACTCGTAGCAACACGGTCCGACAACCGTGTGGGAGTTCCTCGATGAGGTTGCGAAGTTCAATCGTCATCGTTAACTTTAAGGGTTAATGTAATGTAATATTACTCCTATAGCTGGGTATAGCTGGGTATAGGTGGGAAACCTTTCTTGAGACAATGGCTGGCCACAGCCAAATAAGCTCCAAGCGCTGTTAATGGTGGACAGGTACTGGCTGGCATACAGCGACCGAGGCGTGGCAGCTTAAATTGCTGTCTTTTAGGATGTAACTTCGATAGTTTTTAATTGTAACAAGGGGTGCGCCTCCCCGATTTAGTTGTTTTTAATTTTGAAAAGTGAGCGGTTGGGACACATAAGCGGGTGCTGTACGGCACCCTGCTTAATCCGCTCACGCAGTTAGGTAGCTCATTAGGAGCATGTAGGATCGAGGTCGCTATACCGTTTTTAGAGGCACAGTAACCTTTTCTTGGCACGGACATTTGGTCTATGCTCTAGGGCGACCGAATGGGGTGGTGGCGGGAGAGATGCCAGCTAACCAACCCCTACATCTTAGGTACTGTTCAAGAAACAACCGGTTTTGTTAACCGAGCGACGACTAGTGGTCCCGTATTAATTGAATCCTTTAACAATTCGTGTATTTACATCTTCATTACGTAGTTACGACCAATATATTTTTCTTTTTTTAACTTCCTACATCCCCGGACCGGATCTGCAGTCAAACACGACTCAGTTCATGGACGTATCCTTGGTGACTCTAACCGGCCTCCTCGCCTGCCGGCGGTAGGTCCGGCATGGCAGGTCGGCCCGCCGGTTCTAGATCTTGTTTTAATTTGCCTGCCTCTAACTTCAGAGGCGGTGGTAAACGAGCCTGGTTATGCCGTTCCCGGGACTCCGCCTCATCCGCCAGGACTCGGGTCTTTTCTCCAATTTTTGTTTTTGACCCGGGGAGTTGGGAGTCTCCGTGCCTCCTTACTGCCGCCCAGCCGTGCAAGCACGGACGCACGGGAGCTCAGCAGGGGCTGTCCCGTAGCTGCGATCAAACGAGTTTTTCCGATTTTTATGAAATTTTATTCTAAAATTACTTGTAATTAAATAAAATTATAATGTATGGATATTTTTCGTAATATTCAACGAAAATAATCGCTACTAGTTTTCTTAGATTGAAGGAAAAGTGAGGCGAATAGGAGGGAAAATTTCCATTGACAAATACCCAACGTTTATCTCTCCACCACTTACGGTGAGATCTAACATAATACGTCATTTATAATATTTTTTCTCACCGGCAAGATAAGATACCTCATTTTTTATTACTTTTAGTCGATTTGTAAGTTTTTTTTCCTGAAACCATTCATTTATCATTGTATGGCATTACATTCTTCCAAATATTTATTAAATATTTAATCTTACGTTGGTGATCGATAAAACTAATTTTGATCGTTTTCCCATGGACATCGTATTTAAAAAAAGAAAAAAGGTATATATATAAATGAACTTAAGCAACGCGTTTAAAGATATTAAATATTCAAGAATAGATTCCCACCTTAACAGCCAGGGGTTTAGAATGGAGATCAAAATTTTAATAAATTTAAATATGAATGTAGTTTTAAAGTTTTTATCATATTTATTTCTGATCAGTGGCTTATTATGAACGAAAATCCTCATTCTATAATCAATGCAGCATAGTGTAATGTAATATCAAAGTTTCATTAGATTTTTCTTTTACATGCCTCAAATGTGAAAATAAACGCGATGTGACGACAAAAAAAGGAACAAAATATAATAAAGATGATAACGTATTCATAAAGAGAAATAAATATATATTTATTTCCGTTTCAGATTTTCACATGCGCTTCCACGCTTTAAGGACTCAATTCTTTTCAACACTTATATTGAATTATTCAACTAGCTTTTTGTTGTCCTTATCTATTGAATATCATAGTAAAAATTAAAATATTTCATAAATTTTAGTTAGATTTACAGCGTTCGATTCGCCAGTTTTAAAAAAAATTTCAATAAATAATTTATATTGTCTTTAAACGCATTTAAATTTCGTGTTTTATAATATGTTTAAAAAAAAAGAAATAAAACCAAATTAAAACAAAAAACAGAATAAAAAGATTTTCTTGTAATATTACGATATATAAAACAGCAGTAATCGGTTTAACTTATTACAAAATAATGGACGCCGATTTGATGACAAAAGTTACAAATGCACAATCCCTTCAAATTCTTAAATGCTAAATACGATTCCAAAACGACCAACAAAGGAGTAGATAACTTTCCTTGCTTTTCACTAGACAAAATTTCTATTTCAAAAAAGAGAACGGGCGATGGAGTAATCTACCGATTCAGACGGTCTTATTTTTCAAAATTACTTCAACTCGAGCAAGTTTTCAGGGACTTATCTTTAGCAAAATTTCATTCAGTACGTTAAAGTTGTGTGAATCGACAGAAATTCAGCCCCTTTACAATCATATATGAGCGTATACTATCTTTATACGTATTTTTTAGGTTAAATAAGCCATTTTTAAACTTTGATCTCCTCCGGAGGGCGGAGATTTCACTTTTTTTGATTTGAAACATTTCCATGTTTCAATGGAAATTTCACGTAAAGTTCTTTTACAAGGAGGATACTTTTACTTACGTACTGTTTATTTAAGAGGAGGATACTTCTTCTAATTTTTGACGGGAATCCGAATCAGGTCTCAAAACCCGGAGGGCGAATAGTCTGCGTTCACCTAAACTGAACTGGAGATAGTTCGACTTAAAGAAGCCGTAGGGTTTTTATATATTAATCGCTTAATTATGCAATATTTAAAGTACGACCGAGAAAAATATCAAAATATTCGGTGAAAAAATTTGGCACCAATTTGATCTCTTTAATCACATAAAGTCCTCGCCTTAATAATTGTGAAGCGTTAAAAGTAAAGTTGAGATAAATCAATTAGAAAAAAAATTCAAGAATGACAACTTGACAGACAGGTGGTAACGCTACGTCTATAATCTTTAAAATAGGGATTCTCGATACCTTCCGTACCTTAAATTAATTTTATTATATAAATAAGAATGATTTCGGATATAAGAACTGCGTTTAAGAATCCTAAATACAGGATGTCCCATATAAAACGCAACCCATCAATCACTCATGCATGAAATTTCAAAAGTAAATTACTCCCCTACTCGTTACTGAAATGGACTCGTCCAACATCTGAATATCGCGGCGACGCAGTAGAACACTACCGATAGTAACAACAATGCAATCATAATGTTCAGTGTATCGCTAGAGACAAGATGGTGTTTTCGCTAGATGAACGTGTTTTCATTGTCGAGTCGTACTTCAGTACGAAATCAGCGGTTGCAGTGCAAGATTTGTTTCGCCATAAGTACCCAGGTAAACCGGCTTCTAACAAAACATCAGTATTAAGGTTAGTCGCAAACCGGTTCTGTTAATAACAAGGAACACAAAAGATCTACGTCGGTGTTGAATACAGATACAGTCGCTGAAATTAAGGACCGATTACTCGCCTCGCCAAATAAATCGATCAGACGTTTGTCTGCTGAAATTAATTTGTCTAAATCGACTGTTCATCGGGCGACCAAACGATTACAATTACGACCTTATCGCATTCAAACGGTTCATCGACTTCTTGAGCCCGACAAAGAAAAACGGCTACAATATTGTCAACGGTTCCGCGATTTCTGCGTGAGGGAATTAACGTTATGGATTCGTTATTTTTCACAGATGAAGCACGGTTTCATTTGGATGGCTACGTAAACAGCCAAAACAGTAGAATTTGGAGCGCTGAAAATCCCCACGTTTATCACGAAAAACAATTAGACCCGCAGAAGTTGGGCGTGTGGTGCGCGATACCGCGGAAGAAAATAATCGGTCCTATTTTTTTCGAGTACACCATTAATGCAGAACGATATCAGAATATTTTATTTCAGTTCATCGCACTCTTGGAAGAGGAAGATAGACACTGCCGGCTACAACATGACGGTGCGACATCACACTACGCAGGATGAACTTCTGATTTCGTTGAGGAATTCTTTGGTAATCGTGTTATCGGTCGAAGCATGTGGCCACCAGGATCTCCAGATTTGACTGCGGCGGATTTTTTTCTACGGGGTTACCTCAAAGAAAAAGCCTACAGCAAAAAATCACGAACACTTGAACAATTGAAAGTCAATATTGAACAAGCTGTATTAAATATCCAGCCACAAACTTTGAAAAAAGTTGCAAGAAACGCTGTAAAAAGAATTGAAGAAGATGGCGGCCACTTCCAACATTTACTCTAAATGTAAGGTAATGGATGGTAATAATAAAAATTACATTTACTTTTACACTTGCCTTTTTATTATTTCAATACCTACCAATATAAGGTTGGGTTCCGTTTTATATGCGACACTGTATAAGTATAAACTTAAGCGCAAAAGTTTTTCGATTAGCATTCTTGTTTTGTTATTGGAGCGCATCGAAGTCCCACAGTAGTTACTCTAAAAATATTCAGACTCGGGTCCAACAGAGATCAGCTGATAATGATCGGTCAAGAAAGATTTGAACAGATTTAATCAAATTTTAACATTTATATCTAAATTTCAATGAAACTAATGTAGTGGTTAGGAGATTTTTGAGCCGCAAAAGTTTATACATAGGCATATAAATAGAATATCCTTTAAAGATGAGACCAAACTCTAGGAAGTGATACTACTTAACATACTAAAGAAAAAATGTTTAATGTTCAAAGTCCGTAAACGCATATTTTTCTGTTGGTCCTCCGTTTTGTGTTTTAAAAAAAAAAGTATTATTTAAGAACGGTTGGAGATAATGCAATAAAATTTTGTACTTTATTTTAAACTGACATTTTTTAATTGCAAAAAAATAACGATACTTTTCGTTGACAAATTTCAAAATGGCGATCGTTTCGATTTTTCAATCTTAAATATCTTAGGAATTATTATATTTATCAAATTGTGTTCTTTATAAAAAATCTGAATTTTTTTTTGTGAACAAAATGACACCTTAGTTGTAAAAATCCGACAATAAACAACAGAGTTATTGCAAAACGTAGGCCTAAATCGATCTGGCGGACATCTAGTTTCTCTTTAATATTTTGATTTATTATCGTGGTTTATAATTAAAATTGCTAATTTCGGCAATTTTAATCGAAAAATTTGATTTAGTTATCAAGCGAGTCACGATAGACAGAAAAGTGGCGGAAAGACAAAGTGCCAGAAGAAATTGTGGCTCGAAAATCACCAAAACTATTTAATCAATTTCATTGTAATATAGATATTCTGTAGTTGTCTATCTGAAGTTGTGCATGACAGAATTTGATGAAGATTTGTTATTCGTTCGTTAGTTACGCTCAATTTAAGGTCGAAACAAACATTATTATTTTTTCTCTTTTGTTATGAAATAGCGGGCTCTTAATAGTTATGGTCATTCGCCCGATGGTAGCGTGTGGAAAGGTACCACGCCTGACCCGGATTCGAACCCGGTACCTACGCACGAAATACCGTGATGAAAAAAGATTAATATTAATAAAAAATAACTGTAAAATTGTAAAATAAAATAAAAATGATACGCTTACATTTAGCAGTAAATTTTTTTAATAATCCAGATAAAACGGTTCATGCTGATTATTAGACTTATGTGTTTGTATATATAAAATCATTGGTAACGAATTCATAAAATTGAAATTCACTTTCAAAATATGCCTAGAAGCAGAACAATTACATTTTAATGAAAAAGTTTTCTATTACTATTTCCCATTAACATTCATTCACCTGAATTAAGAATTTTATTTAATTTAATTGCGAAGTTAAGTTAAAAATGTTTTACTAATGCATCAGTTATAAAGACTGGAATAAAAAAAAAAAAAGGGAGAGAAAAATATTAAAAATACAAACGAGTAACCGTATCCGCGGACGTTTTCTACTCCAATTTGTTTTTTCTTTAGGATTTATTTAAGAGAGACAGTTTATTAAAATAACTCCAATACAACTCGCAGTTTTCTGATTAGTTTGAAGCTTAAAAAATATTTTCATAATAACAGTAAGCACTTCAAAACGATCTTGTCTTTATTTCCTTATTAATTTTGTAGTCGGATATGAAATTTTATCTTATTAATTATATATTTTTTTTTTATAGAAACACTAACCAATAACCAAAGAAAAGTGTTGGAAAATGTGTTTAGGGAGTAAAATTGAATTTTTCGTTTCATGGTATGATAAGTACGAAAATACCATTTATTTAAAATGTAACTTATATATATATATATATATATATATATGTATAGAGAGAGAGAGAGAGAGAGAGAGAGAGAGAGAGAGAGAGAGAGAGAGAGAGAGAGTGAGAGAGAAAATGGTATGAAATAAATCCCGAAAATATAAAAATGAGTACTAAGAAAAACTCCATCACACTAAATTACCTGGGATTTGCAGATGACCTTGCTCTTTTAGCAAATAATATTCAAGAAGCCAAAACACAAATCATGAGCCTTCAAAACCTAGCACAAAAGATAGGGCTTCATATTTCTTTCAAAAAACTGAACTAATGGCCATAGATCCTCTGGTAATACAGCGCATTACGGTAAACAGTCAGCAAATTAAAATAGTAAAACAATTTAAATATCTAAGGGAAATAATAACTTATAATTTAAATGAAAAAGTGACATGGCAAAACAGGACAAATAAAATGATTAAATCTCAAAAATTAACTCGGTCAAAATATAACAAAAAATGCCTTTCGGCTAAAACAAAACTTAAACATTATAAAACTGTAGTTCAGCCAGAAGTCACCTATGGAAGCGAGACCCTTTTCAAAATCACTCAGAAAAACCGAATCGATAAAATTCTGAAAATAGAGAGGAGAATTGTCAGAACGTGTATCGATAAAAAACACCAAAAAGAAAGCCGATGGTGGATTGTGCCAAATGAGGTGGTGTATCGAGAAATAGAGCCTGTCACTGAAATGCGGAAAAAAAGAATCTCTTTCTTCGGTCATCTCATAAGGACACCGGAAACAAGACTGTAAAGAAATATCGTTGAAAAGTTCTGGTTCCAAAAGCTAGAAGTAGGATGGATTAAAGAAATTAGAGAAGATATGAAAGAATTGGGAATTTCCCTGACTGACCTACAGAATAAAACCTGAAAAATTACAAAGGTAAAAGCCAAAAGCATTAGATTTAAACAAAATACAGACAAACGACAAAATACAACGAAGAGGGTGTTTACAGATAAAGAAAAGAAAGCAAGACCTGAACGGATGAAGAAATACTGGGCAGTTCGGAAGAGTAAAATAACACGCTTTTCTCAGAAAAGATCTAACTAAAATTGACTTAAGTGTTCCCATGTTGGCCGTAAAAGCATAATAATAATAATAATAATAATAATAATAATAATAGAGAGAGATAGAGAGTGAGAGAGACAGTGTGAGAGAAAGAGAGAGTGGAGAGAGTGAGAGAGAGAGAGAGCGAGTGAGAGAGAGAGTGATAGAGACCAATATATATAAATTGTGGCTCGAAAAATCACCATAACTACTACTTAATCAATTTCATTGTAATATAGATATGTTATAGTTGTCTGTCTGAAGTTCTGCATAACAGAATTTGATGAAGATCTGTTTATTCATTCTTGGGCTACGCTCAATTTAAGGTCGAAACAAACAACGCAACCTTGCTATGAGGTATGTTGACTTTGTATTGGTTTATTTCTCAAGACTATTAAATAATTATCATTCCGTCAATGAAAAATTTTGGCTGGCTTTTTTTCAACCTCACTGTGTTTTTCAGTACGTAATCTGAGTTGTAATGAATAACCATAATAACTCTCTTTGATTGCGGAAAGAATGAAAATCACAGGGAGTGGAATCAAGAGAATATGTAGGACATGGAACAGTTCAAATTTCAATCCAAGAGCCTCGGTGGTTACACGCGACTTGTGTTAAACGGAATATTATCGCATCGCATTATTATTGGCCGCGTGGTTTATCAAATACGACGCACGTTTCTATTAAATTGTTTTAGAGTTTCACGTATAATTTACAGTCAAAACAGTTTCTAGATAGTTGCTTAGAGATTTTTTTTTTAAGATGGTTTTGAAGCTTTAGAATTTAGTACGGATGAAACTAAATGATGGCAGTGAACGTCGCTTTATGCGGAATTTTTTCTCTTGTTACTTTCAAGTATCATTATATTTAAGCCGCCGCTAGTAATTTAAATAAGAAACTTTTTAATGGGATGATCGCTGAAGGGATTAAAGGTAATATTCTTTTGAATTATGATTCAGTTGATGTATAAAATTTTAACGTGAAATTTCAATTTGTTTGTTCTAGAAAGGGAATAAATTTTAATAATGAATCTATCAGATAACAATCAGCAATTCATAAACAAAAAAATAAAAGAATAATCTAACAAAACGCAGTGATATCCAAAAAAATTACAATGAAATTGTAAAACGTACGGTAAGAGTCTCGCAGACATCATTTATTCCGCTCAAAAAACAAAAATTTCTGAAGGGTGTCCCATATAAAACGCAACCCAACCTTATATTGGTAGGTATTGAAATAATAAAAAGGCATGTGTAAATGTAAATGTAATCTTTATTATTGCCATCTATTACCTTACATTTAGAGTAAATGTTGGAAGTGGCCGCCATCTTCTTCAATTCTTTTTACAGCGTTTCTTGCAACTTTTTTCAAAGTTTGTGACTGGATATTTAATACAGCTTGTTCAACATTGACTTTCAATGTTGATGTTTTGTTAGGAGCTGGTTTATGTGGGTACTTATGGCGAAACAAATCTTGCACTGCAACCGCTGATTTCGTACTGAATTACGACTCGACAATGAAAACACGTTCATCTAGCGAAAACACCATCTTGTCTCTAGCGATACACTGAACGTTATGATTGCATTGTTGTTACTACGGGTAGTGTTCTACTGCGTCGCCGCGATATTAGATCTTGATGTTGGATGAGTCAATTTCAGTAACGAGTAGGGGAGTAAGCTTGACTTTTGAAATTTCATGGATGAGTGATTGTTGGGTTGCGTTTTATATGGGACACCCGTACAATAATAGATAATAAGCGTTCAATAATAAGCAAAAAAAAAAAAAAAAAAAATAGTTACAAAACTCTTACCGGCCCGATTTCATTTATTAAATAACGAATAATCATAAGAATTTTATTTTTTCTGTAAATCTGATATGTATTATCTACTGTTGAATTTTAAATTTAAATTAAATTCATAATTTTAAATTTGTCCATTACTTTCAACACTAAGAAGTGAAATTAATAATTTAATAATATTATCATAAAAAGGAAATTCATTTTAAATTTATACAAATGTAATGTGTATAATGTCTAATAATATTAATATTTATTATAATTTAAATTTAAAATTGTTTAGTGTATGTTTGCTTGATGTTAATGTAATTAGTGGTATTTTTGAGGTAGAAGGGGGTTGATGATACTTAATAACTATGTGGGTGTTATTTTCGCATTATGTTTTCCATATTTCTCGTTCAGGTTTTTATATGAAAATTTCTCTTATTTTCTTTTTTGTTGTTTAATGCATGTTAGAAATATTAACAGGATAATTAAACGTGACATTAAAGTTTTTAAACTTCCATTTCTTATTCTACGTTTTAACCCCCTCCTTCCAATATTCTTACCATTCATATTTCCTCCCCAATTTTTTTGTTATTTTAAAAAGAAAAGGATAAAAAATGACAGATAGACGATATATATATACACGTACGTCGTTATATTCTTTTTCTGCATACATAAAAAAAACCGTTATTATTATTTTTTTTAAATATCATCGTTAGTTAATGTATTAAAAATCTAATGTGGACACCATATAACTTCGTTGTACGCCTATTAAATTGCATCTACACATTTTTTTTATAATGAAAAGTGCATAAGATTTTATTTCATTAATAACTATTTTTTATCGTATTTTTTTTACAATCAGAGGTTAATAATTATTAATAAATCAACAAATTTAAATTTAAAAAAAAGTTTAAAAAAAGAGACGAAGACTGATTCGAACCGATGTGCCTTTCCCTTATAGATCCTAATTATTGATTAATTACAATTTCATTTGGTTATAACTCTGGAACCGATGAAAATAATTACCGCGTATGATATATCGTAGAATATCTCTGAATGAGGGCTTATTATTGCGAAAACAAAAAGTCCAAAATCCAAATTTTATTGATTTTGGGCTTTTTGGTGACTTTGGTTCATTCGATTGCAATCAAAAGGAAGAGGTGCACAACTATATGTTAAATCAATCCGAAATCCAAAATTTCAACATCCTACGACTGATGGTTTTTGAGTTATGCGTGATACGTACATACGTACAGACATCATGCCGAAACTAGTCAAAATGGATTCAGGGGTGGTCAAAATGGATATTTCATTTAAAATCTGAAAACCGTAATTTTTCACCATCATAATACTTCCTTTACTTCGCACAAGGAGTAAAAAGTAAATAATTAGATTAATAAAAAAAAAGATAATAAATTAAGAAATAAAAAATCCTTTTTTTTTTGTTATAGATGAGTGATAAATGCCATTTATGCACCCCCCCCCACCATAAATAGGGGTGTGTCGGACTCGCACGGGTTCGGCTAGATGTTATTAAGAGTCTATGTGTACCCGCACCCTACCGACTAAAATTCCTACCTCACCGTTTCTCCTCCTCCGGGGTCGGTCCTGCAGTTAAAGTATTACGTGAGCCCAGCAGGTGCCTTTAGGGTCTAGTCGTACAGAGTCCTCGCGCTTCATCACTGTCGTCCATTTGCACAAGTTCAGACGCACGACGGCTCCATAGGGGACTGTCTTTCGCCCCTACACCCTGAGATCACTTACTTAGCCTGAGTCTCAGGTCTTTTATATGCAACTGATTCCTGGCTGGGTGATCTTCAGTCCTCTTACTGATACGGGTCCTAAATCAGGCTCTATTCTATTTTCTAGCTTCTCTCGCTTTAGTTTTCAGGATACTTGTTGCTAGGTGTACTACCTTGTCTCGTTCCGCTCTTCCTATCAACATGTATGGAAATGTTTCTTCCGGAGAAAGCCAGCTTAACCCGACATCTTGTCTGACCACATCCCACCGCTGGCATTGGTAGATGATGTGATCAACAGTATATTCAAGATCGCAGTACCTGCATAGAGTAGTCTCCTGCCAAATCGATGCAGGTAGGAAAAGGAAACGGAAAAGGGGGGAAACCGGAAGGGGAAAAGGGAAATAAGGAAATAAAAGGGAAAGGGGAAGAACGGGAAAAAGTTAAATGGGAATAGGAAAATGGGAAAAGTGAAAAGAGGAAAAGGAAAAGGGAAAAGTGAGAAAGGATAAAAGGGAAAGGTTAAATTTTGTGAAGTTCCGTAATATTCATTTTGTTAATGTTTTATCAAACTTTCAATTGTGTTCATTTAATCTATATATATACTCAAAACTTGCATTGCCGGGTCTACTAGTTAAGTAATAATTGTATATATGCGCATTTTCAGAGAACCATATTTCACGCTAAAAAGTGGTAACTTTATACGTCATTTCTCTAAAGTAAATTACTTATTACTTATTTTTATCAATTACCAGGGTTAAATTCAATGAATTTCCCACTAATGATACATTTTCTAACTTTATTAGTTGTTTTATTGGTAGGCCTAACTAAAGATTTATTACATTAAAAGATTTTCTGGTAATAACGTAAACATCAAGAAAAACCTGCTATAATAAAAAATAAATGTTTCCTTTATGTTAAAGAGGACAAAAACTTGATTCCAATCAACAATCATAATTTAATTGAATTTTTATTACATTGTCGAAAAATATATAATTTGATGTACGTGCATGTTTGACCGAACAACACGAGTTTTCAAGTGATAGTCGAGATGAGACTTTACTGCGCACTGCTGCCTAGACTGCCGACTGTCTGACTCGTAGTAGAGCAGAGCCGGCTTATCAAGTCGTTCGGTAGAATGACGCCGGCGAGAGTTTGTTCACGCCGAAAGATTTATTAGACTTATTTACTCTGACCAACTTGCAAATCGACACTTCAAAATTTTTTTAATTGTTTAAAATATGAAAAAAAATATTAATTTTGATGAAATAAAGGAACATATCATCACAGAAATAGATGTTATTCATGAATATATATATTTTTCTATAAATATGTGATAATCTTCGTAATTTCACGTTTTTTAATTTGAAAATGTAAAATTTTTGTTCTTCTAACCCTTATTTTTCTCCTAATCCGTTTACGTATAGCGCCGTTAGATAGTACTAGTACCGTACAAAATCTTGATAATGTATACTTGAAATAATAAAATTTAAAAGAAAATATACAACAGCTTGTTTTAATAGTAAATTCTGTTATGTAAATGAAAGTACTGAAGATGAAACAATTTTTTAATTCCCATCACTTCATTAAAAAAATAAAAATAAAAGCATTAGTTTACAAGAGATTATACTAGTTTTATTAAAAAAAGTTAAACTACTTTTTCTATTTGTGGTCATACTTGTTATTCGTTTATTAAGGAGGAAGGTAAATTTATTTTTGTAAAAAATTTCTGTTTGTCAATTTTTTTATTTGCTAAATTTCTTTATTTACTTACAACAGAAGAAATTATAAGTTGCATTTACTTAATTTTTAATTTTTTCAACGGTTTTTTGAGGAGGTCATTTTGGTGCCCACGAAGGATCGTGTTTACGTAGTTTTTTCAGAAGATAAGTAAGTCGTATGACTGACTATCACTTGAAAGAGAACCACCCACTGATAATCTTCAAACAATAGCACAACATAACAAACAAACAGTAGTATAACATTTGATAGTGCTTTTGAATGTCCAACCAATATTAACCTTAAAGCAACAAAATAAATAACAACTTCAAATAGAACAGTAAACGAAACTAACTTTGAAACAGCCAACAAACAAAAAACCCGAGCACCAAAAGCCGCCAAACTTGATCATCATAGCGAGTCATCAACAAGATCAAATACAATGAACCTTTTTAGCCTCCTAACGTCCTCGCTGTTGCGTAGCAGATTCAAAGCGAGATGATTAATATGCTTATCAAACCTTTTTTTTAACCTCCTGGACCACCTTTAGGTATTGCTTCAGAGGATGAGATGAATAACAAGTAGCGTGTAAAAATGCCATGCCTGACCAGGATTCGAATCCCGAACCTCCGGATGAAAGATCGATACGCTACCACTCAGGCCACGGAGACCGGCATGCTTATCCAATCTGGACACATATCTCAAAACAAGACGTCTAACTTCCTCTAGAACGTACGGAATGCCTACGTAATCGTAGATTTCAGCATTCCTCGCGAACCACGGCCTATGGATTATAGAAGTACCTGTCCTTTTTACCTTGATCGCCGTTTGACGTAGAGGAATCATGTTAGGGAGAAGAGGAAGTTGCTTGAAACAAAGCTTAAGAATATGTACTTAGTGTTGGGTAACAGACCTCTCTCTCTTTCAACTTTCTTTGTCCAACAAGGTTCTCCTCTACAAGCCTTTCTTGAAACGATATGGACGTACGGGATTGAAGTCTTGGGAACGACCAGTAACCGCAACGTGGAGGTTATTCAACGGTTTCAGAACAAACTTCGACGGTCCAAAATTATAGAAAATTACGAAATTTTATCTTGTATTTTGAATGTTTCCTTTGGTATTGCTTTCTAGAGAAAAATAGAATTAGAAACAAGAAAAAGGATTGTCATTTTTCTTTCTTATATACTAACCAAGTATTAATTCTGTCATGATCTATGCAAACCAGTTTGAACGTTCTAATTTTATATTATTACATTATTTAACTTTTCAGGATGCTACTATTCAGTGTATTTTAGAACACAAAATTATTCTTAATTTAGATAACGAATAATATTGATTACTTTGTCCATCTCTTTTCCTATCTCTCTCTCTCTCTCTCTCTCTCTCTCTCCTCCTATATATATATATATATATATATAAAACATTTTAAAATTTATTTTTTGTTCCTATTTATTATAGATACAATGACATAAATTTAGTATTCTATATTAACACAATTCACACGTTTGAAAGGACACACAGCTTTTAGACGGAAACCATTGGCAAATGTATGAATCGAGAATTAGTCAAGCGTGTTACAAGATTAGATTCACTGGGTAAACATGTATATAAGCATACAAACCCGGGCATACGTTAACTAACTCTTCTCTCTCCCTCCCACCCACACACACTCTCTTTCACACGCGCACACGCACGCGCGTTAGTCTCTGAGGTTTAGTTTCAATAAATTCCACTTGTTACGATTTTTTATGCACTCGCTGCAGATTAGTTATGCATGTTCTTTATTACATTTTTTTTTTTTTTTTTTTTTTTTTTTTTTTTTATTACGGGCATCGACTGCTAAGCGGCAACGAAATACAGGAGTTTGTCGGCAATCGGCTCGTGTCACATCCTCAAACCGTTTGTAAAGAAGAGATACACAAGCTTTCCAAACGTTGGAAAAAATGTGTAGAACTTCAGGAAGAATAATTAGAAAAATTAAACGTTAAAAAAAAAATCCGTTTATATTTGACTGACCTAGTAATAATACAATTTTTTTTTTTATTGAACTGATAATTAAAATAATTCTTAAGGATAGGAAAATTTGAAACAATGAAAATTTCATTACTAATAAAAATCCAATTGTTCTTTCGTCTAAAAGGAAAAGCTAAGACCTTTTTAGGTAACTAATTTCCAGCGATTTTCCCATCACGAATAAAAATTAGGAGTTTACGAATTTAATTATTATTCTGTTAGTTAATTTTAAAAACGATGGCAAAGTATTAGTTCACTTTCGGGACTAAGCCGATCAAGTAATGATTAACAAAATAAGATTTATACATTGAAATTTCCGAATTTCAAATAAAAAGATTTTTGATTTTTAGGGTTCCTTACTGTGTGGAAAAAATTTAGAAAACCTTTTTTTAAGAAGTGATTCTTCAAAAAAAAAAAAAAATGGAATTAATTTAAAAGAGAATTATTTCTTTTAAAATAAATATTTAAAAACTGAAGTATAACCTTTATGAAAGTAATGAAAACAATTTAATTACGTCTCATTTCGTTCCAGAACATAATTTAGGCCTGCCACAACTAATTTTATGTTAATAGAGCTTTACGTGAAGAAGAAAAATTTAACTATAAAAATTAAAAGAGAACCAAAAAAAAACATAATATAAATTTTTTAAAGGTGGGGAATCAATTTTAGAAAAACCTTTTCTAAAAATATTCATTTATAAATTAAGCTTAACAGATTTTTTAGTTAAAGTTTTCTCTAAATCTACCACCCGTTCTAATAAAGGCTGAAATAAAAAAAAAATTTCCAAAAAAAAAAAAAAAACATTTTCTGAATTTAAGGTAACGGGCTCTACAATTAAAAACATCTGATGTGAACACCGCATGACTTCCTTGTACGCATATTAAATTACATATACACATTTTTTACAATCAGTGTTAATTAATAAATTAATACATTTAAATTAAAAGAAAAAGTTAAAAAAAAAGAAACGAATTCGGATTCGAACCGATGTGCCTTCCCCTTTTACGATCCAAATAATTAAAATGATAATATTCATTAATTAAAATGTTATTTGGCTATAACTCTGGAAAAAATTAAAATAAGTACCACTTATGATATATCGTTAAAAAGCTGTAAATGATGGTAGTTAGAAAAAATCCAAAATCCAAATTTTTTTGGATATTGACCTTTTTTGGATTCTTTTGGTCCAATCGATTGCAATAAAAAGGGAAGGTGGACAACTACATCTTACAACAGTCCTAAATTTACAATTTTAACATTCTACGACTACTCGTTTTTGAATTATGCGAGATACATACGCACATACGTACTTACAGATGTCACGCCGAAACTAGTCAAAATGGATATTTCCGTTGAAATCTGAAAACCGAAATTTTTCATGAACACAATACATCTTTTACTTCGCACAAGGAAGTAAAAGATTGTAGAAATTTCTGATTGCTCTATATATAATGTACAAAGTTTCAACAAATTTTTGAAAAATAAATATCGAAGGGAACAAAGTAAAAAAAAAAAACAAACATATACTTCACTTTTAAGAGGCGGGGATTGATTTTTTGAAAAAAATTTTTAAATTAGTTTTTGTGCGTTGCATGTAACAAATTTGTCAAAATAAAGCCGATCTTTATGGCTGAGTGCTAGCGTCTCGGCCTTTCATCAATAGATCACGATTTCAATTCCCGGTCAGACACGGTATTTTTCATAAGCTTCATGTTTCGTGACGAAATCAGCAAGCAAAAAAAAAAGTAGCTTTTTGTAAAGTGGTTTTTGAAATCATATTTTAGCTAAATTTGAAGTAAATTAATTCAGTTAACCTTGAGATATAAGGTCAAAAACAGTTCATACCTGTACGCACATACATACATACAAATGTATGTTAAATGTACGTTTTTATCTAGATGAACTAGTTGCGCCCTAAAATTTAAAAATTTGGAAAAAAATATCCATTTTTAATATGATCACGGACTTTCCTCTTTAATATTCCAGCTATATTCGCCGGGAAAGTAATATTAATCCGTTTTGGATAAGCAGAGATTTAGAGTAGAGATTCTTTTGTTTTATAATGATTTATTGTTTTATGTCGTTTAATTTTTAAAAAAACCTTTTTACGTTGATTCTTTTTAAGTTTCGTATATAAAAATTAACGAATAAAAAAAAAATATTTAGAATTAACGATACAATACATTATTATTAATGAATGTGGATTATTTAAAAATATATTTATTTGTGTATTACTATTATCTCAATGCAGTAAGAAGAAATAAAGAACATATATACATGATATAGTTAAAATTATTTATTTACTTGCAATATACATTCATGTACATACAGAATAATTTTCCCGTTAAACTAATTTGAAAAGCGAAATAATTTAATTTTGTGCTACATTACCTTAACTTTTATAACACAATATAATATTAGAGGAACAGAACAGTAGCACTTTACAAAATTACGAAGATTAAAGTCTATTTCATAAAGCATTAATTTACATATCTCGTGAAACTTATCAGCCAACCTAGAAATGATTTTCTAATTCAATTTGAATAATTTTGCCTCAAAAGCAGTATTAAATTTCATATTTTACACTTATCTGTCAGATATAATAAATAAGATGCATAATTTATTTCTGTTGTAATTAAAATGTATCTCTTTATTAAAAAAAAATTGTAATATATATATATTGAACAGTATTTATATCGTAATTATTACCGATATTTGTTAATCAATCAAAACCGATCGGTTCATCGACCAAATACTAATCGTACTAAACGATCGTCTCGAATTCTTGATATCTTAACCGAGTAGGATTCACATTGATTTTTTATTTCCCCTCCCCAGGGCCGGAGCCACAATTAAGTATAATTCAGCCAAGGGGAGTGTCCAATACTTTAACGGGCCTCCCTGTCTACCGGCATGACAGGTCAGCCCGCCGGTCGGATCTTCTATTTATGTCTGCCTCAAGCTTCAGATGCAGGGTGCCAGGTCCAGCTATGCTAAACCTAGTCCCACCACCAAAAGACAGGTCTCGGTCTTAATTCTGTCTGCCTTGTCTCAATAATTTTTACCGAGTTTTACAAAAACATTTTTCTAAAAATAAAATATTAACTATGAAATTTTTGTAATATTTTAATTAATTATCATTAAAATATCATAAAACCAAACAATTTTCCTTAAGTTACGAGAAAATATTATGAATTTTTAACTACACAATTTATAAAAAAAGGTGACGACAAGTTCCTTTTCCTATCATAAAGTTTTACAACTGTGAGTTGTTTCTGACGCACGGCTTACACACCCAACTTAAGTTTATTTAAATATAATATTTTTCGTTTATGTAATTCAATATTTCTAACTAAAGCGCTGACGCATGTGACCGCATGGCTTAACGCATCAGGTACCGAGTTGACCGGGCGATAGAGTTCTAGACCCGGCCACACCGAGAGTACGTTTTTATATAGGGTTATAATAAAAGAATGGTGCGGTTTCAGTAATTAATAGGAAGATTTTAGGGAAATTTCTAGATGTTATATTGGTATTCCTGAAAGCCTCCAATCCAAAGTTTGTTTATCAACAGTTGTAACCACAACGTCAGTACTTGTATTGTTGTTGCGGTGAGTTTAGCGAATTACTATGTTCTCGGATAAAGAGAAAGCAAAGTGTGTTTTATTGATGGCTGAATTAAAATCCTTACTTTTAGTTCAACGTGCGTTTCGACGTGAATTCGGAAGAGATACACCACACAAAAATAACATAACACGTCGGTTCAAACGATTCGAAGAAACCGGATCGGTTAAGAAAGAGAAATCAACCGGCAGACCAAGTGTACCGGACGAAAAGGTTGAACTAATTAGACGATCGGCAATTAGAAGTCCTGGGATGTCCATCCCCCGTCGAAGCGTCGAATTAGGTATTTCAAAATCAACAGTTCACAAAGTTTTACGTAAAAAACTGAAATTACACGCTTATAAAATCAAAATACTGCAGGAATTGAAACCCGATGATGGTGTAAAACGTTACAATTTCGCTGTTGAAATGTCGGACAGAATAAGTGAAAACGAATCGCTTCTGGACGATATAATTTTTACAGACGAAGCTACATTCCACGTGAATGGATGCGTTAACAGATACAACTCACGAATATGGGGCTCTGAAGACCCACACGAAATTATCGAGAAACAACGGGATTCGCCTAAAGTTAATGTTTAGTGTGGTGTGATGAAAAATCGTGTAATAGGGCCTTTCTTCTTTGCTGAAAAAACAATTAATGGAGTCGTGTATCTTGACATGTTAACCGATTATTGCTTTCCTCAGCCGGATGAACTCGAAAACATTCATCGACTTCATTTCCAATAAGATGGTGCTCCCCCGCACTTCAATGCATCGGTCACGGACGCTTTGAACGAAAAATTTGGAGAACGATGGAGAGGCCGGCAAGGACCTATACTTTGGCCTCCAAGGAGTCCAGACCTGACACCTTGCGATTTTTTCTTGTGGGGTTACATCAAAAGCGTTGTTTATACACAAAACATTCGCGACCTAAACCGCTTAAAAAACAGGATTAATTAAGCGATGACAACCGTTAACGAAGATATGTTAACTAATGTTTGGAGAGAAGTTGAGTATCATTTGGACATTTTTCGAGCGACTAAGGGCGCACATATTGAAATTTATTAATTATGTAAAAAATGTTTGAGACGACAAATTTGAAAAAAAAAAAAAAAATAACTGTAAGTAATTCTGTTTTAATTTAAACCATGTTCATCACCGCACCATTCTTTTATGATAACTCTGTACTTCATATATTATTCTTTTATTTAATTCTACCACTCATCTGTGACGCACAACGTAGCAAACGACTGGAAATATGAGGCGATTTATAGGCCGGCACCGAACACATTCACGTACATACGAATATTAATATCCGGTATATTTTCCATCCGGTTTTTTTGGGTTCCTTATCTGTCAAAACGTCAAGATCCGGTGAAAACACCATATGCCAAAATCGGACTGATTACAATACTTTCCCTTCTAGAACTATAGCTCTGTTATAGCGCTATCTAGGGTGCTACAGAGGAGAAACGGGAAAGTAAAATATACTAGGTAAAATTCAGGTTTGATCATACAGATTATAACTAAATCTTAAGTTATATATCGTAAAAATGAATAAGTGAAATATTTTATGAAAGCGTTAATACTGATAAAAAATAAATATCTAAAAAAAATAGTCAGGAAAAAAACGTGTACTTTAGTTATTTGAAATAATATGATTTATTTGCTTTCTTTGACGCTGTCGGTATTTGAACTAAGTTAATAAAAAAATCTCGGTTTAAAAAGGAAAGTTACAAAGAAAAAATAATAGTTTTAAATTGAAAAGAGTTATAAAAAATTGTAAAATAAACAAACTAGAAAGGATCATTATGTATAACAACATTTATTACAAAAATTACCTCGATGTTTACATTGTTGACGAACAAATCCATCAGAGCATAACAGATATGAATACAAAATAAATATTCTCAATGACGTCACCGGTAGATGGAACGAATAGAGGTGAAGTGAATTATAATAAAAGAGAAAGAGGGCTCGAAAATGAGGTATAAAATGACGTAATTTATGAAAGGTCCTTAAGAACTTCAATACTCCACTTATCGGATCAATAATAAAAGGCAGTTCACTTTCAAAAAGACTATGCGTCGAAAGAGTTGCATTATCTTTGGATAACATTTTTATAAAATAAAACAAATTTCATAAATTTGTTTATTTAATATTTTATTATTGCAATTAATTACATTGAGATTAAAACTACGATTTATTTGCTTTCTTTGACATTGTCAGTTAATAAAATACTGACTATTTTGATAAAAAAATCAGAAAAAATCTAAAACAAAAACTATTGTAATAGTGTAACAGAAGAACAATTTTTCTTTTTTTGTTATGAAAGAACTGTTGATGGCCATCAACAGCTGCGGTCATTAAGTTCGGTGGAAACTGGTAGCGTATGAAAACATGACATGCCTAACCCGGATTCCAACTCGGCATAAAAAGCCGAGAACAGTAAAACGCTTAAAATAAAATAAAAATCTAGAAATAAATACACATTTTTATAGTTAAACGGGCATCAATTGTATAAAACCATTAAAATATTAAGAAAACGGTTTGTCTTTATATAAAATTAAAACAAATTAATACAATTAGTTTTTTTTTTAATCCGCGTGTGTATGGAGCGTTCTTTGTTCGTTCCCTTTTCTAGTTTAGTCGGTGGAAGGAATATGAAAGCGGTTTAGTTGTTTTTTTCAGTACCGATCAAAAAACGGTGGAAAGAAAGGGTTCGTTGATTGTCAAATCTGTCAAAAACACGCTGGATGGGCGAAAGAGAAGGTAATTATTGAAAAATAATTATCTGTTTGTTTCTGTGAACATAGACATTTAAATTAAGCACCTTTGAACTATAGTGCTTTTAAGCGGACGTTTTATTAAATTATTATCTAATAATACTGAAAATATTATCTGTATTGACATTTTATTATTTATTCAATAAAATCGATTACACGGTTTTTAAGCACAATGTACTTAAAATCTGTACCGTATTGTTGAATGTGTAGAATGTCTAGAATTAAATTATTATCCTGCTTCGAGCTATCTATTTGAATCTTTTTTTTTCGGTTCTTTTATTTTACAGAAAACATTAACCGTGGCCTTGAAAAGGCCCAGAAAATGATTTTCTGGAACAGCACTCCTAGTAATTTTAACTACGAATCGCCACTGATTCCTGTTCAAATGTTTTTCAGCTCACTGGTCAGGTCTAGCGGTTAAACACCTTGTCGCAAATCAATTTTTTAACAACTGATTTCCGAAGTCGAAAGTTCGGAATTTCGATTCCTTGTAAAAGGTCATTTTTTTTTATACGGATTTGAATACTAGACAGTAGTGCAACTAGTACATTGGTGATTGGGGTTCAATTAACCATAACTCTCAGGAATGGTCGGTCTTTTACATATCATCCTCATCTCATTGGGCCGTGGGGGAACGGTCGCTTATTATTTACTAGTTGAACAGATTGCGACGTACACATTAGAAATATAATATATGTGTGTGTGTACGGGTGATTCCAAATTGCACTGGTGATGTCTCAGCGGATGATTCAATAAGAAAAAATATTTTATAAACATTAAAAAATGTTTTTATAAACATAATCCAGAAAACAGTTCGTTAGCGATTTTTGGCTTAAGAAACATTTAGCACTGCTAAATAACCGCACTAAAATTTTTGAGATACAAGTCGAGAGATAAATTTGGTGCTTCCTTTTGGATTTTTGATCTAAGAAATTGAATAAAAATAGTCCCAAACATCTATCTCACTTAGGTTACAAGATAAACGAGGTAAAATACTAAAAACTTCTATCGGAGAAAGAACAGTTTTTTTAGGTTTGGAATAAAATTACTATGTTATTTTACAAATAAAAATTTCTTAACAACTTTGTAGAAAATTTATGAAAATAACTTCTATTAAAGTTAAACACAAATTTGAGAAGTTTAATTTTAATAAAAATCTGATGTGGACAGCACGTGACTACCTTGTACGCCTATTAAATTACATACACACATTTTTAAAAGTACATATAATTTTATCTCACTAATAACTTCTAATTTTTTTTCATATTTTTTTTTTATGGTTATTATTGAATTCTTATCTATTGTAAAACGTTTTTTACAATTACAGATTAATAAATCAATATATTTAAATTAATAAAAAAATTAAAAAATGTTAAAGAAAAGTAAATGAAGTCGAATTTGAACCGAAGTAAGATCCCCCTTGTAAGATCAAAATATTTCATTAATATATTTCAAAATATTTCATTTGGCTATAACTCTAAAGCCAATGAAAATAAGTACCACGTATGATAGATCGTTGTAAAGCTCTGAATGAGAGCTTATTACTGCAGTCAAGAAAAAGTGCATAATTCAATTTAGTTTAGGCTTTTTTGGACAGTTTTGGTTCAGTGGATTGCAACCAAACGGGAGAAACACAATTAGATGTTACAACAGTCCTAAAACCAAAATTTTAACATCTTACGATTAATAGTTTTTTTGAGTTATGCGAGATACATACGCACATACGTATGTACGTGCAGACGTCACCCGGAAAATAGTGAAAATTGATTCAGGAATGGTCAAAATAGATATTTCTGTTGAAATCTGGAAACCAAAATTTTTAGCGATCAGAATAATTTATTTACTTTGTACAAATAGTAAAAAAAAACCAAATTATTAATTTTTATGTTTATAATTTTTATACGAACGAAAGTTGACGTGTGTTATAAAAATATTTCTTTTTTGTGATAAGAATGAAAAGCTACTGATATTAATAAGAGATTAATAAAATATACTCTCTCTTCATAAAAATAACACAAGCCTGCATAATTTGGATTGTGGAATGTTTTCTTACCTTATTGATAATTGATTTCTATGTATTTTTTAGCACTGAATCCGAAAATAACCTTCATTTTATTCCATCTCGTCAGAATTTTTTGCAAATCGCAAATTTTGAAAATTAAAAACGTTGAAAAATTCCGAAAATGCGATACTGTAAAATAGATATAAAAGTTTTTTTTCATAATAAATTAAAATAATATATTCAATTTTTTGGCTTCTATTATGCAATCTTATAGCTTAACAGTTGAGTGGTGCGACGGGAGGGAGTTCGGGTTAAACATGACGAGACGGTAGAAGAGCTTGGCTGACAGATTGTGACAAGATGTATCATGTTTATTGACAGCTATCCGCGCCACCCATGTACCATGCAACTACTGTCAATGCTACCTAAAACATCAGCGTGTGTAAATTGAGTTATTTTCGCCCTCCGTGATCAAACGCGTTTTTGTCGGTGGAAAGTATATTTTCCACCATAAAGCAAACTTTCCGTATTCTAAATGCCTTCAAGAGTCTATAAAAATTCTGCAAATGTTTTGTTACATTTGTAGTGGCATAATGGTGGAAAGGCAAAAAAGAAATATGACAAGTTTCATTCGATAAGTTTATCTCTGAGTGAAAATAGAAGATCAAGACAAAACTTTGCTACAAAGGACTTAGACGCGGTCAAAGGATGTACATGAAGCGTTCAGATTTGGAGTTCAATAGTATAGCGAGAGCCACGAAATCTCACCGATGATCGTTATTTTTGTTCGATTGGTATTCACGGTTTCCGTTTGAAGCAAAGAAAAAGAATCGTCTATCCAGATATGCCATCCGCTATACGCACGGTTCTTCACGGGTCAGACGTATCAGTGCCTATTCCACCAGAAAATTTACCTGAAATAAACGGTTCCACAACTGATTTAAATGAAGATAACATAGAGGTGTACGAACCCGGGGATAGCTGTGCACCAGAGCTATATTCACAGTCTGAACTATACGATTCGGTTCGAATCTTACATCTGATCAAAGAAAATTCACAATTTCTAGGTTTAAGGCTTAAAGAGAAAAACTTGCTAACAACTGACACCTCATTTTCCTGGTTCAGGTAAGGAGAAAATGATTTTCTTTCATATTTTTTGGAGGAAGGAGAATTAGTCTTCTGCACTGATGTAGGTGGACTTTTGAATCGATTTAACATTCCATACGAAAGTACCGATCGGAGGCTGTTCATAAATTTGTCCAAAAGAATCCTGAAAGTTGTCATTCACAATGGGAGTACGTTTATCCGTCAATACTCGTCGGACATTCTATTCACTTAAAAGAGGGTTACGATGATTTGGAATTCGTTCTCGAAAAAATTAAATACGACAATTATAAGTGGGTTACGTGCGGCGATCTAAAAATAATATCGATGCTTCTAGGACAGCAAAGAGGATACACAAAGTTTGCTTATTCTTTGTGTGATTGGGATAGCAGAGACAGAGAAAGTCATTGGATAAGGAAAGACTGGCCAAAAACAGCTTTAATAGAATCCGGAACCAAAAATATTTCCGAAAAGCTTTCGTAATCCTAATAAGCTTCCTTCTTCCGCTTCTGAATATCAAGTTTAGCTTGATAAAACGATTTGTCAAAGCCTTACCAAAAGAGGGTAAATATTTAAATTACATTTGTGACAAATTTCCTGTCTTATCAACCGCCAAACTTGGTCCTGACATTAGAAAACTTCTCAAAGATAGTAATTCTAAGAAAAAAGTGGATGTTGTAAAAAAAGAAGCACGGAGAGCCTTTAAAGATGAAGTAACCAAATTTCTGGGTGATAAGAAGGACCCGAACTTCAAACTAATCGTCGAGAACATCCTGCAGAAATAAAAAAATTAGTTCCTTCAGCTTAAAGATCCACTTCCTAAATTCACATGTAGACTATTTTCCTGAAAATACGGGTACCGTTAGCAAACAGATACGGGTGAGAGATTTTCATCAGGATATACAGAAATGGAAAGGAGGTATCAAGAAAAATGGATTAGCACGATGATGGCAGAATATTGCTGGATGTTACACCGAGATCAACTCTATAGAGAACATAAAAAAAAAAGCGCGCAGCAGAGTATAAGCCGTGCAAGGAAGTTACGACACTGGAATAAAATTGTAATTATTTTACTTACTTCGTCGTTAAGGATGTGTAGGAAGACGGAGTGTGGCTTCCAAAGGCATGACGTACCTCATAAAAATTAATTAAATAAATAAAAATAAATTAATTTAAAAATGCTGTATAATTGAAATAGGCTTATATTGTGACAATTTTCATTAGAAATTACGGAGTTAATGACCCTTCCTCAAACTCAGCCCACTCATCTGTTTAGCTATAAGAATACATAAAAAATATATAGAATACAAAAAAAAAAATATACTATACTAATTTATTATTAGAAAAAGATTTATACAGGGTCATTCACGGGAACTGGATGTTTTTAAAATAATCATAAAAAATTGAATATTTATTTTAAAAAAGTTTTATTGGTACTGAAACGCTTGTTAAATCAAAGAACTTGTTACTTATTCATGAACGAAAAATTATGTCCGGCAAGTGATATCCATTTTGGGCAATACATTGTTGTAGCCTTTCACGGTAAATGGCCTCAATTCTTTGCAGCATGTCTACATCAATCTGGGTGACCGTGATGACGAATTGCGATCTTTAGGTCCTCCAATCTACGCAGTTTATTGTCGTATCCACGCGATTTCAGAAACCCCAGCAGAAAAAATTTACAACTACTCAAGTCGGGGGACCGAGGGGGCCAAGCAATGTCGCCGAATCTGGAAACGATCCGTCCCGGAAACAAGTTACGGAGAACAGACATCGTTGCCCTCGCTGTGTGCGCTGTAGCTCCATCCTGCCGGAATAAAACATTTTCAAAATCGATTCCCCGGTTTCGTAACTCAGGGATGAAAAACGTATTCAATATCGCAATGTAACGATCAGCTGTTACAGTTACGGCAGCGTCATTTTCTTCAAAAAAATATGGTCCCCTAAACCGACCTTTCCAACTGCACACCATACAGTCATCTTTGGGCTATGAAGTGGTCTCTCGTGAAGTTCATGCGGGTTTCTTTCTGCGCAATACCGGCAATTCTGTTTGTTGACGAAGCCATTCAGATGAAAATGGGCTTCGTCACTCATTAACATTAACAAATTTTCATTTTCTTCAAAAACGGGAAGCATTTGTCGACAAAATTGTAATCGCTGCGTGAAATCTTGTTCGTTTAACTGCCGCACGACGGCTATCTTGTAAGGATGGAAATGCAGGTCTGTATGCAGAATTCGTCTTACCGTACTTGTGCTCATTTGAAGGGCTGCTGAATGCCTCTGAATAGAGAGGCGTGGGTTTCTGACAATGGCTTCCCTTACTCGTTCGATGTTCTCCGGAGTGTTAGCAGTTTGTCGGGGACTCGGTGGTTTTTTCTGCAATATTGAACCGCTTGTTCGAAGGTTATTTACCCGTCGCGATATTGTGTTACGAGAAGGAACACTTGCATTACGATGGATATTAAACTGACGGCGGAAATCTCGCTGAACAGCAGTTACGGATTCGCCATTTCGCACAAAACTGTCATACGCGTACAGGCGTTGGTCTAGCGTTTACGGCTCCATCTCAACGATTAATATGTAAATGCTATGAACAAAGGAAACGTCAGACACCAGCCACGTGCCATCACGAACCCCCGAGTACAACCCACTTCAAAAACATCCGGTTCCCGTGAATGACCATGTATTTTATCACATTTTCACAGTTTTTCAACTTTGTACAAATTTTAAAACTTGCGTCAAGAGTTGCTAAAAATCCTGACGTTATGGATGAAAATAAAGGTTATTTTCGTATTCAGCGGTACAAAATATATATGAATGGATTATCACAATCGATTTTAAATTTTTCTTTTGTGTACGTCTGAGTATTTTAAAGTATTAAAAATAATACAATTTTTTTGTTGTTGTAGATATCGCTATCTGATTACTATAATATAGCTAAAATATATAAAAAATTACTATGATTGCGTTTTATTATTGTATTTCATTTCGTACAAAACTAAAAAAAAAAATCCCACCATTTTGTACCGGTTATCACTATTTATAAATGTTTTTCTCTGTTTACGGGATCTTTTAGGCGATATAAAAGCACTGGCAATATCAAATTTTTAATCGGAAGAAGGTATGAATTTCACATAATCTTACATATCGCTATCAAAGCTTGTCAAATCCATTCTGAGATACCGGCCTAAAATTATTTTTTACCTTTTATTGCATTTAATTTAAGAGTGGTTTCTAAGAAGCTCTTTTTTTATATATTTTTTATTTTCTACTTTTTAGTCTTCATAAGTTTATACTTTACAGCTGCGCTAGTCCACAGGATTGAGCGATAATATGAAATTTGAAATTTTACTTCAGCCGTAGAAAAAATACTTTCCTTAAATTTAATCGACAATATCACAAACATGGGGGTAATCCTTTCGCTAAGAAAATATTCATGTACACGAGATTGCATAAGTTCAAGGGACACTTCTTTCACTTAGCAGCTTGGGACATCTTAGCGACTTGAAAAATTTCAGAGCGAATGGATAAGCTGAAGTGCTTTAAAATTCGACTAAAAGGTTCTGTACCACAAATCTCACCTACGTAGTCCAAAAGCGAGTTAATATAACCTGATAAAAATAAAACATTAACAAATACATTTTTTTGAATGTGTACGCCAAAGAAATCTTAGAAGTATTAAACAAAACATGTGAACGGTTGCTAGCGTGCAGTGTAATTTAGTAATTGTATGGTTGATTACTTTATATATATATACTAGTCGGCCGGAGCTCCATTTCCTGAACCCCCGGGATTCCACGGCCGAGCCTCCCCAGGGCATTCCGGGGCGTTGAGGAACACTCACGAGACGGTCGTGCTTCCCTTCGCCGTTCCCGTCACAACTCGCTTTGCTCGCTATTACCGTTTAACTAGGGACCCACGCAGTGATCGTTATTCTCACGGTACCGAAAATAATCCTGATAAATAATATTAAGGTATTCAGGCTTTATAGAAACCTGAAAACGAAAATAAATTACAAAGACAAAATAGCAGTAACTACGGTAAGTAAAGTACAAAGACTTTGACGGCAAATAATTCATAACTTATTTCTGTTGTTTCCCTGGATTAACAGAAATGTATTCTACAAATCTGAAAGCTATCGGTCGATTGGTTCTCGCGTGATGCTGTTACAAACAAACCCGCAGACAAATTTTCAGCTTTATAAAAAAAATATAAACCGAATTCCCCTAGCGATTACAAAATTAATTAATTCATTTTAAAATTATATGAAACTGTAATTCAATTTAAATCTTTATTTAATAATTTAAGATTTTATTATTAAAAAAATCATACCGTTTTTAGTTAATAAAGTTTTTATGACGTATTAACAATTTACTAGAAAGTATACTGGAAAACATGGATCATTTCAAACTTATATCCTGAATGTCAATCTTGGTCAATAAATTGACAGATTTTATTTCTTTACTATATAAAATACATTGATGATAAAGCGTATTTCTTTCAGATAAAGGTCTAAAATGTAATTACTACCCCAATATATATATATATATATATATATATAGTGATTTATTATATATATATATATATATAATATATATATAATAAATCACTTTATCCTTTCTTAATAAGAAAAAATACCCTTTACAAATTTTAGTTTCTTTTCTATTTTTTCTTCATTTACAACTTGAAAGATTTTTCTACCTATTCTTCTTTTATTCCCGACTATATCATTTTTTATATTTTGTTTCTTTTACTTCATATTTAATCAATTCATTTTAATGATAATTTAAATAATATATAATATTTATTTACGTTAAGGCGCTACACACGTTAACTGATGACTTCATAAAGTCATTATTGAATACCGTAACATTTTTGAAGAACAAAAAGTTTCCCATGCCAGGCTTAATAAGGAAATTTAGAAGTTATCTTAGTTAATTTTTATTTCAAAAAGAAAATTCAAGTGTGAATTTTGCACATCATTATGGCCCGCTCTTATTTGATATGCAGCCTAAGTGACATCTTTATTCTTCTACTCTCAGGCATTGATTGAACAATTAACGTCATTATTATTAAAGAAAGTAACATAAGATTTATCACTGTTTTTTATACACATATACTTCACGATCAATACCATATGAGAGAGGAGACGTGAATAAATGTATGAATATCTATAGCGGGAGGGGATATCATTTATCGTTAATTAATAATGTTTTCTGAGCACTAAAATACTTAATACTAATTTTAAGTATGTTTTAAATAAAATTATTTGTTAAATGTTGATGTACCAATCAAATACTTATAGAATAGAATTAACGGAGTTTAATCCTATGTTCCAAACTATTCAGAGATTATACGGGCTTTGACCGAGAACTTTACAAACGATTTATAACTTTAATCTCAACTCTTTGTTAAAATACGTAAATTTCCTAATCTTTAATTTTCTGATGTAGATAAAAAAAAATCAGATATATACCATAAGAACCAATGGAAATTCGTTTAATTTAAATACTCATTGTTTTTTTTTAACAAAAAAAAAAAGATTACATACATCATTTATTTGAAAAAAAATTATTTTTTTTTAGTAAAATATAATATTTTGTTTTTCCTTTAATCTGTACCGTTTATTCATATAAATATTCAGGAATTCTACATATATCAAAGTTTTATGAATTTCTTTAAAGATAATAAATTAAATAAAATCTGTAGAATTAAAAAAAATCCCTTTCGGCACTCCCAAAGTAGATATCACCGGTGCTAAGTAGGGGGATAAAAAGATTTCCACCTTAAAGTTAAGAAACATTTCAAATTTACTCAACACGACAATGGTTGCATGTGAAAAAAAAAATCATATGTTTAGCAGACGACAAGCTCCATCATACAACTCCAGCAACATTTTGGTCATCCCTTGCCGTAACGGTTGATGATATCAAAACTTGTTTCAGACAAAAGTATTAGGTAATGTTTAGAGGACTAACGACCACTTTAAACCGATTCGATACCGTGCCTATTAAGGAAGGTATGTTTTCGTCTTTGAAACCTCATATTTTCCACCGCCTGGAACGATGGTTGGTGATATCAAAAACTTTACTTAGATATACAAAGGATAGTAGGAACTTTAAAAGAATTTGATATTTTATTTAAAAGTGAGGTATAGAGATATTTTGTTAAATCGACAAAGCTCTCCCATTTCCACCCCCATGGTCCGATTTTGGCCGTTAACGAACTCGACCGAGATTTTGGGTTGTTATATTTTATGTATAAATCTGAAAGTGATCGGCGGAAAATTACGGCAATTATCGTGTCCACAAGAAAGTGAAATATATTTATATATAAACGTTCAAACTGATGGTGGTTTTGGAGTCGGGGAATGTGAAACGCGAATTGTGTCGAAATATTTCCTGGGTCCAGGGTTCGAATCCCGGTCAGGCATGACATTTTCACACACGCTACAAATCATTCACCTCATCCTCTGCAGCAATGCCTAACGATGGTTCCGAAGGTTAGAAAAAAAAATTAATTTATAAAGGAATTTCCCTTGAAACACGTGTAATTATTAAATACACTTTACACATCAACAGTAGATCTAAGCATAAACACCGATAAAGTCCGGCCAGTAATAATATAGATATCATAGTTACGTCCAGGTCTACGAATAAAACTTCTACACAAATATAATAATAGCAAAAAACGAACAAATAAAATTAGAAACTTAATTGTACTTAGTTGCAAAACGACTGGACTTCTCGAACACTCCGTAACTAAGTACTTGTAAATTTCGTTATTCAATACGAACCGTGACGTCTGTAATGAATCTTGCAAAATCTTCTGTACCAGCATCCCAATCGCGGCTTCGCCCACGCTATATGGTTACATATTAATTAATTATATGTCGACCAAAATTTTGTCGTTTTCGACAAATATGAGCCAAATCGGACCATAAATGCAACTTTTAAAAATATCTCTACCCCAGCGCCACCTAGCAGGTGCAAACTATTTCAGAAAGCTTTGCGGGTAAGCGCACAACATCTCATCAAAGTTTCATCTCAATCGAATGAACGGTATAGCAACGCATACAGGACAAACATTAATTTTTCTTCCTTGTACGAAGTAAAGGAAGTATTGTAATCGCGAAAAATTTTGGTTTTCAAATTTCAACGGAAATATCCATTTTGAACATTCCTGAACCATTTTGACTAATTTCGGCATGACGTCTGTACGTACGAATCTCGCATAACTCAAAAACGATTAGCCGTAGAATGTTGAAATTTTGAATTTAGGACTGTTGTAACATCTATTTATGCACCACCCCTTTTCATTGCAATCGACTTGAAGAAAAATGTCCAGAAAAGCCCAAAATCCCCAAAAATTGGATTTTGGACTTTTTCTTAACTGCAGCAATAATCCATCATTGAGAACCTTTCAACGGTGTATCATAAGTAGTAATTATTTTCATTGGTTCCAAACGTATAACCAAATAAAATTTTAATTAATGAAATATTTGGATATTACAAGGCAATGTATATCGGTTCGAATCGGACTTCATCTTCTTTTGTTTAACATTTTTATGTAAAACTTTTACAGTAACTAATAGTTCAAAAATAACAAAAAATAAAAATTAAAAAAATCAGAAGTTATTAGCGAAATAACATTTTATGTTAGTTTAAAAGTATTTATATGTAATTTAGTAGGTATTTTTACGTAGGTGTATGTGTAATTGATTTGGTGAAACATCCGATTATTTAATATTAATTAAAAATTATAATTTAGAATCGTATTATTTTTGGATTTTCTAGTTTAATTTCTGTTTAATTTTATGTAAATTAAAGTCAACTACAGAGCAACTGAAAAAGAGTCCCTCACAAGAACAACACATACACTGAGGCATACATGCCTCAGTGCCTTAAATAAATTGAAAAAATGGCCGATCTTAAATAATCGCAAAAAAATCTTATCTTTTAGTTCATTACTTCCCTGATATTATCGGACAATATTCTCCCTAGATCATCACTTCGTTTTTTGTTACCGATCATTTAATCCTTCTTTGATTTGATATAATTCTTCCGATCTTAATTTGTGTACACCTTCTCTAGTTTCAGCAATTGCGTAACTGTCCAATATTTTAAAGAACTAGAGGATCGCATCTCACTTTCAAATGAAATAAGTTTAAAGGATGTGAAGTAAAAAATGTGTATATGTTAATTTGTACAAGGAAGTCATCTGGGGTTCACATCAAATCTTTATATATATATATATATATATATTTTTTTTTTTTGTCTTCAGTCATTTGACTGGTTTGATGCAGCTCTCCAAGATTCCCTATCTAGTACTAGTCGTTTCATTTCAGTATACCCTCTACATCCTACATCCCTAACAATTTGTTTTACATATTCCAAATGTGGCCTGCCTACACAATTTTTCCCTTCTACCTGTCCTTCCAAAATTAAAGCGACTATTCCAGGATGCCTTAGTATGTGGCCTATAAGTCTGTCTCTTCTTTTAACTATATTTTTCCAAATGCTTCTTTCTTCATCTATTTGCCGCAATACCTCCTCATTTGTCACTTTATCCACCCATCTGATTTTTAACATTCTCCTATAGCACCACATTTCAAAAGCTTCTAACCTTTTCTTCTCAGATACTCCGATTGTCCAAGTTTCACTTCCATATAAAGCGACACTCCAAACATACACTTTCAAAAATCTTTTTCTGACATTTAAATTAATTTTTGATGTAAACAAATTATATTTCTTACTGAAGGCTCGTTTAGCTTGTGCTATTCGGCATTTTATATCGCTCCTGCTTCGTCCATTAGTAATTTTACTTCCCAAATAACAAAATTCTTCTACCTCCATAATCTTTTCTCCTCCTATTTTCACATTCAGTGGTCCATCTTTGTTATTTCTACTACATTTCATTACTTTTGTTTTGTTCTTGTTTATTTTCATGCGATAGTTCTTGCGTAGGACTTCATCTATGCCGTTCATTGTTTCTTCTAAATCCTTTTTATTCTCGGCTAGAATTACTATATCATCAGCAAATCGTAGCATCTTTATCTTTTCACCTTGTACTGTTACTCCGAATCTAAATTGTTCTTTAACATCATTAACTGCTAGTTCCATGTAAAGATTAAAAAGTAACGGAGATAGAGAACATCCTTGTCGGACTCCCTTTCTTATTATGGCTTCTTTCTTATGTTCTTCAATTGCTACTGTTGCTGTTTGGTTCCTGTACATGTTAGCAATTGTTCTTCTATCTCTGTATTTGAACCCTAATTTTTTTTAAATGCTGAACATTTTATTCCAGTCTACGTTATCGAATGCCTTTTCTAGGTCTATAAACGCCAAGTATGTTGGTTTGTTTTTCTTTAATCTTCCTTCTGCTATTAATCTGAGGCCTAAAATTGCTTCCCTTGTCCCTATACTTTTCCTGAAACCAAATTGGTCTTCTCCTAACACTTCCTCCACTCTCCTCTCAATTCTTCTGTATAGAATTCTAGTTAAGATTTTTGATGCATGACTATTTAAACTAATTGTTCTGTATTCTTTACACTTATCTGCCCCTGCTTTCATTGGTATCATTACTATAACACTTTTTTTGAAGTCTGACGGAAATTCCCCTTTTTCATAAATATTACACACCAGTTTGTATAATCTATCAATCGCTTCTTCACCTGCACTGCGCAGTAATTCTACAGGTATTCCGTCTATTCCAGGAGCCTTTCTGCCATTTAAATCTTTTAATGCTCTCTTAAATATATTTAAGAGAGTTTATATATATATATTATCAATAAAAATAATTTCTAATTGCTTACTGTTTATTACTGTTATTTTTTTTCTCATATTTCTCTTTGTTTAAAACTATCGTACAGATCTTTACTTCATCAGTATAAAATATTTAACTACAAAATCGTTGTAAAATTAAAATGAGGAGTGGTATATTAACCGTCTGTCACTTATAAAATTAACTTTTGCGCTTCTCATATTACGCGTGGCAGATTAGAACTATTATATTAATAACATATATTCATAGTTTGAGTACGTATTTTATATAATTTATCTATATAATAAGCTTAAATATTTAAACTTCATTTTATATTAGTGATTGAGATGAAAACATTCCTCTTTTTATTATACGTTTAATTTTAACTTTGTTTTAACTTAAAAGTTACACCTCCCATAAAATGTAAAATAAAAAAAAAAAATTCATAAAAATAAGTTACATCGTTAATGAAAAAATAAAACAGAACTTAAAGAAAGTTTACAAAGTTCATATTTCTTTGTTAAGATAATTCTTATAAAAAATTCCGTTTTAACTTAATAATAATTCGTGCAAACTTTTTTTTTTTAAACCTCTGGATCCATCGTTAGGCATTCTTCAGAGGATAAGATGATTGATTTGTAGCGTGTGTGAAAATGTCATGCCTGATCGGGATTCGAACCCGGGATGAAAGGCCGACACGCTACAACTCGCGCCACGGAAGCAGGCAATTCTTGCAAATTTAAAATAAAATATACACACTTTTATACACATAAATAAAATTTACACGGTTATATGGATATACACATTTACAATAAAATATTTATTTAGAATTTATAATGACAAAAGAAAATCGCTTAAAATATTCTTGATATATTATAAAAGAATGAAAACTAAATGCTTCCGAAGAAATCCTATACGAGTGTTACTTATCGTCTTTATAATTTAACAAATGTGAAATTGAAAAGAAAAATATTATGGAATTATGAAATTGTTGGAAATGTGAAACTTCTTGGTGCTATTATAATAATAACTGAACTTGTAGAAAGAGAGAAAAAAGTATAAAAGTAAGCGATATAAAATTATTCATGGTATGGAGTATGATGATTTGAGCTTCTGAATATACATTTAGTCAATTTTTTCATTTTAATGTACTTCACTTTATTATACTTATCTTACTTATTCATTAATTAATTGCCTTATTTATATTAAAAATATATCATATTTATACTTATAATACATATAATTTCTTCCATAAATTAGCTTATATTTGAAAAGAAACTTTCGATATAATCCTACTCGAGTAGACACATTTTTAATGTCGATTTAAATTAATTTTGTATTATATAATACTAGGTTACAGAGTAACACAGCACAGTGACATGATTTCAACATTACTCGGCAGAGATGCCAAGGCATCTATCTGTAAGCAGTCTGGCGCGTAAATGTAAAGTACCTGTAAATGTGTACTCTTGAACAGGCCCAGACCGATCGTTCCTAAGATGTGTAGTTAATTGAACCCCGATCACCAAAAACCACCGTTATCCTCAATCTAGCATCCAAATCCGCATAAAAGCAACTACATTATAATTATTTTTAGTTCTTTGAAACGGGCAGGGATTTCACTGAAAATTCGTGGTACGATAAAAAAAAAATTCTACGAAAATCTCTTTGTTTAGTTTTTGTGGTTTAATGCTGCGTGTTTATTATGAAGATGATAGTTTATAATACAATTAAATTCTATTAAATAAACTACCAGTTTAGCAAACAGTTGCAGAAATTTGGGAAAGATGCAAGAGAATCAGTTAAGAAATCTTTGCATAATTCTCTGGTTAAAATTTGGGAATCTGAAAAACTTCCAGAACATTGGACGAACGCCAATTATACATCTTTACACACAAAAGGCGACAAGACAAATCGGGACAATTATCGTGGAACTTCGTTATTGGATTGTACATATAAAATTTTATCTAGAATTATTTACAATAGAATTAAGGATCGACTAGAAAGCGAGCTAGGCGATTACCAAGGTGGTTTTCGGCCTTGGCGCAGTTGTCCACATCAAATTATTACTTTGAAATTACTTATAGATATTTATAATAGAAACCAAAAACAGATGATTATTACTTTTATTGATTTCAGAAAAGCGTACGATTGCATACATAGGCCTTCGATGTTAAAAATTCTGAGAAATCTCGGATCGGATCCTAAATTGGTAAATATAATCGGTTTAACATTAACAAATACAAAATCTAAAGTGAAGTTTCGTAGCGAATTTTCCGAACCTTTTTACATAAAATCCGGACTGAGACAAGGCGACGGACTTTCGCTTTTATTATTTAATTGTGCACTAGAATTTCTGATGCGCGAACGGTTTAAAATTAATCCAAAAATATTCACATAGGATACAAAAGAGATAACTTAAATTTAAATCGCCTAGGATTTGCCGACGACTTAGCTTTATTAGCTAATAGTATCGCAGAAGCCAGAATACAAATAAGAAGTATAGTAGAACTTGCGAATAAAATCGGACTTAAAATTTCTTACGAAAAGACTAAAATGATTGCTATAGATCCTTTAGTTATTAATTCTGTGAATATTAACGGAAACAAAGTAGAACTTGTAGAAAAATTTAAATATCTTGGAGAGATCATTACTTGTAATCGTAACGAAAAACAAAATTGGACCGAAAGACTTAATAAATTATTTAAAGTGCTACAAGTAACCAAAAATACTTACAACAAAAAATCGCTCTCGATTAACACTAAAATTAGACATTACAAAACCGTGGTTAAATCGGTTATTACTTAAGCGAGCGAGACTTTATTTAGATTAAATCAGAAAAATAGGACTGAACCTTTACTTAAAGTCGAACGCAGGATTCATAGAACCTGCATAAGCAAAAAATATAAACATGAAAATCGGTACAGATTATCGCCTAATAAATTTCTGTACGAAAACTTGGAATCCTTAATCGATACTATGAAAAAGAAGCGAATTTCTTTCCTCGCACACTTTTTAAGATTACCGCAGGATAGGATTACTAAGAGAATTATCGATCGATTTTGATCTTTAAAAAATCCGCCATTATGGATCAAAGAAATTAAAGAAGACATGCAAGAATTAAATTTGAATTACGAAGATTTACTTAATAAATCCGAAAAATTAAAATTTGTTATTAAAGATCCGAATACCGACTTTAAAGTAAGAACTTTTAATTATATAAAAAGGGTTTATTCAGAAGAGGATCGTAAAGCAAGATCGTTAAGAATGACTAAATATTGGGAGAAAGTAAAAGCTAAGAACTTAAAGGCCAAAAGATCGGCAAAAAAGACTTGAATTATTCTGACTAAAACGGTCCTTTGCGGCTTTTAAAGAAAAAAAAAACTACCAGTTTATAGCAAAATTTACTTTTTAAATATATAAATAAAATAAATTTTACAAACACCGAGTCGATGGTAAAATTCAGAGGCGTGCTCTCGGAACCATTTGCGATAAAAAAAAAGCGCCAAGGCGATGAGCTCTCACCGATACCGATATTATTCAACTCCGCTCTAGAAACTGTAATGAGGGAACGGCTTAAAAAATGCCCTCCCAAATTAAAAATGGGCCGAATAAACAAACTGTCTCGGTTTTATCGACGACTTGACATTGCTAGCAAACGACATCGAGAACCTAAATCCAGATATTAGAACTTCAAAACATTACAAATAAAACCGGTTCAAAATATGATCGAAAAGACCGAAATTAAGCCACAAAAACCAAAAAGATTAAAAGAAGTAAACATAAACGGTAATAAAATCAAAATAGTAACCCGATTTAAATACCTCGGAGAAATAATACCAAACAACCTAAACGAAAAAACCTCGATCTAAATAAGAAGAAACAAAGTAGCTAAAGCTGAAAAATTAATCTGGTATATTAGCGATAAAAAATGCCTATCGATGGCACAAACGATTTGCACAAACATTCTTTACCTGAACGAATAATCAAAGACCGACTGACTCCAGAAAATCGAAAGAAGAATTGGAAGAACTTGCATGTAAAAAGTACCAGAAAGACGGACGGTGGTGAATTGTGCACGATAAAGTCGTATATAAAGAAATAGAACCCGTCACTGACCCGTTCGTAAGAGGAGACTAGGATTCTTTGGACGTATTATGAGAATGCAAGATTCAAGACTTCTGAAACGGTTAGTACGGTACAATCTCGACTCGAAAAACACCAAGATATGATGCAGATGGATCGGAGAAATAAGAGACAATGTGAAGGAAATCGGGCTTACACCAAAAGATACCACAGATAAAATAAAATTAAACATCAAAATCAAAAAACACTCACGAGGAAAACTCACCGCACGAACATTTTAAACACTAGAAAGGGCACAAAGATCGGAACGTATGTAAAAGTAGGAGGAGGAACGCAAGGAAAAAACACTCCCGACGAAGAGACTTGAATTATGGACTAACTAAAATGACCCTATGCGGTCATAAAAGATAATAAAAATAATAAATAAAATAAAACTATAAACTTTAAGAAATCGCGTATTTTATTAATTCATCCATTATTTTAAGCATGTTTACGTTTTTAATATAAAAATAAATAATTTAAATGATGTAATATTGAGAAAATAATAGAAGCGCCGTGGTTTTCGAAAAACACTGAAATAAACGATTATATGGTATTGCTAACCGTTCGTACTAGATATAAAATGATACTGAACAAAAATGATACAAAATTATAAAAGGTGAATATAATGATACGTATGAACTGGCTTGCGGTTAACCTCCTGGATAACAGTGAGGTTAACTTTGTATGTATCTTTACATGCAATATCTACTTATCTCTTTGTGTATATATATATATATATATATATAGTTCCTTGAGGGATTTCAATGGAAACTACTCTCTGCTTGCTATTTTTTTAATACAAATTTACTTATAATTTTGGTAGATTGGAACCAATTGGAAATTAAACACTGTGGCAAAAAAAAGATGATACGTCATTTGTTACATTAAATTTAAAATAAATATATTTGTTACAATTTTTCATTCTTTATTACACTTAATAGTTTTTTGTATCGTAATAACGTTAATTTATTAAATTTAAAAAACATTTTTTAGTGTTTATAGAATATTGTCCCAATATAAAAATATTACTAATGACATAAAGAACTATTGACAATTTTTTTTTTGTCTTCAGTCATTTGACTGGTGAAATGAAACGGCTAGCACTAGATAGGGAATCTTGGAGAGCTGCATCAAACCAGTCAAATGACTAGAGACCAAAAAAAAAAAAAAAAACTAGTAAAACTAAACAAAAAATATCCTTAAGAATAATGAAAATTTTTCCTTTGTTTTCGCCTTGTCCTCCATTTTGTTATTTTTTATATAAAAATTTATATCGCAAGTTCGGATAGAGGAAACAAATTAATATTTGATAAGTTTTAAAATTAGCGAAAAATCAGGAATTAAATACCTTCGCAAATGACAAAATGGCGGCCATGTTTATTTTTCAATCCTTTATATCTCAGTAAATATTATTATTATTTTGAATAAAGTGACATTTGTTTTTATAATCGTTTAAAAACTGCCGAGTTATGGTAGAAAATTAATGTTGTAATTATGTGTATTTTCATGTCCTCCACTTTACGTTCAATTCGATTAAATATTAATTGTTGTTAATTCTAGTATTGTAAATTAGTATCAAATTAAGTAATAATTTTCTCACAATAATAGACCTAATAATTATGACACAAAATTACAACCATAACTCGACTATTTATTAACCGATTTTTAAAAAAAATATAATTTTGGATTTTTTTCAAAATAAAAGGTTTAATATTTTAGTAAAAAATACAAATTTTGTTAAAACTAATATCTGTGGAGATACAACGGATTGAATAATAAACATGGCAGCCAATGTATAATTTGCGAAGGTATTTAAGTCCTGATTTTTTGCTAATTTTAAAATTTTATTACCAAGACCCTTACCAAATATTAATTTGTTTCCTCTATCCGAACTTGCGATATAAATTATTATATAAAAATAAGAAAAAGGCGGAAAGGGGAAGAACGAAGGAAAAATTACCATTTTTCCTAAGGATATTTTTTGTTTAGTTTTACAAGTAGAATCCGAAAAAGTATAGCCAGCCCACCATTTAGAAACACCTGTATATATATATATATATATATATATTAGATTAAAAAAAACAAGCAATAACTTTTCCTTTAAATTACATAAACTGTAACAAAAATTTCTATATATAAATAGGTGAATTCTAGGTTAATAACATTTCATAATTAACTATGTGTCATATAACGTTAATTTAAGTACGTATGTTTGTCTTCAAAAATACACACAAAACTGGTTTGGGAATATATACAAGCAGCAAAGTTAAACAATGCTGAAGTGAATGCAAATAAAGTTACAAAACAATGCCATTTATATAGCTGCTACAATATATTTTGTTTATTTTGACATTGATTTAGTTAACAAGCCATTACCTTAAAACTTGTTCATTAATTATACTCAACGCACTGAAATGTACAAAGTTGTATAAAAGTTGTAACGTGTTTCAATGCTTATTAACAAAGTCTTAATTTTATTATTGCTTATATACTTAAAACTGCTATGTTTAAAACTAATTTAAAACATAAATTATATTAAATAATTGATTACATAAAGATAAAATATTGTCGGGAAGACATTTTATTATATCATAAAATAAATTTAAAACGTGTTGAATAGAGATTGTAGAACGTTTAAGAAGTCTCTTATATATTTTGAACAAGTTTATTGTATAATAAAGCAAGAGTATTATGATAAATTAAAATTTGTTACGGGGGCAATATTCAATGGAATCTGTGGTTTTATAATTAAAATTTATATCTAAGATTAAATTATTATTTTCATTTTAGTATCTAAGAAAATAAATCGTTACATAAATTATTTTAAAAATTATAACATAATTACCTTTAAAAGTTCTGTTGAAATTAGAAATCATTAAAATTAATCCAATTTGTTATAAGCAGACAATAATGAGTAAAATAAAAAGAAACTTTTGATTAATTACAAATAAAAAAATATATCTTACATGTGCAACGGCATCAACGTAGATAATTTATTTTTTGCCACAGTCTTTAATTTACAATCAGTTCCATTTTACCGAAACCATAAGTAAATTTGAATACAAAAAACAAAATAACATGCGGAGAGGAGGTTCCATTGAAATCCCTCAAATAATTTTATATATGTATAATAAACATAAATAAATACATGCAAAAATGTCCAAAGGAAATTGATCAAATTCACGACGTAAAAAGCAAAGATCCAAAACAATTACAATGGAATTGTCTCGCAGAGATCATTTCTTGATAGAGGAATCAGGGGATCCCTGCAGCGGTTTTTTCAAAACTATCTTGCCGTACTCGGAAGGAAGATACTAAGATTTAATGTGACGTGTGGTGTTCCCCAGGGGTCTGTGCTGGGCTCTCTTCTTAGTGTATGACAGGGTGCTCGGCACGGGTTTCCCTTTGGGGGTCACACCGATGGGTTTCGCGGACGAACTTGCCCTGCTGATTTGCAGCTAAGACTGAAGACGACAAAACTCATCAACAGCTCATGATGCAATAGGACGTGTGGAGCTTGGTTACAGGTACGGGGCCTGCGACTGTCACCTGAGAAGAAAGGGACCACTAACGGGAAGGAGGAGGCTTTCTCTAATCTACATTCAGGTTGGGAGCCACCTGGTAGATCTCCAGCCTGCGGTCAAGTATTTGGGTGTATGGGTGGTCGGTCGTCGGTCATTTACCAGGCATGTACAGGAGTTGTACCAAAAAGTCGAGTAGACAGTGACGGGGCTCAATAGACTATTATGGAGGGTGGCTGGACCTCGTACCACTAAGCGGCTGCTTTACGCCCATGTAGTGGCCTCCGTGTTGCTTTACGGAGTCCTGGTATGGCGCAGGGCCATGGAGGTTGAGTCTAACCGCCACTTACTTGAAAGGGTGCAACGACGAATTTCTCTGCGGGTGACAGCGGCTTACAACTCCGTTTCAACTGATGCTGTGCTGGTAATTGCCGGTGTGATTCCTCTGCAGCAACTGGCGGACCACAGAACAAGGTGTACAACGGGGACAGGCGAAGAATCTCTTTCGAAACAACGGTGGATGAGTGGCAGATGAGGTGGGACATGTCACTAAAAGGCCGGTGGACTTACCGATTGATCAGACAAGTTAGGTCGTGATTTGTGAGGAGGTTTGGTGTGCCGACCTATTGGCTCACCCAATTTCTCATCGGCTACGGTACTTTTAGAACATGCCTGTACAGGAGGAGGAGGGCCGATGACGAGGGGTGCCCATTCTGTGGCAAGGTAGACACCCCGAAGCATGTGGTATTTCACTTGTAAAGTAGACTGTGATCGTAGAGCGTGTGAGTTAATGGTGGATCTGCTGAGTGTGGAAAATGTCATCAGTAAGATGTTGCAAAGCGAGCGTCACCGCTCTACAGTAGCTACCTACATAGCTGGTGTTGTTAAACGGAAGGACTGGGGAGCGAAGAGATAGGAGACAGTCCTTCGTGAAGTCGTACTTCGTCTGGGCATGCTTGGGTGGGTGACGGCGAGGAAGCGGGGGGATTCCCGTATCCTTGAGCTAAAAATCCGGACCACTAGAAGCGGATCGATCACGAAGACCAAGTAAGCTGTAGTAAAGTCCTATGATCGGGCAAAAAAGGACCGGAGAGTTAGGAGGTGTTGGATAGCCGCCTGCGGAGCTGTCGTGCGTCCTCGCTTGCGTGGTCGGGCGATGGTGATGATGCACGGGGACTCTGGATCCCCCGAGCTGAAAGGCACCTTCCGGGGCGGTGCAGTTCTTAATTGCGGATCCGACCTCGGGAGAGGAGATGGTGAGATAGTAGGTTTAGTTGGTAGGGCGCAGGCACAGATACGCAATAATTAATAACATCTTGCAGAACCTGTTAGCGAGTCCGACACTCAGTACGTAAACGGTATTCTACCGACTCACTGAAAAGAAAAAAAACAAATATCATTTCTTCCGCTCAAAAAAAAAAAATATATTTCTGTAATATAAATAAAACTGTTTTTAACTACATGATACTGATATCAAGAAAGGTAAGACACTACATTTTTGTTATAAAAATCTGTTATTAATTTAGAAATTTCTTTAAAAAAAATACATGTTAGATGTATGTAATAGACAATAGATATTCAATAATAGATAACAAACAATGTTTAAGCGTTCCATATAATAAGGAAAAAATAGAAAAATTTGTTACAAAACTCTTACCGGCCCGATTTCATTTATATGTGACACATATCACATTTTTACAGAAATAATAAAATTCTTATGATTATTCCTTATTTAATAAATGAAATAACAATGATTTATTACTTATTGTAAATTTATTTTACAATCAGAGGTTAATAATTATTAATAAATCAATATATTTAAGTTCAATTTTCTTAACATAACAGTTGTAATCATCTTACTGACAAGTCGTTTTTCTTTTAACGTTGAATTATTTTAAATATTGACAATCAGCTGTTATGAACGTAAAAATTTTTAATTTTATTTTCATTTCAAATTCAAATTTATGAAAATTTATATGCACAATTATAAAATTCATAATTAATCAGTAATTCCTGATGATGGAGGAATAATCCGAAAGTGCTTGGATAGTCAATACTCACAACTGTTGTTATTTATAAACAATATAGTTAAATTAAAAAAAAAGACAGATGAAGTCAGATTTGAACCGATATGCCTTCCCCTTGTAAGATACAAATATTTCATTAATTAAAATTTTAGTTGGCTAGAACTCTGAAACCAACGAAAAGAAGTATCACTTATGATATATCGTTGAAAAGCTCTCAATGATGGTTTACTACTCCAGTTAAGAAAAAGTTCAAAATTCAAAGTTTTTGGTATTTTATGCTTTTTTGGATACTTTTGGTCCAGTCAATTGCAATAAAAAGGGGATGTGCACATTAAAATGTTACAACAGACTTAAATCCAAAATTTCAACATCGTACGGCTATTCGCTTTTAAGTTATGCGAGATAAATATGTACATACGTACAGACGTCACGCCGAAACTAGTCAAAATGGACTCTGAGATGATCAAAATGGATATTTTCGTTGAAATCTGAAAACCGAAATTTTTCGAGATTACAATATTTCCTTTACTTCGTATAAGGAAGTAAAAAATAGTTTAGCTAAATAAAAGATAAATTGATGTAAATAATATAATAGACTTAAAAAACAAAATTTTTAAATAATTTGGAAAAATAATTATTTCTTTTTAAATACATTTTTTATTATTAAACAAATCAAGTGATATATACATTTTAAACTCGATAAATTATTGGAAAAAATTTTAACGTTGTAAATATTTTATTAATTATTTTATAACATGTACTAACGACTCTTTCAAAATTATAAGATGAAAATAAACTAAAATTAAAAATAATATTTTAAACTTCACGAAGAATTTTTCATTAAAATAAAATTAAAAAAAAAAAAACATTTCTTTAAAAGACTTTTTTAAATATTTTTCCAGTCGTACACGATTATTAAACGATATGAAGGAAGTGATATCGCAACAATGTTGGTTCTAGGTCAAAAAAACGCATTCGTTGTGATACGAGGACGACAGCGTTTCATAACCTCCCCTTTAATAACTGCAATAGCAACAGTACCGTGTTCAGCACGACTTCTGTAATAGTTGAAGCGAGACAAACATTTAGATCGTCTCACTCACACCTTTGCACTTTCCTGGAAACATTGTATTATTCCGAACTTGAATATTATTTCATAAAGGTTATGAAAATAATTATGATAACTAAAAAATGTTAAATTACAATATAAATTATGGAATACTGCCCAGTAAAATATACGTATGTTTTAATATAACTACATTAAATTATCTACCGTATATTTAATGTTAATTAAAACGTAAATAACACGTTTAATACTTTTACAATTTAACGGGAATATAAAAAGATAACTTTTTTCTCTTAGTTTTTAATTTACGATCGGTTCTAAATTACCGGAATCATAATTAAATTTGAATACAAAAAAAAATGACAAGCAGAGAACAGTTTACATTTCAATGACATTGAAATCCCTCAAATTGTATATGTATATACCTACATTTTTTTTATTATCCCCTCCTCTGGGTCGGATCCACATCTAAGTACAAAGTCCGTCCCAAGAAAGGTGACTCATGTGAAATAAAATACAAGACGCTGTTTATTTTTAATATATATGACTTTTTATTATTAAAATAGGTTGTGAGTCAACACACAACTGGAAGCGTTGGAAAAATTGTTCGAAACAATTCTGATACTCAGCCTTTGAAATCTATAATATATATAGTAAACACTATATAACTATATATAACTGATATACAGGATTATCATAAAAGAATGGTGCGGTTATGAACATGGTTTAAATTAAAACAGAATTACTTACAGTTTATGTTTTTTATTTTTCAAATTTGTCGTCTAAACATTTTTTTACATAATTAATAAATTTCAATATGTGCGCCCTTAGTCGCTCGACAAATGTCCAAACGATACTCAAGTTCTCTCCAAACATTAGTTAACATTTCATCGCTTCATTAATCCTGTTTTCAAGCGTTTTAGGTCGCGAATTTTTTGTGTATAAACAACGCTTTTGATGTAACCCCACAAGAAAAAATCACAAGGTGTCAGGTCTGGACTCCTTGGAGGCCAAAGTACGGGTCCTTACCGGCCTATCCATCGATCTCCCAATTTTTCGTTCAAAGCGTCCGTGACCGACGCATTGAAGTGCGGGGGAGCACCATTTTGTTGGAAATGAAGTTGATGAATGTTTTCGAGTTCATCCGGCTGAGGAAAGCAATAATCGGTTAACATGTCGAGATACACGACTCCATTAATTGTTTTGTAAGGAAAGAAGAAAGGCCCTATAACACGATTTTTCATCACACCACATCAAACATTAACTTTAGCCGAATCGCGTTGTTTCTCAATAATTGCGTGTGGGTTTTCAGAGCTCCATATTCGTGAACTGTGTCTGTTAACACATCCATTCACATGGAATGTAGCTTCGTCTGTAAAATGTCATCTAAAAATGATTCGTTTTCACTTATTTTGTCCGACATTTCAACAGCGAAATTGTAACGTTTTACACCATCATCGGATTTCAATTCCTGCAGTATCTTGATTTTATAAGCGTGTAATTTCAGTTTTTTACGTAAAACTTTGTTAACTGTTGATTTTGAAATACCTAATTCGACGGGGGATGGACTTCCCAGGACTTCTAATTGCCGATCGTCTAATTAGTTCAACCGTTTCGTCCGGTACACTTGGTCTGCCGGTTGATTTCTGTTTCTTAACCGATCCGGTTTCTTCAAATCGTTTGAACCGACGTGTTATGTTATTTTTGTGCGGTGGATCTCTTCCGAATTCACGTCAAAACGCACGTTGAACTAAAAGTACGGATTTTAATTCAGCCATCAATAAAACACACTTTGCTTTGTCTTTATCCGGGAACATAGTAACTCTCTAAACTCATCGCAACAACAATACAAGTACTGACGTTGTGGTTACAACTGCTGATAAACAAACTTTTGGGTTGGAAGCTTTCAGGGATACCAATATAACATTTAGAAATTTCCCTACAATCCTCCTATGAATTACTGAAACTGCACCATTCTTTTATGATAACCTGTATATTCTAAACACGAGCCAAATCGGTCCATAAATATAATTTTTCTAAATATTTCAACTCCAGCGTCACCTAGCGGGTCCATTTTTTGCAAAAATATTTATTTTCACGTAACTAATATATACTCTAAATATGAGCCAAATCTGACCATAAATAAACTTTGTAGAAATATCTCGATTACAGCCCTACCTAGCTGGTCCAAACTAATTCATAAATCTTCGCGGGCGTGCGCACAACAGCTTAACAATGTTTCTTTGTAATCGGATGAAAGGTACAGGAACGCATACGGGACAAACAAACATTCATTTTTATGAATATATATCACAAATATATAATACAAATCATGAGCCTTCAAAACCTAGCACAAAAGATAGGGCTTCATATCTCTTTCGAAAAAACTGAACTAATGGCCATAGATCCTCTGGTAATAGAGCACATTACAGTAAACAATCAGAAAATTAAAATAGTAAAACAATTTAAATATCTAGGGGAAATAATAACTTATAATTTAAATGAAAAAGTGACATGGCAAAACAGGACAAATAAAATGATTAAATCCCAAAAATTAACTTGGTCAACATATAACAAAACATGCCTTTCTGCTAAAACAAAACATAAACATTATAAAACTGTAGTTCAGCCAGAAGTCACCTACGGAAGCGAGACCCTTTTCAAAATCACTCAGAAAAACCGAATTGAAAAAATTCTGAAAATAGAGAGGAGAATTGTCAGAACGTGTATCAATAAAAAACACCAAAAAGAAGGCCAATGGTGGATTGTGCCAAATGAGGTGGTGTTTCGAGAAATAGAGCCTGTTACTGATACTATGCGGAAAAAAAGAATCTCTTTCTTCGGTCATCTCATAAGGACACCGGAAACAAGACTGTCAAGAAATATCATTGAAAAGCTCTGGTTCCAAAAGCTAGAAGTAGGATGGATCAAAGAAATTAGAGAAGATATGAAAGAATTGGGAATTTCCCTGACCGACCTACAGAATAAAACTGGAAAAATTACAAAGCTAAAAGACAAAAGCATTAGATTTAAACAAAAGACAGACAAACGACAAAATACAACGAAGAGGGTGTTTACGGATGAAGAAAAGAAAGCAAGATCTGAACGGATGAAGAAATACTGGGCAGCTCGGAAGAGTAAAATAACACGCTTTTCTCAGAAAAGATCCAACTAAAATTGACTTAAGTGGTCCCATGTTGGCCGTAAAAGCATAATAATAATAATAATAATAATAATAATAATAATAATAATAATAATAATAATAATAATAATAATATATATATATATATATATAAAACAGTGTTTATTGACGAGGTAGAAGAGGCTAGCAATAAAGACCTACTCTTCAATCTTACTTTAACAAATAAAAAAAAAATAATAATTTATTGGGCGATAAAAAAATGAGGAATAAATTGTATTTGTTTCATCAAATCTCATAACGTTATAAAAAGTTTGTATCAAAATTTCACCTTTATATACGAGGTTTGGTTATTAAATAACGAGACTAATGCTGCAAAATATTTTATTTTAAATTTATACTTATTTAGTTATAGCCCTTTCCTCTATCCCTATAACGTCCATGCGAATTTTCCATCGTTTGAAGTAGCCTTCAAGCTGGAAGTCTTCTTCCGTGAGCTCTTTCATGACGCGTGCCGCTTTTTCTTTCATAGCTTCAACCGTCTGAAAACCTGTTCCTTTTAATGCAGATTTGATTTCGGAATACAGATATAAGTCACATGGTGCCAGGTCAGGCGAATAAGACGGATGTTCTAACACCGGGATGTTCTAATTACCAGACAATGCAGTGTGAGTTGGTGCGTTGTCTTGACGAAAAACCCATGACTTGTTCTTCTACAATTCAGGTCGTTTTTTTCTTATTTTTTCATGGAGTTGAGTAAGGGCCTCAAGGTAGTAATGTCGATTAATAGTTTGATATTCAGAAACCCAGTGAAGGTACACAGTCTCATGAATATCGAAAAAAAACAATCATCATCGTTTTGAATTTTGATCATCATCATCTTCTCGACCATCTCGAAAAGACTTAAACCGATAAAAAAAAAACCGCGCACGTGATAAATATTCATTACCATAAACGTTTTTTTAATAAAAGATAAGTTTAAGTAACGGTTTTTACAAGTTTCATATGAAATTTCACGACAATTCTTTGCTCTAATAAAACTCTTATCATTTTGTTGGCAAAACAAAAAAAAAAAGATTTTATCCAAACGAAGGCCACGGCCAGACTATGTCTACAGAAACTGGAGTAGCAACACTCAAAAGAGAAGGCTTCACGTTACACAGCTCTTGGTCGTACGAATTTGGCGCATGCGCAGTTCTTCTGTAGCAGCGTTTCTTTATTTAATAGCCACACCTTGCAGATTTTATTTTATTATTCTTCTTTTTTTTTATAATAATGATACCAAAAATTCTTTTCTTAAATATTATTACAGGATATATAAAAAAATTATATTTGCAGCTACTGCCTTTCATTCGGACGGTTTTCTGTTCGAATCCAGTTAAACTTGAGATTTTTTATAACTTTAAAAATTTATCTCATTATGAATAGTGTAACTGCAGTAATAACTGGGTGCTATCCTGTTGTTTTCGATGCGAATAAATAAATATAATATTTATATTACATGCAGAAAATATTATATTTTGTACCTGTCACTTATACGAGTATTAAAACAGACAAGCTACGTGTATGGCCGGATTACAACAAAGCCTTAAAAAGTTAATAATAATAAAATACATTTTAAATTTATCAGTCACGTTTATTTAAAATTCTAAGATAATTTTGATGTATTTTGACGTGGATTTATTAAATATTTTCTAGATAATTTTTTTTTTTACGCTTTCCGATGAAAAAACAGACGTACATTATAAAAGGGTTTAATGTTATTTCTTTTTCTTTTGTATCGTGTCATATTTTTTTTCTTGTTTTTATTATTTTATTACTCCTGTAGAAAAAGTAAATTATTTTACTTCATTATTATGAAGTTTCAAATGTAAAATAATATTTATTTTTAATACGACAGTAATTCTTAGTGAGATATACTTTTATAAATTTTGTCAAATAGAAGAAAAAAAACGTTCACTTGTGGAAAAGTTCGAAACTTTTGTGTATGTATATATATCAGCGATTCAAATAAAGTTCACAGAAGACTTAATTAGAAAAGTTTTCTTATTTAATATATCTCTTTTAATATACTGATGTCACAGATGGAACTTCAATAGATAATAGTCCTTTTATGTATTGTATATCACACACCCGTATTTGTTCATGTACAAGAGTACTGATGTGTGTAATTCAATAAAGATGTAAACAACAAAGTATATTTTCATCGTATTATATTAGGAAACAATATAGTAATGAAAAAGTTCTAACTGTTTTTTTTTTTTTTGTTTTAAAAAGAAAAGCCTGTTGTGAACCCCACATGACTTCCTTGTACGCCTATTATATTACATATACAGAATTTTTTTAAGTAAAAAGTAAATAAAATTATTATTTCATTAATAACGTCTGATATTTTTTCATTTTTTTAATTTTTATTGTTATTATTGAATTATTATTTATTGTATTTTTTTTACACAGGTTAATAATTATTAATAAATCAATAAAGTTAAATAAAAAAAGGAATTGAAGTCGGATTCAAACCGATGTGCTTTCCCTTGTACGAAAAAATATTTTATTATAACTTTATTTGTCTATAACTCTGAAACCAGTGAAAATAAGTACCACTTATGATATATAGTTTAAAAGCTCTCGATGAGGACTTATTACGACAGTTAAGAAAAAGTCCAAAATCCAATACTTGGGGGATTTTTGGTTTTTTTGGTCCAGTCGATTGCAATGAAAGGCAGAGGTGTACCACTAGATGTTACAACAGTCCTAAATCCAAAATTTCAACATCCTAAGGTTAATCGTTTTGAGTTATGCGAGACACATATGTACGTACATATGATATACGTTCATACGTACATTCTACGAACGTATAGACTTTACGCGGAAACTAGTCAAAATGTATTCAGGGATGATAAAAATGAATATTTCCGTTGAAATCTGAAAACCGAAATTTTTCGCGATCACGATTTTCCTTTACTTCGTACAAGGAAATAAAAATTACTCACCCACACAAATATACATCGAAATAAAAGTGATGGTTTACAGAGCTGGTTTTTTGTTTTTAGTATTTTCTTTGTAATTGTTTGTCTATTTTGATATATTGACATATATGTATGGTTAAAACCAGTTCTGTTAATATTATAATTAAGTAGAAGAAATTTCGATTATTTATTGATTACTAGCTCTACCCGCCACGCTTCGCTGTGGCACATTGTGGTTGCATGGATGAGAAATGAGAAACAAAATAAAGCATACGTTTCATAGAAGTTTAATTTTGCAATACTTGTGGATATACAATATTTTTTGTTTTTCCACTGTCTGCGTAGATATAAAGGCTATCTGGTTTGCCGACTTGGGAACACGCAACATACAGTTGCCCATGTGAGAAGCAATCCACATCTAAATCTAAACCACACAATTCTAAAGATTGACCTTGAGCTTTATCAATTGTGATTGCAAATGCCAATCGAGTAGGGAATTGCAATATTTTAAATTAAAATGGTGTATCGGTCGGGATCATGGGTATTCGACGAATGAGGACATCTTCACCTTTGAAAGGCCCCGTTAAAATCGTTGCTTCCACTACGTTATTCATCAATTTCTTAACTGCAAGTCGCGTGCCGTTGCAGAGTTTTGGTCGATTAATATTCCGCAACAGGATAATTGTCATTTTTTGATCGAACCGTTGCTAGAATCAATGTAATGAGGAATGTTTTCCCAGTTCCTCCTGGCGCATCCAAGAAGAAGGTCCCCCCAACTCCGTCATTTATCATTTGCATTATGCGATCATAAATGCCTTTCTGTTCACGCGTTAATTTGGGAATGTTTGATCGGACATATGACTGAAGATCACCAATGTTGTAACTCTGTTCACGGCGTAAATCCACATCAAATGAAGCAATCGCAGCTCGGGTGGGTGCTGGCATTCCCGATTGACTAAGAACTTTATTTGCAATAGCAGTTGTCTTCAATATTTATCAATGCCTCGTTGTAAATTTCTTCTGTAAATTTCACGCTCATATTGGTATTTTCTAGGCGTACTCTGTGCAAAATATCCTCAGCCATATGCGATCGTTATCTTTCCCGTAACTCTGTGGGAGATGAAGGGAAGCAAGCGGTCAATATAATTGCGAATATTGCGCGAATTTGGTTTGGATGTGCAGTGTTGCACCCGTCATTAATACATATATCCCACTGTTGGTCGTTTTCTAATAAATTCGGAGCTTGGTGAAAGGCGCAGCTCAATCACGACACGATCACACAAAAGTACTTCGATTAAAGTGAATATTTAAATCAGATTGTATAATAATCTGAATCAGATGCAAGTGGATACGTTTTTTTTTTTGTTAATAAACAATGTAATTGGGAACAGGTACTATTTCACATGTGACTGCGGTTGTCGTTAGCTGCGGTTGTCATTTCCAAATTAAAAATGTACAAATTAAAAATAGATAGACAGATTTATTAAAAATAAATTAAAACAATCTTTGATGCGGGTTATATATCGTGCTAAAATTTGAGCACAATCGGTGCAGAACTTTTTGAGTTTTTGAAGCGTACACAAACGAACTTAACATTTTTATATATATAGATTATATGTATCTGACCGATATCAAATGTTACAGTTGAAAATGTAGATATATATAAATATATATATAGTATATATATTTAGTAAATATATATAAATATAAATCATTGAACATGTTTCATCAGAATTAATAAATTTATAACTGAGAACAAAGCGATGTGAAATTTTTAAGAGTTCATTTTTATTTTTGTCTTTCATAAAATAAGTATATTAATTTTATCTATATACTCGTGTGTGTGTGTGTGTGTGTATATATATATATATATATATACATATATCTCAAATGTTTTTGGATCAGTCTATTTGCAACATCACGTGAGAACCGACCGCTTTGAAATTTTCAGAATACATTTTTACATCTCAGGAAAAGTTTTAATCTGTAATTTGAGGCCGTAATACCCTTGCGGGTTAAGATATTAAAGATATTCATTAAAGAAAGAAAAATTCATTCTTTTTCTTCATTATTTTATTTTTGTCATCGTGGCAACAGGCATATAATGAAGTACATTTTTATTCAATAAATATCTACAAAATATTTAAATTCTCATAACAGTGAGGATAAAAACCGCATCGAGGATATAGGGGAGGAGCTCACTGACCGGTTAGTATGTAGTAAAATTATGTAATACTATATTTTTTACCGGCTGATAATTTACGTACGTTTATTATGGCCACAACTTTATATTTGAATGTATTATTTATTCATATTGAACGGTTCACTGAAGTCGAGCTACATCTGTTCATCTGAATAAATAATTTAAATTTCTGAAAAATTTAATACGAGTTATTTTCAAAATAGTCACATTTATTCACGCAGAGCTTTATTTTAATCGTATAAATTTGCAAAAAAAAATTATTTTACTAATTATTTAATTTATCATTTTCTTTTGTTTAGTATAAATTATCTTTTTTCGGTAAAAAAATAGCGGTGTTTTTGCAAGGCCTTTCATCCGGGGATCCGGAGTTCGAATCCCGATCAGGTACGGCGTTTTTGATATACTGAAAAATTTCATTTCCGTATTCCCACGTACAAACTTCTCAGTAAGCTTTCGATGAATTAATTAATCGACTGAATTAATAGCAACGTATAAATGCAGGACTGATGCATACCCGACCGGAGTAGCTCTCGGAGTGGCTCTTGGCTATGTCCGATACTGAAATAATTTTGCAATATTTGTGAGAACACTTATCAGAATAAACGAAGATGAGGCAAGACGACTGGGATACTGAGGGGTGTCCTCTGTATCGTATTCAAGCAATATTCAAGCAGTATTCAAGTATGTATTCGTATTCAAGCAATACTCTTTTTATATTGCTAGCGTACGTATTTAATATTACATTCGGTACGTTAAACACAGCTAATTAACAAAAAAAATATATATATTTAATTTCAAATATACAGATACGAATAAATTAATTAATTTCGATTTCACGTTCTATAAAACAATCAAAGCCGTACTAAAATATCAAACTTGAACTGATAAGTTGTAGTTAAGTTTCGTTTCATTTCGTTGCATGCTGTTTTTTTCCTGAGTTTTTACCACTCTTATATTAACTCGCTCCTGGACTACGTGTGTGAGATTCACGGTACGGAACCTTTCAGTCAAATTTTGAAGCACTTCCGCTTATCCATTTGCTCTGAAATTTTTTATACTAGTTTGCTCCTAAAGACAACAGATTTTAGCAAAATTTTCAAGTCGCTAAGATGCGTTAATTAACTTTAAATGAAAAAAATGCCCCTTGAACTTATGCAACTTCGTTTACATGTATATTTTCTAAGCGAAAAAATTATTCGTTTTTGCGATATTGTCGTTGTACGGCTGAGGAAAAAATTCAGATTTCATATAACTGTTACATTCAATATTGTTGAATGTGTTGAATATATGTTTGATGATCCACGATACTTATAAGCCGGTAAATTAAAGTCATTACTCCTCTGATTATAAGTGAGAATTGCGCATTTTCCCCGCATAAAATACAAACTAAAATCAAAACCACCTTAAAATTGCAAAAAGAAAAAATATCAAAAAGGTTCAAAAAAGTAAAAATGCTGCGACGTAACTTGAACACGCGGCCATACACAGGGTAAAAAAAAATTGTCCGCAACTTTTGTTAAATTACGGCTGGAGTTTGGAAATCCGGAATTTCCTTTGGTGTATAGAGTGACATTATTGACAGGTTCAGTGTATGAATGCACGAGAGATTTTATTATGTGAGACTACAGACCAAAGATTTGTACTATTTGTGATGTTTGAAGTGTGTTTGAGTATATACAGTAATATTTTAAGATATATGAAGTTTTAAAGCCGCTTATACTCTTGTCCGCAGTATTGGAAACTAAAAGCATGAAAACTTCCAAAGATCGCTCAAACCTGTGCGCTAGCGCAGCTGAAAAGTATCAACTTATACTTTAAGACTAATAAGTAGAAAGTTAAAACTATATAAAAAAAAAAACTTTTTGAAAACCACTCTTATATTAAACGCAATAAAAAGTAGAAAAAAAACAATTTTTTTAGTTTTTAAAACACTCATATTAAACGCACTAAAAGGTAAAAATAATTTTAGGATGGTATCTCAGAATTGATTTGACAACAAGCATTGATGGTCAACTGAGATAAAAACAATGAAACGTTAAATATTAAGATAGAGAAATACAATATATCATATATATATATATATATATATATATATATATATATATATATAAAACTGAGATAGTGATAATGAAGTTGGTATTATGAACTCTCAACCGAGTTGCTTTCGTGGCAGACTGTGTTTTTATCTCGTAAACCTAAGATGCCTCATACCCTGAACAATACCACAGATGACTTAACCTTAGTCGAATAGACTTTATAACCTTCCAACAGACGACACAACCGTTAATTTAAACAAGAAGAATATTATCAGACCCGCCAATCATATTGCACGGAATCGATTGCTAAAGTAATAAGAATGTATGAACCTTTTCAAACGATAATAGGAAGGATGACTATAGTTGTTCGGCGCGAAACAACTTCGTATTTTCTAAAAGGACGTTGGAGTAAACAAGAAAATTTTAGACTTGGTTTGTGAGAAAAACCTAACCGGATATGTATTCACTAAGAAGGATGAAAAGGCTTTTTGAAAAGAGATCAGAAATTTAAACTTGTCAGTTCCGGTGGGAACGATCAAGGAGAAAATTAAGGGAAATGGACTAACCACCCATCCTTTATTGTCCGCCTTGTCCCCTGAAGTGGACTTCCCGTCGGGGTCCCTCTAGGATCATCGAGACAGCACGGCCCCCGCTTCTGGTTGCCGTGAAGCCTTTTCCCTGGAAGGCTGCCCTTCCCGTTCCTACCACTATTCGGGATCCGAGGATGCAACTTTGCATACCCCTCCCGACCCACGCGCGCCCTCCCCGCAAACCTCGAGGTTCCTTCATGCGTCATCGAAGCACTACGACACCAACGCTCTTGCAAGTAACTGGGCCATGACACGCTCAGCATGTAGGCTGCCTCCCTGGCCCTACACGGTTCCACGCTTCGTCTCCTCTGGCTGCAATATTTTTTAGTCAGCCTCCCTCTTTTTTCTTCCCGGATTGCAAGCACCAATACATACTTACACATGATATGTTACTAAAACTAAAACATGTTTTAATTAATTAAATACTACAATTAAATACTGATTACATAATACAACTCGTCATGGTTGTCAGCCTTCATATCCCGCAAGCAGAAATATTTTAAAACCATAAGTAAATGGTAAATTGGGGCACCTTTCTTTATTTTTCCTGTTTAGCCTCCGGTAACTACCGTTTAGATAATACTTCAGAGGATGAATGAGGATGATATGTATGAGTGCGAATGAAGTGTAATCTTGTACATTCTCAGTTCGACCATACCTGAGATGTGTGGTTAATTGAAACCCAACCACTAAAGAACACTGGTATCCACGATCTAATATTCAAATCCTTGTAACAATAACTGGCTTTACTAGGACTTGAACGCTGGAACTCTCGACTTCCAAATCAGCTGATTTGGGAAGACGCGTTCACCACTAGACCAACCCGGTGGGTTAAATTGGGGCACCTTTTCTCTCTTTTTTTTTTTTTTTGACTGCTCCCCTGGGCCGGTCCGACTGGTTGGTATTACGCCACCCAGGGGAGTGCCTGTTATACTCTAATGGGCCTCCCCACCTACCGGCTGTATGTCCGGCAAGGCAGGACGGCCCACCGGTCAGGTCTTTTGAGTCTCATTTGCCCTTCTGTATAGCTACGCCATACCTTGGAGAGTCGTGACGCATCGACGGGTCTTTTACACTTGTATAGACCTATTCTCCCTCGGAGTCCCCAGTGGATCCTTGGAACTGACACACCTAAGCATGCCAGCCCTCACCACTGGAGCTATCCACCCTACCCTAATCTATTCACTCAGAAGCCCAGTTTCCTCTCGTCTTCGTTTTTTACTGGTAAGATATTCCTGATAGTTCCTTCAATTCTTTTCCGATTGTCCTCACTATGTAGCATGTTACTCGTAATCTCCTCAGGTCTCATCGTTGATAAATTTGTGTCCCGTCTATTTTGTATCCATCTGATGCATTCCTTGAAGGTATGGTCTGCATCGTTCTCAGTACACACAGGCCGCAGTACATACATAATAGATGTATGTCGCAGTACATACAGGCCGGCGTTTTTCTTCTCCCAACTCTGTGAAGGTAATAGTTAAAATTACCGTGGCCCGTAAAGTACTGCGACAAAAAGAAGTCCACCTCCTCGTGTTTCCTATTGATCCAACTCTCAAGGTCAGGGATTAGCTGTTTTGTCCTGCTAGCAGGTCCTACCTCTCTCCACCTATCTTTCCACCTAGTTATCAGCCTATGCTTAGCCTCCTGAGTTTCCAGTCCTTGCGATATCTCTACCCTGTAATGAGCCATTAAGCTGATTGGAGGTACTGCAGCCAAAACGCAAAGTGCCTCATAGGAGACTGTTCTGTAAGCGGAAACCACTCCCAGCAGCAGCCTCCTATGCGTTCTAACAACTCTATTTTTGTTTTTCTTGATTCGTAATGAAGTCCACCATACAGGCACTGCATACAATAAAGATGATACAACTGCCGATGCTGTCACCTTTCTTTTGGACGCTCTAGGAGCCTTCTTTGTTGTTTTGATCATATTTAACCCTTTTATCATGTTGTCCGCTTTATTGCATATACTATTAATATGTTCAGAAAAGGCACAATTTCTCTGAAAGAGAATTCCCAGATATTTCAGGCAGCTTGTCTCCATTATTTCCTGTCCATTCACAACAATGTTCAGACGTTCTATAACTATTCTACCAGTAAACGTAATAAACTTACATTTATTAATTGATAAGTCCCTTTTCTTGCAACCATTTATGTATCTTTGCAAGCGCTATATTGGCCTTCTCCTGCACCTACAATCCCGTCTTGCCATGTACAAGGACTGCCAAATTATCCCTATAGGCTATTGTTTCCACACCAGGCGGATAGTCCAATTTTAAAACATCATCAAAGGTGAGGACACACAAAAGAGGACCCAAAACAAAAAAAAAAAAAATTGGGGCACCTAGATTGCCTGAACTTAACGCCTTAGATTACCGTTTACGGGGATGAATGAAATGCGAGGAAGATAAGCAAAACTTAGATACAAGTAACGAATTGATCTCGCATTTAAATACTTCTGCTCTCATAAAATACGCAAAATTATCATTAGGTTGGCGACAGAAAGTGTCAGGAAAATACAGAAAAGTGCACGGATATCAACGGTGAAATTTTCGAACATTTGTTGTAAATTAATAAAGTATAAACCTTAGTGACTATTTTCTTTTAAGTAAAGCTTAATTTTTTAAAGGTTTAAATTTATTGTACTAAAATAGTGGTTTTTATTTTTTAACAAATTCGTAACGTTTTTCTGTTATATTGTGTTCTGTTTTTAATAATAAAATTTCATTTTTTTTTGTTTCTTCAAAGATTTTATTACATCAATTTTTTCAAAATTAAATATTCTAGAAATTTTGATTATAAAATTTACGGCTTCATTTTATAAAGTTATATTTCATACCTAAAAAGAGTGTTTCTCGTCACCGAATTTTTCTGTTTTATATTTCATATCGTGAAAAATACAGAAGATTCTAGTTTACACCTTAAATACCACGTTAAAAATTTTAGCATGACTTCCTTTCCCCGGGGAACTAAAATTCAAACGAAATTTTTGCTAGACATAATTTGATAACAAAGCGTTTTCGGACATTAGCTGTGTATGAATTTTTTCCTTATTTTAAGCTCCGGAAACAGTTCCCAATTTATTTCGCTTTTATCCTGAATCATTACGTATATAAATAAAACTAAAAATAAGAAAAGGTTAATCTTAGTAATTTTGTAGATTTAGTGGTTAAATGACACAAAAACTTAGAATTCAAAATAAAAAATCAATAATGTTAAATAAATATTTTATATAAAAGGAAATTTTATAAAGGCTATGATTAACTTTGTGGCAATAATATAACAGTAGAGTATTTTTCTTTTATCTCATTTTCTTTAATCCCATTTTCCTTTTTGTTTTACTTTTACTCCGCCACATCTTTTCCTACTTCTTCATTTTAGTTCTTCCTTTCTAAATTTCTCTTTATGTTTTCACTTCTTTCGTTAGTTTTTACCTTTAATTTAATCCTTTTTCGATTTTTGTCTTTAATATTTCTTCTTTTTTTGTTTTCCTTCTTCCTCATCATCCATTATAACTCTTTTTTTCTTATTAAACATATTATATTTCGCCATCTGTATTTAATATTTTTTTCTTTTTATTTCACTTAGATTAAACGAGTACGTAAACCATTTTTTTCTATATTTAATTAAATTATTAACTCATCGGCTAGAGAGGTTGATGCAAAATTATAAATGCATTTACTTTGTTATTGTAATAAAGAGACGTTTCCATTACAAAAGAGGTCAAGCGAATTTTATATTTTACAAAAGGTACTAATGAGGGTGATGAAGAGTATTGTACACTATAAAAGTTCAAACATTTATATATATATGCACCTTATTTATGTATGAGAATTGACATACCGACAACTATAGCGTAACACCATGTGGGATTCTACCGACCCCACTTTCATTTGTTTTAATAATAATAATAAATAAATTTTGTAATCGGTAAAATATGCCAAGTCTGAGCAGGGATTCGAACAAAGAATCTTTCGGATGAAAGGCTTAGACAATACCAATACTCCACGGAGATTGAGGACAATTAATATACACCCTGATCATTTGTCGGTAAATAAAACTAAAAAAAAAATTCCTTCGATAAAGACAATGTAACTGAAGATGAAGTGCGACTCCAAAAATGCGTTATTTTTTAAAAATTAAATAATAAAGAGAAGCGTTGCGAATGTTCTCACTATTTATGGTTTAAGGTGGAATTAATCATGTTACATTACTACTTTAATTATTATTTTTTTAATTACAACAGACAGAACAGCAGTAACTACGGGAACTAAATTACACACGAGGTAAAACTTCGATGACGAAAACGTCATAACTTATTTCTGTTGCCGCGGTGACAGAAATTAATTTAATTTTTAATTATTAATTTTTTTTCTTTAAGCTTATCTTGATTTGACAACTTTACCCCCAAGGGGGCTAAAGGGTCTAAGACTTAAATCTTCTCTGGAATAACTCGAATGTATCCTACAAATCTGAAAGGAATCGATTTGTTTTCGCGTGATGTGAGAACATATAAACAAACAAACAGACTGACAAACAAACGAGCAAAATTTCAAGCTTATATAATTATAAGACTTACCGGAAGGGTTAAATTTTAATTCCTTCTCATCACCATTTCTTATAATAATGAAAATTCTTAATAAAAAAGTTTAACAAAAATAGTTTGTAATTATAAAGCGTTTAATACGCATTAGAGGATGCGTTCAAACGTTTTCACGGTTCAAGCTATCTGGATTTTCAAATAATAACATATCTTTGATAATTTCCAAGAACAAAAAGTCGCAAATCACATAAACTTGACGATTACACAATTATACACGCCGAAGTTTCTCATTTGAAAAGAATAATGAAGAGATATCTTATTTTGACCATACATAGGAACGGCCGGTTTCGTATGAAGGGTATTTAATGGTTAGAAAATAACGATATTCACTCTCAGAATATGAATTGCAGATTGAAAGTTTATTTTTAAAAAATAACGTCTTAACAATCCATTTTTGTATTCCCACTTAAAACATAAATTCTTGGTACGTTAGCTTTCTTTTCCATTATTACTTGTGGGTTTTCATCACATCACTAAACACTATTATGACTGTATCAAATCATTCTGTTTTTAGCATAGCTTCAACAAATCGTATTACTGAACTATAGAAATGAGGCATCAACTCAACAAAATATTTTATATATATATATATCAATCACAAAATTCCACCTTCAGTCAAAATTCAAAATCACTTTAATTGAAATAATTTTCACCGGTATTAGTTAAATTCAACTCTTTCGAATGGTTCGTACACTTGTTCTAAGAATTTTTAGATTTAATAAAACTCTTTCCGAATTACTTTTAAAAGCTCTTTACTAAACCCTCCGTAAATAGATGCCTTTATTATAAAAGAGCGTGGATAAACAGCTGTAGACATCAGTCTGGTGTTGGTATGAAAAGATTCCATGCCTGACCGGGATTCGAACTCGACACCTCTCCACGAAACCGCAAGACGTTAATGCTATCTACTCAGCCACGGAAGACGGGAAGATGTCTTTTTTCTTAATCTTTTAGACCGTGGAACATACCGGTGCTTCCGGCATTTAAAATTTTTGTATTCAACTTGCACAAATTTTGATGGATCCTTATGAAGGATTAGGATGCAGTATAGAATTTTTCATAGTTGAAAGAGATACCATTTTATTTACATATTTTTTCTTTTATTTTTTTTCTTGTTTCTGTTTAACCTCCAAACCATAGTAAGGTATTACTTCACAGGATGAAATGATGATATGTATGAATGTAAATGAAGTGCAACCTTGTACAATTTCAGGTCGACCGTTTCTGAGATGTGTGGTTAATTGAAACCCGACCACCAAAGAACATCGGTATCTACGATCTAACAATGAACGATTGAATCGTAGAAATTATTTCTTGTTTTATGTACTTAACCGCTAATATCAACATTAAACTGAATACGCCATTATAGATATAAAAATGGACTGAAAATAAATTTGCATAACAAATGTATTAGCCGATTATTATTAATCGACAGTAATTAAATTAAATATAGTAGACGGTGAGGTTATAATAATTTGAAAATTGTATGAGTAAATTTAACTCAATATTTTTATTTCATTGTTTGTTAGTTTTTTTTGGATAATTTTTAACTTTATTTATTGAGTTTTCTCTCACAGATAATATTTTTTTCTTTAATTTAGGATATAAGTTTTGTTAAAATTTTGGTTTTTGCCAGTTATGATAAACGATCAAAACTTATCGTTTTATATATGTGTTATGGAAAAAAATATTTTAATTCCGATATTTTTAATTATTTGAAATTTAAAGCTAAATATATGTAATGATATTTTTTGTCTCGGAGAAGTATAACATCCGGAATTTCAGTATGAGGGTTCATTGGAGCATACCTCATTCAGTGCTGTGGTGCATTTAACACAATTCGTACAATTTCAGTTCGCACGTCACCAGAAATACTGATTTTTAGGCTTTTGGAATTACGACTTTAAGATCCAGGTCAATCTTTCCTATGTATTTCTTTAAATTATTGTTAATTAATCCATTTGCTGTTATCGCATTGGAAATAACTTCTATTGAGTTCACTTTGCAAATTTCTTTATATTCTATTGCCAGAGGGTTGTACTTAGTTATTCTATCTGTTTCAGCCTTATTAATATTGTGATCAGATGGGTGAATAATATTAATGAGAAGTTCAATTTTTTCTCTAATATTGTGTAGAACTATGTCTGGCCTATTTGCAAAAATTAATTCGTCAGTATCTAAGGAGAGGTCATAATACAGTCTGTAATGCTCATATTCCAATGCAGGTCTGACCTTTTATTCATTTATTATTATTATTATTATTACGACCAACTAAAAAATCAAAATTTCCTTCATGTTATAAAATGATAAAATGTGCTTTCATTGGAAATTTAGACTTTATCCCACCGTATATTGAATACAAAAAAAATCCATCCGGAAGGTGGAGGTAGATTTCACCGGTGCTAAGTAGAGGGGATAAAAAAGATTTCCATCTTAAAGTTAAAAAAAATCACATTTACTCAATACGACAACGGTTACGAGTGAAAAAAAATTTCACGTGTTTAACATACGATAAGCTCCATCTTCTTACAATTCCAGCAATATTTTGATCATCTTTTGCCGTAAGGGTTGGTCACATCAAACATTGTTTCCGACAAAAGTTTTAGATAATTTTTAAAGGACTAACAACCACTTTAAACCGATTCAATACTGTGTCTACTAATGGAATTATGATTCTTTTTTTTGCACCTCCTGGGCCAATGGTTGGTGATATCAAAAAACTTTACTTAGATAACATTTAGGCCCTTATTCGAAGAATATTATAAACGGTAAGCAAATTTGATATACGAATATATATTTTTTTTCAAAAAAGCATCTCATTTTTACCCCCATGGTCCGATTTGGGCCGTTAACGAAATCGACCCAGATTTTGGGACGAGTTATTTTTAAGGAAAAATTTGAACGTGATTGGCGTAATATTACGGGAGTTATCGTGTCCACAAGAAAGTGAAATATATTTATATAAACTTTTGAGCTGACCGTGTTTTTGGGGGTCTGGAGGATGTGAAACGCAGAGATATGTCGAAATTTTCCGGAAGTCAAATCATGGTGCCCATTATAATGGGTAACTTTATTATGAAATGTACCTAAAAGAAAAAACAAAAGCGGCGAAAGACAGAATGATGTTATTAACATAATTTATTATTAATTATGTCATTATTTGATAGTAATTATACATAACAATAACATTAATAAACATCGTTCAATTATTACTCCTTGAGTCGGTATAAATTTTATAAATTTATTATAAAGATTAGTGGATGATATGTAAGACAGTTTAAAAAGGATAGTTCCATCTGCTATGTCTAATTTACGAGAATAAATGAATAAAATATGCATATCTTAATTGTATAAATACATTAATACGGTAAATTTATAATTTTCGAAGACGAAAGTTCTAAGATTCAAATCCTAATTAAGGGAGTTACTTTTATACGGATTTGAATATTAACTAGATTTTATAAAGGTGTTCTTTGGTGGTCGGGTTTGAATTCACCACTCACCTCAGGAACGGTCGACCTGAGACTGTACAAAGACTATACTTCACTTACATTTATACCATCCTCTGAAATTAATACCTTACAGTGTTTTCAGAGGTTAAAACAATAAAAGAGAAGTATATTTATAATAATTATTTTTTCATTTTTTTTTTCAGGAACACACTTATAAATCCAGCTGCTACATTTCAGGTAAGTTTATAAGTATAATATTTGTTAATATTCTATGTTAAAATTTTAAGTAATAATAAGGACAAACATCCCACTAACCAGTAAAAGTTCTTTTTAATCGCATAAGTCAATAACCACTAGCAAGTAAACTTACGGTGTACAAATATCTGAAACCGATCTGTATAAGTTAATGGAACTATTCCAAGATTTATAACAATCTTTAAACTACGTTGAAATGGTCACTACGGTATATACGAAATAATATGATTCATTTAAAACTACCGTACGTTATTGAACCGATTAAAAATATAAAAGAAAATTTTAACCTAAATTAGGTACACGTAAGATAACTCGTAAGAGAATTGTAGATAGTAAAATTTCCCGTTAAATTTCCAAGAATGCTAAAGACGTGGGATAGAAATTTGCTACAATAATTCAATCGTAGTGTGATTATAAATTATTCATTGAATTTTAGGAATAAATAAGGAAAATAACAAATCAATGTACTTACATGCACGGTTCATTATTGAACATGGGATTTTAAACAGTTATATTTGTAACACTAATTAACTTCAAGCGAATTTCACATGAGCACCTTTGGTGGTATGTAAAATGTCTAGAATATATTCAATTTTACGCCACACATTAGGAAGAATATCTGCAGTTATTCCCTTAATTACAAATTCGTCTTCTTTTGAGTTCATCGAGCTTGTCAACCTTCATCGGTAGATCCTGTTTTTGACAAATCCCCAAACAAAGAAATCGAGTGGCGTAACGTCAGGCGATCGAAGTGGTCAGGGAGTCAGTCTATCACGGCCCATCGAACGTCGAGAAAATTGTTCAGTAGGTAAACATTTGTCCAGTACGGTGGTACGCTAGCTCGTTGAAAGTAAACTGTGGGTTTGATTTGTAGTACCGCATACTTTTATAACACGTCTAGATAACTAGCGCCAGTAACCATCGCCTCGGTGAAGAAGAATGCTTCAGCAGTTAATGCACATCAAACGTTAATTTTCGGGCTATCACGTTGTGTTTGTCGAACGGCTTGAGGTTCTCGCTACTCCAAATCCAACAATTATAACGGTTAACGTGATCAAAAACTTTTAAGATATCTTCGTCGGAGAAGATTAATTTTTCTAAAGACCTTCGTTCATTTTATCGAGAATGTCCACTGAAAAATTGAATTTGTTAAGTTTTAGGTGCTTTTATAGAACCTTTACGATTGTCGATTGCGGTATTCCCAGGTCTAAACACGCTAGACGAGTCGATTTATCTGGATTTCTATGAAAAGATTCTCTTACTTGATTCACAACTTCCTCGGAGACGAGAGCTTTGCCAGCACGTTTTTTGTGTACTACACTTTCTGTAACCTCAAGTCGCCGTTCCGATGTTTAATAGTCTTTATTAAGAGGATTACGCTGAATTTTAAACGAAGCCGGCGTATTCATTCAAGGTCATCAGTAACTCTAGTATCTACACCATTGATTCCCAAAGTGGTCCAGGTGGATCACCAGGGGTCCACGGGAGACTCGACGGGGGTCTACCTTGGAGTGACAAAAAAATGGGCGTTCACAATTCGTAAGCGGGGGTCCATGAAAATTCATCTGGTTTCGACAGTGAAGAACTAATATGTTGGCTTGACTTTGCGTATCAATCTAGGCAGATAATATTTTGAGAAGCTCAGCGACTGTAACTTAAAATTACAAGGGGACAGTCTCAATTTAATAAAAACAAAGGGTGTAATTTCAGCTTTTCTTGGAAAATTGAAATTTATGAAGCAAAATATTAGTCGGCGGGTATTTTCCCAGTTTTCAAACTTGTCACAGGTAGAATGCCTTGATGAGGATCTTCAGACATACGTTCAACATTTAATCGCCCTGCATGATGACTTCAAAATCAGATTTGAAGATATTCTGACGATGAAAATACCACCACGGATCATAAATCCATTTGATGAAACGGAAGTGGAGAATGTGATATTACAAGAGGAGCTTAGGACAAATGAGGAGCTGAAGGTGAAATTTAAAAGAGGGTATCAAACATTTTGGCTGCAGGCAGAAATACCAGAAAAATATCCTGGACTGTGGGGAATTGCGAGAAAGCTTTTGATAGCGTTCCCTCGTCATATCTTGTCGAAAAAAGTTTTAGTGTCGTTACAAACCTTTTATCAAAAAAAAGGGGCAGATTCAATATCACAGAACGGGGAGATTTGCACTTATTCCTAACAAAACTGAAACCAAATATTGATAATTTTCTGTCAATCAATCAAGTACATCCTTCCCATTAAAATTGTAACTATTTTGTGATTGTCATTGTAGAAGTTACATTACGTTATTAATGTTTAATTTTAATTATATTACGACAATTATATTACATTGCAATATGTTAACAATAATAATTAATAGCGTAATGATTACATATTTGAATAAATGCAACACAAAAAATATACTAATTTTCTTTTGCTTTTTACCACTCCGAATGGGAAGTTTTCTAAATAAAATAAGTGAGAATCGATTGCTTTCTTGTGCTGCGAGTAGATGTCAAAAATGTAAAATCGGATGGAATCATTTTTTTTGATCGGCCAACTTTCCTTTTTTGACATCAACTCACAACACAGTCAATCAAAAATTAACCGATCAATTCTCACTTTTTTTTCGGAAGCTATTAGTTCGTGGAACTCAGCCGTAACGCAAATTTTCATAGTTAGATCTAATCTTCACATTTTCCGTCGACTGGAAATATGGTAGAAAATGTAGCTGCAGGGGGTCCACCGGAACCAGCAAAATTTTGAAAGTGGTCTATGAGAAAAATAACTTTGGGAACCTCTGATCTACACTAATGTTTGAAAAAAATCAACGCGCGCTACGTTGCTTTGTTCATTTTTTATTAATCCTTAAATTGCGCTGAATACCTATTTCACCTATTCACCTATCTACTTCCTCGTGATACTCGTGCCAAAATTTTGTATGCGTTCCATAATTATTCAATATATCCTTGTATTATAAACAGGTATGCATTACAAACAAAAAAAAAGAAGGATTCATTGTTAATGTATTTTAATAGTTTGACATTTTTCCCCAAAAATTATTCATTAAGAAATAATTCTTCAATTTCTTTATTATTTTATTTTTACGTTTAGTATCTTTTTCCCTGAGGCGTGTAATGGTATAACGATTGCTTCTAGTTTCATAAAAGTCAAAGAAATTCACTGGATTCGCGTTTAAATAAATCTAAATACACTCGAAATGTGTGCGATCGAATGAATTTTTGATCGACTGTTAACAAACGCAGGGTCTATCGGTCGGAAATTTTTTCATACCCAAAACATTACGTAAAAGATAACGGTCTATTGAGATGTTAGCGATGTCTGTAACCTCGGACATCTTCAACGATCATTTAATACAGCATTGTGCAGGTGACGATTTCATTACAGTTTTTGGGCGTCTCAAAGGTTCTTCATCATCTTGAACGGATTTACTACCAAATTAAAATTCAGCAGCTAACTTTTTTAACTTCGGTAACGAAGGGAAAGAAACCTTTCAAGTGGAATCTAATTCTTTTTGTATGCCTCTAAAGACTAAATCTTTTAAAAACAAATAAGATCTAAAACTTTCAATTTTACTAATTTTTGGAAAATATCAAAACTTCTTTGCTTTAATAGATCGCCACATACAAGAAACTAAACGTACACTCCTGAAACTTCGCACCACGTCGTCAAAAATACCATACGTAACAACAATATTATTGTCATTTGGTCATACTTGTGCCACTTCTGTCAGGCTAACTTTCCATAAGACCGTGATATTAAACAAAAATTATAAGTATACAGTAGCAGTCTCGCTATAAAGTTAAAAGTGAACCGGTTTCTAGTAGTTTTATGTATAGATCGATAAATATTCTTACACGTGATAATTCTAAACCGATTGAATAAATAGATATTCAGCCTGAAGCTGATTTTTTTTATCATTTCCAATGAAAAATCTAATTTTATTTTTTTCTCTCAAAGTGAACGATAACGCCCCCTTGTGAGCGCTGAAGGTCTTCGAGGGGGTGGTAGAAAGTCCGAAGACAATTGGGGGCATTCAGGTGGTCTAAGAAGGCGATGGCTGATTAAAATAAAGGCAAAAATGATGTTTTCCTGATATTTCAAACTAAAATATAAAGTAAAACGTAAGTTTCAACTCGGAAATAGTATATGCCACGTTTAAAAACAATAATTGCAATTGCTGTTATTAAGAGCGCATCTTAAAAAACAGAATTTGCAATAATTATTTTTAACAGATGGTAAGTTTAAACATTTTGGGGGACGCTGGAAAATCTTTGATGCTCAATGTGGGCGGTGGGCGAAAATATAAGAGAATCGATGCTGTAGAGAATAGGTAGACAATGGGTATCACTACTCATAGTAAAAGCAATTACGACTAACAAAAATTGTATCTCAGATCTGTTTTACACGCGTAAAATACATAATTAACAACGGGGCGGGTAATGGTAGCGTCTCGGCTTTTCATCCGGAGATTCGCATCTCGGTCAGGCATGGCATTTTCATACACGCTACAAATAATTTATGTCATCCTCTGAAGCAAAACTTCCGGGTGGTCCGGGAGATTAAGTTAAAAAAAAAAACAAAGTAGTGTATGGCAAATTAATATATCGATTTCTTTGAAATACATTATAATCCAATAGAGGGATTTTAGAAGACTATAACGATTATACCAAAATAATAATAAAAATAGCTATAAATTAAACAATACCGAAAGGTATGTAAATAGTAACAAAGGAACATTTGTAATACATTTATGAAATGATGGATAAAAGATAATGGATTACTATGTAAATTCAAATTCACATACAAATGTTCAATAAAAACAATGAAAGCAGAAACACGAGGTAAAAACAAATAAACAAACAAACATTTATGAACTTACACTAAAATGTTGAAACTGGATTTAACGCTTTTGTTAAAATCTCATTTGAGAATTTAACAATATTGTGTTTCCATATTCTGTTGGGACTACCTTAAATAATACTGTACGAAAACAAGTTAACAATTATCAAGTTTCTGTTATTCAAATAGTCTTCAATGAAACTAAAAGCAATGTTAAAATTCACCGCTGTTAATACTGTTTGTTGAAATGCGTTAAACATTTAAACAGGTACTGCTATTTTACACGCTTTTTACTAAATGCAATTTTTTTATTTACTTAACTTAAAAAATAAAACTTATTTAAAAATAATGTATTTTATTTAAAATAATTTAATACAAAAATAAGTAAATATGATAAATATTTTTTTCTGAGAAAGTGATAAAATAACGGAACGGTGATAAAAATAGACGGAATACAAAATACCGATAAATCATGAAAATAATAAAAAAGGAAATTTAATAATAATTTTTGAATACATTTTTTTTGTCTTCAGTCATTTGACTGGTTTGATGCAGCTCTCCAAGATTCCCTATCTAGTGCTAGTCGTTTCATTTCAGTATACCCTCTACATCCTACATCCCTAACAATTTGTTTTACATATTCCAAACGTGGCCTGCCTACACAATTTTTCCCTTCTACTTGTCCTTCCAATATTAAAGCGACTATTCCAGGATGCCTTAGTATGTGGCCTATAAGTCTGTCTCTTCTTTTAACTATATTTTTCCAAATGCTTCTTTCTTCATCTATTTGCCGTAATACCTCTTCATTTGTCACTTTATCCACCCGTCGTCTGATTTTTAACATTCTCCTATAGCACCACATTTCAAAAGCTTCTAATCTTTTCTTCTCAGATACTCCGATTGTCCAAGTTTCACTTCCATATAAAGCGACACTCCAAACATATACTTTCAAAAATCTTTGAATAAAATAAAAGATTTTTATTATCTAAAACTTTTGTCTGAAACAATTTTTTATATGATCAACAATGGAAATCTTTTTTATCCCCTACACCGGTGAAATCTATCTCCGCCTGCCGGCGTATCGAAAGGGATTTTTTTTAATATTTTCATCCTTTTGAGTCGAACTGAGAAGAAAAGATTAGAAGCTTTTGAAATGCGGTGCTATAGGAGAATGTTAAAAATCAGATGGGTGGATAAAGTGACAAATGAAGAGGTATTGGGGCAAATAGATGAAGAAAGAAGCATTTGGAAAAATATAGTTAAAAGAAGAGACAGACTTACAGGCCACATACTAAGGCATCCTGGAATAGTCGCTTTAATATTGGAAGGACAAGTAGAAGGGAAAAATTGTGTAGGCAGGCCACGTTTGGAATATGTAAAACAAATTGTTAGGGATGTAGGATGTAGAGGGTATACTGAAATGAAACGACTAGCACTAGATAGGAAATCTTGGAGAGCTGCATCAAACCAGTCAAATGACTGAAGACAAAAAAAAAGAAAAGAGTCGATCAGTAATACACAACTCGTAGAGAGCGAAATAAAAATCGTGTATTAATATAGAAAATAAACGATGGAAAATTTAAAAAAAGAAATTAAATCTATTAAATTAAATTTAAACTGTTGTAAACAGAATTTAATTTAATAATGGAAATTTATCAGTAATTACAAATAACATGTTAAAGTTGAAATCGAATACTGTCTGGTACACCGCACAACATCGTTCAGCTTCATTAATGGTATTAATGGAACCTAGGTAATATATTCTATTTTTGTCGCTAGAATTTCTCTCATTTATTTAAATCTATTCTACCTGCAGCTGTGGTTATATACATGTTTTACTTATGGTAATTAAGCAAGATTTATATTGTGGTAGTTTTATATATATATATATATACCTTAATCTATTTATTAAATAAAATGCATGCACGCTCTTATGCATAACACACGTTTAAATTTAAAAAGTAGCATTAAACAAAGTTTTCTTAAAAGAAGTTAATTACGTACGCGGTCTATATAGTAGCTACAGATATAAAGAAATAGTATATAGGTCGCCCTAAACGTTCGATCAACTTTACTTCACAAAATTTTTAAAAAGCAGTAGAAATTTTCGGAAGATATACGTATAAGTATCTCTGTTGGCCTCTGTGTTTTGATTAATATCTCCCGTTTTGATTTAATAACTCGATATAAATTCTTCCAAAACGCTCTTAAAAAAAATTACAGGTTATATTACCGAAATTAAATTTGTTTGTGTTAAAATGGATAGATTTCTATTGCGTTCCAATCCTTTTAGATCATGGATCCTTAAAGTTACACTCAGGAGAAATTAAAAAAAATATCGCGTCTTTTTCCAAGTACAATTCCCTTTCGGTACACCCTCTGGAAGCCTTTCGGTTTCCGTACTTTTCAGTTTGGCCGAAATTTACCTGATGGGAATCCTAATTTGATGAAGGGGTAGCGCGTTTTCTTAACGAAGAAGAGAGTCGCACGGAGAGGCTACAGCAGTCGTCTTTCTTGTATATTAATGAAGGTAGGGAAAGGAATAGTTTTATGAAGCTTCTTCTTTTGTTGAAATGGAATTCACTAACTGCATTTTTGGGAAACTATCTTCTTCTTCTTCTTTTTGTTTTTTAAAGAGATGGAGGCACCCCATTTCCCGTCGCCTAGGCAGTGTCGAGCTCGCTAACACGAGATGTTACGCAAGATGTTACTAAAGGCCTATGTGTTCCTGCCTACTACCGACTAAACCTCCACCTTTGGCTACCCACCCTTTCTGGAACAACTGGTGTGCATTACTTCAGGAAGGGAGAAATACACCCTCACATACACTAATCATTAATCCGTCACATTGAATCACACATATAAAGAAACACCTCACAGGTGTTTCTTTATGTTCTCTTTCGAACACTACAACATACTTATCTCACGGGTCACCATCGGGTGACGATTTTCTTGCTTCCCCATAAATAAAGAAATCAACATATCAGTCGAAGATGATATATTTAATTGGATTCTGATTGTTGTACAACTTGCTGCTCGGACATCAAGAAAATGTTTTTTGTGTAAATAAATAACCAAATTATTTTGATATTAAGGGTAAGTAATAATTCGTAAAAATCAATGGGATGTATGCAATATCTCTCAAAAAGAGTTTCTTTCAAAATTATATGTGGATTTCATCGCATTAAACCCGACAGAAGTAATCGATGATAATTTATAGATGAAGAACTGAAAAACTGCAAAAAGGTTTTACGGAGCCCAAATTTACAAGACATATTACTTTTGAAGATTAATTTGGGGTGTACCGAAGGATATGAACAAGAGACAAACATCGGCTAAGAAATTTTAATACGATTAAAAAAAAAATACAATTACAGTACTGTAACCCGCAAAATAAATCAATGTAGAAAAAGATATTATTCACGAAGAAAAATAAAAGAGATAATTTTTTTTATTATTGTTACTAGAAAAGTGACACGCTATAAAAATTATTAATCTAATCAGAAACGGTTGACTATTAATACGAAAATTATTAATAAATATATTAAATTTTTCGTTTCTCTTTGCATTCGATAAATAAATTTGAAGTTTCTATAGTTCTAGGTAATACAAAGTTTAACCCGCCGGGTTGGTCTAGTGGTGAATGCGTCTTCTCAGATCACCTGATTTGGAAATCGTCAGTTCCAGCGTTCACGTCCTGGTAAAGTCGATTATTTTTACACGGATTTCAATACTAGATCGTGGATACCGGTGATCTTTGGTGGTCGGGTTTCAATTAACCGTACATCTCAGAAATGGTCAAACTGAGACAGTACAAAAATATACATCATTTACACTCATACATATCATCCTCATTCATCCTCTCAAATAATACCTGGAACGGTAATTCCCGAAGGCTAAACTGGAAAAAGAGAGGTAGTACAAAGTTAAATTGAAAGATAAAATATATACGTATGAATATTGTTATCATTATGATAAATAAAATGTTAAACTTCTCGACCTAAACACTTCGCGAAAAACAAGGGAGGGTTTTTTCGTCGATTCGAAATTCTTTTCCTCTATGTCTTCTATGTATATAAAAATGAATGTTTGTTTGTTTGTTTGTCTAGAATGCGTTAATCCGATTGCGATGAAACTTGGTGAGTTGTTATGCGCATGCCCACGAGGGTTTATGAATTAGTTTGGACTCGCTTGGTGGTGCTGGGGGTCAAGAAATTTCGAAAAATTGTATTTACGGTCCGATTTGGCTCATATTCAGAATACGTGTTACATGGAAAGAAAATTCTCTGCAAAAAATAGAACCTCTATATGGCGCTAGGGTTGAGATATTTGGAAAAATTGCATCTATAGTCCGATTTGTCTCATATTCAGAAAATATATTAGTTACGTGAAAAGAAGTATTTTTTTTTTTTTTGCAAAAAACGGACCCGCTAGGTGGCGCTGGGGTTGAACTGTTTAGAAAAATTTATTCGCATAATAACTGTCTGAAAAAGTCGATATTGACATAGAAAACGATCTATATAGACACTTACAATCGATATAGATAATATCTCTTGATATTATTTAAATTTAGTAACAAAAGTTTTAGGTTGTTTATTTATACGTTTTTTACGATTTAATTTTTTTATGAGTTTAATGAATACAGAGGGGCCCAAGGTGCAGAGCCTCCTGATTAGACGGGAAGGGTAAGCGAAGCGAACCTTGACTAGCTAAACACCCCTGATCGCGTCGAGAAACGCAAGTAACCGCATAGCGCGAGCGAAGCCGTGACGGGTCTGCTAGTACTAAATATAAAAATGTAAGTAACATGTCGAACTATTTTAAAAATTATAGTAATTGCAAATTGTATATAAAATACATTAATAATGTTAATTGAAATTGAACAATTTTATTATTTATTTTCGCAAGCACGCCACATTCACAAAAGCTGTTATCCCTCGATAGTTGCATATAGCGCTTGGTATTGGCATTTGCAGGAGTAGTAAACTTAATAGTGGCCAGTCAAACGCACTCTAGAAATCCTAACTCTTATAATCTCTCCAAATGAGACTAAGTAATTAAGAGAGAGAGACAGGGTGAGATGAAGGAAATAATTATAATTTTTTAAAAGGATATTTTAAAATCCATTTAGTTGGTATTGAATTGAGTTTATTTCAATGTAAAAATATCGTTTATTAGGTTTAATTTTACGCTAATGTTTCCACGAGTTATAAATAAAAATATTTTTTTTTTTATCCACTCTATAAAATAGATTTTCGTATTACACTACATACTAGAGAAACGTTTTAACATATAAAAATATATATAATTATATACGAGGTCTGTAAATAAAGTAATGAGACTGGTTCAGAAAAATGTTTTATTTGCGATCCAATTATTCATGGACTCTTATCACTTTTGAAATAGTTCCCTTGGGAAGCTACATCACAATTCAAATGGTTTTCACTCTTCGTAGCAGTGTTGGAACTCAGACGGAATATCCTTTGGATGGTAGGTTCTATTTTTAAAAATTATTTTCTACTGTTCCAAAATGGTGTTCTATGAGGTGTTTTTTTAAAGTCGGGAACAGGATAAAGTCGCAGGAAATCAGATGAATAAGGTGGTTGAGGAACTGCAGGAATGTTTTGCTTTGCCAAAAACTCATTAATTGAAAGTGCAGTGTGACAAGGTGCATTGTCATGATGCACCATACAGTTGTCTTTGATGACTGGTCTCACGCGGGTAATTCTTTTCCGCAGTCTTTCGAGAATTTCTCGGTAACCATATTGATTTACATTCTGTCCTGTAGGCAAAAAATCCTTATGAACTATGCCATTACCATCGAAGAAACAAATTAACACGGTTTTGATTTGCTCATTTTTTCTTTTTTTTGGGACGTACTGAGTTTGAAGTGTGCCACTCCTTGCTCTGGCGTTTTGTTTCAGCGTCGTACTCAAATATCCAAGATTCATCAGCAGTAATAACATTTTTTTTTTTAAATCAGGATCAGTTTCAACTCGATTTAGAAGATCGCAACACACTTCCACCCTGTTGTTTTTCTGTTCAACAGTAAGGTTTTTGAGACGAATTTTGCACGAACATTTTTCATGTCCAATTTGTTTGTCAAAATTTGATGGACTGTGTTACTGTTCAAATTCAATTGTTCTGCAATCATTCTGACAGTTAATCTCCGGTCGTACCGTATGAAGTCTCTGATTCGCTAAAAATTGTCTTCATTTTTTGACGTTAATGGTCTTCGAGAGCGTGTATCGTTCACAGCTGATTCCCGGCCATGTGAAAATGCTTTAAACCACATAAAAAGTTTAAGCTCGCAACAGAGCGTCATCTCCATAAGTCCTTTTTAATTTTGAAAAAGTTTCAGTAGCATTATCACCGTGTTTAATACAAAATTTGATTGCAAAACGTTGCTCATAATTAGTATCACTCATTTTTTTAACGCACAACAAAAACTTGTTTCACGAAAAGTTTGTTTGCGTCTCACGCGGTAACAATAGACTAAAAATATTAATACCTAATATAAATCAGGTGTTCATACAACCATATGTTTATCAATAACTTGACAGCGTTGCCACTTTGGCTGCCAAAAAAACTAGTCTCATTACTTTATTTACAAATCTCATATGTTTGCATGTTGGCCTATATTTAGTCTTATAACTCTGAACCCCGTTGTCCGATTTTCTTCAAAATTAGTAAACAGATACTATATTCGGGGAAGGAGAAAGAATTATTATATTTGTTGCAAAATTGCAAACATGGCGCGGGTGTTTTGGCCAAAGAAAATTTCAAATTTCTACTGGGGCACATCACCGAAGACGTTTTTACAAAGGTGAAAATTTTTTTTATCAAGTTCACTTTTTTATTTAATATTCATTTTTCTCCAAAAAATTATTGTACATATATATATATATACTAAAATTTAGCAATAGTGAAGCATTGCCGACTCTGCTACTATACTAATATTAAACGTTTGATTATTGCTTTGATAGTTGAACATCTTGACTTCAAAAATTAAAATTAAACGATTTAAGTGGAATCAAACAAGTAATTTTATATCTAACTTTCTGGCATAACCGGAAAGTTTTTTCAAAAATGAAATGCAATAACTTGATTGTTGTAACCGGTAAACTTATGCAATTCACTAACGGTTTTTCAAATTAAATTTTATGGAAAATATTGTAAAATTAGATTATTATTTTCTTAATTAATAGATGGAATGTGCCGTAATCTTTTTTTTTTTTACATTATAACCTTATTATATTATAATAAGGATATTAGACATAATTAATTAAAGAACATAAAACAATATTCAATATGTACTGTGGGTCTTTTTGATGAAATTTGAAGGTAATGCTCCGTCTTTCGTTTTACTCACTTTTTATACATCTTTAACTCTCTCTGTTTAAATAAAACAGTCTTAATATTTCAGTTCTTAATTTTCTCGTAAAAATTTGTTATATAAATTATAATTCCGCTTACCAATCAATGTAATTATTATTTTCTAGCGCTTTCGGAAGTTATTTTTCTATCTTCAAGAACATCTGATAAACTTGTTTTTTTTTTCAAACTCTATCTAACACCCTCAAGACCACCCGCCTCCGCCGTTAGGCAATGCGCAGCAGTCTTATAAAGCCGTGGCAGTCGTCTGTGCCCCACTGTCTTGCCCGATTTCAAGAGCGTCTCGTTGAATATGCTGAAGACCCCGAACTTTTTTTTTTTTGTCTTCAGTCATTTGACTGGTTTGATGCAGCTCTCCAAGATTCCCTATTTAGTGCTAGTCGTTTCATTTCAGTATACCCTCTACATCCTACATCCCTAACAATTTGTTTTACATATTCCAAACGTGGCCTGCCTACACAATTTTTCCCTTCTACCTGTCCTTCCAATATTACAGCGACTATTCCAGGATGCCTTAGTATGTGGCCTATAAGTCTGTCTCTTCTTTTAACTATATTTTTCCAAATGCTTCTTTCTTCATCTATTTTCCGCAATACCTCTTCGTAGAACATAATACCCGAATATAGAACATAATAATTAATTACATTGGTGGTAAACGGAATTATAAATTATATATTTTTATTATATATATATACAAACAGGTCATGTTAAATAAAATTATTCTTTAGCATATTATCATTTTTTTCTTTAATTTTTAACAGCATGCTGTATTCAAGTTTTGTCCGGCGATAAAATTTAATGTACATTTATTTTTTCAGCTTCATTATAAATTAATTTTAAGTTATTCCAAAATTAATTTAAAAACTATGTAAATTAAATTTTGTAAAATAATATATAATGGATATGTAAAATCTTAAGCGTCTTATGAATTTAATTATATAAAAAAAGCACAGAATGACGTAATAAATATTCTAGGACTTCCTCGATTTACGGGTCAGTTTTTAAAATTAGTTATTTAATAATATTTATTTGGTACCGTACTCGGTTGATTAAATTTCATCATTTTTTTTAATTTTCTTGCAAAAAATGTCAACCGACTAGAATTTTAATTATATTTTACTATGTATAAACATTATTTATTGTTTTACTAAGACGAATGACTTGGGTTACGGGCTATTTTTATGAAAAATATGTGTTTGCATAAAACGAGGAGTCTTTAAAAAAAAAAATTAAACAAAGATTTTTAATCCATTTTTTCACGGTCGGATTAAAAGTAAAATTGGAATTAGAATATACTAATTAAAAATAAATTATAAAAAAATTCAAATAAATTAATTTTTTTAAAAGTTCAACCTGTAAAAAGATATTTAATAGATAATATTTCAAAGATTAGATTTTAAAAATTAATTTTATTTAGATTAAACAGTCACCGGTTGGAAAAGAAAGATCCGATGTGATAAGAATCCTTTTAAGAAAAAAGAGATTAGGAATTGTTCGTAGTAAAGAAAAAACAAAAGAGAGAAAAAGATCAAGAAAAAGGATTAAGTAAAAAGAACAAATAGCGAGTATTATACAGGAAAAACAGACGAAAGAACAATTAAATTCAGTTCAAAAGAGATAAGAACAAGAAAAAGGGAAAGACTGCTGAAACCGTATACCGAAGATTTAGGTGAGTAAGTAAAAGCTAATCGGAATAAAAAAAAGGTATTAAAAACAACAAACGGAATTTATTAAGAACAAATATGTTGTTTTACGATTGGAGAAAATTTAAAGTACGGGGAAAAAAGTTGAAACAGAAATTAAATTAATTATTTTATCAATTTTTAAATAGAATTTAAGTTTACTTTTGTTTTAAACAAACAGAATACAAATAATTTTACTCAGAATACCAGTCGTTACCTAATACTCGGAACCTCAGCCGAAATTCGAAAAAAAATCTGATGTGACACCACATGCTTCGTTGTGGTCTATTAAATAACATTTATATATTTTACGCTGCACTTCATTTAAACTTATTTCATTTGAAAGTGAGATAAAATCCTCCAATTCTTTAATAAAAGAACAGTTAAATAATAGTATAAGAACAGTTTAATAACAGGTCAAGTAATAAGATAGACTGATCTTTTTTTAAAATAAATACACAATTTTTATAAAAATTTGCTAAGAAAATCGAAAAATAATACGATTATAAATTATAATTTTCAATAACCAGATGTTTCACCAAATTTATTACATATAACATATGTAATAACGCATATTAAATTACATATACATATTTTTTTTTAAATTGAAAAGTACATAATAATAATAATTTTTTTTTTTTTTTTTATAATTGTGCAACAGAACAGTTACAAAACCTTTGTATGACACACAATATCACATAAAGTCACAAAAGAACAGCCACAAGTCAACAACTCACATATAAATTAAAAATACAATATTCAAAACACAATAATAATAATAATAATAATTATGCAGTCAAATACAAAAAAATAATTAGAACTTTAAAAACGGTAGCTACGGAGTGATAATAAAAACACTAGATGAAAACATACAAAAACAAAAAGACAACATTACTAATACATTCCAAATAAAACAAGTTATAAGCAATAATCCTTAAAAAAACAACAATAATTTTAAAATCATGAAAGTGAGCATCACACCAAGGACAATGATCCATCGCCACATAACCCTCTCAAATTTTGAACGAAGGTTGCCTCATCTTCCCAAAAGCTAAGCTTATCCTGGAACTCCACTGCAACATTGGTACACCGCTCAATCGGAGACACGGTGGAACCAACCGGCGTCACAAATTGCCTAAAAGACCTCACTGACCTGGCCTGGTTCCGCAAGACAACATGATAACGCGTCGGAAGTCTGTTGTGCAGAGCTTTATAAAAGAAAACCAAGTCAAAGTCCGTTCTTCTATCAGATAACCTGGAAAGGCCTAATCGCCTCAACATATCCTCTCTATTAGCACCGACAAAACAATCTCCAAACTTAAAACGCATCCGGTTCAAGAACCTATCCTGAACACCCTCAACCAGATCAGAGGCAAAACGTCGTGTACTATTCCACACCACGGTCGAGTACTCCAAGCGACTCCTCACCAAAGACTTGTACAGCAGGTTACAAGTAGAAATATTGCTAAACCGTCCACAAATCCAAAGGACAAGACCAAGGTCCCGGCGTGCTTTACTGACAATCCGAGCAATATATTCGTGAAAATACAACTTCGTGTCAAATAAAACCCCGAGGTCCTCAACCAATGTCTCAGCGACATAATATAATAATAATAATAATAATAATAATAATAATAATAATAATAATAATAATAATAATAATTCTTTATTCCATAATACATATACAAAAAAGAATGTTTTTACAATATACAATAACATATAACTATGATAAATGAAAAATATAAAATTAACATTAATAAACTAATTTACAAAAATTTCTCTTAGTTAATTAAAATCACAATATCATTAATTTTGTTTTTAATTACTACTACATTTAAACTAATTTAATTAATTAAACGTAGCGTTAAATAAATTTTCATTAAAAAAAATTTTAATTCTTAAAAATTAACATTAAATTCTTAGATTTGATCTAATAAAAAAAAATTACAAAAAACAAAACGAACTTTTTTGGTTCCGTTGATTGCAATCAAAAAGGGAGGTGCACAACTAGATAGATGTTAAAACACTCCTAAATCCAAAATTTCAACATCCTACGGCTAATCGATTTTGAGTTACCCGAGAATCAGACGTCACGCCGAAACTAGTGAAAATAGATTTCGGCATGTTCAAAATGGATATTTCCGTTGAAATCTGAAAACCTTCATTTTCCCCTGTCCGCCATTTTGTTATTTTTATATAAAAATTTACATCTCGCGTTTGGATAGACGTATCACATTAATGTTTGGTAGGCGTACTGGTAATAAACATTTAAAATAAGCAAAAATCAGGACTTAAATACCTTCGTAAATTAGAAAATGGTGACAATGTTTATTTTTCAATCCGTTATATCTCCGTAAATATTAGTTTAATCAATTTGCTTAAATATTAAGCCGTTTTTTTTTAAAAAAGACATTTTATTTTTTAAATCGGTTCACAAATAGTCGAGTTATGGTGAAAACTTTTGTAATTTTGTGTCTGTTTTCATGTCCTCCAGTTTATATGTTCATTTCTATTAAATATTAATTGGTTTTATTTATTGTTAATTCTAGTATTGTAAATTAGTATCAAATTAAGTAATAATTTTCTTATAATAATAGATCAAATAATTATGACACAAATTTCAACATCAATTTTCTCCCATAACTCGGCTATTTGTTAACCGATCTAAAAAAATAAAATCTCATTTTGTTCAAAATAGAAGGCCTAATATTTTAGCAAATTAACATACATTTTTATAAAATTAATATTTATGGAGATATAATGGATTAAAAAATAAAAATGGTCACCATTTTGTAATTTGCGAAGGTATTTAAGTCCTGATTTTTTGCTAATTTTAAAACTTTATTACCAAGACGCTTACCAAATATTAATGTGATTCCTCTATCCCAAACTTGATATATAAATTTTTATATAAAAGTAACAAAATAGCAAACTGGTGGAGAACGAAGGAGAAATTGTCATTTTTCTTAAGGATATTTTTTGCTTAGTTTTACAAGCAGAATCCGGAAAAGTATAGCCAGTCCACACTTTAAAAATACTCTGTATAGCTACACATACGGTACTGAATAAATCCATGTATTTTTGTCTTGTTTCTCTTTTATAACATCGGTATGCTTACCGAAACGATATCGTATAACACGTTTTACAGCAAGTTTTTTCATCGAATTTTTATTATAACGTTTTTTTAACTCCTGTAAAAGCATTTCTGTTTATGTGAACGGATTTATGGAAAAATGTCTCTGTTAAGTATACCCTTGTTAGATACTAACCCTACACATAATATAACGTAGTTATAGTAAAGGGAAAAATGAAAGGTCTGACTTCTTATAAAGAATGAATACAACATAACGGTTCAGCGGTATTCAAAAGAATGCAGTAAGAAAAGAATTTTCAATACATCTCACTTATTTTTTCATTTCATTCTTTTTCTTCAATTCGTACAATATTTTCACCTTAGCGATCTTTATACAAAGAAAACAAAGCGAAATAAACGTTTATGAACAATGATGCATTCTTTCCATATTTCTAAGAGATTTTATTCGTTTTATAAAAATCGTTAAAAAATTTCATATAATTATTGGTTATAGAATATTTTTAATCTAAAAATTAAAACGAATTAAATGTTTTTCTTTAATTCATATATATATATATATATATATATATATATATATATATATATATTTATTTATTATGATTCAGGAAAGCCGGGTTAGTTTAAAAGCCCATTCAACCACTAGGCTGTTTGTGACAGGTTCCAGACAGCCCAACCTCCGCCAAACTCACCCCAACGTCATTACAAAAGCCAGAATTTTCATACCTGACCTGCATAAACAAGTGCCAAAGCTAAATTACTACGGTTTCATAGAAATATTAAAATAAGTTAAATAAAAGATTTAATTAAAAACTTTTTTTTTAGTAAAGTATTTTTGTATAACAACTTACTGAAAGTTATGTATAGTTATGTAAAGTTATATAAGTACTTATTTCAGTTCTTGAGCAATATTTTAATTTTTTTCAATATAATCGTATTTTTCCATTTAATTTCCCGGTAAATATTAAGAGAATATCTATATTAAAGGGAAAAGGATTGCGATCATTTAAAAACTGGATATCGGGTTTATTTTTTACAATTTTTTACGTTTTACTGACCAAGAAGTTCATCAAAATCAAAAATTTCATACATATGTATGTATGTATATGTATCGCAAATCCTTTGGCTTTATATCTCAGGATTGACCGAATCGATTTTCTTTAAAAATTTGATTTAAATATTTCTACGTACGGGTTATTAATCGTATTAAATTTTTTTCAAAATTCGTTCTTAGACTACACCTAGATCGGCGTTTGACCTGGAAGTGTCACATATGAATGAAAAGAAAATAACTGAACGCGAAGTACAGGGAACTGCATCCGTGATGCGAAGAAACTCACTTCTCACGTTGTCCAGTAACGCTCTGATCTACAAAGTTATCCTATGGGCGATCCGATCTGGACATATGGTGTGAAGAGGCGAGCCGCAGGCACGCCTTCCGCAGCTGGGCACTTCGGGCGGGTTGTCCTGGTGGACGGCGTCTCGAAGTGGGATTATTAGGTGTCCAAAATTGATTACCTTTGGTGTAAAAATATTTTTCTTTTGAACGAAAAAAACTGATATAACGAAAGTTACATCAGACACAGACAGACAGACGCTCATAAAAATGCCCTTTAGTAGGGAAGGATAATATTTTCTCGTTTATTTAATAGAGCGATTCTAACTAAAGCGTGCGAGCATACCGTATTTAATTCGAGCGGGTGTTGTATTAGCAGCGACGGTCGATGCTAACTTAACCGATATAATTTCACAAATTTAGAATAAATTTTGCTTGTACAGTCGGCAAACCGGTGTAGCCGCGAGGCTTAATGGACCAGCTACCGTCTCAACCGGGCGATCGAGTTCGAAATCCAGCCATGGAATTATTTTTTTCCACTTTAAATATTATTCAGCATTTATTTAATTCTACCGCTCACCTGTGATGACACAACATATAAAACGACTACAACAGTATTTTTTGGGGTGGGGGTGCGATTTTGCAAAAATTGTCATTTTTTAATTGTTAACAAAAGTGCGTAAGAAAAATATGACCTTTATTAGGCGAAATTTTGAGATACTGAGGGTGACCTTGTTCTACAACCTCACCCACTTGAACTTTTAACTTGAAAATTAAATGGCATCAATGCCCCATATATAGAAGTCATCTGACCAAATCTGGTCAAAATCGGTCGAGTAGTTCTGAAGATATAATAGATATGATTTAGAGACTAACACCGAACACACGTACATACAAACATTAACATCGGAAAATTTCCACTGTGTTTTTTGGTTCTTTAGGTGTCAAAACGTCAAGGTTAAGTGAAAACCGCGTATGCTCAAATCGGACCGATTGAAATACTTTTACATCTAGAGCCATAGCTCTGCATAGCGCTATCTAGATGGGAAAGAAAAAAACATAGGAAAAAATTATAAAAATTTTGTACATATACATTATTATTGTAATTTAAGGAATATAAAAATTCCTTAAATTAGGAATTTTGCATTTATCATGTTATAAATTTACTTATTTTATTATTATACAGAGTGATTCAAGAACAACGTAACAAACTTTCAGGATATGTTCTTCTGGTGAAAATTCATAGAAAAATAGGTTTGAAAATGCTTTATTAGCTAATGTTGTCTGGCGAAAGATTTCTGCATCTTAAATAGAATTCTGCTAAATATAATTTTTGCTACTTAAATTAAAAGATAAATTTAGTAGTTACGTATGAAATCTGACTTAAAAAACTTTTAAAAATAAACAAAATTGGTCCCAGAAGGAAACGGGTTTTTGAGAAATTTGCAGTAAAAGCTAAAGATCGGGATAAAAATATATAGTATTTTATATTTGGCATAAAATAACTTTGTTAAACTGGAAATAAAAATAAAAGTTTTAAACAAAACTTATAGAAAATTTGATTTCTGAGTAAAATGGTATCAATAAACTTCACAAAAACAAAATGCAAACGTAAGAATTTTGAAGTTTATTAAAAACAAAATACCGGGTTATCATAAAAGAATGGTGCGGTTTTAGTAATTCATAGGAAGATTGCAGGGAAATTTCTAGGTGTTTTATTGGTATCCCTGAAACCCTCCAACCCAAAAGTTTAACAGCAGTTTTAACCACAACGTTAGTTCTTGTATTGTTGTTGCGGTGAGTTTAGTGAGTTACTATGTTCTCGAATAAAGACAAAGCAAAGTGCGTTTTATTGATGGCTGATTTAAAATCCGTAATTTTAGTTCAACGTGCGTTTCGACGTGAATTCGGAAGAGATCTACCGCACAAAAATAACATAACACGTCGGTTCAAACGATTCGAAGAAACCGGATCGGTTAAGAAACAGAAACAACCGGCAGACCAAGTGTGCCGGACGAAACGGTTGAACTAATTAGACGATCGGCAATTAGAAGTCCTGGAAAGTCCATCCCCCGTCGAAGCTTCGAATTAGGTATTCCAAAATCAACAGTTCACAAAGTTTTACGTAAGAAACTGAAATTACACGCTTATAAAATCCAGATACTGCAGGAATTGAAACCCGATGATGGTCTAAAACGTTACAATTTTGCTGTTGAAATGTCGGACAGAATAAATGAAAACGAATCATTTTTAGACGATATAATTTTTACAGACGAAGCTTCATTCCATGCGAATGGATGCGTTAACAGACACAATTCACGAATATGGAGCTCTGAAAACCAACACGCAATTATCGAGAATTAACGCCATTCGCCTAATGTTAGTTTGGTGTGGTGCGATGAAAAATCGTGTAATAGGGCCTTTCTTCTTTGCTGAAAAACAATAAATGGATTTGTGTATCTCGATATGTTAACCGATTATTGCTTTCCTCTGCCGGATGAACTCGAAAACATTCATCGACTTCATTTCCAAAGAGATGGTGCTCCCCCGCACTTCAATGCATCGGTCACGGACGCTTTGAACGAAAAATTTGGAGATCGATGGATAAGCCTGCAAGGACCTATACTTTGGCCTCCAAGGAGTCCAGACCTGACACCTTGCAACTTTTTCTTGTGGGGGTACATCAAAAGCATTGTTTATACACAAAAAATTCGCTAAACCGCTTAAAAAACAGGATTAATGAAGCAATGACAACCATTAACGAAGAAATGTTAACCAATGTTTGGAGAGAAGTCGAGTATCGTTTGGACATTTGTCGAGTGACTATGGGGCGCACATATTGAAATTTATTAATTATGTAAAAAAATGTTTGAGACGACAAATTTGAAAAATAAAAAACATAAACTGTAAGTAATTCTGTTTTAAATTAAACCATGTTCAAAACCGCATCATTCTTTTATGATAACTCTGAATATAAAATGTGGAAGATTTTAACTATGTATAATTTGATAAAAAAATTCAATATTACAAAATGAAGAATGAAATATTCTTGAAAAATAAAGAAAATTAAAAAAATAATAATGAAAAATCAATTAAAATAAAATAAATTACAAAAAATACAATTTAAAGTCGCAAGGATGAACATTTGTTTAAACAGTTTTCATCTCATATCATGAAATTCCGTTGACTAAAAAATTTGAAGTTTGGGAAAAATATTTTGACTTGAACAACCTGTTTTTCGACCTTATTGAATAAGGGGATATCACGGAACCCATACTTGTTTATTTTTTCTTTCCGACAATACACAGGATGACGTAGATGTCGCCCGAACTATAGGGATAAGAAAAATTTTATCTTGTAAATTTTATCTTAATTTCTATTTTTTTTTGCCGTTATGAGTTTAATAAAAATTCGTATGTTAAGAACGAACTGACATATTTTAATAAAATTCGGTTTAATTGTACTCAATAACATCATCTAAAAAATTATCAATTTGCCTCTGAAAATTCTAATTAGGCGATCATTAAACGTTTTTAATGATTAATAGCTTTATAAATATTTTATTAAATAAATTATTAATCTGTTTTGAATAAAATATCTCATTTTTGCAAATCGATTGATAAACAGCTTAAAAACTGAAATCGAAATTTCTATCTGATAAATAAATATAAATAATATAAATTTATAACTGAAATCGGTTTTATAACTGAAATTGTTTAAGTGGAAACGCAAAAATTACGCGTGAAAACAGAGGCTTCGATTTCCAGTTTTATTAGTCCTTTCTAATATATATTATCATGCAAATTAAATTAAAATGTTTCTTTATAAGGAAAATATGACAAGGGTTATTCATTTTAACACGAGGGGTAACATTGTTACATTTGACAACAATTAGTGAATTATTCATAGAACCTCAAGGAACACGCTCTAGAAACCAGTTTGTAAAATCGTTTATTAAATTTGCTTTCTAAATTCGATTCCTATTCGTATTTGATAATTTATCTGATCTGAAGTTATTAATATTTAAAAACTCAGTGGTGTAATTGAAATAAAGGTTTGTAAAGGGAGAGCCGGAAAAAATATGCAACCCTTTGCCGGGATTTAGTTAGATTTCATAAGAAAGCCTTCTTTCTTTTTCCTGTTTATCCTCCGGTAATTACCTTACAGATAATACTTCAGAGGATGATATGTACGAATGTAAATGAAGTGTAGTCTTGTACAATCTCAGTTCGACCTGAGATGTGTGGGTTATTGAAACCCAACCACCAAAGAACACCGGTATCTACAATCTAGTATTCAAATCCGTGTAAAAATAACTGATTTTACTAGAACTTGAACGCTGGAACTGTCGACTTAAGAATCAGCTGATCTGGGAAGACGCGTTCACCACTAGACCAAGCCGGTGGGTTATTCATAAGAAAGCCTATCCCTATTTTAATATGTACCATGATTCGACTTTCGAAAAATTTCGACATATCTTCGCATTTCACATTCCCCAGACCCCAAAACCGCCGTCAATTCAAAAGTTTATATACATATATATATATATATATATATATATCACTTTCTTGTGGGCACGATAACTGCCATAATTTTCCGCCAATCACTTTCAAATTGATATATAAAATATAAAGAGCCGAAATCTCGGTCGAATTCGTTAATAGGCAAAATCGGATCATGGGGATGGAAATAGGAGGGCTTTTTCGAAAAAACAAAATATCGCTATAACTTTCTTATTAAGTAAAATATCGAATTCGTTTAAATTTCCTACTATTCTTTAGATAAGGGCTTAAAACTTTTTTAAGCCCTAAGGTAAAGTTTTTTGATATCACCAATCATTGACCCAGGAGTTGGAAAAAATTGGGGTTCAAACAACAAAAAATTATACCTTCCTTAATAGGCACAGTATCTAATCGGTTTAAAGTGGTCGTTAGTCCTCTAAATAATACCTAAAACTTTTGTCTGAAACAATGTTTGATATGACCAACCCTTACGGCAAGGGATGATCAAAATATTGCTGGAATTGTAAGATGGGGCTTGTCGTATGCTAAACATGTGAAACTTTTGAACACATGCAACCTTTGTCGTATTGAGTAAATTTGAAGGTATTCTTAAGTTTAAGTTGGAAATATTTTTTATCCCCTACTTAGCTCCGGTGAAATCTACCTCCACCTTCCGGTGTACCGAAAGGGATTTTTAATATTAATATCTAAAATTCGATTACAAAATATTAATATTTTATATTTAAAATATTTATAATGAAATAGTTTTGTATAAAAAGGAAAAATAAATGAAAATCATTCTTCATAAATTACTAATAATGTACAATGTATAGACAGATATTATACGCTTCAAAATACATATCGCTTACTAATCTACAAAATACCGATTCAATTTTATGTTAAATATTAAACGAGTTATCTCTAGAACAATTTATCGATTTTTCAAAAATGGAATACAAAAATAAAATTATGATAATTTATTTTCAAGAATCACATTCCGTATAAAATGTAATTTAATCGAAAAAGTTATAATTAGAATAGTGGCGGTGTAAAATACAATATTCACTCGATTTAAATGTTACTGCTCATATAATGAAATTATCAAATTAAATTTACATCCTTTCTCAAAATTCAATAAACACAACGAACGGTAAAAAATAATTAAAATCAGCCTATCAGTTTTCAATTTTTAACTGTTAAAATAAACGATTAAATATTTTGATAAAAATTAATTTTTTCCTATTGTAAGATCGAGAAATATTTCCTATAATTATTAAAAAATTAACTGAGAACAGTGGTAGAAGAAAAGTCTGCGAGACAAAAATTAAAATCTAAAAAGATGGAAGAATTTGATATATAGTCGCTGTAACTCTTACAGCTACTATAATTGCATTGTACATGTACATTTATACATGTTGAACATAATTACATTATAAACAGACGAAATACCAACATTTTGATATAAGAGTTACTCTTTGTTCGTTTGACTAATTTCTCGTGAAAATATTTTTACTGTCAGAATTAGGGTATGAAACTGTAATGATGCAGTACTAAGCTAATACGAAGTAAAAAGTACGTACATACTGCATAAATGAAATTTTTCGGTTAAAAATATGTATTAAGGTCAGGTTTCTGGAAGAGAAACAGTTCTGTTCGGCGGCCTTTTTGGACATAGAGGAAGCATTTTACAACGTTTAAATACCAGATCTTTTCAAATTGAAATCGTGCCTACTACATCCGTACTTTTTAATTCTAAGCGGCTATTAAGACGGTCGCTTCTCGTGCGTTAATTACGATCAAGAGATGTCAGTGTTTTTCGATAACAACTCTGGGGTACAGAAAAGCTCGGGTCTAGAGCCGGTTCTGTTCCTGACCTACACTTCTCACCCGCCTACTCCAGCCAATGTCACGGTTGCGTCGTACGCGGATGCCACGGCGATCTTGGAGGTTGGTGATAGCCCGGCTACCGCCTCGGATAAATTGTAATTTACAATGGATGGCATCAACGTTTGGTTGGGTACATGGAAGAATATGATTAATTCGGCAAACTCCAGCCACGTGACGTTCACGATGAGAACGATATATTGCCCTGGGGTTCGGTTAAACGGTGTTAGGATACCTCAAGTCAGTACGGAGCGGTACTTAGGCTTTTACCTTGATCGCTCTTTGACGTGGAGGGATCATGTTAGGAAGAAGAGGAAGTTGTTTGAAATTAAGCTTAAAAAGATGTAGTTAGTGTTGGAAAAGAAATTATAGTTTCTTTGTCCGATAAGGTTCTGCTGTACAAGGCTTTCTTGAAACCGATATGGACGTACAGGATTGAACTCTGGGGAACGGCCAGTAACAGCGACGTGGAGGTCAGTCGACGGTTTCAGAAAAAACTTCTACGAAACACAACCCACGCACCGTGGTTTGTGAAGAATGCAGGAATCCACGATTAAGTAGGTATTCCATACGTTCGAGAGGAAGTTGGACATACCTCTAGTTTCGAGGTATGTGTCCAGGTTGGATAAGCATGTTAATCATCTCGCTTTGACTACAGCGGGAACGTCAGGAGGCTAATAAAAAGACTCCGTGTATTTGATTTTGTTGATTGACTGTTACGATGATTCGGTTTGACGGCTTGGTGCTCACGTTTATTGTTTCTTGGTTTTTTCAAACTTACTGTTTCGTTTACTGTTCTATTTAAAGTTAATTATTTTGTTGTTTTAATGTTAAAGTTGACTGAACATTTGAACGGTCATTCAATGGCACATCAAATGTTGTATAATTATGTTATACTATAGTTTTTGTATTACTTGAGGATTATCATCGGGTGGTCCTGTTTTAAGTGATGGTCAATCGTACGACTTGCTTATAGCTTCGTTGTAGAAGCTGATTTTAAGTAAATGCAAAAAATCAGCAAAAAAAAAATGTTCCCATTAACTTATACGGAATAAACTTGTAACTATTAAAGGAAAACCTGTAAAAAATCAAGAAAAGATTATCCAAATCTGTTCATTTTGTGCAACTTGAACATACATACCGAATTGTAAAGCTCTGTTCGGAAAATTCTCGGCCTGATAAATAGACTGTTCAATTGTAACCTAACGAATACAATATATAACTATGAATCTTTAAACGGCGTGCAGCGAAGTTTTAATCGTTTGTTTTTAGCGATCGTGTAAACCAAACAAGTTTTGATATTTTTGCAAAAGTGAATAAAATTGAAGTTTTGAACTATAATAAAGTACTTTATTTTAAAAGGTTTAACCCAACGGATATAAAAAATTACATTCGAAATTTAAAGTATTCATCTCCCTTCGGTAACTATGGTAAAAATGTGGGCTGCTGAATTTATAACGGTCGTACAAACATTCAAGATCATGAACGCTCGCGACGCCAAAAAACCGTTACATCTGACGAAATCGTCACAATGTCTAAAATTCCGTAATAAATGATCGCTGATTGGAGATATTTGTGTCGGTTGACCCGGAAAACATCTCGAGACCGTATCCGATACACTTTACATGATTTTTTGTGTATGAAAAAGCTTTCCGCTCGACGAGTACTGCGTCAGTCGACCGATAACGCATTCGACTAAAAACTTATTAAATTTGTTTAGACTTTTTTTAAACCCGGTTATTTTGACATTTTATAACGGTAAATAAAACGAGGATTCGCCATTATATCGTATACCGAACAGTAAGCGGGAGCAAGTGAAAACGAGCCAAAGAAAGCTAAAACGGTTCCACCTACAGAAAAGTCACACCTATAGTTTTCTGGGGATGCTCGTGATGTAGTGTTGACAGACAACCTGAAAAAAGGCAATACTATCACTGGGATGTATTAAGATTTATTACTGAACCGATTGAAGCATGCTACTTGTCTGAACGTCTACATCTGACCGAAATGAAAGTTCTCTTTTTATCACGATAATACATTTACACACACGTCTAAGATTGTTGCTGTAAAACTCCACGACTTATTCTGTGAAGTGCTTAAAAACTTTCCGTATTTGCTGGATTCCAGTTCCCGGCGATTACTTTTCTTCTCAAACCTGAAAAAATAACTCATCAATAACACGAAAATTCATTTCGAATGGTGAAGTCAAAGCTTAGACAATCGGTTCTTTTGCAGAGTTGAACAGATCGTATTATAATGAGGATAATAAAAAATTAGAAAATCGTTAGTCTTTTTTTTTTTTTTTATATTCCACCTACTCCTCTGGAACGGATCTACAATCAAGTTTGACTCGCGCCAGCGGAGTGTCCTTTACTCTAGCTCGCCTCCCCGCCCGCCGGCTGTATGTCCGGCACGTGGCAGGTCAGTTCACCGGTTAGCTCTTTTATTTCGTAGGTGGAAATTCCACCTACGACAAGCCGTCATCAGCGAGCGATTTCTTCTTGACGAGCTTCCTCATCCTTCTTCTTTATAACTGCGGTTATAAACGACGAGATCACATTAAAGTTATCCTCGTTAAGTAGCATTTTATCCAACGCATTCTCCGTAGATAATGGCCCTATACGTCTTACACAGGATTGCCTGCTGTCCAACGGTTACATTCAAATACTACATGTTCAGGGGAATCATAAGCTCCACAGTAAGGATAGTTGTTGTTATCTACCCTTAGTCTCGCACATAAATAGGACCTGAACGACCCATGCCCTGTAAAAAATTGCGTTATCCAGTAATTTATGTCCCCGAACTTCCTTTCTATCCATGGTCGGATCAAAGGTATCAAACGATGTGTCCATCGTCCCGTGTTGGCTACATCCCAGAAACTAACTAACTAACAAAAAATTAATTAAGACTCATCATTTGCCTCTTTCCACGGAAATCTTTAGTAAAAGGCGAAAGATTTATGCGTAATGAAAAGAGACCAGAGTATAGAAAATCGTTAGTCTAAATGTATCAAACTGCACGGTGTCAACGTTGATAAAGAAAAAAAGATTCTAGAAAACTTGGGTTTCTTTGTCAGGCCGAGAAATTTGTGAACGACCTTCGATTGTACCTTTATGTAATAGAAGAAAACTCTCAATATCATATCCGATTGAAAATCTCCTCCTTTTCGATTAAGCGGCTAAAATATAATACCTTATTTTTGCATTCCACGCAACCTTAGTTCACACTTGCCGTATATTCTTACGTTGTTTTTTTTTTCATTTGTTAAATAGTTATCTTTGTTTACCTTATTACGAGTATTTTGACTGATTCAGCTTTAACGATGGATTCTTAAATTATTTTCATTATTATTATTAATCTGTAAGTTTCTCACGTCTTATGTTTTTTCCAAACGGTGTTTTATTTTACGCTGTTTACCGTTTTTTTATAGGCTTATGCACGACATTAAAGCTGATGTTTACCTATCGTAATATTTATCAAAAGGTTTTTAATACTAATAAGATATTTAGAATGAAGTATAAAAGACATCCTTTCCAGCAATAATTAACTTTAAAAATGAATAAAAGGTATTAAGAAGGTAAAATATTCGCACTTATTTTATTTTATTAACTTTTTTTTTTCCTATAAAATGGGAGAAAACATTTTGAATTGAGAAATAATAAAGGAAGAAAAAGGAGATTAATTAAAGGCAGAGGTGCTTTTAGACTTTTCTTTCTAAGCCGGTTTCTTTTACTGTTCATTAGTAACATTTTATTTTTAATTTTATACATCGCTGGAGCGAATGAATTTCATTGAGTTTTACATATTATTTTATTGAGAAATTAATACTTAATGATCAAATTTAGCAAAATGCATTCTTTATACCTTTTATTATAAATTTCTCATTTTTTTCTTTTTTTACCGAAATTGAAATAATCTAATTATACACTGACGGTAAAAAAATTGAACTAAAATTATACATCGCGTCTAAAATACGCGATTATTAAAATATTAATTATAAAAATACAAAAGTCGCTTTTCAATTGTTAAAGAATTATTAAAATCGGTAGACACAGAAAGAGCATTCAGTAAATAAAAAAAAAATAAAAAATAGTAATAACTAAAGTAAATAAATAAATTAGGTAAAAACGGGATCTTACAGCTGCCAAGCCTCTTGCGATATCGAAGTTTGCATGTATTCCACACAATTCGTACTCACCAAATTTGATGCCTTAACGTTTTTCATATTTCTTCGCAACTAAAGAGGTGTATTAAGGATATTCATTCAACTGCGGATGATGAACTGAAAGATGTGCAGTGATGTGAAATAAGTAAAGACAGCCAACATTCTTCATTGACGAAATGAGAAAACTTGTTCACCGTTTTGAGAAACGTGACGCTACTGTAAACAGTAACTGTTTGGAAAAATAAATATAAGTTTTTGTAAAAAAAAAAAAGTACTTTTACGCGATATATGTTTCGTTCGACTATCTACTTTCGTTTGAAAGTTATTAGTGACTGCTGATTACACGACTATTAAATTTTCAACAATTTTAAAATGTTATTTCATTTTATATGTTGTATTAAAATAATTTTAAGAAACTATTTTTATATTGTTTTTGGGAGGACTGTAAGTAAACCGATTAGATTTTAAAAAATACAAAGTAAACGCAAATTACTCACAAAAAAAATTGTTTACTCCCTAGTTTTACAGAATGTCCCAGGAGGAAACGTAGAAACTTTCATGACAGGTTCTACTGGTGAAAATAATGAAAGTTAATATAAACGCAGGTCTCTGGTAACGCTTTGTTTTGGAGTTATAACTAGCAAAATATTTCGTCCGTATTTCACCTCTTTAAATAAAAAGAAGCCCTATTGAATTTTCTGAAACTCAAATTAAGGAGTAAAGTTGATGGTTTCTTATGTAATTTCAGCTAGGAAATAGGATAAAATAAAACCTAAAACTGTAACTCCAGTAGTTTTTAAGATTTCCTGCGTAAGATACAAAATTCGGAGTCGATTTAAACATTTTTTTTTTAGGTTTGTAGTACCATGGCTTTGTAAAATGATTAATAAATACGCAAGATTTAGTAACCAAACTTGTAAGTAATTTAATTGTGAGAAAATTAATCAGTAAATGTAAAAAATGTGTGATTAATAAATCCGACTGTTTAGATTGTAGTGAGATCGAACAATGTGATATTTGTAAATACTTGGGCGTTGTGTTAGATAGCGGTCTAACCTGGAAGAATCATATCGCGCTATTAAAGCAAAAACTTTTAAGCTATCTTAGGATATTTTATTTTTTAAACAAACTATCCCCAAAAATAACCATGAGAAAACTTTATTTTGCTATTGCGCATAGTCGACTAGTCTACAGCATCGGCTGTTGGGGAGGAACTTATGTTACAAATTTAGATTCCATAATAAAAATCCAAAAAAAAAACATTCGTTAGAATGATAAGTAAAAAAGGAACTACGGATCATTCTTTGCCGATATTTAGGGAATTGTCTATATTACCGCTACGTTATTTATATGTTTATAAAGTAATGAAAATTTTCTTTATCAGAAGCGGTCATAGAGATAGTACGATAACCGAGTACGAACTTAGAAGTAAAATGAATGCATATGTACCCAGAGCAAATAAAACGAGTTATATGAAGTTCTTTTCAAGTCCTGCTCCTAGATCGTATAACATACTTCCTAATCATATAAAGACCAGTAGGAACCTAAACGCTTTCTTAAAGCTACTAAGACGACGGCTAATTAATATTGATGAAGCTGAAAGTATGTTCCATGTAATTTACATGATTTATGGATTACATATATAATTAATTATAATGCTTTATACTATTAGCCTTAACATAGTAATAGATTTTTTACATATATAACTTAGCGGGTAGCATTGGATGAAAGGTTTATTAGTAAACATAAATATTTGTCGACGATTGATCTTCTCTATACTTAACTGCAGAAAAGATAAGTTTCCACCAGAGTAAATCATGAATTGAACCAAAACTAATCCTCCTATATAAGATATGTTTACTTTTCCCCCTTACTCTAACTAAAAAGATTAATAGAAATTGGATGGTGCCACAAAACGGGCAAGACCCTTGTGGACACTTAATCTTTTACTTTTACAAATAATATAAATTAAGTATAATTAAGTTAAGTTAAGTAATATTTTAATTAGTATTAGGATTACTCCATTAATTATTAATTCTGTAAAAGTGAAAGAAATAAAAAAAATAAAATAAATAAATCGGTGAATATCAGTACATCAGTATATAAACTTGAATTTACCTTATCGGCGTTGCACTACACTTCCAACCTATACGATAAAAATTTTTAAATATTTTTTAAGTAACACATTTCAATTTAGGTTTTTACGTCATTATTTTGTTATTCCTGTATAAATTATTGAATAAACACAGCTAAAATATTTTTTTAATAAATTTTGTATATCTTTTAAAATAATTTTCAGTAATTAGCGTTATTATTTTTAAAAATAATGTTTATTAATTACAGAAATAATAATTCGATTTTCTGATTATTTTTCCTCTGTTTTGCTTCAATAAAAACGATTTTTAAAAGTTATTTATCTTTTATTGGCGTATTTATATGAATTATCTAAAATTAAATTCTTTTTATTAATTCTTTCGCATTTATTAGTCATTTAAAAAGTAATTGTACTACAAACCTAAAAAAAAATTATGTTTCGACATCGAATTTTGTTTTTACTCCGGATATCTTAAAAACTACTAAATTTACAGATCAGGAACCTGTTTTATCCTATTTTTCAGCTTAAATTACATAAAAAAACAACCAACGTTAGATCTTTAATTTGAGTCCTAAAAATTACATTAGGGTTTCTTGTATTTTCGTTTTTTAAACAGCATTATATACTAAGTTTTCGTTATTTAATTTATGTAGATAATTAGACTAATTCTCAATAGACATGTTAGGTTAGTTTGGTAATTAGTTTTAAAGGGGTAGGAGGTGCATTAGGTAAACCGCATGCTTCAACTCTGATGAAGATTGAGCACGTAAAACCGGATGATGGACTCGCGGTTACGCCTCACGTCCATCTCTATTACGGTTGAATTATATATATATATATATATATGGGGCATTTATTTATTTATCAAACATCTAAATGATCTGTTCAAATCATCGTTTTGTATTTGACACGATTTATGAACAACTGTCCTTCAGTTATTCATCATATTCTAACCGTGCTTATCAAAAATCATCATGACGTCATTATCGAATCGCTATACGAATCTAAGCTTTTTTTTTATTACAAAAAAGTCTGATGTGGACACCACATGACTTCCTTGTACGCCAATTAAATTACATATGCACATTTTTAAAAGTACATAAAATTTTATTTCAATAAGAACTTGTGATTTTTTTAAAATTTTTATTATTATTATTTATTACAACATTTTTTTTTTTACAATCAGATAATTATTAATAAATCAATATATTTAAATTAAAAAAAGGAAATGAAGTCGGATTTCAAATGATACACCTCCTCCTTGTAAGATCCAAATATTTCATTAATTAACTTTTATTTCTTTATAACTCTGGAACCGATGAAAATAATTATCACTTATGATATATCGTTGTAAAGCTCCCGATGAGGGGTTATTACTGCAGTTAAGAAAAAGTACAAAATCCGATTTAATTTTTTTAATTTTGGTCTTTTTTGGTCAAGTCGATTGCAATAAAAATGGGAGACCCACAACAAGATGTTACAACAGTCCTAAATCCAAAATTTTAACATTCTACGGCTAATAGTTTTTGAATTATGCGAGATACAGACGTCATGCCGAAACTAGTCAAAATGGATTCAGGGATGGTCTAGGGAATCCACCGTGTTGGTCTAGCGGTGAACGCGTCTTCCCAAATCAGCTGATTTGGAAGTCGAGAGTTACAGCGTTCAAGTACTAGTAAAGCCAGTTATTTTTACACGGATTTGAATATTAGATCGTGGATACCGGTGTTCTTTGGTGGTTGGGTTTCAATTAACCACACATCTCAGGAACGGTCGAACTAAGAATATACAAGACTACCATCATACATATCATCCTCATTCCATCCTCTGAAGTATTATCTGAACGGTAGTTACCGGAGGCTAAAAAGGAAAAATAAGAAGGGATGGTTCTTGTGTACTTCGTACGAGGAAGTAGAAATTTTTCATTTAATTAAATTAAATTATTATTTATTTTATAATACCTTAAACTACTTGAGAATCCACTTCTAAGTTTACATTTGAAAATTTCTCTCATCCCAGAAAAATTCATCATCATAGATAAAAAGGTTTTTAAACAAAATTCAACAGACTGCAGAAAAATATAATTTTTCAAATTTTTTTTTTTATACCACGCCAAACTTTAAATATATTACAAATGCATGAGATACGGATTGCAAAATTTATTTGTGTATACTGACGAATTCAAAAACTAAGTTTAAAAAATTCTATTCCGAGCCTAATGGAATTCTTATTTTCTTTTTAAGTGCAATTAAATACAATACTTTTGTTTTAAATTTTGAATATTTTTTCAAAAAAATATTTTATTTTAAAGCGGAAATATGGGGAGACCAACAAAAGAGACTGTTCATAAAAAAAAGGAATGTTCTCTTAAAATAAAACAGAATCTTTCAAAACTACTTAAAAATTCAATAGGAAAATGCAAAAGTTGCCTAAAATACGGAAATGCATGTATTTTAATATAGAAAATGTTGATATGATTTGATCCGTAAGCGCTTTTCAAATGAGACTAACGAACAAAGATCACAACGTTATTCCTGAATCCATAAACGTGTTTGTAATTAAACATTTGAAAAACGTTCACGTCAACTGAATGTTCTAAGAGAGAGTCAAATTGAAAAGTGAAAATTTGTAAAAAAAGCTTAAAAAGAATTACTAATTCAGAGAGAAATCGTCAATTATCGAGTAATTTACGTATTTAATGCAGAAACTATTTAAAAAGCAATAAATACATTCTACCGATCAAATTTTTTTCACAATAGTTTTTTAAAGGTCCAGTATCACTCTGTGATGGTATGGAACACTAACGGATTATTCTTTATTGTTTAAAAAAGTTCATCAAAATTGGAGAACTTAATGAAAAGTCTTGCTGAGACAAAAACTTTATATACGTTTATATATATATATATATATATACTAGCTCTACCCGCCACGCTTCGCTGTGGCACATTGTGGTTGCATGGATGAGAAATGAGAAACAAAACAAAGCATACGTTTCATAGAAGTTTAATTTTGCAATACTTGTGGATATACAATATTTTTTGTTTTTCCACTGTCTGCGTAGATATAAAGGCTATCTGGTTTGCCGACTCGGGAACACGCAACATATAGTTGCCCATGTGAGAAGCAATCCGCATCTAAATCTAAACCACACAATCTAAAGATTGACCTTGAGCTTTATTGATTGTGATTGCAAATGCCAGTCGAATTGGGAATTCCAATCTTTTAAATTAAAATGGTGTATCGGTCGGGATTATGGGTATTCGAGGAAAGAGGACATCTTCACCTTTGAAAGGCCCCGTTAAAATCGTTGCTTCCACTACGTTATTCATCAATTTCTTAACTGCAAGTCGCGTGCCGTTGCAGAGTTTTGGCCGATTAATATTCCGCAACAGGATAATTGTCATTTTTTGATCGAACCGTTGCTAGAATCAATCTAATGAGGAATGAGGAATGTTTTCCCAGTTCCTCCTGGCGCATCCAAGAAGAAGGTCCCCCAACTCCATCATTTATCATTTGCATTATGCGATCATATATGCCTTTCTGTTCACGCGTTAATCTGGGAATGTTTGATTGGACATATGACTGAAGATCACCAATGTTGTAACTCTGTTCATGGCGTAAATCCACATCAAATGAAGCAATCGCAGCTCGGGTGGGTGCTGGCATTCCCGATTGACTAAGAACTTTATTTGCAATAGCAGTTGTCTTCAATATTTATCAATGCTTCGTTGTAAATGCCTTCTGTCAATTTCACGGTCATATTGGTATTTTCTAGGCGTACTCTATGCAAAATATCCTCAGCCATATGCGATCGATATCTTTCCCATAACTCTGTGGGAGATGAAGGGAAGCAAGCGGTCAAATATAATTGCGAATAATGCGCGAATTTGGTTTGGATGTGCAGTGTTGCACGCGTCATTAATACATATATCCCACTGTTGGTCGTTTTCTAATAAATTCAGGGCTTGGTGAAAGGCGCAGCTCAATCACGACACGATCACACAAAAGTACCTCGATTAAAGTGCATATTTAATTCAGATTGTATAATAATCTGAATCAGATGCAAGTGGATACGTTTTTTTTTTTCTGTGAATAAACTATGTAATTGGCAACAGGTATTGTTTCACATGTGACTGCGGTTGTCGTTAGCTAGTATGGCGAATGTTCCCCTCGCTTCCGGCAGATGGCGCGGTCAATGGTACTCAGCTGACCGTTAAAAAAACTGTTTTCTCGCGGTCGCGGGTATGTGACTGATGCGAAAAATAGATAAAAACAATCTTTGATGCGGGTTATATATCGTGCTAAAATTTGAGCTCAATCGGTGCAGAACATTTTGAGCTTTTGAAGCGTACACAAACGAACTTAACATTTTTATATATAAAGATATGTGTGTGTGTGTGTGTGTGTATGCACGGGTCAAATTGTGAACCTCCTCTTTTTAAAAATCGTTTAAAATTTAAAACTGCAATCACTAGCTCAAAGTACTTAAAACAATTTTTCTTAATTTGGTTTTAGTTTCATTTATCACTTTTACTTTATTACCTTTAACTATATTTATTTATTTTACTTTTTAACTAGCCTTCCTTTTCCCTGTTTAGTCTCCGGGAATGTAGTTATGTACAGTCTACTAACAAGTGTAGTCTTGCACAGTCTCAAGTAAACCATTTCTGAGATTTGTGGTTAATTGAAATCCAACCGCCAAAAAACACCGGTATTCACGATCTAGTATTCAAATCCGTATAAAAGTACCGCTTACACTAGAACTTGAACACTGGAACTATCGACTTCCAAATCAGCTGATTTGCAAAGACGCGTTCACCATTAGACCAAGCAAGCGGGTTATTTATTAAATAGCCGGTTGTGAGTCACTTGGTTTGCCCTACAATCTATCCAGGGGACTCCTCTCCACGGATCTCAGACGAACCCTAGAGCCAACCCAGACAACCCCGAGGCCTCAAGGCCTACTCCAGAGCTACACTTATCCCTTCACTCACCATTCACATCTAGCCAGGATCCCCGCCGTGTTCGTTATCCTGATGATTGTGAGAATAATATGATAAATAACGATTAAGTATTCAGGCTTTATAGAAACCTATAAACGACACTGAATTACAAAAGACAGAATAGTAATAACTGCGGTAATTAAAATACAATTTGATAACGAAAGTTCGTAACTTATTTCTGTCGATTACTTTTTTTTTTCATTAGTGAATAGCTTTAATTCACAACTTCATTCCTAATGGGGGCTAGGGCTGCAATCTAAAACCTTCCTTGGAATAAAAAATTTGTATCCTGAAAATTTGAAAGCATTTGATCGCTTGGTTGGAACAAACAGACAAATATTCGGCTTTATATATAAGATTAATTTTGGTAAATTTGATTAATCCAGTTCAATTAGAATAAAATATTACATTTACGATATAATTTAACTGATAGATTATTTTGATACGCATTAGTTTATAATCTCATGAATCATAGAATACTGTGGGTTTTTTTCTTTTAAACTGACGGGCATTATTGTATAGTTGTGTCAAATAAATTCGATCAATTAAGAATCGTTTTTCTAAATTTGTTAAATTACATTGCAGTATATATTATTTAAAAAATAAAAAATTATGGTCAACTTTGAGAGTATAAATGAATAACAGAAAAACAGGGATAAAAGTGCTGGTAAAGTTCACCACATTAAACCTTTCTTTTCCCTGTTTAGCCTCCGGTAACTACCGTTCAGATAATACTTCAGAGGATGAATGAGGATGATATGTACGAGTGTAAATGAAGTGTAGTCTTATACATTCTCAGTTCGACCGTTCCTGAGATGTGTGGTTAATTAAAAAACCCAACCACCAAAGAACACCGGTATTCACGATCTAGTATTCAAATCCGTGTAAAAATAGCTGGCTTTACTAGGACTTGAACGCTGCAACTCTCGACTTACAAATCAGCTGATTTGGGAAGACGCGTTCACCACTAGACCAACCCGTTGGGTTTTAACACATTAAACCTGAAAGTTTATGAATGTACTAAATCGAGATTTAAATGAATGGAATAAAATAGTAGTCTCAGTTTTACGATGTAGATAGATGAAAAAATTAATAAATTTATTAAGTAGTTTTGAAGTGTGAATGTAGGTTTGTAAATTCCTTTTTGTGGTTCTTTTTTACATCCAGCAATAAAATAAGATTGAATATATATACTCGTAGTAATTTCCACTTACCAACTATTTTTATTATTTTGTCCGAGCGCTTTAGGATATTAATCCATCATCAGGAACATTTATGCGTTATGGATTATAATTATTTCCTTCACAAATTAATATATTAGATGGATTTTTAATTTAGAAAAAAAAAATTACGAATACAATAATTGGTCGTCGAATTGTTAAAATAATGTCGACGTTGTCCGTCGTGTCAGTATGAAGCTCTCAATTGTTATGTTTATTAGTATGAATCGATATAACCAACCGCACTCAGTTGTATAAGACCTCGGATGTAATAATAAAAATAGTCGGTAAGTGGAAATTATTATATATTCAATTTATATTAATACCAAAGGGCTATTATTAATAAAAAAATTAATTTAAACGAAATAGGAGTTTTGGCAATCTTGCTTGTCTGTATTTTCAGCAATATACCTTCACGAGATATCCATTAGGATTGTGTTTTTCTATTCCCACATCTAATTATCTCTAGAAAGTAAAAAGATTATAAGTAACAACATAGAAATATATTTTCATAATCATAAATGTATATATATATATATATATATATATATATATATATATATATATATATACATTTATGATATATATATATATATATAATATATACTAGAATATTAAACAAATTTCATGGTATAAGAACTGATAAAAATTAAATTTTTAAGCATTTTATAAAAGTTAGTTACATTTTATGAAATAAATTTATTTTAAATTTCCTCAAGGCATAACTAGATTGCGAATTAAGTAAATGAGGGTATCAAGATAGGAAAATGGATAGTCAAAGTAAATATTAAAATATTATCTTGGCTGTTGAACGTTAAATATATATTTTTAATTTTAAAGATTTAAATAAATAAAATAATAAATATAAAAATTTATCATTTATTTTTATATTTTTAAATTCACATCAACCGTTAACGATTTCGTTAGAGGTTGATTAATTATACATTTTCCTATCCGGGAATCGAACCCAGAAATTTCAATGTACGAGACAGACACAGTATTGTCTGTATCGCTGAGGCGACCGTTCCGAAAATTTAATTATTTATTACTTCCTTGTACGAAGTAAAGGAAGTATTGCGATAGCAAAAAAGTTCGGTTTTCAGATCTCAACAGAAATATGCATTTTAACCATCCCCGAATATATTTTGACTAGTTTAGGCGTGATGTCTGTGCATACGTATTTATCTCGCATAACTCAAAAACGATTAGGCGTAGGATATTGAAATTTTGGATTTAGAACTGTTGTAACATCTAGTTGTGTACCTCCCATTTTGATTACAATCGACCGGACCAAAAGTGTCCAAACAAAGCTAAAAACCAAACCGTTTGGATTTTGGACTTTTTCTTAATTGTAGTAATAAGCTCTTATTGATAGATTTTCAATGATATATTATAAGCGGTACTTATTTTCAGTGATCCCAGAGTTATAGCCAAATAAAAGTTTAACTAATAAAATAATTGGATCCTACAAGGCAAGGCACATCGGTTCAAATCCGACTTTTTTAACCTTTTTTTTTTTTTTTTAATTTACAAGGAAGTTATGTGGTGTCCACATCAGTTTTTTTTTTTTTTTAATAAAAAATATTGGGTCTAATTAGCGAATAGCTTTCTAAATAAAGGCGGAAGCTAAATCCGGTAAGGTTTTTCTCACGTTATTTATGCGATGAAGAGAGGCGTCTCATCTCGAGTTCAACTGATTGGCGTTTTCATCTCGCAATCTCGCAAACTTGTGATACCGAGTTCTACAAAAAAAAAATTGGATTTTGGACTTTTTCTTAACTGTAATGATAAGCCCTCATTGAGAGGTTTTCAACGATAGAACATAAGTGGTACTTATTTTCATTAGTTCCAGAGTTAAAGCCAACCAAAATTTATTAATGAAATATTTGGATCTTAGAAGGGGAAGGCACATCGGTTCGAATCAATTTCATGTCCTTTTTTAATTTAAATATATTGATTTATTATTAACTATTAACCTTTGATTGTAAAAAAAAAAATACAATAAATAATAATTCAAAAATAACAATAAAAAAATATCAGAAGTTATATACTTTTATGTACTTTTCATTTAAAAAAAAAAAAAATGTGTATATGTAATTTAATAAGCGTGCAAAGAAGTCATGAGGTGTCCACATCAATTTTTTTTTAAATAAAAAATATTGGATCTAATTAGAGAATCAATTTCTAAATAAAAGTAGAAGGTAAATCCCGTAAAGTTTACTCGCGTTACATATGCGATGAGGAGATGTGACTGCCTTCGTGTTCAACTGACTGGCGTTTTCATCTGCAGTCTAATAACTTGCGATACTGGGTTTTACACTTGGATCGCCGTCTGAGATGGAGGAGGGAGAAACAGAATCAACTTAATATTAAGTTCAGGGAAATGTACCGATTGCTAGGCAGGGGGTCCCAATTATCATTATCAAACAAACAGTTGTGTACAACAATCATAAATCCTATTTGAATGGTAGAATGCTGCTGTGAGGTACTACAAGTGAGAGTAACGTTGACATCGTTCAGCGATATCGGAATAAGTTACTGAGAACTATAACAGAGGCTCCGTGGTTTACAAGAAACTCTAAGATACATGGTTATCTGAGAATCCGGCGTTCGAGAGGACGATTCATTAACAAGCAGAAAATGAGACTGAACATCATACGAGCTGGTTCGCAGTTCGATTAATATCGAGAAAATTCGACATTTAAAACGACTGCATTTATTGGAGTTGTAAGGTTCTTCGAAATTTGGATTAATCTACTACAAAGGGTCCATTATACTTTGTCATAATATCTCGTTTTTTTCGCCGTTTCATTTTGTTTTCATAATTTATTTTATTTTTTTTTTCACCTATATTATTTTTTTTTCCTTGTACGAAGTAAAGGACCGCGAAAAATTTTCGGTTTACAGATCTCAATAGAAATATGCATTTTGACCATCCTCGAATCCATTTTGACTAGTTTCGGCTTGACGTCTGTGCATACGTATGTACCTTTTTTTTTAAAGACGTGGAGGACCCCGTTTACGGACGCCTAAGCAGTGTCGGGCTCGCTAACAGGTTTCGCCATTTATAACGAAGGGCGTATGTATACCTGCGCACTACCGACTAAACCTCCACCCCTGGGACTGCTTACGTATGTACCTCGCATATCTCAAAAAGATTAGCCATAGGATGTTGAAATTTTTAATTTTAGATTGTTGTAACATCTAGTTGTGCAACTTCCCTTTTGATTGCAATCGACTGAATCAAAAATGTCCAAAAAAGCACAAAATCCCCGAAAAATTAAATTTTGAACTTTTTCTTAACTGCAGGTCTCATTGAGACCTTTTCGATGATATATCATAAGTGGTACTTATTTTCACTGGTTCCAGAGTTATAGCCAAACAAAATGTTCATCGATGAATTATTGGGATCTTACAAGAGGAAGGCACATCAGTTCGAATCAGACTTCATATCCTTTTTTTTTTAATTTTTTTTTTCTTTCTTTTAATGTAAATATATCGATTTATTAATTATTATTAACTACTGATTGTAAAAAAAAATTTACGATAAATATTTATTCAATAATAACAATAAAAACAAATATCAGAAGTTATTAATGAAATAAAATTTTATGTACTTTTCATTTTTTTTAAAAATGTGTTTATGTAATTGAATAGGTGTACAAGGAAGTCATGTGGTCTCACATCAAATTTTTTTCTCTTTCTGATGTTTGTTCTCTTTGTTTCGTTTGTTTTTTTTTTTTGTGATTCCTTGTGTAACTGGATATTTCTTGGTATTTCTTTTTTTCCTTTTTATGTTACGGACTTAATAAATTCTCGGATTAATCAATGTATTTAACTATTTATCTTTATTATGTACCTTAATGAACTGTAAAAGATATGTATACATAAGCATACATGTATGTTAGTATTTATAATTCTTAAAAGGTTTCAATGGAGACCTCTCTTTGCATGTCTTATGTTTATTATAATCAAATTTATTTATGGCTCCGATTAATTGAGACTGATTGTAAATAAAAATAACTTACTTTAAAACAAAAAATTAAAAAAAAAATTAATTTGATTCAAATGGATTTCTAGTGAACTCCAATTATTTGATGTTTATAAATTTACATGATACGTGTACATTTATAAAATCTATGCTCCTAAATGGAAATTCCTGTATTCCTAAATTATAATTTATCTTCATTACATTTTACAAATAAAAATTTTAAATATATTTAATTAAAATATATAAATAAAATAATTATTGAGATCGGATCAGGAGTTTCTGATATATGAATAAGATTTTTACAAATATGCAAACAGACGGATATTCTATTTTATAGGGTTATAAATCATACATACGTCTTTTTGAAAATATTTTATCTTAAAAAATTATTCCAGATATAATCTACTAAAAATATTGAACATCTGCAGTATTTTAAAAAAGAAATATTATATAGATAAAACGTAACATAAACCCCTCCGCTCATAAAATAACAGAAATAAAAACTATCGTAAAATGTACTTGAAACCAACATGTCCAAAAACAAGTCTTACAACAAAAGAAAATTAATATTAAATAAATTTTGTCAGCAAAATTTTGGGTTAGGGCTAGGCGAGAAAGAACACGAGAGAATAAATTTTATATAATATTCAATTAAAAAGTTAATTACATTTTCTATTCAGGTTATAATCGAAGATCGATCGGGAATTAAAGAGATATATGATAGTAGAAAAATTATTATTTATTCAATAATGAAATTAAAACTATTTACCAACACAATCCCCACTAAATTTAGCCATCTTTCCGTGAAATTTTTAATTCCAGTAGTAAAGGATTATCAACTCGGTATCTGACCCATTCTTGTACCGCATTTTTGACTCGCTGGTTATTGCCGAATTTGGTGCTATGTAAAAACTTTTCGAAAGAACCGAACAAAAAAAAAAACTATCGGTGGGAGATCAGGACTGTAAAGGTTAATGTGGTAAAAACTCCTGAATCGATTTCTGAATGACGTCGCACGTCTTTGAGAAGTATTAGGGACTTTATCGTACAGATGAATTACGTTTTTTGTGAAAGAACTGGAATGATTCCTTTCCTTATAACAGAAGAAAATCAACATTTTGCAATAATATCTGTCGATAGTAAGTTGTTCTTTAAAATTAGTGACAATAAATTGACCCTTTGTAATATCAAAGCAATTTTTTTCCCCAAAAGAATAACGGAATGAAAAAGAGCTTGAATGTCAGTCCTAATGAAAAGTAACATTGTAATTTCCATTATTTTTAAACGAATTAATTTTAATTTCTATTATCTAAAGAGGATAATCACAATATCATTTTTACTTTCTTGTACGAAGTAAAGGAAGCATTATGAACGCGAAAAATTTCGGTTTTCATATTTCAAAGGAAATATCCATTTTTACCATCCCTGATCCATTTTGAGTAGTTTCGGCGTGACGTCTGTGTCTCGCATAACTCAAAAACTATTAGCCGTAGGATGTTGAAATTTTGGATTTAGAACTGTTGTAATATCTAATTGTACACCTCCCCTTTTGATTATAATAGACTGGACCAAAAATGTCAAAAAAGCCCAAAATTCCATAAAATTGGATTTTGGACTTTTTCTAACTGCAGTAATAAGCCCTCATTGAGAGCTTTTCAACGATATATCATACGTGGTACTTATTTTCATCGGTTCCAGAGTTATAGCCAAATAAAATTTTAATTAATGATATATTTGGTTCTTACAAGAGGATGGCACATCGGTTAAAATACAACTTCATATCCTTTTTATTTTTAACTTTTTTTTAATTTAAATGATTGATTTAGTAATAATTATTAACCTCTGATTGCAAAAAAAAACTTTTATAATAATTAATAATCCAATAATAACAATAAAACAAAAAATATGAAAAAAATCAGAAGTTATTAGTGAAATAAAATTTTTTGTACTTTTACGTAATTATGGGCTTATGTACTTTTTTAATTTTATGTACTCACCACACACCAACTTGAGCGTCGTAAAACAAAATTAATATATGAACTAATATAAAAATGCTGTTACGGACAAATAACGTGAAAATACGGAAATAATGTGATGCAATGTGGTGCCTACCACAATGCAATTATGTAACTGACAACTTCATTATAGAATTCGAAAATCGTATCTCATTTTCAAATGAAATATGTTTAAATGAAGTGCGGCAAAAAATGTTTATACGTAATTTAATAGGCGTCTAAGAAAGGCATGTATCCACATTAGAATTTTTTATAAATAATCTTTGATCTCATTTGACTTTTTTTGTCTATTACAAATAAAAAATATAACAGATTAAAGATGCGATGAATGTAAAACCTGCAGCGTATATTTATTTATATTCACATATACGCGAAAAGAAACTCGCATAAAAGTTCTAAGATGTAAAAGAAATATTTTTACGGCAGTTCTAAAACAGCGAAGAATTTTTATCGAAGATTATTTTAGTACATATAAAAGTAAAGGAGAAAATTAGGTAAAGAAAATTTTCCGATGAAAGGAAACAGGAAACAAGCGTGGAGTATAAAAAGGAAACGGGAAACATAGACCGGTCTTTTGATATTACGGTACGTAAAATACGATATCAAAGTAAATCAGCCTCAATTTACCGAACGGAAATTATCGGAATTTTAAAAACTTTTGATGTTAGCAGGGAAATGGTATTTCCATTAGAAAATACAACCAGTAATGAAACGTAAAGTAGATTTTTAAAAAATATGATAATGAAAAACATTATTGATTAGAAAGATTTGTAAGCTATCTTGCAATTATGTAACTACTTTTTTTCTTTGTTTCTCTATCGGTGAATTACACTTTACACTTTTAGAGCTCTTGTATTGATAAAAACCCATGTAAACATGAATTGCAAAAACAGTTAAGAAGAAATATTCATTAATAAGAAATGAAAATTCTTACATAAAGATAGATTATCAGGATATTTTATCGGATTTAAAAAGATCAATTTATCAATTTGACCCAATTATTTAATATTGTATCGTTATTAGTCGAAATTAAACGACAGCATTAGAGTAATCTTACTCTAATTTATATAAAAACAAGCACAGAAAATACAGTTAAAATAAAGACAGCGCCGATTTAGAGATGACATAGCTTTAGGAAACAGATAGTACTGAGATCAAATACCTTGATCTGATAAGTAGTACATACAGAATGCATTTACATGAACATGTAGGACCTCTTAAGGATATGAATAACATTAAATTACGTTGTACGTATACCAGTGGTAATAGAATATTGCCCGTAAAATCAGTCTGCCAAAAGAAATTACTACACTGTCATCTTTGTGATCAATATTTGAAAAATAAAAAATAAAATATCTTACCGGTACATTTACAGTGATGGCTGTACAATCTTTGTTAAAAATAATAATCACAATTCTGTAACATAATCAGAAATAGCCATGTCTTCGCTGCACGTAACACCCACTTAAAAGATACATTCTTCAGTCTTGAATACCCGCAAAATCAATATAACAAAACTAAATTGTTTTTGAAAACCGAGACGCATTTAATCATCAGGGAACCAAATCGGTCTTTTCCCGAAGACCAATTTGGCTTAGGAAAGGGAAGCAATTTTAGTACTCAGATTAACAATAGAAAAAGATTAAAGAAAAACAAACCAAGATACACAGCATTTATAGACTTAGAAAAGGCATTTGATAACTTTGACCGGAATGAAATGTTCGGCGTTTTAAAAAATTTAGGGTTCAATTATAGAGATAGAAGAAGCAATTGCTAACATTTACAAAAACCAAACTGCAACAGTAATAAATGAAGAGCATAAAAAAGAAGCCGTAATAAAAAAGAGAATTCGACAAGGATGTTCCTACCACGGCTATTTTTTAATCTTTACGTAGCACTATCAGCTAATGATGTTAAAAGAACAGTTTAGATACGGAGTAACAGTACAAGGTGAAAATATAAAGACGCTACGATTTGCTGATGATACAGTAATTCTAGATGACAGTAAAAAAGATTTAGAAGAAACAATGAACGGCATGGATAAAGTCCTACAAAAAAGCTACCGCATGAAAATAAACAGGAACAAAACGAAAGTAATGAAATGAAGTAAAACTTCCCGTACGTTACCCGTAGATGAACAACTGAGATTAAAATAGGAAAAGAAAAGATTATGGAGGTAGAAGAATTTTGTTATTCGGGAAGTAGAATTACTAAAGATGGACAAAGCAAGAGCGATATAAAATGCCGAATACCACAAACGATACGAGCTTTCAATCAGAAATATAATTTGTTTACATCAAAAATTAATTTAAACGTCAGCAAAACATTTTTGAAAGTATATAGCTTTATATGAAAGTGAAACTTGGACGATCGGAGTACCTGAGAAGAAAAGATTAGAAGCTTTTGAAATGCGGTGCTATAGGAGAATGTTAAACATCAGACGGGTGGATAAAATAACAAATAAAGAGGTGTTGCGTCAAATTGATGAAGAAAGAAGCGTTTGGAAAAATATAGTTAAAAGAAGAGACAGACTTATACTCCACATACTAAGGCATCCTGGAATAATCGCTTTAATATTGGAAGGACAGGTAGAAGGAAAAAATTATGTAGGCAGGCCGCGTTTGGAATATGTAAAACAAATTGTTAGGGATGTAGGATGTAGAGAGTATACTGAAATGAAACGACTAGCACTAGATAGGGAATCTTGGAGAGCTGCATCAAACCAGTCAAATGACTGAAGACAAAAAAAAAATTCTGCAACTATCGGTTAAAATTAATGTTAAGAAGTTTTAAGTACAAAATAAAAAATTTGCGCCGCTTAATAAAAAAAATTGAAACGTTCTACGATAGCAGAATGATAATACCGTATATTTTAATGTTAAAAGCCTTAAAAGGTTTAAGAACTATTATGTTACACGGTAAAAATAAAATTTTTTTGGAATCCGTACATATTGTCTTAAAAAGCTAAAAGAAAATCAAATTTAGAAATATTAAATGGATTTTAATTATTTATATTTGTTTATATTTTTATTTATAAGATAGAAGCATTTGAAAAAAATATAGTTAAAAGATGAGACAGACTTATAGGCCACATATTAAGGCATCGTAGAATAGGTTCTTTCGTATTGGTAGGTAGGTAGTGAGAAAAATTGTGTAGGCAGGCAACGTATGGAACATGTAAAACAAATTGTTAGGGATGTACGATGTAGGAGGTATACCGAAATGAATCGACTGACACTAGACAGGGAATCTTGGAGAACTGCATCAAACCAGTCAGATGACTGAAGACAAAAAATTAACGATGTATAAACTGATGTTTATACATCGATGCCGTCTGTTAATAAATAAAATTGCACGAAACTTTATTAAAAAAAAAATCATAAATCAAAACAAACAAATTGAGACACGTGTAAAAATAAAATTTTATTACAAATCATAGTTTTTGTGTTAATCCTTGTAAGTAGTAAAACAAAAATATAGCTCATATGTATATTGCAGCGTTTTTCAACCCGGGGGTCGCGGTGGTTTGAAAGGGGGGTCGTGAAAATAACCTATAAATTTACACGTACACAATAATAAAATCATTTTACGAGAAAAAAATGTTTATTTAAAATATTTTTTTCTTCCAGTGCAATCCCTTAAGCCTCTTTTATACTGCTGAGAGCACGATGTGTTCAAATGTACCATATATTTGTGCGAACATGACCACCTCATAGCGAATATTATGCAAGCAGACCAGATTATAAGGAGCACGTACACGTCATGTTGGAACATGCAAATGCTGATGTTTGTACACTTACGCATGTTCATACCCGTCGCTATTAACAAAACTAAACAGTTTTAATTTGGTTTCATCGGGTTGGGGTGTCGTGAAATATTCATTATACATTTTTTTTTTTACATTTTGTAGGTCGTGGAGCTAAAAAGGTTGAGAATCTCTGCTTTGGCGCTGGGCCAGGAAATTAAAGATTTTGGCGAAATGCAAGAAGGAAAATACGTTTATCAGTCGAAAATGGAGTATGTTTTTTTTTTTTAATTTCTCAACGTTCATGACCCAGGGACTTTTCTCTGTTTGAGCCTCCATAACCACCGTAAGGTATTACTTTAGAGGAATAGTGATAATGATCCAGGGACTCCAAGAAAAGGGGGTATAATGTTCCTACGTACGTGTATTGGCGTGTTCGAAGCTTATTAACTTTTTACTGGGTTAACCCATTTACTGCTGTAATTATTTATCATATTATGTAATATTCAGTAAAATTTAATCACTCCATGAACATAAAATATATTTAGCAGTAAATTAACTGCGTTAAAATTTAAATGATGTGATTAATTTATTTTATTTTCCACTTACGTTTTTTATTTTTAAATAATTTTATACGTTAAACTAAAAATGTATATTCGAACTTGATAGTGTTTTAGCACTTAGAAATAAGCGATTGGAAGAAGCAGAGTTTTTAATGCAAGAAGATTTTAATAATCTATTAAAGCGGCTTCATGACAAAGGCCTAGTTATTAACGTTAAAAAAACTGTTGTTTTACATGTAAGATCTCCTTATCTTCGATCCCAAAGACCGATAAAAATTATTTGTCATACATGTAACTGTATAAAAAATTATCACATAAACTATAATTGTGAACATCTCCAGAATGCTGTCAAATACAAATATTTGGGTGTACATTTTGACTCTTTTTTTAAGTGGGATCACCATATATATGTAAAAATTTAAGGGTGGTTGCTATGAAATTCCACCACATCTCACCCCTATTACCGATTCACTGTAAACGCTTACTTTATTCATCCTTGTTTGAATCTGTTATTCGATACGGCTTGACAGCACGGGGATCATCCACAGAATATCTAAAAAATAAAGTAAATTTAATACAAAATAGGGTTCTCAAAGATATTGCTCGTTATGATTCTGATAACAATTATGACACCGATTTAAATAATCTTACAAGGTTTCTGTCGGCTAGAGGTCTATTTAAATTCTTAATTATTTTTAAGAAGTTTTACAACAGTGAATACAGGGTAAATGTAGAAAGTGGATACAATTTGAGAGCGATTAGCTTTATTACAGATAGATATAATAATACTTATGGTAAACGATTAAAGTATGTTGTTCCTGCATTACTTAATTCTTTACCGAATCACCTCAATAATATAAAAATGATGTAAAAAGATTTCTCATTGAGTGGGCATTAAATATAACGTAATAGGTACCAACAGGATTCATGTTGGATTTATACTGGCAGTCCAGACAATTATAACATGATTATAATTATTATTTTAATGTTAATAATTATTATAAATCAATAAATAATATATTGTTGAATGGTAAAGCTTAGTTATTTATTTTCTATATGTAATTGTTGCAACAAGATATTAATTGTGTAATTAGTTGTTGTAATTAAGTATAGTTTTATTTCTTGAATATAGTTTTACTAAATCTAATATATAACAAATATTAAAGAAATAATTTGTTCATTAGTTTTTAAATATATAGTTTAATTTTGTTTAATTAATTTTTATAATTCTACTACTATTATAACTATTAGAAAAAATAATAATATCTTTAGTTGTTACATAAAATTCGTTATTGCATTAACCACCTAATAATGTTATAATAATTCTTTAGTATATCCGTCGACAAACATAGGTCTGATAGATGATCATGTAAGTTTTAAATTGTAAGTAAATAAATAAAACTTCATGCTAGAGCTCGAGTTTTTTGCGTTTATAACGAGGCCTATTCTATGTTACATCTAAATAATTTTTTTAAAGTAAAATATAAAAAATGGTTTTTTAATTTCTAAAATTGCAAATCTCTGTATTTTTTGACAATAAGTAAATAATTCAACAAAATATTTAGATTTAAAATAAAAGAGCCCTATTTTGCTTACTTAAATGATTATTTAAAATTTTCCAGGCGTTTTATTTAAATTAAAAAATCTGATGTGGACAACACATTCGTTGTACGCCTGTTAAATTACATATACACATTTTTTGCTACAATTCATTTAAAAATGAGATACGATCCTTCAGCTCTTTAATTAAATTAGGTCCCGGGTTCGAATCCCGGTCAGGCATTCCATTTTCATCCGCTACGTCCCATTCATCTCTCATCCTCTCAATAAATACCTAACGGTGGTCCCGGAGGTAAAAAGAAAAAAAAGGTGTTTAATAAAGTGGACAGTTACACGATTGCATTTGGTGGACATTACATTGCATCACATTTTTTTGTGGTGTCTGTATAGGCTTTTTAAATTAGTTTATATATTAATTTTGTTTCACGTCACTGAAGTAGCTGTGCTATAAGTGAGAACGTATCGGATCGATAACCATGGAGTTCGAATCCGAGTTCATCCACATATATTTTTTGTTAACTTTTTTTTTTAATTTAAATGTATTGATTTATTAATAATTATAAATCTTTGCAAAATTGTTGAATTAAAATAAAAAGTACACAAAATTTTATTTCTGATTTTTTCTTTTTTTTTGTTATTATTGAATTATTATAAGCTGTAAAACTTTTTTACAATCAGAGGTTATTAATTAATTATTAATAAATCAATATATTTAAATTAAAAAAAAAGTTTAAAAAAAAAAATGGAGATGAAATCTGATTCGAACCGATGTTCGAATCAGACTTTTTTTAACCTTTTTTTTTAATTTACAAGGAAGTTATGTGGTGTCCACATCAGTTTCTTTTTAAATAAAAAATATTGGGCCTAAATAGCGAATCGCTTTCTAAATAAAAGCGAAAATAAATTCGGTAACATCACAAACATCAGTAAGACGACCTTAATAAGCTGTTCAAATAGGTAAAGAAGTTCTAAAAGAAACAAAAATATAAAAATAGACTTTTAATAAAAACTTCAGAATATGAGATGATGATTTTTAGAAGGAAAAAATAAGAATAAAAGAATAGGAGTAAAATAGAATAAGTAGAATAAGAATAAGAATAGAATGCCTTTTTTCGCTTTTCCCGAAAAAGGTAGGAAGAAGATTCACACAAAATGAAAAGTACCGGGAACAAAACAAACGAGATATCAAGTAACGTTATTTATTGTGGTTCTATACAGATCGGTGTCGTTAATAAAAAAAATCCCCTTCGACACGCCGGAAGGCGGAGGTAGATTTCACCGGTGATAAGTAGGGGATAAAAATAGATTTCCACCTTAAAGTTAAGAAAACCTCAAATTCATTCAATACGATAACGGTTGCAAGTGAAAAAATGTTTCACATGTTTAGCATACGACAAGCCCCCCATCTTCTTACAATTCCAGCAAAATTTGATCATCCCTTGCCGTAAGGGTTTGTCATGATAACTTTTTTCACACTAACATTTTAAGTAATGTTTAGAGGACTAACGACCACTTTAAACCCATTCGATACTGTACCTATTGAGGAAGATATGATTTTTTTTTGTTTTCGAAACCCCATTTTTTCCACCCCCTGGGCCAATGGTTGGTGATATCAAAAAAATTTACTTAGATAGGTTTTAAGCCCTTATTCAAAGAATGGTAGGAACTTTAAACGAATCAATATTTTACTCAATAAGAAAGTTATAGCAATATTTTGTTTTTTTCGAAAAATCCCTCCATTTCCACCTCCACGGTCCGATTTTGCCCGTTATATTTTACGAGATTTTTGTTCGTTATATTTTACGTATCATTCTGAAAGTGATTGGCGCAAAATTACGGCAGTTATCGTGTCCACAAGAAAGTGAAATATATATTTATATAAATGCATATATAAACTTTTGAACTGAAGGTGGTTTTGGGGTCTAGGGGATGTAAAATGCAGAAGATATGTCAAAATTTTCCGTAAGTTGAATCATGGTACCCATTACAATAGGTAACTTTCTTATGAAGTCTTATTTTTTTTTTGTTCACAGTCATTTGACTGGTTTGATGCAGCTCTCCAAGATTCCCTATCTAGTGCTAGTCGTTTCAGTTCAGTATACCCTCTACATCCTACATCCCTAACAATTTGTTTTACATATTCCAAACGTGGCCTGCCTACACAATTTTTTCCTTCTACCTGTCCTTCCAATATTACAGCGACTATTCCAGGATGCCTTAGTATGTGGCCTATAAGTATGTCTCTTCTTTTACCTATATTTTTCCAAATGCTTCTTTCTTCATCTATTTGCCGCAATACCTCTTCATTTGTCACTTTATCCACCCGTCTGATTTTTAACATTCTCCTATAGCACCGCATTTCAAAAGCTTCTAATCTTTTCTTCTCAGATGCTCCGATTGTCAAAGTTTCACTTCCATATAAAGCGACAATCCAAACATACACTTTCAAAAATCTTTTCCTGACATTTAAATTAATTTTTGATGTAAACAAATTATATTTCTTACTGAAGGCTCGTTTAGCTTGTGCTATTCGGCATTTTATATCGCTCCTACTTCGTCCATCTTTAGTAATTCTACTTCCCAAATAACAAAATTCTTTTACCTCCGTAATCTTTCCTCCTCCTATTTTCACATTCAGTGGTCCATCTTTGTTATTTCTACTACATTTCAATACTTTTGTTTTGTTCTTGTTTATTTTCACGCGATAGTTCTTGCGTAGGACTTCATCTATGCCGTTCATTGTTTCTTCTAAATCCTTTTTACTCTCGGCTAGAATTACTATATCATCAGCAAATCGTAGAATCTTTATATTTTCACCTTGTACTGTTACTCCGAATCTAAATTGTTCTTTACATCATTAACTGCTAGTTCCATGTAAAGATTAAAAAGTAACGGTGATAGGGAACATTCTTGTCGGACTCCCTTTCTTATTACGGCTTCTTTCTTATGTTCTTCAATTGTTACTGTTGCTGTTTGGTTCCTGTACATGTTAGCAATTGTTCTTCTCTCTGTATTTGAACCCTACTTTTTTTTAAATGGTGATCATTTTATTCCAGTCTACGTTATCGAATGCCTTTTCTAGGTCTATAAACGCCAAGTATGTTGGTTTGTTTTTCTTTAACATTTCTTCTACTATTAATCTGAGGTCTAAAATTGCTAAAATTGCTTCCCTTGTCCCTATACTTTTCCTGAAACCAAATTGGTCTTCTCCTAACACTTCCTCCACTCTCCTCTCAATTCTTCTGTATAGAATTCTAGTTAAGATTTTTGATGCATGACTAGTTAAACTAATTGTTCTGTATTCTTCACATTTATCTGCCCCTGCTTATGAAGTCTACCTAAAATAAACATTACCGTGCACACTACCTGAACTCTTTCATATTCAATTAGAACAATACACATTTTTTCTTATACTGTTAATAAATAGTATTTCATACCAACCTAGACGTATTTGATATGTTAGTTATTGTTTTAATAAATAGTTTTCACTAGTAAACTAGCCCTATTAAAATACAGTATTTTAAAACTACAATTTCAATTTTTAATTTTCTATAATAGTACCAAACATTATGAAACCGTGACTATAAAAAATACGGTATACATTAAAAGAGAGTGTACATGAGATATATTGAACAATATTTTGCTAATTTAGTATATAGCTAATTATAAATTGACAACTTAGTAAAATTGAGTATATGTACATATGACAAACAACTTATCGAGTTGACAAACTTTAATGGAGTTACTATCATCACACGTGATTGTGTTTTTTATGTCAAGAGTCAATTTGCCACTTTTGAAAACATAGCACGTTCTTTTATCTGTAAGCACTTAACAGCACACACACACACACACGCATATATGTGTATATACAGAGAGGGAGAGAGAGAGATAGAAATACTAACACATACAAAATACAAACACAAATTCCTCTACTTACGGATTAACCCTTTCAAAGGATTTACTTCGTTGACTTTTTTCCTTTAAAGTAAAATAAAACATTTAATAAAATATTAAAAAAAGGATTTTATTAACCTAATTCTGTTTTTTAAAGATTATTTTTTATCTTTGAAATCAAAAAATACATTTTTTGTTTTAACAAGAATCATGTAAACTATGAAGGAAATCTCTAAGTGAAGAACGCTGGGAAATTTCTTTCCTTAAGGTTGGCAATCCTGTGTCGTTCATGGCCACGCTAGTAACGTAAACACTGCATTGGTGTCTATAAGTTGTCGCGTTGTAGTATCTTTGATTACCTGTGAACTATTACGTTATAAAATGAATAGGAAAATCGATGTTGCCGCCGACTGTGAAATAAGTGGAGTCATGCGTTTTTTAAACCATCAAAACGTAAAGCAGGCTGGTTTTCATAAACAGTTGGTTGCTGTGTATAATGATAATGCGATGAATGAATGAAACGTCCTAAAATGGTGTGAATGGTTTAGAAATAACTGAATTAATGAGCACGATAAAGAACGTTCGGGGAAGCCCTCGATAATCACCGAGGATTTGTTGAAAAGAGTCGATGAAGAAATAAGAAAAGATCGTCACTCAAGGGTTTCCGACCTGACCTTTCTTTTTCCTGATGTTTCAAGAGCTATTATCGGTCGCATTGTTCTTGACTATTTAGGCTTCAGAAAGGTTTGTGAACGTTGGATGCCGCACGTCTTAACGCAACGTCACAAAAAAAACGATGAGATATGCTTTGGAATTTTTGATGTGCTACACAGAAACAGGTGATGAGTTCCTTAATACAATTGTTATCGGCGATGAAACGTGGATTTCGTATTACAAGCCAAAGAGAAAACGGCAGTCAAGTGAATGACGTCATCCTCAATCACCAACCAGACCGACAAAGGTCAAGCCACAGGCATTTGGACACAAACTGATGGCTACAGTCTTTTGGGATCGGTTTGGCAAACTGCTGATCGATTTCGTGTCACGTGGAACGACTATAAATGCAGACGCCTACTGCGAAACTTTACGTAAGTTACGGCGCGCCATTCAAATTCGGCGACGTGTTCGGCTGATCGACCTGCAGTACGGTAATGCACGCCCACATCTTGCGGATCCGGACACGAGATTTACTGGGAACATTTGGATGGAAAATTTACGATCACCCACCATATAGTCCGGACTTAGCACCTTCCGATTAACATCTGTTTTGGAATTGAAAGAAATTTTGAGCGGTAAGCAATTCTCTGGTGACAATGAGCCGGTCTCCGTGCCGCTAGTGGAAGCGTCGTCTCAGCCGTTCATCCGGAGGTCCCGGGTTCGAATCCCGGTCTGGCGTGGCATTTTTACACGTTGCAAAACATTCATCTTATCCTCTGAAGCAATACCTAACAGCGGTTCCGCAGGTTAAACAAGAAAAAAAAAGGTGATGATGAACTTAAAAATGCTATTTATCAGTGGCGAAATGGATTGGCGGCAGAAGAATACGACGAGGGTGTATGAAATTTTGAGTTTCGCTACGATAAATGTCTTAATTCGTGTGGAGATTATATAGAAAAGTAGTATAAGGTATGTAGTTTAAGAGAAATAAAAATTATTTATCAAGTATTCAGAATGAATACTTTACAAATGAAACTCATTTTTACAATGAAACTGTCTTACTTTAGAAATAACCTCTCGTATATAAAATATGGATTACTGTTTTGATTAAAATAATAAGAAGGTCGTTCAATAATTAAAGAGACAAATGACAGTAGAAAAATTATTTATTCGGTGAAAATAAACTAAATATACTTTTGAACATACTCCTCAGCTATATTTAGGCACTTGTCCTATCATTTCGTGTTTTTTTATTCCTGCAGAAAAAAATATTCATTTTTTGTACCCAAATTTTTGACTCTCTCGTTATTACCGGACTTGATGTAAATTAAAAACTCTTTGACAGAACCAAACAAAAAGAAAATCGAATTATGCGGGACTAGAACTGTCATATGGATGGACATTGCAACACCTACCGACTCAATTTTTGAATAGCTTAAAGAAGAAGCTTTTGAGAAGTATGGAAGGAGTTATCAAACAGAAGAACAACGATCTTTCGAAAAGAGACACGGCATTTCCTCTTTATGGCGGGTTTCACTTTATTTTTTAGTATCACAATAGTACTGACCGTTAATTAATTGTACATTCTTCTAAATAACCGCGATAAATTTGCCTTTATAATTCCAAGACACTGTGAAAGTCATTTTATTTTAAATAAGAGTAACGATAAGGACAGAGCTTGATGATCAGTCCGAATGGAGTTGAATTGCAATTTGTATTGCTTTTATACTAACTTTTCACTTTTAATTTTGATTGCCCAAAGCAGATAATCATCTCTTTATTCCCGTAACTTCGTTAGCATCATTTTACCGGTGAATGCGTAGCTTTTGAATTTTTCCTGTCGGGCAAACTTGGATGTTCCATTTTATATTCTAACGTTTGCTTTTGGTCAAAATAATGATTCCATAATTTCATAAAGTATTTTTTATAGAATTTAAACCTTCCGCTAAAAAACCATCGTTTAAGTTTCGTACAAATTTGAATTAGGTGTCGTCATTTCCAGTTTACTATCTGAAAATCCACTTCGAACACATTTCAGGTTGTTATAGATAATGGAATGGATACTACAATATTTCCACTAAAAATTTCAAAAATTTTCAAATTTTGATGCGTCTGTCCTTGTAAATAAGACTATAAATGCGATTTTGCAAATATCAGAACTTCCACCGGTATACCGGTACGGATGAAAATCGGTGACACTTTTTCTCCTTGTTTTGATCTGTTCGATTCATCTATAAAAAATTTGTACAATTAATCTGTTATTATACCATTTTAACATCTGCAATTTTGATGGGATTTACACGCTATTATTACAGCGCACTGTCCTTCCACGGTAAATATTTCAAATGGAGCCTACATTTTGAAATAAATAAATGTGATTATAATAATGGATGTTCTTTTCGAAAAGTTGATATTTTTTACTTCAGGGGTACCAATCTGAAGTCATTTTACGTTTATTTCGTTAAATAATTTTACCCCAGTTACCAATTATCTCTTTAATTATTGAACAACTCTCTCATCATTAAAAAAGGAAAATTGGCATAAAAAATAACTTTTTACGATAATTTTTATTTTTTAATTTTAATTTTTTAACTGACACTAAATTAAAATTGGATCTTTTTCAAAATCCCCCCCCCCACCTAAAAAAACCCCACTTAATTTTTTAACCGATGGGTCAAATATCAATGCATTTTTAATATCCAATAAGAATTTGGTGGAAATATGCATGTTTCAAAATAGCAGAAAATATTGATATTAACAATAACCAGGTCGGAGAAATAACTCTATAACATACTAACATGCTCTTTTATACCTGTCATTCTCCATATTAACATATTAAAAATGTAAGCATTATTGTTTCTAATTATAGATATAAATATAATCAATCAAACTTAACCTATTCTCGCTAACCCAGATTAATTAACAGTAATGTTTTGATCACTTAAACAACATATAATTACTGAATTTATTATTTAAATATTCAAAACATTACTGTTAATTAATAAGGTTACCGAGCAAAGCGAGCGTAGGTTAAATTTGGTGAGATTATATTTATAAAATAAATAAATATAAGTGGTTATTAGAATGGTAATATAAATGGTTATATCTGGTTATAGGGTTATTTATCCAACTTGGTTATTGTTAATATCAGTATTTCTTGCTATTTAAGTTATGTCCAAGTGAAAAACTTGCAAACGTTTGAGGGGGTGGGAAGAAACGAAAAACTACCAATTTTTATTTTTTATTTTGAATCATGAATATTTCTACCTAACTCTTATTGGATATTATAAATAGATCGATTTTTAGCCCATTGATTAAAAAATTAAGTGGTTTTTTTTTGGGGGGGGGGGATTTCATAAAATATCCTTAAAATTTTCATCCGCGAGTCTCGGGTTCAAATCCCACTCAGGCATGGCGCGTTTCATACGCAATAAAATTTCATTTTCACACTCCACGTACAAGCTTTACTGGTGAATTAATTCATCAAGGGAAAAAAAATTAACCTAACATTACTCAAACCATCATCAAATTCAAAAAAGTAGATATTTAAAGAAAAAAATTGAAAAATTAAAATTTTTTCAAATTGTATTCATATGAAATAGAGCTTCTCACATTCAAACGAGAAAAACTCGTGTCAATATAAAAGTACGAAAAGACGCACTAAGTAAAGAGACGACCTAAAGAAAGAGTTAACAATATTGTGCAAATTCTCTGTGGAATACAGGAATACACCTTTCCTGTATATTTCCTAATATTACCTATGTAATATTTTCAATGTAAGGTTTACTTAAAAATTTATTTTTTTATTTCACTCAAAAATACTTTGAATCGCATTAGTTTTATATATAATTACGCTAAAATAATTCAATATTAACTGATTAGTATGACATAATGAAAAACCTTCAATTTTTCACAGTAGAAAATGATTTTTCATTAAAAAAAACTGATGTGGACACACATTGCTTCCTTGTACGCCTATTAAATTACATATACACATTTTTAAACGTACGTAAATTTATATTTAATTTTATGATTTATGATCTATGATTTTATTTTTATTTCAACTTTTGATATTTTTTTATATATATATATTGTTTTGTTATTATTGAATTATTATTTATTGTAAAACGTTGTTATAATCAGAGATTAATAATTATTAATAAATCGATGTATCAAAATTAAAAAAAAAAAAATTAAAAACTTTGTATGAAAATAAATACAATTATGATACATCGTTGAAAGGCTCTCAATTAGGGCTTATTACTGCAGTTAAGAAAAACTCCAAAATCCATTTTTTCGGGCTTTTTCGGACACTTTTGGTCCAGTCGATTGCAATCAAAATGAGAGGTGCTCAACTAGATGTTAAAACAGTCCTAAATTCAAAATGTCAACCTCCTACGGCTAATCGTTTTTGAATTATGCGAGATAGGAGCCCAAAATCCAAAACATTTGGATTATGAACTTTTTCTGCAGTGATAATCCCTTATTGAGAGTTTTTCAACTATATATCGTAAGCGGTAACTTATTTTCATCGGTTTCAGAGTTATAGCCAAATAAAAGTTTATTAATGAAATATTTGGATCTTACAAAGGGAAGGCATATCGGTCCAAACCCGACTATTTACTTTTTATTTATTTAAATATATTGATCTATTTATAATTATTAACCTCTGATTGTAAAAATGTTTTACAATAAATAATAATTCAATAATACCAATAAAAATAAATTAAAAAATATCCGAAGTTATGAATGAAATAAAATTTTATGTATTTTTAATTTAAAAAAAATATTATTTTAATATGTGGTGTATGTGTAAAGTCATGTGGTGTCCAGATCAGATTTTTTTTTTCTAAAGATAAATAATTATTCTTTAATTTTTCTTTACTTAACTGAAAAAAATTAACATATTTTTCAATTTAAAATAAATTCTTTTTAATCAAGTTTCTATTATGCTTGGAGAAATAAAAAATAAAAAAAAAACAAAAAAAAAACAGTAATTTCTTTATGTTTTTTAAAATGTTTTATTCAAAATCCCAAATAACGATACTATAAGTAAATCGAAAAAGCAATGACGTGAATGAGTGTTATTCCGTGATCCCTTCTAAGACAATACAATAAAAGTCTGAAGAAAGCGTAATATAATTAATGTTCAACGAATAAAATATAACTAAAAATGTTCCCAAAGTTCGTTACAAGATATACATAAAAAAACAATTATTGAATAGAGCAAAAAAGGATAAATAATCAAACACAACAGTTAAACAAAAGATCAAAATTTATAGCACATAGACTCGAGATTCAATACATGCAAACTCTTCAGTCGTCTCACATCTCACTGTTATCTAATAGGATACCAGCCAGATGGTTTTCATATGCATTAAGCTTAAGTATATACTTTGAACTTGGCCGGTGAAGTAATTCATGAATAGATAGCATCCCTAGATGATCATAAATCTTCTTGTTTTTCACATACCATTGCGCCCCCGATATGTTCCTTAGCACTTTCTTCTGGAACCTGTGGATGATTTCGATAATTCTATTTTTCCGTACCTCAAAGTCGTATCCCTAGGCCTATATTTGCTTTAAAAACGCCTTGTTACTTGATGACAACACGAAATTTCTTCTTAGTAACCATTTCATCCGCCTAAGTTTAATATTTAGTGGCTTTCTCTTCTGCCTCGAATGATTTTTTTCATGTTAGATGGCGGTCTAAATGAAGTCCTGAATATCGTACGTTGTCCGAATAAGATGTGAACTCCATCTAGGCAAACTTCCCTACTCAACGCAATCTCATAGGATTTGACTTTACAGTATTAACATGTACATTTCATTTAGCTAACCGTTCACTGAAAAGGTCTAACTCGATTGCAATTTTTTCTACGCTACTATCGGGTCAACGTCAACCGCCATAATCACCTTGGTCATCGATTAAGGATACAAGAGTGATATAGTTCGCGCTAGGAAGATCAGCATTGTAAATTGAATACAAAACCGGTCCCAAGACTAAACTCTGAGGAATCCCAGATTCGGTATCAAAAACGCTCGGTAATAATTCTTGGAAATATTTAACCTCTGAGAACCGTTCATCAATGTAATTATGTAATATCAAATAACATGATTAAGGCAGGTTCATCTTAAAATTTTACATTAGACCAGGCAACCGTATCTTTAATTATACAGTTATCATAAAAGAATGGTGAGGTTTCAGTAATTCATAGGAAGATTGTAGGGAAATTTCTAGATGTTATATTGGTATTCCTGAAAGCCTCCAACCCAAAAGTTTGTTTATCAGCAGTTGTAACCGCAACGTCAGTTCTTGTATTGTTGTTGCGGTGAGTTTAGTGAGTTACTATGTTCTCGGATAAAGACAAAGAAAAGTGTTTTATTGATGGCAGAATTAAAATCCGTAATTTTGGTTCAACGTGCGTTTCGACATGAATTCGGAAGAGATCCACCACACAAAATATCATAACACGTAGGTTCAAACGATTTGAAGAAACCGGATCGGTTAAGAAACAGAAACAACCGGCAGATCGAGTGTACCGGACGAAACGGTTGAACTAATTAGACGATCGGCAATTAGAAGTCCTGGGAAGTCCATCCCCCTTCGAAGCGTCGAATTAGGTATTCCAAAATCAACAGTTCACAAAGTTTTACATAAAAAACTGAAATTAACACGCTTATAAAATCAAGATACTGCAGGAATTGAAACCCGATGATGGTGTAAAACGTTACAATTTCGCTGTTGAAATGTTGGACAGAATGAGTGAAAACGACTCATTTTTATACGATATAATTTTTACAGACGAAGCTACATTCCACGTGAATGGATGCGTTAACAGACACAATTCACGAATATGGGTCTCTGAAAACTCACACGCAATTATCGAGAAACAACGCGATTCGCCTAAAGTTATTGGTGTGGTGCGATGAAAAATCGTGTAAAAGGGCTTTTCTTCTTTGCTGAAAAAACAATTAATGGAGTCGTGTATCTTGACGTGTTAACCGATTATTACTTTCCTCAGCCGGATGAACTCGAAAACATTCATCGACTTCATTTCCAACAAGATGGTGCTCCCCCGCACTTCAATGCGTTGGTCACGGACGCTTTGAACGAAAAATTTGGAGATCGATGGATAGGCCGGCAAGGACCCGTACTTTGGCCTCCAAGAGTCCAGACCTGACACCTTGCGATTTTTTCTTGCGGGGGTACATTAACAGCGTTGTTTATACACAAAAAATTCGCGACCTAAACCGCTTAAAAAACAGGATTAATGAAGCAATGACAACCGTTAACGAAGAAATGTTAACTAATGTTTGGAGAGAAGTTGAGTATCGTTTGGACATTTATCGAGCGACTAAGGGTGCATATATTGAAATTTATTAATTATGTAAAAAAAATGTTTGAGACGAAAAATTTGAAAAATAAAAACCTAAACTGTAAGTAATTCTGTTTTAATTTAAACCATCTTCAAAACCGCACCATTCTTTTTTGATAATCCTGTATATTAAATGTTCCGAGCCTATCAAAATTCCCATTAATTGAGATGTTGGAATACTACTATTAGCTGTAGATCTATATGGAATTTTCTAATCGTAAGATTTAAATTTAATCGATAAAACTTTGCTAAAAAAAAAGAAAACGTTTCTTCAAATTTTACCTAGTAAAACATTATTTGACTACACTAACAATTTCTTCGGTCGTTAGTATTTTAAAAATATAAATGGATGCAATTTTGTAAATGTAAAAAAATATTGTTTTGCGAACGATATTTAACCCTTTCAGATTGTTATAGACTCTTCGACATAGCAGACGTACTCGACTCCGTAACGGTAGTGACGTTCCTGTATATAAGTTTTAGTAAATAATTTCTATCCGTTCACGAGTTATGAATAAACGTAAAGAGACTGACAAAAGGGAATTAAAATAAATACATTTTATTATAAATATGAGTTTGCGTTATTATTTTGAAATTTATTATAATATTGCATATCATCTGTTGATTTTAGGATATCCTACAAAATCCTGTTTGAAAATGTTCATCTTGAATGCGAAATTTCCTTTATTGAAAATAGTGTAATTATCGCTGTTTACAATTCCTTTCCTCATTTCTGGCTTAAAATCGTTCTATTTCACTTCTTCCTTTATTTGCATATCTCTCCTTTTTGTCTTACTCCTTTCTGTTTATTCTTGAATTACTTTAATAGGATATAAAATAGTGTAATCACTATCTACGTCATTTAACACGTTGTTTGACACATACAATATAAAATAAAAGTAATAGATTTGAAGAAAATCATTTTATCTACCGTGGAAATGAATTGTCAAAAGGAAATTAACATTTTACTGTGATTCATAGTTGCATGCATCATTTCCAGTAAAATACCATATTTCGGAAATAAAACGTTATCCAAAGGTGTGAAAGGTTCTTCCTGCGAATAAAGTTTTAATAATTTATTTATTTGTTTTATTATTAAAAGAAGTTGAAAAACCGGCTAATTGTCATTTTATTCTTGGTTTAGAACTTTCTAATATTGTGAAACGTTTTGCTCAAATTATAATTAAATAAAAGTTTCCTTTTATAATTTTTAGTTTGATTGTATTTTATCAAAAGTTGAATTTCACTTCTGATTTTCTATTTTGTTATTATAGAATTTTACCAAATAATTTGTAATACGATAAACTCAATAAATAGAACTAAAAAAAAACTCAATATATTTCTTCTATAACTTAACAAACTTAAAAAAAGTATTTATTTGAAAAACCTATAAAATATATTATATTTTATTTACGTCTATAATATGTATGAATTTATTTAATTTATATAAATTAAAAAAAAAAAAAAAAAAAAAAAAAAAAAATGGAAGTAATTCCCATTTGATTTTGATTTTAATCATTACTTATATTATTATGAAAATGGAATATGTACAAAATGAATTTAAAAGAAAAAAGAGATAAAATTTAATTTTCCCTATTAGCATCCTTATTGTGGACGCCTATTTTTATCCTGACAGAAAAATAAACATTCGAGTTTCAATTACTACATACTTTATCTCCAAAAAAATTCAGAAACTGCAATTATTGCTTAATGTAAATAAAATTTCAATCTTTTTTTCTAGATTTTTTAAAAATAATTTTAAATTAATGTTAAAAAGAAAACGGTTACAGGACCGCGAGCTTTTCCTTTTACCACTCTGTAATTAAATTAACACTGACGAAAATTAGATTATCACCATCCTTTACATACACCAATTGTTACTCCGTCGATCATCATCAGATCCAGTTAACTCTGCCCCCTCCCCTTTTTCTTCTAGAAATGTTTTCTTCGGAGTTCAATATTGTAAATTTTTTATACTATTTATTTTTCTCTCGGCTTTCCTCTGAGACTTGTACGTAATTATTATACCCGGTGAGCAATAGACTAAACACAATTGTGATAAATAATGTTATATTTTACGAACGAAATTAAAACTTAAATTAAATTCTGTTTAAAAGTTTTGATATTAACCGTAATTTTACAAAAGATGTTCAAAGTGAGCGCCTTGCGCAACAATTAACTTTTTTGCTACGGTGATCGTATAGAAAGTCGCCTGGAGCAAAAACATTATTATCGATGCGTTTAATTTCTTGTTGAATGTTGATGAACCTTCAGTTCATCGATATTGTGAACATTTTATTCATAAATTTAAAATATCCAAAATTTAAAATTTTGGGGTACATAAATTAAAATGTAATAATGTGTTAAACAAAGATGGTACACCAATATATAATACGAAAGGTAAAGTCGATAGATGGGTGGAATATATTGAAGAGTTATACGGAGGAAATGAATTAGAAAATGGTGTTATAGAGGAAGAAGAGGAAGTTGAGGAGGATGAAATGGGAGAAACAATACTGAAATCTGAATTTAATAGAACATTAAAAGATTTAAATGGCAGAAAGGCTCCTGGAATAGACGGAATACCTGTAGAATTACTGCGCAGTGCAGGTGAGGAAGCGATTGATAGATTATACAAACCGGTGTGTAATATTTATGAAAATGGGGAATTTCCATCAGACTTCAAAAGAAGTGTTATAGTTATGATACCAAAGAAAGCAGGGGCAGATAAATGTGAAGAATATAGAAAAATTAGTTTAACTAGTCATGCATCAAAAATCTTAACTAGAATTTTATACAGAAGAATTGAGAGGAGAGTGGAAGAAGTGTTAGGAGAAGACCAATTTGGTTTCAAGAAAAGTATAGGGACAAGGGAAGCAATTTTAGGCCTCAGATTAATAGTAGAAGGAAGATTAAAGAAAAACAAACCAACATACTTGGCGTTTATAGACCTAGAAAAGGCATTCGATAACGTAGACTGGAATAAAATGTTCAGCATTTTAAAAAAATTAGGGTTCAAATACAGAGATAGAAGAACAATTTACAATCTTTACATTGAACTAGCGGTTAATGATGTTAAAGAACAATTTAGATTCGGAGTAACAGTACAAGGTGAAAAGATAAAGATGCTACGATTTGCTGATGATATAGTAATTCTAGCCGAGAGTAAAAAGGATTTAGAAGAAACAATGAACGGCATAGATGAAGTCCTACGCAAAAACTATCGCATGGAAATAAACTAGAACAAAACAAAAGTAATGAAATGTAGTAGAAATAACAAAGATGGACCACTGAATGTGAAAATACCAGGAGAAAAGATTACGGAGGTAGAAGAATTTTGTTATTTGGGAAGTAGAATTACTAAAGATGGACGAAGCAGGAGCGATATAAAATGCCGAATAGCACAAGCTAAACGAGCCTTCAGTAAGAAATATAATTTGTTTACATCAAAAATGAATTTAAATGTCAGGAAAAGATTTTTGAAAGTGTATGTTTGGAGTGTCGCTTTATATGGAAGTGAAACTTGGACGATCGGAGTATCTGAGAAGAAAAGATTAGAAGCTTTTGAAATGCGGTGCTATAGGAGAATGTTAAAAATCAGATGGGTGGATAAAGTGACAAATGAAGAGGTATTGCGGCAAATAGATGAAGAAAGAAGCATTTGGAAAAATATTGTTAAAAGAAGAGACAGACTTAAAGGCCACATACTAAGGCATCCTGGAATAGTCGCTTTAATATTGGAAGGACAGGTAGAAGGAAAAAATTGTGTAGGCAGGCCACGTTTGGAGTATGTAAAACAAATTGTTGGGGATGTAGGATGTAGAAGGTATACTGAAATGAAACGACTAGCACTAGATAGGGAATCTTGGAGAGCTGCATCAAACCAGTCAAATGACTGAAGAAAAAAAAAAAAAAAATATGCCTAAACGAAAAAATTGCAACTAGACTAATCTGTGGAACACGAAAGCTAAAGTCCTCTGCTGGCAGTTAATTATTCTATAAAAGCCGCGCGAACACCTGCTTGTAAAAAGTTGCTCAGCCTTGTTAGAATATACCGTGCCCTTTTTCAGGATTTATCAACTGAGCCTAGAATATTTCGAAAATTGTACGGTACAGTTCTCTATGTATAATTGATCGCCGAAATATCGGCCCGCACTATTCGATTACCACAACCGGTGCACCGTACACTAATTTTTGACATAGCAGATGTACTTCGCTCCATTAAGGGTGGTGACTGACAGAAAATTAAAAGATGTGAACCGACGAGTTTTGAGCTGTTTGTAATAGAAGATTGAAATTACCAGATGGCATCCCAACCCCGTAGGGAAGACAAGGTTGTGACGTTACCTGTCGCCACACCACCCTCACCGTTCCTAGCCCTGAGGGGCTTTAGCGGAGGTCGTCTTTAGACCCTCTAACTGATTACATCTCACAGTCTCATCAGCCAGGCCTCGGTCGGGATGCCACCGATGTAAACGCCTCGGCAGACATTTACATCGGTTAAATACAAATAAAATTTTGCCTTCGCGAAGGGCTTCAAACGGATATCTTCACATCCAACCTAACATGATTCCCTCAAACTAACTAAGCGAGACCGCGGAAACGCGGACCCCGCGCCTAGTCTAAATTTGAAAACACCGTTCGTGACTGTGAATGCCTCAGAAAACAAACCTGTTGCAAGTCAAATCTGTGCTACATTCATATCGATCTGAATTATGTTTTACGGAACATAATATTTCAGATCTACATCCAATAAGTCGATCAAATTAGGTCACGTAAGAAGGGGAACGTAACCTCATTGTGGTACGCGCAGGAGCCGGGGACAAGCCCCGCACTCCCACCCGGTCCCATCATGGGGTCTCGCGCGGCATTACCAAATCACAATCAGAGACCGCCACCGTTGGAATGAAGCCACGCCCTCGGTCTCACTGGCTACAATATTCCGGCAGCGCGGTCACCCCCGCCAGGGGGAACCCAAAATCGAATCACAAACGATACCAATATAATCGTGGCACGATACCAGTGCGCCTATCTCCAACCAATCCGATGTCTAAACCGAAACCCTGCCGCGATCAAATACCTCGATTAAACAGCCTCTGCAGACCTACACACCGCAAGGGCGCAAAGAAACCAGCCGCTACAGACCACTCCTCGCGGATCGTCCAGTTATTATGGAGCTCTAGAAAGGAATTTACTCTCTCAAGTTCCCTAACAGCTCGTAAACGTTCGACCTCGTATCGGGGGCAGACATTGAGGACACGGACCACTCTATCATCAGTCTCACAATCCGGGCATTTACCAGATGGCAGCACCTGTCGCTTTGAGCGGCACATTTTGCTCTCCCGTTAACCAGTGTGCATTACATTTCAGCCGTCCCTCGTATAAAAGAGGTAACTGACGTTGCAGAAAAATATGTTGAAGAAAAAGAAACGATTAAAGAATAACAATCGCAACTTCTGATTCAAAAAAAGTAACAAAAGAAATTTACATTTTTAATCGCCTCATTATTAACTGAAAAATCATTTTTTATACATTAGATCATATTGTGGTAATCAAAACGTTTAAAACCGTAAAGTTTACGTTAGTTGTGCTTGATTTAATCGTTTGGAAGCATGTTTTAATAGATTATAATATATTCATAAATTTCAGATATTACTGAATAAATTATTTTTCTGTAAACCCAAAAATAGTATGCGTATAAAAATACTGTATATCTAAGAAAAACGTATTTATTTATTATAATTAAAGATGATATTTTTAATATTTAATAGAAATAACATTACGAAATAAAGTTGAAAAATCCTATTTTTATAAGTCATAATTTACTATGTATATGTGTGTGTGTGTGTGTGTGTGTATTTTTTTATTTTTGGTTATAGTGTATTATTTATAATCAATTTCCCAAATAACGATACTGTAATTAAATCGTATAAAGCAAAAATGACATGAAAAACAGGTATCTAGTAATACCTGTTTTATTAACCTCTGTAAAAATGTTTTTTAATTAAAATGAGAAATATATAAAATGTTATTTTATTAATCTTCAGATGTTTTTAATTTTTTTTTTTATTATTATTGAATTATTATTTGTCGTAATTCTTTTTTACAATCAGAGGTTAATAACTATTAATAAATCGATATATTTAAATTTTAAAAAAGTTAAAAAAAAGTGTACATAACGAAGTCAGATTCGAGCTGATATGCCCTCCCACTGTAAGATACTAATATTTCATTAATTAAAATTTCATTCGGCTAAAATTCTGGAAGCAATGAAAATAAGTACCGTTTACGATACATCGTTGAGGTGCTCTCAATGAGGGCGTAATACTGCGGTTAATAAAATGACAAAAATCCAAAATTTTTTGATTTTTGAAATTTGAAATTTGTATAACCCTTTTGGTCCAGTCGATTGCGATAAAAAGAAGAGGTGCACAACTAGATGTTACAACAGTCCTAAATTCAAAATTTCCATTTCCTACGGCTAATCGTTTTTGAGTTATGCGAGATACGTACAGACGTCAACCTGAAAGCGGTCAATATGGATTCCGGATGGTCAAAATGGATATTTTCGTTGAAATCTGAATTTTCTCGCTATCACAATACTTTCTTTACTTCGTACAAGGAAGTAAAAATAGCAAAAATAATTATTATACCTGATTCTGCAACTGTGAAAATAGGAGGAGAAAAGATTATGGAGGTAGAAGAATTTTGTTATTTGGGAAGTAGAATTACTAAAGATGGACGAAGCAGGAGCGATATAAAATACCGAATAGCACAAGCGAAACGAGCCTTCAGTAAGAAATATAATTTGTTTGCATCAAAAATTAATTTAAATCTCAGGAAAAGATTTTTGAAAGTATATGTTTGGAGTGTCGCTTTATATGGAAGTGAAACTTGGACGATCGGAGTATCTGAGAAGAAAAGATTAGAAGCTTTTGAAATGCGGTGCTATAGGAGAATGTTAAAAATCAGATGGGTGGATAAAGTGACAAATGAAGAGGTATTGCGGCAAATAGATGAAGAAAGAAGCATTTTGAAAAATATAGTTAAAAGAAGAGACAGACTTATAGGCCACATACTAAGGCATCCTGGAATAGTCGCTTTAATATTGGAAGGACAGGTAGAAGGAAAAAATTGTGTAGGCAGGCCACGTTTGGAGTATGTAAAACAAATTGTTGGGGATGTAGGATGTAGAGAGTATACTGAAATGAAACGACTAGCACTAGATAGGGAATCTTGGAGAGCTGCATCAAACCAGTCAAATGACTGAAGAAAAAAAAAATTCTGCAACTATCGGTTAAAATTAATGTTAAGAAGTCTTAAGTACAAAATAAAAAATTTGCGCCGCTTAATAAAAAAAATTGAAACGTTCTACGATAGCAGAATGATAATACCGTATATTTTAATGTTAAAAGCCTTAAAAGGTTTAAGAACTATTATGTTACACGGTAAAAATAAAAATATTTTGGAATCCGTACATATTGTCTTAAAAAGCTAAAAGAAAATCAAATTTAGAAATATTAAATGGATTTTAATTATTTATATTTGGAAAAAAAGGTTACAATATCCTTCTCGGCTACTGCAAATCACGTTGCTAGTACCCGTTATTGATAATACAATTTCAGCCATTCCATTAATGTGAAATTTTTGGGCGTCTTGGTAGATGATAAATATTTACAGGATGAAAAAATTGATTCGTTTCCAACAAAATGCTAATATGCTTCGAAATTTACATTCGATCCAAATTTGTCAGTAACTGCGTTAAACATTTATCATTTTTGATTCCAGCAAATACGGTTCACGTAAATGATTTGTAATAATTTAGTAATTCTAAATTTTATAGGTATTATGTTTTCGAGTACGTAACGTTTACTAAAAGGTTATTAACAGTAAGAACTTATCTCTCTCTCTCTCTCAAAAAAAAAAAAAAAAATATATATATATAACATTTCCATTTGCAATAAACCAAACGACTTTTGAGTTACACTGAACAATACTTCATTTGGCCAACTAGAAACAAATTAATATAATTTTCATTCGATGTAAAGTATCTTTCCGTCAATTTATTTTAAAATTCTCCTTTTCAAGAAAAATTTCGTTTGTGGATTTTTTAAATCTTCTTTTGTTTGTCCCGTACGCGTTCCTATGCCATTCATCCGATTGCGATGAAACTTTCGTGAGTTGTGCGCACGCCCGCGAAGATTTTTGAATTTGTTTGAACCCCCTAGGTGGCGCTGGGGTCTAGGTATTTCTAAAAATTGTATTTACGGTCTGATTCGGCTCACGTTCAGAATATGTGTTACGTACATGGAAAGAAATACCTCTGCAAAAAATGGACCCGCTATATGGCGCTGCGTTTGAGATATTTCGAAAAATTTCATTTACGGTCCGATTTTGCTCGTATTCAGATTATATATTAGTCGCCAAAAAGAAATACGGATATACGAGTGGCATAAATTTTTTAATCAAATATATTTGGGTTTATGCACTCAGATTAATCAAATAACATTTAAACCTAGTTACCGTAAGCTTGTCTGGCAAAATAGGACGTTATTTAATAATAATGCCAAAGGATAAATTAATTTCCTTTATTACTTGCATAAATCTGAATAGTTATTAAACATATTAGCCCCCACGGTTATGTTCATTTACCAAGATTTACATATTGATTCATGAGGTTATTATTATTATAATTACTATTAGCATTATAACTATTAGTATGTATAAATAATATTAAAATTTACGTTTTATTATGTAGTAAACACCCAATGTTTGTGTGTTTTAAAATAATTTGTTATTTATTTTATTACTATATACGAGTTGCAAATACATTAAAAATAAGTAAATCATTCCTTTAACTGGATATAAATTTTCATTTGGCTGTGTCATTCGGTACCTTTTGTTTTGGTTTTATTAATTAGATTGATCTGATGTTCTTCTTATTCCTTTCTACACTCCTTGTACTTTCTTTATTCCTTTTACTATCTACTCGTGAATTTTCTTCCTTTTCTTTTTCCTGTTCAGCCTCCGGGGATTACCGTTTAGATATTACTTTAGAGGATGAATGCGGATGATATGTAATAGTGTAAATGAAGTGTAGACTTGTACAGTCTCAGTTCAACCGTTCCTGAGATGTGTGGTTAATTGAAAAACTCAACCGCCAAAGAACACCGGTATCCACGATCTTGTATTCAAATTCGTATAAAAACAACTGTCTTTTCTAGAACTTGAACGCTGGAACTCTCGAATTCCAAATCAGCTGATTTCGGAAGACGCGTTCACCACTAGACCAACCCGGTGGGTGTAAATTTTCTTCCTAAACAAAATTAACTAAACCTGGGATTCCGAAATATAATAACTATTATCGTTATCCTTCTTTTCATGAGATATCAAGCTTCTTCCAGATATTTCCCTTTTTAGTTTCCTGGCTACAGATCTATTGCTTCTACATAGAAGCTATATATATCAATCCGAAATTCTGATGTTGGTTTTTTGAATGTCGAATTTCATGACCTCCTAAGTTCAAAAAAAATCATAAAAATTTTCGGAAAATATAAGTGCGTATGCACATGTATTTAATTTTGTAATATATATTTTCATTAATATTTCCGGATTGGCTCAAAATAAATTATTCAAAAGTAACACAAAAATGGTTCTATGAGTTGATGGCATTAAAGTTTGTACGAAATTAAGTAAGGGGAACGATTTTCACCCTTTTGAATTTTCTACTTTTTCTACAAGGGTAGTAAAAAAAAAATTAGCTTTAGTTTGATATATATATATATATATATATAAATTTTAAGACGTTCGGATTAAGGGTGGGGGAGATATTCAACGTTACTTCTAATAAACACACCTTTAACTTCATAAATATCGAATACCTGTTGACCAATAAAGTTGAATCTTAGTTATATACTCGTGTACATACATATCCCAGTTTCGGCCTGATTTTCGACCCCATCGGAAACGATATATGGTACATGGTACCCGACTTTATTATTATATATTTTTTTATTTTAAAAACTCTCCAAAACATAAGAGGGCTGAGTGGGACCTGTAAACAAAATATTATTTGTTTTTATTTTTAAATACAATAAAAAAGATTGAGACCCACCGAGATAGTCTAGTGGTTAAACTTATCGCATATTCAGCTGATTTTTTAAGTTCTAAGGGAGTTTTAAGGTTCGAGTTCTCGTAAAAACAGTTGGTTTTATATGTATTTGAATGCTAGACTGTAGATATCAATTTTATTTGGTGGTTTATATTATTTGTGGTTTCAATTAAACGCATGTGTTTTGTCCGAGTATGGAAAAGATTAAAGAGTGGTCGACCTGAGTCTATTCCAGACTACATGTATACCGGTTCATTGCACTACAACAGCAGCTATATCAGGCCTGCAAAACGGTAGCACTAATTTCATTTCTTTACACGCGCGCGCGCGCACACACTCACACAGACAAGGAAAATTGGTTGGAGAAAATATTTTAAAATTGAAAATCCGACTGCATTTAGTATTAATGTAGACGTCACCGGAATTTCTTTAGAAAAGTAGATCTCATGACTAAAATGTCTTAATTAACGACTTAAAGATGTTAATTTAATTTGTTTTTTACTTTTCATAATTTTTTACACTTTATGTGTTCTTACACGAATGCCCAAAAAGGAGTGTAATGTATTTAGGGTGTATGTATGTATGTATATTTGCTCCACCGTAGCAGCTCAACGACCGAACCGATTTAGATATATGACCCCGTGTTGGAATTCTTACGTTACCGGGGAGTGTATAAGGCGACATATATCAATATTTAAAATTTATATTTAAAATAAAAATGTAAATGTTCGTTTGTTCAAAATCTTAAATCCCCAAAAGTTCTTCACCGATTGCTTTGAAATATTGATGCAACGTTACATTCGAATACGCGCGTGTTTTTATATGCCTAAGATGTCACACCTGTGACAAGTAAAAAAACATTCTTTTTTGAATAAAAGCGCTATATGTTGGACTAAAAGCAACACACGCTATGATAAATATTTTTCGATTCCATTTCAATTTTTCCGATATGTGTGTCCGTTATAGACTAAAAAACTACTGGACCGATTTACGCGCAGAGAAAGATGGTGAAAGGAATCGGAAAAGGGAAATAGAAAAAATCGTAAAGGAAAAAATCGACAAAAGATAAAAAAAATCTTAACGGTCTTTTCGGGAAGAAGTTAAAAAGGGAAGAAGGGGAAATGGAAAAAAGAAAAAAAGGTGAAAAAAGGAAAAACGAAAAATGGAAAGGGAAAGGGGAAAGGAAAAAATGAAAATGCGAAAGGGGAGAAAGAGGAAGAGTAAATGGAAATAAGGAAAGAGTAATGGTGGCAGAAAAGGGATGGGGTGGAAAAAGGGAAAAATAGGAAAGGGAAGGGGAAATTCAGGGAAAGCGAATGAAAACTGGGAAAAGGAAATGCGGAAAGGGAAAAGGGTGATAGGGTAAAAGGGAAAAACAGAAAGGTTAAATTTTGTTAAGTTTCGTAATCTTCAATTTTGTAATGTTTTATCAAACTTTCTTTCTATTGTGTTCATTTCATTTATATGTATACTCAAATCTAGCAAAGCGAAACATTTCCAGGTCTGCTAGTCTTTAAATAATTTTAATAAATTTGAAAAAAAAATTCTACAGCATATGCAAGTACTATCGCAAACTTGTCATCCGTACGTTCTTTAATTATTCTATTAAATTAGTAATAATTCTATATTAAAGAGTAACTAATGTTTGTCACTCGCACGCCTAACGCGCTTAGATGCGTCCGTTTGAAAAATCAAAGCGAATTTCAAAAACCGTTCCCAGAATTTTCCGATTTCGATCGCTAGTGGGCCAACTCTATTTACGTCCTTGCTAATAATGTTAAAAAAGATGCTTGAGTGGTTCTTGCATAAGAATCACTTGTACGCTAATGTATAAGTTGGTTTCGAAATGAACCGTGACGAAATGGCCATTGTCAGAAATTTAGGAGTTCCACACTTCTATATTACACTGTCATGTATTGATCTGTACCGGCCGGACATCCTATTTTTTTTTTTTTAGTTTTTTTTTCTTCAATTTAGACTTGCTAAACATGTTTCTTTTATTAAGTAGCTGTCAAAAGGATTAAATAAAAATTAATATTTTTTGCTAAAAGTTTGACTTTTTTCTCTTCATACAGCATTTTTATCTATCTATTTCATAATTGAACTCTAGCTATTGCATGTTTAATTGATTAATATTTTTAAATTATATGACAGTTTTAAAATAAAAATCTATCAAGGTCAAAACCGGGAAAGTTATGCAGCCTTTTTCCGGTTTTTTTCTAATTTGTTTTAAAATATTTTCATTTTGTAAACTATTTACATGTTTATCAACATTTCAACTATAATACCGCTTTTCATAATCTTCTATTCTTTTTGTTTTTCTGATTTTTCTATCGTATAAATTTTACATCCACAAAGTATTACAGTCGATAATAATAATAATTAAAAAAAAAATTTCTTTCCAGTTTCTAAATTTATATTTGATATCGGCCGTTTTGCTTTTTTACGTAATAGTTTATCTTCACTGAGATATACTTACCGTTGAATACCCGACTCACTGAATTTAAATATCTATTAAACTCTAAAATGCGATAAGTTTCCTCTGTTCAACTGAAGGCTTAACTTTATACAGAACATCATTACATTTTTATTTTTTTTTTGGTCTTCAGTCAGTTTGACTGGTTTGATGCAGCTCTCCAAGATTCCCCATCTAGTGCTAGTCGTTTCATTTCAGTATATCCCCTACATCCCACATCCCTAACAATTTGTTTTACATATTCCAAACGTGGCTTGCCTACACAATTTTTTCCTACTACCTGTCCTTCCAATATTAAAGCGACTATTCCAGGATGCCTTAGTATGTGGCCTATAAAACTGTCTCTTATTTTAGCTATATTTTTTCAAATGCTTCTTTCTTCATCTATTTGCATCTCTTCATTTGTACTTTATCCATCCACCTGATTTTTAACATTCTCCTATAGCACCACATTTCAAAAGCTTCTAATCTTTCCTTCCCAGGTACTCCGATCATCATTGTACTTCGTGCAAAATTCTATAAATCGGTCCTCTCTTTCATTCTCTTTGCTCAGCCCGTATTCACCCACTATATTTCCTTCTTTGCCTTTTCCAATGCTTGCATTCCATTCTCCAACTATTACTTTACAGAGTAATTACATTACTTTCAGAGAAATGAAACCGAATTGGTTTTTGTTGTACATCCGATAGTTTATAGCATCAAACATTTTTAAAAACACTTTATTATCGAGAATATCCTCGTTGTGTAAGGGACTGTAAAATTACGAATACTTGCCGTAACAACCTAAATGATCAGAAAAGTTTTGGTGAAGTAGAAACAAGTACGATTTGTAAGTAAATATTGGCCCGTACTAATCTGGCTATAGTTTTTCTAATTTGAATAACTTTTAATAACTTAATTAGAGCAGCTTCTTAATAACGATAAAAAATCAAACTCTATATTATTTTATTATTCTCCAAGTAAAGGAAGACGTGAAGCGATTCCCCCATTACATTTTTCAGCGAGATTAATATACCATTACTTATTAGACTCTAAATCCACTGAAATTCAAGTAATAATCTGTTCTACAAGCTAAACAGGTACTTGACACATTTTAAGGATTGACACCGTATTAAAAGTAATACTCTCAAAGAAAGCAACCGGATTGCTATACTGTGATCGGTATAAAATAGTTAAATTAACCAAAATACTTTTAACTTTGTAACTGAAAAGCGATTGGGAATTAAAATAAAATCTCATTTACATGTTATAATATCTTTATAAAAGTACTAGCTTCTCTCGGCGTGCTTACGGTACGCCCTCCACAGTTAGGCCCTTCAGGCGGGTTGCCCTAGCAGGCGGCGTCTCGGAATGAGATTATTATGTGTCCAAAATCTATTACCTCTTCATTCCAAGAATTAAAATATACTTTACCGGTTCTTATTGCCCAGTATAGCAAATTTGTATCATCGATTTTTGGGTATCGGTCATTTTTTAAGTTACTGCTTCTTCTGGTAAATTTCGGAGATAATAATAATTAGTATTTCTGATTTCATACACTCACTAAAAAAACATTATTGCTTCTTAAAGAAAAAATGATATTTAACGATATTAGAATAAGAATTCCTTTAAAGAAAAACTACACATAATTCAGTCAGAATACTATGTAATGAGCTCGAAACAGAACTATAAAAATATATTTAAAATTAATAAAAATTCAATAATAAATAATAATAGAAAACATGATGAATAAATTATAGGGTGAATTAAAACATCGGTCGTAATAATAAAAAAAAGTGTTAGCAGTTCCTTTTTTTAAATTAAAATGAATATTCAATGAATAATGAATATGAAAATTACATGGAATCAGAAAAGGATGAAGGATGGTGAGAAGAAACAGTTTTCCAGTTGTATCATGGTTAATTTGAGTAATTATCTTTTGGTTATATTTCATTATTTTATGAAGAAAAGCAATCACGTAAATAAGAAAATATATTATTAATATATATTTCGCATATCTATATCTATATCTATATATATATATGAGATACATCGATATACAATAATACGAGTATAACACGTATACACCTGATCACTACGAGACATGTCCTAACGAATCGGTGTTTTCCGCTAGTGGTCGGTACATTCCAGTGCTCTTTCTTCTTTTTCTGTTTGAAACCCAACTACCAAAGAACACCGATATCCGCGATCTAATATTGAAATTCGTACTGCCTTTACTAGGATTTGAAACTTAGAAGTCTTGACTTCGAAATCAGCTGATTTGCGATGACGAGTTTAACCAGTAGATCAATCCTGCGGGTACATTCCGGTGCTAAGCTAATGGGGATTGACACACACAAACAGACACGCGTACAAATGCCCTTTAGTAAAGTAGCAGGATATCGATCCTTTTTTTTAAATGTTATATATTTATTTTTTGAACGAAGATAAAAGATTGGGAATCAATAAAAAAAAATCTGCGTAATCTCACTTTATTCTGAAAATTGTAATTCTATTTTCAGTAGTATGTGAGAATCGGGTTAGCAGTGATATTTAAACAGCTGTTCCAGGTTTAAAACAAAAGCAACATAGTTTGGACTACGGTCGTTTTATGTGTAGAAAGGAATTATTTTTTTAAATCACGGTGCACTCGTGTTATAATAATAATTTCTGAAATATTTTACATCTGATTATTTTTAATAAATTATTTCTTACATATGTATATATTTTTTATATATAGGTTGTAAAGATTTCACTTAAAATAAGATGGAGTTAACTAAGTTTTGAACCGGATTCGATTCGATACTTTAATCATAAAATAATATTTACTCTGAAAATAGTTAAGTAAAGCAACGTAACTAGGATAACTTATGTAAAGCCGGGAAGTTTATATACTTGATTTTAAAGTTGTTAGTCAAAGTTTCCGATGTTACCGTAACAAACAATATCAAATACTAATTTATGAAATTTTGGCTATAAAATCGGGTTTAATAGCACATCGTCTACGAAATGATATCGTTGTAAAATATTGATTATTTTTTTAACTTATGTTGTAATGAGAAAAAACAAAAGGCAATCGTTTAGTTTGTAGCGATTGTTCTGTATTAAATTCTTTAAATTTTTATTTATCATATTGTAAGAGATGAATATTCTAAAGGAAAAGAAAATTCCCTTTCACAAGGTTGCGTGTAACTATCTACCTTTAGAACAGCTGTACCGATTTTAAATAAACATGTATCAAATGATTTATCTTAATCTCACAAATTACAGTTGGTATTTGAAAAATCGGAAAATCAAAATGTAGAAAATAAGTGCTTTTTTCAATATATATAGATAGATTTAGAAATACAGAGTATAAAAGGGATCATTATTGCGGTTAAATAATAACATAAAACAAAAACGGAATAAATGAAAATTATTTGTACGTAAAATCGTAAACAAAAGAACTCAAAAAAAATCTGATGTAGACACCACAGGACTTCGTTTTACGCCTATTAAATTACATATACACCTTTTTTTTTTTACATTAAAGTTAATAATTAATAATAAATCAATATATGAGTAGTTTAGTTTCATAACCAACACATCACAATAGGAAAACTTTTCAGGAAACAAAAACATATTTTTTTCCATTATCTTGCGGACTCAAGAGTTTGGAATTATGTTACCTTATTGAATCTTGTGATCACATTATTTGTCTAAATTTTAAGGAAAGAATTATAATCATTTTTCCAGAAAATTGAAATTTTGTGTTTGACGTGTCTGGTTATGAAACTAAACATACATTTTAAAGCCTCTTTACAAAGCGATGTGTGTACGTTTGAAAAAAATGATTTTCACACATGATGTAAAATATTATAGATATACTAAAACTGTAAAAATCTGAATTTCGAAAAAAGTGATGTGTCTGGTTATCAAACTAAACGAATCATATTTAAATTAAAAAAAAAGTTAAAAAAAAGGAAATGAAGTCGGATTCGAACCGATGTGTCTTCCCCTTGTACGATAAAATATTTCATTAATTAAAATTTTATTTGGCTATAACTCTCAAACTGATGAAAATAAGTACCACTTATCATATATCGTTGAAAAGCTCTCAATGAGGGCTTATTATTACAATTTATAAGAAAAAGTCCAAAATCCAAATTTTTGGGATTTTTTTGACAGTTTTAGATCGGTCGATTGCAATCAAAAAGGGAGGTCCAAAACTAGATATTACAACATTCCTAAATCCAAAATTTCAACATTCTACGTCTAATAGTTTTGGAGTTATGAAAGACATATACTTATGTACGTACAGTCGTCACGATCAAACTAGTCAAAATGGATTCAGGGATGGTCAAAATGGATTTTTTCGTTGAAATCTGAATTTTCTCGCGATCAGAATACTTTCTTTACTTTGTACAAGGAAGTAATTAAATTAAAAACTGGGAAAAAAGATTCTTCCAGTAAATAGCATTGCGATCGTATAAATCTGTTAATATTAATCAAATTTTGGTGCTTCTGAAAATTAACATATCACTGGCTATATTTAAAAAGATCATAATTATATTAATTAATTTATTTAAAATCAATTGTGTTTTGAAAATGAGTGAAAATAAAAAGAAATTTTATAAATTTTTAAATTTTATTAAAAAAAAAGAGGAAAATGCGACTCGGATGCTAAAAATATTATGTAGTTTACGAACATGATGCGGTATCAGTAGGTTTAGCAAAAAGCTGATTCAAGGGATTGCAATCTGGAGATTTTGATGTTAATTATGCATATCGCACTGGTAGATTCATGACCGAAAAAGTCGATGAAATCATGTACATAATTAAGCAAAACCGACATATTAGCAGTTGTGAATTAGTACTATACTACCTATTGAACACAAAACAAACGATTTAAAAAGAGCCGGGTTCAAAAATGCTATATGTTTGGTTGCCACAAGAATTAATAATGAAAAATTTAATAGATCGAATTTCTAGCTTCGAATCGTTGCTAAAATGGAACGGAACTAAACGGTTTTGGAATGGCTATTTATGATTGTGAAAAATGGATTATGTACGATAATAGTGTAACGAAAAGAACGTAAAGCGAGGTGAACCCCAACAAATGGTGATAAAACCAGGATTGACGCCGAGGAAAGTGATGCTGTGTGTGTGTGTGTGTGGGTGTGTTGGGGGCAGCTGCAACCCGATCAAACCACTGATTCTAACCTCTAAGTTTTTGTTTTTTAACTTCCGGATCCAACGTTAGGTTTGCTTCAGAGGATAAGACGAATGATTTGTAGCGTGTGTGAAAATGCCATGCCTAACTGGGATTCGAACCCGGAACCTCCGGATGAACCTCTACTGTTTTTTTTTTATAAATCTGTAGTTTCCTCGCTCCCCCCCCCCCAAAAGGAGCAGGACAAGAAATTAAGCATGAACTCAGCTCCCAGGGGCGCCTTCGCCTCAAACTACCTCGAAAGAACGCAAGGTCTACCGATTTTTTTTTTTTTTTTGTGGAGGGCGAAAAACGTCTATACGTATCATTGCCCGGATATTTTTTTTTAATGAAAAAAATAAATAAAAGTAATTAAAACTAGTACGTAAAACTAAAACTTAAAATAAAAATAAAAGCAAAACAATTAAACAAAGTCCGAGATGGGTGTAAAAGGCCCATTCTCGGATAACGAGAGCACAAAAATGATACAAAAAAGTTTAAAAAAATAAGCAACAAACATAAAACATAGAATTAGGTTAAAACTAAAATAAAGAAATTAAATAAAACTTAAAACTAAGTTAAAAAATAAAACTTAAAACTAATATCACTAGAATCTTAAAACTAATATCACAGATTGAGTCATTAAAACATAAAAGCTATGTTGATGTCCGGCCCAGGAAGTCGGAACTCGGTCTTTTTGCATGCCGTGCCTCAAAAGAGGAGTTCCCAAAAGGAAACTCTCCACCGGGATTCCGGTTTTGACGTCTCGCCTTTAGTGGGGAACCGCCAAACGGAAACCCAACCGGGACTAAGGAACCTCTACTGTTAATAACTGTAAACATTACGCCGAGATAAATCGATCATAACTGATCGATTTCAGAAAGGTGTTGTCTTTCATCACGATCACATCTCTCCGTAGACTCTACTCATCTCTGTTGACGAGTCGAAAACTGTGAAATTTTCATTCAACCACCGACTTGACATGTACTTTTAGTGTCATTTGTTTCGGTACATATTTGATTTAATAAACTTCATTTCAAATTTAAAAATCTACTCTATTTTGCATTACAATATTAAGAAAATTTCCCCAAGTAACATATAAAAATCTTATGAGTCAATTAAAAACAACCGTCAGTAAAAAAACAACAATAATAATATTTACTGCCTAGTAAATAATTTATTTAACTGCTTAATAAAGGCAGTTACTTTTATACGGATTTGAATACTAGATCGTGGATACCGGTGTTCTTTGGTGGTCGGGTTTCAATTAACCACACATCTCAGGAACGGTCTAAACGAGACTGTACAAGACTATATTTCATTTAAAAATTCATACGTATCATCCTAATTTATCCTTTGAAGGAGGATGAATTAGGAATCACCTTACGGTGGTTCTGGAGGCTAAACAGAAAAAGAAAGAAATAATAATTATATACGTAGTAACAACAGTATTATATCTTCTTACAGTTACTAGATGAATGATAAATGAATCTTGTACCCCCTGACCGGGGTTTGAACTCGGGACCTCCGAATGAAAGGCCAAGACGCTACCACTTTGCCTCAGAGATCAATGAAAATGATAATAATATTTTTATTTCATTCCACTCCTAAAAAAAAGATAAAAAAAAAATAAAATCAAATTTTTATTTCAAATCAAATATTAAAAACATCATTTATGAAATTGAGCAAAAATAAAAATAAAATAAATATATTGATACATACAAAAACACGAGTAAATCTAAGAAATGACAAAACAAAAAGTTTATCTTTGAATATATAATTTCATAGGTAAATTATGAGAAGTGACCACTACAGAATTGTACAATATTGATTCAAAATGTCTCTAACAGGTAAGGGTCAAGTTGGTTTGAAAACAATCTAAACCACTTAAACTTCCTCTTGGATTGACCGCCCGTTAATATAAGGTACATTCCTTCTTTACACTAATTAACTTAAAGATAGCATTTATCTAATCCTATCGTTAATAAAGGACGAGGGAGGAATGAGTTGTGGCGACCATTCTAGTAACAGAATTGAAGACTTTTGAAATATATTCGTATATACAGATAATTTTCTCTTGAAAAACGATATATGAAATTATTTAATTTTTAATTTTTGTTTGTATGTATTTTTAATTAAGCAAATCCCCGTTATCTACCAGTTATGATATTTAATAATTGAAATGCGCATCTACATCTACATTTTAATTTTTAATTCCTTGTACGAAGTAAAGGAAGTATTATGATAGCGAAAAATTTCGGTTTTCGTATTTCAAAGGCAATATCCATTTTTATCATCTCAGAATCCATTTTGACTAGTTTCGGTGTGACGTCTGTATTTACGTATGTATTTCGCATAACTCAATAAGATTAGCTGTAGAATGTTGAAATTTTGGATTTCTGTAACATCTAGTTGAACATCTTATTTTTTGATTGCAATCGAAATTAAAATTTTAATTAATAAAATATTTGGATCTTAAAGGGTAAAGGGTATCAGTTCGAATCAGAATTCATCTCCTTTTGTTTTTTTTTTTTAACATTTCTTTGTTTTCAATTTAAATATATTAATTTAATAATTATTAACCCGTAATTGTAAAAAAAAAATTACAATAATAATATTTCAATGTTATAAAAAAAAATTAAAAAAGTTATTAGTGAAATACAATTTAATGTAATTTAAAAATGTGTAAATGTAACTTAACAGGCATTACATATGTGTATATGTAATACGAGGTGCGACAATAAAGTAATGAGACTGATGTGAAAAAAAATGTTGCTTACCGTTTTAGCCATGTTTAGTGTTGTCTCCTTCAAAGTAAATTTGCTCTGATTGCACACACTTATTCCAGCGCTTATGTCATTAATAGTAAATTTCTAGAACTCATCTTCTGTAATATCCTCCAAGACCCTCGTCACAGCTTTTTGGACATCTTGTGTTGTTTGAAAATGGTGTCCCTTGACCGCCATTTTGACCTTGGAAATAGAAAAAAGTCGCACGGAGCGATATCTGGTGAATAAGGTGCTGTGGTAGTACTGAAATCTGTTTTGAGGTTTAAAATTGGTGTACTGACAGAGCAGTATGGGATGGCGCATTATCGTGATGCATAATCCAATTATCAGCAATGTTGGCACGGACACGAAGAACTCGTTTACGAAGTCTTTCTAAAATTTCTTTGTAGAAATATCGGTTAACTGTTTGTCCAGGAGGCACCCACTCTTTATGAACAATTCCCTTGGAATCGAAGAAGCACACAAGCGTGCATTTCACTTTTGACTTTGACATGCGAGCTTTTTTTGGTCTGGGTGATCCCTTTGTGCACCATTGCGCACTTTGGCGTTTTGTCTCTGGATCGTATTGAAAAAACCAACCTTCATCACGAGTTGGCTCAACAAATCTGGATTGATTTCCGTTTGCTCTAACAGATCGGCTGCCACATTTTCCGTGTTTCTCGCTGTTGTTGTGTGAGATTTTTGGGGACCATTTTTGCACAAATCTTTCTCGTACCAAGATCTTCAGTTAATATTGGACGAACCGTTTCTCGATCGATGTCGAGTTCTTCTGCGATCATTTTCACGGATAATCTTCGATCAGATCGTACGATTTCACGCACCCTGGTCAAGTTGACATCTGTCCGTAAGGTTGATGGTCGTCCACTGCGGTCTTCATCTTCGACATTCGTTCTACCTTCACTAAAAATTTTATGCCGCCGAAAAACTTGAGATCTTGACATAACCTCCTCTCCAAAAGCCTTCTGAAGCTTACCGTAAGTTGTCGTTGCGTTTTCACCCAATTTAACGCAAAAAGAAATGGCATACCGTCGCGCAATATTTTGCGGTTTCATTTCTGTGACGAGAGACAAACACGTGTTCATTTATTACAGCACAACTCACGACTGAGCAGTTGCATCAATGTGCCGCTTGGACTAGAAGTAGCTCCAAGATCAAAGAAGGTGTGCCTACGGAAGCTGCAGGCTTGCGACATCTTGCAAAGAAAAATCAGTCTCATTACGTTATTGTTGCACCTCGTATATTTGGTAAAACATCTCATTTTTAATATTAATTGAAAATTATAATTTAGAATCGTATTATTTTTGTATTTTCTTAGCAAATTCTTATAAAAATTGTATATTTATTTAAAATAAAAAATTATTTAATTATTTGACAAAACACGTTTTTGTATTATATTCAATTTAAAGCGATTGTTGAAAATATTTTTTCACTTGTGCGTAATATGTTCAAGATTTCTGGTGTGTCATAAAAAGTTAATTAATAATTAAAGTATTCAGTTTAGTGAACTCCCTGAACTCCCTAGTTACAAATATTAATTTTGATCTAATGGTGTAGACTGTAGAGTAATCGGTTTTTATTATTGTATTATTTGGTAAACAATTTATTTAAAGAGTAATCAAGGGACTTTTACTCTAACCTAAAATTTCAGGTAAGATTGTTGAATTAATAATTGAACAAATATTTGATGTTAATAAAAACTAATATTTTACCAATTGTGCAACTGTCCACTTTGATTAAAGAACTGGAGGATCGTTTCTCACTTTCAAATAAAATAACTTTAAATGAAGTGCAGCAAAAATGAATATAAGTAATTTGATCTACAAGGAAGTCATGTGGTATCCACATCAGATTTTTCATTGTAATCATCTTTTAAAGGTTTTCTCTTAATAATTTTATTTCAATAAACCTTTACCGTGTATTTTTATTTGTTATTAAGGTAACTAACGATACATTTATTATATTAGAAAGATAAAGTACATTCAAGATTTCCTCTTATCCGATCTTTATAAGAAACCCAGGTCGGATAACAAAAAGGTTGGATAAATCGTAAAAGGATTAACTTCATTTTTTATTAGCTCTAAATGACACAATATCGACCTACAAGTAAAAAAAAAGAAATGACAATTATATAACATTAATTAATACTTACCCGAATACAAAGTTTCTGTCTCCTTTTACTACCGCGATAATAAAATATTTTAAAACATATTTCAATAAAGCAGTCACAATATTATCGCGTCACATTCATGATTTATTGATTAAAAACATAAACAAAACTGATGAATTATGATTGAGTATATCATAACTAAATATGAACAAATTTAAAACAAATTTATAATAAAATATGAGAATTCAAACCATTAATAAAATATTTATTTTTCTATATTGAATTGTTTTTTTTTAAATGCACAATCGCAAAACGGTTTTTAATAAACATCACCTCAAGTGCAGTGGATTTTTTCTGCTGTTCGATATATGATACAGCTATCTCTTATGTTCACCTCTCTTCGGTATTATTTATATAAAGATAAAAGTTTGGCGACTGTTCGTGATTTGCCGTTACCGAGTACGATCGCCGTCATGATGAACGGAAATGAGTCATTTCTTGTAAGGGGAACGGTAAAGCAGACAGCACAAAGAGAGTTTGGATAAGAGGAAGTCTACTGTAATACGACCAAATATCTCGTGAAAGTTAACTTTTCCACTATATATCACACTCAACATATCGATACAACTTTGACCTTAAATTTCGTTATTTCGATTAGTCAAAAGATTTACACAAACTACACCTTAATAGACTACTATACATTTACACAACTACACTTCAGATTTCTATCCGCCTTTAATATAATTACATATTTATTATTGGATCTCACTTTTTATGTCCAAGGAAGTTGGATATATCCACCAACTTCGTTTAAAAACAAATTTCTCTCTCTCTCTCTCTCACCCACACACACACACACGCGCGCGCGCGCGCGCGCGCGCGGTTTTAAAAAGATATAATAATTTACAAAATTAAATTTAGTTATTTTTTATTCCTGTATCTTTGTATCCTACATTTACTAATGTTATTTATTTTTAAAGTCGTATAGAAGGAGATGCTATATTGGGTTCTTTTCTTTATTTTTCCTGTTTAGCCTCCGGTAACTACCGTTTAGATAATTCTTCAGAGGAAGAATGAGGATGATATGTATGAGTGTAAATGAAGTGTAGTCTTGTACATTCTCAGTTCGACCATTCCTGAGATGTGTGGTTAATTGAAACCTGAAACCCAACCACCAAAGAACACCGGTATCCACGATCTAGTATTCAAATCCGTGTAAAACTAACTGGTTTTACTAGGACTTGAACGCTGTAAATCGACTTCCAAATCAGCTCATTTGGGAAGACGCGTTCTCTACTAGGCCAACCCGGTGGGTTTATATTGGGTTATTATCGAAAAAAAATCACGCTGTACAGTTGTTACAATTCTTAAAGTGAAGATTATAGATAGTTTCTGTAGCTGGGTTGCCATTTTGATTCAGACTGAAGGAAGCATCACTCAAAGGAGGCACCTGCCGGTTACCAAATGAAACTCTAAAATCTTGTTTTTTATGCGACACATGATTCGTTCGTTATCGGTGAACGGTTGCATGCTCTTTTGAAATCGGATGAATCTTTCTAGTATGTACACATGCGTTTACAGTAAGATTAATAATTAATTTTACGCTCGACTTAATTACGTTTAAAAAATAAATTCAGAAGGCTAGCCATTGAATATTATGATTCCTGTAATTTTTTTAATGCTATTTTTATCGCTTAACTTTTTCACATTTTACCTTAATTCACGTATCGTAATTACCATGTAATTATGAAAAAACATTTTAAATTAATAAAAAATTGTAATAAATTTTAGGCCTTATTACGGGTGATTAAAAACGAACTTCGCAATTTTAAAAGTATATAAAAATTTATTTAGATAATTTACAGATTCAACCATTTAAAAAAAAAACACATCTAGTTTATCACTCAACATTCACTTTGGTTCTTCGATATGGCATCCATTTTTAATACAACATACATCCCACCTGAAGTAGATTTCATTCCAGACTGTAGCTAGCAAGTCGGGCATTACCTTTATTCGGAGCCTTAGCTCAACAAGATCGGCAGGCAAAGGCGGTACATAAACCCGTGCTTTAATGAAACCCCGCAAGATAAAATCTAGCAGGATCAAATCTGGGGAACAAGGTGGCCATGCGATTGGACCTTCATGACCGATCTAAAGACCTGGGAATCGAGTATCGAAAAAATCTCGTACTTCTAGGCTGTAGCGAGGTGGTATCCCGTCTTGCTGATAGTAGTTGCGTCCGTCTTGTTCATCATCGTCTAACTAAGGATTTAAAAATTTTGAAGCTGTTCAGATAAACGATACCGTTTACCGCCTGGAAGAAGAACGGGCCGTACAATATTTCTTTGCTTAGGGCACAAAAAACTTTATGGCTTTCACGATTGTGCTGCAAATATTCATGAGGGTTTTCGCTACCCCACATTCGGTAGTTACGTGTGTTTACCTTGCCGCTGATGCGAAATACTGACTGATCGCTAAAAATTACACTATCTAAAAACTTATCGTTTTCTGCATTTCTATTCATAATTTCTACACAAAACTGCTGTCGATCGACTTTGTCGTCATTTATAAAGCGTTAAACTACGGTAAGTTTTTTCCCCTACATCCCTGGCCCGGACATCCACTCAAGTATACACGGCACAGGGATGTGTCCTTGTGACTCTAAGGGGGCCTCTCCACCCACCGACTGTACGTCCGGCACGGCAGGTCAGCCCCCCCCCCCCACCTACGGTTCCGGATCTTTTCTTATTGCTGCCTGTCTCTAATCCACCGCACGTAAGGGAAAGTCAGGCTATGCCGTCCCCCCCCCCCACACGCAGAGAACCGAGTCTCGGTCTTTACTCTTTTATGCCTGCCTCAAACCGGCGGCGCCAGCCCCAGCCCCAGCAAGCACCGAAGCGCCCCCAGAAACCTACACCGCCGGTCGGGACTCGGTCTTTTCTTTATCCCTTTCAAGCAACCCCAGGAGTTCCCACCTCATCACCGAACCCGCATACCTGAGCATACGGGCCCTCCGGGATACGGTTAGTTTGTACGGCTTCTAATGCAATCGTTTACGTATTATGCGCCAAACAGTCGTTTGTGGAACGCCAGTCTCACGTGACACACGTCCAGTAGATTTTTTCGGACTACGGCCAAAGCTTTGTCAGGGTTGTTCCACAGAAGCTTCAGGGACGCGTAAGCGTCCTGATGATTGTGTATGTTTTAATAGAACAAATTACCTCAACGAAGGTTTGGTACCGGGAGTAATTTGTACGCTACTAGGAAGCTCCCTACCGTACTCTACGAAAATTACGTTGAACGCCGACTGCAAATTGTGAAACCAAAACAACACAGCAAGCTCGTTCCGCATTAATAAATGTATCCATTTTTAACAACACAGGTGACAGCCCTAGTAGCTATATGAACTACTAATGGGTAGTTAATATCGGTACTAATGAACTACTCGAATCAAAACTAGATGTATTTTTCTACGAAATGAAACCGCAAACGAATCTGTAAGTTATCTAAATAATTTTTTCCGTAGTCCTTTTTGAATCACCGGTATAAGAAAAAATAAATTATATTTTTGTCGAGTAAAACGTTATCAAGATATTTTATATAATAATAAAAAAAATAACTTTACGTACTTACGTAGCTAATTATTTTATATCGTAGTTGTTTTTAAAGTTGTCAAACTAATTATAAATGATTAAAAATTATAAAATGATTAAAAAATCGATATAGACTGAACAGTCGATGGTAATTATAAAATACGCCAAAACTTGAAAACAAAGCAGAAATTATAATTGTTTAATAAGTGAATTAATTTTATTACAATTCAATATCGGATTAACGTAAGATATGTTAATTATTGAATTTAACATACAGGTATGTTAATTTAACATAAGCTTGTAAGGTATATGAATATGTTATGAATATTTTCGCACTTGAATAACTAAATATAGTAATAATTCAGATTGACGGAAATGTCATTCGTATAGAGAGGTAAATTAATTTATTCGACAACATTTATGTTGGTAACAATGAAAATTCCATTTGAATTATTAGCATTAAACAACTGAACATTCAAAATTAGAGCAATTTAGTCGGTACGCTATCGATAATAATGTATATGTCGATAGTAATGTGTGTATAATTTCTATCACTTCATTTAATTGTTATAGATTTGTTCCCTTTAACGTCCGTAGTTATCATATATAATTAAACAGAAAGGTATGTTTATAAAATCATTACTTGTATTTATACAACTTTAATTAAAATACTTACTTTTAATCTAGACGGATTTAAAGCAATATTATTACATTTAAATTTATTTTGATTAGTTTTGAATTATCCGAAATACATACATGAAAAAAAAATTAATGTTGCTAAAACATTCCTAAAATTATTTTTCCGGAGAAAGAATTTAAAATATCATTGTTCTACCGATGATTGATTTTAAAATTAACTTCAATATAATTTTTATTAACCGTTATCTTTTACTTGTTTATTTATTTATATTTTATTTATTTAATTTTATGAAAAAAAATATTTTAACGTTTAAAATTTATTCAATAAATTACTAAATTATTAATAAAATCGTAAAAACTACATATAATAAAGGGGAAAGCATGGTAATCATGTCAAAAATGGGGTATCGAGAGTTTTTTGCAAATCTTTAAGTTTTAAACTACAACTACTTTATCTAGACAAAAAAAAACCTACGTATGTACGTATGTGTGTCGCACTACTTTTATCGCTTGTTTTTACTTCGTTGTACGAAGTAAAGGAAGTATTGCGATCGCGACAAATTTCGGTTTTCAGATTTCAACAGAAATATCCATTTTGACCATCTTTGAATCCATTTTGACTACTTTCGGCGTGACGTCTCTTTTTACGTACGTATGTATCTCGAATAACTCAAAAACGATTAACCGTAAAATTTTGAAATTTTGCATTTAGGACTGTTGTAATATCTAGTTGTGCACCTCTCCTTTTGATTCCAATCGACTGGACCAAAAGTATCCAAAAAGTCCAAAATCCAAAACATTCGAATTTTAGAGTTTCTCCATCGTTACTTCCTACCTGATTAATAATATCCTTGTTACTTTGCTGTAATAAGCCTTCATTGAGAGCTTTTCAACGATATATCATACGTGGTACTTATTTTCTTTGGTTCCAAAGTTATAGCCAAATTAAATTTTAACTAATTTGGATCTTACAAGGGGAAGGCACATCGGTTCGAATCAGACTTCATCTCCTTTTTTTTACCTTTTTTTCTTTTTAATTTCAGCATACTGATACTTTTAAGGATTTCAGCATACTTTTAAGGCCTCAAAGAACCACTTTAGTCAGAATAATTCAAGTCTTTTTTGCCGATTTTCTTTAAGTTCTTAGCTTTTACTTTCTCCCAGTATTTAGTCATTCTTAATGATCTTGCTTTACGATCCTCTTCTGAATAAACCCTTTTTGTATAATTAAAAGTTCTTACTTTAAAGTCGGTATTCGGATCTTTAATAACAAATTTTAATTTTTCGGATTTATTAAGTAAATCTTCGTAATTCAAATTTAATTCTTGCATGTCTTCTTTAATTTCTTTGATCCATAATGGCGGATTTTTTAAAGACCAAAATCGATCGATAATTCTCTTAGTAATCCTATCCTGAGGTAATCTTAACGAGTGTGCGCAGAAAGAAATTCGCTTCTTTTTCATAATATCGATTAAGTATTCCAAGTTTTCGTACAGAAATTTATTAGGCGATAATCTGTACTGATTTTCATTTTATATTTTTTGTTTATGCAGGTTCTATGAATTCTGCATTCAACTGATTTATTAATAATTATTAACCTGTGATTGTGAAAAAAATTGTGAAATTTATTAGGCGATAATCTGTACTGATTTTCATTTTATATTTTTTGTTTATGCAGGTTCTATGAATTCTGCATTCAACTGATTTATTAATAATTATTAACCTGTGATTGTGAAAAAAAAATTACAATAAATAATAATTCAGCAATAACAATAAAAAATATATGAAAAAATATCAAAAGGTATTAATGAAATAAAATTTTACGTACTTTTCATTTAAAAACAAATGTGTATATGTAATTTCGTAGGCGTACAAGGAAGTCATGCGGTGTCCACATCAGATTTTTTTCTGTTTTATGCGGTATTTAGCCTTTCCTTGAGGTTATATATTGGCCGTTTCTACCACGGAGACTGAACTTTTGGAACCCAACAAAATTACATTTTAACGCTTGTTTTTTCTTTTTATTTCATTACTTGATTTTTTTTTACGATATAAGTAATGGTAGCAGCAAATCGACGGTCAATATCAGCAGCTATCTCTTTATTCAATATTTCCTATTGTATTCCTTTAAATTATATAAAAATTAAATGAAATTCTGTTATGAAACCTGTTATTACTATTCATTTTGGAATCTAAAAAAAAGAAAATCTTTAATAGACTTTTTTCTTATTTAACTCTAATTCAAAATAAATACTTCTGCAGTTAAAAAAAAAAAATATCTATTCACTTATTTTTATATTGCAATTCTAAAAATTCTATGATAATTAAATTAAAATCAGCAGTGAAATTTAAGAATTGAAAAATGTAGTACAACAAAAAGAATACCGAATGTTTTTTTTTAATTGTACATTGAAGAAAATATTTTTCGGTACAGAAAAGTTTACTAGATCAAGAATCAAATGATAATCGGTCGACATATTAAATTTCTTGTTAATAATATATTTTTACAATTTCTTATTTGTGTTTTAATTAATTTTTAAAATTATTCGGATACATAATGAAAAAATAATAAGTCATTTTTAGGAAATATCATTTTATACTTTTAGATTAGGTTATATTCCTAAAAACAGTTACAAATTCATAACCCGAGAAATAAAGAGATTCATTTTACGGAATCGATGCAATCCTGATTCTAATATAAAATATTAATTTCCTTTTAGAAATTCATTTCCACGTTAACGAATGCCATTGTCTATTATAGATCTATTATTTATATTTTATATACAAGACTATAATACAATAAAATACAAACGATTTTACTCTACAAAAGTCATTTTTATGTTACCGGTTATTCAAAGCAGATAACGAAGTAATTACATTTACATTAAGACATTCAATATGTAAAAAGATTAAAATTACTGGTAAAACTAAATAGAACTGCAGTTATTTGTTCGTAAAAAATAACGCGTTAAATGATGGAAATAAATGATTACACAATATTATAAGTTATTAAAGTAATTCTAGAATATCGTATTATTAATAGAAATGAATAAAAGAGAAAGAAAATAAAGACAAAGAGAATTGTGCAAATAAAGGAAGAAGCGAGACAGAATGCGATTCCAACTCAGAAACGAGAAAAGGAATTATAAACAGCGATAATTACACTACTTGCAATAAAGGAAATTTCACATTCAAGATAAACATTTTCAAACAGGATTTTATAGGAAATACTGAAATCAACAGAAAATGTGCAATATTATAATAGATTTGAAAATAACAACCGACGCAAAGTTGGAATAAACGTACTTATAATAAAATATAAATATTTCTTTTCCTTTTACGATTTCGTTTTACGTTTAGTTATTTTTAAACAAATAATCATATCTCATGAAAGAATAGAAATTATCTACTAAAATTTAGTATCTCTCTCACTTTTGTATTCAATCTTACGATTGGTTGGCAGTGAGTGTCCAAAGTCTTCTATCATGTGCCTTCTTTTTCAGCACGACATAGATTTCCCAATTCATTTCCCTCGTAATCTATTTGATATACACTCCAGTCTTCCACTCCCTGATAATTCTTCCCTCAACAATAATTTGGAACCGCCCGTTTTGTAGTAGTATGTGGCCAATTAGCGCATCTCTTCTCTTTCCGACAGCATTTACGACTTTCCGTTCTTCATTCGTCACCCTAAGTACTGCATTATTTGTAACTCTGTCGATCAATCTGATCCTAAGCATCGGCATGTAGCATCACATTTCAAACGCCTACGGCTTCCTTCTTTCCGCAGTTTCGATCGTTCAACTTTTGCAACCGTACAGAACTACGTTCCATACGTACGTTTTTAAAAACCGTTTCCTTAAATTTATATTTGTAGTACAATACAAGTGTTTCCTTCTTTTAAAGGCGATTCTTGCTTGCGCAATTCTCATTTTTTTTCTTCAGAACTTCTCCCGTCTGGCATAATTGTACTGCCTAGGTATTTAAATTCATTAGTCTGTTAGAGAGTCTCACCGTTAAGTTTAATCTGTGCACTTCTATACACCCGACCGCATACCGTTTTTTGTTTTTTTTTTCTGTTTATTCTAACGTTGTAATCTTTATTTACGATCATATCCTTTTCAATATCTGTGATCACGACAATGTCGTCCGCAAATCGTAGAATATCAATTTTCCCTCCCCTGATGCTAATGCCCGCTCTGACTTCTTCCCTAACTTGATCTAATTCCTCTTATACCTAGGTGTTAAACAAAATAGGTGGCAATTCCGTTTAAACCTGTCAAATCCCTTTATGCACTTTTACCGTTTCTTGATCTCCTTCCATTCTGACGATTGCTTCCTCATTTCTATACAAGGTCCAGATGATCTTTCGATCCTTCAGTTTGATCCCTCTCTTTGCGAGTATGATGAAGTTTTTTGTCCTGTTCACGTTATCGGACGCGTTGCTTGAAAAGGTGTTCGATAAAAATGTAATATACAAATATATATTTTTTCTGTTACCGTAATAACAGAAATATAAGAAAGTAAAATAATTTTTCCCCCTTTAACGACTAACTCTAAAATTGTTAATACTTTAAATATTAGACAATTTTATTAGTTTACTAGGCTGTCGGGGTTAAAGGTACGGACCCTCCTGGATCCCTGGGACCAGGTCGGCCCAATTGAACCCCAGAGAAATCCCAGAAGCTCCCCGGGGCCTACCGTAGTAACAAAGAACTCGCTTCGTTGCCATTACCGTCTTGCGTAGATCTCCATTCGCTCACTTTCCTGCCTGAGTATTAGGCTCCGTTCCTTGGACCACCGCAGTGTTCGTTACCGACGGTTGACTATCAACCGTCGGTAACGAACAATGGTCGGTAAACAATACAGATAAATAACATTAATTAAATTATTCACACTTCATAGAAACCTGAAAAATAAACTAAATTACAAAAGAGAGAATAATAGTAGATATCGTAACTAAATTACACGCAACGTTGACTTTAAAAAATTCATAATTTATTTCTGTTATCGCGGTGACAGAAATACAATAATAAAATAAAAAGAACAATCATTTTTTTTTTTTAATAAACATATTTACCTCCTCTATGAATCATGAGACCTTGCCGTTGGTGAGGGGGCTTGAGTGCTCAGGGATACAGAGTAGCTGGACCGAAGGTGCAACCATATCGGAGAGGTGTCTGTTGAGAGCCAGACTAAGGAATGATTCCTGAAAGAGGGCAGCAGCTCTTTCAGTAGTTGTTAGGGGCGTGAGTCAGGACGACTTAAACGGCCGTATCAACATCACTCAGTCCTCTGAGTACTGCGCAGCTGAAAGCAATGGAAAACTACAGCTGCTTTTTTTCCAAGAAAATGTGGCTCTCTGCATTTTCACATAGCAATAATGGAGGCGCCTGTGTAGGCAGGCCACGTTTGGAGTATGTAAAACAAATTGTTGGGGATGTAGGATGTAGAGGGTATACTGAAATGAAACGACTAGCACTAGATAGGGAATCTTGGAGAGCTGCATCAAACCAGTCAAATGACTGAAGACAAAAAAAAAAAACATATTTAATTCACAATTACATCCCCAAGAGGCCTAGGGCCTTGATGAAATTGTGACTTAAAATCTTCCCTGGGGTAACAACGAATATGTCTTGCAGATTTGAATGCAATCTTTCGGTTTGTTCTTGAGTAATGCGAGAACAAATAAACAGACAAACTTTCGGCTTTATATATAAGATTATTATTATTATTGTAATTAGCTTAAAAAATTAGTACGTTTACTGAATTTTTATGGTTTTGATTGTTTATTTTGGCTGTCGATATTGGATTTGCCAACGGCCAATCCATGTTGAACACACCGGTAATGGATAATTACCGTTATTCTGTCGATAATGGATTGTCAAAAGTTAAAAGAATATGTCTTCTAGAAAGAGAAGTAACCTTTCTTATTATTTAATATCTGTTAAAAGAATGAGAGTATTTCGGTCCTCTGAAGCAGCTGAAGTGCGTGATTCTCGGTTAGCTGCGGACTGGGAGCGATACGGCCAGACTGGAGCTGTAGCTTTGTCTAAGGCAGGAGTGTGTCAGAGCTTCTACGTCAAAAACAAGGGAAACGTTGGAGAAAAGAGAGTTTTTCAGGCATTAATTGTTATTCATCAGTATTATCCTCACAACCATGAGAATAATATACACAGCAGAGTCCAGTTAGCTAGACGGATAGAGCGAGTGAAACGAGGCCTACCGGCTGGTATATTTATTCTATATATATAAAAGAACATGTCCTGATTGACTGATTCTTCAACGCTCAGCAGAATCTACTGAATACAATAAATTGATGAAAATTTGTATACGTGTTCTTACGGTGTAAGAACATACCAGAAAAAGGGTTTTTGAAATTCCGAGTTTAAAAGAATAAAACAAAGTAAAAAGTGATTAACTAATTTTTTTTTATTTCTCAGTGAAAAATAGAAATATCAAATTGAGTTTTGGTGTATGTAATTTTCATGTAAATGTCTAAAAACCAACTTTTTTAAATTTAAACTTAAAAGGGGCGAAGAAAGTTAAAAAGATTTTGAACAATGCTTGCAAATTTTCCCCATTTATGACTATACTAAACGAGACATTTAATAAATTGGGGCTAGCAAATACTCTTCAGATAATTATCTAAAAACTATTTTCGGTTAATTTTTTTTAATTTCAATTTTTTAAGGAGTGTGACGGCATACGGCAAAGCGGCTGAATTAACACAGTCATTATTACTCTACGTATGACGCGACTGGCTACATCTGCCTCCAGTTACTTGACTCAAAAACATAAAAGTAATTTAAAAGAAAAATAAAAGTTAGAAACGAAATATCGTCACTTCCTAGTGGTATATGTCAGGTAACGATAAGAACAGGGCAATACATTTTTACCCGTTCGAAGTACGGGTAACCGCCCGTACTGTTACGTATTAGTTGATTAAACTAAATACTTTTAATATGCAGCCCGACCATTTTTAAATCCGCATTCTTACATCATTCAAAGTTAAAGCCCGTACTGACCAAGCTGTTGCTGATGGTTTTTGTAAATTGAACAGGGTTTAATTTTTATTTATGCCCCTTGGAATAAATAAAATTAGGGGGATCCGGGGAAAAGAGCCCTCTTGCTAGACGGGAAGGGCGAGTGAAGCGGGCCCTGGCCGCTAAACATTCCCGACGTCGGAAACATCCCACTGATATTCCATCTTCCGACGGGAAACTCAAGTAACCGTATAGCGCAGGCGAAGCCGCAACAGGTCTGTTAGTATAAATATGTATATATAAGTTAATAATTCAAATGAAGATATATAAAAACATTTAGGTTTTGTCTTAGCATTTAAAAAGAAAATCAATCATTAGTTTTTTCTTTTTTATAAAACAAATTTTAGTCGCTATTTAAATCTAGTAAGTTTTCATCGTAAAAAACAACGATTTTAAGTTAAAATCAGTTGCGGCTCGCGTATAGACAGAGTGAAACTGCAAACCCCCTATTTTCACTTGATATTATCGATAACATTTAATATAACGAATCCTTTTTTCTTGAATTATTTATTTATACTTGTACAATATATAATCCTTAAGTTTAATGTTAGTAGCCATCCCTCAGTTTATGAAAAAGTTACAACACTTTTTCTATGGAACTGTGCGCTTCACAGTTACAGCGGCGTAGTGCTTGGCTGTTGCGCGCATAGGAAGTTGCTGCGAGGGAGAGAGAGCACTGTTGCTCCTGCAGTGCCGAACCTGGCATCCTGGTGGAAGAAGTTTTTTTTTACTCCGCGTGAGTATGGAACGTTTCTTGTTCGTTCTCTTTTGCTAGTTTAGTCGTGGAAAGAATATGAAAGCGATTTAGTCGATTTTTTCAGTGGTGATCAGAAGATGGCGGAAAGCAAGTTGCTTGCTCTCTGATCCCCAAATCTATTCAAAAACACACTGGAAGTGCGAAAGAGAAGGGAATTACTAAAAAATAATTACCTATTTGTTTCTGTGTACGTAGAAATTTAAATTAGGCACCGTTGGACCATAGTAGTTTTAAGCGCACATTTTATTAAGTTATTATCTAATAATACTAAAGAATATTATCTGTTGGCATTTTATTATTTATTCGGTTAATCCGAATGCAGTTTTTAAGCGTAATGTGGCTTAAGAACCGTGTACCGTATTCTTGAATGTGATAAAGTATAAAATTAAATTATTATCCTGCTTCCCGCTATTCTATTTCATTCATTTTTTCGGTTCTTTTATTTTACAGAAAACTTTAACCTCGATCTTGAAAAGGCTCAGAAAAAATTTTTCTGGAGCAGCACTCCTACTAATTTTAGCTACGAGCCGCCACTGGTTAAAATAAATTGTTACTGATTTACGATATAACAAATCTTACTTCAAGAATGACACTCGTATATATATTTACACGTATATTTTTTTTTGTCTTCAGTCATTTGACTGGTTTGATGCAGCTCTCCAAGATTCCCTATCTAGTGCTAGTCGTTTCATTTCAGTATACTCTCTACATCCTACATCCCCAACAATTTGTTTTACATACTCCAAACGTGGCCTGCCTACACAATTTTTCCCTTCTACCTGTCCTTCCAATATTAAAGCGACTATTCCAGGATGCCTTAATATGTGGCCTATAAGTCTGTCTCTTCTTTTAGCTATATTTTTCCAAATGCTTCTTTCTTCATCTATTTACCGCAATACCTCTTCATTTGTCACTTTATCCACCCATCTGATTTTTAACATTCTCCTATAGCACCACATTTCAAAAGCTTCTAATCTTTTCTTCTCAGATACTCCGATTGTCCAAGTTTCACTTCCATATAAAGCGACACTCCAAACATACACTTTCAAAAATCTTTTCCTGACATTTAAATTAATTTTTGATGTAAACAAATTATATTTCTTACTGAAGGCTCGTTTAGCTTGTGCTATTCGGCATTTTATATCGCTCCTGCTTCGTCCATCTTTAGTAATTTTACTTCCCAAATAACAAAATTCTTCTACCTCCATAATCTTTTCTCCTCCTATTTTCACATTCAGCGGTCCATCTTTGTTATTTCTACTACATTTCATTACTTTTGTTTTGTTCTTGTTTATTTTCATGCGATAGTTCTTGCGTAGGACTTCATCTATGCCGTTCATTGTTTCTTCTAAATCCTTTTTACTCTCGGCTAGAATTACTATATCATCAGTAAATCGTAGCATCTTTATCTTTTCACCTTGTACTGTTACTCCGAATCTAAATTGTTCTTTAACATCATTAACTGCTAGTTCCATGTAAAGATTAAAAAGTTACACGTATAAGCTTATAACAAACAGCAAACATATATATAATTAAAATTTTGTAAGGGTTTTCGAAATTTGGCTCTAGTTTTTAAATTCTATAATATTTTTTAATATCGTAATAGTCTTTTAATTATTAAAAATGGCTCTAATAACTGTAATGCTAAATGTAATACAGTTTAGTCCGTTCTTCGAAGAAGAAACAATGTATATGTACTACAATAATGAAGAAAAATATGAAATGTTTTATATCCATTCATATTCATCCATTTCCATTATCATTTCGTATATTACCATCCAAATCATCATTTTTAAATTACCGCTATCATATAGACCAGGAAATATATGCGCCGTGTATTTATTTTCGTTCCAAGATAATAGATAGATTACATATATAAATAACGAATAATATGTCTTTTAAATGTATTTGAACAACACAACGGACACAAAACAAACACACACAATCTTCTTTTGTTTTAAACAAAAAGTTAACCGGGAAATTTTCATCCCATATGTCTGTATAATAAAATTATGCGGGTTAGCTAACTTCAAAAGCGATGAAAAGGACGGAAACGTTATTTAAATATACTTTTTACGTAAATAAATAAATTCCTTTGATCCTTTTTTTGTTAAAACTCTTGGGTCACTTAACTGTACGGTGTCCATTTTTTAAAGTAATAAATACTTATATAAAAATATTATTAAATATAACTATTTAAAAATTCTAGCAAAAGTTAAACGATGCCTATTTACGTTTTTTTTTTTTTTGTCTTCAGTCATTTGACTGGTTTGATGCAGCTCTCCAAGATTCCCTATCTAGTGCTAGTCGTTTCATTTCAGTATACCCTCTACATCCTACATCCCTAACAATTTGTTTTACATATTCCAAACGTGGCCTGCCTACACAATTTTTTCCTTCTACCTGTCCTTCCAATATTAAAGCGACTATTCCAGGATGCCTTAGTATGTGGCCTATAAGTCTGTCTCTTCTCTTCTTTTAACTATAATTTACGTTTTAATTATTTAATAATTACTGCGATTACTGTTGTATACAACGTTTAGTTTTTACGACTAATATTTTGTACGTGTTGTCACATGAGACCCAGGTATCTTGAACATTAATAGATTAATGTCTATTATAGATATTGTAACAATAACAGAGTAGGAGGATAAGGGGAATAAGGGAGGCCTGAATAGTTCACAAATAACTCCTAAAATACGATCTTAAATAAATAAAATATCTCGTAAATTAACGAGTAGAAATATTTTTAACAGTTAAAAAACTAGACTGGGATAGGAAATGAAAACATTTCAATTTTAAAATAATAGGTACCGGTAGTAAAAGTAAACGATGAGGAAAGGGAAGCTATTTTAAAAAATAGGTTGTAATTTATACCGGTTGATTTTACAGTATTTACGAGAAGTTATCTCTCAAGATCGTTTCGTTGTAAAAGCATTTATTCTGAAAACTTTATAAAGTTTATACTACTTCTCTACGTAATCGCTACAAGAATTAAGACATTTATCGTAGCGATCGATACACCTGCTTAAATATACCCTCTTCGTATTCTTTTGCCGCCAGTCCATTTAGCTACTGATTAACAGCATTTTTAGTTCATCGTCACCTGCGAATCGCTTACCGCTCAAAACCTCTTTCAATTTCCCAAACAAATAGTAATAACAAGGAACTAAGTCTGGACTTTATGGTGGGGGATCGTAAATTTCCCATCCGAATGTTGTCAGTAAATCACGTGTCAGACCCGGACCCGTAATATGTGGACATGCATTATCTGCAGCAGGACGACGTCATCGGTGAGCCGCCCAGGTCGCCGATTTTGAATGCCTGGTCAAAACTACGTAGAGTTTTTCAGTAGGCTTCTGCATTTATAGTCGTTACATGCGGCATGAAATCGATCAGGAATATGCCAAACCGATCCTAAAAGACTGTGGCCATAACGTTGCGTCCAAATGTCTGCGACTTGAGCTTTGTCGGTCTGGTTGGTGATTGAGTATGACGCCATTCACTTGATTGCCGTTTTCTCTCTGGCGTGTAATACAAAATCCACGTTTCATAGTCGGTAACGATTGAATTAAGGAACCCGTCGCCTTTTTATTTTTAGCGCATCAAAAATTCCAAACGTCACAAAAAACTCAAACGGGTTCTGCCGTTTGGATTTTTTTGTGACGTTCCGTTAAGACGTGCGACATCCGACGTGTACAACCTTTCTGAAGCCTAAACGGTTATGAACAATGCGACCGATAATAGCTTTTGAATGATCAGGAAAAAGAAGGGCCGCTTCAGAAATCGTTGAGCGACGATCTTTTCTGATTTCATCATCGACGGGTTTCAACAAATCCTCGGTGATTATCAAGGGCCTCCCCGAACGTTCTTTATCGTGCACATTAAGCCTGTTATCTCTAAACCTTTCGCACCATTTTAGGACGTTTCATTCGTTCATTAAATTATCACCTAACGGCAAACAACTGCCTATGAATTTCAGCCGGCTTAACGTTTTGACGGTTTAAAAAACGTACGACTCCACTTATTTCACAGCCGGTGGCAACATCTATTTTCCTATTCATTTTATAATGTAATAACTCATTCTTAATCAAAGATACTACACGGGACAACTTACAGATAACAAAGGAATGTTTACATTACTAGCGTGGCCATGAATGACACAGATTCGCCGACCTTAAGGAAAGAAATTTCCCAGCGAGCTATACTTTAGAGAAACCTCGCGTACGTAAAGAAATATGAGAATGGAAAGAAAAGTTTGAAAATGAAGTAACTACCCCAAAAACGTTGTTAAAACAATGTTAACATTTAAAAAATTGTATTATTAAACGTTTTATCAGAATCACATTTTAACAATCTTTGGTACAAACCAAATCCGATTTAAATTTTTTTGAACTTATTGCTAGGAGAGGAAAATTCGGTGTAAAAATAAAGGAGAATAAAACAAATGTAATGAAATTTGATAAAAAGGAAAATAATAAGGAATTAAATATTGAATTTGTTGATTTAATACATCGGAAGTTAAAAAATTTTATTTAGTAAGTAGAATTACAAACGATGAAAGAAGGTGTAGAAACGAAAAATATACTGCGGCATGGCAAGAATAGGTTTTATGAATAGAACAAATTTGTTAGTGCGAAGTGCAGATTTAAGAACTGAACAGAAATTCTCAGTTTCTGCTACTTTATAGGCCTCTACCGACATTATATTGTTCAATATGTAAACAATTATCAATATTATTACAAAAAATTTTAAAAACTTTGTTTATACTTTTTAGTCGTACTTTAATCAATTTATTACATTGCATGACTTTAATTAGCAGGTTAATTTGGATTTCAAAAGATAACATCATACATTGAAGTTAAAATATCAAACACATTTTCAAACATTTATTATACAAAGTAACGAAACAGTGAAGTTTAATGGAGCCGAGTGAATTATGCGGAGCCAAGTGAATAGTCAGGACCTGTGCCTCAACATACTGCCGCCAAAAATCATCTTTATATATATATATATATATGATTGGTAAAATGTTGTCAAATTCGAAAAACTCCCGTACCAAGTTTTGTCATTTTTTATGTCAAACGGCTATCGGATTTATTATCCGCGATCCCAAAAACCCCGGATAGCCGTTTTGGAGATTTTGTTATTTTTTTCATCCGCTTCCTTAATTTATCGCCGTACGTGGAGGTTTGCAAAAGTAATGGTGGAATATTGTATTGTAACCGGATTAAGATCGGGTTAGTACTCGTGCAAAATTTCATCAATCGGCAATTTCAGGAAGTATGTTAAATTAAGGAAGCAAAATTTAAGGACAAACATAAAAAAAAGCATTGTGAGTTAAAGAAAAGAAAGTGAAAATGAAAGCGTATTTGCAAATAAAATATGTCAGATAACGTTTTCACTGGTAGGAGGATACTCAGAAGATTAAATCTGCGCCTGAGAGGAGAGACAATTGTTGAGGTGGAAAGGGATAAATATCTAGGGGTGTTACTGGATAAACACCTCAAATACTCCAGCCATGTGGCCATGATCTGCGACAGAGTGGAAACAACAATCCGTGCCATGCGAGGTCTCTTTGCGGGACAAGGAATTCCACGTGCGTCGAAGAGGAGACTTATCACCTCGGTGATAACGTCGTCTCTGTTGTACGCCGCCCCGGTATGGGCCGATGCGGTTAATGTCCAGCGCAACAGAAGAAAATTAATTAGCAGTCATAGGAAGTCGCTTCTGGGGGTAGTTTCGGGGTACCGAACGTTATCGTATGATGCACTGTGCGTGCTTTCTTCGGTTCCCCCGATAGAATTGCAGATTAAAGGACAAAAACTGAGGGCGTCCGGTGTAGCCAAAGATGATGCCAGTTCTATTATACGAGAACAATGGAAGGTGGCATGGGCGGGTTCAGCAGTGGCCGCATGGAAGAAGAATTATCCCGGACCTGGATGCTTGGCTAGATCGCTCTCATGGTGAATTAGATTACCACACAACGCAACTCATGTCGGGACATGGTGCGTTTGAACAATACCTGCATAGGTTTGGCAGGAGAGAGTCACCAATCTGTTGTTACTGCGATGCGGTTGACGATGCCGAACACACTATTTTTGAGTGCAGACGATGGGAGGAACAACGTATAAATGCAGGACTGATGCATATCCGAACGGAGCAGCTCTCGGAGTGGCTCTTGGCTATGTCCGCAAACTGGAATAATTTTGCAATATTTGCAAGAACAATTATCAGAATAAAAGAAGATGATGCAAGACGACTGGGATACTGAGGGGTGTAGTTTATAGTAGGGCTGGGCGGACAGCCCCGTTCCTGAGGGCTCACATGCCCTGGATTGTGGGTTCCCGTGATGGAGCGGGGACTCCTGGGGTCTATTAGGTGCGAATGAATGAAAAGACCGAGACCCGGCCGGCGGTGTGGGTTCCCGGATACGCTTTGGCGGCTTCGGCTCCTGCGCCGTCGGTTTGAGGCTGGCAAAAGGAAAGACCGAGACCCGGTCTCTAGCGGGGGGACTGGGAACGGCATAGCCTGGCCTGGTTCTTACGTTGGAGATTAGAGGCAGGCAGTTAAAAGATCCGGAAAGGACACGTCTCCGAGCCGAGTATACTTAATTAGATGTCCGGCTCGGGGATGTAGGGCAAAAAAGTAATTTTGGTGGTCAGATGACCACCAAAATTACCAAGGATTACAATTTGGTTCTTTCATTCTGTATTCAGTTAGTAGAGGAACATTATAATTTTTTTTTTGTATTTTAAAGAATAATATTAACAATTTTTTTTTGACGAATAAAAGCCACTATAAAATCTTTGAAAAGCTTTTACGTGGGAAATGTAATTTTGTAGCGCATGAAAAATGCCACGCCTGAACCCAGACCCTCAGTGAAAGGCTGCGATGCTATCACTCCATCACTGCTCGGCTTTCAAACAAATTCATTCACCTTGAATGGCGTATTTTTCGATTACACCTAGTAATTTAAAACTTGCAATTTAAGTCCTTCTTACATATTTAATCGATGAATGTTTCAACAACGAAATATATCCCAGCTCTCTTAAGACGTTGGTAGTCATTTCACCCATTTAAGAAAAGTTCGAAGCTTAATTTACAAAGTAATAAACCAATTTACTTATCGACCGATTTCTCTTAAGTATTTGAAATAATTATCAAAAATAGACTTTTACTACTTTTTGAAACGAATAACGTACAACATTCAGCACGGTTTTAGGAAATTTTTACCGAAACAGGTATTTCCCAGATTTTTGGGAAATATTTTAAATTATTTCGTATAATGAAAATACTCCATTTAAATTTTTTTTGAAATACCAGTAAAGCGTGTCATTTAATTTCAAATTTCTTGCTGAGGATACAATTAGTAGCTATGGTATCAGAGAAACCGGTTACCTTACCGATGTAAAAAGGGAAATGGAAATTAATCTTATGAATTGGAAATTCATAAATAAGTTTTACCTTATAGACCTCAACAATAGACGACTTTCAAAAAATATATTAAAAAATTTCGTTTGTGTACTGTAATTGTAAATATTTATTGAATAAAAAAATATTGATAAGTTTTTTAATCAATGAAAAGATAAGAACTGACCGAGTCGGGGCTGTCACTGAACGTGATAATCTATGATGAAAGTAATAATAATTATTGAAGGAAATATCTGAAGATAAAAAAATCAAGTTTTATAATCGTTAAACATCAGTCCATAAAGTAGAGTAGATAAAATTAAAAAAAAATTATATATATTTTTGGATGAGTTACATATAAAACGTTGGTAATTTTTTCTCAAAATTGTTTGTGTCTTTTTTTTTATTGTATAAAAATTCTTTAAAATGATTATAATCTGTAATATACAGAAGATGTTTCTGAATATTTTAAGCTCAGAGTCATACCAATCTGATAATTTATGCTTAGGGCTTCCGTCAATTCAGACAACAGAAAGTATTAACAATTACAAACACGACTGTTAAAAAAATCGTTGCTCTTTAATATAGGATAATTAAAGACCGTGCGGATGACATTTTTGTATATAATATATGTTTTTTCAAATTATTAAATATATTTAAACACACAAACCACACACACTCCTAATATATAATATATATATATATACATATACGAGGTGCGACAATAAAGTAATGAGACTGATTTTTCTTTGCAAGATGTGGCAACCCTGCAGCTTGCGTAGGCACACCATCTTTGACCTTGGTCTATAAGCTACTTCTAGTCCAAGCGGCACATTGATGCAACTGCTCAGTCGTGCGTTGTGCTGTAATATGTGAACACGTGTTTGTATCTCTCGTCACAGAAATGAAACCGCAAAATATTGCGCAACGGTATGCCATTTCTTTTTGCGTTAAATCGGGTGAAAACGCGACGACAACTTACGGTAAACTTCAGAAGGCTTTTGGAGAGGAGGTTATGTCAAGAGCTCAAGTTTTTCGGCGGCATAAAATTTTTAGTGAAGGCAGAACGAATGTTGAAGATGAAGACCGCAGTGAACGACCATCAACCTCATGGACAGATATCAACTTGACCAGGGTGCGTGAAATCGTACGATCTGATCGAAGATTATCCGTGAAAATGATTGCAGAAGAAGTCAACATCGATCGAGAAACGGTTCGTCTAGTATTAACTGAAGATCATGGTATGAGAAAGATTTGTGCAAAAATGGTCCCCAAAAATCTCACACAACAGCGAGAAACACGGTAAAGTTGGTTTTTTCAATACGATCCAGAGACAAAACGCCAAAGTTCGCAATTGTGCTTAAAGGGATCACCCAGACCAAAAGAAGCTCGCATGTCAAAGTCAAAAGTGAAATGCACGCTTGTGTGCTTCTTCGATTCCAAGGGAATTGTTCATAAAGAGTGGGTGCTTCCTGGGCAAACAGTTAACCGATATTTCTACAAAGAAATATTAGAAAGACTTCGTAAACGAGTTCTTCGTGTCCGTGCCAACATCGCTGATAATTGGATTATGCATCACGATAATGCGCCATCCCATACTGCTCTGTCGTACAGCAATCTTTAACCTCAAAACAAATTTCAGTACTACCACAGCCACACAGCCACCTTATTCACCAGATATCGCTCCGTCCAACTTTTTTCTATTTCCAAGAGTCAAAATGGCGGTCAAGGGATACCATTTTCAAACAACCCATAATGTCCAAAAAGCCGTGACGAGGGTCTTGGAGGATATTACAGAAGATTAGTTCCAGAAATGTTACCGTCAATGGCAGAAGCGCTGGAATAAGTGTGTGCAATCAGAGGGGAACTACTTTGAAGGAGACAACACTAAACATGACTAATACGGTAAGCAACATTTTTTTTCACATCAGTCTCATTACTTTATTGTTGCACCTCGTATATATATGTATGTATGTTTGTTCCTGTGAAAGACCGAAATTAGAGAATGTCAATATTCTCCGGTGAATGTCATACGAAATTATTTGCATATATTATTATTTGGATCTTCGTCGGACTATGTTAACAAAAGTTGGACCTTCGCCAGTATATGCTGACAAGTATATGTTCCAGTAGAGGTCGAAAAATCGACCTCAGAATCATAACTGAACATCGATAACAGGAAAAGCAAAATAAAGAAGAATAGTGACCGTTTAAATATAGGGTTATAGCGTATGTTGAAAATTAAATAGGTCAATAAAATACGAAATTAACAAGTTTTACGACGAGGAGATGAACAACTTTTTGCAATATCTTGTAACAAAATATGTTACTGGCGAGTTCAGTATTAAGTTGATCAGGTTTACTTAATTTTATGATAAAGGAACGAGTAGAAAGTAAAAGCTGTTGAGGAACACAAAGATTGGTATTTATAAAAATAATAATATAAAACAAATATAGGATGTAGTAAATAAAATTTATACATTAAAGGATTATCACGGAACTTAAATAATGGAAAATATCTAAGCTATCACTAAACTAATATTAATTTATTAATAATCAATTAATTAGTTGAAAATCCACAATAAAATACGAAACAAATGAATCACAGATGAAAAAAAATTAAAAAAAAAAATTTTTTTATGTGATTAACTGCGATATTTTTTTGTACAGAGAAAATATATTTGACAGTATATAATTTGCGTACACTCAGTTTTTAACCGGACATTCTGGAATCAATTTTATAATAAGGGATATATAGTGTCAGGCATTTCTACCTGTATTTGTGTGACAGGAATGAAAAAAAAATTAAGGATTTGTTTTGTAAAAAGTTCTTGGTATAAGGATTTAAAGGAAACGTCATGATTGTTAACGACAAAAGCCTAAATAAATCTTTTAATTTATACGTAAGTATAGCCTGTCTGATAAGCTGTTTCCTTTACAAGTTTTTGTTGGAATTAAAACAAGCTCTACATATGACATTATGTCGTTACAAATTAAAATGATAAACCGTTCTTACGACGATCACTTTATAAAATAATACTTGCGTATCTATCAGTAAAATCAGTCAAAAACCAATTTATGTCTCGCCTACTCACTGATAAATATCAATATAGCGTGAAAAAATCTCATATTTAAATCTCAAAAAAAAATCGGATGTGGCACCACGACTTCCTTGTACGCCTATAAATTACATATACGGAAAATGAAAAGTACCTAAAATTTTATTTCATTAATAACTTCTGATATTTTTGCTTTCTGTTTATTGTTATTAATGAATAATTATTTATCGTAAATTATTTTTTTTACAATCAGAGGTTAATAATTAATTATTAATAAATCAATATATTTAAATTAAATTGTACCTTCCTGTTGTAAGATTCAAATATTTCATTAATTAAAATTTCATTTGGCTATAACGCTGAAACCGATGAAAATAAGTACCGCTTATGATATATCGTTGAAAAGCTCTTAATGAGAGCTTATTAAAGCAGTTAAGAAAAAGTCAAAGATCCAAATTTTTTAGATTTTAGGCTTTTTTTGACACTTTTGGTCCAGTCGATTGCAATCAAAAGGGGAGGTGCAAAACTAGATATTACGACAGTCCTAAATCCAAAATTTCAACATCCTACGGCTAATCGTTTTTGAGTTATGCGAGATACATACGTACGTACAGACGTCACGTCGAAACTAATCAAAATGGATACAGAGATGGTCAAAATTAATATTTCAGTTGAAATCTGAAAACCAAAATTTTCGCGATCACAATATTTTTTACTTCGTACAAGGAAGTACAAAACTCAACACATATATACAAATAAATAAGTATTTATTTTTAAATTATCTAAGTAAATATATAATAATTTTTTGTAAAAAATTCCGCATCCTAACAACGTTTGCTACTGAGGACTGCATCTGGATTTTTGTCTGACGCGGAGGAGTCATGTCAGGAAGAGAAGGACACAGCTTAACATTGATTTCAGTGAAATTTACTAGTTACGAGACCGGGGATCGCAACTATCATTTTCTAACAAATGATTGCTATATTTAGCGGTCTTGGAACAGATTTGGATGATCTTACATTGGAGTTTTACAGCGATTCCTGAATAAACTGTTGAGAAATATGACAGAACATCGGTGGTTTTCGAAAGACACTGAAATCTGGGATTGCCAACCGTTCGACAGGACATTCGGCGATTAAGTATAAAATACAAAATAATATTGAACAAACATGCGAACTGGATTGCGGTTAACCTTTTGTAAGTCACGAGGGCGTTAGGCGCCTAAGGCGACTGTATATATTAGTTATTTCTCCGAGATTTGAGGTGAATCAACTACCCAAGGGTGTAGTGCATCGTTAAAATTCTTCATTTCGTTTATATATATAGTACATATTTTAACGAAATATGTTCGAATTGAGTAACCTGCACAGCAATGAGCTTCTTTGTTCGAGTGATTTACTGCAAGTTAAAATTCTGTTGTCAATTACGTCGATTTTTTTGTTGAATATTCATGTTTAATTCATTGATAGTGTGAGGATTTATTGCATAAATTCTACCCTTTATAGATCTAAAGAAAATAATCGCGACTAGACAAATCTGGGGAACGCGGAGGAAACCGGCTTTTGATGACAGTTCGTTCTTCAGGAAAAGCCGTATGGACTCATACCAGTGAATCGTCGATGTGTGACGCGTTACGCCGTCGTAAAAAAAACCGTACTCTTTTTTAAATACCTGGTTATTATTAAATAATGTTTAAATTTATAAATCAAATATGTTACGCGACATAAAATATTATTTTACAACTATTTTATCATTTAAAGAAAAACAAATTTTTCAAGAAAATTGCCACTGTAATAATTCACTGAGATAATTCACTGAAAATTGCCACTGAGATAATTTAGCATATTATTACTCTGCAAACAGTTACAAAATATAACAGGAAAATCGATTCTAACGGTAAAACAAATCGGATGGGGCTGTGTCGGAGTGCACGGCCGTTGGTTTAACGTGAAACGTTACAGACTTTAGATGAAGTTCCTCCGAGCTACAGACCGACCGATGGGAGAATCACTATCGTATTTTTTTTAACTAAACTGTAATTCTCCGATGGAAAATTTTAGTTCCTTCATTTGGCCAACTTTACAGATAAATTGGTTGGTCTGTATCAGCGAGTCACTTTTCAGTGTATTGGGTGGAAAAAAAAACAAAATATTGACTGCGTACAAGATAGAATTTTAACATAAAACAAATACTAAACGGTACGTGATATTTATTTCGACTAATATTGGACGACAATTTTCTTTAACATCGGTCTATGATATGAGAAGAATCGTAACACATAGTAAGCAGCGTGTGCAGACGATGGGAGGAGCATTGTATAAATGCAGGACTGATGCATACCTTACCGGAGCAGCTCTCGGAGTGGCTCTTGGCTATGTCCGGAAACTGGAATAATTAGGCAATATTTGGAAGAGCAGTTCTCAGAATAAAAGATGAGGCAAATCGACTGGGATACTGAGGGTTTTAGTATATAGTAGAGCTGGGCGGACAGCCCCGTTCCTGAGGGCTCAGATGCCCTGGTGTGTGGGTTCCTGTGATGGAGCGGGGACTCCTGGGGTCCGTTAGGTCTGAATAAATGAAAAAACCGAGACCCGGCCGGCCGTGTGGGTATCCGGATACGCTTTAGCAGCTTCGGCTCCTGCGCTGTCGGTTTGAGGCTGGCAAAAGGAAAGACCGAGATCCGGTCTTCGGCGGGGGGGACTGGGAACGACATAGCCGGGCCTGGTTTCTTCCGTCGGAGATTAGAGGCAGACAATTAAAAGATCCGGAAAGGACACGTCCCCGAGTCGAGTATACTTAATTGGATGTCCGGCTCGGGGATGTAGGAAAAAAAATAATAAGCAGCGGTAGAGGTGTTGTGCCGTCGGCGTCGTTCAATGAGCGCGCGACACTCCCGAAGCAGTCTCGCTCGCATCGGGATACCTGTGCGTAGCCCGCAACCTTCCTTTTCCAACGATGTGCGTAATTTATATTTCCGGCTTGCATTTTGTACGGGCTGAGGCTGAAATTTTGAATTTTTATACTTTTTTACACGTAAATATTGTCCAAAATACATTTATCATTACTTAAATCGATCTATCTTGACAAACTCTAAACAGAAACACACGAATCACCACGCTTCCACGTCTAAGTCGTGAGCTACACCGAATGGAAATGAGCGAGACCCCCAGTTTTGGCCGATCTGCGCTGTGCTCCCTCCCTATCAACCCGCTCGACAGTGACGCAAAATCAAGTCGTATCGACGGAGCTGACCATGTACGTTTTAAAATGATACGCATTTACGTCTCTGAGATAGTTAAGGAGTTATTAAGGCGGAACGATGTAGACCTTTTCGTTACGCTACAAATTTCTGTTCTGGTACCCGTATGTTTCGGTGTGATTTTAAAAACGTTTCACGTCAAAAGAACATCCCAACCCCACCACCCTCTGGAATTTTTTATATGAATCAACGTTTTAGTGTCATATTCCATCTTCTAAGCCCTGATTTTAACTCCGAAATAATTAACCGCTGAATATAATCGCCGCTATCGTATGAAAATTCCCGGACGTATCAAACCGCGATTTATTCATTCTAGTTACAAATCACTGATATTTCACTTTGATCTTTGATTTTCAGATACGGTACGTAATTATAAAGGTAAATGTATTCTGAACTCGGAAACGTTTTCTATGAAAATGAATAAAATAATATACAGTTAACGTTAATTCTATTTTATAAATATTCTTTTGAGAGTTTGCTATAACGTCAGATCTTGAAAAGCCATTCGAAAAAAAATTATTTATAACTAAACGGGTTAAGACCATTCGCGCATTATCCAAGATGACGTCAAAAAATCAATGTAAATTCAGATTTCAATGCCGCTCAGTACCTACTCCAGTCCGATTTAAAAACGTAACTGAGTTATTGTGTAGAAAAACCAGATTATTCAATTTCGATAATAAGCAAGCGTATGTAAGTCGGTTACTTAGAATTCATCAAACAGTTTATCATGTTTCCGTTCGGTAGATTTTTTTCTCTAATTTATACACTTGAGAAATATTATAAAATATCAGTCTTCATTACCCGTGTAAAATAGTTTGATCGATTTTTCCGCACCCAGATTTTGTTCTTAAACCAAAATTTATATACTTCCATATTTAAATTATTTATTTAAGCTGTAAAATATCAATATTAAACCCTAAAAGCGCATTAAAGCAAAATAGCAATTTTTTTTTTTTACCCAAACAGATCACCTTTGAACACGTTAGATCATTTATTTATTTGCGATCGTTCCTTTTATTCTGTTTTTCTATCTGCCCAGTACCTCTTTCATCTTTCTGATATATCTTTCCTTCAGTCTTCAAAAAGTTCAGCTCTGTTGTTCTTGCGTTTTGGCGCTTCTGGGAACCTTTTATTTTCATTTTTTTATATTCTTTTTAAGATTTCTCTTTCTCTTATAATTTCTTCAGTTCTTTTTTGTCTTCTTTGACTTGTGTAAACCGTTTGCCTTTAGCTTTTTTACTTTGGAAGAAATCAAATATTTGTTTATTCAATCTATTGTTATTTATTCTAAATAAACGGGAGAAAAATAGAATAAATTTCCTTATCGTGTTTGACGGTTTTCAATTCAGTAGAAAGTTTGTTAATTGGAATTAATTTTACGTGATTATTTTTAAATTTAGACCTAAAACTTTTCTTATAGTTTTCCTGTCTTTCTTTTCTAAATCTTCTCGTAGACGTTTGTTGCACAGTCTTAGGGGTTTCTGCTGCATATGATGCCTACAGCATTATATCAGTTTTATAATGTCGAAATTTTGTGTTCTACGATAAAGACTGTTAGTTATATGCGTTTTTCGTTAGCTGGAAAGCTAACGAAAAACTGTTATAATATTATAACTGTTAACGCTTTTTTATCAAAAGAATTCCAACCGATCTGTTTGTTCTCCAAGATATTTGAAATTATCCACTTTCCTATTTTTTTTTATTATTGTTTATACTAAAGAAATTCGGGGAATTTTTATCATCAGTCAAAATTTCGTTTTCTCAAACGCGATTTTTAGACCCTTTTCAGCAGCTTGTTTTTCTAATTCTTTAATTCGTTGTTCAGCTTCTTTCGGGTTTTTAGCTAAATGCCGTATCATCAGCGAAAGCTAAACAATTAATCTTTAGAGTGGAGAAAGCTCTTCTTGTCTTACGCCGGTTTCGATGGGAAAAGGATCAGATATTTCTCCCAGAAATTTTATTATAGTGTTAGTTAATATTACTTTTGTTTTGCGGTTTTTTAAAAAATCTAAATCCAATTTTGTTAATGTTAAAAAAGTGATGTTCTATCTACCGAATCGTATGCTTTTCAAAAGCAATAGAAATTATAATAACATACGTTCTACTTTGACATTTACAATATTCCATAATATTTTTGAGATTAAAGAAAGATTTGCTCTGCGCAAGACCTATTTTTCCTAAAACCACCCTGATATTAACTCAGTTGTGTATCCAGTTGAAGTTTAGCAAGATTAAAAAGTGGTTTAGACAGAATTTTGTATATAACTACAAAGGTTTGTTAGCGAATTTTATTTAAAAAATTTATTTAAATTTTTTTTAAGTAAACTTTTCGTAAATAATTTTACGTAGGTTTGATCTTTAATTAATATAGCAGCTCCTTTCATTGCAATATTTTTTTTTTGTCTTCAGTCATTTGACTGGTTTGATGCAGCTCTCCAAGATTCCCTATCTAGTGCTAGTCGTTTAATTTCAGTATACCCTCTACATCCTACATCCCTAACAATTTGTTTTACATATTCCAAACGTGGCCTGCCTACACAATTGTTTCCTTCTACCTGTCCTTCTAATATTAAAGCGAGTGTTCCAGGATGCCTTAGTATGTGGCCTATAAGTCTGTCTCTTCTTTTAACTATATTTTTCCAAATGCTTCTTTCTTCATCTATTTGCCGCAATACCTCTTCATTTGTCACTTTATCCACCCATCTGATTTTTAACATTCTCCTATAGCACCGCATTTCAAAAGCTTCTAACCTTTTCTTCTCAGATACTCCGATTGTCCAAGTTTCACTTCCATATAAAGCGACACTCCAAACATACACTTTCAAAAATCTTTTCCTGACATTTAAATTAATATGTAATATATATTTTACTTTTCAGAATGTCGCCTTTCTATGCCCTTAGTAAAAAAGAAACAGTTTAAATATAAAAAGAAAACCGCACTACTGCCTGTGCGGTTTTCTGTTTAGTAATTGTAAAATTTAACTCTAAAAATTCTTACATGAATTGTTATAATCTATCTGGTAACTTCTAGAATCGTTTGAAAAATTATAAACGAATTCACGCTAAAGTTGTTCGTACTGTAAAAAAGAATAAATTTTGAAAATTTAATATCTAATTCAAATAATAAATCTAAACTGATGTGAACAGTTACAAAAAGCGAATTTTTAAAACTAAAAATGGATAGATAACTTCACCAGGTATATAAATAACTCATCCGTTATTTTTAATCATTTTTTATTGGAACAGTCAAATTTAATAATTTCTAGTATTTCAAACAACAATAATATCGAATTCATTCGCTTTGAATGGTTTGTTGATGAATTAGTATTTGTATTTCTGTTGATAACCAGAAAGTTAAAACTTGCATTTTAAATATAACGACTAAAATATTTCATTTGGTGTCGATAAAAATCACACTGAACATTTTTATAGTCGTAGATTCTATTATTATCCTTCTTACAAATTTAATCAACGAATATTTCAACAACGGAGTATTTCACAGCCGCCTTAAGAATTTCGTTGTTAATTAATCTCTTTAAGAAAGGTTCGGTAATTAATTAATAAAATTATAGACTTATTTTGTTATCTTACGTATTCTTTAATTTGAAAAAATTATGAAAAATTGTCTTAACATTTTCTGAAACGTATAACGTATATTATTAAACATTCAGCATGGTTTTAAGAAATATTGTTTACTGATGCAACTGCTTCGAAGAGTTTAAGTAGATTTCATAAGAAAGCAACCTATTGTAATGGGTACCACGATTCGACTTCCGAAAAATGTCGATATATCTTCGCATTTCACATCCCCCAAACCTCAAAACCACTATCAGCTCAAAAGTTTATACATATATATAAACTTTGAACTAATAATTTATATATATATAAAAATACATATTTCACTTTTTTGTGGACACGATAATTACCGAAATTTTGCGCCAATTTCTTTCAAATTGATACATAAAATATAACGACCCAAAATCTTGATGGAATACGTTAATGGAAAATATCGGACCGTAGGGTAGAAAATGGTGGCGGGGCTTTCTCGAAAAAACAAAATAACGCTATAACTTTCTTAGTAAGTAAAATATCGAATTCGTTTTAAAATGTTTTGGGTAAGGACCTAAAACTTAAAGTAAAGTTTTTTGATATCACCAAACACCGGCCCGGGAGGTGGAAAAAAATGGGGTTTCGAAGACAAAAAAATTGTACCTCCCTTAATAGACACAGTATCGAACGGGTTTAAAGTGGTTGTTGTCCTCTAAACATTACCTGGAAATTTTGTCTGAAACAATTTTTGATATGACCAACCCCTACGGCAAGGGTTAACCAAAATATTGCTAGAATTATAATAAGATGAGGCTTGTCGTATGATAAACATGTGAAAACTTTTTCACATGCAACCGCTGTCGTATTGAGTAAATTTGAAATTATTCTTAACTTAAATTAGAAATCTTTTTTATCCCCTACTTATCTATCACCTGTGAAATCTACATCCGCCGTCCGGCGTGCCGAAAGGTATTTTTTGTATAATAATTTAAATGTTGTTGGATAGCTAAAATATTCCATTAACAATTTTTTTCAGATCGGAGTAAAGCATTCGATTTAGTTCCATACTTCTAACTCATGAAAAATTTATTAGCTATGGTGTCAGAGAAACCGGTTACTGTAGGTTAAAGTCATACCTTACCGATCGTAAAAAGAGAATAAAAATTCATGTTTTGATGAATTGGAAATCCTTAAAGGGATTTCTACCTAATATTATTTTTTCTAATCTAAATATTATTTCTACCTAATCTTAAACAGAAGCGAATTTAAAAAAAAAACAAAACCATTTAAAAACTAACAAAAATAAATAAAATTTTGAGTATGTACTGTAATTATAAACACTTATTGAATAATAAATGAAACTGAAAATTTTTTAATCACCGTAAAGATAAAAGGAGCTGCCCGATATCAGGAATGCACTGAATGTCGATGGTGAAAGCAATAATAATTATTGAAGAAAATATCAGAAAACTGAAAATCGAGCATTTTTATAATCAATAAAATCGATCCATAAATTAGATTAGAATAAAACTAGAAAATTAGTTTTTGGCTCATAATAAAATATTGTTTACTTTTTCTCAAAAGTTTTGAAAAAAATTATGAAAAATAGACTTTTGTATTTCATTTAACAAACGCAGCATTGTTTTAGAGAAAAAAAAAACGTTCTGTTGACAACCATTTTCATATTTTTTAAAATATTTTACGTAGATAATAAAAAATTTAATTTTCATTTCTTTTTCTTATCGAGAAAGAATTCATTTAATTTATTTAGACATTTTTACTTTCTTGTGCGAAGTAAGGAAGTATTGTGATCACGGCAAATTTCGGTTTTTAGATTTCAACGGAAATATCCATTTTGACCATCCCTGAATCCATTTTTACTAGTTTCAACGTGACGTCTGTACGTACGTATCTCGCAAAACTCAAAAACGATTAGATATAGGGTGTTGAAGTTTTGGATTTAGGACTGTTTTAACATCTACTTGTGTACCTACCCTTTTGATTCCAATCGACTGAACCAAAAGTGTCCAGAAAAGCCCAAAATCCAAATTGATTTGGATTTTAGACTTTTTCATAACTGCCGTATTAAGCCCTTATTGAGTGCTTTTCAACGATATATCATAAGTGGTACTTATTTTCATTGGTTTCAGTTATAACCAAATTAAATTCTAATTAATGAAATATTTGGATCTTAAAAGGGGAAGACACATCGGTTCGAATCCCACTTCATCTACTTTTTTAACTTTTTCTTAAAATTTAAATATATTGATTTATTAATAATTATTAACCTCTGATTGTAAAATCGTTTTTACGATAAATAATAATTCAATAATAACAATAAAAAAAATATGAAAAAATATCAGAAATTATTAATAAAATAAAATTTTCTTAAAAAAAAAAAAAAAATGTGTGTACGTATTTAATTAGGCGTACAAGGAAAAATCATGTGGTGTCCACATAATATTTTTTATTTATTTGGTTTTTCTTATTTATTTTATTACTTTTTCTTATTATTTATTTATTTACACTATTAAACACTGTAATAGCTATGATATCAGAGAAACTGTTTATAACTGGTTGAAGTCATACCTTACCTATCGTAAAAACGGAATTGGAATTTTATGTTTTTATAAAAATAACATGTAAAATAACGTTAGAAAATTTAACCTAAAATAATGGCCGTTACTTCAAGATGTAGAATGCGGAGTTCCACAAGTAAACGTCCTTCGTCCCTTGCTTTTGTTGTTTTTTAATGATCTGCATTAATATCTGGAATCGTACATTTTTACCCTCTTGAACAGATCATACAACTGTATCCTTACCAATAATTATTCAAAAGAACTTAAAAATTGTACGTTAACAGTTTAAAAATTTATTCATCGTAGTGGTGGTAACAGTCTTAACTACAATACGGTTATTTATTTTGACGCATTGTGCTTGTCAAATAAATATAATATAGATATCGTACGGATAGAACTCGATAATATTTTTTCTTCCTGTAGTTCAAAGTTCTGGATTAATATTAAATTAAAATTTTCTGGGAACGAACAAATTGGTTTTATCGCAACAAGATCAAACCGTATTTTTTTCCTTTGAAACATCATAATAAATGCACAAGTTTGTCGTAATTATTAAATATTTATAACGTTGACATATATTCTTTATCGAAGTATAAAATTATCTGTTGAACTCCTTCAGAAAGTCAGAAACAAAAGTAGGCTGTTAAATCGTTGTTTGGCCGACGTAAATATGGAAGTTACAGATATAGCCGATATTTAATAAAGTAAAATTGTTAACTTATCCGTACGTGTATATTTACGAACGAGCAACCTTTGTTAAAAATAATAATAACCATCTATTCTTTAAAAAAAGTAACAATAAATACTTTTTACAAACCAGACAATAGAACCGTCCGATTTCATGTAACTCGGTACAATAGTTCGATTCACGAGAAAGTCTTCTTACGCTTCCATTATAATTTTTAATAGATTACCTAACCGTATGAAATATCTTCTTATCATTTTATTTAGAATACAATGTAATGTTTTTATCACTCTATCGATGAATTTTAAATAATAATAATAAATATAAAAAATAATTTCTGCATTTCCATCAATGTGTACGTAAATATGTGCTCAAAATAATTTTCAATAGGGGCTTCTGAATTGTAAATTATAATACGGTAATATTAAATATTTTTATTTTCACGATTTATACGGACTTCAAACATATCTATTTTTTTTTTTTTTATCTTATAATTTTATATTTTCATATTTATAATTTATACTAAACTGACGTGATCTATATTATGAATTTTTATTTACCGATCAAAATCAACTATAAATTTATTTACGTATTCTAATTCTATCGTTGAATTTATTTTTATGTTTATTTACTTACTATCGGCTTTCCGTCGTGGTTTTCATAAACGTTATATACAACTTTATAAACGCAGAAATAAAACACGAAATTAATCAATTTTTAGATGTTAACGCGATTCAAAAATATTAAATAAAATAATATAATATACCGATTAAAATATTATACGATGTTAAACGTTATATTTATATAGGTAAATATTAAAAAAATTATACGATCAATATTTACAGATTTAATGACAAAATAGTCGCCTAAATTAAAAAAAAAATAATGATCATATTTAACATAAATTATACTAAATAAAGAAATTCCGAATAATAAAGATTTCACTTTATTATAACATAAACAATACTAACACCACGCTAGCCGATCTCGATGGCAGAGTGTGGTAGCGCCTCGGCCTTTCATTCGGAGGTCCCGGGTTCGAATCCCGGTTAAGCATGACATTTTTCATAAGCTAAAAATTTTCATTCGAGAAAATGACCGTAGCGGTTTGAGCCCATAATCTCAAACAGCTTAACAATGAAACTAATATATTTAATGTTACAAATAGAGATTAGAATGAACACAAATTAACAGAAAGAATGAAAAAGGTTTACGAGGAGTAAATAGCGCATCCAGCAAGTAAATTAAACCACGTAATTATAGTTATTATTATAACTTGTACGTTAATGATATTTGTGGTCTGAATTTGAGAGTTTCATTGTTTACGTTTGCTGATGACCGAATGGTATTATTTTCCAATAAATCTTTATTTTTAGCAACAAATACCTTGCAAATTGATTTAGATATTTTAATTAATTAAATCAGTGTCTTGCTGATTTACAAACAAGATGGTGTTTTCGCTAGATGAACGTGTTTTCATTGTCGAGTCGTACTTCAGTTCGAAATCAGCGGTTGCAGTGCAAGATTTGTTTCTCCATAAGTACCCAGATTAACCAGCTCCTAACAAAACATCAGTATTAAGGTTAGTCGCAAACCGGTTCTGTTAATAACAAGGAACACAAAAGATCTGCGTCGGTGTTGAATACAGATACAGTCGCTGAAGTTAAAGACCGATTACTCGCCTCGCCAAATAAATCGATCAGACGTTTGTCTGCTGAAATTAATTTGCCTAAATCGATTGTTCATCGGGCGACCAAACGATTACAATTACGACCTTATCGCATTCAAACGGTTCATAGACTTCTTGAGCCCGACAAAGAAAAACGGCTACAATATTGTCTACGGTTCCGTCGATTTCTGCGTGAGGGAATTAATGTTATGGATTCGTTATTTTTCACAGATGAAGCACGGTTTCATTTGGATGGCTACTTAAACAGCCAAAACAGTACAATTTGGAGTGCTGAAAATCCCCACGTTTATCACGAAAAACAATTACACCCGCAGAAGTTGGGCGTGTGGTGCGCGATATAGCGGAAGAAAATAATCGATCCTATTTTTTTCGAGTACACCATTAATGCAGAACGATATCAGGATATTTTATTTCATGCACTCTTGGAAGAGGAGAACAGACACTGCTAGATACAACATAACGGTGCGACATCGCACTACGCAGGCTAAACTTCTGATTTTGTCGAGGAATTCTTTGGTAATCGTGTTATCGGTCGAGGCTTGTGGCCACCAAGATCTCCAGATTTGACTGCGGCGGATTTTTTTCTACAGGGTTACCTCAAAGAAAAAGCCCACAGCAACAAACCACGAACACTTGAACGATTGAAAGTCAATATTGAACAAGCTGTATTAAATATCCAGCCACAAACTTTGAAAAAAGTTGCAAGAAACGCTGTAAAAAGAATTGAAGCTTGTATTCAAGAAGATGGCGGCCACTTTCAACATTTACTCTAAATGTAAGGTAATGGATGGCAATAATAAAAATTACATTTACATTTACACATGCCATTTTATTATTTCAATACCTACCAATATAAGGTTTGGTTGTGTTTTATATGGGACACTCTGTATGTATATATATATAGTTTCTGTGTATAGCTCATATATAAGCTTTTAACATAATTAAGACACAGATTAAAACAGGATTTGATGGTAACTAGGTTGGCATTGGGTAAGTATAGATTAATAATAATAATAATAAACACCTATAATGACAATAGGAAAATGAATAGAACGTAAATTAATTAGGGCATTATAACTTAAATAATTTCATGCCATCTTCATTTACAATAAGTAACAGGAATTGAGAACGTAGTCTGTTCTTAAAATTAATACCTAAACAACAATAACGAAATTTAGATTTAATTCAATCATTCAATTGATGTTGTAGAATGTTATCTGTTTTAATTATATTATTGCATTAAATTCAGTACTATTACCTTGATTTAATTAATATATACATGACATGTTTCAATTAAATAATATAATTATAATAAAGTTTGTATGTAAAATGTTAACAGCTGATAATAAATGAAAAAAAAAAAAAACAACAAAATACAGCTTTTTTTGTTTTCGGTATTTTAAAATTAAGTATATTTATGATTCATAATTAAATAATATTTTATAATTTATTTATAATTAACTAAAGATTAAGTTATAATTAATTAAGAAACAAATAATCGGGCATCATATTTTAAAACATTTTTAGCACCTTTTTTGCGCAAACAAATTGTCTAATGTTATTGTCGAAAATAATTATGCATCTATAATATTTAGAAATTTTCTTATTTAGTTATTCACTTATATTCTTTAAATAATTAAAAATAATTACGAAAAAATATCAGGACGATTTTTTTTAAACAAATAACAGTTTCTTATTAATTATTTAGATAAGATATACGTTGTTTTAACGAGGTATCATAAAGGTTTGTTAAAAATGGCTCAACTGACAATTTTTGAGACTATTTGCTCTAAAATTTATTTTAAAATAATAAAATTATAATTTACCTTTAATATGGAAACTCATCAAGTCGTTTTTACTAACCGGCGTTTTTTACAACGGTTAGTAATTCTACCCTACTAAAGGGCATTTGTGTGTGTGTCCGTTCCCCTTAGCTTAGCACCGGAATGTACTGATAAAAATTTTAAGTTCGTTTGTGTACGGCTTCAAAAACTCAAAATGTTCTGCACCGATTGAGCTCAAATTTTAACACGATATATAACCCGCATCAAAGATTGTTTTCATCTATTTTTAATAAATCTATCTATCTATGTTTAATTTGTACAGTTTTTTTAATAAATAAGAGGCTAATAAATCAGATGGAAATGTAAACAAAGGAAAACCAATCAGATCAATGCAAGATGGCCGCTGTCAAACACAACGACCAATCACAAAGAGCCCGTATGGCCGTTGCCAATGTAAACAAAATCACAACTGATTAAGTAACAAATTTCTTTGAATTATATTTAACAGCTAAAACATCTGTATTTTATTTTAAAAAACACCAAAACAAAAAGAAAAGCCACCAAGAAGGATGACTTACAGTAAATAAATTAAAACACCCAACTTTCTGTTGGGTGTTTTAAGCTGTTTGCATAGCCACCCGACTATGCAAACAAAAAAAGTCGAAATAACCAAACACACAGAAAATAATATCCCTACATAATGACCAAAAAATCATTTGTTAGTTTAAATATTCATTTTTGTCTGAATTTACAGAAGGCATTTACAACGAAGCATCGATAAATATTGAAGACAAGTGCTTAGCTAATGCAAATAAAGTTCTTAGTCAATTGGGAATGCCAGCACCCATCCGAGCTGCGATCGCTTCATTTAATGTGGATTTACGCCGTGAACAGAGTTACGACATCGGTGATCTTCAGTCATATGTGAAATCAAACATTCCCAAATTAACGCGTGAACAGAAAGGCATATATGATCGCATAATGCAAATGATAAATGACGAAGTTGGGGGGACCTTCTTCTTGGATGCGCCAGGAGGAACTGGGAAAACATTCCTCATTAGATTGATTCCATCAACGGTTCGATCAAAAAATGACAATTATCCTGTTGCGGAATATTAATCAGCCAAAACTCTGCAAGGGCACGCAATTTGCAGTTAAGAAATTGATGAATAATGTAATGGAAGCAACGATTTTAACGGGCCCTTTCAAAGGTGAAGATGTCCTCATTCCTCGAATACCCATGATCCCGACCGATACACCATTTTAATTTAAAAGATTGCAATTCCCAATTCGATTGGCATTTGCGATCACATTCAATAAAGCTCAAGGTCAATCTTTAGAATTGTGTTGTTTAGATTTAGATGCGGATTGCTTCTCATATGGACAACTGTATGTTGCGTGTTACCGAGTTGGCAAACCAGATAGCCTTTATATCTACGCAGACAGTGGAAAAACAAAAAATATTGTATATCCACAAGTATCGCAAAATTAAACTTCTATGAAACGTATGCTTTGTTTTGTTTCTCATTTCTCATCCATGCAACCACAATGTGCCACAGCGAAGGGTGGCGGGTAGAGCTAGTTTTTTACAACGTTTTGTAATTCTAACCTACTAAAGGGCATTTGTTTGTGTGTGTCCGTTCCCCTTAGCTTAGCACCGGAATGTACCGATCGCTAGCGGAGAATCCCGATTAGTTAGTCAACGTCTCGTGATGGTCTGATGTATACATGTCTTCCACTAAAAACATCATCTTGCGTCTCGGCTTTTCATCCGTAGGTCCCGGGTTTGAATCTCTGTTAGGCATGGCATTTTCATACACGCTACAAATCATTCATTCATCTCATCCTCTGAAGCAATACTTAACAGCGATCCTGGAGGTTAAACAAAAAAAGGTTAAACTTTCTTATTAAGTAAAATATCGAAGTAGTTTGAAGTTCCTACTGTTCTGTGGATAATGGCCTAAAACCTACCTAGGTAAAGGTTTTTGATATCACCAATTATTGTTCCAGGGTGTAGAAAAAATGGGGTTTCAATGATAAAAAAAATCATACCTTCCTTAATAGGACAACGACCGCTGTAAACCAGTATCGAATCGGTTTAAAGTGGTCGTTGTCCTCTAAACAATACCTGAAACTTTTGACTGAAACGACTTTCGATATGACCAACCCCTACGGCAAGGGATGACCAAAATATTGCTGGAGTTATAAGAAAATAGGACTTGTCGTATGCTAAACTTTTTTCTCATGCAACCGTTGTCGTATTGAGTAAATTTGAGATGTTTCTTAACTTTAAGGTGGAAATCTCTTTTATCCACTTTTTAGCACCGTTGAAATCTACCTTCGTCTTACGGCCTCCCGAAAAGGATTATTTTAAACCGGGATAAGCAGGTAGCTACGTCCCTCACTCGCGTTGTATATTTCCTTTTATTTTATTACATTTGTGGATCTCCAGGTCCGGAAGTTTTGTTAATTAGAATCTTATTAAAGAACAGTGGCGATGGATATTATCTAAGAGCTTTTAGCGGTAATATATATATGTATGTATAGTTCGGCCGAACCTCGAAATATTAACCTAAAGAATCGAAAAGCTAGATCGCAACGCTACTCTAAAATCCAAGTTAAAATTTAGGATAAATAAATTATTAGCAGGTATTTATTTTTAAAATAGCGAGTAATTGAAAAGAAATATTCTGATGTTTCCACCACATGATTTCCTTGTACGTCTATTAAATTACATATACAATTTCTTTTTTTAATGAAAAGTACATAAAATTTTATTTCATTCATAACTTCTGATATTTTTTTTATTGTTATTATTGGATTATTATTTATCGTAATTTTTTTTTTACAATCAGACGTTAATATTAATAAATTAATATATTTAAATTAAAAAAAGAAAAGGTTAAAAAAAGAAAGAAGGTGAAGCCTGAATCAAACCGATGTGCGTTGTCCGTTCTAATATTTCATTAATTAAAATTTAATTTGGCTATAACTCAGGAAACAATAAAAATTAATACCACTTATGATATATCATTAAAAATCTCTTAATGAGGGCTTATTACTGCAGTTAAGAAAAAGTATAAAATCCAATTATTTTGGATTTTGGACACTCTTGGTTCAGTTGATTGCAAGCAAAAGGGGAGGTGCATAACTAGCTGTATCAACAGTTCTAAATCCAAAATTTCAACATCCTACGGCTAATCGTTTTTTGTTTAAGCAACAAACATACATACGTAAGTACAGATGCCACGCTGAAACTAGTCAAAATAAATTCAGGGAAGGTATAAATGGATATTCCCGTTGAAATTTGAAAACCGAAATTTTTAGCGATTATTATATTTCCTTTACTTTGAACAAGGAAGTAAAAACATTAGAGTATTAAAAAGTTTTATTTTTACATTTTTTGAAGTCGATTATATTTACTACTATTATTATTTTATTATCACTATCGTCCATATCCGTGGCGTCTTTGGCTTTCATGCAGAGGTTCGGGGTTCGAGTACCGATCCTTTTCTTCACACTAAAAATCATCAGTAGATAAGATAACATAATTGTGTCATCTTAACAACTGATGATGAATTTTTTGTGTCCAAAAAGGCCTACTTGAATAAGCAAAGATTTAACACTTAAAGGTGTGATCAATCTTAATTTTTATATACGAGTATGTGTGTATATGGTGTTTTTTATACTATAAATAATTTATATATATATATATATATATATATATATATATATAATTTAAAATTTTAAATAAAAAACTCGGTAGTGAAACCAGGAAAATAAGAAAAATCAGCTTTTTTAATTATAATTATGACGCTTTGCGTGTAACGTTTAGATACTGAAATGAAAAGGTGGAGGACAGACTTTAGACATATTTATATGCTGCGCTTCTCACATTTCAAATGAATGTAAATATTATGAAAATATTTAACAAAATTTTAATCATATTTTTATTAAATTAAATACAATCTTTTAATCCGAAGAGAAAATATTTTTACAACTTAAAACTCTTAAATATTTAAACGTTTATGTCTAGTTGAAGAAGTATTGATTTTGAAAATTAATAAGATACCAATCGTCTATAAAATGAATTTAAATTTATTAAGATAAGATTAGAAAATGTTACTAAGTTGAAACGTTTTGTAACTTTGGAGATTTTTATTATCTCAATAACTATTTTACCTAGAAAGCTGAAAAGATTTTCACAGTTAAGGGAAATTATAAAATGTGCAAAATGAAATATTTTACTTTCCCAGCTATAGTTCTATTGCTTCTATATAGCAGGTGAATAAATGGAACGTGTCTAGATCGGACCGTAATTTCGATGTCGAGTATATTTGCAAATATTCAAGTTTCACTACCCCGAGACAAAAAGAATGTGTATATGTGTGTAGGCCTGCATTTTAAATATTATCTCTAGACTCACTTCATATAAATTCTTCAAAAAACGGCTCAGCAAATTTATATTATATACTTGTATGTGAACCATCGATGATTTAAACGGATTTGAATACCAGATAGTGGATACCGGTGTTCTTTGGTGGTTGGGTTTCAATTAAACACACATCTCAGGAACGGTCGATCTGAGACTGCACAAAAATACACTTCATTTACATTCATGTATATCATTCTCATTCATCCTCTGAGATAATACCTTACGGTGGTTCCGGAGGCTAAAACAGAAAAAGAGAGAGGAAAATCGATGAACGCACCGGGTTGATCTAGTGGTGAACTCGTCATCGCAAATAACCGATATCGAAGTCGAAAGTTCTAATGTACAATTCCCAGTAAAGGGAATTATTTTTATACGGATTTGAATACCAGATCGTGGATACCGAGTGTTTTTTGGCGGCTGGGTTTCAATTAGCCATACATCTCAAGAACGGTCGACCTAATACTGTAATATGGTGTAATACTTACGGTGATTCCGGAGGCTAAACAGAAAAAAGTGAAAGAGAGAGCATAGATAACATTAAATTTTATGAAAAAAGACAGAGGGATAGTTTTTTAATTTTTCCTATAATCTGTAGAATATCGTTTTAACGTTTTTACTTCGTTGAACAAAAGAAGGGAAGAATTGTGATCGCGAAAAATTTCGGTTATCAGATTTGAACGGAAATATCCATTTTGACCATCCCTGAAACCATTTTGACTTATTTCGGTGTGACGTCTGTACGTACGTATATATCTCGCATAACTCAAAAACGATTAGCCGTAGGATGTTAAAGTTTTGGATTTAGGACTGTTGTAACACCTAATTTTGCACTTCCACTTTTGATTGCAATCAACTGAACCAAAACCGTTCAAAAAAACCAAAATCCAAAACATTTAGATTTTGGATTTTTTCTTAACTTCGGTAAAAGCCGTCATTGAGATCTTTTCAACGATATATCATAAATGATACTTATTTTCATTGGTTGCAGAATTATAGCCAAACAAAATTTTAATTAATGAAATATTTGGATCTTACAAGGGGAAGGCATATCGGTTTGAATCTGACTTCATCTCTTTTTTTAGTTATTTTTTATAAATATATTGATTTAATAATAACTATTAACCTCTGATTGTAAAAAAAAATTACAATAAATAATAATCCAATAATAACAATAAAAAAATATCAGAAGTTATTAATGAAATAAAATTTTACGTACGTTTTATTTTAAATAAATTTGTATATGTAATTTTATAGGCGTACAAGGAAGTAATATGATGACCACCTTAGATTTTAATCTTATTAATTTTTGCCGCAATATTTACACCAAAAATGTTGGCAGTTTTCACAGACACAGTAAAATCGGACTTATAGTAAAAATAAGAGCATAAAGAAATTTCTGTTACACTTTTTAACCGATCTAATATTATTACATCAACCGAAAATAAGTTTGAGTTCATGTAATGAGATAAAATTTCCCATGATTCAAACGTTATTTATTTCTCTTTCAAAACACTATTTTTGTATTGAAAAGTATTCAATAAATCAGAATCATCAATCAAATGAACGAATGAATGCAAATATTTATTTACAATCGTCATATAAAAACGATTCACCAATATTAATTATGAATTATTACAACCGTTCTTTTTAAATACAATATAGGAACTAAATATTAAAAAAATTAATGATAATGCGCAATAGTTTTCCACGTTAAAATAAAATAACATAATAATAAACCGGGTAAGGAATAACTTATTATTAGATAAATGCGTCTGTACTGACTTCAGATGGTACGTCAATCACTGCGCATGCAGATATTAGATAAACTATCATAAGTAACATGTTAATGGTTAGATAAAATTTAGAAATTACACCGATTAGCATTATAAAAGTTTTAAATTTTAATAACTTTTACTTATTAAAAACGTTCATTTTCATTATTTGTAATTATAATAGAAAAATTAAAGATAATTAAACAGGAGAAATAATAAACAATTTACTCTCAATTTATCCCCATTACTTCTACAGGTTTCAAAAAATTAAAGGGCTTTCTGACGCCCTTTAATTTTTTAAACATTTAATTTGAACAAATTATCCTAAGTATTCCAAATATGTTACCAATAGATCAAATCGTTTCCAGGATTATACATCCGTAAAAGAGGATTACTGTTTCTCTCTCAACCGCCAGTTCTTTAGTTAATTTCAAATCTTAATTAATTTGTAAACTTCTATCAATATATTAGTCAAGCGGACTTACTGATACGGGCTGCATTTTAATTTAAAAATCAAGATAAGAATAAATCAGAAATTTGTAGTCGCTTTACTACAATCAATAATGTCATAGGTTCTTTAGACAATTTCTAGCCTGGAGCCCTTTTTTTTTCTTTTGTAGAAATTTCCATTCAAGACCCCTTTCGTCAACGTTATAAAAAAATCTGATGTGAACACCATATGACTTCCTTGTACGCCTATTAAATTACATATACGCTTTTTTTTTTAAATGAGAAGTACAAAAAATTTATTTCAAAAATAACTTCTGATATTTTTTCATATTGATTTTTTAAAATTATTATTACTGAATTATTTTTTTTTTTAATAATCAGAGGCTAATAATAATTATTAATAAATCAATATATTTAAATTAAAAAAAAAAAAAATGTTAAAAGAAGAGATGAAGTCGGATTTGAACCGATGTGAATATTTGAATCTTACAAGAGGAAGCTCTTGTAAGATTCAAATATTTCATTAATTAAAATTTCATTTGGCTGTAACTTTGGAACCGATGAAAATAAGTAGCTTACGATATATCGTTGAAAAGCTCTCAATGAAGGCTTATTACTGCACCTAAGAAGAAGTCCAACATCCAAATTTGTTTGGATTCTGAGCTTTTTCTTGTACAATTTTGGTAAAGAAATCCTAAATTCAAAATTTCAAAATCCCCTTGAATTTCAAGTTGCCGAACCATAACACCGCTTAAAATTTCAAAGCCTCCCCGTACTTACTTAAATTTTTCATTTCAATTTAGTTTAACGTTAAAAATAATAGTTTTCTCTTCTAGAATCGGTTTAAAAATTACCTCACCAAAGGGTTGCTTTTGAAAAAACCGCAAGAAAAAAGCCCCATCCACTTCTTCATTTGATGTTATTTTTATCGTCTTCCTAAAAAAATTTCATTTTTCTTTTATGAGTTACGACCCACAATTCCAAATGGTATCTGTCGTAATTAATTTTTTTTAATGTCTGAAATAGTTTGTATGTTCCTTAAGTCGTATATATATATTAACGATTAACCCGGATTCAAAATTTTTCTTTTTTTTTAAGATTTTTAATTTTCCTTTCATCAATAAAACAACGTTTTCATATTAATGCATTAATGAATCCAAACGATATCGATATAAATAGCACTAGTGTCATATAAATTACATATAGAAAACGTTTTAGATCATCGAATATATAGAAGTTTTAACGGTGTAGGTTTAAAATATCTCGGTGAATAAATATGTGAGATTCATCATGACATCATGAAAAATAACGCAGCCCATCCTACGTAAAATTATGAAAGTTAGATAAAGCAAGAAATTAGTAATAATTCAGTTTGTTTTGAACAGAATAAATATTTACAACAGAATTAAAACAAACATCGTTACATCATAGTTCACGCTTGACCAATTAATGTGTTCCATAAATTTTTCAGAAGTTAATTTTATAACCGGTTTAATAAAAGCATATATTTACGTACATTTACTATAAAAATTGCAAAAAAAAAATATACTAAAAAAGATGCTAGTAAAAACAAATCGACAAAAACAATTGTGAAACAAATCGATAAAAATACAATTCCTTTTGAAGCAAAACTTTATTTGAAAATAATATTTTTAATTTTTTAAATATTGTACTAATTTTTGTAATTGGCTAGTGCGGATAGTGTCTGGACGTTAAAATTAAATCTGGAAAGTTGGTTATCCGGAAAATCGGCGTTCAGATAATCTAATACAAAATACAAATACATTCTTTCCCCGTTAAAATATAAATATTAATTTATTACATTAAATTACACGACTGTTCTTTCTTATATTTGTGATGTATATAAAGAACCTCAGTTACAAAGAGGCACTGATCAGAATTGATTTCTATGAAAGTAATGATATTCTATTCGTGTGTGATCACTTTTAGGGTTGAATATTATTTGCATTACAGTAGGCTTTGCATATCAACGCTCAATGATAAGTCATGTTCAAACAAAGAAGTTATTTAGCACCTGTATTCCTCAATTTCCCTTCTAAGCATGGTACGGAATATTTATTACTCTTTTTGATATATATATATATATATGTGATGTGACATGATATATAAATCGTTTCAGTAATCGGTATATATATATATATATATATATATATATATATATATATATATATATATATACCGATTACACACCGATATACATAAAATTGATATGATTGTTATTTTATATGGTTACAGGTTTGATAAATTTATAAATAACAAATTATAAAATTTTTAAATAACCGAAGTGGAAAAGAAGAAGATTTAAGAAATTATTTTTTCATTACTATTTCTTAAGATCTATTACATTTGTTTTATTTTCAAAAATACCACAAATTCATAAAATTTTATTATTAACGATATTTTTAATTAAATTTCTTTCTTTTTTTAATAAACCACATGCTAAACTTTTATTAAACTTGACGTAACTGCGCAATACTTTTCAAGATTAGTTTTTAGTGTACGTATGTTTAATATTATCTAAAATAATTGTACGATTTACATAATACATGTTCCTTAAACGAACAATCTTAAATTTAATAAACTTAATTTATATCTCAAGTTTTGATTTAACAAAATCCACCTACGATTTACCTTTGAAATTGTTTCCTTATTTAAAAATATTCGTGGAAATGTAACCCGGGTAGTAAAATAAAAATGACGTAGACCGTGGTTATAAAAAAGGTTTATTTTTATTCTGTAATAAAGAAGTTAATAGTTTTGTTATTGCACAGAATAAACTTAGGTTATATACTTAGTGGCAGCGTCTTAAGTTTTAGTGGAAGCGTCTTCGTCATACATCCGGAGATTCCGGGTTCGAATCCCGGTCAGGTATGGCATTTTCACACGCTACTTGTCATTCATCTCATCCTCTGAAGCAATCACTAACGGTGGTCCCAGAGGTTAAAAAAAATAATAATCCTATATTATTTATATATATATATATATATTATGATTTTTTTTTATTTCTGGTACTTAGGATATATTTATAGTAATTCTAGCCGAGAGTAAAAAGGATTTAGAAGAAACAATGAACGGCATAGATGAAGTCCTACGCAACAACTATCGCGTGAAAATAAACAAGAACAAAACAAAAGTAATGAAATGTAGTAGAAATAACAAAGATGGACCACTAAATGTGAAAATAGGAGGAGAAGAGGAGGTAGCGGTGGAGGTAGAAGAATTTTGTTATTTGGGAAGTAGAATTACTAAAGATGGACGAAGCAGGAGCGATATAAAATGCCGAATAGCACAAGCTAAACGAGCCTTCAGTAAGAAATATAATTTGTTTACATCATAAATGAATTTAAATGTCAGGAAAAGATTTTTGAAAGTGTATGTTTGGAGTGTCGCTTTATATGGAAGTGAAACTTGGACGATCGGAGTATCTGAGAAGAAAAGATTAGAAGCTTTTGAAATGCGGTGCTATAGGAGAATGTTAAAAATCAGATGGGTGGATAAAGTGACAAATGAACAGGTATTGCGGCAAATAGATGAAGAAAGAAGAATTTGGAAAAATATAGTTAAAAGAGGAGACAGACTTATAGGCCACATACTAAGGCATCCTGGAATAGTCGCTTTAATATTGGAAGGACAGGTAGAAGGAAAAAATTGTGTAGGCAGGCTACGTTTGGAATATGTAAAACAAATTGTTTGGGATGTAGGATGTAGAGGATATACTGAAATGAAACGACTAACACTAGATAGGGAATCTTGGAGAGCTGCATCAAACCAGTCAAATGACTGAAGACAAAAAAAAAAAAAAGAAGGATATATTTAGTTTGCCATACTTTACTCTATGGAAGGACTGTGCCATTATTGAAATATGCGAGTTCATCAGTTTTTGTTAAAAAAATACAATAATGTTGAGGCTAATTAGAATTCTTACAGGAAAAGAATAATTCTATTAACAAATTACGTTACTACAACTATATGTTATAATGAGTTTACCAAAATATTTTAAGTAATTGAAACCGACATTATTATAATTTCGCTACGGTATTCGACAGAAAATATAGCGTACTATCTTTGCTCCTTCGTGAATCTAAACTTCCACCTCATAGCCACATTAATTAACAAAAATTTAAATATTTCGTTACTCGATATATTGCTTTGGAAATCTACCTGAAAACAAGTTTAATTCGTGTAAGTACGAATCGGATAAGCTGACATTGCTAAAATTTATTGAAAATTTTATAGAATTAATTTTTAATCATTTTTTAATGAGACGATTAAAAAAACGGACAAATTTTTTTGTAATTTCCTGGCATCGGTTATTCATATAGTGGAAAAATAATGATACATGCAAACAAAAAGTTAAAAAAATCATTTTTTTTTTTACTTTTTTCTGCTCCCCATTTCCAAAAAAAAATCTTCGAGGATTTTAGTTTAATTTTTCTACGTTTACTATGTTTTCCCCCTTTCCTCCAAATCGGATTCCACAGTGAAGCATAACACAATCCGGAGGAGTGTCTTTTAATAAGCCGGCTGGATCTTAACTATTAATGTCTGCCTCTAACTCCCAGAACAAGGTTACCAGATCCGACTATGTCTTTCATGTTCTTAAACCGGGACTTTTCTACAAGAGGACGAGGGAGTTACCGTGCCTCATCTCTGCTACCCATCTGTGCATGCACAAACGAAAAACAGCTAAGCAGGGAGCTGTCCTTCATCTCCTAGTTGCCCTAGCTGCTACCCTAACTCGGAGGTGAAGGCACATGATGTCCGTTAACATCCCCACTGAATTCAGCCGATTTTGCATTCAAATCATCAGACTTTCGTTCCGATGACGCCGAATTTCCAATATTAAACTGTCAAGGAATTCAATTTAAACATCAAAACCGGAATTTGGGGAGCAATAGCAAGAGAATACGATCAAAACACCACGATTTGCCCAAAGAAACTCTCCCTCCACGTCCACTTCGCTAGAGCCCGAAGGTGCGCCAGAATGTTCGCCACACGATGAGTAAATAGACTCCGAAAGAACCTGGCCAAGGGCACGTTTACTATATTAAGTAGTATTTATAATAACTATAGATTATTATTTATCGCAAAATTAAAATACGGAACTCGCTTCATACACAGTGATATAAGTTGGAAGCTTGTCGTATGACTATTTTTTTAATAATATTGCACGATATAAATATTAAATGTTGGTTTAATATTTATTAAACCTAAATTTAATATTTATATGGACTTTAGACGAAAGTAGCCAAGAAAAAAAGGAATGATTGTTCAAGGAAGAAAAATAGAGAAAGAAATGCAATGAATGTCTCCACGGAAGCTAAACAAAGATAATTTAGACTGTTATTGATAACCTACTCGTATAGGGAACAGAGCAACACGGTACTGATGCCAGCTTCGGCAACTAAGGATATCCAGCCGATCTGTTTTTTGATATAATTCCTAAGATTATCATCGGATTTGGTTAAAATTTATATCGTACCATTGCAAAAGTATACACTTTCGATTTTCAAAATAGGTTCACTAACGTCGGAAATATTGCGTAACATTCATTATAAAATCGATTTTTTTAATATTTTTCCTAAGATTATCATCAGATCTGGTTAAAACTGATATGGAACCATTCCAAAGGTATACTCTTTCGATTAAAAAAAAAAAAATTAATTCGGTTCGCTAACGTCGGAGTTATTGCGTACATCCATTACAAAATCGATTTTTGGTATTTTTCCTAAAATTATCATCAGATTTGATTAAAATTTATTTGAGAACATCCCGAAATTATATTCTTTCGATTAAAAATTTATCAAAATCGGTTTACTAACATCGGAAATATTGTGTAACATACATTATAAAATATATTGCCGAATTGATAACCTCCCCCTTTTTTGAAGTCCGTAAAAATATAATGCTTGTCAATAATGAAAATATAAATTGATCTCAAATTTATTATTTTTTTTAAGAAAACTATTTTAGAAGGAATTAAAAATTTTATTTTAAAATTATATTAATTCTTATAAAGGCAAAAGTGAAATTAAAAACACTTTGTTGGTTCGGTCACGTTTAAAAAATGGATTTCCGAAATTTGAAGTCGATAATGATTAACTCATAAAACGACAATTGTGAATAAATTCTCGTAAGATTTAATAAAATAAGTATGTTTTTTAGTCCCTAGTACAAAGTAAAGGAAGTATTGTAATCGCAAAAAATTTCGGTTATCAGATTTCGACAGAAATATCTATTTTGACTAGTTTGATTAGTTTATTGACGTCTGTACGTACGTATGAATATATATCGCATAACTCAAAAACGATTAGCCCTAGGATGTTGAAATTTTGGCTTTAGGACTGTTGTAACATCTAGTTGTGAACCTCTCCCTTTGATTGCAATCAACTGGACCAAAAATGCTCAAAAACCCCAAAAATTGGATTTTGGAATTTTTCTTAACTGCAGCAATTAAGCCCTCATTGAGAGCTTTTCAACAATATATCATAAATGGTACTTACTTTCATCGATTCCAGAGTTTTAGCCAAATAAAATTTTAATTAATAAAATATTTCGATCTTAAAGGGGAAGACATATCGGTTCAAATCCGACTTCATCTCCTTTTTTTTAAAGTTTTCTTAATTTTTAATTTAAATATATTAATTTATTAATAATTATTAACTTCACTTCATTATTAACTTAAGATTGTAAAAAAAAGTACAATAAATAATAGTTCAATAATAACAATAAAAAAAAGAAAAAGTACCAGAAGTTATTAATGAAATAAAATTTTATGTGCTTTTCATATATAAAAAAAGTGTATATGTAATTTAATAGGCGTAAAAGGAAGTCCAAGTGAGGTTTCCACATCAGATCTTTTGATTTACTCACTGGAAAAATATATCCTTCTATTTTTTTTTTCTAAAAAATTTCATGCGGGAAAAAATTAACGAAAATTAAATTCGAAACAATTTTTGTTATACATTGTTTTTTTTTTATTTAACTGGGTAACATATAGTAAAGACCTTTATAGAGATTTGAATACTAGTTGGTGGATACCGGTATTCTTTGGTGGTTGGGTTTCAATTAACCACACATCTTAGGAATAGTCGAACTGAGACTGTACACGACTACACTTCAATTACACTCTAACATATCATCCTCTGAAATTAATACCTGAACGGTAAGTCCCGGTGGCTAAACATCAAAAGAAAGGGTAACATTTAAGACGAGGTGCTATATGGAATTACTAATATTCAGCTTAACGGTATAAAAATAAAATTTTAAATAAACTTTATTTTGATAAGTTATAATTAAGTTAATTTTTATTACTATTAGTTTTAAACGAGAACTTCACTACATATATTCTAAACTTGAGCTTAGAAATATACTTTATAAATTTTTTTAAATATAAAAAATTCCAACCTGACGGTATTCGAACTCTGGACCTTTAGGATAACAGGTTTAAGTGCTATTTACTTTGAGAATTAAATTAACGAAGAATTAATTTACAGTAAGATAAGGGATAATAGAAATACGCGCTGGTAATATAGGTCGATATTACGATGTTAATGTTATAATTTACTGTAACGTATTAACACGGTTATCTTAGTTAATCGCGTAATAACTCATCGTAATTTAGGTACAGGATTCCACCAATTGTGTGTAGGAATCTCCGACATAAATGGATTTTAGAGTATAATACTGGATTCAAGTTAGATAACACTTGTAGAAATACTGGTTGCATGAATATTGTAATCGATCTATCGAACTGGAAATTTCTGTAGTAGATCCGAAAACGTTTTTCTTTGAAACTTATAAAAATTAATTGTAATCCTTTGAAAAAATATTCGTTAATTTTCAACTAATTAATTATGGAAAAAAAAATATCTTCTGTTCGGGATGGATCTGAAAAATTAAGTATCAAATAAACTGTTAGTCGATTTTTAAATTGTTAATAGATTTTTTTTTTAGTGGGAAAATCTATTTACAATTGGTTACATTGTAGAGAAAACCTTAAGTAAATTTGATCTTACGTAAACGTTGATAGGAAGTTTCCATGGAAACACCACAATAATTAAAACTAGTATCAAAACTTGTAAAGAAAGTTCATATACTGTAAAGGAAGAGATGAATACTGAAAAAAAAAATGAAATACAGATTAAACGAAAAAATCTGATGTGATATACCCATTTTTAAAAGTACAAAAACTTTTATTTCATTAATAACTTCCGATAATTTTTCGTATTTATTTTATTTATTATTATTATTGAATAATTATTTATTGTAATTTTTTATATAATCAGAGGTTGTAAAAATAAAAATCGGACCTCTTGACCCCGAGGGGAAGACACTCGCCATGTGACGAGTCGAACCGTCACGCCACGCCCTCCGAACCTAGCCCTAGGGGCTTTACCGGAGGTCATCTTTATGGCCTCAAGACGTATCTCATCTGGCTACAAACGACATTCACCGCGACAAGTTCAGAACCTAAATCAAATAATTTTATAATTATCATCCCGGGCACATCCCAACTCCGTAGGGGGAAGACATCAATATAAATATAAATTTTTTTTTTTGCCCTACATCCCCGAGCCGGACATCCAATTAAGTATACTTGACTCGGGGACGTGTCCTTCCCTGATCTTTTAATTGCCTGTTTCTAATCTCCAACGGAAGAACCAGGCCCGGCTATGCCGTTCCCAGCCCCCCCGCCGGAGACCGGGTCCCGGTCTTTCCTTTTGCCAGCCTCAAACCAACGGCGCAGGAGCGAAGCCGCCAAACCGTATCCGGGAACCCACACCGCCGGCCGGGTCTCGGTATTTTCATTCATACCTTACGGACCCCAGGAGTCCCCGCTCCCTTACGGGAACCCATACACCAGGGCATGTGAGCCCTCAGGAACGGGGCTGTCCGCCCAGCCCTACTATAAACTACACCCCTCAGTTTCCCAGTCGTCTTGCCTCATCTTTTATTCTGATAACTGTTCTTGCAAATATTGCAAAATTATTCCAGTTTCCGGACATAGCCAAGAGCCACTCCGAGAGCTGCTCCGGTTGGGTATGCATCAGTCCTGCATTTATACGTTGTTCCTCCCATCGTCTGCACTCAAAACTAGTGTGTTCGGCATCGTCAACCGCATCGCAGTAACAACAGATTGGCGACTCTCTCCTGCCAAACCTATGCAGGTATTGTTCAAACGCACCATGTCCAGACATGAGTTGCGTTGTGTGGTAATCTAATTCACCATGAGAGCGATCTAACCAAGCATCCAGGTCCGGGATAATTCTTCTTGTCCATGCGACCACTGCTGAACCCGCCCATGCCACCTTCCATTGTTCTCGTATAATAGAACTGGCCTCATCTTTGGCTACACCGGACGCCCTTCGTTTTCGTCCTTTAATCTGCAATTCTATCGGGGGCACCGAAGAAAGCGCGCAGAGTGCATCATACGATAACGTTCAGTACCCCGAAACTACCCCCAGAAGCGACTTCCTATGAATGCTAGTTAATTTTCTTCTGTTGCGCTGGACAATAACCGCATCGGCCCATACCGGGGCGGCGTACAACAGAGACGACGTTATCACCGAGGTGATAAGTCGCCTCTTCGACGCACGTGGAATTCCTTGTCCCGCAAAGAGACCTCGCATGGCACGGATTGTTGTTTCCACTCTGTCGTACATCATGGCTACGTGACTGGAGTATTTGAGGTGTTTATCCAGTAACACCCCTAGATATTTAGCCCTTTCCACCTCGACAATTGCCTCTCCTCTCAGGCGCAGATTTAATTTTCTGAGTATCCTCCTACCAGTGAAACGAGCTTTCAGACAGAAATATAATTTTCTTACATCAAAAATTAATTTAAACGTCAGGAAAACATTTTTGAAAGTATATTTTTCGAGTATAGCTTTATACGGAAGTGAAACTTGGACGATCGGATACCTGAAAAGAAAAGCTTTTGAAATGTGGTGCTATAGAAGAATGTTAAAAATCAGATCGGTGGGTAAAGTGACGAAGAGATGTTCAGGCAGATTGATGAAGAAAGAAGCATTTGGAAAAATATAGTTAAAAGAAGAGCTAGACTTATAGGCTACATATTAAGGCATCCTGGAATATTCGGGTTGATACTGGAGGGAAAGGTAGATTGGAAAAATTGTGCAGACAGGCAACGTTTGTAATACGTAAAACAAATTGTTAAGAACGTAGGATATGTCAATTTATGAAAGTTATTTGCGATTTATTTATAAAAAAAGTAGAAATATTATTAAAAGGTAGAAAAATGAGTTAATAGTTCTAAATAAATGGCTTTATTATATAAACGAAGAGAAAACTTTTTTAACAAGTTAAGAGTAATGATTGTTAAAAATGTTATTTTCTAATTAAAAGTTATTGTATGATAGTTTTACAGTAAATTAGTTTAATTTTATCGTATCTTTGAAAATAAAAATAAATAAATGAGTTTACTTATCTTAGTTTACTTTTGCTAATTTATATAACAACTTTTTCAAAGCCCTTTAAACAGATTTTTTATTTAGAAATATCTTTAAAATATTTATCGACAATGAAAACACTCGTCGAATAAGAATTTTATATCGTAACACTTCAGTAAACTATACGTATTATATTCGCATAACTTTCGCAAATATAAACTTTTATTTTATTTAATAAAAAAAAAAGATTATTAATGTAAAATCCCTTTAACAAGTTATCATTGTTTTTTCCCTAATAAGGCTTTTCTATTCTAAAAGGTATAACGATTTATTTCTTTTAAATTTACAGGAGACGTTTGATTTATATTTTGGCAATTATATTTGTATATTTACTAACAAAAGAGAGTTGAATTTTGGTTGTTTGCTAGTTTATCGTAAATTAGTTCATTAAATTTCAGATATCTTGAAAACATTAAATCAGATTTTTATAAACGACATATACGAGTATAACTAAAATAAATAATTTTTTCTTAAATTTCATTTACGAAAAGAATGTTCGACGGTGGCTGAAATAAACGCACAGTTGCTCGTAATAACTTCCGATTAAAAAGAGGTAATCAAATGAAACAGTACGGCATAAATTACGTTTTATTTATTACAAAACTTCCCGTTTACTTTTCTACTTAATTTTCATTTACAGCAACACATTTCTCCCGACGGGTAATCAGTTTTTCATTAGTCAATAAACAATGTTGGCGGCTTTTCTTTGATCCAGGAATTCCCTGCTACCTTTAGTTTATCATCCGTGGAAAAATACTCTTAATACCCCCTCTTTAATTACGGGAAAAAATAAAATTCTAGAGCTCCAATTTTGGTGAGTATGGAGTGAGTGGAATAGGATTAAATTTCAACTTCACAAGAGCCTCGGCAGTTGTACACGATGTGTCTGGTAGAGAATTATATTGCTGAAGAATTATCGGCTCCAGGGATCGGTAAACACTACATACGCGTTTCCTTAGGTATTTTAATATCTCTATATACGGCACAGAATTTACTAACAGGTGGGCAATCGGTAAACATATTTGAGGAAAATTGTCAAGAAATGTTCTTTTGTTAAGGGTTGTGTTTTCAATTTTTTTGATCGTGGCAAACTGCAGTTCAGTATTCCATAATCTGCCGTTTATTTTCCGAGTAATAATGATGCGCTAGATTTTCGTTTCCCGTCACAACAATGAAAAGGAAATATTTCTTTCGATTCGAATCAAGGAGTTCTGGAACGTTAGTAGTACAGGAATGAAATTACAAGACGGCAGCACCTGTCGCTTTATACGCCATTTTGTCGTCCAGGTGCGATCCAGTACGCACTATATTTCAGCCGCCCATGTTTAACGTACAAATAAGTTTACCTACAGAAGACACATGCTAGGTATCCGGTAACTTTCAGAATACATTTTAATTTGACTAGATTTTCGTTTTATTTATTAAACCGATCATAATGAGATATTTTTTAACTTTAAGAGTAAAAATTTTCAATCCTAAAAATAAATTTATATAAATAATATTAGTATTATTATAATTCTAACATTTATATAAATATTAAAGATGTTTAAAGTAGTTTTTAACAAACCGCGCCTACAATGTAGGTTGTATGGTGGTGGATGTAATCGCCAGTATTAATTTGTTTATTAGAATTCAAAATGATTACTTTTAAATTAAAATTGGGTCAAATAGAGTGAAAATTATTACTTTATTCGTATACTTTCATAACCGAATAATAAGTTCTATAACAGAAGTATCGTTATAATAAAAAAAAAAAAAAATCTGATGTGGCCACCGAATGACGTACTTATACGCCTATTTAATTACATATACTTATTTTTTGCTGCAGTTCATTTAAACTTACTTCATTTGAAAATAAGATACGATCCTCCAGTTCGTTAATCATGTGGTCACTTACTCAATTGCATTGTGGTGGACACCACATTCCATCAAATTTTTGGCGTGACGTCTTATAAATCGATGAACGCCGGCAGCACGCACGAAAAAGCATGACTCATTGTCCCGTTCCGCCTGAGCCGAGCATACGAGCGAGAGCGCGGCACGAGCAAGAGAGAGGCACGATAGGCCTAGAGTTCGGTTTGTGCCGCATCTATCTCTCTTCCACTCGATTGGCCCATGCGTCCGAGCAGAAGAGAGACAACGGCAGCACACAACTGACACCTACACGTGAACTGTTTTCGTCAACTGTTAATAAAGTAAACTGAAAAGTTAATCTGGTTTTCATTGTTTATTACACAACAATTGCGACAATAATGGTAAATAATTCTTACATTTTAAATATCTAATTAGCGATATAATGTCATGTATTTATTTTTATTATTAAAAAAAGTAGCATCGGTCGGCGAGTGCAGTAATAATAGGTTATGTTACAAATGACTAAAAAATTATGATGATTCGTATAAACAACGGTATGAAAAGTTAACTACTTTTCTTTATTATTCAATGGAAAAAAATATTGTGCGTAAATGATTGTTATTAATGTAAGTTTACAAATTAATTTTTAACCTCACAGATGTCATAACAATGTGTCTAAAATGACAATGTGAACCGGCCAACCGCCGTGCGAGGAAATCTACTATTTTATCAAACAGGTTAGGGCGGGCTTTTCAAAAGCAGCAATTTCATAAATTAGATTTATAATTTCAATTTCATCGTTTTAAATTGACACTTTATCAACATTGATTTGATTAAAGTTTATTTCTATAACAAATTGTATACAATTATTTTTGAACAAATCACTCAATTTAAACTTGCAAAAATTATTAATATTAATTATTATAATTATTAAATGGAATATTAACGTGTTTCATTAGCTAATTAAACAATCACTTCGATTCAATTTGTTTGTTTAAACAAGTATTTTTTTAAAACATCCAAATCATGGATGAATTTAATTAATTGGTACTTTCATCTAGCCCAACGCCAGTTTCTCAAAAAATATGTGTTTACTTCATAACGATAACAAGTTTTTTTTTTTGCGACATTACAATCAAATGTCGACGAATATCACGGGGGCTTTGCGCCCGCGACATTGTCGGTCTTTGCAAGACGTTGTCACGCTCAAATCTCGTGCGAAACGTAGTTCCACACAAACCAAATTTTTTTTTGGGGTGTCCGTATCAGGATTATATATTAATTTTGTTTCACATCGCTGAAGTAGTTATGTGGTGTAAGTGAGAACGTGTCGGATCCGTAACCATGCTCACATCGGTTCGAATCCGACACTTCATATACATATATTGTTTTTTAACTTTTTTTTATTTTAAATATATTGATTTAATAATAATTAATTATTAACCTCTGTAAAAAAAAAAATAATTAAAATTAAAAGCACATAAAATTTTATTTCACTAAAGAATTCTGATTTTTTTCAATGTTTACAGTCAGAGGCTAATAATTATTAAGAAATCAATATATTTAAAAAAAAAAAAAATTAAAAATAATATGTGTATATGAGGTCGGATTAGAACAGATGTGCCTTTCCCTTGTAAGATGCAAATATTTCATTAATTAAAATTTTATTTGGCTATAACTCAGCAACCGATGAAAATAAATACTTTTATGTTGAAATGCTCTCAACGAGAGTTTATTGCTGCAGTTAAGATAAAATCCAAAATCCAAATATTTTGGGTTTTTTTTGGACACTTCTGGTCTAGTCGATTGCAATCAAAAGAGGAGGCGCACAAATAAATGTTACAACAGTCCTAAATCCAAAATTTCAACATCCTATGGCTAATCGTTTTTGAGTTATGGAAGATACAAACGTACGTACAGACGTCACGCCGAAACTATTCAAAATAGATATTTCTGTTGAAATTTAAAAAAAAAATTTCATGTTCGCTATACTTCCTTTACTTTGTACAGGAAGTAAAAATGAGAGTAAAAAAACCTTGAATGAAATAACCGATAAAGTAAAAGTTCTCGGGTAAATATTTGTTCCTTTTTAAATTTTGACTAATTAGTTTATCGTCATATATAATAGTTTACCTCTTCAAATAATGTTTTGTGAAACAATCAAGATTTTATTATAACTAATATTAATTTTATTCATACGTTAACATTACAACCACCTACTGCGTTCAATAATACACAATATATCGATTACATATTTGTGAAATTTATTTACATTATTTTCATACTTAATTTATATAAGTAACAAGTATAAAAATAAATAAAATCAATGACAAATATATACGAGTGGGTATCAACGCACGTACAAAAATATCGGTTGACTGTATTTATTAAAATAACGATCAGTAAAAACGGAATAAAATATAAATTTGCTATTTTAATTAAAACTGACTTTTATTTTAGTTTACATCTTGTTTTAAAATAACCTTAAATCAATATTTATACGAAGGTGTAAATGAAAATACCACAAAATGTTTTACTAATAATTATTCTATTCCTCTCTCGTTTAATTACTTATCTTTATCCGATAGGTTTTTCATAAAATTTCAATGAAGAGTATCAAGAAGAATAATTTTATTACGGTAAGGATTTCCGAAATAAATTGTGTACTCGATTTAATACACTAATGACATTTATAATTAATAACAATTATCACTAACAATTATGAATACCAGAGGCTTTAAAGTGTTTAAAATTTCCAAATTATTACTTGTATTTCATTATTGTTATTTTCTACGTTCCTATCATAATAGCTTTAGAGCTCTGCAGCAAGAAGGAAAGTATGATAATTAGTTAAAAATGGGGTACAATTTTTTTTGCATTTCTCGACGTTTCATCAGCCCGGGGACATCTTCGACAGATTTATGTTATCTTTACTTGATATGTTCATTAGTTCGGGTAGAGCAGCGGTAGAGATGCTCGCGCCGGGGTCATTACCTGAACGCGCCGAACCAGCTTTGCAACGCTCCCGAAACAGTCTCGGCACTGGACATTAGGGTTCCTGTGCGCGGCCCATAACCTCATCTTTCCAATGATATGTGTAACTTACATTACCGTCTGTCTTTTGCACGGGCTGGGGCTGACATATTCGATTTTTATACTTTTTTCACGTTCACTTTAATTTTTTACGCGTAAATATTGGCCAAATTGCATTTATCATTAACTTAAATCGATCTATCTCGACAAACTCTAAACACAAACACACGAATAATTGTGCTATCACGTCTAAATCGTGAACTACACTGAATGGAAACGAGTGAGAGCAACAGTTTCGGCCCATCACCCGCTCACCAGTGACCCAAACTCAAAATCGTATCGGCGAGCCGACCGCGTAAGTTATAAAATGACACCGCATGAGACGAATAGTTAGGGAATTATTAAGGCAGGACGATATAGACCTTATCGTTACGCTACAAATTTCTATTCCGGTACCCGTATGTTTCGGTGAGATTTTAAAGACGTTTTACGTCAAAAATACCTTGAAAGTATTTTGGGATTCCAAACATTCGTGACCGATTACCTGAAAACCGGATCGAATATAAATTTTGTCATACACAGAGATGTTAAAATAGCTTAGAAGACTTGTTTGTCGAGTTTAATGATCCTTGAAGCCGATAATCCTGCAACACGATAATGTTCGACCGCACACATCATGTGGATCTTATGAAGTCTAAATATAGAACCTATTCAACTACATCCTCTTTATGTACCAGATTAGTTGCTTGAGAATTTTACTTCTTTCCGCAAATAAAGAAAGATATAAAAGGTATTCAATTAAACATGGATGATGTACTGAAGGAAGCAGAGATGTCATAGATCAAGGAAAGACCACCGCCATTCTTCATTGACGGAATGAGAAACCGGTTGGAAGAAATGTGTAGCTGTAAATAGTGACTACGCGGAAAAAAAAAAGAAAAGTTTTAGTTATAACTAACTGCAGAGGCGTGACGTAGACACGCCCACCGCAGTTAGGTCTTTCTGGCGGGCGGAGTCTCGGAGATGGGTTTACTAAGTGTCCAAAATTGATTACCTCTTGTGTAAATTTTTTTTTTTTTTTTAATGATGATAATTGATATAAAGAAAGTTAAATTAGAAATTTAATTCTAGAAATTGATACTAACGAGTCGGGATTTTCCGCTAGTGATCGGTACATTCCGGTGCCTACATTTTGGTTATAGTTCATTATTTTATGAAAAAAAACTATCACATAAATGAAAAAATATACTTTTTTTATATATTTAGCATATATATCGATGTATATTCGCATGAAAATAAAAAAGAACAAAACAAAAGTAATGAAATGTAGTAGAAATAACAAAGATGGACCACTGAATGTGAAAATAGGAGGAGAAAAGATTATGGAGGTAGAAGAATTTTGTTATTTGGGAAGTAGAATTACTAAAGATGGACGAAGCAGGAGCGATATAAAATGCCGAATAGCACAAGCTAAACGAGCCTTCAGTAAGAAATATAATTTGTTTACATCAAAAACTAATTTAAATGTCAGGAAAAGATTTTTGAAAGTGTACGTTTGGAGTGTCGCTTTATATGGAAGTGAAACTTGGACGATCGGAGTATCTGAGAAGAAAAGATTAGAAGCTTTTGAAATGCGGTGCTATAGGAGAATGTTAAAAATCAGATGGGTGGATAAAGTGACATAGAAGAGGGATTGCGGCAAATAGATGAAGAAAGAAGCATTTGGAAAAATATAGTTAAAAGAAGAGACAGACTTATAGGCCACATAATAAGGCATCCTGGAATAGTCGTTAATATTGGAAGGACAGGTAAAAGGAAAAAAATTGTGTAGGCAGGCCACGTTTGGAATATGTAAAACAAATTGTTAGGAATGTAGGATGTAGAGGGTATACTGAAATGAAACGACTAACACTAGATAGGGAATCTTGGAGAGCTGCATCAAACCAGTCAAATGACTGAAGGCAAAAAAAAAATCTATGTATATGCGAAATATCGATGTATAATACTATATATAACAAGTATACACCTGATCATGATGTACTAACCAAACGGGATTTTCCGTTAGTGATCGGTACATTCCGGTGCTAAGCTAATGGGGATGGACACATACACACAGAGACTCACATATAATGCCCTTTAGTAGGGTAGGATAAAATTTACTTTTATGCTATAAAATCTCATTTCACAAATCTGTTTTCATTTGCGAGCTTCATAATGCGGACTGTGCGTTCCACTTCACTCACTCCGTGTACTTTGAATTTTTAAATAGGGATTTATTGTAAAATGTTTAACACGTTAAAAAAAACAGCTACGTTAAACGTTTAACAGAAATAAAATGAAAGGTAAAATACGATTTGCATTCTGATTGTTAAAAATAATATTAAAGAGTACACAAGTGGAATAATTAAAAGTAAACATCTATAAAAATTAATCATAATAAACTTACAAAGCAGCGCTTCTATTGTAAATTTCAATTAAACATTTTTGTCACATTCCTGAAAAAAATAGGTAATTTTTTTATTTCCGTTTTGAAAGCGTAATATCTTTAAATTGTTTATTAGTGTACAGGAATAAACATTTTCTTACTGATTCCTTGATAAGTACGGACGATATTCTTTCAACATCCAAATGAGCATTTTTTAAATTAGTTTGATTTTTCAAGCTAAATTTATAATCGTGTAATATATTCCTTAACTTTTTGAACAGCTTGTTTAGGAAATAAGTAAAATAAAATAAAAAAAACGCATTATCAATTATATATTTTTACGTATTCATACATTCACGCAGCTACGACCGCAACATTTACACGCGCGCGCGCACACACATGCACAGGTTAACATTTATAACGCGTGTGTATCGTTGCATTCGATACAACAAAACTTTCTCTTCAAAACATTTCATTTATACTAGTTTTGAACATCAGTATATAGGTTACTATATATACGTACAAATCGAAAACAAACTTTCTCATACGTAGTAGAGAAAAGAGGGTGAGAGAGAGAGAGAGAGAGAGAGAGAGAGGTAAAATAGAATTTCACAGCATTTAAAACATTAATTCTCTTTTGTAATTAGCGTGTCAAAAAGTTTATTATAAACTGATATACTTTTAATAAATGTGAATAAAATTTCCTCTCCTAAATGAAATTTTGTATTGTTAGTTGCCACTTAAATAATATGTGATTGTGTGTGTGTGTGTGTGTGTGTGTGTGTGTGCGCGTGTTATATTACAACATTCATCACTTCAGCCGTTATCGTTCTACTGCAAATTAAGATCTCTTCAGCACTTTTCCAACTAATACTCTCTTGTGCGATCTTTAACCGGTTCGGTCAAACGTACTCGATATCATCACTCCAACGACTTCTCCCGCCTGCGGAGGAGGCTTCAGAGCCTCTCGATAGAAGCGTGTCAGTAATAATGGCGCATCATACTAAGGGAAAGTCCCTGCGGGGAGATCTAGTCAAACGAGGATACGATGATCGATTAGTCTATGCTAACTCCAAGCATACATCGTCCCGTATTCTTTGTGCTACCCGCAACTTCCTTAATGATCGAACAGTTAACGTCTAAGTTTTACTTCTGTAGGTAAGGAGTGGCAGGATGAACGTTCGAAAACTATCTTTTTAAGCAAAAGGGGAGTTTGTCCTTGAAAACCCTGTTAACTCTCCAGAATGCCTGTCACCCACGCTTAACTCGAGGTTCAACTTCTTTGATTGTATCATCCTCAAAATCCGTCGGCCAATATATATGCTACCTGTTCGAGTTCTTCTCCGGAGACAAAATCTTTCTTTTTTCGGCAAACTTTTTTTAACTCTTTTTAATGTTCATCTTTAGATCGTGGAATCTTAGCAACCTGCAGTTCCTGTATGTGTCCTAGTAGTTCTTTTGAGAAGACCCTTTTCGTATACCCTTTTCTTTCCATTCCAAGTTCCTACATACTTCCTCGAGACAGGCAGAGAAGAGCATTGAATATATATATATATATATATATATATATACCACACTCATATATTTGTGTATAATTGTGTATATTTGTGTATAAATGTATATAAGTATGAATATAAAGTAAGTGTCTTATGTAGAATGATAAATAAAAAAAAAAGTTCTAAAGAAAATAAATCGATTTGATAAATTCGAAAAATATTATTTAATTCGTGCATCTAATATTCTCTATGTATTAAAATAACATATTAACACAATCGGGGTAAAAATCTTGAAATTTGGTACTATTTAAAGCAAAAAATAATTAACTTTTTATTGTTATTGGCTCTTTTAATAACTGAAAAGCCATTCTGAGTATTCCTGTTGTGGCTGTTTAATACTATAATGTCGTGTATGGTTTCGCCCGTATGACAAGTTTAAAACTTACGTTGCTAATCTAAACTGCTAAATTTATATAATAATAAGTATATATTTATTTTTATTTTTAGAAGAGGAATTTTAAAGAAAATACTATATCTAATATCTAAGCGCTTGCTTAACATTAAGAATTACCGGGAAAGATATATTGTAGGGTTAATATTATTTAGTCTAATAATTAAAATATTTTGGTTATTTTCGTTAAATAATAGTAAAATATTTTTTTTAAATGTACTTTTTTACTAACTCTCGAAGAAAAGTGCGATATTAATTTCAGTCGCACGATGGGATTAGAAGGCGAAACTGAATTTTCTTTACGTTTTGAGGTAAAATCAAAAATTCGAAAGTCTCCAAAACTAGTGGATTAATTTCATTGAAATTTGTATATGCTGTAGTAGTGTATCTGAAGGTGTGAGTGAATATTTGACGAAGACCGGTTGACTCGTTCTTGAGATACGCTCAATTTAAAGTCAACCACAGACTACATAATCGATCGATTTGAGGTTATAATTTTTTTCTTTAACCTCCGGGTCCACCGTTAGATATTGCTTCAGAGGATGAGATGAATGATTTGTTGTAGCGTGTGTGAAAATGCCATGCCTGACAGGGATTCGAACTTGGGACCTCCGTATGAAAGGCCGAGACGCTACCACTCGCGCCACGGAGACCGGCGAGGTTATGTGTTGCGGTATAATTTTCATACGCTCTTATGCAGCGCGTCAAAATGTTAAGCGAGTCAGAACTTCGTGCTTAGATTTAGGGTCTACTAGTTAATCAAAGGTATGTAGTGCGTTGTTCTCTGAAACTCAGCGCGTTTCTGATTACGAAATAGTTACGGCGTCGGAAACGAAATGTCGGACTTTTTTGGTTACTTTTTAAAAGTTATTTTAAAAGTTTCTGGCCGATATCTCCGTGGAGGAATTGTAGTGTCTCAGCCTTTCATCCGGAGGTTCGCGGTTCGATTCCCGGGTCGGGCGTGGAATTTTTCATACACTTCAATTTACCATTCTCTCTGGTCAAAATGACTAAAGCATCGACGCTCGTCATCCAAAAAAAAAAATTGTATTCATTTTTTATTTACTAAATGGGTCGGGCGGGAATGAAATTTATGCGATGAAACTACTCATATTCGTTCTAAACACAAACTCCCAAAGATCTTTCTGTTTCCTCACATTCACCTGCCTCCTAAATTTATTGTTGAAAGTTACTAATATTCAATTTAGTGAAATTAAGTTTGAAGCGAAAAAAAATTAATTGCGATGATATAGAATTTTTTTATATATATTTTATGTTTTTATGAGGCTAATTTTGATGTTTTTTTGTTGGTATTTTATTGCTTTTGAAACTTCTATTAGTGAAAACTTTACAGAACTAATCTATTTATTCAATAAAATTACACCGATTTAATTTAAAATTTTTATTTATTCTTTTTAATACTTTTATTTATAATCGCAACGACTTATAAGTCGTTGCGATTGTTTGTATGTTTGAGATTGTTTGTTTGAGTTTGTTCAAGATTACAGATTTACCTTTGTAAATCTTGAACAAACTCAGGCTTAACGTTCTGAGACTTATGGATAATTGAAACCCGACCACCAAATAATAAATGATGATAAACTATATAGAAAAATATAGAATAAATGATGGTGTGAAATTTCGTCGATATCCACGGCCTAATATTCAGATCCGAATAAAAGCAAGTGCCTTTATTAAGATTTCAACCTTAGAACTTGGACTTTGAAATTAGCCGCTTTACGACGACGAGTTTACTACTAGACCGATCCGGAAGGATTTTTTCCTGTTAAGCCTCCGGGAATCACCGTATGTATTACTTCAGAGGATGAAGGAGAATGATATATATAAGTGTAAGTGAAGTGTAGTCCTGTAACAGTCTCAGGTCGACCATTTCCGAGACGTGTGGTTAATTGAAACCCGACCGCTAAAGAACAACGGTATCTACGAATCGATATATGGAAGAAATGTAATTAAGAGGAATTTAAATTACAGTCTTCAAATCAGATTTTGACCTCAAAAAGCGATTATTCGTTTCGATATTTTCAAATAAGTTTGTCAAATTTTTTCAATCTGTTTCTTTTTTGTGTTAATCATTTTATTTAAATTCGCGTATTTAATTCGCGCGCGCTATGGGACAGTAGTATCGACGACGGTTGACACTAACTAAACTAATGAAATTTCACCACCTAAATGGAACAAATTGCACCTGTACGGTCAACAGACGAGTGGGGTTTAACGGACCCGATACCGAGTCGACCTGGCGATAAAGTACGATACCCGGCCTGACCGAGTTTTTTATACTTTAAATATTATTCGTCTCATTATTTCGCTCACCTGTGACGTCACAACAAATCTGACAGACGACTACAACAGCATTTATTGTAGCTGGGGCGCGATTTAAAAAAAAATTGTTTAAATATCGTTATTTTTTAATCGATAACAAATGCGCCTATGAAAAATACGACCTTAATTAAGCAAATTATCGAGATACTGTGGGTGACCTTGCTCTACAGCCTCACCACCTTGACCTTTTAAGTTGAAAATTTAGCAGCATTAACGCCCTATATATAGAAGTAATCTGACCGAGTTTGGTCAAAATCGGTCGGATAGTTCCGGAGATATAAGGTGATTTAGAGGCCGACACCGAAAACACGTACATACGAACATTAACATCCGGAAAATTTCCATCCGGTTTTCTGGATTCCTTAGGTGTCAAAACGTCAGGATCCGGTGAAAACCGCATATTTCCAAACTGGACCGGTTACAATACTTTCCGTTCTAGAACTATAGCTCGCTGTAGCGCTACCTAAACGGGAAAGTAAAATTTACATCAACATATGTCCGGAAACTAAGCAATATTAATTAAAATATTATAACGAAATAAAATATTATTTAAACGATGAAAATATTATTTTATTGTAATATTTTTAATATTATTAAACTATTATAAGACTTGATAACATTAATAAAATTATTCCGTTTGCGATCGTATTGAGTTATACGATCACAATTATTTACCGTAACGATACTATTTAACCTTTACGATCGCAATTTACTATTATTAATAAAATTATTATTTTTATAATAATGGGTTTTATTCAAGAGGATATTAAATTTTTTTTAAACTAGTTTATAAACGGATTTGAATAAAGTAGGTGTCAATTTCTTTGACATAGAACGCTTAATATTTTTTTGAAGTAACGTAACATTTAGATAAACGGTGATTACAAAATATTTTTATTTTTTTTTCCTACATCCCCCAGCCGGACATCCAATTAAGTATACTCGACTCGGGGACGTGTCCTTTCGGGATCTTTTAATTACCTGCCTCTAATCTCTAACGGAAGAACCAGGCCCGGCTATGCCGTTCCCAGCCCCCCCCCCCCCCCCGCCGAGGAAACCGGGTCTCGGTCTTTCCTTTTTCCAGCCTCAAACCGACGGCGCAGGAGCCGAAGCCGCCAAAACGTATCCGGGAACCCACACCGCCGGCCGGGTCTCGGTCTTTTCATTCATTCGCATCTTACGGACCCCAGGAGTCCCCGCTCCATTACGGGAACCCATACACCAGGGCATGTGAGCCCTCAGGAACGAGGCTGTCCGCCCAGCCCTACTATAAACTACACCCCTCAGTATCCCAGTCGTCTTGCCTCATCTTCTTTTATTCTGATAACGGTTCTTGCAAATATTGCAAAATTATTCCAGTTTCCGGACATAGCCTAGAGCCACTCCGAGAGCTGCTCCGGTCGGGTATGCATCAGTCCTGCATTTATACGATGTTCCTCCCATCGTCTGCACTCAAAAATAGTGTGTTAGGCATCGTCAACCGCATCGCAGTAACAACAGATCGGTGACTCTCTCCTGCCAAACCTATGCAGGTATTGTTCAAACGCACCATATCCCGACATGAGTTTCGTTGTGTGGTAATCTAATTCGCCATGAGAGCGATCTAGCCAAGCATCCAGGTCCGGGATAATTCTTCTTGTCCATGCAGCCACTGCTGAACCCGCCCATGCCACCTTCCATTGTTCTCGTATAATAGAACTGGCCTCCTCTTTGGCTACACCGGACGCCCTTAGCTTTCGTACAAAATTACAATTATTATTATAAAATTACAATTACATAATATTAACAAGTTAAAAGTTTACATGGCCGTCATTTTGAAATGGATTAAGCGATCAAGTTTATTATTTTTATATAAGTGACCTTCTAGGTAACTTTAAACAGTATATGACATTTCAGTTGGATACGATTGAACATTCCCGAAAAAACAATTTTTATATTAAAAATACAAAATGACTGACAACCGGTAAACTAAACGTTTCTGAACGTATGTTGATATCAAGTGTTGTCTTTATTTTGATGCGGAGGATGATCTCCGGAGTTCTTGAAACGATTTTTATAAAGTTAACTTATTTTTTGTCGGTTGATCCAAATTTGTGTTTCTATTATTAATATATTTTTTAATTTTTGTAATTTTTCAACGAAAAGAAAATTTATTAAAGCTTTATACTACTCCATGAATTTCAAATAATATTGATTTGAATAATATTACGTATTAATTTATGATTTTAAATAATTATATATAAAAAAAATTATGAAATTTAATTCTTTATTTGATATATATTTCGTGAAAATATATCCGGTAATCTTAAAACTGTAATAAATAAAATAAAATAATATGAATATTTTCTGATACAGTCGTGTAAGAAAAAAGATTTTCTTTTTTATTTAACAAAAAGAAAACATTAAGTAAAATAAACAGATTCATAAATAAGTCGTATAAAAGACTCGAAGTATTTTTAAAATACGAGTACATATTTTTATTAGAAAAGGTACATTAATTATCTAGTAAAATTTTATTTATCGTTTATGTTTTTTCTTCAGAAAAGCTTATGCACCGGTAGCCATAAAAATGGTACCCTTAAAGAAATAAAAAATATTATGAAATAAAACAATATTTGTGTAGCTAAAATAAAGATTTCTGATGAAGGTTTACATTCTTCATACTAAGTTAAGGTCGGTTAAACATAAAAGTTTTACGTGGTTACGTTTACATATATTTTAACGTTAAAACAGTATATATATATGGAAATCTAACTATAGTTGTTTTTTACTTAATTTGTTCCTTTTCTACTTCCTTCTTTTATCATATCCTTTAATTCCTACGCGTTCTGTTCAACCTTTATATTTATCTGCTCTTTTTATATCACGTTTCAGTCCTTTTCTTCCCCACATCTCTTTTATCGTTTTTATTATTTTTTCCTTCTACCACATTTCATTCTCCATGTGATTATCCTTTGCCCACTCGTTCAAAATTTCTTTATATAATTCTACCAGGTAAATTATTCATTTTTCTAGGGGAAAAAACTGAAATTTTTAACGTAAAAAATTCATTTTTTAACCCTTTTCAGATCGTTCATAAACTCTAATTTGTGGTTACTTTTCCTCCACCGACATAATTAATAGAGTGATAGCGTCTTAACCTTTCATCCTAAGAAAAAGTCTCCCGTTCGAATCCCGATTAGAGATAATTTTAATACGTTAATAAATTTTCATTTCGTATTCCTATTCACGAGTATGTAATTTATTTCATACTTGGCGTTTATAGACCTAGAAAAGGCAATCGATAACGTAGACTGGAATAAAATGTTCAGAATTTTTAAAAAATTAGGGTGCAAATACAGAGATAGAAGAACAATTGCTAACATGTACAGGAACCAAACAGCAACAGTAACAATTGAAGAACATAAGAAAGAAGCCGTAATAAGAAAGTCGTAATAAGAAAGCCGTAATAAGGAAGCATCCGACAAGGATGTTCCCTATCTCCGTTACTTTTTAATCTTTACATGGAACTAGCAGTTAATGATGTTAAAGAACAATTTAGATTCGGAGTAACAGTACAAGGTGAAAAAATAAAGATGCTACGGTTTGCTGATGATATAGTAAATTTAGCCGAGAGTAAAAAGGATTTAGAAGAAACAATGAACGGCATAGATGAAGTCCTACGCAAGAACTATCGCGTGAAAATAAACAAGAACAAATCAAAAGTAATGAAATGTAATAGAAATAACAAAGATGGACCGCTGAATGTGAAAATAGGAGGAGAAAAGATTATGGAGGTAGAAGAATTTTATTATTTGGGAAGTAGAATTACTAAAGATGGACGAAGCAGGAGCGATATAAAATGCCGAATAGCACAAGCTAAACGAGCCTTCAGTAAGAAATATAATTTGTTTACATCAAAAATTAATTTAAATATCAGGAAAAGATTTTTGAAAGTGTATGTTTGGAGTGTCGCTTTATATGGAAGTGAAACTTGGACAATCGGAGTATCTCAGAAGAAAAGATTAGAAGCTTTTGAAAAAGAATGTTAAAAATCAGATGGGTGGATAAAGTGACAAATGAAGAGGTATTGCGGCAAATAGATGAAGAAAGAAGCATTTGGAAAAATATAGTTAAAAGAAGAAACAGACTTATAGGCCACATACTAAGGCATCCTGGAATAGTCGCTTTAATATTGGAAGGACAAGTAGAAGAGAAAAATTGTGTAGGCAAGCCACGTTTGGAATATGTAAAACAAATTGTTAGGGATGTAGGATGTTGAGGGTATATTGAAATGAAACGACTATCACTAGATAGGGAATCTTGGAGAGCTGCATCAAACCAGTCAAATGACTGAAGACAAAAAAAAAAAGAAAAATAAAATAGAATTTATTTGCAGAATTGATCATCGACCAAAAAAAACTCTTTAGAACTGTATCGTATCAGCTTTCTAGGTACTGTGGAAACGGAAATTATTTTGAGTAATTGATGGATTTTCTTCTTTATACAGTAAAAGGTATTATTTAATACCCGAAAGAAATTGTCAGTTAAATAAAAAATTGATGTGGACATCCCATGACTTCGTTGTACGCCTATTAAATTATATATACACATATTTTTTAAAATGAAAAATACATAAAGTTTTATTTCACTAATAATTTCTGATTTTTTCCATATATTTTTTTTTTATATTGAATTATTATTCATTGTAGAAAAGAATTATAATCAGAGGTTAATAATTATTAATAAATCAATATATTTAAAATAAAAAAGTTAAAAAAAAAAGGAAATGAAGTCGGATTCGAATCGATGTGCGTACCCCTTCTGAGCTCCAAATATTTCATTAATTAAAATTTTATTTGGCTATAACTTTGGACCCAATGAAACTAAGTACCACTTATGATAGATATATCGTTAAAAAGCTCTCAATTAGGGCTTATTACTGCAGCAAGAAAGAGTACAAAATCCAAATAATTTGGATTTTGGGCTTTTTTGGACACTCTTGGTTCAGTCGATTGCAATCGAAAGGGAAGGTGCACAACTAGATGTTACAACAATATCCAAAATTTCAACATTCTACGGGTAGTTGTTTTTGAGTTATGCGAGATACATACGTAATACGTATGTACGTACAGACATCACGCCGAAATTAGTCAAAATGGATTCAGGGATAGTCAAAATGGATATTTGCGTTGAAATCTGAAAACCGAAATTTTTCGCGATCACAATCCTTCCGTTGGTTCGTTCAAGGAAGTAGAAATTATACCAGTATAATGTTGAATATTGTTCTATATTCAATATTTTCACTAGAAGATATTTTTTTTTATTTACGTATGCTAACAATAGTTCACAGTTATATTTTAGACGATTATATAATTTTGAAATACGTTAATATTATTAAGAAATGAGAATATTTATTTCATTTTTATCTAGAAATAAATTCTTATTTAATTTAATGATTTCATCTAAAAAAATTACGGCAATTTTTATATTTCTACAGTAAAATTTAAATAATTATAAAATCTATTTATTTCTTACTACAACGCCAATAAAAATCAATAGTTTTTTGAACAGTACATCGCATTAATTTTCCTCTGAATTAAAAAAAACCGTTGATTTTCAACGAAATTTAACAGATAAAGTTTAAATTAAAATATAATAGAATTCGCAATTTTTTATCGTAACATATTGTGAAATGTTCCTTTTGTTTTCTCTGTTTAGCCTCCGGTAATTACCTTTCAAATAATACTTCAGAGGATGTTTGATGATGATATGTATGAGTGTAAATGAAGTGTAGTCTTCTATAGTCTCAGGTCGACCGTTCCTGAGATGTGTGGTTAATTGAAACCCGACCACCAAAGAAAACCAGTATCCACCATCTAGTATTCAAATCCGTGTAACAATAACTGCCTTTACTAGGTCTTGAACGCTGAAACTCTCGACTTCCAAATCAGCTGATTTGGAAAGACGCGTTCCCAACTAGACCAACCCGGTGGGTAAATCGTGAAATGTTCCAAAAATAATTAATCTTACTTTATTAGAAATGCGTAAGCAAAATTTTAAAGAATCCAAGGAGATCACTGAATAAGGATTGTCTAGAAAGTTCTTCGGTTTGTTATTTTTTTCTGTAAATTAACTTTTACAAAAGAACGATATAAAAAGTAATATTATCGAAAACCAACGTAAAAATAACTATCTGTTCCTAATTTTAGAAAAGTACATTATTATAATATCGGTCGAATGGTCTCAAAAACAAAATTTATTTTTAAAGATTCAGTTCAACGTAAAGAGCGAAATATTTAATTCGTAGTCTACTGAGAAGATCTGAAATGTTACTTCAAACTGAAGTCAGGAGTAAATCGCCTAAAGAATGGAGGAGAGTCCATAAAATCTGGTAGGCAATTCCAAATCTGATTCCTCTTCTAACCCCTGTTTAAAAAAATATATATATATATATGTATAATGTATATCGGAACGGAATGTATATTTGGAACGGAAAAATTTCATGAAAACAAGGAAACTTACTGAAAATTTCATAAATTCATAGCCCGTTTACCCGTTATTATAAACATGGAATGGAATGGAATGCAAAGTTGACGGGAGTTTATTTCTCCTACTTATCGCAGAACCTGGACAGAGTCCCTTGCTGCTGGATGATTCTAATCGGGCTTGTTTTTTTTTTTAAAGGGTTATTTTAAATGGCGGGTCTAATTTTTTAAGTTTTGTTTATTATTATTTAGTTAATTTAAGACGGATTTAGTTGCATTCCAATCCGTTGTTGAACCAGCGTTATCGAACCCATTTTATGGGCCGACCGCGGAAGGCTAGGCTTATGAAACCGGTCCTCCCGACGTAATTCCCCTTCAGACGGTCCACTGAAGTCCTTTCGGTGCTAACGTTTCATAGGCTAGCAGGAATACGCCACAACGGGGCACTAACTATGAGGAGGGAGCAATGCAACCCCTACTCCGGAGGAGTCGCAATTGCTGGGTTATTTTACTCTACTTGTAAGTTTTAAAAAGGAGAGGTTGTGTAGAAGGTCTTCATCCGCTTCTGCTATGGCTACCCTTCAGGACGCATCTCTGCTGGGCTCTGTTCCGGACTCCAGTCCGTGATGTTGAGACGAGTAGTGGGTCTTCCTATTATAAACAGATAAATCAGAAGGGTGAGTTTAGGATCTAACATTGTTCTGTTAGATTTTTTCTTGTTCTGTTTTCATTAGAGGCATGGTGCCTAAACGACCGAGTCCCGGCTATCTGGCGGGAATTTCGTTCCGCACGAGGTAGTTAAGAGGCTATGGCACCCCTCGAAGCCGGGTTTATGTAGTTGCTGATCCGGCTCCGGTGGGTGGGGGAAGAAAAAAACACTGTTCTGTAAATGAAAAATTGTGATTTATATAAGAAAATATAATTAGAAACCGTTAATGTAAATATGTGAAATTAAATTTAATTAATTTCATTACAATAATGTAGTAGAGTCAAAAATATATGAATAAAATTCGTAGGCTACTGTTCAAAATAATAAACGACTTATTTCAAAATCCCATTGATTATTTTGAAAACTTTTAAAATTTGTTCTGAAAGCACAGCAATTTGTTCAGAATTAAATTCTCTACAAGTTCTATTTAAAATTTTTACGTATTTATTACCCATTTAACAAAGTTATTGTACATCAAACATAAAAAATAGGGGGTTTTACCGCAATTTATCAGCTTTCACTCCAGATTTCTCAAAATCTGGAGTAACAGCAGTTACCGGTTTTTGAATCTATTTTATTCAATTTTTTCGTAAAAAATCATAAGAAAATTAATTTTATCCCTTAATTAACGTCCTAAAAATTTCAGTACGACCTCATTTCACCGTAGTAGCTAAAATCCAAGCGAAATCTTTCACTAGCCGTAACTGGCAAACAAAGAATTTTACGACATATTTTTATACATACTTTTACATTATTTTCACAAGTAGAAAAGGTCCAGGGAAAAGTTGGTGATACACGAAATTCTGTATATAAAACATGAAATCATAAAAGAATTTCATATTTGTGATTTCAATTTTTTTAACTAAAAGATGTTCCTTTAGAAATATTAAAATTCTAAATTTTATAGAATTCTTGAGTTTGAACTTTTTAAAAATTAATGTTAAACCGCTTAATTTTATTCATAACTTTGCAAGAAATTGGTGGTAGAAAACTTTGTAATATCTAATTTTAACGGTCTTTTATTAAGCTTAAATTTAATACGGAACGCATTAAATAGAAATTAAATTTTCTATCTTGGACTAGAATTCGTATTTAAGAAAATAAAGTAAGAAAATATTTTTTTTCTGTCGGTATTACAAATAAAAATTGATTACTATGAAGGCAAATAATATAACCGAGCTACATTTGTGTGTGATAGGCGTACGTATATATGTCTAAACTAAAAATGTCTATACTAAAACTCGGAAGATATGTGATGACACGAATGATCTGAATACGGATTTATGTGAAAGTATATATTTTATTGCTCTGGGAAACAAAACTGTACATGAATGTATGTCATCATACGCTTGTCTAATTCTGCTCGTTTAACTATTCCTTGATTCATGTTAGTTTTTCCTTTCAGGCTTTGTTCAAGAAAGTTGTGTGATGTGCCTTCTGAGATTTAAAGCAATTTTATAAGCTAATACCAATATCATTTTTTCAATTTTTTTTTACTTAGGTTATTTTAAAACAAGAAACAGCTTAATAATCGTTTACAAAAAAAAAAACAAAAAACTAACTTCAAATATAACAATGGATATAAATTTCGACTGTTGAACAATTATCATCAGTAAATATTGAGAGAGTATAATATAAATATAAATAGATAGATAAAAATGATAAAAAAGATATTAATGATTAATAACAAATTTTGAAAAAAGAAAATGCAACAAAAAAAACATTAAAAATATAAATTTAACAAGGAACAAATACGCATATAACTCTAAAGCATATGTTTCAGATATTGTGGTAAAGATGAATAAAAACAAAATAAAAATGAGAATATACCGATAAGACACTTTGACTACTCGCAAAAAATTCCACTACAAAAATTTCATGTTTTAATCTCAAACTTCAAAACACAAATGAACCAAAACTATACTCTAAATTTATTTTTCGAACCCTTAATAACATCGGTTGTATTAAATCATTTTTTTTTAATTTTCCTAATCTGTAAATTACAGTCTGTTCAACTAGCGAATAATATGTAACCCTACCCCACAGTCTAATGTATATGTTTTTTTTTTGTTTTCAGTCATTTGACTGGTTTGATGCAGCTCTCCAAGATTCCTTATCTAGTGCTAGTCGTTTAATTTCAGTATACCCTCTACATCCTGCATCCCTAACAATTTGTTTTACATATTCCAAACGTGGCCTGCCTACACAATTTTTCCCTTCTACCTGTCCTTCCAATATTAAAGCGACTATTCCAGGATGCCTTAGTATGTGGCCCATAAGTCTGTTTCTTCTTTTAGCTATATTTTTCCAAATGCTTCTTTCTTCATCTATTTGCCGCAATACCTCTTCATTTGTCACTTTATCCACCCGTCTGATTTTTAACATTTTTCTATAGCACCGCATTTCAAAAGCTTCTAATCTTTTCTTCTCAGATACTCCGATCGTCCAAGTTTCACTTCCATACAAAGCGACATTCCGAACATATACTTTCAAAAATCTTTCCCTGACATTTAAATTAATTTTTGATGTAAACAAATTATATTTCTTACTGAAGGCTCGTTTAGCTTGTGCTATTCGGCATTTTATATCGCTCCTGCTTCGTCCATCTTTAGTAATTCTACTTCCCAAATAACAAAATTCTTCTACCTCCATAATCTTTTCTCCTCCTATTTTCACATTCATTGGTCCATCTTTGTGATTTCTAATACAATGTATATGTATGACATGTAAATGAGGTGTAGTTTTTTACAGACTCAGGGCGACCATTCCTAACACGTGTGGTTAATTGAACCCCAACCACCAAATTACACCGATATCCACTGTCTAGTATGCAAATCCGTATAAAGTAACTAGGTTTTATTAGGATTCGAACCTCAGAACCCGCAACTTCGAAAATTATCTGTTAACAACTTATTTGCGATGACGAGTTTACCAGCCTCTAGAGGCTTATCAGATTATTAAAAAAAATTAGAACAAATAAAAACAAAATTTTTCAATGATAAATAAGCCTATTCCTAATGGTTTGTTTATTTTTTTTGGCGGGAGGGTTGAAAAACGCTTTGGCATTATCATCGCCCGGAATAAAATTTTATACAATAAAAAAATGAACTAGCTTGAAACTAAAAAATTAAACAAAAGCTTACAATTAATATTACAGCTGTAAAGTTTGAATTAAAAATAACCGCAAAGATAAAACAAAATGAAGTAAAATAAAATTTAAACAAATAAAATAGAAATTAATAAAATCCAAGAGAGAACTAAAAACTAAAATTCACAACTAATGACACATATAAAATAACACTAAAAGTTTAAAAACTAATATCACTCACCACGAGACCACCGTTAGGTATTGCTTCAGAGGATGAGATGAATAATTTGTAGCGTGTGTGAAAATGCCATGTCTGACTGGGATTCGAAACCTGGATCTCCGGATGAAAATCTGATGTGAGCCACACATAACTTCCTTATACGCCTATTAAATCACGGAGTTCGTTAGAACTTCGCCGTTAAGTGGTGACGAAGTCAACGAACTACGTTTACAGTTCTAAACATGACCTAACCTAACAGTGAAATGAAAACGGGGAAAAAATTAAATAGCGTGAAAACATTATATTTCAGGTCAATTAGATTTGTAATAATACTTTGAATACTTTCAAAAAAATACCTCGAATTTTGTTAGACAACATTTTTTTACCCATTTGATGAACCGCGGAACTCGAATATGTCATTTTATTAATTTTTTTTAATGTACCTTTATGAATCGCGCAGCTAGATAGCAATACTTGATAGTACTAGGTAATTATTATCAAAAACTTGGTAATGTACAAGAACATTTAAAATAAAATACACTACAGCTTGTTTTCATAGTAAATGAAAGTACTGAAGATGAAACAATTTTTTTTTAATTCCCATCGCTTTATACTAAGTAGAGATTGTACAAGTTTTATTAAAAGAGGAATAAATAAATAGAAATAAATTCGAATTTAATGATACATATCGAAGGTTACTCTTACAAAGTAATAAATGCAATATTACTTCACGGATTTTTGATTCTTAAAGGTCGTTATACTAATTTTATTAAAAAAGAAAAAAATGTGGTTTGAAGTGAATGATATGACTATCAATAAAAAAAAAACTGGCTGTGAAAATCAGTTTGTTTGTTCTAAACCAATAAATTTTAATAATAAGTCAATAACATAACAATCAGTAATTCATAAAAAAAAAGAAGAATCTAACAAAATGCAGTGATATCCAAAAAAATTACATTAAAATTGTAAACCGTACGGTATTACATATACACATTTTTTTTAAATGAAAAATACATCAAATTTTATTTCATTAATAACTTCCGATATTTTTTTTAATTTTTATTGTTATTATTGAATTATTTATCGTAATTTTTTTTTTACAATCAGAGCTTAATAATTATTATTCATAAATAATTATATTTAAATTAAAAAAAAAGTTGAGATAAAAAAGGAAATGAAGTCTGATTCGAACCGATGTGCCTTCCCTTTGATCCAAATACTTCATTAATAAAAATTTCATTAAGCTATAACTGTGGAACCAATGTATGTATTATATCTTTACATACGCCGAAACTAGTCAAATGGATTCAGGGATGGTCAAAATGGATATTTCCGTTGAAATCTGAAAACCAAATTTGCTGCGATCACAATACTTCCTACGAGGAAGTAAATATAAAAAAAAAATAAATGAAATTAAAGTTAACTTCATGTATTCAAAAGAATCTGTTCTAATTTTGACTGATTAAAATGAAAACCAGATATTTAAAAATTTATATCCTTTTTAAAAATTATAACAAAAAAATTCATAAAAAGATAATATCGATATTATCAATAGTCGATAACACCAAAAAAGAGGAGGTTGAATATATTTTTTAATTTATATAAATATAAATATAAATGTTTGTTTGCTCAAAATCTTAAATCTCTGAAAATTCTTCACCGTTGCTTTGAAATTTCAACACAAGGTTGCATTAGAATACGCGCGTGTTTTTATATATCTACAATTTATGTATCTAAGATGTCACACCTGTGACAGGTAAAAACATGCTTTTTTTTAAAAAAACAGCGCAATCTGTTGGACACGCTATATTAAATATTTTACGATTCCGTTTCAATGTTTCCGAAACGTGTGTCTGCTGCAGACTAAAAAACTACTGGACCGATTTACGCGAGGAGAAAAAGGGATAAAGGGAAAAATCGGAAAAGGGAAAAATGTAAAAATTAAGAAGGAAATGTGGGAAAATGAAAGGGAAATCGGAGAAAGGAAAGGGAATATAAAAATGAAATTGGGAAGAGGAAAATGTAGAAAAGGGGGAAAGGGAACGGGAAAAAGGGAGAAAGGGTAAAAGGGAAAGGTTACATTTTTGAAGTTCCGTAATATTCATTTTGTTAATGTTTTATCAAACTTTCAAATGTGTTAATCTATATATATATTCTCAAATCTAGCAATATCTAAACATTGCCGGGTCTCCTTGGTCAGTAATAAAAGTTAACTTTACAGTACTAAAATTAAAAGAAAAAATACATATTTGAGGGTTTATATTTGAAATGGTTCCGGAGGGAACCACATTGCTTCAGAGGATGACATATATAAATGTAAATGAAGTGTAGTCTGGTACAGTCTTAAGTAAACCGTTCCTGAGATGTGTAATTAATTTATACCTAACCGCCAAAGAACACCGGTATCCAAGATTCCGGTGTTGATTCAAATCTAGTTAAAAGTAGTTACTTTTAACTTTGCCTTTCCTAGGATTTGAACCTTACAACTCTCGATCTCAGACCGTGCAAGACTACACTTCATTTACATCCATACATATCATCCTTTGAAGTAATAACTTTCGATGGTTCCGGAGGCTAAACAGAAAAAGAGAGACTGTTAACATAGGTGACTTTATGTGAATTGAGTTTGGAACTGCATTCACTTAGTTTTACCCCCCCAATTCGTTATTTCACTTCGTTCACTTCTACATATTCTTCTTTTTTTTCTTTTTTTTTTTTTTAATATTGCAACCGATTTGAAATCTTATTTTGTGACAAAAAAGGATTTTTATAATTATAAAATTATTTGTTTCACGAAGAATATTTAAAATTAAGTAAATATACACACAGAAATTTATTAATTTCGATCTTTTCATTAAATATGAATTTTTGTTAAAAAAAATAAATGTCAAACTGAGGGATAATAAATAAAATGTATTTTCTTATAAGTATACAAGACTTTGTTTTGGCGTTTAGAAATTTGCAATATAATAATATTGCACATTTTCTGTTGTTTTTACTATATCCTGTAAAACGCTGTCTGAAAATGTTTATCTTCAATATGAAATTTCCTTTATTGGAAGTAGTGTAATTATGGCTATTTAGAAATCTTTCCCCATTTTTGACTTAAAATCGTTCTATTTCACTTCCTTTATTTTCCTTTATTTCTTTACCGCTTACTCAATTCTATTTATTCTTGAATTAATTTAATTATCGTGGAATGTAGCATAATCACTAAACGGATCATTTCACACATTATTTGAGATTTAATTTCACGGATAATATTATTATTTCTTTCCTTCATACTAAATGTGTTAATGTAACGTAATTGATTCGTAAACCGTTTTCGATTAAACATTAAGAAAATATATTGTATATAGTGTTAGTAATCTCAGATATAAAATAAAAATAATAGATTTGAAGAAAATCATTTATCTTAAAGTGAAAATGAATTTCTAAAAGGAAATTAAAATTTTATTGTAAAATAATGGCTGCAACATTTTCAGTGAAATAAATTATCTTCTTTTTTTCCGGGTATAAATTTGTAACTATTTTTAGGAAATAAAATTTTATCCAAAGTTGCAAAAGATTATTCCCGCGAATAAAGATTTATTTATTTGTTTAAACCGGCTAATTCTCATTTTATTCTTGGTCCAGGAGACCTCTCTAATATTACGAGATTTTTTGTCTAAATTATAATTAAACATTTTTTATATAATTATTAGTTCGACTACATTTTATCGGTTTTTGATTATGATTTTTACATCAGAATTTTAACAAATAAACCGTAATATAAAACATAATAAATAGCCAGTTTTTTCTAAGAAAATATTAATTTTGAATTTAAATAAAATAATAGAAAAATAAATTCAAGAAAGTAATTTGTTATTAGATTTTATAAAACATATATGTTTTCATTTAATTTATACAAAATTTATAGAATATTAAGAATTAAACAAAGAAGAGGTTGTTGACTATAGACCGATTAATTGTATAGTCTATAACATTGATTCCCAAAGTGGTCCAGGTGGGCCCCCAGGGGTCCACGGGAGACTCGACGGGGGGTCTACCTTGGCGTGACAAAAAAATGGGGGTTCACAATTCGTAAGCGGGGGTCCACGAAAATTCATCTGGTTTCGATAGCGAAGAACTAAAATGTTGGCTTTACTTTGCGTATCAATCTAGGCAGACAATGTTTTGAGAAGCTCAGCGACTGTTACTTGTAAAAACTTGGATATTCAGTACAACGAACATGTCAAGACTTGCAAAGCGCCGCCGCCGCCGCCGCCATCCGCAACGCTTGTTCAGACGTTCAAAGGGACAAAATACGACTTGTGGTGTGTGTGCTAGCAATCTTGCATGAACTTGTTTGATTCTTCACTAATATAAATACGATTCCCAAGGATAAACGTTACTCATTTGTTTCCGGAATTTCGAAAAGAAAAGTGCAGTGAATAGATGTTAGCGTTTGCCAGGGTCGGAAAAAGTAGTAAGTACTTACCTGCAGGGGGTCCACGGGAGCTAGTACACTAGATGCTGGGGGTTCACCGGAACCAGCAAAATTTTGAAAGTGGTCTATGAGAAAAATAACTTTGGGAACCTCTGGTCTATAATGTCTCCATTCCCCTCACTCATATGCACGCAAATGCACACTCAAGTGACCTAATTCTAAATAAATTTTTAATAAAAATTCCATTTAATATTATTGTAGTAATAGACTAGTAAATAAAATAATAATAGGTAGCATGTAAACAGATAAACGATTTAAAACCGGAATTTATCAAAATATAAACAATGTTAATTAACATAAAAGAATTCAATTTTTTCAAGTTAATAACAAAATGGAAAAGCTAAGTATAATATTAATAATAATTAAGCTTAATAATAATTTTTTAATTGTATTATTTAAGAGAGATTTTCCCTTCTACTTAATCAAAGCAATTAAAAGTTTATTTGACGGTACTTCGGTTGATATCGACTTCGAGAACTGATCGAATACAAATATTGAGACCCAGAGAGGAGTTTGACAAGGCTGCTGTATCTCTGTGACGCTTTTTATTATTTAAATGGACGATATCATATACGGATGGTGACAAATTTTTTGATTCGCGGGTACAGCTAACTCTGAAACACAACTCGGCATAACTGCATATAGAAATGACATTCATTATTCAAAAAATGTTGTAGCGAGATATATTCATTACGAAATGTAAGTAGCGATAGAAGATACAGGTGATATAAACGACTTGCTGCGGAAAAAAACCCGGTGAGATCAAAGATACTGGAACTTCCATTATTTACGGTGTGTTGTATATTTTACCAGAATGTGTAAACTAAATAACTTTGAACTTATTCGTAAAACGATTTAGAGAACCGGTTAGTGAAGACGAGAAGAGAAACTAGATTGAAGTTCTATAAGTCCACGGCAGTACCGGTTTTGTTGTAAGTAAAAGACGGACACTTTTTGAAAGAGAAAAGGAACAAGTTAGAAATTAGATTTCTTAGAAACCGTTGAATAAAATACCAAATTAAGTCGATCAGACAGGATTTTAAAATTTTTAAAATGGAGGAAAAAATGTAAGAATACAAGATAAATTGATGTAGACGCACAATCGTGTAGAATCAGATGAATTATTTCGCCTTCCGTAAGAATATCAATCAGAAAATCGTAAAAGGAATGGCCAACCGATATGAAAATGATTTCCGGAACAGGCAATACTGCCTAGATCTTGAAATAAAGAAGAAATAGAATTATTATTTTTATATTAAAGGGCACAGTGTTAATGAATTAAATTTTAGGGGAAAAAACAGTAAAGGAAGACAAAAATTAAAACAGATAATAATATAAAACAGATTAGAATATACCGGATTACTAAAGAGAAAACAATATACTCACATTAAATGCATTTCTTACATGCAACACGCTTTAAATCGCATTGGCTACGGGAACAACGTGTAGTATTATCATTCAGCAAGAACAACAGATGACGTTAGTGTTAATAGATGCGACGCAATCGGTTGAGAAAGTCAACAAACGCGACTATCCTTCGAGGAGCGAAAAGAAATTCTGAAGTGGTGTTCGAGATTTTATGTGCAAATACAATGTAGACAGAAATACGGAAATGAACCGCCTACACGCCTAAACATTACGCTAAAGCGGCTCCAGCACGCCGCTTATCGCTTGTTTGATAAATCAGTTCTCCAGGAGTAAATGTCTGGTGCGGGCTACTGTCAACGGGACTAACCGTTTTTTTTCCAGAGTACGATTACAGAACAAGCTTTTTTGGAGTTGTTGGGCATATTAATTTTACTATCCATTAACGCTTTGTTTATGACGATTTCTTAACCAAGAAGATGGCGCCCCGCCGCACTTTCATTCAAATGTGCGCGCCTACTTGGATAATACTGTACTGGGAGGTCGGATAAGATGAAAGGGCCTGATCGAGTACCGTTTGACTGGTTTAACCCCCCTAAGACAGATAAGCATCTGGTTGGTGACAAGGGGGTTACGACTCGCTCCGCAAAAACCTCAACTCGTAGTTGCGGCAGCCCGACGTAAGATTAGAAGAATTCGAGTTACGGTCGACGGGGTTAGACTAGAAACAATACCCTTCGTGAAATATCTCGGAGTACGGTTCGATCAAAACGGGCTATACAACCGACACCTCAATGAATTATACAGTAAAGCGGAGCGGATCGTTAACGCTCTGAGTAGACTGATGGACGCCAAGTGAGAGCCCAGAGCAGGTAAAAGAAAGCTATTGATGACAGCAGCATTGTTTGCTATTGCCTGCCTGATTTTCGGCTCTAAACAGCAAAAGGAATGTGAAGACGATAAAATCACTGCAGAGACGAATAAATTTAAGGATCGCGGTTGCGCACCGTACGGTATCTTGGCCGTATCCTACTGCCATAACGGTGGTAGTCCTGGCCGAGATACCGCCGATTCAGTTACGGGCTACCCAAATGAAACAGATCTATGAGGGCACGGACAGGAAACATTTCGCTAATCTCTTGCTACAAGATTGGCAAGAGAACTGGAACGCCGCTACGACTGGGGAGTGGACAAAGAAGCTTATTCCTGAGATAGGACCGTGGCTGGAGAAGAAACAGGGCGACGTGGGGTAACAACTCCTCTCCGATCATGGAGGATTTGGTATATAGTTACACAGGTTTAGAAGAAGGGAGCTCCCATATTGTGTGCACTGTCAAGAGGACACTCCTTGCCACACCGTTTTTTGAATGACCATGTTGGGAGGATCTGAAAACAAGATGTAACATACAAGAGATTACCCCGGAGACTACAACAAAGTATATGCTGAAAGGTAAAGAGGAACGGTTGGCAATATATAGATTCGTGGCTGAGTTTGTACTAGCAAAGAAAGTGGATTACAAGAAGTGGGAGGAGTAACTTTAAAAAAACCCTAAATTTTTAATTATGAGGGACCCTATCGAGGACGTAATAACTGAACCGTCCGATGAGATTTAAATCCCTGTAAAAAACCAATCCTTGTATTTACTCTGGAATATATCACCACGAATATACAGCATCGTGCTGAAAAATGTTTGAAGGCTGGTGGTTCGTGCAGTTATTGAAATAGCGTGAAGAAACTTTGTGAAGTAACTTTTCCCTTTGTATTGTTGTCGTACTCACCATACAATAGCAGCTATTCAGTTTTAAAGCAAGTACACATTTTTTTACAGCCCGATAAATGTATGTAGAATGTAATAATGTATGTTGAGAAAAAAATTTAGCAAAGAATAGAAACAGATGAAACAAATAATAATAATTATTATTATGTAATTTAATTCAGTTTCGTGTGAAGTTTAATTAAATGAAAGAAAAATTAATCATTGTTAGACCGGTATGGTTTTTAAATTCTGTATATATATATATAATAGACACAACGTTTTAATCATTTCCATGTAACTTCTTTTATTACATAGTTAAAAAAAAATATATATTAATTTTTATTAAAGTACGTGCAAAACGATTCTCTTTACTTTTAGAGAAAATCCAATATTTTAAAAAGGTATCTCAAAAAGAAATTAAATTACTTAATAGAAAAACCTAATAAAGGTCATCGCCAGGAGGTGAGTATCAACATGAAAAGATTTTATTTTTCATATAATAGAACTGCAACTTAGACAACATACATATACTTTTTTAACATCTGAAATACAAAATAATTTAATAAAATAATAGGTTTCTATGCATTATAATAAAAAAAAAAAAAAATCGGTAAACGTTTAATTTATATTATTATGAAGATGATATTAAAGTAAAATTACAATAAAGTATATAAAAATACATTTATTTACCGTTTTCCATCGCTTCCATAATCTATTACTTGCAGCTTTCTTTTTCTGTTCGGTAATATTAAACATTGTAAATTTAAAAAAAAGATCTCCGTGACTGAGTAAACAGCGTCTCAATATTTCCTGAAGAGGTCCCGGGTTCGAATCCCGTTCATTCATGGAATCTTTGCGTACGCTACCGATTTTCACCGGGCTAATGACCAAAATTGTTGGTGCCCGTTCTTTCAAAAGAAAAAAGTTTTGATTTTTTAAAATTTTTACATTACCTTAATACAAAACGTGTCGAAAGTTGCTTTTTCAGAGAGTACTGATGTTCATTAAACGGCAATTCTCCGGGCTGAACATTAGGAATTGAATCGGTTGTTGCACTGAATATCACTTATAATTAAGCGGGTCCTGTTATGAAACAACACTTTCGGTTCGGCGAAAAAAACCGCTAAAAATTTAACTTATATTCTTTCCTAGTAAGCCCGGCATGTTAAACTTTTAGGCAGATTTTTCATAAGAAAGCTACCTATTGTAACGGGTACCATGATTTGACTTCCAGAAAATTTCGACATATCTTCGCGTTTCACACCCCTCAGAACCCAAAACCACTGTCGGTTCAAAAGTTTATATATACATTTGTATATATTTCACTTTCTTGTGGACACGATAACTGCCGTTATTTTGAGCCGATCACTTTCAAATTTATACGTAAAAATAACGACCCAAAATCTTGGTCGAGTTCGTTAACGGGCAAAATCGGATCATGAAGGTGAAAACGGGTGGGCTTTTAGGTAAAAAAAAAAAAATATATAACTTTCTTATGAAGTAAAATATCGAATTCGTTAACGTTAATATAATCCTTAATACTGTTTGGATCGGCTTAAAAATTATTGAAGTAAAGTTTTTTGGTATTACCAACTGTTGGCCCAGGGGGTGAAAAATGAGGTTTCGAAGACAAAAAAAGTCACACTTGTTAGGCATAGTATCAAATCGGTTTGGGGCTTGTCGTATGCTAAACATGTGAAACATTTTTCAAATGAAACCGTTGTCGTACTGATTAAATTTGAAGCTTTTCACAACTTTAAGACGGAAATCTTTTTTATCCCTACTTAGCACCAGTGAAAACTAACTCTGCCTTCCAGCGTGTGCCGAGAGGGATTTTTTAATCTTTAGAATAGTATTACTAAATTTTTTTTGAATGGATGTCATTCAAAAACCTCAAACCTGTAAAGTTTTTATCCGGATAGTACACGTTCAGATGTCCATCGGGTACGTTGTGTTTCATACGCTAAAAAAAGTTAAAATATAAAAAAGTGCCCTAATAGGTCGTCAAAATTTGCTTTTGATTTTTTCACGTTGAACAGGATGCTGAAAAGAGATTACATGAATAAATATTAAGCGATTAAATATATATATATATATATATATATATATATGTGTGTGTGTGTGTGTGTGTGTGTGTGTGTGTGTGTGTGTGTGTTTCAACATTTATCTTCCTTTTTTATTAATTATAACATTTTTGTAATTTGTTTTTTCAAAATTATTTTTCTCCTTAGCGTTGTACTACTTCGTTGATTGGTGTCTGTAGCACTAAAGCAACTACTAGAATAGAAAAGCAGTTTTGACCAATATTCACTTACTGCTCAAAATATTCAACAATTAGTGGCTCGATTTAAGAAGATTGGAACAACATTACTGATCGGAAACATTCAGGGACTCTGATCAAGTTGTCGTTGAAAAAAAATTATGTTATTCTAGTCAAAATGTATAAGAAGCAGCAAACATATATATTTTGTAAATCTGGATATCAAACATTGTTCCTGCACAGAGTAGCATGAACCGGTTTACTTTTCTTTTTAAGTTACTTGTGATTCGTGAATTGAATTAGGCTGATATTCATAATCTGATAATCAATAGTAATGCTGAGATTATTCAGTTTTCATAAAAACCAGGCAATGAATTGCATATTTTAGGGGATCCCATAGTCAACGGAAGCCCTCTGTGGGTGTTACCACCACCACCACCACGTGTATTTGTGTTAATCTAAGCCTAAACCTTATACTACAAAATTATACTGTAAACAACCACCACCAAATTTGTGAATCTAGGTCTAAATATTATACGCTAAATCAGGAGATCCCTGTGGATATACCACCACCATCATGCAGTAAGATATCTTATACTATTAAATTCGGGAAGTCGTAGTCGGAAAGTCGCAATCGGGAAGACGCAGTTGGTCCTATTAAATCCGGAAATTCGCAGTCGGGAAGTCGTAGTCTAAAAGTCGCAATCGGGAATTCAATATCTGAAAAATAAAATATTTTAGGAATAAACTTTTATATTTTTTATCTACGACATATATATAGAAATATATTCTAGGCTGATATAAATAATACCCATTGAAATACACTAACTTATTGCATAAAAAACAATTTTCCTTATTAAAAATTATATTTAATTTAATAACAAAATTCATTTTTTATAAAATGAATTTTGTTATTATTTTTGTAACAGAAAACCAATGAAAACGAATTTTTATTGTTTCTTATGAAAAAAATGTACAAAAATATTTGAATACAAATTTAACAATTTTTCTAGAACGATAAAGTTTTTTTTAATAGAAAATTCTTTATTTCAAAAGTATATTTAATGATTCGAATATATACTTCAATAAATATGGAATAAAATTTTGTAATAAGTGGCTAATGTGGCTATGGTGGCTGGTTTGGCTAATTTTTTTTTTATTTGTTCACTAAATTGTTTCTGAAGATAGACTTAAATTAAAGTCGCTAATGTTAATGATAATGAAGAATGAACTTTGCTTTGTGAATAACCTTAAGAGTTATCGGATTCAATCTCAAAACTCTCTAGATGAAAGTTAAGATGCAACCCACAAAAGAAAACACTGGTGTTAAAAAAAATATATAATTTTTTCCGTCCTCTTTTTCTTTGATTTATACTTCTTTAACAAGAACTTTGGTACAACATTTATTTAATAAATTTATATTTAATTCGTAAAAGGATTAAAAGTTAGTTATTAAATATATTTTAAGTAAATAAACGTAAATACCATATATTTTTAACCGAAACCGTTACGATTGAATGTAAAAATAAAATAAAATATATACAGCAAAAGAATTTTTCACACAAGACTTTATTTTTCCTGAGCTATATCTTTATTTTAATATACTCGTAGAAAAAAATAAAATAAAAATAAAAAGAAAAGTAGATCTTTTGAAAGGTGTGAGAAAATACCCAAGAGTATATGTACGTTGTATGCTCGAGTGAATGTGTGTGTTTGTATGTGTTAGGGTATTATTTGAAATAAGATGAGAAAAGTAAGTCCAACGGTACAGACTCAATCAAAGTTTGACAACTCGATAAGCTTCTTGTCGCTTAAGCTAAATGTCTTTCAGTGTAAAAATCTTTATGTCACGTACAAAAGTTTTATTTTGCTTATCTTCTTTTTTAAAGGTTTACAGTATAAAACAAATTAATTTTCTTCTACTAATAACATTAATAATATAATATTTTATTAATATTAAACGACTTTACATTACAAGAACAAGCAATAAGAATAAGCTTGAAGTACCTAGCGGACAAAATTAAAATAAAATAAATAATAGTAATTAGTAAAACCATGTTACCAGATGACGTAAACATTTTTTACTTCTATTCATTTCCTTTCATTAGGTACTGGGTAGGAGAAACGATAGGCTCTAACATTTACCTTCGTCGTATTTCAGACCCTTTCGTATATTATCGGGTAAATCTCTAACAAATACTATTGCCCCATAAAAAAAAAACAAAGTAATTAACTTCACACTTTTTTACTCTGCAATTGTAGTATATACTACAATAAGAAAAATGTATGGTTATCTTTCAAAAATCAACTTTTCCATCTTCTTTTCAACTTTCAGATTTTCTATCTGCTCCAAAATCCTTTTAAAATTTCGAAAAGTGAAGCATTTTCAATAAAATTGTTAGAATTCTTTTTGAAATCTAAAAAAAAATCAAGTTTGCTTATATTAGTTGTATCTAATTATCCGTTTTTAATTTAAAATTTGTTCTGGATAAGATCAACAATTTCTAAAAAAATGTAGAAAACTTATATTTATTTCTTATTTTATATTTAGAGTATTTATTTTAACACATTCTTTCCATCGTCTAATTACCAAGGAAAGTATATAATAAGATGGTTTTATTATACCGGTTTATCATAAAAGAATGGTGCGGTTTTGAACATGGTTTAAATTAAAGCAGAATTACTTACAGTTTGTTTTTTACTTTTCAAATTTGTCGTCTCAAACATTTTTTTACATAATTAATAAATTTCAATATGTGCGCCCTTAGTCGCTCGACAAATGTCCAAACGATACTCAATTTCCCTCCAAACATTAGTTAAACATTTCTTCGTTAATGGTTGTCATTTCTTCATTAATCCTGTTTTTTAAGTCGTTTAGGTCGCGAATGTTTTGTGTATAAACAACGCTTTTGATGTACCCCCGCAAGAAAAAATCACAAGGTGTCAGGTCTGGACTCCTTGGAGACCAAAGTATGGGTCCTTGCCGTCCTATCTATCGATCTCCAAATTTTTCGTTCAAAGCGTCCGTGACGGATGCATTGAAGTACGGGGAAGCACCATCTTGTTGGAAATGAAGTCGACGAATGTTTTCGAGTTCATCCGGCTGAGGAAAGCAATAATTGGTTAACATGTCGAGATACACGATACCATTAATTGTTTTTTCAGCAAAGAAGAAAGGCCCTATTACACGATTTTTCATCACACCACACCAAACATTAACTTTAGGCGAATCGCAATTGTTCGAAATTTAGATCCGGGCTTTCTGATCACCGTTCTGCTCCGGTGCTGGCCCGGCTCGAAACCGCATCCAAATACCTCGGTCTCCTGATCACTTTTCATCTTCACATGAGTTCCCGAACTTTCACCTTTAAATCGACTGGATTTCCCAGTGCGGTGTAGCCTCGTAGGAGGTTGTTTCAAAGACACCAGAGCACTCAATTAAGGCTCTGCGCTGGAAAATCATTAAAATTAGTATAATTACTCTATTCCTGTCCAGCTTATGCCCATACGGGCGCAGCGTAAGTTGTCATACTGTCGAAGACACCACGGTGAACCGTGTAGAATTGACAGCTGGACACCACATAGTTTTTCCGAGCAATCTTCCTAAGTTAGTGCATCAAAAGACGGCATCTGCCGCTACTTGTTTTATACGGTTGCTAAACAACAACTTCTCATCAAATAAAACATCTAAGTACTTTATTAACTCATACACCGCTGATTACACAACCTTTATATTTAATACGGGGGTTTCTACTCCGTGATAATTTGTCTGCGCACTTCATTAGCATATATTTCGTCTTGGGGACAGAAATTTTTAAATTTTGATTGTCCATCCAGCCCTCTGCAGTTGACAAGGCTGCTTGTGCAGTCTTGTCAACTGCTTCATGAAGCCATACTTTCTTTATTTTTCCTGTTTAGCCTCCGGTAACTACCGTTTAGATAATTCTTCACAGGATGAATGAAGATGATATGTATGAGTGTAAATGAAGTGTAGTCTTGTACATTCTCAGTTCGATCGTTCCTGAGATGTGTGGTTAATTGAAACCCAACCACCAAAGAACACCGGTATCCACGATCTAGTATTTAAATCCGTGTAAAAATAACTGACTTTACTAGGACTTGAACGCTGTAACTCTCGACTTCGAAATCAGCTGATTTGGGAAGACGCGTTAACCACTAGACCAACCCGGTGGGTCTCATGAAGCCATACTGGCCTCGATTTAGGAAACCGTTCATCTCAATGCTTTCCTGGAGCAGTCCCACAACCAGCCTTTCCAGCAACATACCGAGAACTGGCAAGCGATCGTTACGTCGATAACTGCCGACCTCAATCAGATCCTTTCCAGGATTTAAGAGCAGACCCTCACCAAGGCAATCTTCTAGCAAGTCGGAAAGACACCCCAGCTTAGGCACCCCGCGAATAGTCTGCCAAGTGGCTCTCTTATGACAGGCAGCAAATGGTATATAATATCCGGGTCAACTTTGTCAATCCCCGGCGTGTATACATCGTGGTTATATCCATTTAACAAATTGGTTTGCTTGGCGTTTCTCCCGCCACCACCGCATTCGGTCGCCCTAAAACATAAGACCGAATCTTTGTGCCACAAACGACTACCGAGCTTGGAAACAGTTTATCGACCGGTGTCCTAAATAGCTCCTAGAGCTTACTTAACAGCGTAATCGGACTAAGCGCGGTGCCATACACCACCGGCTTACGTGTTCCAACCGCTCACTTATTACACATATTTATAAAATGGGTAGGCGCACCTCTCAGCTCTAAAAATATATATGACATTCATAAATTAAAATTTACTTTCTCTAGACAGCCATTTGCTGCCACGCCTAGTTCACTGAATGCCTGCAAGTTTACTAGCAAATTCTTGCTATTTAACAGATATAATTAATGAAGCTACTAAGCCAATTTTTCATACAAAGATATTTTAAATAATCCTTTTTTATTTTGCTGAATCGTGAAATAAAGTCTCAAAGTACAAATAGTAAGGACATAGGAGTTGTGACAAACGAGGGTGTTGTGCGAACAAGCGAATTGGAATTTAACCGAATCGAAGTTCTTTTCATAAAAATTATTTTATTTATTTACTGTCCGGATAATGAATTAGCAACATATATATATTATTTTTTGTCTTCAGTCATTTGACTGGTTTGATGCAGCTCTTCAAGATTCCCTATCTAGTGCTAGTCGTTTCATTTCAGTATACCCTCTACATCCTACATCCCTAACAATTTGTTTTACATATTCCAAACGCGGCCTGCCTATACAATTTTCCCCTTGTACCTGTCCTTCCAATATTAAAGCGACTATTCCAGGATGCCTTACTATGTGGCCTATAAGTCTGTCTCTTATTTTAACTATATTTTTCCAAATGCTTCTTTCTTAATCTATTTGCCCCAATACCTCTTCATTTGTCACTTTATCCACCCATCTGATTTTTAACATTCTCCTATAGCACCGCATTTCAAAAGCTTCTAATCTTTTCTTCTCAGATACTCCGATCGTCCGAGTTTCACTTCCATATAAAGCGACACTCCAAACATACACTTTCAAAAATCTTTTCCTGACGTTTAAATTAATTTTTAATGTAAACAAATTATATTTCTTACTGAAGGCTCGTTTAGCTTGTGCTATTCGGCATTTTATATCGCTCCTGCTTCGTCCATCTTTAGTAATTCTACTTCCCAAATAATAAAATTCTTCTACCTCCATAATGTTTTCTCCTCCTATTTTCACATTCAGTGGTCCATCTTTGTTATTTCTACTACATTTCATTAGTTTTGTTTTCTTCTTGTTTATTTTCATGCGATAGTTCTTGCGTTGGACTTCATCTATGCCGTTCATTGTTTCTTCTAAATCCTTATATATATATATATATATATATATATATATATATATATATATGTACTATCTAAATTAATAATTTATTTTGTAAAATACAATATCTGAATTCAAATTCCACGAAATATACTGTAAAATTATAATGTAAATAAATGTTTTTATTACTTTTCAGGAATCTTAACTTTAAGAGTTACACTGCAAGAAGGGAAGTAAGGTAAACGGTTAAAAAAAATAAAAAATAAAGGTGAATGGTTTTTTTTCCTTTCTGGACGTTTCATAATCCAGCGACTCAAAAAAAAGAAAATAAATGAAGTAGGAGGTTCGTCGCACGTGTGTACGTGTGTTGGCGTGTTTAAAGCTTAATAACTGTCGACTGTATAACAGTATTTTAAAGCACTTATAAATACAGCTCTCCACGTGTTTTTATCACTAAATACTAATTTGTTAATAACTTATCTACGGATTAATATTTTTTAATCCGCACTCGTACGAATGTAGATCACAAACTAACACACGTTTTAACAATAATTTGTAATAAAACTAAAAAAACACCACTGTAGATAGCACTAGCGGGGGGTAAATCACCTCATAGTGGTAAGGTGCACACTCCCAAGTATTTCCTCGTTGTCGACTGGATAAACCGATTTTGAAGAAATTTGCTACACAGTCTCGTATATGTGGGGCAATTTGATGATAAAATTTTGAGATCAATAGCTCCACGGGGGTGGATATTTTTTTTGGGGTCAATTTTCTAAAAAATTGCAAAAGTAACCTCCCACATATTAAGTAAATGTGAAAAGGCTTATTTTATCATTTTAAAGAAAAATTTACCCCAAAATGCTTCCCTTCCTCAAAAATCGAAAAAGGTTATATTTTATTTACTGCATATTTTTTTTTAACTGAAATTGTTTTGTCTTCTGAAGCGTAATAGTATGGCAAGTGGACCCAAAAACACGTTGGGAGCAATATTGGAGTGAGAGAGCTGATCAGAGTTTAAAAATATAGATTTTTGGCAGTTTTTGAAGTTTTTTTTTTAGTTTGCTTAAATTTTTAATAATAGTAAAAATAATATTACAATACAATTACATTGTAATTCATCCCTATCTCCAAAAGAGAATTGTTTTGTAACTTTTTTCGTTGTACATTTTTCAGTGCATTTTTTTGAAGTTTCTTCAGATCAAAAAAAAAAACAGATAAAAAAAAAATTCTTAAGAGGTGATTTTGAGGACGGGGAGAAGAAAAAAGTAAAAAAAAATACAGATTTTTAAAACCCTTTACACGTATCATTATTTTTCCACTATTTAAGAATAAATATCCAACGCCAGGAAAATATTACAACTTTGCGGTGAATACTTTTGTAATTTTTAATTTGAAACATGTCTACAAGAATTAAGTTATAAAAGTTCATATTTATAATCTGAAAGTCAAAATTAATAAGATAGTGTATACGTTAAAAAAACTTAAATATTTTTTTTTTTTAAATATAACGGAAATTATTGTTTTAATTTTTCACAAGATTATCTTTCATACAGCAAAATTTAAGCACTGCAATATCTTAAATTATATGTATGCATATATATGTAAATTATACATATAATAGCTGTAGAGGCGTTCCGCAGGTACGCCCTCCGCTGCTATGCCCTCCGGCCGGGTTGCCCTGACCGGTGGCGTCTCAGAATGGGATTATTATGTATCCAAAACTGATTACCTCTTGCGTAAAAATATTTTTTTTGAATGATGAAAATTAATTTAACGAAAGTTAAATTACCTGACCACAAGTATACGAGACGTGTATTAATAAATCGGGATTTTCCGCTTGTGATCGGTACATTTCGGTGCTAAGCTAAGGGGGATGAAAGCAAATTCAAAATACCCTATAAATCTTATCGGTGGAAACACTGTATCTATCTGCAAAAATCGCAACGTAGTCAAATATTTAAAAAAATCATTACAAAAAAGAACATAACTTGTTTAGGATAACCCAAGACACAAGAGATTTTTTTTTAGAAAAACTTACGGTTTTTTTTAGGAAAAAAGTGAAAAATATTTATTTAATATAATATTTAAAAATTATTCCTCGGTAAAACAAATGATTTATAGTAATTTGTAAATACCCACCGGGTTGGTCTAGTGGTGAACGCGTCTTCCCAAATCAGCTGATTTGGAAGTCGAGAGTTCCAGCGTTCAAGTCCTAGTAAAGCCAGTTATTTTTACACGGATTTGAATACTAGATCGTAGATACAGGTGTTCTTTGGTGGTTGGGTTTAAATTAACCACACATCTCAGAAATGGTCGAACTGAGAATGTACAAGACTACACTTCATTTACACTCATACATAATATCATCCTCATTCATCCTCTGAAGTATTATCTGAACGGTAGTTACCGGAGGCTAAACAGGAAAAGAAAAGTAATTTATAAATAATTATTACATTGTATTAAATTATTTACAAAAAAATAAAATAAATAAATAATTCGGTCTACTTCCAAAAATTAATGGAATAATAAAATTTTATATCAACCATCAATTATTATTAGCGGACAAAAATATGAAAGTTTTTTGGGAAAATAATTTTGGATGTGTAATTTTCATATTTTTAGTTGGCAATCTTGATCGGATAGTTTTACAAGCTTCTTCCTCCAGCTTACTTGCACGATAAATTGCCATCGTATCGTTGCCATGTTCAGCGTTTTGTAGATGTTGATTCGTTCAATACAATCGCACAGCGTAGATCTTACACCTAGACGACGTAATCCTAATCCAGTGTAAATATTTCCGTACGTTTTGATTACATATATCTAGCCCAGTGGGTTAATTATTAACTTCACTTATTTTAGTTTATTACTCGGTTATTATCTCGACCCTCCCTATTTTCTCATAAAACAGTAATTTTTATAATTTGATAGTATCATTAAAAGAAAATTGGATATTTTTTAATTTGAAAAGTAATTACGGACGGCGTTTAAGTACCTTATTTAGAATAATTATTAATTTTATTGGATACAAACTTTTTACGCTGTAAGATTCAATAAAGTATAATTGTAGTTTTAACAGTCTGACTACGTGAAACCTGCCATTTTTATTTCGTCATGTTTATACCTCTGCGTGATTGAAATTAATTGTAGAACCTTCTTTTACCGATCTTTGACATTTATAAATAAGATAGTAAGCGATCGGTTAGCGATCTCGACAGCAAACAACTCGTTTTTTCTCTACTCATTCCTCCGAAAATCCACTTTGAGGTCGTACTCTGCCTTCATTTAATTTTCGGCGATTGAATAAACATATTTACACTCGACAATGTTACACGACCGCCAACTTTTCTTTTACCTACTTTTACGATGTCGAACGAACGTTTCCCGCAAATACATATTTTGGTCAAAGACCTTTACACGATTTCAACTGCCAATGACAAAAAATCGATATAGGTAATCTTTACACAAGAATGAAACGTATGCCGTGAAGAGAAGAGCATGCGAACCTTTTGACCGGTTTCCCAGACGAATCCCGGTTTTTATTAGCATGATTTGACATTGTACTTCCAAAACGATAAGTTTCCGGAGATCGATTTCATTTCACGATTGTCTTTTCAAATTCGATTCCTGGGTAGAATACTGCGCTTTTAGAAAAAAGCGACAGCTTGTTCTTACAGTTTTAATATTCGTGGAGGTATAGTTGTACAGGGTTACGTGCCCGTTCGATAACAGTACACGATGGCTAGCCACCAGCCAATTAAAGCTCCAACGCGCATTAATATTGATGGACAGGTACTTGCTGCATTCAGCAACCTAGGTGTGGCAGCGAATAGGTGTCTCGATTCTTGACGAATTAAATGTAATTTATTGAGTGCTATGTATATTTTTATTAGTTGACGGGGTGCGCCTATCCGTCTTTAATAATATATGACAAGTGAGCGGTGGTACACAAAGCAAATGGTGTGCGGCACCAAGCTTAGTTGACCAGAAATGGTCAACTTGAGACTGTACAAGACTAGACTTCACTTATATTCATACATATATTCACATTCATTCTCTTAAGTAATATCTGACGGTGATTCCCGGAGGCTAAACAAAAAAAAAGGTTATATTTGCAAAAGACCCGTTTTGTTGTTTCATTGTAATAGTGATTTGTAACAGCTAACGGGTTTTATCGAGGCTAATGTTTAGGACAAAAATTTCATATTGTAATAGAGCAAATTATGACAATTTCAACGTTGTACTTAACCTCAAAAGCTTACTAAGTTTTTTCAAAAAAATATCTGATGTGGCCACCACATAACTTCCTTGTACGCCTATTAAATTACATACACACATTTTTTTTAAAAAGAAAATACATAAAATTTTATTTCACTAATAACTTCTGAATTTTTTCATTTTTTTATTGTTATTACTGAATTCTTATTTATTGTAAAACATTTTTCACAATTAAAGATTAATAAATATTAATAAATCAAAATATTTAAATAAAAAAAAAGAAAATGAAGTCGAATTCGAACCGAAGTGCCTTCCCCTTGTAAAATACAAATATTTCATCAATTACAATTTTATTTAGTTATAACTCTGGAAACAACGGAAATAAGTAGCAATTATGATATATCGATGAAAAGATTTCAATGAGGGTTTATTACTGCAGTTAAGAAAAAGTCCAAAATCCACAATTATTGATTTTGGGCTTGTTCTGGACACTTTTGGTTCGGTCAATTGCAATTAAAAGGGGAGATGTACAATTAGATATTACAGCAGTCCTAAATCCAACATTCTACAGATAATCCTTTATGCGTTTTGCGAGATACATATATACGTACGTACAGACGTCACGCCGAAACTAGTCAAAATTGATTCAGGGATAATCAAAATGGATATACTTTCGTTGAAATATGAAAACCGAAATGTTTTGCGACCACAATACTTCTTTTACTTCGTACATGGAAGTAAGAAGGTTTAAATATTTTATAACTTTTGAAAAATAAAACCGTTTATTTTTAAAAGAAGTACGAAAAAATACTCGATAATTTTTAAAAATGTAAGATTTACGAATTTAACATTTCCTGATATTTAACTATTTTTTTTTTCTTTATACAACGTTATTTAATTGGCAATTTAAAATATTGTTACGCGAAAAATGATCCCATAAAACGAGGTTGATGATTAATTCATCACGCTAGCTTCATATGAATGAGTGGGAGGAATATAGAATGGAATATTTTGTGGTGTATGAAAAATTACATGCTTGATCGGAAATTCGAAGCCCGGAGCTTCAGGACAAAAAAAGAATAATTAAATAAATATTTATTATTATCGTAATAATTTAGTATTTAATTTATTATTTGGAAAATGAATTTACAATATTTAATTAAATATCTATGGAAATTTTCTGAATTAGGTTCCTAATAAATAATATGTTCTTATTTGTATTATAAAATATACGGTGTAATATTTAAATTGGCATAATTTTCAACAATTAATTTCTTTTTTATTTAGACATAAAAATTATTATTTATTACCAACTTTTCGAAGAAAATTACGGTGTTATAACTTTTGGCCGCACGATGGGATTGAATATTTATGAAATTGAATTTTCTTTACGTTTTAAAGTATGAGGATTACGAAAACATCATTCTCCTAAATTAATTTTCCTACATGATGAATGTCTTTACATACATATATATGTAACTAGTATCCCGTCGCGGCCTGCGGTTACTTGTGCTTCAGGTTGCGGTCAATTAGGTACATTTCATAAGAAAGCTACCTATTGTAACTGGTACCATGATTCGAATTCCGGAAAATTTCGACATATCTTCGCGTTTCACATCCCTAGACCCCAAAACCACTATCAGTTCAAAAGTTTATATATATATATTTTTTTCCCCATTTTCTTGTGGACACGATATCTACCGTAGTTTTAGAACAATCACTTTCAAATTGTTTCTTAAAATAAACTCATCCCAAAATCTCAGTCGAGTTCGTTAACGGTCAAAATCTGATCATGGGGGTTGAAATGGGGACGGTTTTCGAAAACACAAATTCTCACTATAATTTTCGTATTAAGTAAAATATCGAATTCGTTTAAAGTTCCTACTATTCTTTGTATAAGGGCCTAAAACGTATATAAGTAAAGTTTTTTGATATCACCAACCATTGCTCACGGGATGGAAAAATGGGGTATCGAAGACAAAAAAAAAGCATAACTCCCTTAATAGGCACAACATCAAATCGGTTTAAAGTGGTAGTTAGTCCTCTAAACATTATCTAAAACTTTTGCCTGAAATAATTTTTGATACAACCCTTACGGCAAGGATGTCCAAAATGTTGCTGGAATTGTAAGAAGATGGGGCTTGTCGTATACTAAACATGTGAAACTTTTTTTCACATGCAATCGTTTTCGTATTGAATAAATTTGAAGTTTTTCTTAACTTTAAGGTGAAAATCTTTTTTAACCCCTGCTTAGCACCGATGAAATCTACATCCGCCTTCCGGCGTGCCGAAAGGGATTTTTTTATTTTTATGTGTTTTATTCAAGTAACCGAAGGCAGGTGTAGCCAATCGCGTCGCATGTACAGTAACAGCGGCCGTGTTGTTTGAACCGTCGCGCCGTAAACCATCGCATATTACCGAGAAATTAAAAAAAAATAATACATTTGCTAAAAAAAAGACTCAAAATCCATTTTAATCCTTTAAACTGTAAATTTCAAAAAACCTTTCTTAGTGTGCACTTTCACCGCAAAAAGAACTTCTATATAAATGTTAATCATTTTATCTTCAATAGCGTTTGTTGGGGTTTGATTATGAATCACTCACGACATTTTCTTTATATATTTTCTGACTCTCAATGGGATCGTCATAAGGTGACGATCCCAGTCGTCACACATTCCCTCCGTTCTTATCCCTGATGGGCTTTAACGGAAGTCGTCTTTTAGGCCCTCTAAACCTGATAACATATTACAGTCATCAGCTTGGTCTTTGACAGGATGCCACCAGTCCAAATGCCTCGGCAGAAATTTCCACAAATTACAATTTATTTACACAACCTACAATCCCCTTCGTTTACAATCCTCAACTGTAAAATTAACAGATTCTGGGAATCACGATCCCCGTGCCTTTTTCTAACAGCGAAGGTTTCACACAATAACTCTTCCCGTATCTAACTTCAATTACGAGTAGATTGTACCCTCAGATCATTACTTGATTGAGACGTTAAATACCAAAAATACTATTCTCATACCAAGGAAATAAGTGTTGATCGCAACAACAATTATGTCTTTTATATACATATATCAAATTAACAGATTGCTATGTCTATAGGATGAGATAGCTATGCGTATGTGTAAATTTTGTGGCTAAAATTCTCCAAAACTATTGAGTCAATTTTATTGAAATTTAGATATGTTGTAGAAGTGTATCTGAAGTTGTGCACGTGAAAATTTGATGAAGATTGATGGAGTCGTTCTTCAGTTACTCTCAATTAAAGGACGACAACAGAAAACAATCTCAATTTGAGGTTACGTTCACTTTGTTTTGGTGTATTTTTCATACGCGCTTATGCAATGAATCACAGTGGCGAGTGAGTTTAAACTTGATGCTTGTGCGTAGGGTCTACTCGTTTTATTAATTATTTCATCAAATTACGGCTATAATAATTTAATTTTCTTATAAACAGAAAATATATTTTATATTAATATTAAAAAATATATACCGCTTTTAGTTTTCTAATTTAATTTATGTTTTGTGAAAAAACAATACAAAAAATAATTATACGGAAAATATTATTCAAAGTAAACAAAGAAAAATCGAATCTTCTTGCGCAGATTAACCCAATAATTTTTTATATTTTATAAATTGCACTGCTCAAGTATCTTTGTTTTCATTAATCTATGATTAACTATAGAAAATTAGTAAACATCAGTAAAATATTACTTTTTTTAACACCTAACTTCACGCTTTTAAAAAAAAATTTAATTAATACACATACACTTTAAGAAAGAGTGTAAGAGTTGTGCTTTTTTTAATAATTTCTCACGAAGCTTCAAAAGGTCTTCGGGTAACTGAACCTTATAACAGTAATAATAAGAAGTAAAAATGTTACTAACGAAAGCAAAATGGTAAAAGAGTAATTTTCTTCTACAAAATTAGTTTTTCAATAACCCCCTAATTTGTTCGCATTCATTTTCTCTACTTTACTAGAGAGCTTTTCTGTAAACTACCACGTGTAAAGTATCGATTACTGTCAGTCGAATGCTTACAAAAAAAAAGTAAAAACGATAAACGATAACCCAGTGAAATGAAAATAAATATAATTATGACGAATATTTGCAAATATTTTTAAACGCTTAAAAATATTAATTTTCGTTCCTTAATCAAAAATAAGTAATAATAACAACATGAAATATGTATATTTACAAAAAGCTATATTAAAAAAAAAATATTTATTCAAACAGGTTATGAAAACCTACTTATTATGGTCCTTCCTTATTTTAATATTTTTATTTACAAGTAATAAATATATAAACAGGATTTAAATAAAAAGCGAAAGATTTAGCAAAGACTAACACTCAACTATATTCCACCGGATAGACAGTTGGAGTCGAGATTGTTTTATCAAACAGTCAACGGAAATCGCATTCGACTGAACGCTTCTCGAAGCGGTTTTTTTTTAAATTGATGATATCGCCACATAAGCTTGAAGCTTGTGCGTGGGATATGGAAATGTAACGTATAAAAAATGCCATGCCTGACCGGGATACGAACCCAGGACCTCCGGATGAAAGGTTGAGATGTTACCGCTTTCGCAACGGAGGCGCGTGATTACGCTACGTTTAACGTTTTATAACGGTAAATGAAACATGAATTCACCATTAAAAGCTTGATCCCAAACAGCGGGTGTGGGCAGATGAAAGAGAGCCAAAGAAAGCGAAAACGGTGCATTTACAGGAACGATCACGGGTAAGTTTTTTTTTTTTCGTACTGCAATGCTCATTTTTACTCTTACTATCTAAGAGTAAAAAGAGGAGGATCATCTCCGGGGAGTTATGCTATTGAGGGTTGCTTATTATCTTTACATCTAAACCGGCATCAACCCCCTCATCTATTCTCCGGAGGGCTAAGAATCTATTATCCAAAACATGAAAAAATGATTAGCCGAACGAAGATTCATTTGAAATGATGAAACAAAGCCTATACGATCGCTTATTTAGCAGAGCAGGACAAATCGATCGCATTATACGAAATAAACAAATGCAGTAAGAATAACAAAGGATATTTATTTGTGGTGGTCACCGGTCTATTTAGCATAGATTTATAGTATTAATATATTTTATTCATATATACGAATTTTAAATAAAGTAATGAGACTGGTTTTTTTTGGCAGCCAAAGTGGCAACAATGTAAAACTACTAGTAAACATACGGTTATATGAACAGCTGATTTATATTAGGTATTCATATTTTTAGTCTATTGTTGCCACGTGAGACGTAAACAAACGTTTCGTGAAACGCGTTTTTATAGTGCGTTACAAAAATGAGTGACACTAATTATGAGCAACGTTGGGAAATCAAGTTTTGTGTTAAATTCGGTGAGAATGCTACTTTTGTCAGAAGCCCAAGTTTTTAGGTGATTTAATGCATCTTCAGATGGCCAGGAATCAGCTGCGGACGATCCACTCTCTGGAAGACATTTAACGTCAAAAAGTGACGACAATGTTGAGCGAATCATAGACTTGATACGATTGGCGATTAACTGTCAGAATGATTGCAGAAAAATTGAATTGGAACCGTACCAAAGTCCATCAAATTTTGACAAACGAACTGGATGTGAAAAAAGCTTGTGCAAAGTCGATCTCAAAAAACCTCACTGTTGAACAGAAAAACAACAGGGTGAAAGTGTGTCGCGATCTTCTAGAGCGAATTAAAATTATCCTGATTTACTAAAAAATTGATTATGCTCTTACTGGTGCTATTACATGCTATTACTGGTGATGAATCTTGGATATTTGAGTACGACTCTGAAACAAAACGCCACAGCAAGGAATGGCACACTTCACCACGTCCCAAAAAATAAAAACTGAGCAAATCAAAACCGTGCTAATTTGTTTCTTCGATATCAATGGCACTGTCCATAAGGAGCTTTTCCTACAGGATAGAATTTAAATCAATATGTTTACCGAGAAATTCTTGAAAGACTGCGGGAAAGAGTTACCCGCGTGAGACCAACTATCAAAGACAACTGAATGCTACGTCATGACAATGCATCTAATCACACTGCACTCTAAATTGAGTTTTAGGCAAAGAAAATCATTCTTGTAGTTAAGGTAGAAAATACCTTAATCTTATTCGTGTTTTTTACAGACTTTTCAAAGAAAAGTACGTAAGTTAGTTAAAAGTAAGTAAGTTTGTAGGTATGATGATTACAAAACCACTCACTTAAATTGGGTTTCCTTATATATTTATAAGCCTATATAAAAAAAAATGTTGTCGCTCAAAAATCCCCAAAACTATTGGATGAGAAAAAATTTGACGGATGGAAAAAATTTGATGGTAGAAGCTGTGGAGTTATGGGTGCTGCAATTTGGAACGTCGACATTTTATTATTTGCAATATCTATTCTTAGAAATATTTAACCAGATTAAAAAATAAATTTAATATTAAAATCAAATTATATTAACAAAAAGTTAATAAAAACTTTTCATCAAAAAGTCGGTTTCTTGCCCAGAACTGCGCAAGACCTTTTTTCCCAACGAAGGTAGATTTAATGGCACTTTTTTATTTATTATTAATTTTATCATAACTGAAAATATATGAAATGATTGATATTTTGATAGGAGCATCTATTAATAAAAAATTATTAAGTTAATTTTATGCGAAAAAATACGAAGTTATAACGATATATTTTGAAAATATTAAATGACATTAAAATTCTTCTATAACTGAAAATAAGGAAGGATAATTTATCATAAAATAAGGAATGATAAATGACAAAAGTAGCTGAAAAGGAAGGCTTAGTCTTACAAAGCACAAAATTCCACGGTGGGATAAGGGAGAAAAAAAAATAGAGAGAGAGAGAGAGAGAATGTGTGTATGAATGTTAGACAAATGGTCAAAGCTTAATACAATGATCACTGTACTAAAAATGTTTAATGAACCGTTAATAAAAGGTTATATGTCAGGGATTATACTCAGCGATATTTCAGCCATTACTCATCTAAACACACACTCACACACAAATACATAATACCAATGATGAGCTTAATAATATGTCGTTTAACTTTGAAAAAATGCAGTAATAATTATCAAATTATTATATTTTAAAAATAATATTACAATCCTGGTGAAAATAGTTAGAATAGCTAGAATAAGGGAGAAAGTATGGTGATCATGTAAAATCATATTACCGGGTTTTTTGCAAATCTTTTCGTTTTAGTGTCTAAAAAAAAATTATGTATGTTTAATTGTTTGTACTCCTTTTGGCCATATAACTAAAGGCCTTAGTTATATTATATTATATTATGGCCTTAGCCATAAATCCTAAGGCCTTTTGGCCTTAGGATTGAATAAACTGATTTTCTTCAAATTTGGATCAAAAATTTTATATATCGGGCATTGTCATATTTTTTTCAAATTCATTAAAGGGACGAGAGGAGTCGCGAAAACTCCGACTTTTATTCTCTTCAAAGGAAATTAAAGAAAACTTTATTATAGAAAATTTGTTACCTACAATGCAAATAAACTTAATGCAATATCTTTAACAAACCAAACCCCACCTCTTAATTGTTTTTTTGTTCTTTACGCCTTTTTCTATCTTTATTCATAATAAATATTAATCATACATTTTGTTGAAAAATTATACTTCATATACAGAGCTATGAAACAATATCTACAATTTTTTTTTAATAATACATCCGGGATAATAATACCGAATTTTTTTTTTTAAATCTTTTCCTTATTCCAGTCTTTAAAGAAGAGTGATAGATTTACAGATGAATTTACTTCAGAATATTTGTTAAGCTCAAACTATAAATGAATACTTTTAGAAAAGGTTTTCTAACAATTTATTCCCCAGTTGATAAAATCTCAGACTACTGTTATCATGTAACGCCCTCGCCAATTACTACGGCAACAATATAAACTGAGTAGAAAAGCCGATAAAAATTAGACCAATGAACAAGATTTGTCTTCTTCCGTATCTCACAGTACTGTTATCATGTAACGCTCTCGCCAATTACTACGGCAACAATATATTCTGAGTAGAAAAGCCGATAAAAATTAGACCAATAAACAAGATTTGTCTTCTTCTTTAACTCAGACTACTGTTATCATGTAACGCCCTCGCTGGTTACGACGGCAACTATATAATCTGAATAGAAAAACCGATAAAAATTAGACCAATGAACAAGACTTGTCCTCGTCCTTATCTCAGATTAAGTTATCATTTAATGCCCTCGCCAATTACTACAGCAACAATATAATTGTTAGTAGAAAAGCCGATAAAAATTAGAACAATGAACAAGATTTGTCTTCTACCGTATCTCACACCACTGTTATCATGTAACCCCCTCGACAGTTACTACGGTAAAAATATAATTTGAAAAGAAAAGGCGATAAAAATTAGACCAATGACCAAACTTTTTCTTCTTTAGTATATCAGATTATAGGTGTCATGTAACGTCCTCACCAGGTACTACGGCAACAATATAATCTGGGTAGGAAAGCTGATAAAAATTTGACCAATGAAAAAAATTTCTCTTCTTCCTTATCACAGACTACTGTTATCATGTAACGCCCTCGCTGGTTACGACGGCAACAGTATTATCTGAGTAGAAAAGCCGATAAAAATTAGACCAATAAACAAGATTTGTGTTCTTCCGTATCTCAGACTACAGTTATCATGTAACCCCCCCGCCGGTTACTACGGCAACAATATAATTTGAGTTGATAAGCCAATAAAAATAAGACTAATGACCAAAATTTGTCTTTTTCCGTATTTCAGACTACTGTTATCATGTAACCCCCTCGCCGATTACTACGGCAATAATATAATCTGAATAGATAAGCCGATAAAAATTAGTCATTTTTTTAATTTTTTTCCCCTTCCTACACGTCTGAGCTGGACAGCAAATTTTTGCACTACGCAGGGGCGTGTCCTTTAACTGAACCGGCCTTCCCTACCTACCTGCATAACGTCCAGCATGGCAGGCCGCCGATTGGATCTTCTGTTTTTTTATTTATCGACTGCAGCCATTGTAGACTGCCCCACCGGTGTAGATGTAAATATAACCCTCAAAAAATCGCTACTCTGTAGGAAGACGCAAGGGATCCAATCTCTCCAAATTTCTTCGCCACCGTCCATCCAAATATGCCTGGACGAACGGCGACTCCTGGAGAAGCTAATCTTTACCCTCCACATCCACACCGGTTTTTGCCACCGGTATTCTTGAAGCAAGCTTCTCAACATCATCCCAGGTCCGCCTAATGGACAATGTGTAGTCCATAGTCCTCTCCAGAGTAAGCCGGATTAATCCAATTTCCGGGTCACACCATCCCATCTATAACATTTATAAATTGTATGCTCGCGTGTATCCGGTAACTTGCAATATCTGCAGGCAGAGGTAGCACGCTTTACAAATTGACACAGGTATCCTTCGATCTCTCCATGGTCTGTTAGTAGCTGAGAGAGGTAGAACCCCACCTCCCCGAAGCTACGCTTCACCTGTGAATCAATATTATATATAATATGCCGTGTCCATTCCCCGGTAGGCGAGGAATTCCAGGTATCTTGCCAGTCTCTCAACAGTATATGCCTGGATTCAGCTTTAGGTATACCTGAGAGAGCATCTGGATTCTCAACAAAGTTGGAGGAACACCCGCAACGACTTCAACCACACTACGAGAGACCGTGCAGTAGGAACGGTCGACCTAAAACGGTACTACACTTCATTTACATTCATTCATATCATCTTCATTATCTTTTAAAGTAATACCTTACGGTTGTTTCGGAGGCTAAAATATATAAAGAGAGAGAGGTACTACTCTTCCCAGTAGTCGTGTAAGACGTTGAAGGTAGAAGACCGGAAAAGAATTGACGCATTCCAAATAAGGTCCTACAGAATAATGCTCCGCGTTGCATGGACGGAAAAGAGGATGAATATTTCGATTATAAATGAGTTGGGTATACGGAGAACGTTGTCCGGAATATGCTTCCAGCGCTTCCTCCGCTTTTTCGGTCACATAGTCCGTAGACCCGGCGAAAATTTTGAAAAGTTAGTCGTACAGGAAAAAATCGAACGCATCAGGTCACGCGGAAGACCGCCAAAAAAATGGCTGGACCAAATTAAAGAAGCGACTGGAGAAATGTTAGGCAAACTGATTCGAATGGAAGAGTACACAGCCCTTTGCCGTAGATTTCCAGCCGTAGATCACATCTACGGCGCGAAATTTTCACAGGGAGTATGTGATTCGGACACCAGTTCTTAGATATAAGAGGAAAGATCACTTATTATGTAATTTATGAAATGGTGAAAATTGTAAAAGAAAATTTATATAATTATTTTTTTTTTTACTAAAACAATAATGCAAAACAATACAGTGAAAGTAATAAGTTTTAATATAATATAAATTCAATTTTTTTTTTCATCAACAGGTTGATAAAAAAATATAGCTTTATATATTTATTTTTTTCCTTTCGTAACGTATACTACAATTAGTAGGGTAGGTTAATTAGTGTAAATAATAATTTTTAGTTCCTTGTACGAAGTAAAGGAAGGATCGTGATCGCGAAACATTTCGGTTACAAGATTTCAACGGAAATATCCATTTTACGTATCTCGCATAACTCAAAAACGATTAGCCGTAGGATGTTCAAATTTCGGATTTAGGATTTTAGATTAAGGACTGTTGTAACATCTAGTCGTGCACCTTCCCGTTTGATTGCTTTACCAAAACTGTCCAAAAATCCCAAAATCCAAACCCTTAGGATTTTTGCCTTTTTCTTAACTGATGTAATAAGCCCTCATTGAGAGCTTTTCAATGATATATCATAAGTAGTACTTATTTTCGTCGGTACTAGAGTTATAGCAAAATAAAAATTTAATTAATGAAATATTTGGATCTTACAAGTGGAAGGCGCATGAAGATTTATTAATATTAATCTCTGATTGTAAAAAAAGAATTTCAATAAATAATAATTCAATAATAACAAGAAAAAAAATGAAAAAAATCAGAAGTTATCAGTGAAATAAAATTTTATGTGCTTTTAAAATTAAATAGGCGTACAAGGAAGTCATGTAGTGTCTATATCAAATGTTTTTATTTTATTAAATTTACAGATGAAATATTATTTTGAATATTATTCAATAAATCAACTAATCTACAATCAGAATTAAATTAAATCGCAAGCGGCTGGGTACATGAAAGATGACGGTTAATCAAGTCAAACCATATATGATTCGCAATGAGAAGAGGACATTGCCTACCGTTTCAACGATAATGACATTTTAATTCCGCAAACTGAAAGTGTAAGGTACCTGGGTCTTCATCTGGATCCTCGTTTGACGTAGAAAGTTCATAAGAGGGAAAAGAGAAAGCAACTTAACGTGAAGTTCAAGGAAATATACCGGTTGCTGGGGAGGAGGTGTCAGTTATCTTTGTCTAATAAGTTTCTTTTATACTCAGCAATCATGAAACCAATACTGTCATATGGCGTCCAAGTATGCCGGCAAGCAAAATAAATGTTGAAATCATACAGCGGTTTCAGAATAAACTAGCGAGGTGTATAGTTGAAACCCCGTGGTCTACTAAAACACTGAAATATATTTGGGTCTACGATACGTCAAGTTTAAAATATGGACATTGACTAAATAACCACGTTAACCACTTGACCGTCAACCTTCTTGGACAACGGTGAGGATGTTAGAAGGCTTCAGAGGCGTCAGTTTTGGACCTAAGTTACTCTATAGTGTAATTACACCTGCAGAGTGTTGTGGATTAATTAATCCTTCATTCCCTTCCCTTCTGTTTTTATTATTAATTTCATATTTATTTTTTTATCTTTTTTGTTTTATTTTTTACTAGCAGCAGAGGTGTGCCGTAGGCACGCTATCCGCAGCTAGGCCTTCCGGGCGGGTTGCCCTGGCAAGCGGCGTCTCAGAAATGGGATTATTAGGTGTCCGAATTTGATTACCTCGTGTAATTCTTTTCTTTTTTTTTTTGAATGATGAAAATTGATATATAGAAAGTTAAATTAGAAATTTAATTCTAAAAATTGATGCTAATGAGTCGGGATTTTCCGCTAGTGATCGCTACATTCCAATGCTGAGCTTTTTTTTATTAAAGAGGTGGGGAATCCCATTCACGGATGCCTAAGAAGTGTCGGGCTCGCTAACAGGTGCCGCAAGATGTTATTAACATACGTATGTAAACCTGCGCACTACCGACTAAACCGCCATCCCTGGCTACCACCCTTCCTGAAACCGCTAACGAAGTATTCCCGCTGGAAGGGGGGTTACACGCCCACTCACACACTCATACGTCATAGTGCAATCGTATTATAATAGGAATATCAACAAAAACACATCAGTCACAGCAAAACAACAGCAAACAAGATACTAACCATACATCAAGATACAGAAAACAGAATATGAAAATACATACAAAGAAAAAGTCACACAATATATACAAATACAAGAAGAAAAACTCAAGAAAACAAGTCTCATAACAATATAAACATCATATAAAAAAAATCATCAAAACCAATACGGCAAGAACATAAAAATACGCCTGAAAAGAGACATCCATTAATATTACACGAACAGTGCAACAACACTAAATAAAATAAATAAATAAATAAATAAAAATTCATACATCTGACAGCAGTAAAAATCTGCCAAACAGCAAAATCCAAAACCTCAGCAAACTTACATCAGAAACTAACCAGGCACACGTAATGCCGCTAATCCCCTGACACTTACTACCTGTGAACGCCATGAGATACTGGAGCGGATTGTATGCAGATTCTTCACGTAAAGGCGACCCCCACATGCACGGAGGATCCCCTAGTCGCTCACTCGTGCACTCGCGAACCAGTCCGCCCCCGCACCATCCGACGATGCCTATTGTTTCGTGACTCCTCCCATGCTTGGAGGTTTCTCATCATGATTTTCATATACGTAGTGATCGCCTTCCAGTTTTCTTTCTTTTCTATCATTATGTCCATCAGCTCCTCAGGCTGGAACATCACTTCCACGCCTAGAATATCAAGTAGTTCTGTCGTAGGTCCTTCGTATCTCAGACAGTGGAAGAACACGTGGTATGGCGTTTCTTCCTCCTCGCATACCGGGTAGTTCTATTCATCGTCGAGGCCGTAATTATGAAGGTATGCTCTGTACCCCACCCCCCCTCCACCCCAATGGGCCGCCATAAACCGGGTAAGGAAGTAATCCAGCGAGCCATGAGCTCTCCCTCGCCAGCGCCTTACATCTCTAACCAGGCGGTGTGTCCATCTGCCTTTTGTGCTGCCGTCCCACCGTTCTTGCCACTTGTTCACCATCTCCTCCGTCAGTTGGCGAGTCCATAATCTTCTATCGGCGGGAGAGAGGGCCCCAACTCATGTAATCTTATCCGTATTTCGATTACCAGATCTATCGGAAGGAATCCCGCAAGTACTTCTATCGCATCCTTCGACACAGTCCTGTATACTGCCGTGATCCTTAGGCAGCATCTCCTGTGTAAGGACTCACATCATACCTTTGTACTTTTATTACTTCGTTACTCCCCCCCCCATACCTCTGCTCCATAGAGTACCATTTCCTCCTTTGCTGCCTCGGGCCATGGCAGTTCGGGAGAAGGGCAGCAACTAACTTCCTTGTTCTTTTGCTTTTTCACATGCCTCCTTTACGTGTGTACCGAAACAAAACCGGATGCCTATCCAGACGCCTAGGTACTTAACCGCCGGTCTTGACAATAATCTTTGTCTTTCCAATGGTATCACTAAGGAGGGTCTTCGTTTGGCCTTTGTGATCACGACGGCTTCTGTCTTTTCGAGCGCAAACTGTAGCCCGACCTCGTTCATCCATCCGCTTATTGTGTTGAAAGCATCGGTTATATTCTCGATTGCCTCTCTCCTGTTCTTGGCTTCAGCTACAAGGGTAGTATCAGCGTAGTCCATTAAGGAAAATTTTGGGAGGAGCGGGAGCCGGAATACCCTTTCATACGTGATATTCCATAAAGTCGGTCCAAGTACCGACCCCTGTGGAACTCCTCTTTCGATGATTCTCTCCGCGATCCCATTCTCCAGTTCACAGCGCAATTTACGCCCGGCCAAATACATTATAATTTTTTTTTTATATATAGAAGAACTATGCGTGTTTTCAAGGCTCTGCCTATTGCTGCGTGCGAGATAATGTTGAAGGCGTTTCTCACATCAAGAGTCACCGATACACATAGACTGCATCTGAACCGGTTTTTTTCTCCACTTCAGCTATTCGATGGACAGTAGCCACAGCAAAGGCCGATCTACCCCTCCGAAAACCATATTGATTCTCGGAGAGGCCACACCTCTTCTTCGATCGCATCTTCTAATCTCCGCTGAATCATTCGCTCAAACAGCTTGGCTATCATGGGCGTCGATCATGGCGAGAGGTCTGTATGATGAGGGTAGCTCCGAGTCCTTTCCAGGCTTTTGCACTAGGATTAGTCTCTGTGTTCTCCATTTTCCTGGGAAAATGCCCTCCCTTAGGTAGGCGTTGCATACGTCCAATATCGTATCGTACCGAGCCCGGGCCGCTACCTTCATCACTAAGTTCGGTAGAGCTTAGTGCTGAGCTAAGGAAGACGGACACAAACACCCAAATCCATATACAAATACCCTTTAACAGGACGGTTTTATCTAACCGTTTTCATCAATGTATTATTTTTATGAATCTTGTTAATTTTTTTATTGTACTTATACTATAGTTCTTCAAAACTACATTGTGTAATTACTTACACAACGTAGTTTTGAAGAACTACGTTGTGTTTCCTCAAAAACTACGTAACAGTTTTTGAGGAATTTCATAAGCTATTCCTTTTTAACATGAATATTTATGATAAAATTTACTTAAGTTTCTAATAAAAATGTAACAGATTGTAAATAAAAATTTGAAACAAACAAATTATTCAATAAATTATTACAAAACAGGAAAAGACCGATTTTAATTTTTTTTTTTTTTATAGTTACGATTCGAGTAAATAATCTTAAAATTGGTAAAGATATTCGAGTAGTATATATATATATTTTATGAATGAATTATTAATTCAGGTTCACATTTCACACTTTAACCACTTTATGCTCGATTATTAGTTGGAAGTGTCAAATGTTTTTAACTGTAGTTATAATATAATGTTAGTCAATATAATCAAATTAAATTTGTCTTGTTGGCGTATCCTTACCGCCTTACACCTTCAGTATCTTTTTTCTTTCTCTAATGCTTTTAATTTTCAATACGCTATCTTTATTCCTTTGACTCATTACTCTAAATTTGCAACGTATATTCCAAGGTCGACACGTGGTATTCACTTAGAAACCCGTATTTCTGTGACCTTTTAATTTCATTGTACTTTATTTACGTTAATTGATGTCTATGAATTATTCCACTAGGAAGAAATTTATTAACTTTATTTTAATTTTTGTAAAATTATGAACATTTTTTTTCTAAATAATTTTTAGGAGTTACCTTCAATTAAATGCGATATAGAATATTAAATTTATGTTTCTCTAAAATTTGTTTTCTACACCTCCTTTTACAACTAAAAATATTTTTTTCTATAAATAAAACAAGGAAAAGAGAAAAAACAACTTTAAAATCTTCGACGATATTAAAATAAAATTTAAAATTTTCATTAAAATTTAAGATTGATTGGCATTATTGATATCATTACCTAAAGGTAGAAAATATTTAAAAAAAAATTAATATTAATTATATTTTAATTGTAGTTATATTTATATTGACATTATATTTCAGTTCAATACGTCACGGATAACTTGTATTTGTAAAAAAAACCCTAGCGGTGCCGTATCCTATTAGATTTAATCTACAATAGCCGCTACTTGTTCGCAAAAATATAATACCTTCATCTGTACTGACACTTACTTTAAAAGGTTTTTACTAACATTTTGAAGAAAGGTACGGTTACTTTTGGTGGCATGGTAAGATTCGGGGGTGAAATTGAATTTTCTTTACATTTTGAGGTATGAGGAGAACAAAAGTGCCGTTCACTTAAAATGTAACTTTCTTATATTTATAAAATCCTAACTTTATGCCGTCACCATTTTGGGTACAGACATCGTAACAAATTTTTATTTATATAATTTTTCTTGTCTTAAAGAGAACTTTAAAATTATGTATCACATGAAGTTGTTTGGATTATTTCAGTTACAACCCCTGGACCCTACCTGGTTGAAATTCTATTTCTCATTAGAAAGTAAAGTACTTGACGTTGCCTTACCCTGAAAGCTACATTATTCTATCTGAAACGGTTTTAAAATTGTAGACGGGTTTCGACATTTTTGACTTGCTCTGTATATAGAGCTTCGTATAAAATTTTGTGGTTCGTAAATTTTCAAAAACTACTAAATCAAATTCAGTGAAATTTAGATATGTTGTAGTAGCGTATCTGAATTTCTACATGTGAAAATTTGATAAAGATTGGTCAAATCGTTCTTGAGTAAACGGTCAATTTAAACGTAACCTCAATTTGAGGTTACATTGACTGCGTAAGGATTTTACTTTACATACGCGCTTATGCAGTGAGCCACATTAGTGAACGAATTGTTACTTGACGTTTTTGAGTAGGCTCTACTTTTAATCGAACGTATTTAGTGGGTTGTACCGTGAAAATCAGTGCGTTTCTTACTGTGAAATAGTTAGGGCATCGAAAACGAAAAGTCGGTCTCCTTTTTTTATGTTAGTTTTTTGTTATATTACCAAATCAGCCTTTTGAACAAAAAATTACGGGTTTTATTTTAAATTTGGTAATAAATCCGGTTATATTTATTTTAAAAAAACTATAAATTTTAGTTAACGGAAAAAATATATTTTAAAAGGTGTATTTCGCGTTTCATTTTTATTTAAAAAAATAAACTTTAAAAAAATCTGTTTAACTTCCTACAAGTGTTGTATTTTTTTCTGTAATTTCAGTACTATTTCAGTTTGCTTGAATATTCTTGTAGTATTTTCCGGGCCCATTCTATTCTTGTTCTTCCCAAATCCTTGACATGTTTTGAGTTTTCGTATGAACATATTTCTTTCTGTCGTTTCCTACGTTTCTATCTTTGCCTCTTTTACATTTTCTTTGACTCGTTTGAACTTCTTGGTAGTTATATTTCTTTATTTCCTCGCGTCAAAGAATTGTCGGTCAGTCTGTTATCGATCTTATTCTTATTTTTATCGATATTCCGTAGAAGGCAAGTCTACGTTTTCTAATTTCGTTTGATCGTTTTCCTGCCTTCCGGTTTTTCCGTAGTTTTCGACCGTTTCTACTTTTCTGGGTTCTAGTATTTTTCTTTTTATGTTTTCAAGTTTGTTTATTTCTCCTTGGTATAAGGTTGTGCGTTCGGCCGCGTGTAGTAACTCGGATCTTAGCGCTGTCGTGTAACGCTTCGGTTTCACCGTTCTTGAAATTCGTTTCTTTTTATACATATTCTAGTCATTCCATAGGGTTTCTGTTTTACAATTTAGGTTGCTTCTTTGTCTAACCCGCTGTACATTATTTTTTCTCTACTGTACTTGTAGTTATTTCTCTTCATTTTATCCTATCTAGTTTTTTATTTTATTTTATAGAAATAGAATTATTGTCATAATTTTTTTGTCAATATTTTAATTTAAATTTATCTTATTTTTCAGGATAATCAATTAAAATTTTTTCGATTCCCATACATACGGTTCTTCTTTAATAAACTTTTACTAAATTTTCTAAAAATATGAGATAATTCAGGATTTATCCATTTTTATTTTTACTTATACAAGAACGAAGAGCTGAATTAAAAAAAAAAAAATTGACGTAGACACAACATGACTTTCTTGTACATCTATTAAATTACATATACACATTTTTGCTGCACTTCATTTAAACTTATTTCATTTGAAAGTGAGATACGATCCTCCAATTCTTTAATAAAGAGGACAGTTACATAATCGTTGGAATATTAGTTTTTATTAGCATCAGATATTTATACAATTATTAATTCAAAAATCTTACATATAATATTAGGATAGATTAAAAGTCCCTTTAATACTCGCATTATTAGATCACTATTATTCTTATCTTGTGAGCTGCTGATTAACAGAAGTTTTAGATTTCTGGTGTGACTTGTAAACAAAAGATTATAATAATTAAACTGTTCCATTTACAAATGTTAATTTCGACCTAACGCTGTAAAGTATTCAGTTTTTATTATTGGATTATTTGGTGAATAATCAAAAATGGAAAAAAAATCGTACAGGAAAAAGAAAGATAACATAAAAAATATATCTCAAAAAACGACAAGATGAATATGAATTTCTTTCATATTCATCTTGTTGAAAATGTTAAGAACCTGGGTAGAACAGAAAGATGATAAATATAAAGAGAGAAATTTTGAAAACTAGAGAACGTGTAAAAAAATTAAAATCAGAAGAATTATATCACACCAAAGAGCGATTAAATGACTGGCAACAAAAAACAAATAAACGAAATGATGATCAACTCCGACTTAGGGAGAATATTGTCCGACAATAACAGAGGAGTAATGAACTAAAAGATAAGAATTTTTTGCAGTTTATTAAAGATCGGTCATGTGTGCCTCAATGCTTATGTTGTTCTTGTGGGGGTGTATTTTTCAGTCACGCTGTAGTTAACTTTAATGTAGAAAAAATTAAACAGAAATTAAACTACATCCAAAAATAATACGATTCTAAAGTATAATTTTCAGTTGATATAAAATAATCAGATATTTCACCAAATCTATTAAATACATACATATGTAATATACCTACACGCATTTTTAAAACTACATAAAGTTTGTTTCACTAATAACTTCTGATATTTTTTACTCATTGTTATTGAATAATTATTTATTGTACAAATTTTTTACAATCACAGGTTAATAATTATTAATAAATCAATATATTTGAATTGGAAAAAAATTAAAGAAAATAATTTAAAAAAAAAAAAGATTAAAAAAAACAAAAAAAGATTTTGCTTTTAATTTAAAGTTTTATGAAGTCTGATTCAAACCGATATGCCTTTATCCAATTATTTAGATCCTTTATTTCATAAAAAGTGCCTTTAGATCAAATTATTTCATTAATTAAAATTTTAATTTTAATTTCGATGGCAGTCATAAAGAGAGGTGCACAACTAGATTTTACAATACTGGTAAATCAATAATTTCAACATCCTGCGGCTAATCGTTTTTGAGGTATGCGAGATACAAACGCACAAATATGCATGCAAACGTACAGACGTCACGCCGAAACTAGTCAAAATGGATTCAGGGATTGTAAAATTGATATTTCCGTTGAAATATGAGAACCAAAATGTTTCGCGATCGCAATACTTCTTTTACTTCGTACAAGGATGTAAAAAATTAAGAGGAAAATCTTCGGAAGACGATATTTAATAATTTGTGTTAATTTAAATCGGTGATATTTTAACAGATTAAAATTGTTATTTACATTTTGAAAAATCAAATATCATACAAATTTTTAACTTTATTTATGTTTATGTATTCATGCATATAACAATAGGCTGTTATCCAATTATATATATTTTTTTTTTAATAGTGAATGATGTAGCCTGTGAAAATTCCAGGTCTGATCGAGACTCGAACTTGAAATCTACACAAGAGACAATGGCGTGTTACATTACAAAATATTAAATATTAAAATTATGTTACAAACCAAAAGTAACTATAGATGAATCCACCAAGAAAAAAATTATGCGATTTATACCTAAATATTATTGTAAAATCAAACTAAAGAAAGAGTAAAATTAAATGAATTAATACAAGATTTATTAAAAAAAAAACCAGATAGCTTATTTATAAAAGTAATTTATAAGTTGTAAAACTTTACTGTCAACTTGAACAGGGATTTACTTTTTTATAATATAAAAAGAAAAGTTGAAAACAAAATACTTACCTGGTAAAACTTTAAAATAAGTAATTTTGAAAAATGTAACTTTATTTCTCATATATAATCGATTATTTTTAACAGAAGTGTGTGCTAAAATGCGTAGGTGTTGTTATGTCAATTTATAAAGTAAAACAACGCAGTTAATCCAGAATTTTAATATAAAAAATAAATGGGAAATTAACCTATAAAATTGTAAGAACTTAATTCTTTAGAAAGAGGGTAATTTTACTAAATTAATATATAAAAAAAAAAAATATATATATATACACGAGTATATATATATATAAAATATATATATATATAAGAATAGTACAAAAAAAAATCATTAAAACTTTGCTATTGAAAATTATTTTCTAACTAGTTTTACCAAAACATTAATCGACAGAATCATACTATTTCTATAAAATAAAACCTTTTAACTGTATTTTAAATAAACGTATATTGTAAATATTAAATAATATTTTAAGATTATTAAAGAAATAAATAATAAAAATAATTCCAAAGAGATGATAAAAAACAAAATAATTATGTTTTTTTCTCGAAAAAATGCAATCTTCTAAAGTATATATGTAACTACCACGTACTTTGACTAGATTTTAAGTGTATATTTTATACTTTTAAGAAAAAAAGTTGAAAGTTTGAATTATTTAGAATTTTTAAATCCTTGTACAAAGTAAAGGAAATATTCTGATCGCGAAACATATCAGTTTCCAGATTTCAACGGAAATATCCATTTTGACCATTCCTGAATCCATTTTGACAAGTTTTGGCGTGACATCTGCAAGTATCTCGCATAACTCAAAAACGGTTAGGCGTAAAATGTTGAAATTTTAGATTTAGGACTGTTGTAACATCTAGTTGAGCACCTCCACTTTTGATTGCAATCGATTTGATCAAAACTGTCCAAAAAAGCCCAAAATTCAAAAGATTTGGATTTCGGACTTTTTCTTAATAAGCCCTCATTGAGAGCTTTTCAACAATAAGTCATAAGTTTTACATATTTCATTGGTTCCAGAGGTGTAGCCAAATAAAATTTTAATTATTAAAATATTTGGATCTTACAAGGGGAAGGCATATCAATTCGAATTAGACTTCTTTTCCTTTTTTAACTTTTTTTTTATTTTAATACATTTATTTATTAATACTTATTAACTTCTGCTTGTAAAAAAAGTTTTACAATAGATAATAATTAAATAATAGCAATAAAAAAAATAAAAAAAATGAAAAATATCAGAAGTTATTAATGAAATAAAATTTTATGTACTTTCATTTTTAAAGGATGCGTATATGTAATTTAAAAGGCGTATAAGGAAGTCATGTGGTGTCCACATCAGATTTTTTATAATAGGTAGTCTAAAAAGTATTGCCCCTTTTGGGCACGAGATAGCGTTCGCGTATCAAGGTAAAGGTCGAGGAAGACCGGCATGTAAGCGGTTACGACATCCTCGATGATCGCATTTATAGGCATTTATATGTGTGTCTGTCCCCCTTAGCTTAACACCGGGAAGTACCGATCACTAGCGGAAAATCCCGATTCCGTAGTATCAATTTCTAGAGTTAATTTTCTAATTTAACTTTTGTTGTATCGATTTTCATCATTCAAAAAAAAAAACTTTTACGCAAGAAGTACTCAATTTGAGTCACCTTATAATCCCATTCCGAGATACCGCCCGCAGGGTTACACGCTCGGAGGGCCTAACTGCGGAGGGCGTGTCTACGGCACGCTTCTCCAACTAGTTTTAAAAATAAAATATTAATAGAAAAAATTAACCTTTATATCTTTAATGATTAATACTAAAAAAAACTTGTTTTTGAAAAAAAATACCGTCATATCCTGTGCGTCCGGGCTATAGGTATCCAAAAGTAAAGGTCTATATTTAGAAAACTGGTCTTCTTAAACGTAGGCTCAATCGACAGCAATTCAATCACCAAAATTTTCTTCGTATGCTATAAAGTTCAGTGGAATAACCGTGCGCAGGCAAGCCGACTCACAATGCAATTTTAGTAGTCGAGATGTGAACCCCGCAACAGAAGTGCGCTGTGTATGCTTTTGTTAACGGAGTTTCAATCAGTTACGCGTCTTGAAAGGGTGTGTACAAATCGAATGGAATATCGATCCTCTTACATCTAAGGCTATTCATCAGTGAATCACGACTATAAGAGACTGGAAGCTTGGTTTCACAAACTGGAAGTTATCCAAAAGTGTCAATTAGCGACGAGACGATAGATCGTCTAAGCGATGAATTCACTGCCGGTCCAGGAAAGTCAAATAGGCGGGCGAATTACGAATTCCTATTTCCACTGTTCACGATATTATTCAAAAACGCTCGGTTTTGTGCGAGTACAAGTTACAATTCCTTCACGATCAGTTTGCTGCACCAGAAATACACCGGTCTTGACACATTATTAATTAGTAACAAGGCAACCTTTCATACGCGCAGGAAAGTTAACATATACAATTGTCGAATTTGGGGTACTGAAAACCCTCATACAGTAATCGAAAAATGAAAGGGAGATAAAGTCAATGCCGGTTAGGACTGCATAAGAATGACATCATCTATTTTTTTTTAATGGAGCCCACTATGACAGGTCACGCACACCTGGACGTGTTTGAGAACTTTACTGTTTCTCAAATTCCTACAAGTTTCTAACAAGATGGTGCTCCACCGCATTTTCATTGACATATTTTCATGTTCTTTATCGATACTTTCCTCGGATGTTGGGTGAACGAGGAAATCCAACTGTACGGTCACCTATATTTATAGGTATCACTCCTTTTGACTTTTTTCGATAGGGGATTTATTAAAAGTAGAATGTGTCAAAGAAAAGTTCGAGATTTGGACGATTTAAAACAGAGAATTGTTGAGGCTGTTGGGCTAATAATGCTGCTAAACGCCTGGCAAGAGTTAGATTATCGTCTAGCCAAGCTATGAAGAATTCATTGCACACAGGGATTGGTTCTGGGGCCGCTGCTAAGGTTGCTAGTTATAGATGATCTCCTGCACAGAATTTTCCCTGCTGGAGTTGAGGTTTTGGCATATGCAGATGATCTCGCGGTACTAGTTGAGGGCAGGTCGGTAATCGAGGTCTAAGAGAGGGCGAACGCGGCCACTCATATCATTAATGAGTGGATGATTTCTAGGGGTTTGCAGTTGTCATTGGAAAAATGTAGGTGCACCGCCTTCACTGGAAGAAGACTACTGGATCCTATTACTATTTTCATCAATGGTAAAGTTATAGAAGAGGTGCATAGTTTGAAATACTTAAGGAGTTACCTTCCAGATCAATTTTAGATACACTGACCATATAAGTAACATATGTAGGAAGGCTGAAGCAGGAGAGGTGGACTAATAGCGGTGTGGGTGGCTGGACAAGAGAACTCATCCCAGAGATCGAACCATGGATAAGAAGAGGTTTTGGCGAGATGAATTACTTTTTACGCAATTTTTCACCGGGCGTGCTCATTTAATAATTATTTAAATAAAGTAGGAAGGAGAACAGAGGCAATCTGCATGTATTGCGAAGAGATTGACAATGCACAACATAATTTCTTTATATGTGAAAGATGGGCCGCCCTCAGATTTGACATGGCGATCGACGGGATGACTCCCGAAGCTATAGTACCTTTTATGACTAGTCGGGAATCCAACTCGAAGAAAATATCGCGTTACACCAGACAGATCTTATCGCAGAAAAACATCGACGAAAAGTGACAGGGTTTTTGATTTAGGTAAGGGAAGGGAGGACAGCCTCAGCGGGGAGGGTCGGCATGCCGAGGTGTGTCGGTTCCAATGAGCCGCTGGGGACTCCTGGGGATATTGTTTAGGGAATAATAAAACACAAGATATAGATAAAATACCTCGACACCACGTCACGACACTCCATGTATGGCGTGGTGTCTGAAAGGGGCATATAAAAATAAAAGATTACCCGTAGGCCGACTTGCCATGCCAGTATATAGCTGGTAGGCGGTAAGGCCTATTTGAGTATAAAGACACTTCCCTGGGTGGCGTAATACCAAGTCGATCCGGCCCAGGGGAGCTGAGGGAAAAAAAGCTATGAAAGGCGCACGCATTGAACTTGACTTATTACATTCAAACTTGGCGAGTTGCTGTGTTTATTAAAAAAAAAATTAAAATTAAATTATCTTATTTGTTCTGTTAATGTAAGCTTTAATTTGAATACCTTTAGATCGGTAATATTGTTTTATTTTTCAGTTTATCATGTAACAAATCAAGGCAAATTAATACTACGTATTTCATGTTAATTGATACAGCGGTTCTGAAATTACAGGAAAACAGACCAATAAACATATCATCCAAAATAACTGTTCCATTAATCGGTCAAAAAAAAGCTATTATAAGAAGAAAATAAATTTTATAGTAAGAAAAATTACTAAAAACTGATAAAACAAGAAACGATGGATAATATTTTCACGCAATATCATATCATGTTATTTAAATTCTCTATTACTTATTATACGCTTGACCGTTATCTTAATTCTAGATTTACGTCTTAAAGGAAATAGAAGCTTTTTAAGATTATATCTGATACGGAAAAATATTTAACTGACAAATACATACGAAAGATTGTAATAATACTTATAAAGGATGTGGAGGAAAAAGAGAACAGACGTTAATCTCGAAATCCTTAAATATAAAATGAGAAATTTATAACAGTAAAACTGGAAGTAAAGAGTCCAGGAATGAACGTCATTCATGCAGTAGAATTCTATAGGGAAGATATTTTTATAATAGGTTTCAAAGATACTTATGTATGACTGCTTTACATTTATAAATCATATAGGATTTGAAAGATTATCTTTCACCTACAGCTTTATATTTAAGATTTTTTTCTTTCTTTATTTAGTGTTAAAAGCTATTCTATAAATCTAATATCTAAAATATTTCGTATAATTTCAATCAATATTAATCATTTCACGTAATGCCGGTGAAAATATTATTGGAGGATTTTAATTTTATTATTTTTTTTGGGCTCTTTTTTTATATATAATTAATTAAAATAACAACAGACAGGGTGATTTTTTCTTTCCGTACTATTGAAGACAAAAATAATAAAACTACGGAGATGTATTAAATCAAAAAATAATTTTAAAAAACATACTGATCTGAGAGTGGTTTCTTTTCAAGATAGTTAGTAACTACACACTGTTTTTTGATCAAATAGAAAAAATGAAGCTATACTGAATTTCTTGAGAACAAAAAACCAAAACTAAACGGCAAATTTAATAATTTTATATATTTCTTTAAAAAAACTGAATAAAAAAGATTGTAAAAACTTTCATCCGGGGGTCCAAAGTTCGAATCCCGGTCAGGCATGGCATTTTTTCCATACGCTACAAAATTCCATCGAGCTAAATGACCATAGCAATTGATGCCCGTAAAACTCAAAAAAAAAAAAAAAAATATTCAAAAACCTTTACCTAGAATAATTTCTGGTAAAATAACCGCAAAAAATTCATGTTGAAAACTGATTAATACGTATATTATTAACTTACTTAATATGTAACGATATTTTTAGTGAATGTATCTCTGGAAAAATTTATGAAGTAATTATATAAAAAATAAATAACAATTAAAGAAATTTGAATTTAATTAAAACAAAATACAAACAGATTAAAAAAAATCCCTTTCGGCATGCCGGAAGGCGGTAGTAGATTTCACCGGTGCTAAGTAGAGGATAAAAAATATTTCCACCTTTAAGTTAAAAAAAACCTTCAAATTCACTCGATACGACAACGGTTGCATGTGAATAAAGATTCACATGTTTAGCATACAAGTCCCATCTTCTTACAATTCCAATAAGATTTTGGTTATCCCTAGCCGTAAGCGTTGGTCATATCAAAAATTGTTTCGCGCAAACGTTTTAGGTGATGTTTAGAGCACTAACGAACAGTTTCAAACGGATTCGATACTGTGCCTATTAAGGGAGGTATGATATTATTTTTTGTCTTTGAAACTCCATTTTTCTACCCCCTAGACCAATGATTGATGATATCAAACGTTTTACTTTGATACGTTTTAGGCCCTTATCCAAACAATATTGGGAACTTTAATCGATATTTTACTTAACAAGAAAGTTATAGTGATATTTTGTTTTTTCGAAAAAGCCCCCCCCCCAATCATTTCCACCCCAATGGTCCGATTTTGCCCATTAACGTACTTTTTGCCATTAGATCGAGATTTCGGGTCGTTATATTTTATGTATCAACTTGAAATTGACTGGCACAAAATTACGGGAGTTATCCGTAAGAAGGGTGTCCCATATAAAACGCAACCCATCAATCACTCATCCATGAAATTTCAAAAGTCAAGTTACTCCTACTCGTTACTAAAATGGACTCGTCCAACATCTAAACATCACGGCGACGCAGTAGAACACTACAGATAGTAAGAAACAATGCAATCATAACGTTCAGTGTATTGCTAGAGACAAGATGGTATTTTTGCTAGATGAACGTGTTTTCATTGTCGAGTCGTACTTCAGTACGAAATCAGCGGTTGCAGTGCAAGATTTGTTTCGTCATAAGTACCCAGATAAACCAGCTCCTAACAAAACATCAGTATTAAGGTTAGTCGCTAAATTTAGAGAGACCGGTTCTATTAATAACAAGAAACACAAAAAAACTGCGTCAGTGTTGAATACAGATACAGTGGCTGAAATCAAAGACCAATAACTCGCCTCGCCAAATAAATCGATCAGACGTTTGTCTGCTGAAATTAATTTGTTTAAATCAACTGTTCATCGGGCGACCAAACGATTACAATTGCGACCTTGTTGCATTCAAATGGTTCATCGACTTCTTGAGCCCGACAAAGAAAAACGGCTACAATATTGTCAACGGTTCCGTCGTTTTCTGCGCGAGGGAATAAATGTTATGGATTCGTTATTTTTCACAGATAAAGCACGGTTTCATTTGGATGGCTACGTAAACAGCCAAAACAGTAGAATTTGGAATGCTGAAAATCCCCACGTTTATCACGAAAAACAATTACACCTGCAGAAGTTGGTCGTGTGGTGCGCGATATCGCGGAAGAAAATAATCGGTCCTATTTTTTCGAGTACACCATTAGTGCAGAACGATATCAGGATATTTTATTTCGGTTCATCGCACTCTTGGAAGAGGAAGACAGACACTGCTGGCTACAACATGACGGTGCGACATCGCACTAGGCAGGTTTAACTTCTGATTTCGTTGAGCAATTCTTTGGTAATCGTGTTATCGGTCGAGGCTTGTGGCCACCATGATCTCCAGATTTGACTGCGGCGGATTTTTTTCTACGGGGTTACCTCAAAGAAAAAGCCTACAACAACAAACCACGAACACTTGAACGATTGAAAGTCAATATTGAACAAGCTGTATTACATATCCAGCCACAAACTTTGAAAAAAGTTGCAAGAAGCGCTGTAAAAAAAAATTGAAGCTTGTATTCAAGAAGATGGCGACCACTTCCAACATTTATTGTAAATGTAAGGTAATGGATTGTAATAATAAAAATTACATTTACATTTACACATGCCTTTTTATTATTTCAATACCTACCAATATAAGGTTGGGTTGCGTTTTATATGAGACACCCTTTAGTTTTGGGGTCTGGGTGATGTGAAACGCGAACATATGTCGAAATTTTCCCGAAGTCGATAATTTTTTTTTCGACAACCAGTATATTGAAAATCGGCTCCTTAAGTGAAACAATAAGTAAATCGTTTGATAAGAAGCACATGATAAGGGGTTCTTAAGGAACTCCCATAATAAGTAAATCATAATAATAGTATCAGTAATCTTAAAGCCCATTAGAAAAAATTGTTCTGCCAATACTTTATAGTCCATAAAAATTAATAATCGTAAATAAAAAGTAATAAACAGTCAAACTAAAGAAAAGTAATAGTCAAACCAGAATCTTCAGACGTCTGTGTTGTTTTCAAGGAGATAAACTGCTAAATGGTTCGGATAATTGTACATAAATGAGCACAATTGCTTTTTTGATAAGCGCTATCTGTTGAACGTAAAAGCAACACACGCTATACTAAATATTTTACGATTCCATTTCAGTGTTTCCGACATGTGTGTCCGCTACAGATTAAAAAACTATATATGAACTTGTTTTCATTATTTTCGCCAAACATGTCCTGAAAGTTTCTCCGTTTATTCGTGTGACAATCTGTATAAATTGGAAATGATATTTTAATAAATATAGTACAGCTAGAATAGCTATACTAAAGGGAAAAGTAGGATGATAATTTCAAAAATGGGATATAGGGATTTTTTCGAAACTTTACGATTTAAGGTCCAAATTGTTCATCAAGGCCAAAAAAAAAATCATATCTATGTGCGTAGGTATGTGAATCACACAGTTTCTTCACAAACACAGTCTTTTCGGTTTTTCAAATTTGTCTCAAATGTGTCTATATATCGATCGTGTCAATTTTTTTCAAATTTAGTTCGGTTAATGGGTTTTTTATAGCGAAAAAAAAATTCTATTTTCTTCAGACAAATTATAGAGAACACTTTATTAAAGAAAATTTGTTACCTACAATGTATTGTATAAATAATCAAAAAAAAATCAGCTTCTGCCTCTTAAAATTGAAATATATTTTTTGTTCTTTCTCTCTAACACCATCAGTTTAAGCATTATTCATTTTTTTTAACACTTTATATATTGAGCTGTCAAAAAATTTTCACAATTTTTTAAAATTATAGATCCCAGACTTAAAATGTAAAACAAATTTTTTATTATTTTTTTTCTTATTTCAGCCTCTATTGAATGGGGTGTTAGATTTATAAAAAAATGTAATTAAACGATTTATTAAGCTTAACCTACATATGAAAATGTTAAGAAAAGTTTTTTGAAAATTTATTCCTCACCTCTAACAAATGAAATGCTTTTTTTTAGTTTTAATTCCTTGTAGTACAAAGAAGTATTGTAATGGCGAAAAATTTCGGTTTTCAGATTTGAACTGAAATTATCCCTGAATCCATTTTGACTAGCTTCGGCGTGACGTCTGTATGTATGTACGTATCTCGCATAACTCAAAAATGAATACCCGTAGAATGTTGAAATTTTATATTTACGACTGTTGTAACATGAATTTGTGGATCTCCCCTTTTGATTGCAATCGACTGGACGAAAAGGGTCCTAAAAGCCCAAAATCCAAAATAAAATATAATTTATGACTTTTTCTTAACTGCAGTAATCAGCCATAATTGAGAACTTTTTAACGATATATCACAGTTGATACTTATTTTCAATGGTTCCAGAGTTATAGCCAAGTAAAATTTTAATGAATCAAATTTTTGGATCTTAGGGGTAGGAACATCGGTTCGAATCAGACTTCATCTCCTTAACATTTTTTTTTTTAACTTTTTTTTAATTTAAATATATTGATTTATTAATAATTATCAACGTCTGACTGTAAAAAGTATGTGTATATGTCATTTAATAGGCGTACCAGGAAGTCATACGGTGCCCACATCAGATTTTTTTTCATTAATAGCCGTGAAAGTCAAACTATACTTAGCCACCTTCTTTTTTTATACAACGTTGATAAAATGATTATAATTTTATAGTCGAGTATAATTACGAGAACTGTTTATTATTATTTTTTTAAATTAATAAAAGTATATCGATTTGATGTATCTTTCTTTCAAAAGATTTTTGAAAGTGTATGATTGGAGTGTCGCTTTATATGGAAGTGAAACTTGGACAATCGGAGTATCTGAGAAGAAAAGATTAGAAGCTTTTGAAATGCGGTGCTATAGGAGAATGTTAAAAATCAGATGGGTGGATAAAGCGACAAATGGAAGAGGTATTGCGGCAAATAGATGAAGAAAGAAGCATTTGGAAAAATATAGTTAAAACAAGAGATAGACTTTTAGGCCACATACTAAGGCATCCTGGAATAGTCGCTTTAATATTGGAAGGACAGGTAGAAGGGAAAAATTGTGTAGGCAGGCCACGTTTGGAATATGTAAAACAAATTGTTAGGGATGTAGGATGTAGAGGGTATACTGAAATGAAACGACTAGCACTAGATAGGGAATCTTTGAGAGCTGCATCAAACCAGTCAAATGACTGAAGACAAAAAAAATAAATCGATTTGATATACAGAATATGTGTATGGAGATACTGTTTCTTTCCTCTGAAATAATGAATAAAACAATATTTACTGTTGGTAAAAAAAGTATTATCAAATGATTTATTTTTTTAATTATTTATTCAACAAATTTCAGTACAACCATGTGTGAAACCAATATTTACGATGGATTAATACTTACATTACAATGGAAGAGGTATAATTTTTACCTTTCCGTAGGCGTAATTTTACAGTCTACCAATTTAAATAGCAAAATAAAACTTCTTTAAAATAAATGAAATATAGTACATTTGTTACAGAAGCATATTAAATTTAAACCGAAAGAAATGTCAGCAATTTATATTATATTTATAGAACCTTTAACTGCTATTAAATATAATAAAGTTATAAAAAACTGTAATTAACATGATAAACCAAAACCGCATACAGATTATGAAATACAGATTGCAGATTATAATAAAGCAGTTTTAAAAAAGTATTTTATGTTTTTTTTAGGTATATTTCATGAGAAGGCTACCTTTTATAATGGGTATCATGATTCAACTTCCGGAATATTTTGACATATCTTCGCGTTTCACATATCCCAGACCCCAAAACCACCGTCACAATACAAAAATATATATATATATATATATATATATATATATATTTATATTTCACCTTCTTGTGGACACGATAACTGCTGTAATTTTCCGCCAATCACATTCAAACCTATACATAAAATACAACAACCCAAAATGTCGGTCGAGCTCGTTAATGGGCAAAATCGGACAACGGGGAAACGGGGAGCTTTTTCAAAAAAAAAAAAATATCGCTATAACTTTCGTATTAAGTAAAATATCGAATTCGTTTAATGTTCCTACTATTCTCTGGATAAGGACCTAAAACTTACAAAAGTAATTTTTTCTGATATCACCAATCACTGGCCCAGGGGGTGGAGAAATTAGGTTTTGAAGTCAAAAAAGCATACCTCCCTTAATAGGTACAGTATCGAATCTGTTTAAAGTGATCGTTAGTCCTCTCATCATTACCTAAAGCTTTAGTCTGAAACAACTTTTGATATGATCAAACCTTACGGCAAGGATGATCAAAATATTGCTGGAATTGTATGAAGATGGGGCTTGTCGTATGCTAAACATGTAAAACTTTTTTCACATGCAACCATTGTCGTATTGAGTAAATTTAAAGTTTTCCTTAACTAAAGTGGAAATTTATTTTATCTTCTTTTTAGCACCGGTGAAATCTACCTCCGCCTTACGGTGTGCCACAAAGGATTTTTTTTTATATATAACTATTTTAAATTAGTTTATTGTTTTAGATTATTTGGTAAAGTTAAAAAATGTAATATCAGAATTTTTTTACATTTTTCCCATCTATTAACAATAAAAATTAAAAGGGTTAGAACCAAAACAAAAAAAAGAAATAAAATAAAACAAAATGCATATTTTTTAGCGATGGGTGATGAATTTTATGAATTTTTTCTGAAATATTCATTAATAGGTTAAAATTGGCAAATTTGCTATAGTTTTTCGAACACGGCACCCTTGGTAAAATAACTATTATACATAATTTTAACAACAGCTTACCAAAAGTCCATTTGACTTTCTCAAGCGCTTTCGGCTATTCCGTTACCTTCAGAAGGAATTTATAATTTATATTTAAAATATATAAAAAATATAAAACCACGTAATAAAATTAAATACATAACAATTAGTCGTCATTTTGTAATGTTAAAGTTATAAGTTAAAGTAACCGCGTCCGTTTTAAGAATAACACAATATTCGTTTTATAAGAATATATTGTTAGCCGAAAGTGCTTGAGGAAGTCAAATGGAATTTTGATAAGCTGTTCTTCAAATTACGTATTAAAATTTGCTTAAACAAAGTTTTCTCTAAATCTAATACCCCCTTCAATAAAGCCTACAATAAGAGAAAGATAAAAAATTATTTTTTAAAAAAGCTTTTATTTAACTAATATTAACATTAATAAAAAAAGGAAATAAATTAGAAAACCCCTCTAAAAAGTAAAAAAATAATAATTAAATCAAATTGAGAATTTTAAACAAAAAAATATAATATATTAACAAATATAAAAATGCACTGCAAAGTAAAAAATAAATTATATAAATATCTAATAAATAACCAATAAATAAATGTAATAATTATTAAATTTTAAAATTAAAAGTAATGTAAATATTTAGTTAAATAAAACTGCGCCACGCTTTTATTTAACTAAATACTTTCATTTCTTTTTTACGCGTAAAAATTTAGAAAAAAAAATTAAAATATATAAAACAAATGGAGATAGTGTTAATGAACACCAACCGTACATAAACGGGGTTTATATTACGGAAAAAAAGTATTTTTTTTAAAGTAGTTTTTTCACGATATCCCCCATCACATCAAAACCTTTTGAAAAAAAATCAATGCCTCATGTATAGAAATATTTGAGCAAAATTTGAAGAAAATCGGTTCGGTCAGTCCTGAGATATAATGCCAAAAACAGTTCGACACACTTTTTATGTACGTTTTTTATACGTACAGAAATACATTTTTATGCTCTAGATGAACTAGTTGGACCCTAAAACGTAACGGTTTGAAAAACCCAATACCCATTCTGACACGGTCACCACACCCTTTCATATAGCTATTTTATATTAGCCGAAAAAATTTTTGTAGGTAAATACACTCATATACGACTATCTTTAATACATATGAGTAATTATGTACGTTTGCTTAATCGATAATGACAATAAATCATTATAAATATAGTCATAAAAGTAGTTTAAAAAGCTTTATTTGTGATTCCTTACTCGAAACCGATTTTAAAAAAAACAAATTTCGTGGCAAAAAAAAAGAAAACTTTTTTTTGTATCTTTAAGAATTTGTAACATTTTCTTCGATTTGATTCTCGCCACAAGTCTAAATCTATGAAACACAGACTCGTTCCTCTTCTTTATAAATATCTCTTTCCAAATATCCCAAGTAACCCGATGATAGCTATAGTTCCTTTCTCTTTCTTAAATTCTCTTCTATAATTCTTACCGACCTCCGGTTTAAGAATTTTATATTTTAGAGACACGGACTATTAAGTTTTCAATAATTCCTATTTCTATTAAAAAAAAAAATATATTTTGTACAGCCGCATTTAAAAGTGTCAAAATAAAATATTTTACAAATTTATTCGAAATTAAATATTTTCTTTTGTTTACTATTCTTTCTGAAAATTATTTATTATTTACGTATTATTGAAAATAATTTTTGTAAATTTTTTCAGTCGTATTAATTTATGAACCGATCGTATTTACAGAATTGTGTAAAACAAAAACCAAGGTCTTCATTTAAATGAATTTCATGAAAATAATTTTGACTGAATAAATTAGTTTTAATTTTATAATTTATTTTCAGATTGATGAGACTATTTTTATTTTTCAATAGAATTTTATTTTTAACAGAATAGAATAAAAGTTTAAATCATTTAAATTTAAAACACCGGATATTTTCCATTACTATTCAATTTTAATGACGCATGAGGTCCCAATTTCATTAGATAATTGACCTCTTAATTCTAACCCTTATCCCCCAAACAGACTTCACCCCATCCCTACTAAACACCCTTATAACGAATGACTGGCTACCATTTATATCAGAGATTGAATCATTAACTGATTTTAGTTAGATTACAAGATTATTTTATTAAATGCGTTCCGGTACCACGCCTACTTTTGTATGAATATTTTTCCCTTTTTGAAAAAAAAAAAAAAGCTGACAACACAGTTGTAGGACTTTCCCGTCACGCGGTTTTTTTCTGATGCACGGTGCGCGCGCGCGCGCACACACACACACACAAACACACACACTTAATTAAAAAATTTTATCATTTTATTTAAATGTAATATTTTTTTGTTTATTTAATTCAACGATTCTAACTAAAGCGCGCGCGAATACCGTATTTCATTTGTGCGAGTGTGGCGGTACTAGGGACTACTTTAAATACGTTTTTACGCTTTAATTATTATTCATTTATTTAATTCTACCACTCATCTGTGACGTCACAATATAACAAACGACTACTACAGCTGTATGTCAGTGCTACGCTATCGCTCCGTGTGGTGAAAGGGGGTAGTACTGACTCAGTGTACTCACTTTGCCAGCAGTTTATATGGGGGATTTTTTGAGGTGGAGATCGATATGTCGCTATGCTGAAAAACGTTTTGCGCAAAAACTACAGAAGTTTCTACAAATTATTGACAATGTTCGCTTTCAAAAGATGAATCAACATCACATATATCGCAAATATTGATATCTGCCGAACGCCAATCGTTTGGTAACCTTATAATTTTTTTTTTGTAAAATTTTTTTTAATTGCTAACAAATGTGCCTAAGAAAAATAAGACTTTAGTTAGGCGAGAGATACTGAGGGTGAGCTTGCTGTACAGCTTCACCCCCTTGACTTTTTAAATTGAAAATTTAATGGCATTAATGCCCCGTATATGGAAGTAATCTGACCTATTCTCGTCAAAATCGGTCCAGTAGTTCTGGAGATATAAGAAGTGTGACACCAAACACACACACATACGAACATCCGGAAATTTTCCATTCGGTTTTTTGTGTTCCTAAGTTGTCAGTACGTAAATATCCGGTGAAGACCTCATGTGCTCAAATCAAAAAGATTACAATACTTTCCCTTCTACAGCTATAGCTTTGCTATAACGCAAGGTGAGAAAGTTAAAATAAGCGAAATAATATGTTTTCCTTTAATAGATATTCTTTTTAGTTCGTAAGGTTTGTTAGGCAAACAGCAGACAACAAGGTCGTAATAATTTCCTGGCATCGGTTATTTATTCTTATATAGTGGAAAAATAATTATATATAAAAATAAACCTAACAATTTTTTAATATTCAAAAAAATGTACGATCGACTACTCCACTTTTAATTTTTCCCCAAAAAAAGTTTTTTAGAGATCACTTGTCGTACTACTACGGTAAGGTAGACAAAAAAAATTCAGCTCAAATGTATGCAATAAAAAAAAATTGTTTATTTAGATTTTTGGTGAAAGAGGGAATTTTGGAACAAAATGTTTTTAAAAATGGTAAGATAATCAAAATTTTAATAGAAAGATAATCAAAAAATATATGGTATCAAAAGTTTGAGAAAATTGACCCTAAAGACTATCCACCTCTAAAGTTTTACCAACATGTTGCCCCTTATACGCTAGTTTCTGTACAAAATTTCATCAAAATCGGTATATCCTATCAGAAGTTATTAAGTTATATTCAAATACGCCAACACGCATATACACTAGGTACGGAAGTAAGACTATTACCCCTACACTTTGTTTTTTTTTGGGGGGATTCCTGGGCCGTGAAACGTCAAGAAATGCAAAAAGCTCATATCCCATTTTTAAAACTATACATTTATTTTTACAACAATTAATCTTCATTTTCATTTTCAATAACGACGTGACGAGGCGGAAAGGTCTGCTGGAACTTCTCCAGTTGAGAATGACTAGCTACAAGTAACAATCTGGGAAAATGCACCCGCTCGCTTTCTTTGTACGTGTTCACACATAGTTGAAGTTCATCTTCGAATTCTGCTTGTAATCTAAGCCAAATTTAATGCACTTTTTCCACTAAAAGTTTCATTTTAATTAATTATGAATTTTTATTTAACGAATTAATAATTACGATTACAATTATAATAACGATAATAATTTATAATTTTTCAGATTACCATTAAAATGTAATAACTTTGTGCACGATTTATAAATTTAATTTTTATTTTTAATCCTATTAACCCTTAAAGGTCATCTCGGTGCAAATTTGAACCGTCAAAGAATTAAAACTTGAGTTATTTTATTACAGATAAATAAAGTATATACATATACTGAACAACGTCATTAAACAAAAGAATATATTTAAAAATACAGTAAAGGTCTATAAATACTTATTCGAAAACATTGTTATAAAAACTGCGCCATACTTTTATTTAACTAAATATTTTCATTACTTTTAATTTTAAAATTTAATAATTTTTACTTTTATTTATTGGCAATTTATTTTTTACTTTTTAGTGCATTTTTATATTTTTTAAAAATTCTCAATTTGATTTAATTCTTTTTTTTTTTTGCTTTTCAGAGGGTTTTTCTAACTTGATTCCTTTTTTTATCAATGTTAATATTAATATTAGTTAAATAAAAGCTTTTTTAAAAAATAATTTTTTATATGTAATCAAATATATTTCTGTAATTTTTTTTTTTTGTATTTTTTTTTTTTGCTGCTGAAAACAAATATGAACACAGCTTTCTATCATTCACCATATTTGAAAAAGTTTTAAATTTTAGTTAAAGAATTTTATCCCGTTTTAAGTGTAGTTAGTATCTTAAGCTCCTATGTTGTATTTTTTTAGCTCATTTTTTATTGTTTAACTTTGTTAACGTAATTTGTAAGCTATATATAAACAATATAAGACAAAGAATTAAACATCATATCGTAGACATATATTGTTTTTTTTTTTTTTTAAGCTCCAGAACCACCGTTAGGTATTGCTCAGAGGATGAAATGAAATGAAAATTTTTTAGCGTGTGAAAATGCCATACCTTACCGGGATTCGGGACCTCCGGATGAAAGGCCGAAACGCTACCACTCGCGCCACGGAGGCCAGCCAGTCACATATTATAAAATCATATCTAATACTGAAGAGTGAGCCTCCATGGACAAGATTAATCATGTCTATGCAGGGCAAAACATGTAGCTGAAAACACAGCTGTGTTGTTTGTATTAAGCACTGGATTTAAGAATGAATTAATTTTGTTCAGTCTTGTTGCTGTCATAAGTTTGTTAGTGGAGTGTCATAATGCCTCGAAATTGGGTGAATGATGTGGATGTCTTTTGTTACGTATATGGTGAGTTTACCGTAATATCAAATAGAAAAAACATAGCACCTTTAATTAATAAAGCATATCGTTTGTACTTTCAGTGTAAAATTATCGATCGGGATAAGTTGTGGGCTCCTCATATAGTATGTCCTAATTGTTCTGTATATTTAAGAGGATGGCTGAAAGGAACACGGGCTTTACCGTTTGGTGTACCTATGGTTTGGCGTGAACCAAAGGATCATGTAATAGACTGTTACTTTGTTTAACAAGTGTCTCTGGAATTTCTAAAAAATCTAAACTTACTGTAAAATATTTTTCATTGCAATCTGCAATCAGGTCTGTACCTCACAGTGAAATTATTTCAGTTCCTGAGGCACCTGTGAATGCATATTTCGAAAGCAGCGATGAAGAAACAGATAGTACTGAAGAAGACAACTATGATTTTGATTTTGAGTTATCTTCCGATAAGCCACGTCTTATATCACAAGGTGAATTAAATGACTCGGTTAGGGATTTAAATTTATCAAAAAATCAAGCTGAACTGTTAGGATCAAGACTGCAAGGTTGGAATTTACTTTAAAAAAATACAAAAATTTCGGGCTTTCGAAGCCGAAAAAAAGAACTTTCTCAGTACTTTATTGATGAAAATAGTTCGGTTTATTGCACAAATATTGATGAGTTTATGAGACACTTAGGACAAGTTCATAAACCTCAGGCTGGCGCCTTTTCATAGATTTGTCCAAGTATTGTTTAAAAGTGGTTCTACTACACAACGGTAACAGATATTCTTTGTTACTGATCGCTTACGGTATTAATTTGAAAGAGACATACAATGTGATGAAAGACGTTCTTGAAAAACTAAATTATCATAGCTGGCACATATGTGGTAACTTGAAAGTTATAGCTATTTTGTTAGGCATGCAGTTAGACTATACTAAGTGCATGTGTTTTCTTCGCGAAAGGAACAGCCGAGCTAGATAAATATTATGTTACCAAAGAGTGGAAAAAACGAAAAACTTATCTCCAAATGGGAGAAATATTATTCTTTAGCCCTTAGTTGAACCCAAAAAAATATTTTTACCCCTCTCCATATCAAGCTAGGAATAAGAAAATGAAAAATTTTGTAAATGTTTAGTCCAGGATTTTTGTACATCAGGCAGACATTTCCGAATGTAAGTGAAGAAATAATTACAGAAGGGATATTGTTGATCTTCAAGTAAGAGAGTTGGTCAAAGATGATGTATTTACCTCAATACTAAATAATACAAAAAGTGGAGCTTGGAATTCATTTAAAAAAGTTTGCAAAAGTTTTCTCACAAACAAAAATCCGACAATTACCACGATATTGTTAATCAAATTCTTACTTCTTAAAGAAACTAAGGGATGTAATATGTCTTTGAAAATATATTTCTACCATTCACATCTGGATTTTTTTCCCGGCAACCTCGGAGACTAAGTGACGAAAAGTGTGAACGTTTCCACAAAGATATTTAGGCGATGGAAAGCCGCTATAAAGAGAAATGGAATACTAACATTCTATCCGATTACTGTTGGACATTAATTTAGGATGTTCCTGAGGCTATTTATAAAAGAAAAGCATCCGAGAAATCATTCTAACATAGGTAAGGCCATGATAATTATAAATTTGACATATTTTAACTATAATTTCCCTTAACGTTTTCTGAAACGTAATTTATTTAAAACTAACGGTAATAGAAAAATTGTATTTACAGATCTTCTTTAACCACGTGGTGGTTAAAGAAAAAATTATAAATTTAATTTATAATGAAAGTTGGAAAAGCAGTTTTATAAAATTTATTTAACCAAAATCTAAAAGTAATATATTTACTCTCTAATCTTCTACTTATTCGATTCTATTTTTCAGTTATAAAAAACAAAATACAGATAGAAGGGGAAAAAATTAATACGTTACGGATAACAAACTTTGACTTGAAGAGTAACGTAAAGGGAAAGGAAAAAACATACTGAAAATTTCACAACTCATCGTATTATTGGAAATATATTTTCTTAGATCTACTAAACGGGTTAGTATCACTATGTTATATTAGTTTTGACCGAAGAAGAAACATCGCTCTCTCAAATGTCCTGAATGTGCTTTTAAGTTATCTTCAAATCAAAAATGTGTTGGATTTTTTTCATCATTCATATGAGCAAAGTAATTTTTCTTTACGTAAAAAAAAAAGATGAAATGTATTAAAAGATTAAAAAAGTAAAATAATTTTTCTCTTCTTCGTTGCAAAAAATTTTAATTTAATTTCTTAATTTAAAAAAAAATATATTTATTAAAGAGTACCATTTTATTTTCTAACGGGATACATTAACTTTTACATATATACGTAGAACAACTTTAATCCGAATTTTTATTTATTTCTTTTTATTTTTTTGAACGATTACTTCACCGTAAAGGCCGGAAACTTGTGCGTAGGAAGACAACATTTAACGTGTAACAGATCTTTTGTGCGTAATCCTAGGAAATTCCTTCTCGCTGCGTTACGAACCGCAGAACTTTATTTAGTAACAAGATGGTGCGCCTTCTCGCTGGCATACCGCTGTACGTGATCGGTTGAACGAAATCCTCCCCGACCACTGGATCGATCGCCGGAGACGAGACGACAGGGCTTTTTTGCCGAAGCCTTCACCTTCGACTCGATCTGACTCCGTGCGATTTTTTTTGGAGGGTTTATAAAGGAATCAAGTGTGTGCCACCCTTACCGGCTGACCAACCCGACAACCGTCTTACTTAAACCGAAAAATATCAACCGCTACACGGTTGCTTTTAATAACCCAGACCGATCAAATTTCAGCTCTTCAAGTAATCCTTCGCGATAGGTGGTACTTATTTTCATCGGTTCAAGAGTTATAGCCCAGTAAAATGTTAATTAATGAATTATTTGGATCTTATAAGGGGAGGGCACATCGATTAGAATCCGGTCTCATTTTCTTTATTTTTTTTTTTTGTCTTCAGTCATTTGACTGGTTTGATGCAGCTCTCCAAGATTCCCTATCTAGTGCTAGCCGTTTCATTTCAGTATACCCTCTACATCCTACATCCCTAACAATTTTTTTTACATATTCCAAACGTGGCCTGCCTACACAATCTTTCCCTTCTACCTGTCCTTCCAATATTAAAGCGACTATTCCAGGATGCCTTAGTATGTGGCCTATAAGTCTGTTTCTTCTTTTAACTATATTTTTTGAAATCCTTCTTTCTTCATCTATTTGCCGCAATACCTCTTCATTTGTCACTTTATCCACCCGTCTGATTTTTAACATTCTCCTATAGCACCGCATTTCAAAAGCTTCTAATCTTTTCTTCTCAGATACTCGGATCGTCCAAGTTTCACTTCCATATAAAGCGACACTCCAAACATACACTTTCAAAAATCTTTTCCTGACATTTAAATTAATTTTTGATGTAAACAAATTATATTTCTTACTGAAGGCTCGTTTAGGTTGTGCTATTTGGCATTTTATATCGCTCCTGCTTCGTCCATCTTTAGTAATTCTACTTCCCAAATAACAAAATTCTTCTACCTCCATAATCTTTTCTCTTCCTATTTTCACATTCAGCGGTCCATGTTTGTTATTTCTACTACATTTCATTACTTTTGTTTTGTTCTTGTTTATTTTCATGGGATAGTTCTTGCGTAGGACTTCATCCGTGTCGTTCATTGTTTCTTCTAAATCCTTTTTACTCTCGGCTAGAATTACTATATCATCAGCAAATTGTAGCATCTTTATCTTTTCACCTTGTACTGTTATTATTTTTTCACCTTCTTTATTATTATTTTTTTTAATTTAAATATTTATTCAAAATATTCAATAATCAATATTTTAAAATATTTATATTGATTTATTAATAAATATTAAACTCTGATTGTAAAAAATGTTTTAAGAAGAATAATAACATAAAAAAAAATTTCAGAAGTTATTAATGAAATAAAATTACTTATAATTAAAAAAAAAAAATTGTTTATGTAATTTAATAGGCGTACAAGGAAGCCATGTGCTGTCCACATCAGATTTGTTTGTGTTATGCTTATTGAATCGAAAAAACTTCTTTTCTATTATTTATTTTATAATAAAGTTGTATGTTATTAATTTTTATAATTAAAAGGCTCTTTAAGAACTTATTTATTACAGTTATCTAATTCTTTTTAATAAAAAATTAAGCGATAAATATTTTTTTTATAATTTAATTTATTTTTTAGGATAATAAGAGAAAGAAATGTATTAATTGGATGTAGAATTTTTAAAACGGGATTTATTTTCTGAAAATTATAGCGATTCAAACTCAGCTATTTTTTTTTTTTTTTTTTTTTTTGCTGAAACTATAGAAGAAAGTTAAAACACCAGCTGGGGCTCCGAAGATAGTAATTCCCTTGCGGTTTCATAAAATTAGAGCCTCAATTAACTAACTCTACCGTTATTGTTCTCTTCTTTTTTAAAGTTGGATTTTACAGTAATTAATTCTTCATTTCATTGAAAATAACCTTTCCGTTTTAAAAACCTTGTTAACCGATCGAATTTTAATCATTTTCTTGTATATATAACTTAAAAATCCATCTTTACTCTCCATCTATCTGGTTGGACTTACTATATCTCATCTTCACTTATTATAAAGTTAATTATTAAAACAAAAGTAATTTCAATTTTTTTTTTTTATGAGATGACGGGTATTACAACTACAGAGTGTCCCATATAAAATCAACCCAACCTTATACTGGTAGGTATTGAAATAATAAAAAGGCATGTGGAAATGTAAATGTAATTTTTATTATTACCATCCATTACCTTACATTTAGAGTAAATGTTGGAAGTGGCCGCCATCTTCTTGAATACAAGCTTCAATTCTTTTTACACCGTTTCTTGCAACTTTTTTCAAAGTTTGTGGCTGGATATTTAATACAACTTGTTCAATATTGACTTTTAATCGTTCAAGTGTTCGTGGTTTGTCGCTGTAGGCTTTTTCTTTGTGGTAACTCCGTAGAAAAAAATCCGCCGCAGTCAATTCTGGAGATCTTGGTGGCCACAAGCCTCGACCGATAACACGATTACCAAAGAATTCCTCGAAAATCAGAAGTTGAACCTGCGTAGTGCACTGTCGCACCGTCATGTTGTAGCCGGCAGTGTCTGTCTTTCTCTTCCAAGAGTGTGATGAACCGAAATAAAATATCCTGATATCGTTCTGGTGTAATCGAAAAAAATAGGATCGATTATTTTCTTCCGCGATATGGCGCACCACACGCCCAACTTCTGCGGGTGTAATTGATTTTCGTGATAAACGTGGGGATTTTCATCATTCCAAATTCTACTGTTTTGGCTGTTTACGTAGCCATCCAAATGAAACCGTGCTTCATCTGTGAAAAATAACGAATCCATAACATTAATCCCCTCACGCAGAAATCGACGGAACCGTTGACAATATTGTAGCCGTTTTTCTTTGTCGGGCTCAAGAATTCGATGAACCGTTTGAATGCGATAAGGTCGTAATTGTAATCATTTGGTCGCCCGATGAACAGTCGATTTAGACAAATTAATTTCAGCAGACAAACGTCTGATCGATTTATTTGGCGAGGCGAGTAATCGGTCTTTGATTTCAGCGATTGTATCTGTATTCAACACTGACGCAGATCTTTTGTGTTCCTTGTTATTAACAGAACCGGTCTCTCTAAATTTTGCCACTAACCTTAATACTGATGTTTTGTTGGGAGCCGGTTTATCTTGGTACTTATGGCGAAACAAATCGTGCACTGCTACCACTGATTTCGTAGTGAAGTACGACTCGACAATGAAAACACGTTCATCTAGCGAAAACACCATCTTGTCTCTAGCGATACACTGAACGTTATGATTGCATTGTTGTTACTATCGGTAGTGTTCTACTGCGTCGCCGCGATGTTCAGATGTTGGACGAGTCCATTTCAGTAACGAGTAGGGGAGTAAGCTTGACTTTTGAAATTTCATGGATGAGTGATTGATGGGTTGCGTTTTATACGGGACACCCTGTACTTTGGTCGTTTAGCTCAATGGAATTTTTTAGCGTATAAAAGATGCCAAGGTTGACCAGAATTAGGCAGAGATGCTACCAGTCCGCCACGGTCATAAAATTCTAAATTTATGACCAATACCACGCATAAATGAAATTTCTTAGTAAATTGTTTTCATAGGGTTTTTAATACAGTATTATAAAACTATTAAGGTATTTCTGACAAAAAAATCGACGTAATATTAAAAAAACAAAAAAAAAAAAAAAACATTAAATAATAAGCTAATTTTTTTTACTAAAGAAACTATACAAATCGCGTGATTTCGGAATATTTTAGAGCTTGATAACTCGCTATATTCAAAACAACAGTAAACATTTTGCTGTGGTCTTATATTATTTTCCGTAAAATTTTCTATTAACATGTAAAATTTAAATTAAATAAAGTTATTTTCAAAAGATTTAACATACACCGATCGAAATAACTCATTTAGCGTGGAAAAAATTGTAATCTGGACTTTTATAAGTGGAAACGGTAAAGGAGCTTATTTATAAACATGAAAAATTAAATTCTTGAGCGGAAGTGGTGGAGGGTTGATTTGGGGGATTTTCCCCTATCTGGTTTAAATATTAAAGATATTTATTAAAGAAACAATAAAAATTCATTCTTTTAGTTTACTACTAGCTCCCCAGCCAGGGCCTGTGGGCGGCGCCTCGGAACGGGATTATTAGGCGTCCAAAATCGATTACCTCTTATGTAGAAATATGTTCCTTGAACGATGAAAAATGACGTAACGAAAAATAAATTAGATATTTAACTCTAGAAATAGATACGAACAGCTGTATTTTCCGATAGCGATCAGTACATTCCGTTACCTACTTTTTGGTCAAGTTTATTATTTTATGAAGAAAAACAATCGCGTAAATAAAAAATATATTAATTTATATTTCGCATATATACCGATATATATGCGATATATCGATACGTAATTATATAACAAGTAAACACGTTACCGCCAGGAGACATGTATTAACGAATCGGAATTTTCCGCTAGCGATCGGTACATTCCGGTGTTAAGTTAAGGGGAACGCACACACTGCCAGAAACGCCCATTAGTAGGATAGGATATTTCTGTCACCGTGGCAACAGAAATGTAATCAAGTAAAATGACCAATTCTTTTTTTCTTTAATGAATATCTGTAAAATTTTTGAATATTCTCACAACGATGGAGATAACCAAACCGTCGGTGATTTTTTTTTATTTATTAAATAAGTACAATTCTGAATATTTTTTTCTTTTTTTTTAACCTCCGTGATCACCGTTAGGTATTACTACAGAGGATGAGACGAACGATTTATAACGTTTGTGAAAATGTCATGCCTCACCGGGATTCGAACCCGGGACCTCCAGATGAAAGGCCTAGACACCCGCGCCACGGAGGCCGGCACTATTCTGAATACCGATTCTAAATAAGATTCAATTTTTTCTAACTTTTTGTATTTATTCGACTTATAATAAACCTTACCTTAAATTTTTATTAATTTTATACCGAATTCTCTTCAACTTTTGTTTATAAGATTTATTTGTTTATTACCCGTACGTTAAACATACAAAGCAGGGTTTTTACCCCGATTTATCAGGTTTCATCACAGATTTCTCAAAACCTACTGCAGATACGGTTCTGGGACCTATTACGTCCTAAAAATTTTACTACGGCCTCGTTTCACAGGGGTTGCTGAAACCGAGAGAAATCTTTCACTAATCGTAACTCGCAAACGAAGCGTTTTCGAATACGTTTACGTAAAGTTTTTTCATTATTTTCACGAGTAGTATAGGTTATGAAAGTCCCGGGAGAACTTCGTGATTCACTCTGTATATTCCCCGTCAATACAGATGATGTACATAAAAGTTTATCTAAAAGTAACTTTCTGCGAGTATTTTTTTTTCTAATCAGTTGTATATTATCATCTCACAGTGTACATAAGGTGTTGCAGTACTTCGTAAATTTTATGTATTAATTAACGAAATAAAATAAGATAATCATTATAATTTACAATTCAATTTAATAATTTGTAATAATTACGAGTAATTAGGAAACCGTTTATTAAAATTAAAATTCATTAAAGCGACCGGTTTATATGTAAATGCACAAATTGTAATAAGATAAATTCAAAATTATATAAGTCATTCTAAATAATAATATTAAGTAAAAATCATAACGCTAATTTTAAGTTTTAAGATTACTTATAAAACAAATTTTATTAAAATGTTAATTAAACAGAACGCTTCGATGAATTAGAAATTAAATAAGATAATATGGAAAGAAGAGCGTATTCGCGCCTTCAGTAAATACTTTCACATCAAAGAAGCCTTTTTGTAGGTGAAGTACTTAACAAATCAAGTCGTTACAACATTCGTATTAAAAGTGCTAAATCTTTTACTACTCTGTCTAGATCTAAAAAAAAGTTACGTATCGTGCGAATATTTGTTTTTTTTTATAAATTCAAAACGGTTGCAGAAATTTTAATTAAATAGATGTAAAACGATTTATTATTATTTTAATCGCTATCCATTTAAAGCATTGATTCCCAAAGTGGTCTAGGTGGACCCCCAAGGGTCCACGGGAGACTCGACGGGGGTCTACGTTGCCGTGACAAAAAAATGGGGGTTCACAATTCGTAAGCGGGGGTCCACGAAAATTCATCTGGTTTCGACAGTGAAGAACTAAAATGTTGGCTTGACTTTGCGTATCAATCTAGGCAGACAATGTTTTGAGAAGCTCAGCGATTGTTACTTGTAAAAACTTGCATATACCATATTCAGTACAACGAACGTGTCGAGACTTGCAAAGCGCCGCCGCTGTCATCCGCAACGCTTGTTCAGACGTTCAAATGGACGAAATACGACTTGTGGTGTGTGTGCTAGCAATCTTGCATGAACTTGTTTGATTCTTCACTAATATAAATACGATTGCCAAGGATAAACGTTACTCATTTGTTTCCGGAATTTCGAAAAGAAAAGTAAAGTGAATAGATGTTAGCGTTTGCCAGTGTCGGAAAAAGTAGTAAGTACTTACCTGCAGGGGGTCCACCGGAGCTAGTACACTAGTTGCAGGGGGTCCACCGGAACCAGCAAACGTTTGAAAGTGGTCTATGAGAAAAATAAGTTTGGGAGCCACTGATTTAAAGTAAAAATGGGTGTACGACGATTTATAAAACAAAAAAAATAGCATATATTAATCGCTATTTATATCATTTATGTCATTTTAATGTTAAATATACATTTATTGCCCCCGAACAATATTTTACTATTTTTTTTTTTTTAGGGCAAATTTCATAAGAAATCTATCTACTGTAATGTGTATCACGATTCGACTTCCAGAAAATTTCGACATATATTCGCGTTTCACATCCCCCAGATCCCAAAAGCACAGTTACTTAAAAATTTTACTTATACGTTTCTTGTGAACACCATAACTGCAGTAATTTTGCCCCAATCGTTTTCAAATCGATATATAAAGTATAAAGACCAAAAATCTCGATCGAGTTCGTTAATGGGGAAAATCAGACCACGGAGGTGGAAATGGGGAGGCTTTTTTGAAAAAAAAAACAAAATACAGCTATAACTTTCCTATTAAGTAAAATATCGAATTCGTTTAAAGTTCCTACTATTCTTTGGATAACAGCCTAAAACTTATCTCAGTAAAGATTTTTTTACGTCACCAACATTGTGCAAGGGGATGGAAAAAATGGGGTTTCGAAGAAAAAAAAAATCATCCCTACCTTAATAGGCGCAGTATCGAATAGGGTTAAAGTGGTCGTTAGTCGTGTAAACATTACCTAAAACTTTTGTCTGAAAGAAGCTTTGATATGACTAACCCTTACGGCAAGGGATGATAAAAATATTTCTGGAATTGTAAGAAAACGGTCGGTCGTATGCGGGCGGCTTGTCGTATGCTAAACATGTGAAACTTTTTTCAAATGCAACCGTTGTCGTATCGAGTAAATTTGAATTTTTTATTAACTTTACGGTGGAAATCTTTTTATCTCCTACTTAGCACCGGTGAAATCTACTTCCGCCTACCGGCGTCTCGAAAGGGATTTTTTTTTTTTTTTTTTTTTGTATCTAATTAACCCTTTCCATGAAAACAGCAAACGAATAAGAAAACAAAATTTAGTTATTTAAATACTAAGATATAATGATTGAACTTGATGCTTCTTGAAAACCTACAAAACGTTAAAGATACATTTACTTTTTAAGTAATTATAATTCGGTATGAAAAAAAAGTGAAATTTTCGATGAATCTTCTTTATTCTATTTCTTTTAAAACCCCGGAAAATTCATACGTAGAAATTTCAACTTCATTGTATTATTTGATGTTGCAATTTTCTTATTATTTTAAATATTATACTTCGAAAATCTTTTTCTATTAATCGATACTTTTTTCGAACCGATTCAAAAAGCGTATAATAATATTCTATTTAAATCACGTTTTTATGTCCTTTTAATAATAAAATACAACAGTTTTTATGAAATAGAATAACATATAATCGTTTCTAAAATGTACCAGATAAAAATTATCAAAAAATTAATATTTTTCAAGTATATTTTTACTTTTTTTTATTTATCTGAAAAAGGAGAAGGTTACCGATTCAAATCGTTTTTTTTTTTGTCTGGGCATAATGACACAAAAATTTCACTAATTTGGGTAAAATATTTTTTAAACAATACAAGGTGTTGCTACTGTGAACCCTTATCATTCAGTACGAGTGATACTGAAGTATTGAAAAAGTATCGGGTGAAAAAATTCCGGTTAGTAGAATGTATTTATTCCAATAGACAGCTTCTGCATCAAATTCCCGACTTAGAATACTCGCTATTTGTTGAATTATCTGTAAACGTGTACGTCATTCATTGACTCTTTCGTTTCTTAGTTTTTCATGCGGACGTTCTTTTCCAGCAGACACTCGACGTGAACGTTCTTCAGATATTTCATTACAAATACATTTATAAATCAACAAAAATCGGTGTAATCTTTATTGTTGAGTATTATTTAAAAGACGATTGAAGATCAAATCACATCGAGGTTCTCTTGCAGACCGCGTTTCTTTTGACTACTTACATCTGATGCGTTCACGCATTTTATACAGCCTTTGTTCATGTACGATATCGGACTTTTAATTCCGAATTCTACGCGTCCTTTCGCTGAAATCGTTAAGGGGTTTCAACTAGCCTGTTTTGTTTCAAGAGAACGGTTCTTTTTTACGAATAGTATTTTTTAGACCGTATTTTTTAGGTACAAATAAAAAAAAACAATATTCCATTGAATTACAAAATTTGTTTCGATTTCCGACCAAAAAATAAATTTCAAAGTTATCGAAAACAATTAGAAATTATTTCCTTTTAAACGCAATATTAAACTTTTTTTTTCTGGAATCGGTTTAATTTTTTTTTTTTGAAAACGTTTTTTGTAAATAAAATCCAAAAAAATTACAACGAAATTGTAAACCGTACGGTAAGAGTCTCGCAGATATCATTTGTTCCGCTCAAAAATAAAAAAATTCTGTAATATAAATAAAACTGTTTTTAACAAAACGATTCTGATATCAAAAAAGGTGGTAACACACTACATTTTTATTATCAAAATCTGTTATTAATTTAGAATTTTCTTTTAAAAAAATACATGTTAAATATATCCAAAAGACAATAGATATATAATAAACGATGTTTAAGCGTTCCATATAAAAAGCAGAAAATAGAAAAATTTGTTACAAAACTCTTACTGGTTCGATCTCATTTATATGTAATACATATCAGATTTACAGAAATAATACAATTCTTATGATTATTCGTTGTTTAATAAATGAAATCGGGCCGGTAAGAGTTATGTAACAAATTTTTTTTTTTGCTTATTAGATGGAACGCTTAAACATTGTTTATTATCTATTATTGTATATCTATTGTCTATTAACATGCATGTTTTTAACATGTATTTTTTGTTAAAAAAATTCTAAATTAATAACAGATTTTGTTAATAAAAATGTATTGTCTTACCTTTTTTGATATCAGTATCGTTTTGTTAAAAACAGCTTTTATTACAGAAACTTTTGCTTTTTTGAGCGGAAGAAATGATATATGCGAGACTTTAAAAATGTTAGACAAAAAGAATAAAAATAAAAAAAATTTTAAACGACTCCAAATAAAACTTCTACTGAAAAAGAAAAAAAAATTTCCAGTACGTTATAAATCAAACTTCGAAACTTATTTTTTGAAGTTGGTGTTAAATTTTAGAAGTCACCGAAAACCTTAACTCAAATTAATTTCTTAATTTATATAAAATTTAAATATTTTTGTACAATATATATTGTATTAAAATGTATAACATTACTTATTATCTTTTATACGGATTTGAATACCAGACAGTGAATACAGTATACTATAACGGTTGGGGCTTAATTAATCGCACATCTCAGGAATGGTCGGCCATTCCTAAAAAAATACACCTCATTTAGACGTCATATGTATCATCACGGGAATGTGAAAATAGGAGGAGAAAATATTATGGAGGTAGAAGAATTTTGTTATTTGGGAAGTAGAATTACTAAAGATGGACGAAGCAGGAGCGATATAAAATGCCGAATAGCACAAGCGAAACGAGCCTTCAGTAAGAAATATAATTTGTTTACATCAAAAATTAATTTAAAGGTCAGGAAAAGATTTTTGAAAGTATATGTTTGGAGTGTCGCTTTATATGGAAGTGAAACTTGGACGATCAGAGTATCTGAGAAGAAAAGATTAGAAGCTTTTGAAATGCGGTGCTATAGGAGAATGTTAAAAATCAGATGGGTGGATAAAGTGACAAATGAAGAGGTATTGCGGCAAATAGATGAAGAAAGAAGCATTTGGAAAAATATAGAAGAGACAGACTTATAAGCCACATACTAAGGCATCCTGGAATAGTCGCTTTAATATTGGAAGGACAGGTAGAAGGAAAAAATTGTGTAGGCAGGCCACGTTTGGAATATGTAAAACAAATTGTTAGGGATGTAGGATGTAGAGAGTATACTGAAATGAAACGACTAGCACTAGATAGGGAATCTTGGAGAGCTGCATCAAACCAGTCAAATGACTGAAGACAAAAAAAAATGTATCATCTCATCTCATTGGGCCACCAGGGAGTTGTTTATTGTTCATTTGTTGAAGAGATTGCAACGTACGCATTAATGAATAAATAAATATATATATATATATATATATATATATATATATAGTTTCTTTGAACTTAATTTTAATTTTAATAAATATATCGAAGAAAATTACCTTAAAATGAAATATACTTCGGTTTTTAAACAGATTTTAAATTTTATTAAAAAGGCTAAATTTTGGTATGTAACACTTACTTTAACGAGGGAAATTATTTTAAAACAAGTAGTAAAGATATTCTGCATTTAATGACTATTAAAATACTTGAGGATCCTTACGGATTAACATATATATTTTATCCCCGCTTCCTCTGATAAACATATATATATATATATATATATAAAACTCTGAAGTATTAAATCCAATCTGGGCATTCTGAATTATAGTTATTATTGTTATATGTTATATTTAATTATCATAGTTATTATAGTTTTGATGAACAACCGACTTATCCAAGTTGAAGGTATGCAGAACCTTTCACCGGTGCTTTGTATTACGTCATACACAAAACAATACTCTATTGTCATAAATACTCCGACCATAATAATATTAATTTTAGCCGAAAATTCTTCACATTTAAATATAAATCAAAATTACTTACAAAATTATTTCCCTAGATTACATCCAAGATATTCTCAGATTGAAATAAAACTAATAAATTTACCTGTGAATATTTATTTTAATTAATCGATCACCGTTAAATTAATATTTAATTAATAAAAATATCATCACGTTTACCACATTAGGAAAGTTAATTATGAAGCGTACTAAGAGTTATTCAATTGAATATTCAAATACTCTTAAATAAAATACGGCTGTAGAAAAAGTTAAAGAAATATTATTAATTATTTATAACTCCAATGAATAGTAAATAGGAAAAAAGATAGCAACAAAAAAAAGGGTTTATCTGTAGGTGGAGATTGAATAAATCGACGACAAACCCTTACGGCAGAGTAGAATTTAACAAGCTACCGACAAAATAATAAAACTTATAGCTTTTACGTAACTCTTTGTGAATGAATACATTATATAATGAGACACTAATGTTATTTAAATCCGCTGTTGTTTGACAAACTCTTAATTCGATATTTAATTAGTTGAGATTGCTAAAAAAAAAAAAATTAAATAAAAACAACAAGATTCAGTTAGTATAATTAAGAATTAATAATTTTACACGAAAAAAGACCGGAGTTCTAAAGGATTAACGATAAAATGAAAAACTCTCTTGACTTAATAATTTGTGTAAACGTGAAATTAAACATTTAAAAATGTTTTTGAAATAAACTTTGTATATTTACAACTTTCACGTTGTATCTATTACTTAAAAGAATTCCCTTTATAATATTACAAACGAAGAACTATCCTAAGAAAAATAAACAAAATTTATATTCTTTGAATTCAAAGAATATAAATTCATTGTTCCCCTTTGGTTTTCTTTTCCCGGAATACTAACGGTAAATTTTGAAGTAACTAATAAAAATACAACAATTCCAAAATATTCTGCTATTAAACTCAGTGCTCCGTATAAATAACAGCTTCAGGCATAACTGTAACAGAATACTGTATGAAAACGGTTTGTCTGTACATAGGAGGTTGAATAAATCGACGACAAACACTTACGGCAAAGTAGAATTTAACAAGCTACGAACTAAATAATAAAACTTATGGCTTTTACGTAATTCTTTGTTATCCTGCCTTTTATATATTATATTTTTACATAATATATTTATTAAGCATATGAACGGTGTTTCATATGAAGCACCTTAATTACGTCACGAAGAAGGTCTGTCGCGCCTTCTTTGGTATTTGACGAGTGATCGATCCTAATCGGGGTCTTAATTGTAAGACTGTGAGTATCCTGTATAAGGTCATGTACAAGGAAATTACGCTGTATGTGGCGCCTGTTTGGGCGGATAAAATAAAATTTAAAAGCTAACGGAATATTTATTAAGAACGCCTTATATTATTACGGGAGGTTACCGTAATATTTCACGGGAGGCAATATTGGTGATTGCAGGCGTGAAACCGATAGATTTAATTGCATCAGAAAAGAAGCAGGGTTATGGTGCTAAGAGGTCACGTGAATTGAATTCAGAAGAATTCGCGAGATAGAACGGCATTGGATGGTACAGAGAGTGGGCGTTATACTCATGATCTCTTCCCAGAAGTTGTTGGTTAGCAAGGCACCCCTTGCCAAAAAATTCCAAAATTACCAAAAAATTCTTTTCGGTCATGGCGCCTTACGAGACAGACTCCAGCGATTTGGCCTGGTGGATTCAGGTGTGTGTCCGGATTGTGGGCAACTAGTTGAAGCATATCATATAGTTTACTAATGTGCAAAATACGAACTTATGCGCACGGAGACTATTTGTCGGCTCTCGCATTATCGAGTCGACATTAGATCTCCGTGAGAATTGAAAAAAACGAGAGAGAATGAGTCATTCTTTAAAAATTTCATCGGGTATCGGCGAGGGAATTTAGGGTTCCCCCTTCTCTCTCCTGTGTTTTTGGTTTTGTTGTTCTTGTGTTACAAGTTTTAATGTTTTTGTAGTTAATTTTTTTTTTGCGTTAATTTACGGTTGCGTGTTGAAATCAACTTGTTAAAGACCCGACATAGATATATTTTGTTTAACTAATTCATTTACTAGTAGTACACCGATGGAAATATCACATGTAGTATTCGGTTGCATTCTGAATGAGGGAAGAACAAGGCTGAGAGATGCCTTTCGCCGAGATTCTGAAGATGACCTCCGGTAAAGCCCATAAGGGCTAAGTACGGAGAGTGTGGCATGATAAAACTGCCACACGGAGGGTGTCTACCCCTACGGGTCCAGGATACCATATTTATTCAAATAATTTGATTTATTTTGTATCGCACAAATTATAATACGATTATATATAATTATAATAAAAATAATTTTAACACAGGGAAATCAATAATTTGATTTTGCATAATGTTATTCATCAGATATAATTGTTTTTCTAAGGCGCCGTCTGAATCGGGTTCATCTTTTTATCGATTTTAATAAGCTTACATCTACAATGTGATAAATGATTCGGGCAAACGATATAAGTTTTGGTACAGTCTCTATTACCGTAATATTGTCTGCAAACCCCTCATCACCGTTTTCATGTTTTGGCCTAGAATAACGATATTTTTCTTATTCCATCTTTGTTATTTCCACCACATTCCATTACTTTCGTTTAGTTCTTGTTTATTTTCGTGTGGTAGTTCTTGCGTAGGACTTCATCCATACCGGTCACTGTTTCTTCTAAATATTGTTTACTCTCGGCTAGAATTAATGTATCATCAGCAAATCGTAGCATCTTTATCTTTTCACCTTGTACTGTTACTCCGGATCTAAATTGTTCTTTAACATCATTAACTGCTAGTTCTATGTAAAGATTAAAAAGTAACGGGGATAGGGAACATCCTTGTCGGACTCCCTTTTTATTACGGTTTCTTTCTTATGTTCTTCAATTATTACTGTTGCAGTTTGGTTTCTGTAAATGTTAGGAATTGTTCTTCTATTTCTATACTTGAACCGTAATTTTTAAAAAATGTTTTTATATATATATATATATATATAAATATATATATATATATAAATATATATATATATATATATAAATATATATAAAACAAAGATGGAATTCGTGGTAAAATTTTGAATTAAAAGAAAAATAAATTGTTATGCTAATGATATACGTAACAAAATAATAACTAGGGTCGTCCCTGAGCGCTCATCATGCAAAATAGGGCAAATTTTAATAGAACTCTATAGATTTGCACCTTAGAGGCTTGGTCGGTATCTCCGATTAGAATTATTATTACTCGTATATTCCTAATGGGGGTTAAAATATTAAGGAAAAAATTAATCCTTTTACTTCGATATATTTCTGTCACCGTGGTAAAAAAAAAAAATTCTGAATTCAGATCAATATACTAATTGTCTAACCTAATCTGTAAAATATTTAATATTTTATTACGATTATTATTTTAATTGTTTTAAATGAGTACATTTAGTGAACTTTTATGGGTTTGATCGTTTATTTTTGCTATCGGTACCGGATAATTAAAATCTAAAATAACATGTCTTCTAGAAAGAGAATTAACCTTTCTTATTATTCAAATTCCACTAAAAGAATGAGAGTAGCTCTGTCCTCTGAAGCAGCTGAAGGGCGTGATTTTCGGTTAGCTGGTGACCGAGAGCCCTACGCCCAGACTCGAGCTGTAATATATTTGCAACGCGAGATACAAATTAAATTGCAACTCGTAAGTTAAATTCCTCACGAGTTCATACTACCGTCATTGTAGAGCTACCGTGGTCTCGTAAGTGAAAGGAAGAGAACTTTCAGGCATTAGTTATTATTTATCGTACTATTCTCACTACTATGAGGATAGCGAATAAAGCGGGGGTACAGCGAAAGACGGGACGGGAAGAGCGAGAGAAGCAAGCTATGACCGGCTAATATTAAATATTTCAAGTTTAATGAATAAAAATAGAAAAAAAATATAACTAAAAGGATTTAAATTTTGAAAAAAAACTGAAATTGAATTACGGTAGTTAATATTAAAAGAAGAAAAAAAATCTTTAACGTTTTAAATTTAAAATAATGTATATTAATAAAATAATAATATTGTTAGCCTCTGATGGTCGAGCGGATAGTCCTGTTTCCAGAGTTTTCTTAATATCAGCGATAAAATTTTTTTGTGAAATGAATTTTTTGATGATAATAATAAAAATATAGTTATCTGTATCGGTCACAGTCGTGAATGTTTAGGTTAAAAAAAATAAAAATAAAAAATGAGAAAAATGAAAAGCAATGTAACACGTCCCTTTATTGAGGCAAATTAAGTTTAACGGTGGTGTCTGTGAAGAAATATTTAAGGACTTTCCCGTGGGCTTATGGATTAAAAATCACGATGACTTAACAGAATAAATAATGATAAAATAAAAAAAATTTAAACGTAAGATTTAACGCTTAGCTTACGCATAAAGAATGAAAAAAACCTTTTTTTTATATTTACGAGGGCTATTCAGAAAGTAAGGAACGTTTTGAAATTTTAAAAAAACCAAGTACAAGAAAAACTTTTTATTATATACATGTGAAAGAGGGACTAAAATACTACTTTTCAACATAATCACCATACAAATTCAGGCACTTATAATAGCGGTAGACAACCTTTGAAATTCCTGTGTCATAGAATTCTGCCGCCTGTGATCTCAACCATTCAGTGACGCACCCATCTTGCACAAAATTTGTGCTAGCCTAGCTTCTGTGAAACAATTTCAAACAATAAAGTACGTGAAACTTGTAGGAAACGTAGAGAAAGCTCAGTTATTGTGAAACAGCGGTTATCACAAATCTTTTCGTCAACTTTGGAGACCAGATCGTCAGTCACAATGCTCGGACGTCCACTCTTCTCTTTATCTTGAACGTTTGTTCGTTCATTTTTGAACGGAATGCACCACTTCCTGACAGAAATTTCACTCATTACGTTGTTACCGTACACTTCACACAGTTCCCGATGAATTTCTATTGATTTTAAGTTTTTTGCCAACAAAAATGAATTACAGACCGCACCTCACAACCGGCGGGATTTTCGATTGCAGCACACATTTCAAATTTGTATATAAAAAAAAAACGGGCGGTACGGAGATGTTACCGTTGCCACGGCTGGACGCTGAATGAGGTGCTGGAATGGAATGGAATGGAATGCAAAGTTGGCAGGAGTCTATTACTCCCTACTTTATCGCAGAACCTGGACAGAGTCCCTTGCTGCTGGATCATTCTAATCGGGCTTGTTTTTAAAAGGGTTATTTTTTAATCTCGGATCTAATTTTTCAAGTTTTGTCTATTATTATTTTAGTGAATTTAAGACGGATTTAATTGCATTCCAATCCGTTGTTAAACCAGCGTTATCGAACCCATTTCATGGGCCGACCGCGGAAGGCTAGGCTTATAAAGCCTGTCCTCCCGACGTAATTCCCCTTCAGACCGTCCACTGAAGTCCTTTCGGTGCTAACTCTTTAACAGGCTAGCAGGAATACGCCACAACGGGACACTAGCTATAAGGAGGGAGCAATGCGTCCCCTTTTCCGGAGGAGTCGCTATTGCTGGGTTATTTTGTCTTATTGTAAGTTTTGAAATAGGAGAGGTTGTGTAGAAGCTCTTCATTCGCTTCTGGTATGGCTGCCCTTCAGGACGCATCTTTGCTGGGCTCTCTTCCGGACTCCAGTCCGTGATGTTGAGGCGAGTGGTTGGTCTTCCTTCTTCTTCTCCCTCTTCTTCTTCCGAAGACCTCTTCGTTCTTCTATGGCCTGCACTTTCCAAGAATTGAGGTGCTGAGCATGAGCAAACCAATATATACGCGATTGGCGTGCGCCTGGCGGCGTCAGGTGGAAACGTTCCTTACTTTTTGAACAGCCCTCGTATTTAAAAGAAGTAATACTTAGCCATTGCTTAATATTTAATATTTAATTAAGTGTTTTAATTAGTGAAATTTATTAATTTGGTCTAAGTGGATGCGTAGCTTAATTTTCTGACATAAATTGATTTATTTTTGTCGTTCGTTATATGCTGAAATTATTTTTTAATTTTTAAAGGTTCAATAAATTTTTTCTTGAGGTGTATTTCTTCTTAAAAAAATGATAATTCTCAACCGTGAAGGGAGGCAGTGCTTTATATGTTTTCTAATTGTTTTTAGTTAATTAGCCAGTTCATTGTGCCGGTTTATTTCTTTTTCTAAATAACATAATTATAAAAACAATTCAAATATTTTATTTAAAACATATTGGGCTGCGTTCGCTGGTCGTTTTGTGGCCAGATCAATCGGGTCTCGAATTATTGCGATTTTCGTGTTTCCACATTTTATAATATAAGAGAGGATTGTATAGCATTTATTTATCGTTGAAAAAGAATAAACATGCGATCCAGTTTTATCATTTAAAAGTAGATATGGATCTTTATTCATATATCTGTGGAATTAAATAATAAAACATTTGAAGTTTCATTCCTGTATTGATATTAGTAAACAGATATATAATATTGATTAACTAATGAAAGGCGTAATAATATTACTATTAAAATAAGAGAAGAAATTTGCCAAAACTGCAAAAAAAAATCTGATGTGGACGTCACATGACTTCCTTGTACCACTATTAAATTACATATACAATTTTTTTTACAATTAGAGGTTAATAATTGTTAACAAATCAAACGTGAACTTTATTTATACAATTAACATTACTTCAAATGGTATTCATTACCTGTAAATAATTAACTTTTAACATCATTTTGCGTATATGTTAATGATGAATTAAATAGGACGATGAAGTGCATCCAACGAGTACTGCAATAGAACTTTACTCGAAGAGAGAAGAAAACCAAGTAAAGAATAAAAAGATTAACAGAGGATGTTGAATAAAAAAGAGAGGAAATTTGAAAACTAGCGAACGTGTACACAAATTAAGATCAAAAGAATTATATCAAACCAAACAGCGATTAAATGATCGGTAACAAAAAACGAATAAACGAAATGATGATAGACTCCGACTTAGGGAGAATATTGTCCGACAATATCAAGAGGAGTAATGAACTAAAAGATAAGAATTTTTTCAATTTATTTAAGGCACTGAGGCATGTATGCCTCAGTGTATATGTTGTTCTTGAGAGGGTCTATTTTTCAGTTGCTCTATAGTTAACTTTAATGTAGATAAAATTAAACATAAATTCCAGAATAATTAAAAAAAAAAAAAAAAATTAAACAGAAATTAAACTAGAAAATCCAAAAATAATGCGATTCTTAATTATAATTTTCAATTAATATTAAATAATCACACGTTTCACCAATCTATTACATATATTCATGTGTAATAATACCAATTAAATTACATATACACATTTTTAAAAGTATATAATATTTTATTTCATTAATATTTTCTGGTAGTTTTTTATTGTTATAATTGAAAAATTGTTTATTGTAATTTTTTTTTACAATCACAGGTTAATAATTATTAACAAATGAATACATTTAAATTAAAAAAGAAACCTTAAAAAAAAATTAATTAAAAAAAAGTTATAAAAGATGGAGATGAAGTCTGATTCGAACCGATGTGCCTTCCCTTGTAACACCCAAGTATTTCTGAATTAAAATTTTATTTGCCTATAACTCTGGAACCAACGAAAAAAGTACCACTTATGATATATCTTGAAAAGCTCTGAATGAGGGCTTATTACTGCAGTTAATAAAAGTTCAAAAATCCAATTTTCTTTTAATTTTGGGCTTTTTTGGATACTTTTGGTTCAGTCGACTCCAATGAAAAGAGGAGCTGCACAACAAGATGTTACAACGGTCCTAAATCCAAAATTTCAACATGCTACAGGTTACGTACGGAAATACGTACATACATACATACGTAAAGACGTCACGCCGAAATTAGTCAAAATGGATTCAGGAATGATCAAAATGCATATCTCCATTGAAATCTGAAAACCGAAATTTTTCGCGATCACAATACTTCCATTAATGCGTACAAGGAAGTTATAAAATAGAGATACTTTGAAGAGCTCAAAGGGAATCAAACTTCCGTTAAAAATATATATATATATATTCATTATTTACATCTGTTTATTTTTCTCTTTATTATTTAAAACATGAGTTAATTCATTTTAACTTCAAAATGAACAGAAATAATATGATTTCTCTAGATAATTAAATAAGATTTGATTTGAAAATAAATACTGAACAATTAACTAAACAATATTTGACTTGGGAATAAATACTAAACAATTCTGATAATTAAGGTTTCGCATGATTATTTCAATTCAAATTGTTCTCTTTAAATTACGTTACGTTTAATTACGCTATATAATATATGTAGTATCGGTGAAATAATTTGATTTGTGTTTTAACATTAACTAATTCGTAGTATACACAGAAAATTAAAAAATAACATTCTACGAGTCGGAGCGTGGAATGTTAGATATTTATGAATTCTTCTTTTATACAGAAGAATTGAGAGGAGAGTGGAAGAGGTGTTAGGAGAAGACCAATTTGGTTTCAGGAAAAGTATAGGGACAAGGGAAGCAATTTTAGGCCTCAGATTAATAGTAGAAGGAAGATTAAAGAAAAACAAACCGACATACTTGGCGTTTATAGACCTAGAAAAGGCTTTCGATAACGTAGATTGGAATAAAATGTTCAGCATTTTAAAAAAATTAGGGTTCAAATACAGAGATAGAAGAATAATTGCTAACATGTACAGGAACCAAACAGCAACAATAACAATTGAAGAACATAAGAAAGAAGCCGTAATAAGAAAGGGAGTCCGACAAGGATGTTCCCTATCCCCGTTACTTTTTAATCTTTACATGGAACTAGCAGTTAATGATGTTAAAGAACAATTTAGATTCGGAGTAACAATACAAGGTGAAAAGATAAAGATGCTACGATTTGCTGATGATGTAGTAATTCTAGCCGAGAGTAAAAAGGATTTAGAAGAAACAATGAACGGCATAGATGAAGTCCTACGCAAGAACTATCGCATGAAAATAAACAAGAACAAAACAAAAGTAATGAAATGTAGTAGAAATAACAAAGATGGACCACTGAATGTGAAAATAGGAGGAGAAAAGATTATGGAGGTAGAAGAATTTTGTTATTTGGGAAGTAAAATTACTAAAGATGGACGAAGCAGGAGCGATATAAAATGCCGAATAGCACAAGCTAAACGAGCCTTCAGTAAGAAATATAATTTGTTTACATCAAAAATTAATTTAAATATCAGGAAAAGCTTTTTGAAAGTGTGTGTTTGGAGTGTCGCTTTATATGGAAGTGAAACTTGGACAATCGGAGTATCTGAGAAGAAAAGATTAGAAGCTTTTGAAATGCGGTGCTATAGGAGAATGTTAAAAATCAGACGGGTGGATAAAGTGACAAATGAAGAGGTATTGCGGCAAATAGATGAAGAAAGAAGCATTTGGAAAAATATAGTTAAAAGAAGAAACAGACTTATAGGCCACATACTAAGGCATCCTGGAATAGTCGCTTTAATATTGGAAGGACAGGTAGAAGGGAAAAATTGTGTAGGCAGGCCACGTTTGGAGTATGTAAAACAAATTGTTGGGGATGTAGGATGTAGAGAGTATACTGAAATGAAACGACTAGCACTAGATAGGGAATCTTGGAGAGCTGCATCAAACCAGTCAAATGACTGAAGACAAAAAAAAAAGTATACACAAAACCCGAAAAAGCAAAATAATTCTTAAAAATTAGTGAAATTTGGCAGCACCTCCCGAATCAGCTATTGAATAGGTTTCCGTGTCTTTTGAACGGTACGGGGCCGAGCGATATCGTGAAGAACAATTAAGTTTCTTGAAAGAGAACCGATAAGTGTTACTTTATTTTCTACCGTGTTCCAATAGTATTCGCTGTCGATTGTTGCCGTTTCAAATAATTTCAACCTTTATATTCCTTAAACACCATTATTATCACTTTATCGCTTGATAAGTAGGTTTTCAATTTTTTCTGACGGGCGAAATCGAAATTTCCCATTCTGAAGTTTGATTTTCGATTGAAAATGTAAATCCAAACTACGATACTGGTTGTTACGGTATCTGAAAAAAATATATTATTTTTCACGAAAACCCGTTGTTTAAAATCCGAATGAATGTGAATTCGTTTACGGTGGGATTTTTGAGTTAAATTTTTCGGGGACAAACTTGAACACGTTTTGCGATATTCCAGCTTATCGTTGATAATGCGATGCAGAATACCGATAGTAACAATAACTATTTCAGCAATTTACCAAAATCTTTTTGCGTCTATCCTCGAGAATAAAATTAATTTTTTTTTTGTTTGTGGGCGAAAAACGCTGGCCGTTATCATCTCCCGAAATTTTATTAATAAAAGGGTAAAATAACTCCAAAATAATAAATATGTAAGGTGTAAAAGTAATATTAATCATATAATAAAAATTTATTAAAACAAGTCAAGAAGGCAAAATGGAACTCAAAACTAATACCACAGAAGAAGTCGTTAAAATATAAAAGTTAAAAAAATCGAATAAAGAAACTATATAAAACTTACCTAATTCCGATGGGTTCCCTCCCCGGATAGTAAAGTTAAATACATAAATCCATAAAAACCAAAATTGAAAGTAAAGGTTAAAAATTATTAAAAAAACTCTTGTAGCATAAAAATATATATGATAATATTAATTTTTTTGCAGTAACCTGGTACTATGCAAAAAGAGAAACATCCGGTCCAAAATTTCGTTATTATTGTGCAAGATATCACGGGTGTTTCTAGGTAGATTAAACTCACAACGCAACGCCGCATAACATATGCAGTTCACGAGAATGTGGTGCACAGTCATGCGGCAGTTGCATCGTGAGCACAGAGGTGGAGCTTCTACTGACATTAGGTATTCGTGTGTGATCCTCGTATGTCCTATCCGTAACCGGCAGAGAACCACTTCCTCACGACGAGATTTTCTGCAAGAGGAGCCCCATGGCAACACTGAATCTTTAATCCGTCGGAGTTTATTATCGACGGTAGTCGCCCAGTCACTTTGCCACCTGGCTCTCAGTGATTGTTTTAAACGTTTGATAAAATCAAAGGTAGTAACTCGGGTGGTGAAAGGAGGTTGAATACATGCTTCTTTGGCAGCATAATCTGCTCTTTCGTTAGCTAGAATCCCCACGTGGCTAGGAATCCAGCAAAAACTTACCTCTGTGTTGCGATTACCCAACTCAGCGATTGCATCATTAATGTCAATGACGACAGGATGTTTGGAATAAAAGTTTTCTAACGCCTACACGAGTCACTGCAAATAAGAATGTTTCTATATTTAGGGCTACCGATATTTACAGCCCTATTTATAGCGAGTAGTTCTGCGGTAAACACACTCGTAATACCGGGTAGGCCAAACATGTAAGTCCTTTCATTGAAAACAAAAGCACAACCAACGGTACCGTCTTTCGACCCATCAGTGTAAATCACCGCATCTGGGTTCGTCTTGGTGAGAATATACTGAAACATTTGCCGGAGAACAGTAGGTGGTGTTGATCGTTTATCGTATGTTGTAAGGTCAAATGTAAAATTTATAAGATTCATTCTCCACGGAGGACATGATGGAAAGAACAAGGGAGTGTCAACATTTATATGCTGCAGCAGACGTCGGGTACGGACACCCACAGGTGCAGTACAGCGTGGACGGTCCTCATACTTCCTTAAATTAGGATTCCTAAGAACTGGGTCAAAAGCCGGATGATTTGGCTGTTCTTTGAGACGGGCAAAATAAGATAACAAAAGCTGATCTCGTGTATCCCAAAGTGACGGCTCGCCACAGTCTACAAGTAAGCTTGCGATAGGGCTTGATCTAAACGCAGCTGTGGCAAGCCGAAGAAAAGCATGATGTACACCGTCCAGCATTTTAAGCACGGTTTGACGAGCTGTCACAACAAGAGTAGGTGACACAACCATAATCTTAACGGGAACAAACAAGGGAATAGTAAAAACATAACATACACGACCGATCGGCTCCCCGATTGGTGTTACTAAGGACCCGCATCATACCTAAAAGTTTGGAACATTTTGTCCTCAATTCCTTTATATGTTTGACCCAAGTAAGACGGCTATCAAAAAGGAAACCTAGAAACTTGAGAGACAGCAATAAGTTCTCCGTTCAGAAAAACCCGCGGAATAGAAGGGTTCCGTAGCCCAGAAAAGACTACACATTTCGTTTTGTCGGGTGAAAATGTGAAACCAGTAGTTCTTGACAAAGACTCAAGGCGAAATATAGTGTTCTGTATCAGTCGCTCTTCAGTGGCTGTTGAGCGGCTCGCAATGTAAGTAACAAAATCGTCAACGAATAGAGAACATGAGACAGGAGCCTGTACACAATTAGTAATGCTGTTTATGGCCACAGAAAACAAGGTGGCACTTATACACTACCTTGAGGTACTCTATTTTCCGAGACGACACTGTCTGAAAGTGAATCCTCTACACGAACACGAAACGTTCGGTGATTTAAGAATCCCTGAATAAAAGCAAGCATATTGCCATTGATTCCCCATCCCCTAAGGGTGTTAAGAATGCCACGTCGCCTGGATGTATCGTACGCCTTTTTTTTTATATCGAAGAAGATAGCAACGAGGTGTTGACGGTTTAGGAAGGTGTTTTGTATGGCTGTCTCCATTGACACTAAACGGTCAATGGAAGATCTTCCTTGTCGGAAACCACACTGTTCCGATGAAAGAAAGCTATGTTTCTCCAAGCACCATGCAAGCCTGCGGTTTACCATTATCTCCATTATTTTACACAACACGCTTGTTAAAGAAATAGGGCAATAGCTTGAGGGATCGGTTTTGTCTTTACCAGGCTTTAGTACTGGTATAACAAATGCTTCTGACCTCGCGGAAAGACTTGTTCGGAGAATAAACTATTGTAAATATTTAAAAGATGTTGTAGTGCTGAGTTAGGAAAAACCGCATTAATTTTATTAATGCCGTTTTTTAAAGCGTCAATCGAAATTTTTTAAATTCAATCGAAGCAATTAATTAAAAATCACCAAATCGTTTTGTATAAAAGATACGTCGATAATATTTTAATTATTCATCAAAATACAGATAATGAGGTAAATATAATTTTTTGTAAAATTAATAATGCGATATCAATTTCACAATAAATCGTAAAATTAACAATAATAGTATAAATTATTTAGATGCGATCACTGAAAAAAACCTTAATAATAATACTTTAGAAATCGATATATATAGAAAGCCAATTCAACATACATTATAATACAAGCTAATTCATCTCATTTTTGGAATCAAAAAACGGCAGCTTTTAATTTTCTATTTATAGAGCTATTAAAAATCTCAAACGCAACAATTTAAAACAAAAATATGAAATAAATATTATAAAGAATATAACAATATCAAATGATTACAATGAACCGATCGATAAATTATATTTTAAAATTAATATTAGAATATATATAAAAGTCAGTATGGAAATATCAAATAATAACTTAGAAAAATCTTATATATAAATATAATTTAATCTATTTTATAAATATTTTGATAAAATATATAAAACCTATAATCTAAAGACAACATACACCACCGATAATAAAATAATACATTTTATAAACGATAAAGATCAAACTGAAATAACAAACTCCAGAAATATAAACAAGGAATCTATAGTTTGAAATCTGAAGACTGCCGTTTAATATAAATACGTACGACCGACCGTTATTTTTCTATTAAGAGTCAAAGAGCATATTAACAATATAAAGACGCATATTACAAAATAAACACGACTACAATCCCGATAATTTTATTAAAATATTAGATATTTCGAACGACTTTTATAAAACCGGTATCCTCAAAAAACTCAATATATACTATTATAAAAATAAATTAATCAAGGAACAGACCAGATTCGAGGACGATGTTTTATTTAAACAAATAATTTATAATCATGATACCTAAACTGTTTATCTCCAACCACTAATATTCATAACAACTGCGACCTTATTACATAACAGACACGACTAACTTTATACGACTACCAGTTGTGATTTTAACATTTTATAAATTTACATTTTCTGTAATTAATTTTAACGATCTGAAATTGAAGAATAGCTTTTCCTGAGAACGGTAGAATTATCGAAATTACTAGAAAAGAGAACGCGAATTGTCGGTAAGGTTGAATTTCATTTATTTATAATATATAAATAATATTAGATTATACAAGCCGGTGTGTAATATTTATGAAAAAGGGGAAGTTCCGTCAGACTTCAAAAAAAGTGTTGTTAGTCATGATACCAAAGAAAGCAGGGGCAGATAAATGTGAACAATACAGGACAATTAGTTTAACTAGTCATGCATCAAAAATCTTAACTAGAATTCTATACAGAAGAATTGAGAGGAGAGTGGAAGAAGTGTTAGGAGAAGACCTATTTGGTTTCAGGAAAAGTATAGGGACAAGGGAAGCAATTTTAGGCCTCAGATTAATAGTAGAAGGAAGATTAAAGAAAAACAAACCAACATACTTGGCGTTTATAGACCTAGAAAAGGCTTTTGATAACGTAGACTGGAATAAAATGTTCAGCATTTAAAAAAAATTAGGGTTCAAATTCAGAGATAGAAGAACAATTGCTAACATGTACAGGAACCAAACAGCAACAATAACAATTGAAGAACATAAGAAAGAAGCCCTAATAAGAAAGGGAGTCCGACAACGATGTTCCCTATCTCCGTTACTTTTTAATCTTTACATGGAACTAGCAGTTAATGATGTTAAAGAACAATTTAGATTCGGAGTAACAGTACAAGGTGAAAAGATAATGATGCTACGATTTGCTGATGATATAGTAATTTTAGCCGAGAGTAAAAAGGATTTAGAAGAAACAATGAATGGCATAGATGAAATCCTACGCAAGAACTATTGCATGAAAATAAACAAATACAAAACAAAAGTAATGAAATGTATGAGAAATAACAAAGATGGACCAATGAATGTGAAAATAAGAGGAGAAAAAATTATGGAGGTAGAAGAATTTTGTTATATGGGAAATAGAATTACTAAATATGGACGAAGCTGGAGCGATATAAAATGCCGAATAGCACAAGCGAAACGAGCCTTCAGTAAGAAATATAATTTGTTTACATCAAAAATTAATTTAAATGTCAGGAAAACATTTTTGAAAGTATATGTTTGGAGTGTCGCTTTATATGGAGCTGAAGCTTGGACAATCGGAGTATCTGAGAAGAAAAGATTAGAAGCTTTTGAAATGTGGTGCTATAGGAGAATGTTAAAAATCAGATGGGTGGATAAAGGGACAAATGAAAAGGTATTGCGGCAAATAGATGAAGAAAGAAGCATTTGGAAAATTATATATAGTTAAAAGAAGAGACAGACTTATAGGGCACATACTAAGGCATCCTGGAATAGTCGCTTTAATATTGGAAGGACAGGTAGAAGGAAAAAATTGTGTAGGCAGGCCACGTTTGGAATATGTAAAACAAATTGTTAGTGATGTAGGATGTAGAGGGTATACTGAAATGAAACGGCTAGCACTAGATAGGGAATCTTGGAGAGCTGCATCAAACCAGTCAAATGACTGAAGACAAAATAATAATAATAATAATATTATACACAAACTGTGTCGTGTTTAAAAAAATAAGTTTATTCTATTAAATAGTTATTTCACCGTTACCATTCGTCTCTTTAATCATTGAACTACCCTCGTATTTAATAAGCCAGATTTAATTATTTTTAAAAAATCGTCAAGGAATTCCTCTAATTTAAAAGTCATCGTGTACGCTAAAAGGTACTGTTTTATCGTATTATATTACATAAAAATAATATTTTTCAATTAAAATTTTTATTTAACAAAATAAAAAAATAAAAACACAAAAAAAAGTTTGTTACTTTGTTCAAACGATGAGCTTCAGTATCATAACGTGATATATGTAACATTAATTTACGTCAAAGGGATGCCAGAGATTGTTCTCTACTCCTTTACGTTCCTTGTTAATTTCGGCTTTAAACTCTTAGAACATAAAGGGAAATTGTTGGAATTTAACGACCAAGCTGAGAGTCTATTTTCCCCCAGGACAAAGTCGTCAATATTATTGTATAAGACATATATGATATTCCTTTACGTACCGCAATGTGTTTACGTAAACGTCATACCGGAAACGTTTTCCTAAACGGAAATTGAAAATTAAAGTTTAAATATAAATAAAACTGTTTTTTAACAAAACGATACCGATATCACAAAAAAGGTAAGACAATACTTCGTATTATCAACTGTTATTAATTTAGAATTTTGTTTAAAAAAAATACATCTTAATAGACAACAGATATACAGTAATAGATAATAAACGATGTTTAAGCGTTCAATATAAAATGCAAAAAAAAATTAAAATTTGTTACAAAACTCTTACCCGCCCGATTTCATTTATTAAACAACGATAAGAATTCTATTATTTCTGTAAATGTGATATGAATCACACATAAATTAAATCGGTTTGATAGGAATTTTTTAACAATTTTTTTTATTCTTGCTTATTATATAAAACGCTTGAACATTGTTTATCTATTATTGTACATTTATTGTCTATTACATATATTTAACATGTATTTTTTTTTTAAAGAAAATTCTTAATAACAGACTTTGATAACAAAAATTTAGCGTACCTTTTTTGATATCAGTATCGTTTTTTTTTAAAAACAGTTTTATTTGTATTTCAGAAAGTTTTGTTTTCCAAGAGGAAGAAATTATATCTGCGAGACTCTTACCGTACGGATTAAATTTTCCATGTAACTTTTTTCAATGTCGCTGCGTTTTGTTAGATTATTCTTTTATTTTTATTTTTTTATGAATTATTGATTGTTATCTTACGGATTTATTACTAAAATTTATCGCCTTTCTAAAAAATCCGATTGAATTCCACGGCCAATTTATTTTGTCCATAGTCATTCACTTCATACCGTATTTTTAATTTTTTAATAAAACTAGAATAATCTCTTTAAGCTAATATTTTTATATTTTTTTAAAGTTGTGAGAATTAAAATAATTGTTTGATGTTCAGTACTTTCATTTACATATATTAAAACAAGCTGTAGTATATTCTCTTTTATATTTTATTATTTTAAGTATATTAAGAAGTTTTTTGTACGCTACCTAGTACTATTGCTATTTAGCGGCGCGATTCGTAAAGGTACATTATAGAAACGAACAAATGACATATTCCGCGGTTCATCAAATGGAAAAAAAAAACGTTGACTAATAAAATTCGAGGGATTTTTTGAAAGTATTCTTTATTATTAATCTAATTGAACCGAAATACAATGTTTTCACGCTTATTTTATTCCATTTTCATTTCACTGTTAGGGTAAGTCATACTTAGAACTGTAAACGTAGTTTGTTGACTTCGTTGCCTCTTACTGACGAAATTCTAACAAACTCTGGGATCTAACGAAAATAAAAAGAGTTTTAACCGTTATTATTTTGTAATAAACGATTTAATAAATAGTACAATCTATTTATAAGTTATAGTTGTTAAGGTAACAAAAAACGGACAAAGATACACGTATTTTTTTCCTATTACTTAAATAAAACAATTGTGTAATTTAAATGGGGCGGCTAAAATATAATACGCCGCCAGCTCGTTGTTTTTAACCCTTTTTTAAACGACTTAATGTAATGATGATTCACTCGTACTTCGTAAATGAAAATAAGTAGGTAATCAAATGAAACAAAAGTACTAATAAAATGCGCTTTCGTGACGTAAATTTTATTTGCTACAAATACATAAATATATCTATATATATAAAAATGTTAAGTTCATTTGTGTACGCTTCAAAAACTCAAAATGTTCTGCACCGATTGAGCTCAAATTTTAGCACGATATATAACCCGCATCAAGGATTGTTTTCATCTATTTTTAATAAATCTATCTATCTATTTTTAATTTGTACAGTTTTTTAATAAATAAGAGGCTAATAAATCAGATGGAAATGTAAACAAAGGAAAACCAATCAGATCAATGCAAGATGGCCGCTGTCAAACACAACGACCAATCACAAAGAGCCCGTATGGCCGTTGCCAATGTAAACAAAAACACAACTGATTAAGTAACAAATTTCTTTGAAATATATTTAACAGCTAAAACATCTGTATTTTATTAAAAGAAAAAAACACCAAAACAAAAAGAAAAGCCACCAAGAAAGATGACTTACAGTAAATAAATTAAAACACCCGACTTTCTTATAGCCCAGATAGACTTAAGACTATGCAAACAAAAAAAGTCGAAATAACCAAATACACAGAAAATAATATCCCTACATAATGACCAAAAAATCCTTTGTTAAGTTAAATATTCACTTTTGTCTGAATTTACAGAAGGCATTTACAACGAAGCATTGATAAATATTGAAGACAAGTGCTTAGCTAATGCAAATAAAGTTCTTAGTCAACTGGGAATGCCAGCACCCACCTGAGCTGCGATCGCTTCATTTGATGTGGATTTACGCCGTGAACAGAGTTACAACATTGGTGATCTTCAGTCATATGTCCGATCAAACATCCCAAATTAACGCGTTAACAGAAAGGTATTTATGATCGCGTAATGCAAATGATAAATGACGGAGTTGGGGGGACCTTCTTCTTGGATGCGCCAGGATGAACTGGGAAAACATTCCTCATTAGATCGATTCTAGCAACGGTTTGATAAAAAAAATGACTATTATCCTGTTGCGGAATATTAATCAGCCAAAACTCTGCAAGGGCACGCGACTTGCAGTTAATAAATTGATGAATAACGTAGTGGAAGCAACGATTTTAACGGGCCCTTTCAAAGGTGAAGATTTCCTCATTCCTCGAATACCCATGATCCCGACCGATACACCATTTCAATTTAAAATATTGCAATTCCCAATTCGATTGGCATTTGCAATCACAATCAATAAAGCTCAAGGTTAATCTTTAGATTTGTGTGGTTTAGATTTAGATGAGGATTGCTTCTCACATGGACAACTGTATGTGCGTGTTTTCGAATCGGCAAACCAGATAGCCTTTATATCTACGCAGACAGTGGAAAAACAAAAAAATATTGTATATCCACAAGTATTGCAAAATTAAACTTCTATGAAACGTATGCTTTGTTTTGTTTCTCATTTCTCATCCATGCAACCACAATGTGCCACAGCGAAGCGTGGCGGGTACACCTAGTTTTTTTATATAATTGTTATTTACAGATGCATATTTCTCCTGACGGTGAACTAACTTTCTTGTTTTGTCAATGAAGAAAACCGACAGTCTTTCCTTGATTCACAACCACATTGTTTCCTTCAGTTCATCATCCGAGAAGATACGAATACCTTTCATAACCCTCTTTATTGTGGAAAGAAGTAAAAATCTGATAAGCAAGGAGAATAAGTAGACCGATCGAAATAACGCATTTAGAGGGGCAAAAAATTGTTACCCGGACTATTAAAAGTGTGAATGTTAAAGGGCTTATAATAATCGTAAAAAAGATAAATTCGTGAGCTGGGATTGGTAGTGGGTTGATTTGGGGGGTTGAAAAGGGCTGAAAAATGATGTTATTGCGATTTCCCGCAAAAGTTGACGTCAAAAAAAGTTGTGGTTAAGACACAGAAAGGCACACTTTCACAAAGATTCGTCAAAATTAAATTACTTTTGCTGAATAGCAAAATAAAAAAAATTAAAAAATGTTTTTCGCATTTTTCTCGGAAATTTTGAGGTTATGTTAAAAAGTGCTTCTACAAAAGTGTAGATTTTTGCATGATCTACAACTTTTGTATGGAAACTTTTTTTTTCAAACTCCCCAAATCATCCCCCCACCACCTCCGCTCACTCATTACTTTTTTACGTTTATTATAAGCCCTTTTACCATTTCCACTTATAAAGGTCCAGGTAACAATTTTTTTCTCTAAGTGCAATTAGGTTGGACTAATGAAAGAGATACAAGTTTCAATTTCACGAAAGTCTCTACGGCTGCGCACGATGTTTGGGAGTCGAGCGTTTCCGAATTACCGGTTCCGTGGATTGTCGAAACGACATATACATTTCCTAAGGTGTTTTAGAAGCACCAAAAGCAGTGTTTCCGACTCGTTTCGGTGTTTCTCGTCGTTCACAGAAACCGGTCGACCGTTGCAAGATTCATCTTCGTTTTTCATTTTACCGGCTTCGAACGCGTGAAATTTTATCGCCCGTCTACTGACATCGCTTGGCTTAACGGTTTAATCACCATAAAAGGCTTTTAGATAACGATAAATTACATTGGCGTTCATTTTTCAGTTGTTAAAATATTTTTTAGCGCACATTGTTTTATACGCGTTGAGCAGACTTGTCCGGTAGGCGTATTCGACACCGCAACAAGGGTGTGGATGAACGAGTCTCGGAATGTTTGCAGTAAGGGAATGATAGTTCAATATGGCCGAATCTGTCGCTTTGTGGTACTTTTTGTTTTTCCGTTACGTTCCAGTTTGCATTACGTTTTAGCCGTCCTTCGAATACGGATAACATATTAATATTTAAGTTTTTATCGTAATTACAATATTAAAGCTTTATTGACATTCTAAAAGATAGTAAAAGTCTTCCCTGTTGTTGGGTGGAAATGGGGGAGGGCTTTTTCGATAAAACAAAATATCATTATAATTTTCCTATTAAGTAAAACATCGAATTCGTTTAAAATTCCTACTGTTCTTTTAATAAGAGCCGAAACCTTATTTATGTAAGGTTTTTTGATGTTACCAACCGTTGGCCCAGGGAGTGGGAAAAATAGGGTATCGAAGACAAAAAATATCGTACCTCCCTTAATAGGCACAGTAACTAATCGTTTTATAGTTGTCGTTAGTCCTTTAAACATTACCTAAAACCTTTGTCTGAAACAATTTTTTATATGACCAACCCTTACGGCAAGGGATGACCAAATTTTTGCTGGAACTGTAAGATAAGGCTTTCGTATGCTAAATATCTGAAACTTTTTTCACATCCAACCGTTGTTGTATCGAGTAAATTTGAAGTTTTTCTTGACTTTAAGAAGGAAATCTTTTTTATCTCATACTTAGCACAGGTGAAATCTACTTCCGCCTCCTGATATGCCGAAAGGGATTTTTTTATTTTTTTTATTTTGTTTTACATTCACAAGATAGTATTATGAATTAAATTATAACATATCTGTAATGTACGATTATATGGACGAAAATAAATCAATTTTATTCAATTAATTGCTAGATTGTTTTTGTATTAAGTCTGGTACAAAAGGTATTTAATTTATACCTTTTTGTTTGAGTAATTAATAAATCACGATAAAATAATTATTTATAGCTGGAGAGCTATTAATTTGTTAAATTATTACTATTATTTTTTTAACTTTTAATTATTATAATAAATCTTATACGCGGTTATACTCAAGTAAAGTCATTCTTTGCCAAAAGAAAAAACTATTTTCTTTTTCTAAGGTATAAACAATTTATTCAGTAATAAAATCCAAGCGCAATATTAAATGAAATAAATTCATTTCAAAAATAATTTACGAGCTCGATATGTATTACAATTCTACGCACTGTTCTTACGGCCTTTTTTTGTTTTAAGAACACCTGCTTCTATAGCTGAAACTACATCTCTGTTCATCACTAGGGAATGATATTTGGAAAAATTTTTTTTTTTTTTTTTAGTTTTTTTTATAAAACGTCAAAATTAGAGGACCCTTTTAACATTGAGAGAATGTTAATTACTTGTTTATGAATTATTACTATTTTATTAATATAAAATACTCGTATATTAACAGTTAGCTATTTTTCTTTATTATTAAATCTACGGAAATACTTTCATAAAATTATCCATAGCGGTAGTGTATCTGTTTATATATTCAAGATTCAGTATTTAAATTTCCGTCAGGTTTGTCTTTTTTTTTTACAAGGTATAAAATTTATTTTATACCTTGTAAAAAAAAAAGTGTTATAGTAATGATACCAAAGAAAGCAGGGGCAGATAAATGTGAAGAATACAGAACAATTAGTTTAACTAGTCATGCATCAAAAATCTTAACTAGAATTCTATACAGAAGAATTGAGAGGAGAGTGGAAGAAGTGTTAGGAGAAGACCAATTTGGTTTCAGGAAAAGTATAGGGACAAGGGAAGCAATTTTAGGGCTCAGATTAATAGTAGAAGGAAGATTAAAGAAAAACAAACCGACATACTTGGCGTTTATAGACCTAGAAAAGGCATTCGATAACGTAGACTGGAATACAATGTTCAGCATTTAAAAAAAATAGGGTTCAAATACAGAGATAGAAGAACAATTGCTAACATGTACAGGAACCAAACAGCAACAGTAACAATTGAAGAACATAAGAAAGAAGCCCTAATAAGAAAGGGAGTCCGACAAAGATGTTCCCTATCCCCGTTACTTTTTAATCTTTACATGGAACTAACAGTTCCATCTAAAGAACAATTTAGATTCGAAGTAACAGTACAAGGTGAAAAGATAAAGATGCTACGATTTGCTGATTATATAGTAATTCTAGCCGAGAGTAAAAAGGATTTAGAAGAAACAGTGAACGGCATAGATGAAGTCCTACGCAACAACTATCGCATGAAAATAAACAAGAACAAAACAAAAGTACTGAAATGTAGTAGATATAACAAAGATGGACCAATGAATGTGAAAATAGGAGGACAAAAGATTATGGAGGTAGAAGAATTTTGTTATTTGGGAAGTAGAATTACTAAAGATGGACGAAGCAGGAGCGATATAAAATGCCGAATAGCACAAGCTAAACGAGCCTTCAGTAAGAAATATAATTTGTTAACATCAAAAATTAATTTAAATGTCAGGAAAAAGTTTTTGAAAGTGTATGTTTGGAGTGTCGCTTTATATGGAAGTGAAACTTGGACGATCGGAGTATCTGAGAAGAAAAGATTAGAAGCTTTTGAAATGCGGTGCTATAGGAGAATGTTAAAAATCAGATGGGTGGATAAAGTGAGAAATGAAGAGGTATTGCGGCAAATAGATGAAGAAAGAAGCATTTGGAAAAATATAGTTAAAAGAAGAGATAGACTTATAGGCCACATACTATGGCATCCTGGAATAATAGTCGCTTTAATATTGGAAGGACAGGTAGAAGGAAAAAATTGTGTAGGCAGGCCACGTTTGGAATATGTAAAACAAATTGTTAGGGATATAGGATGTAGAGGGTATACTGAAATGAAACGGCTAGCACTAGATAGGGAATCTTGGAGAGCTGCATCAAACCAGTCAAATGACTTAAGACAAAAAAAAAAATTTATTTGACGTGATGAAACTGTGTCCTAGTCTTGCCCTGCTACCCACCGGGTTGGTCTAGTGGTTAACGCGTCTTTCCAAATCAGCTGATTTGGAAAGTCGAGAGATCCAGCGTTCAAGTCCTAGTAAAGCCAGTTACTTTTACACGGATTTGAATACTAGATCGTGGATACCGGTGTTCTTTGGTGGTTGGGTTTCAATTAACCACACATCTCAGGAATGGTCGAACTGAGACTGTACAAGACTACACTTCATTAAATTCATACATATCATCCTCATTCATCCTCTGAAGAATTATCTAAACGGTAGTTACCGGAGGTTAAACAGGAAAAAGGAAGGAAAAAATGAAGTTTTGCCTGCTGCTTCTCAAGTAAATTAAGTAATAATTTTTATTATTTACCCGGCGAATAGAGTTACATTAAAAGCTACATAAGCTACGGCGAAGAATAGCTACATTAAAGCAGAAAGTATGGTAATCCGGTCGAAAATGGGGTATCGGTTTATTTTGCAAATTTTTACATTTTCGGGTCCAACTAGTTCATCTTGATAAAAAAAAAACATATGTATCTATTATGTACGTACATATATACGAAATTATGTGTATAAATGTACATACATATATAATACTGCTTTTGGCCTTATTTCTCCGGATTGATTGAAGTGACTTTCTTTCTGTCTTGCTCATACATTTCTATATATGGGACATTGATCTATATAATTTTTTTTTCAAAATTTGTTAAGAGAAGAGATGTGTCGTGAAAAAATCAATTTTGATTTACTTAAGTATAAAAACTTATATTTACAAGAATAAATTTAAATTTCTATTTTACCGGAATTTTAGAGAAAACTTTACTTTCGACAAAACTGTTACCTACAATACATATATAAATTATAAATACATTTTTATTTCAAAAAATCAATCCTAACTCTTTAAAATCGAAATATACGATTTTTGTTCTTTTTACTATCTCCGTTTGGTTTAAATATTTTTCAAAGATTTTTTATAACTTTATACTTCATAGATGTCCATAATTGTTTTTTAATTATAGTCCACTGTACTCAAATGCAGAGAGGTTTGTTTGAAAATTTCCTTTTAGGTAGATTTCATAACAAAGCTACCTATTGTAACCGGTACCATGATTCGACTTCCAGAAAATTTCTACATACTTTCGCAATTCACATTCCCCAGACACCAATACAACCGTCAGTTCAAAAGCTTATACATATATATGTATGCTTATGTATATATATATATATATATATATATATATTTATATATATATATATATATATATATATATATATATATATTTATATATATATATTTATATATATATATATTTATATATATATATATATATATATATATTTCACTTTCTTGTGGATGATAACTGCAGTAAATTCTCGTCAATCACTTTCAAATTTATACATAACATATAACAACCCAAAATCCCGGTCGAGTTTTTAAATAGGAAAAATCGGATCAGGGGATGGAAATGGGAGGGCTTTTTCGAAAAAAAAAATCGCTATAACTTTCCTATTAAATAAAATATCGAATTCGCTTAAAGTTCCTACTTCTCTTCGGTTAAGGGCCTAAAACTTAACTCAGTAAAGTTTTTGATATCACCAACCACTGACCCAGGGTTTGAAAAAATAAGGTTTGGAAGACAAAAAAATCATTCCTCCTTTATTAGGCACAGTATCGAATCGGTTTAAAGTGATCGTTAGTCTTCTAAACATTACCTAAAACTTTTGTCTGAAACAATTTTTGTTATGACCAACCTTTACGGCAAGGAATGACTAAAATATTGCTGGAATTGTAAGAAAATGGGGTTTGAAACTTTTTTTACATGCAACCAATGTATCGAGTAAATTTTTAATTTTTCTTAACTTTAAGATGGAAATCTTTTTTATCCCCAACTTAGCACCGGGGAAATTTACCTCCACCTTCCGGTGTGCCGAAAGGGAATTTTTTTCTTATTTTATCCTTTCTTGAGCGGGGTGTTAAAATTTGAACAAACTTTCTTAAGCAAATTTTTTTTTAGCTTTCCTATTCATGAATATTTTTGTGAAAATATTTCTTAAAATTTATTTCTCTAAAATTCACATTGTTTTTTTTTTGTTTTTCTGCTTGTTGGTTTTAACGCTTTTAATTTAAATTTCGATTTTTTTTTCATCACTTAAAGGGCTATTAAAATTAAAATAGCTTTGGCGTCTATATTATATTCCCAAAATGAGAAGTAATGTTTCTTTTTTCATTACTTTCATAAAAGTTTTCATTATTTCAATATTTTTAAATAATTATTTTATAAATTAAATTTTTTTTGGTGGAATTACTTTTTATAAATAAAGTTTTCCTACTTTTCCAATTTGAAATCTAGTTATGGTAATCTTGACTTGTCCGGCGTCAAGTCGTGCAATACTTTGCCAGATTTCGTATATTTTAATGCACTATTTTATGCAGTATTTTAATTTTTTTTTTTTTAAATTATTTTCATTTATGTACGACGTAATTAATAAATAATATTCATCAGGAAAAAATCAATCTCTGTTAGGCCTAATTGCAATATTCTAAAGGTGTTCTACGAAAGGCAAATAAAAATGAATCTATAATCAATTTCGTTATACGACCGATTTGGTCGTGGTGTACCATATTTTATGAACAATAATTTATCATAATGCGATTCTGTGCTTGAGAGTGTTAAAATTTCAACTCTAATTAATTTCTAATAGTTATGATTTTAATCAACGGTTATCGATTCTCTAATATTTCGATATGAAGTAAAATCGAGTGGTTTAAAATGTTAATTATTTATAAAGATTTTTAAAAAAATCCTACCGCTTTTGCGATAATTATCAATGCCATATAAGGCGGAAATAATGAATTCGTAAAAAGGGGGGAGTCGTAGTGGACGACTTTGGTAGAAATCTTTTTTTTATGCATTTTTCTCTTAAAAATACAGGTGCGCTATCAGAAGTTGCCCATCCTTATCGGCGATTGAAAAGGGAGAATTAGATGAAATAAAACGCGGTCTTTTTATAATAATAATTATATTCAGTGGCGATAAATACTAACATTTTTGATATTTTTTATTAACTAAATAAATAAATGTATATTCAAATAAATTTACATGAGGCTAAATACTACTATCGGCAATTAAAATGTAATAGGCTTTAAATAAAAATAAAAAAACTTATTTTTTCCTATAAAATATTTTATTATTGTCTTTAAATTTTGTTATTTTTATTGGAGAGTGCCAAAATTGAAGTCAGCTGCATAAATTATGGAGGAATAAAACTGTCATATATATATATACACTAGCTGGCTCGTCCAGCCAAAACCTGGACCCTCGGGGCTCAGGGCAGGGCAGATGAATCCCGGAGCTAACTCAAGGGCTTCTCAGGGCCTCCACCCAATTTGTCAGGGGGACCGGCGCCCTGAAGCAAGCTGATATATTTTTTGTAGCTGATAAATAATAATTATATTATGCAGGCCTTATAGAAACCTGAAAAAGAAACTAAATTACAAACGATAAAATAAAAGTAACTAAAGTACACACACACCTTTGAGGACGAAAAATTTCTTTGTCGTTATAGCAGAAATATAACAATGTAATAAAAGGATTAATCTATTTTTTCCTTAATGAAAATCATTAATTCACAACTTCAACATCCTTGGGGGCGAAGAAATAATGAATATTTTTAAAATCTGAACCTTCTTATTTTAAAGATGGAAATGAACCCGATGAATTAGTTTTTAATACAAATAAATTTAAATGTCAATAAGTGCCAAATAGATATAATTTTTTTGGTTTTCTGTCATTTGACTGGTTTGATGCAGCTCTCAAAGATTCCCTATCTAGTGCTAGTCGTTTCATTTCAGTATACCCCCTACATCCGACATCCCTAAAAATTTGTTTTACATATTCCAAACGTTCCCTACCTGCACAATTTTTCCCGTCTTCATGTCCCTCCAATATTAAAGCGACTATTCCAGGATGCCTTAATATGTGGCCTATAACTCTTTCTCTCCTTATAACTATATTTTTCCAAATGCTTCTCTTTTCTTCAATTTGCCGCAACACCTCTTCATTTGTCAGTTTATCCAACCATCTGATTTTTAACATTCTCCTGTAGCACCGTACTTCAAAAACTTCTAATCGTTTCTTCTCAGGTATTCCGATCGTCCCAGTTTTACTTTCATATAAAGCTACGCTCCAAACATATACTTTCAAAAATCTTTTTCTGATGTTTAAATTAATTTTTGATGTAAGTAAATTATATTTTTGACTGAAAACTCGTTTCGCCTGTCTTATATCGCTCCTGCTTCGCCCATCTTTAGTAATTCTACTTCCCAGATAAAAATATTCTTCTACCTCCGTACTAATTTTATATTTAGCGGTCCATCTACGTTATTTCTACTGCATTTTATTACTTTCGTTTTGTTCTTTTTTATTTTCACGCGATAGTTCTTGCGTAGGACTTCATTCGTGCCACCCGCGTTATAATAAGATGTAATTACATTTAAAGAAAATATTTTTTATGTTTTTATAGTACAAAAAGTGAGATTAGCGTCCATATGGACGACAAACATAGGACGATTACAAACTAAAGGGGAAAGAAACGGAGGCGAGTTTGAAATAGGAGCACTGAGGTGATCGGAGAAGATTAAATAAGAACAAAGTAAAGATTCGAAAAAATAATGAAGAGAACGGGCGGGAATTCAAGCTTAATCGGAACAATTAAGAACAGGAAAGACGTCATATAATTAGAGAAGAATCGGATAAAAGAGGAAGATAGAAAGAAGGTGTAAAAAAGAGAGATAGCATGTGTTACAATATCCTTCTAAGTGAGTAACATAAAACCGAACCGAGCTTGTTCAAACTGCAGTTATTTGACTGTCGTCTTTGACTATACTAGTACCACTATTTGTCGTGTATGTAATTATTTTCGTCTATTGTCGACAATTAAACCGTTCATGCTGAGAGCAGTACAGGTTTGTTTTTTGCTGTTACGTTTTTTTAAGGGGGGAAACTAATCATAATATTTTATACTTTAGAACCGGAAATAGGAAGCTTATACTCGGTCAATTGATTTAGCTTAGTGATGAGTACTTTTCTAAATTTTCAGATAATTACATTCATTGCAATCCCTAAAATAGGGGTTGGGGTGAAAAAATAGTTGTCGATAACAGTAAATTTATTTCATTTGTTACTAAAGTTAAAAACTTAGAAAAAACAACAAAATAAAGATAAAATAAGCGTCTAGTGTATACATCTTGTAGAATTTTTTAAACAAAAAATCATCCCTATTTTAATTTCAACCCCCTCTCATAATTATATATACAAGAGGATTATCGCATGCATTCACATACATCTAGACTAATATTTTTTGTACGTTGTAAAAAAAAAATGCAATTATCTCATTTACAATTAAAGTTATGATTTTTTTTAGTTTTAACGAAACAGAGAAATTAGTTTTCGAAAAAGAGAGATTAAAGATCGCTATATACCATAGCACCTGCCCATTGTATCGCATGATTTTAGGAATGTTCTATGAAACTGAAAGCGGTGTAACCTATAAGATGAAATATGAACTAAATTAATTAAAAAACGAGGTTTGAAACGGTGAAATATTCATATTTCTATCGTTTTTTCATTCGTGAGATACAAGCTATTGAATTTCTTTTCGTATTTTACACAGAGAAAATACAATAACCGCCATAGAAACAGGTTTATAATTTATTTTATTTAAAGTTTTGTGATCGACGGAAAAAAAAACAATTACAGTTAAAAAGAGCACATTTCGTAGAATAAAAATCACTAAAAAAAAAATTGTATAAATTTTTTTGTACTGTCAAGGATAGACTTCTCCCTTAAAATCTCTTATTCGACCAATAAAAGGATTGTCGTAGCGGAAACTTATTTACGTTCTTGATCCTTCCAAGAAATTTATCAAATATTCGCGGAAAAATTTCCTATTGCCAGCATCCCAACGAAGAGTAAACACAATTCGGTTAAAAATATCGTAAAAAAGAATAGGTTAGCTCGTAAAACGATATATGACCTTTCGTTAAGACTCCAGAGGAACCCGTGGCCGACATTCGGAGAAGAATTTCTGCCGGTTTGAAAAAATCTATACTCGAGTTATTAATATAAAAAAGCGGTCGTTATGATGTGTGACTGTTTTGTGTGAGGTGAATGTGCGTGCGTTTGTTAGACTGAGAGTGGTGGGAGTGTGTAAGTGAGAGTGTGGGGACTCGTGCTAGTCAATCAGTGCACTCTACGCATTCAATCGTGTTGAACGTGTATCTGTTTACGGCTAAATAAAGTAATTTTAATGTCACGTATGCGTTGTCAATTCATTCATAAACAGTGGTATAAAATACAGAAGATCTTACCGTAAGATTTTTCAAGATTTAAATTAGAAATCCTATCGCGTTAACGACCGTTCAACTACTTAAGAGAATAGACAAATTGAACTATTGATGTTCTCAAATTTATCTAGTTGCTTTTTATCGGGGAGGATATTTGAAGAATAAAAAAAAAGTTTACGAATTAAATTTCCATACTATAGATGAAGCGATGACGAACTTCGAAAAGAAATCGACGGCGCTGTCAAAAATCTTTTGATTCTCAATATTAACATTCGAGCGCAAAAGCACATCGCTCTGTGGATCACATACAACATCTTATGTAAAAATATGATAAATATATAAATTTTGACAGATATAAATACGGAATTTGCCGACCTCCGTTGCAAAGTAAGTAGCGTCTCGGCATTGTGTGCGCGGTCCCGGGTTCAAATCCCGGTCAGGCACGGCAACTTTTCATATACTTCTAATATCCTCCGGGCTAATGTCTGTAGCTGTTGATGCTCGCTCTTTCATAAAATAAAAAAATACAGAATTTATTTTTTAATTTATAAAATTTACATATCGCAACCGTTTAAATTATAGCAGTTCGGTTTAAGTTGCTCGCTCTGTATGCATATGTAAGAAGGTACTAATGTTCTGTTGGAACTTCTGGACCGATCTGAATGATATTTTTATCGATTATTTCAATGAACTTTGAGAAATCTGTTTGTTATTAGTAAATTTATCTAAATCGCTAAGTTTCAGAACGAACTATAAAGTTAAAAATAAAACGTATTTTATGTCGGTTACCTGATTTAATGACTTAATATACGAGAAATAAAATACGCGTATACGGTAATGAAAATAAAATTTAGAAAAAAATCTACTTTTTTCACGATATCGGCTGTAAAATATAAATTGTTATTATACGTGATTTTCTTAAACAAGGATCGAGGAATTTTTTTTTGTTTTTAACAAAAATACATTTAATTAACGTTAAGTCTTAAATAACAGTTAGAATTAATTTTATCTTAGCGTTATCTTTGTTTCTTATAGAATTAAAGCTAAAGCGATTTTACTTCAGTGCCTTTATTTACTGGTGATTTAGTTTAAACCTATTGTCCAGATCGTTTTCTATTCTACTGTTTATATCGGATTTAATATGAACAAACCTATTTTAACCGGACAAAAAGTAAAAGAATTGAGATTTTACAACTATCATTTATCACTACATCAGTGATTACCCAAATAGATAAATGAATCTCCACGGTGAAGCGGTAGCGTCTCGATCTTTCATCTGATAGTCCCGGGTTGAATCCCGGTTAGACATGGAATTTTTCACATGCTATAAACTTTTTGTTTCGTATTCCCATCCTCAAGCTTTGAGTTTATACGATAAATAATTAATTAATCACCCAAAAAAAAATGTCCGGGAATATTTTTTCTTTAATCCATTAATGGAATATATTTACTCATATATATTTTCGGTTCAAGTTTTTAATCTCGACGTAAATCATTAAATATTGTAAGGACAAAAAATCACCTCCTACATTTTACTTCTATTTTCTTATCTGTTACTTGTTACTAGCACTTTAAATTATGTTTTTCTGGCGATTCGTAAATTTTTAAGGTAAAAAAAGGATTTTCTTTTTAAAGATTTATTTCTTTTTTAGATTTATTTGGTTTTTTTTTTAATAATTACGTATTTCTTATTAATATATTTTATCGTTTTTACAAAATACATTGTACGATACTAAAAAAAAATTAATCCTTGAATTGATTTTACCAATCTCAGCTACTTTCTTACTTACCAGTAGATTCTCTTTAAAATAGGTTTAAACGTTCTTAAAAAAAAAAAAAAAAAAATTAAACCCGATCTTTTTTAAATATTTGTATTTTTACTTTTCCGTCTAGCGCAATAGCTGTAGCAGGGAAAGTATTGTAAACGATCCAAATTGGGTATATGCGGTTTTCACCGGATCTTGACTTCTAACGATCCCAAAAAACCGAATGGAAATTTTCAGGATGTTCGTGTGTGTTCGCTGTCGCCCTCTAAATCACCTTATATCTCCAGAGCTACTGGACCGATTTTGACCAAACTTTTTCAGATTACTTCTATGTAAAGAATATAATATTTAATGGCACTGATGCCATTAAAACGGTACAACAGTTTGGTTTGTTTATCCGTAAGTACCACATCTATCCTTTCCCTATGTAATGTATAAGAATAAAAGATTATTAATATATTCATTATTATATCAAAAAATCTGATGTGGACACCACACAACTTACTTGTACGCCTATTAAATTACATATAGACATTTTATTAAAATGAAAAGTACATAAAATATTTTATTTCACTAATAACTTCTGATTTTTTAAAATTATTATTATTATTATTGGATTATTATTTATGGTATATTTTTTTACAATGAGAGGTTAATAATTATTAATAAATCGACATACTTAAATTAAAAAAAAAGATGAAGTCTGATTCGAACCGATATGCCTTCTCCTTATAAGATCCAAATATTTCATTAATTAACATTTTATTGGCTATAACTCTGGAATCGCTGAAAAGAAGTACCACTTATAATATATCGTTGAAAAGCTCTCAATCAGGACTTATTAGTGCAGTTAAAATAAAATTCTAAAATCCAAATCGTTTTGGATTTTGGGTTTTTTGGGTGCTTTTGGTTCAGTCGATTGCAATCAGAAGAGGAAGTACACAATTAGATGTTGCAATAGTCCTAAATCCAAAATTTCAACATCCAACGGGTAATCATTTTTTAATTATGCAAGATATATACGTAAGTAGATAGGATGTCACGCCAAAACTAGTCAAAATGGATTCAGTGATGCTCAAAATGGATATTTCCGTTGGAATCTGAAAACCGAAATTTTTCGCGATCGCAATACTACCTTTACTTTGTATAAGGAGGTAAAAACAATAACGGTAAATAATAGTTTTATTCTAACACAAATCAAAGCATTCCATATTTTTCAAAGAATTTTTATTAATTCATCAAAAGCAATTAGAATTTCCTACTGTTAATTTACGTAAAACCGAGATAGAAATTAATTAAATACATCTCTAGTTTTGGTTAGCGTATAATATTATATTTATCTGACAACACGAATCAAAATAATAATAATATTATTATTATTATATCTACTCATATATAAAACAGAAAAGATATTTTTTTTTTTAAATAACAGAAAATGATACTTTTTAATCTAAAAACCGAACGAGTTTGTTTTTCGTTTTTTCCTTTTTTTTTTTTAAATGAAGCTACTGAATTTAAATTAAGTTAATTAAAGCGGCGTCTTTTATCCATCTAATCAGACCGTACTTGTACACCTTAGTAAAACAACAAGCACGCGCAAACACATCTTAGGATGCAATAATAATCAGTTCAGCATCGATTTAAACAAATTAATTTCTTTGTATAAAACAGTTTGTTTTCATTCTCTACACAAAAATACCCGACAATAACGATAATTATTTACGACATATATTTAATAAAGAATGTAGTATAATACGAGGGGGCCTGAAACGCCTTGCAAAAATAGTCAAATAAAACAAATATGGCAAACTAGATTACATTTTACGTTTTTCAATAAAATCTTACATTTATTTTTTTAAGCAGTCACCCGCTTAGAGTTATACATCTCTCATAACGAAGAATAAATTCAGCGATCGAGTAAGTTCCACGGTGAATAAGTTAATTTCGTCGATTAAGAATCGATCCTGGCTGTGTTTCATCGATCTATGACCTCGCTAGATCCTTCAGTACATCGTTCGTTGTAAAATGAATACGCTTGATATCTATCTTTAATTAGGAAAGAAGTGAAATCCCACGGCTCCAAACTCGGTGAGTAGGAGGGTATGGAATAATTTCAAATTTCATCTTAAAGGGTTCGACCGTTTTGCGGTTGAGCTGCAGAAATATCGGCTTCGTGGGTTGTCGAATACGACATTCAGAATTTTTTTAAATTTTAACGACTCAACGAATCGATTCATCCGCATCCTTTTGGCGCTTCTTATCGCTCATACAAATCGTTCGACGATGCAGGTTCATCCTCAGCATTCGCTTATCCGAGTTCTGATGCGCAAAATTTTATCGCCCGTTAACTTTAGTACTTTGATCGACAGTTTCGTTCACTAGCGTCCATATTAGCCGTTATTAAAGAATTAATCGCTGCACGTTGTTTTAGACGGTAGCCGTACTCGATGCCGTAACAATGGCGAGTTACAGTCGGTGAGAGGACGTGCCTCAACGAGTTTTAGAATGAAGCTAAAAGATAGCAGGGTTTGCCGCTTTGTGCGAATTTTCTTGACGGGTAACGTCTTTAAAATCACCCCGAAACATACGGGTACCAGAACAGAAATTTGTAGCGTAACGAAAAGGTCTATATCGTCCTGCATTAATAACTCCCTAACTATTAGTCTTAGAGACGTAAACGGGGTGTCATTTTATAACTTACACGGTCAACTCTCCGATAAAACTTTGAAGTTGCATCACTTGGAAACGGGCGGGCGGGAAGGGGACACAGCGCAGATGCGCCAAAACTGACGCTCTTGCTCATTTCCATTCGGTATAGAGCACGACTTAAGACGTGATAGCGCGGTGATTCGTGTGTTTTAGTTTACATTTCGTCAAGATAGATGGATTTAAGTAATGATAAATGTATTTTGGAGAATATTTACGAGTAAAAGATTAAAGTAAACGTGTAAAAAAGTATAAAAATTCAATCAGTCGGCCTCAGTCCTCTCAAAAGCCAGCCGGAAATATAAATTACGCGTGTCGCTGGAAAGAGGAGGTTATGGGACACGCACAAGTACCACAATATCCGATTCCTAGCGAACGGGACTGTTTCGGTAGCATCGCAAAGCTGGTACGGCACGCTCAGAGAACGACGCGAACGGCGCGAGCACCTCTACCGCTGCTTATTATGCCTTATCACTGTTACTTCTCATATCATAGGCCGATGTTCAAAAAAATTGTCTTCGAATGTTAGTCGAAATAAATATCATGTACCACTCAGTGTCTGTTTTAAGTTAAAATTAAATTTAGTAGGCAGTAAACGTCTCGTTTTTATTTCAATCCGAAACACTAAAAGTGACTCGTTGACATACATACCGACCAGTTTACTGTAGAGTTGGTCAAATGAAGGAACTAAAATTTTCCATCGGAGAATTCAGTTTTGTTCAAAAACATACGACGGTGGCTCTCCCATTGGTCGGTCTGTAGCTCGGAGGAAAAAGTCTGTAACGTTTTAGGTTAAACCATGGGCGTTAAGCTCATGGGCGGGTTCAGCAGTGGCCCCATGGACAAGAAGAATTATCCCGGACCTGGATGCTTGGCTAGAGCGCTCTCATGTTGAATTACATTACCACACAACGCAACTCATGTCGGAACATGGTGCGTTTAACAATACCTGCATAGGTTTGGCAGGAGAGAGTCACCAATCTGTTGTTACTACGATGCGGTTGACGATGCCGAACACACTATTTTTGAGTGCAGACGATGGGAGGAACAACGTATAAATGCAGGACTGATGCATACCCGACCGGAGCAGTTCTCGGAGTGGCTCTTGGCTATGTCCGGAAACTGGAATAATTTTGCAATATTTGCAAGAACAGTTATCAGAATAAAAGAAGATGAGGCAAGACGACTGGGATACTGAGGGGTGTAGTTTATAGTAGGGCTGGGCGGACAGCCCCGTTCCTAAGAGCTCACATGCCCTGGTGTATGGGTTCCCGTAAGGGAGCGGAGACTCCTGGGGTCTATTAGGTGCGAATGAATGAAAAGACCGAGACCCGGCCGGCGGTGTGGGTTCCCGAATACGCTTTGGCGGCTTCGGCTCCTGCGCCGTCGGTTTGAGGCTGGCAAAAGGAAAGACCGAGACCCGGTCTCCGGCGGGGGGGGGCTGGGAACGGCATAGCTGGGCCTGGTTCTTACGTTGGAGATTAGAAGCAGGCAATTAAAAGATCCGGAAAGGACACGTCCCCGAGTCGAGTATACTTAATTGGATGTCCGGCTCGGGGATGAAGGGCAAAAAATAAAAAAAAGGTTAAACCAACGGCCGTGCACCCCGACACCGGCCCATCCGATTTTTTCCCCGTTACGTTCCAGGTGTATTGCATTTTAGCTGCCCTATAATATAATATACATACTTTCGAGCATTAAAACGACCGACAAATTTGACCGATTCATTCATTTGTTTTTTTTTTCTGCAGTTTCTTATCTCAAGAACCGACTGTAATATTCTATAAAAATTTTTTTTACACCTTTAATCCGACATTTTCCCACGAAAAATAACTAAAACTCGCAAAAATTATATTCCTTTAATCTCTAATACTTTAGAAAGTAATAATCCATTTAAATTATATTTTATGAAGTCATCTGAAACGGTCTCTTTTCATAATATTAAACGTATAATAATTGAATACGATTTCAAATAAATAAAATACGGCAGAATTAATTATAGTAAGTAATCGTTTAAGTTTCAAATTAAGCAAAAACATATTTATTGCGTTTTTATCGGTTATCGATTCATATATTAAAAAATAAAAAAATTTGTTTGATCTCAGACAAGATACAAAGACTTGCTGCTTTTTTTAAAAAAAGTATTTGTTCATCGAAGGCTTAAATATATAAAAAATAAGCTCTTCCGTGAACGGAAAAATAGTTTACCGTGTCTTTTTATATACCTGTGTTACAGTTAGAAGTAATAGATGTAAGCAAGCTGTTACGTCGAATACGATAAAAATTTAAAAAAATATTTAAGCTACTGGAGAATTTGTTAGAATAGATACAAAATTCTTCACTGCAATTTATTGAAGCGTGCATTGAAAACGTTGAACGTCGCCGTTTCGAATAGTTATTTTACGGAAGGAATTTTTTTATATATATTTTGTCCAGAAAGTTTCTTTCAAAATTTCAAGCTATATTTAACATTTATTTATTTTTTCAACATCAAACGATCCGAACAATTTTCTTTAAATTTTACTTAAATATAAAATGACACATATTAGGTTATACGTAATTATGGTACAACGATTAAATATTAAAGAACGATATCAAAAAAATAAAACAATGTAACATCCCTTTAAATAAAATCGAATAAATTAAAAAATAACTTTTTTTTTTAAATTCACTTCATTATAACATAAATACAGAAACAATGGCTGCAAAGGGGTTATCTGTGCGCAGGTATGAGTCACGTATTAAAAAATAAATAAAAAAATAAAAAATAAAGAAAGTAAAATCTCTCATAATTGCTATAAAATAAAAAAAACCCTTATATTAGTTAAAAAAGAATTAACTTTCCTTGAATAAAGATTTAAACGTAAAAAAATTACATTCGATCGGTTCTGATATATATTTAATTGAACTTGAATGAAAAACGTTAGGCGATCAAAATATTAATTTAAAAAACCGACAATATTTGATCGAATTACATTTTTTACTTCAGATTAAATTTTAACTTAGCGACAATATAAAGTCAAATATTAATTAGTTTTAGTCGAGTTTAATCAAATACAAATATAATTATTAAACGTTTTTGAAAACACGATCCGTTTGTCCACATCTTTAATAAGTTTTATTATTAAGACTTAAGACGATTGCAGGTAATTAAATTCGGAACAAAATTTATTTATTTTGTAATTACGTACGTAAAATGTCTTCAGCAGACGTTTCAATTAGTTCGATTTATGGAGACCGAAGAGATATTTGTTTTCATTAATACACAGAATGATTCACGAAGATTTTTTTTTGCCACAGTGTTTAATTTACAAACGGATCCGGTTTAGTAATTACGAGTAAATCTAAGGACCAAAAAAAAATATAAAATAAAATAAGACATATAAAGAGGGGTTTCTGTTTAGTTCTCTCAAAGAACCGTATATGATGTAGACACGTCTAATACAGTAGGCATAAATATATATAGTAATAAGTACATACAAAGATGAGCGCAAAGAACGTTGATCAAAGTCCAAAATTCAGAGCGTAAAATCAAAGAAAATTTCAAACGTTAATCTTGTCGATCGAACAGAGAATAACTAATCAAAGATACATTGAAACAAATAAAAAAAATCAACAAAAGTAAATGGCGAAACGGAACGAAGAACAACGATGCACAACGGAAAACGAAAGACGATGCCCAACACCCTGGGGTACCTGACTCACCTTAAATCTTGGATAACTTACAGATCTAAAGCTGTACGTGCCTAAAGTCCTCGCTGTTATCCAGGAAGTTAAACGCGAGGCAGTTCACATGTTTGTTCGATCCCGATTTATATCTTGTACTAAATCGCTGAATCACCTCTCGAACGGCTGGCGATCCCAGATAATCGTGTATTTCTGTGTTTTTTATAAAACCACGGTGCTTCTGTTATATTTCTCAATAATTTGTTTTAAATCGCTGTTCGACTTCGATGTTACTCTGGCTTGTCGTACAACACGGCTGGATTCCTTAGATACAAATCGGTTTCAGGATCTCTGAGTACAGTGATTGTTTGTTAGATAATGATAGTCGCGACCCCCTGCCGAGCAACGGTTACTCCCCAACATAACTCTTCCGCGTTAGACGGCGATCCAGATGCGGTCCTAGGTAACGTACAAGTCAGCATGCGAACGAAAACGCCATTAAGTTGAACTCGTGGGCAGTCACCTCTCCTCATCGTAAAAGTAACGCGCATAGAAATAGCCGAATTAACCTTCATCTTCCATCTAGGTAGCCGCTCGTTGATTAGATCCGATCATTTTTTAGTTTACCGGAAGTTACGATAGAGTCAGCATCCACAGTCAGCCGTTTACAGAACCGCAGTTCGTCGTTTGCGGATGACACGATTTACAAAGAATGTAACAGACGTTTAGGACATATTGTACGTGTAAAAATGAGAGAAGCAAAAGTATGGAACCGCTTCGTTTCGAGTGAAAATTTTAAAAACGAACGCTTCTTTTGCGTTACGCTTCTTTCATATATTTAACTACGTTATTTTACGCCGAACATAAAACCTGTAATCGACGGATAAAGCCTTTACTCGATGAAAATCCGGTTTTTCAAAAGAGAATAAATATGTAATTTTATTTTCACAAAATTATTTAAAATAACAGCTGCATTTTTTAACACCTTTTTACCGATACAGTGGTTGTGGTTTTTACGAATAATTTTCTTAAAATCAAAATACATATTTATTTATTTCCTTTTATAAACTAAATGCGTTCTTCGAACTTCGAACCTCATCCTTTGTCTTTTAGTTTAGATTTCTCGAAAACTACTAATACGAACGAAAGTTCTGGGAAGTTTTTTTTTTTCAATTTTTCAGGTCGGATTTCATTTAAACTACTAAATTTACTCCTTGATTTGGATCCCGAGAATTACAATCCGGCTTAATTTTACCGAAGGTGTAGAATTCAAGAGCGAAATCTTTCGCCAGCCGACACTAGCTAACGAAGCGTTTCCGATGGTATGTTTGTATGAACTTTCTTCTTCGTCTTTACCAGTAGGTCGTATCCTAAAAGTTTGATACGTTCTTCGTGAATTATTCTGTATAATAATAAGTTTTTAATTTATAATTATTTTCATCCTTATATTCAATTCACAAAACAGATGTATACGAGGATAACACCTGGGCCTACCCAAAGCCGCTATATTAAATGCTATTGAATCGCACAAAACTTATTAAAATGCATATCGTAGTCCCAACCTGTGCTATTATTCAGTGTCAGAGCATCAATCGGGCGTGTACGAATATACAAGACTAGAAATGTTAAGAATTTTTAATTTATCGAGTTTTTAAAATATTAGAATTAAATATTTAAATTTCCGATACCTGTTAATATGTAGTGAACAGCTGCGTCTAATTGTGAATCAATTTTAACGCCAAAATTTTAATTTTAACCGCCTTTTTTAATTTGGGATCGCTAAGTTACAATAAATAATTCATTACAATTTAACCGGTGAATATTTATATTGTCCAGGCTAGCTGATCGTACGCTACCCTCTGGAAAGATGTCTTTCTTTTTATAAACAAATGATATCTTTGAGATTAAATTTGTTCATAAAACCTGCATTTTAAGATCCGAGTTCTATTTCGGCTATCTTTTTAATACTCTTCCGTGAAGAATCTATAAAAATGAATTTCAAATCATCGGCAAACGAGAAAATGTCACGAGTGTTGCGGCTTAAATTAAATTTGAACAGAACTAATTACTTTCAGAAGCTCATTTCTATATTTTGAAACTATACCGGGGATAAAACTGTTCCTTGAGGTACACCGTAATCGAATAAATTCTGTTTATTGTTAAATGATTAAGGGTAAGAAATAGGGAACTGTTTTTTAAATAGGCGAGGAACAATTTAAGCGTACACCAAGAACGGAAGATATCTAAAGAAAGGTCTTACTGGATGGCTATCAGAAGACAGATGGCAAAATATTTTCTGTATATATCACGGAAATTAATGTATATGATAGCTCAGCAAAACCGTAAGTTTTACTTATCTTTTTTTTTTGAAGTCGAAGATTCTCAGGTTCAAATCCTAGTAAAAGTTAATCGCTTTTATACGGATTTGAATAATAGATAGTGAATACCGGTGTACTTTGGTGGTCGGGGTTCAATTAACCATACGACTCAGGAACGGTCGTTCCTGAGTCTAAATCTGTACAAGAATACATGCCTCTTTATATTTCACTCACCCTCATCTCGTCGGGTCGTCTGGAGGTTGCTTATTTTTTACTGATCGAGCAGGTTGCGATGTACACATAAGAAAATAGATTATTCTTTCTAATTAACTTTAAAAACGAGAATTATACAATTATTTTACCAAAAGGTTTTTCTTTACGAATGTAATAAATTTAAGCCGTTCAAATCGGATAGGTTTTCTATAAATTAAAAAAATTAGTCTTCATGTCGATATAAATAAATGATAGAATTATTAAAAAAAAAAAATTATAAAATGCATTTAAAAAATTCAAAAAAGTTAGAAAATTGAAACTGGAAAAAACAGACGTCAAGGCAACAAGAAGAGATTCCTGACCGATAATTTTTTATTCGGTAAAAACCTTTTACTGTTATAAATCAAATGTCAGTAAGTGACAATGGGAAACATTGTATTAAAATACTGGTGTGTGTGCGCGCACGCGTGCGCAAGGTAGTGTAAAACCTATAAATTAGGTTTTATCTGTAAATTTATAAAAATACAAACGCGCTTTGGAATAAAATATTTCTTACTTTAATGAACGGTGTTAAATTTTATACGAATCGATTAGATCGTGAGAGTAAAAAATTTTAAAATGAAAAATATATTGCGACTAATTTGTTGAACGGATAATAAATTAATTTTGAAAGAAAAAATTGAGATTAATGGGAATAAGATGGGTTGATGGAGAACATAAAGAAAACATATTATCAAAGATTTACCGTTAAAAGTGTAAATCGTTGGAAATTAATTGATAATTATATTTCTCTTTTAGCAAGTTAATGCTTTTAAGTTAACTATAAAGTAAAACGGTCCATCAATTGTTGAACTCAACATTTTATTAGATAAAACTTTATAGAAAAAGTAACGTTAAACTCTTCAAAGGGAGATAAATTGATAAGTGTAGGAAGGAAAATCGTTATCGGAAAAATACATTAAAAAGGAAAATCTTGTATAAACCTCAAATATCCTATAGTAGCCGATGAAAAAAAAACCGTATTTGAACTTTCATAAATACTTTATTAAAAACACATTTAAATATTAACAAAAATATAATTTTTCATAAAATATTTATAAAAATAAATTAAAATTAATTATAATTTTCAAGTATTTAAAAAAAATTTGAACTTTGTTTAGGCCTTGACTTCGAAAAGTATAAATTTTAAATAAGAATCAAGAAATCCTACTTTTAAGGTGCAAGTTTTATTTGTTGAACATTTTTATTTAAAATCTTACAAAATAATTTGCATAAAAAAATATGTTTATAAGAACCCCAAAGATGTGAAAAAAGATTCTTTTCAGGGAACGCTAAGATTAGTAAATAAATAAAATGGTATAAGGTTCTGAGAAATTCTGAAATATATACAACGGATTTAGGACGATGGGACCGGAAGATACTAAAATGAGAAGATGTAAACAAATACATTACAGTACGTACTGATTATAATAAACACGATTTACCGTTTTTTACTGTAATTGCGAAAAATTTCGGTTTTCAGATTTCAACGGAAATTTTTATTTGACCATCCCTGAAACGATTTTGACTGTTTTGGGCGTAACGTCTGCATGGATGTATGTGCGTTTGTAAATCGCATAACTCAAAAATGATTAGGCGTAAAATGTTGAAATTTTAGGCCTAATTTTGTTGGATTTAGGACTGTTGTAACATCTAATTTGTGCACCTCCCCTTTTGATTGCAATCGATTTGAACAAAAGTGTTGAAAAAAGCCCAAAATCAAAAATATTTGAATTTTGAGGTTTCTCAACTGTAGTAATAAGCCCTTGAGATCTTTTCAACGATATATATCATAATTGGTACTTATTTTCATTTCAGAGTAATAGCCAAAATTTTAATTAATGAAATATTTAGCTCTTACAAGGGCAAAGTACATCGTTTCGAATCCGACTTCATTTCCTTTTTTTTAAATTTTATTTCACTAATAATTTTTGATATTTTTTCCCATATTTTTTATTGTTATAACTGGATTATTATTTATTGTAAAACTTTTTTACAATCAGACATTAATAAATCAATATAATTAAATTAAAAAAAGAAATTAAAAAAAAGATTTCACCGCTGCTAAAGGGTGATTGAAAAAAATTTCCACCTTAAAGTTAAGAAAAACTTCAAATTTACTCAATACGACAATGGTTTCATGTAAAAAAATGTTTCACGTATTTAGCAAATAACAAGCCCCATTTCACAAGCCCATAATTCCAGCAAAGTTTTGGTCATCCCTTGCCGTAAGGGTTGGTTATATCAAAACTTGTTTCACACAAAAGTTTTAGATAATATTTCGAGGACTAACGATTACTTTAAACCGAGATACTGTGCCAATTAAGGTAGGTATGATTTTTTTTTACTTCAAAACCCCATTTTTTCTACCCTCTGGGCCATTGGTTTGTTATATCAAAAACTTTTACTTAAGTTTTAGGCTCTTATCCAAAGAATAGTAATAACTTTAATCGAATTCGATATTTTACTTAATAAGAAAGTTGTAGAAATATTTTGTTTTTTTAAAAAGGCCACCCCATTTCAACCCTTACAGTCTGGTTTAGGCAGTTAACGAATTCGACCAAGATTTTGGGTCAAGTTTTTTTTAGGAAACATTTGAAAGTGATTGGCACAAAATTACGGCAGTTATCGTTACCACAAGAAAGTGAAATAAATATATCCGGAACTATATATTCCGGAAGTCGAATGATGGTATCTACTACAATAGGTAGCTTTCTTATGAAATCTACCTTTTTTTCTTTCTTTTCCTGTTTAGCTTCCGGTAACTACCGCTTAGATAATTCTTCAGAGGATGAATGAGGATGATATGTATGAGTGTAAATGAAGTGTAGTCTTGTACATTCTCAGTTCGACCGTTCCTGAGATGTGTGGTTAATTGAAACCCGACCGCCAAAGAACACCGGTATCCACGATCTAGTATTCAAATCCATGTAAAAATAACTGGCTTTACTAGGACTTGAACGCTGGAACTCTCGCCTTCCAAATCAGCTGATTTGGGAAGACGCGTTCACCACTAGACCAAACCGGTGGTATGAAATCTATCTAAAAAAACCGCAAACGTAATCAAATTAAAATTAATTAACATATAATAAAACTTCTAGGAAAATTATCCAATCCTTTCTCTTGAGACCGGCGTAAGACAAAGAGAAGGGCTTTCTTCACTGCTTTATAACTTTTCTCTTGAAAAGGTCGTTAGAGAACGGGACAAAAATTTACACAAAAATAGTCGAATAAGACTGGGAACTAAAGGTCTAAAGATTAACCGTCTAGCTTTCGCAGATGAAACGTCATTCTTCAACTAAAAACCGGAAAGAAGCTGAACAAAAAATTAAAGAATTAAAAAAAATAAGCTGTAAAAACGAGACTAAAAATCGCGTTTGAGAAAACAAAAATTTTTACTAATGCTAAAAACAGCCCGAATTTCCTTAGTATAAATAATAAAAAAAAATTGATGCGGACACTTCTTTTGTACACCTATTAAATTACATATACACATTTTAAAAATATTGAAACTACACAAAATTTTTTTCATTAATAATTACTGGATATTGCGTCTTTATTTTGTTATTATTATTTATCGTAAAAACATTTCTACAATCGGAGGTTAATAATTAATAAATATGTGTATTTAATTTAAAAAAAAAAAAAAAGAAAAAAAGAAAGGAGATGAAGTCTGATTCAAACTGATGTGCCTTCTCCTAGTAAGTCTAAATATTTCATTCGGTTATAACTCTGGAACCGATGAAAATAACTACTACTTCTGATATATCGTTGAAAATTTCTCGATAAGGGCTTATTACTGCATTTAATAAAAAGTCAAAAATCCACAATCTTTGCATTTTGCGCTTTTTTTAGTCGATTGCAATAAAAGTGAAAGGTGCATAATTAGAAGTTAAAACTGTCCTAAATCCAAAATTTCAACATCCTACGGCTAATCGCGTTTTAGTTATGCGAGATACATTACGCACATAGCAACGTCACCCCGAAACCCAATCAAAATGGATTCAGGGATGGTCAAAATGCATATTTCCGTTAATATATGAAAACCGAAATTTTTGCGATTACAATACTTTCTTTACTTCGTACAAGGAAGTAGAAATAGAAAAAGAGGGCAATTCCAAATATCTTGGAGAACAGATCAGTTGTTTAGATAAAAGACATCAACGGTTAGAGCTAATAGAATGGAATTAGCTTTCAAACTAACGAAAAACACATAAAACAAACAGTCTTTCTTGCGGAACACAAAATATCGACACTATAAAATCAAGATAAAGCTCTATGTGGCAGACACCCTAAGAATGTGAAATAAACGTCTACTAGAAAATTTAGAAAAAAAAGGAAAATTATAAGGAATATTTTACGTCCTTAATTTCAAAATAATCAGATAAACTTAATTCCAAATAAGAAACTTTATACCAAAATTGAAAAAATATCAGACACAATAAAGAAAAGAAGAATTTAATTTTACTCCCGTTTATTTAGAACGAATAAACTAATTTTTGACATCCAAAGTAAAAAAGTAAAAGCAAACCGGCTTATACAAGTCCAAGAACCCCTAAAAGAACCGAAGATAACCGTAGAAAAAAATAAGAGAAAGAAAAGTTTTAAAAAAAATATTAAAAGAGTTTCCAAGAAGCGCCAAAACGCAAGAGCAAAAAAAACTGAACTTTCTAAATAACGAAAGAAAGTGTTACCAGAAAGAAGGAAGAAGTACTGGGCAAACCTAAAAAAAGAAAAAAAAAACAAAACTACCGCAAATAAATAAACGGTGTAACCTGTTCCAAGATGAACTATTTGTGAAAAAAATATTAATAATAAACAAACAAAAATTATCGGGATATATAAAAAGCATTATTTGTTTTTCTTCTTTTTATAACGCGATAATTGAAAATTCTGTTATTCAGCTTTTCTGCTAATACACGTGTTACGTTTGTTAAATCGATAGACGGTCTTATCTTTTTTTTTACCTTGTATATAATAACGTTGTACAACCTACTATCAGTGTAAAATAAGGTTAGTTGCAAAAGAATACGGTGGATGTTTAAACACACACGCAAAGTTTGTGGAATAGATAGAGGTACGGAAAAAGATATTTTCCTGTTTGAAAATTATGTTTACTTAACACTATATAGGCTATACTCGGAACATAAAACTTAAGGGAAAAGGTATCGGTTCAAATATGAAAAGCGATGGTGGGAGAGGGATAAATAAACGAGGGGAAGTTTTCTATCTTGATGAAATTTTTGCTTATTCTATACTTCAATTCAAATTTAGTTTTACTCTTAATAATGAAAGGTTACACAGCCTGTTTTATAAAATATTTCGTTTTTTTGCTAAATTAAAAAAAACGGTAACAGTTTTTTTTTAAAAATACGATTATTAAATAACAAAATATTTAATATTTTAATAAAAAAAAAAAATAATGGATTCTTTTATTCAGAACGGTCTAAATATTTCGATTGTAAGAATCGATTTTGTATTATAAAAAAATATATAGAATCCCCGGTTTTAAATAATCATAAAAAAATATTGAACTTCATTATACCTAAATCTTTTTTCAAAGCGCTTATGTAATTAATGAACTTGCATCGATGTATGACGTTATAAGGGCTAGAAACTTACTTTCAATGAGATAGACCGCTAATGGCTTTTATATTAAAAAAAAACAAAACGATTTAGGGAGATCAAAAGGTTTTTTAAATATTTTTTTATTAAATAATTTAAGTAAAGGAATCAATTAACAAACTGGATTACAAATTTAATTTGAAAAAACCGAAATAATGATAAACCTAAAAGAATACCCGAGGGAAACGGGAAAAAAATTCGGAAAAATTTAATTTTTGGAAAGATTTAAATATCTAGAAAAATAGACTATATAAAGGTCCATATAAAAGCCTCTACTAGGATTTGAAAGTTGGAACTCTGGATTTTCGAGATCAGCTGATCTACAAAGACGCGTTCACCACTAGACCAACCTCGGTGTTCCTCGGGAAGTCTTTTTTCTTTTCTTTCTTTTTCCTGTTTAGCCTCCGATAACTACCGTTTAGATAATACTTCAGAGGATGAATGAGGATGATATGTATGAGTGTAAATGAAGTGTAGTCTTGCACATTCTCTTTTCTCACTTCCATATTTATACTCCGGTATTTATATTCTATATTATATTTATAGGCCTACGTATAAAATTTTGTGGCTCGAGAATTTCCTCATGAACGTTTCACGCTGGAATAGAACATAGTGGCCAGTGCGTGAAGGGATTTCAAAAGGTTAGGTTGTAACGAATTAATGTTTTTAATTTCACTAGCAATTTATATAAAAGTAGGAATATTATGTACTTTCCTTACGTCATAGCTATCGAGCTGTACTGCAAGAAGAAAAGTATGTTAATCGATCAAAAACTAGCGTACGGGTTCTGTTTTGAATTTCTCGACGTTTCATTACCCAGGGGCCCTAAAAAATTAAAAAAGAAAAAATCGGGATAATGTTTGCACGTATATACTACGTACGCGTGTTGACGTGTTTGAAGCTTAAAAACTTTCGACTAAATCGACCGATTTTGATGAGATTTGGCACAGGGACTCGCGTGTATGGGACAATTTTTCGGTAAACGTTTGGAGTCAATATCTCCTGGGAGAAGAGATAGTTTCTTTGGTGGTCAAATTTCTCAAAATTTTGCAAACATAACTCCCTTTCATATTAACTTCATGTGTACCCGATTATCTTGAAGTTTAAAAAAAAATTGACATTTTTATTTATTACTTATTTTTTAATAGAAAATGTTTCTGTCATCCTAAGCTTAGAGTAAGTGATCAAAAAAAATATTTTACAGGCAATATCGAGATGGGGAACCGATAAGTTTAAAAATATCGGTTTTTTTTGTTATTTTTTGTCTTCAGTCATTTGACTGGTTCGATGCAGCTTTCCAAGATTCCCTATCTAGTGCTAGTCGTTTCATTTCAGTATACCCTCTACATCCTACATCCCTAACAATTTGTTTTACATATTCCAAACGTGGCCTGCCTACACAATTTTTTCCTTCTACCTGTCCTTCCAATATAAAAGCGACTATTCCAGGATGCCTTAGTATGCGGCCTATAAGTCTGTCTCTTCTTTTAACTATATTTTTCCAAATGCTTCTTTCTTCATCTATTTGCCGCAATATCTCTTCATTTGTCACTTTATCCACCCATCTGATTTTTAACATTCTCCTATAGCACCGCATTTCAAAAGTTTCTAATCTTTTCTTCTCAGATACTCCGATCGTCCAAGTTTCACTTCCATATAAAGCGACACTCCAAACATACACTTTCAAAAACTTTTTCCTGACATTTAAATTAATTTTTGATGTAAACAAATTATATTTCTTACTGAAGGCTCGTTTCGCTTGTGCTATTCGGCATTTTATATCGCTCCTGCTTCGTCCATCTTTAGTAATTCTACTTCCCAAATAACAAAATTCTTCTACCTCCATAATCTTTTCTCCTATTTTCATATTCAGTTGTCCATCTTCGTTATTTCTACTACATTTCATTACTTTTGTTTTGTTCTTGTTTATTTTCACGCGATAGTACTTGCGTAGGACTTCATCTATGCCGTTCATTGTTTCTTCTAAATCCTTTTTACTGTCGGCTAGAATTACTATATCATCAGCAAATCGTAGCATCTTTATCTTTTCATCGTGTACTGTTACTCCGAATCTAAATTGTTCTTTAACATCATTAACTGCTAGTTCCATGTAAAGATTAAAAAGTAACGGAGATAAGGAACATCCTTGTCGGACTCCCTTTCTTATTACGGCTTCTTTCTTATGTTCTTCAATTATTACTGTTGTTGTTTGGTTCCTGTACATGTTAGCAATTGTTCTTATCTCTGTATTTGAACCCTATTTTTTTTTTAATTCTGAACATTTTATTCCTGTGTACGTTATCGAATGCCTTTTCTAGGTCTATAAACCCCAAGTATGTCGGTATGTTTTTCTTTAATCTTCCTTCTCCTATTAATCTGAGGCCTAAAATTGCTTCCCTTGTCCCTATACTTTTCCTGAAACCAAATTGGTCTTCTCCTAACACTTCTTCCACTCTCCCCTCAATTCTTCTGTATAGAATTCTAGTTAAGATTTTTGATGCGTGACTAGTTAAACTAATTGTTCTGTATTCTTCACATTTATCTGCCCGTGCTTTCTTTGGTATCATGACTATAACACTTTTTTTGAAGTCTGACGGAAATTCCCCTTTTTCATAAATATTACACACCAGTTTGTATAATCTATCAATCGCTTCCTCACCGGCACTGCGCAGTAATTCGGAATACCTGTAATCCGTCTATTCAAGGAGCCTTTCTGCCATTTAAATCTTTTAATGCGCTCTTAAATTTAGATCTCAGTATTGTTTCTCCCATTTCATCCTCCTCAACTTCCTCTTCTTCCTCTATAACACCATTATCTAATTCATTTCCTCCGTATAACTGTTCAATATATTCCACCCATCTATCGACTTTACCTTTCGTATTATATATTGGTGTACCATCTTTGTTTAACACATTATTAGATTTTAATTTATGTACCCCAAAGTTTTTCCTTAACTTTCCTGTATGCTCCGTCTATTTTACCATTGTTCATTTCTCTTTCCACTTCTGAACACTTTTCTTTAATCCACTCTTCTTTCGACAGTTTGCACTTCCTGTTTATAGCATTTCTTAATTGCCGATAGTTCCTTTTACTTATCGGTTTTATAGAGTTTTTTAAAACTTATTTTAAATCGTTTTAGTTTCTTTCGTTTAACATACTAAACGTAAACAAATCAAACATCTTTATCGAGAGGAGATTATGCGGGTGGGAGCAAAAAAAGTAAAAAAATTATGGACTGTTTTAAATTTTTTATGTATCATTATTTTTTCGCTATATTAAAATAAATAACTAATGTCAGAAATGTATTACAACTTTTTTTGCCAGCCTTTTTTTAAATAAAAATCCTTTTATTATTATATATTTTTTTAATAAGTACATCTACTTTTAAGCGGTTTTTTTGTATTCATATATTATTTTGCCCGAATTCAAATCTATTTATTAATGATAATTCTTTAACGATTAAAATACGCAAATAAATTGAAATTTTGATTTTATTAGATAAATTAAAAAAAAAAATGCTATAATCCGAACGATTTCATTTAATTCAGTCAGTATATTTTGTACAATATATCACATAAAGTGTAAATTTGAAGACAAAGTAATACGTTGTACAGTTAACTATATGTTCATAGAGATGTGACAATGATAAAGGTATTCTACGGTTTTAACTCATGAATAAATGATTTATTATAACACTTGCACTTAATAGAAATCTACTGTATGAAAAGATAAACAAGATATATAGACACAAGTAGAGCGTTAGAGAATGTTTTCAGGAATAGCTTGAATTTAGGAGAGATACACACGCTCACAAACTTACATTTATGTATATTTCACTGCTTTTGTACGTATAAGCAAGGGAAGATGAAGACCGTAAGACTCGGATACCCTTTTCCATTATATTTTACAGTAAGCACCAATAACAAATAAGACACAAGTCTCTGTCTCGGTGAAATACTACAACCAAATATACACATAGCTTCAAACATATGTGGAATATCAATCCGAGAAATTCTTCGACATATGAAATATTGCGATATATTAAAAAATATATTCCTTTTTTACTTACTAAGCTGTTTTTTTTTCTTTTACTCTTCATATAATATAATGTAAATAAAAACTATGTAAGATGAAAATAAAGATGTTACTTTTAGATTATTTAAAATTTACTTTATAAACTTAAGCCGATAGCTTTTATTTATTTTTATAAATAAATAAATCTGAATATAAATTATATATTCGTAACGTTTGAAAATATTTTATTCTCTTTAAATAAATATAAATATTTATTGAAATTTCCGCTTTATAAATGAGATTTAAGTTATATAATGTTTATCTAAAGATAAATAAATATCTTTATATTAATATCAAATACGATAATCGATTCTTAATAGATAATTAGTATGTAAATTTTCAACAGACGTGAGAAAAATCTATTCCCTATTTTAAATAGAATTATGTTTTACTTTCCCGGCTATAAACATAATTGTACATAAAGTGCGTTCGAAAAGTCGCTGTGCTGTACGCTTTAAAAATATGTTGCGCATTTTTTTCTTTCGGCGTTAGGTCGGTTGCCCTGCGATTTTGTTATAAGAAAAAGATATCGGACTCGCTACAGCATATAAAACTGTAAGAAAAAACTGAACTTTTTCGCTAAAAAGAAATCTGAATTCAAGAACTGAAATGTAACATCGTGCCGGAAGACTAGATTACTGATTACTAGATTACTAGATAAGTAGACTAGATTACTAGATTACTGTAAACGGGTTACAAAATTTACGTTTTTTCACAGAAAAAGCTCGATTTCATCTGGAAGGATGTATTAATTCACAAAATGCTTTCACTTTTTTTTTTGGTGAGTCGGAGGAACCCTATTTACAGGCGAAGTGTCGGACTCGCTAACAGGTTCCGCAAGATGTTATTAGAAGTGCGTATGTGTGCCTGCGTCCTACCGACTAAACCCCCTATCTCACCAACTCCCATCCCGAGGCCGGATCCGCAAAAAAACATTGCACTGCCCCGGGAGGTGCCTTGAGCTCGGAGGATCCACAGTCCACGTGCATCACCACCATCGCCTATCCACGCAAGCGCGGACGCACCGACAGCTCCTTAGGAAGTTTTCCATCACCCCCTAGCTCACCGGTCCGTTTCTTCGCCCGAGCGCAGGACTTTACTACAGCTTACTTGGTCTCTTTTCCTGATCGGTCTGCTTCTAGTGATCCGGGTCTTGTCATAGCTCAGAAATACGAGAGTCCCCCCCGCTTCCTCGGCACCAGCAATCCCCGAGCAAGCCCAGACGAACGAAGACTCCACGAAGGGCTGTCCCCTATCCCCTCGATCGCTAGTCATTCTTTTTAACTACCCCAGCTATGTAGGTAGCTGTCGTAGAAAAGTGATGCTCGCTCTGCAACACCTTACCGATGATATTTTCCACACTCAGCGGACCTACCGCTTACCCACACGCCCTACGATCATCATTCTACTTTACACAGTGAAATACCACATGCTCGGTGGGGGGGGGGGGTCCACCTCGCTATAGTACGGGCATCCCTCGTCATCGGCCCTTTGTGGTCGACAATTAACCCTCATGAATTACACGAAGCGAAGCTGAGACGGGCGGAGTAAAACGCTCATTGCGGCTCCAATTTTGTTTTTTTTTAAATATAGTTAATTATGATCGTTATCGATCTGTTTTAACAAACTTCATCAGTTACTTAACAGAAGTGGAAATCGATCACGGTCGGTTCCAACAAGATGGCAACACAGCGCACACAGCTAACAGGTCAATTACTTTTTTGTAAAATTTCTTTGGTTAATGAATCATTTCGAGGAGTTTGCGGCCTGCATTATAGCCCAATTTGACTCCCCAAGACGACTTTTCGTTGGTGGTAGCGAAACAAGTAATTTATCGTAACAAACCACGCACGATTGACGAATTAAAACCGCAATAACGGCCACGTACAAGATATTCTAGTACATCAGCCGGTTAAAGTGTTTGAAAACAAACTGAAACGTGTCCAGTGTTGTATTGATGTTGAAGGAGGTTATTTTCAACCTCTTATAAACTATTCCTGTAATTGTAATATCCGTTTCTATAAAATAACGAAATAAAAATACAAAGTAATAAATAATAAAGTTTCAATGTTCAAAAATCCAAAATATTTGTTTTTGCCAGTCGGATTTTTGTGACTATGTTGGCCTATATTTGATTTTATAACTCTGGACCTTGCGACCTAATTTCTTTAGACAGGTACTACCTTCGGGAGGAAAGAATGTATTAAATTTTTACAATAACTGGAAAAGAACGGCGAGGATATTTTGGTCGAAAAAATTTCAAATCTTTACTGGGGCGCTTTAACAAAATATTTTTCTTATAAAAGTTGAAGTATTTTATCAACACAAATTACCAGAAAATTTTTTTAATATCCATTTTCTCTCCAAAAAAATTACTTATATATATATATATATATATAAATATAAGTTTACTACTATATATATATATATATATAGTAGTATTTAAGTTTATTTAATATATTTATTACTTATATATTTTTGCTAAATTTTGCTTCATAAACGAAGTTATTGGACATTTTTAGCTCTATAATTTCTACTTTGATAAACATTCAAAATATTGTAAAGATTTTTTGCCCGTCCCACTCCGATTAAATGTGATAAAATAAATAAAATGTTTTTAAATTTATTTTAAAATTTCAATCCGTTTCGAAAATTAACCGTTGTATTTAAAGTTTAAAAAATCTCAATTTTTTTATAAGCTTTACTCTTTAGTATTTTTTTAAAAATTAACCAAAAATGTTTACCCTCTACCTTTTTTTTTTTGCCTTTAGTCATTTGACTTGTTTGATGCTGCTCTCCAAGATTTCCTACCAACTACCAGTAGTTTCATTTCGGTATACCCCTTACATCCTACATCCCTAACATTTTGTTTTACATATTCCAAACATTGTCTGCCTGCACAATTTTTCCCATCCTGTCCCTCCAATATTAAAGCGATTACTCCAGGATGCCTTAAGATGTGGCCTAATAAGTCTGTCTCTTTTTTTAACTATATTTTTCCAAATGTTTCTTTCTTTATCGATTTGCCGCAACACCTCTTCATTTGTCACTTTATCCAAACATCTAATTTTTAACATTCTCCTACAGCACCGCAATTCAAAAGCTTCTAATCTTTTCTTCTGAACTACTCCGATCGTCCAAGTTACACTTCCATATAAAGCGCTACAAACATATATTTTCAAAACTATTTTCCTGACGTTTAAATTACTCTCTACCTAGAAAATTACATCTTTTTTTATTTAGATTTATGACTGATTTTTTTTATTTTTTTTAACTATTTTATAAAGTTCTTTTTTTTAAATTTATTTTACCCGAACGCTCCCCCTAGAGTATAAGAGCCTCCAAAATGAAAAAAACCTTTCTTTTTCATTTCTCATGAAACAAAATAATAGTCCCAGCATTCAACTTTCATTACGTCCTCCAAATTTAAAAAAAAATCACTTTTTTTATTTTATTTTTTTATTTAAGTACGTATAATAAAATTAAATATAAATATTTTTAATAAAAAAATGTGAAAAAAAAGAATTCAGAGTTTTGGTTATTATGATGTCGATTGCAAATTTTACAAAAATGAATTGCAATACTTGCAAAACAGTAGATCGAATCGAATCGTTTTTTAGCTTTATTTGTATGTTAATGATAAAATAATTCCTTTTGATTGATAAATAAAGTAAGGAAAAGATAAATAATAATATAAAAGCATATAATAAATCAAACGACAACTATAAAAAAAAGTTAAATTGACACAAAAAAAAATAATAAATTATAAAAAATAATATTTCCAAAATAAAATCCCTATAACAAAGAAAATTCACGTAAACAGATATTTTAAAAAAGCCACCACAATAAAGACGGTTTGAGAATGTAACAAAGATACTTCCATTTATATATTAAACATTTATTATTGATGCGACGAATAACGATTATTTGTTTTTTGACATTTTTGCCAACCGATATATTTCAGAATAAAATTTCCTCATTAAGAAAAATTATTTGATTTGAGTGTTACATTCTGCCTTTCCTACCATCGTCACTTTAATACTCGTAGTTGACTTCGAAAGGCGTCAACTACAAATGTTAATGTGATAACGCTAAGAAGGACGGATGATCCCATTCAAAATAATTATGATAATCCTAGGGGAAATATAAAATATTGTAAACGTTTCAAGAAAACTTATTTTAAAATAAGTAACAGTATTTTTAAAGTTTGTATATCGATCTGCATGACTTTTAAAATGATCGGTGTATAAAAGGTCTGAAAAAATTCACATCTAACGTTTGTTAAGTTAGATGTGAATTTCATTTCGTTTCGTATTAATTATTTTTAATAGTAATTTAATAAAACGAAAACTAGGTTAGAGGAAAAATAAGATAAAAAAATAAAATTTTAAAATAATTTAAAGGATATAATAAAATTTATTCTAATACTCGTACGAGTTTGAATGGAAGTTTTAGAAATCTATTAATAAAGTTTGATATAAAATCGTTTGCGTTCAAGAGAGAATAAAAAAAATTTAATCAAATCCGGTCGAAAAATAATTTCCTCTCAAAAATAAGTATTTGTTAAACTTTTTTTAGAAATAATATTTTTATTAAACTTCATTGTAAAACAGGTAAAATTTATTCTGAATTCTGATGTCTTTATAACACAAAAAGAAAGTTAAATAAACGACGAGATTAAAAAAAAAGAAGAATTTCTTACTTTACATGAAAACTTAAAGATTTCATTTAAATGAAACCTTAGACATTCGATAGTTAAGGTATATATTTTTTTCAAACAATGAAGTTTAATACTTTTAAATTAGAAAAAAATTGAACAAGTATCGGAAAAAACTTTATTTTTATTTATATATAAAACAAGAATTCTTAAGAAAAAAAAAAGAATGAATTCTGTTCGTAAATATAATCTACTACAGTTCTTATCGAACTTTTGTTATCAAAAGTTCCCGATTCATAAAACTTTATAAAAGACAACTTTTTTGGTTTTTAAATTTTACTAAAAAAAAAAAGAAATAATAAGATGCAAAGCTGTTTAACTTACTTCGCATTTGGATAATTTTACTATTACTGCAAAATAATTCATTATTTAATAATAAATACAACAATAATCTGTTTTTTTCCGTAGGGGTAGGAAAAAGCTCTACCAGCCGCCGTCAGGCCAGCACTGTCGGCAGTGCGGGGTTCTCATCCCCTAACACTTCCTCTTATCACGCAGGGGTTGATCTAAACCGTATGGTATGTACACAGCCCCCTGCATGATCACCCGGGCACTCTACTATCCGAATCTAGATGACCAGAAGGCGTCCCCAGGGGGGGATCGACGAGCGACGATTCCGAGGAGCCCCCCTCCGTAGAAGCTGGCCTCCTTGATCACTCATCATCGAACTCCATGTCAATCGATCCTCATCTTCTCAGCATGTCGTCGCCTCTCCTATCGTTGTTGCGATCTGATAGATCGCAACAACAATAACAGGAGAGAGATACATTCACATTTGTCGCTATTGCATACATAACCTCGGTTATATTGTTTTTTTTTTTTTTTTACTTGCTTTTCTTTAACTCGTAGTAATTTTTTTTTTCATGTTTGTTCTTATATCTCGCATCTTTAATTTAACAAACTTCCTGACGTTGCCGATCACCCGTACGGAGATAAATTAAGGATAGGAATTAAGGGTGCGGGAGTAAAAAATTCTAAAATTTTCAAAACGGCTAGGCGGGGTTTTTGGGGTCGCAGATGACAAATTCGATAGCCGATTCAGATAAAAAAAATGACAAAAACTTGGTACGGGAGTTTTTGTGGTTTCGAATTTGACATTTCATTATCTCTCATACGTATGAGTATATCAATATATACAGATGGCGGGCGGTATGTTAAGACACAACTTCTTAATTAATAATTTAATTAAGTAAACGAAATAAAAACCACTACAAAACTTTACTATTTCGTTACTTTATATAATCAATGTTTGATTGAAAATTTATTTTATAAATACGATATTTATCTATATTTCTGATATCGTATATCAGAAATTTCAATATACGATGTTATCTTTTGAAATCCAAATTAACCTACTAATTAAACTCATGCAATCTACGATAATAATTTCATTAAAGTACGACTAAAAAGTATAAACCAAGTTTAGAAAAATTTTCTAATATTATTTTAACAGATTTCAATAGAATAAGGCGTTCCGTATTTTAATCTTAAGCTTTACTCTTATCCACTCAAACTTTATATTTAATAAACGTATCTGCTTCGACTATCCTTTAGTTATCACGTAAAAAAAAAGTCCTTTTTGTGATCTCATTACGAGTTATTTCCATACTATTTGATATGCGTTTTTTGAGACGATACGTTGTAATTCATAAATATTTTTTTTATGAAGATCCGAATCAAGTCTCTGCTAAACTACAATCATAGTTGGACGTGGCTGAGGAAATGGAAAATGGAGGTGATTCAGCATAAATCGAACCGTGTAACATTTACGAGGAGAAGGTGCGATTGCCCACGGGGTATCGCCTGAATGGCGTTTATATTCGTCACACGGATCGGGTACAGTACAGTACCTTAAGCTACGCTTGGATCATCCCAAGATGTGGAAGGTTACGTGGTAAAACAGAGGAAACAGTTTAACATAAAGTACGGGGAACTAAACGGTCGCTAGGTAGAAACTCACAGTTATCTAAGTATCGATCTACAAGTTATCCTTAAACCTATCTGGACGTACGGGATCCAACTACGTAACAGCGATATTGAAATAATTCAAAGATTCCAAAATAGATCGGTGAAGATCATAACAGTTATGCCGTGGTTTGTTAGGGGGCAGAGAAATTCACGACTATCTAGGATTACCTTCTGTTTACGAAAAGGTCCAAAAATTGGATATCAGTATATACAGAAATAAAATAAACGTGTAAATTATACGGCAGTAAATCTACTGGACAAAAGCGATGAAATCAGACGACTGGAATATATGCTGGACTTATGAGATGTAACCGAGGGAATGACCAAGAGAAGGAACGTAGGAGTGGAAAAACCTAGGTGTGTGTAGCGAACGTCAATTTGATAGTCTTCGAATTATAGCTACAGTATTTCTATTTATCGATTAATATTTGTTTAATTTATAGTGTTGTTTTCATACGCGTATGTCGATCGGTATCGATGATTTTTTTTTAAACTTCCGATTTATTTCTGTCGCTACGTTAAGTATTGAACTTTACTTGGACCACCTGTACAGGGACTTTTATTATATATGAGGTGTTGAACCTTTGTATACTTAAACCACGGGTTTCATCGGGGACCTATCTTTACGTGATTATCACGAATCAAATTTACTTATGGTCCCCTATCGGGTACCGATTGTAAATGCTAACAGATAGACAAACAAATCGTCTTTTCTTTTTATTTTAATTTTCTAGTAGTAATACTATAATAAGGAAATATATGATAATCGTGCAAAAAAAATCTTTCTATTCGTTTAGTTCATTGAATTCAGGAAGACGTAAAAAAAAATGTTAACAAAAAAATGGAAAGCTCTATTATTTTCATTCGTATATATGAATTTAATACGTGTATATCTTGGTGTCTATCTGTGTTGTTAACTTTAAATTTTCTTCATCAAAAATCTTCAACTTCGTTACAGTGACATATCACGGATAGAATTACAATTTGAAGAAAAAATTTTAAAGGAACTGAACGATAGAAAGGCGCTTAGAAGTGGTAACCTAAATTGATATGAACTTGATACAAATTTGGATGTATGTTTTAGAAAAAATATGAAATACGATGATGAAGTATCTCATATTTTTTTTTTTTTTAATGACAGAAATTTAAATTATAATAACGTTTCCAGAATAAGTCGGTGAAATTCACCGCAGAGGCATTGTGATTCGCACGGAACGAAGAAATTTACGACTACCTAGAGAATTACCTTTTGTTCCCGAAGAGGTGAAACGTTCGCTTCAAATTATAGACAGCGGTCAGATAAACGTAAAATTTTTAGCCGTCTCCTAGACAACAGCGAGGATCTCCAGCGACTGAAACGCCTACATATACTGCTGGAAGTTTGGGAATCTGAGCGACTATTAAGTCAGTTCAGTACACATATGCGATGAGCATCTTACCGTGTCTTAATGAGGAGTCTAGCCTCTTTGCATGTACGTCCATAAGCTTGTTAAATTACTGTTTGCTTGTTGTCTTTGTCTACTGTTTAATTATGTTATAGATATTTGTTTTGTTTTTCATTGAACCTTAGTGAACTACTATAACTGTACGATCCCATACATTACTAGATTAAATGTACATTATGTACATCTGAATGTACTTTATTTATTGATATATTACGTACGTTTTACTAAGGGTGTCCGTTGGACACCTCCCTTAATCATGTGCTTTTTATAATACGATTTAATTGTGGTTCCTTAGCCGGAACCGATTGTAAATAAGCAAATTGTGAGGTGAAATAGAATTAATTTAAAAAAATGATTGCTTCAACATTTTTTTAGTATTTCACAAATTTTAAATTTTTTTAATGTTATAAACGATAGTTTTCTTAAAAACATATTTTTGTACAAAAATATGAATGATCAATTACTAGAAAATTAATTAAAAAAAAAAAAAAAAAATGTTAATTTGAATTTTTAACAGTAATTATCAATTGACTTGTTAAGCTTCAAAAACATGGAAAAATATGACAGTAATATTGTGCAGTCAATTATAGTTAATTTTGGAACGTTTGACTACATTCTTATACATACCTTATACATACACATATATATATATTAAAGTGTTAATTCATAGTTTTGATCGAAATAAAATTTCATTACTGGGGCACTTCAACAAAACACTTTTCTTAAACATGTTGAAGATTTTTATTTGCTTATTGAGATAACAAATAACCAATAATTACATAATGTACCATGATTCGTCTTCCGGAAAATGGCTACATATCTTCGCGTTTCACATCCCCCAGACCCCAAAACCACCGTCAGTTCAAAGGGTTATAGACACACACACATATATATATATATATATATATATATATATATATATATATTTAGAGAGAGAGAGAGATCTGAATTTAAGAGAGCATTAAAAGATTTAAATGGCAGAAAGGCTCCTGGAATAGACGGAATACCTGTAGAATTACTGCGCAGTGCAGGTGAGGAAGCGATTGATACAAACTGGTGTGTAATATTTATGAAAAAGGGGAATTTCTGTCAGACTTCAAAAAAAGTGTTATAGTCATGATACCAAAGAAAGCACGGGCAGATAAATGTGAAGAATACAGAACAATTAGTTTAACTAGTCACGCATCAAAAATCTTAACTAGAATTCTATACAGAAGAATTGAGAGGAGAGTGGAAGAAGTGTTAGGAGAAGACAAATTTGGTTTCAGGAAAAGTATAGGGACAAGGGAAGCAATTTTAGGCCTCAGATTAATAGTAGAAGGAAGATTAAAGAAAAACAAACCGACATACTTGGCGTTTATAGACCTACAAAAGGCATTCGATAACGCAGACTGGAATAAAATGTTCAGCATTTTAAAAAATTAGGGTTCAAATACAGAGATAAGAACAATTGCTAACATGTACAGGAACCAAACAGCAACAGTAATAATTGAAGAACATAAGAAAGAAGCCGTAATAAGAAAGGGAGTCCGACAAGGATGTTCCCTATCTCCGTTACTTTTTAATCATTATATGGAGCTACCAGTAATTGATGTTAAAGAACAATTTAGATTGGGAGTAACAGTAGAAGGTGAAAAGATAGAGAGGCTACGATTTGCTGATGATATAGTAATACTAGCCGAGAATAAAAAGGATTTAAAAGAAACAGTGAACGGCATAGATGAAGTCCTACCCAAGAACTATCGCATGAAAATAAACAAGAACAAAACTAAAGTAATGAAATGTAGTAGAAGTAACAAAGATGGACCACTGAATGTGAATAGGAGGAGAAAAGTTTATGGAGGTAGAAGAATTTTGTTATTTGGGAAGTAGAATTACTAAAGATGGACGAAGCAGGAGCGATATAAAATGCCGAATAGCACAAGCTAAACGAGCCTTCAGTAAGAAATATAATTTGTTTACATCAAAAATTAATTTAAATGTCCGGAAAAGATTTTTGAAAGTATATGTTTGGAGTGTCGCTTTATATGGAAGTGAAACTTGGACGATCGGAGTATCTGAGAAGAAAAGATTAGAAGCTTTTGAAATGCGGTGCTATAGGAGAATGTTAAAAATCAGATGGGTGGATAAAGTGACAAATGAAAAGGTATTTCGGCAAATAGATGAAGAAAGAAGCATTTGGAAAAATATAGAAGAGACAGACTTATAGGTCATAATACTAAGGTATCCTGGAATAGTCGCTTTAATATTGGAAGGACAGGTAGAAGGAAAAAATTGTGTAGGCAGGCCACGTTTGGAATATGTAAAGCAAATTGTTGGGGATGTAGGATGTAGAGGGTATACTGAAATGAAACGACTAGCACTAGATAGGTAATCTTGAAGAGCTGCATCAAACCAGTCAAATGACTGAAGATAAAAAAAATATATATATATATATACATTTCACTTTGTTGTGGACACGATAACTGCCGTAATTTTGAGCCAGTCACTTTTAAATTGACACATAAAATATAACGACCCAAAATATCGGTCAAGTTCGTTAACCGATAAAATCGGACCATGCGGGTGGAAATGGAGGGGCTTTTTAGAAAAAAAAATCGCTATAATTTCTGAAGTAAAATATCGAATTCATTTAAAGTTCCTACTATTCTTTACAAGGGCCTAAAACTTATCTAAATAAAGTTTTTGATATCTCCAAAATCGTTGGCCCAGGCACTGAAAAAAATGAGCTTTCGAAGACAAAAAAATTCATACCTCCCTTAATAGGAACAGTATCGAATCGGTTAAAGTGGCCGTTAGTCCTCTAAATATTACCTAAAAACTTTTGTCTGAAACAATGTTTGAGACCAACCCTTACGGCAAGGGAAGAACAAAATGTTACTGGACTTTTAAGAAGATTTATCTTGTGTGCTAAACATGTGAAATATTTTTCACATTCAACCGTTATCGTATTAAATAAATTTCTTAACTTAAGGTGGAAATCTTCTTTATCCCCTACATAGCATCGGGAAATCTACCTCCGCCTTCCGGCATGCCGAAAGAATTTTTTTTTAATTTAATATTCATTCCTTTCATCAAAAAATTATTTTTATATATATATATATATATATATATATATATATATATATATATTTTATCTACATTTTGCTTTAGAAAATAAAGTAATAGAAGGTTTTTGCATCTGTGTTTTCTACAACGATAGACCTTCAAAACAACGTAAAAATCTTTTTATCCATCCTACTCCAACGGTCTCTGGTAAAACGAGAAATATTTTTAAAAACGAAGGTAAATTTAAATCATCTCACAAGTGTTCCATTGCGTTTAAAATATAAAAATACATTGCAAAATGTCAATAAATCCTTAACATTTAAAATTTTAAAATATGTATATTTTATATGTACAGATACCACATCATCATTATCATACGGTTATTTGCCCTTAAGCAGGTGCTTGTGCCTTTTCTTTTCCCGTTCTACTCCGTTTCTACTTTAATCTTTTTAGTTCCAGATAGTTTCATTTCCTTTTAGAATATCTGTGAATATAAATAATGCATCTGTGAATTCCTGTTAAAACGGAACGAAATCGAACCGTTTTTGAAACGGCTCATTACGAGTGATGAGAAATGGATCGCGTACGACAATAATGTACGGAAAATATCGTGGTCGAAGCGAGATTGGTAACCTTGCAAACTTCAAACCGTCATAAACTAGCTAACGGTGGCAAAGACGGGATTGTCGCCAAGAAAAATGAAGCTGTGTGTGCGGTAACACCGGAAAGGAATTGTTCACTACGAGCTGACTTCTTTCATAACTGTCCTTTTATCTGTTTAGCCTACGGAACCGCCGTAAGGTATTACTTCAGAGGATGATATTTACAAATGTAAATTAAGTGTAGTCTTGTACAGTCTCAGGTCGACCGTACCTTAGACGTACAGTTAATTGAAACCCGACCACCAAAGAACACCGGTATCCACGAGATACTGCCGCCCGGTGAAACGATCGATTCTAACCTTTAGGTCAACACCAAACGATCGAACTAAAGCGACCAGAATCGGTCGATAAGAAAGCCGTCGTCTTTTATCACGACGACGCTTGACACCACAAATAATTTTAGTGACCGTCGAAAATCGAGAGATCTTGGCAAGGAAGTTTCAATACGACCACCGTTTAGTACCGACCTTGCTTTTATTAAACTAAAATTAACTTTTAGTTTCTACTGCCTAAAGGCTTTATGAAGTATGAAGCTGACTTAATACGGTTTTTCGATTGGAAAACAAACAAGTTTAAGTGACGGCTTATGACTTTTTCAAAAATGGAAAAAAGCGGTCGATGAAACGTCACATGTTTACTCGTAGTTTAATAAACATTATTAGAAAAACGTATACAAAAAAAATATTCTACTTTTGGATTAAAATACGAAGAAATATTGTCCCCAAAACTATACGACCGTCTAAATTTAAGAAAGGATTATTAAAAATGTAGAAATATTATACCGAGGAATTATTTCTAAAATTTATAGAAAATTAACTTTTTTCAGAAGAGAATTATTTTTACTAAAACAATTTACGTATACAGGTATACGAGTATATAAACCGTGCGCAGAATTTATACTATTTACACGGTTACAGAACATTAAGAGCGAAGAAATATCAAGATAACGTTTAAACAAGGTCAACATTTCTCATTTATTATGAACCGAAACAGCGTTCAGTAAGCTACACCGTACCTGCAACATTCATGAAATTTAATTTAACGTATTAATTTAATTTCATTAAATAGTATATTTGCTTTATCCTAATTAGGCTAATTGAAATAATATATCCGAATGATAAATTAATTTATATAATTCAGAAAAAAGAAACGGATATAAATAAAACAAATTAGGTAACGTTTCACGAATATGTTTGATAACAGGAAATTATTAATGTTAGAGATACTTAAAGCTACGCATTTCGACATACATACAACGTCAGTCGATAAAATTTATAACGTGTATAAAAAATATATATCGCATTTTTTTATCGGGTTTTCCATTAAATAATTTTTTTTCTTACATTTCCTTAATTTTTTTTTATAGTAAATAACCGAATAGTACTATACTGTTGCACACATCAAACTACAACGAAATGTAGAAATATTTCATATAAGAATATTAAATCAGACTACACTTTGTGTATATAAAACGTGTATCCAATTATACTATTATAAATAAATAATTTATAAAAAAATTTAGTAACATGAAATGATGGGGAATCATTCTAAAAACTAACGAATTCATATACGATAATTTTTTTTGTCTTTTTTACTTCCTTGTACGAAATAAAGGAAGTATTGTAATCGGGAAAGATTTCGGTTTTAAGATTTCGACGGAAACATCCGTTTTGATCATCCCTGAATCCATTTTGACAGTTTCATCGTGACGTCACTACTTATGTACGTTTCTATCTCGCAAAACTAAAACAACGATTAGCCGTAGAATGTGGAAATTTTGGATTTAGGACTGTTGTAAGATCTAGTTACGCAACTCCCTTTTGTTTGCAATCGATTGGACCAAATGTATCCGAAAAAGTACAAAATCCAAAAGATTTGGATTTTGGAAGACTTTTACTTAACTGTTGTAATAAGCCCTGATAGAGAGCTTTTCATCGATATAATCGATGTGTCTAATATCGATGCAATCTAATATCATAAGTGGTACTTATTTTCACTGGTTTCAGAGTTACAGTCAAATAAAATTAAATTAATGAAATAAATTATTTTAATAAAATATTTGGGTCTTACAAGGGGAAGGCACATCGGTTCGAATTCGACTTCATACATAAGTTTTTTTAACTTTTTTTATAAATTTAAATATATTGATTATTAAACTCCGATTGTAAAATAAGGTTTATTGTAAATATTAATTCAATAATTACAATAAAAAAAATTAGAAGTTAATAGTGAAATAAAATTTTTATGTTATTTTTATTTTAATTCAAAATTGTTTACAAAGAATTATTAATAAATCAACTATCGAAAAAAAAAAGTTAAAAAAAATAATATATACATATGAAGCTTTAGCAGTTAATGATGTTAAAGAACAATTTAGATTCGGAGTAACAGTACAAGGTGAAAAGATAAAGATGCTACGATTTGTTGATGATATAGTAATTCTAGCCGACAGTAAAAAGGATTTAGAAGAAACAATGAACGGCATAGATGAAGTCCTACGCAAGAACTATCGCATGAAAATAAACAAGAACAAAACAAAAGTAATGAAATGTAGTAGAAGTAACAAAGATGGACCACTGAATGTGAAAATAGGAGGAGAAAAGATTATGGAGGTAGAAGAATTTTGTTATTTGGGAAGTAGAATTACTAAAGATGGACGAAGCTGGAGCGATATAAAATGCCCAATAGCACAAGCGAAACGAGCCTTCAGTAAGAAATATAATTTGTTTACATCCAAAATTAATTTAAATGTCAGGAAAAGATTTTTGAAAGTGTATGTTTGGAGTGTCGCTTTATATGGAAGTGAAACTTGAACGATCGGAGTAACTGAGAAGAAAAGATTAGAAGCTTTTGAAATGAGGTGCTATAGGAGAATGTTAAAAATCAGATGGGTGAATAAAGTGACAAATGAAGAGGTATTGCGGTAAATAGATGAAGAAAGAAGCATTTGGAAAAATATAGTTAAAAGAAGAGACAGACTTATAGGCCGCATACTAAGGCATCCTGGAATAGTCGCTTTAATATTGGAAGGACAGGTAGAAGGGAAAAATTGTGTAGGCAGGCCACGTTTGGAATATGTAAAACAAATTGTTAGGGATGTAGGATGTAGAGGGTATACTGAAATAAAACGACTAGCACTAGATAGGAAATCTTGGAGAGCTGCATCAAACCAGTCAAATGACTGAAGACAAAAAAAAAGGAGCTTTAGGAATCAACTCATTCATCTAGATCAAAAAATATTTTATACGTTCATACGTAGGTATTGCACTGCTTTTTGTTTTATATGTTAAGATTGACCGAACCGATTTTCTTCATTCAGCTCAAATATTTTATACATGAGGGCCGATATATTAGTTTTATTTTCAAAATCCGTTTAGTTGATGGGAGATATTGCAAAAATAAATTTTCGTTTTTTTTCAATGGCGTTTTAGAGAAAAATTTTCTACCTACAATGCATATATAATACAATTTGTTTTTCAAAATCAACCCCTACCTCTTAAAATTGTATATAAATTTTATAGGTAGATTTCTTACGAAATCTGTAATTACAATAATTACTATTAATCTCTATTACTATTAAAATCTATAATTACAATTGGTAGATTTCTTACGAAATCTACCTATTCTAATGGATACCATGATTCGAATTCCGGAAATTTTTGACGTATCTTCGCGTTTCACATCCCCTGGACCACAAAACCATAGTCAGCTCAAACGTGAATATATATATATATATATATATATATATATATATATATATATATATATATATATATTCACGATATACGATATAGTAATATATATATATATATATTACTTCCTTTTGGATACGATAACTGCCGTAATTTTGCGTCAATCACTTTCAAATTGATACATAAAATGTAATGACGCAAAATCTCGGTCGAGTTTGTTAATGGGAAAAATCGTGGACCATCGGGGTGGAAATAGGAGGCTTTTTCGAAAAAAGAAAATACCGCTATAACTTTCTTACTAAGTAAAATATCGAATTCGTTTAAAGTTTCTACTGTTCTTTGGATAAGGGCTTAACATTTATTTAAGTAAAGTTTTTGATATCACCAACCGTTGACCCAGGGGGTGGAAAAATGTGTTTTCTATGACAAAAAAAAATCATACCTCCCTTAATAGACACAGTATCGAATCGATTTAAACTAGTCGTTAGTCCGCTAAATGATACCTAAAACTTTTGGCTGTAACTATTTTTGGTACGACTAACCTTTATGGCAAGGGATGACCAAAATTTTGCTGGAATTGTAAGACGATGGGGCTTGTCGTATGCTAAATATGTGACATATTTTTCACGTGCAACCATTATCGTAATAATTAAATTTGAAGATTTTCTTAACTTTAAGATGGAAACATTTTTTATCCCCTATTTAACACCGGCGAAATCTACCTCTGCCTTTTGGCGTGCCGAAAGGGATTTTTTTTGCTCGATCTCCCAAACGATCTCCCATCGTTTTTTATACTTTAAAAAAATTGTTTGGTATTTTATAGGGCTATCAATTTTGTCTACAATTTTTAAAATTATAACCCCGGACCTTTAACGTAGAAAAGTTTTTTGAAAATTTTTACGTTCTTCTTTTAGTCTTTATTGATAACGATGTTAGATTTACAGAAATTTTTACTCAAGCAAATTTTTTAATCTTAACCTACACAAATATTTTTAGAGAAAATTATTTAAAATTTATTCCATACCTCTAAAAAATATACTGTTTTTTTTTTTTTTTTTTTTGACTTTTTATTTAGATAATAAATTATTTTTAAATACTTATTCTTAAAAAAAAAAATTAAAGTAATGAAAATGAAGTATTACTTTTTTTTTAAATCGTTGATTTTACTTTCATTTGGATCTTTTTCTAAATATTTTAAGTAAAAGTTAATTCGAGTTAAATTACAAATTAAAAAAAGTTCACTTCAAAAAATCCTTTACTTTAAATATATGCAACAAAATGATTTTATAATGTGCCACATTTATTCGATATTTGATTTTCTTTTCAATTAAATTTAAAATAAGTCTTGATTTAATATTATGTTAATTAAAATTAGATGTATTGATAAGAAATTAAAAAAAAATCTATCATAAATTATATCTATTCTTGGATATTTTAAAATTTATTTATTTTTTTAAATTACTAAAGTTGACTATCCAAGCAAACAGTAATACTAAAGAACTACGTAACTTTTTTTTCAACATAAATTAAACCGATTTTAAAGATATAACGAATGAAAAAATTTTCAAAATTTTCCATTTTATAAAAATTATATGGATCTTAATGCTTTCTATTTCTAATTTTACGTTAATAATAATTTGTTTATTTTACAACTTATTTCCTCAGTTTCCCTTGATTGTTCCATTCAAATATTGAAGACTTATTACTTCCTTGTACGAAATAAAGGAAGTATTGTGATCGCGATATATTTTAGTTTTCATATTTCAACGGAAATATCAATTTTGACCATCGCTGAATTCAATTTGACTAATTTTGGCGTAACGTTTGTGCGTACGTTTGTGCGTATGTATCACGCATAACTCGGTAACAATTAGCCATAGGATGTTAAAATTTTGGATTTAGCATTGCTGTGACACCTAGTTGTGCCCTTCTTCTTTGTTGATCGCAATCGAAATTAAAATCAAAATTTTAATTAATGAAATATTTATATCTTAAAGGGAAGGCACATCGGCTAGAATTAGACCATCAGCTGTGTTTTGTTTCTTTTTTTTCTTTTTACTTTTTTTATTTAAATAAATTGATACCATAATTAATAACCTGTCATTGTAAAAAAAAAAATTACAATAAATAATTCAATAACAAAAAAAAAAATTTTTTTTAAATAATTAGTGAAAAAAAAATGTTATGTACTTTTAAAAATTTGGTGAAACATTTGGTTATTTAATATTAATTGAAAATTACAATTTTAGAATCGTATTATTTTTGGATTTTCTAGTTTAATTTTATTCAGTTATTCTGGCTGGAATTTCTGTTTAATTTTATCTACATTAAAGTTGACTACAGAGTGACAGAATAATAGACCCTCACAAGAACAACATATACACTGAGGCATACAAGCCCGATCTTTAATAAATTGCAAAAAATTCTTTTCTTTTAGTTCATTACTCCTCTGATATTGTCGGACAATATTCTCCCTAAGTCGGAGTTGATCATCATTTCGTTTATTTGTTTTTTGTTGTAAATCATTTAATCGCTCTTTGGTTTGATATAATTCTTCTGATCTTAATTTGTGTACACGTTTCTCTCTAGATTTCAAATTTCTTTCTCTTTATATTCATCATCTTCTCCTAATTTTTCTTATTCTTCCCGTATTCTAAACATTTTCTTCCCCTTCATATTCATTTTCTTCCTCTTTTTTTGAGATATATTTCTTCATGTTATCTTTCTTCTTTTTCTTGTATGATTGTTTCTTTTTTTCATTTTTGATTATTCATCTATTAATCCAGTAGTAAAATTGAATATTTTATACTGTAAGGTCGAAATAAGCATTTGTAACCGGTATACAGGAGTTCACTAAACGGAATAGTTTAATTATTATTAACTTTTATTTATACGACACACCAGAAGTCCGAAACTTTTGTTAATCAGCAACTCACGAAGGTAAGAATAATACTGATCTAGTAATACGAGTAATAAAGGGACTTTTACTCAATCCTAATATTTCATGTAAGATTGTTGAATTAATAATTGTATAAATATTTGATATTAATAACTGATATTTTAGAAATTGTGTAACTGTCCACTTTATTAAAGGATTGGAGGATCGTATCTCACTTTCAAATGAAATAAATTTATATGAAGTGCAGTAAAAATGTGTGTATGTAAATTAACAGGTGTACAAGGAAGTCATATGGTGTCCACATCAGATTTTTTAATGTATTATATTGTTAACAACCTAACTGAATAAAATACTTATCATTTCCTTAGAAAGCTTGGTGTCGTTTTACCGACAGGTAAAGGAAATTTACCGATATAGAATCCTGTGGAATTCTATATTCCAACATACTACGTGTAATACTCTCGTATCAGGTCACTTTCAATTGCACGGTCAGACTAGTGACATACGTAAATCCACGTCATGTAAAACAGGAAGAATAATCGTGCTTTAATTTTTAAGGGCAACTCATATAAGTGGTTTGGGATGAAAATAAATTCTGTTACTATATAGCCTACCCTGTGATGAATAAAAATAATTTTGTAGGACTGAACACCACCTTTATTTCCTTGAGAGCTGCTTATTACAATTTTTTTTTTTTTTTTTGAGATTACGGACAGATGTTACGATCATTAGCCCTGATAGAAATTTGTAGCGTATGGAAATGCCATGCCTAACCGGGATTCGAACTCGGGATCTCCGGATGAAAGGCAGAAACGTTACCGTTTCGGCACTTTAAACTACTACTACTAAATTTATATAATACGGCTGAAATTATTATTTTTTTATTCTTCAGTATCGCTATAATATGACAATTGTTCAATAATCTTTTGCAGAAAAATTATTCCTTATTAGATGCAATGAAACTACTAATATCACTTTTCAACAGAATTCTCTGCTGCATTTAGGCACTTAACACAATCTTTCTGTGAGATTTTTTATTCCAGTAGTAAAGAATGTTCATCTTTTCATTTGACCCGTTCTTAACCGGCATTCTTAACTCGTTCATTTTTGCCACAAAAAACTCTGAGAAACGAAGAAAAACTAACGGTTCGAAATCGGGATTTTAAGACGGGTATGGAAATGTCGCCTCCCTACCAAATTTTTAATTAGAAAACAAAACTTTCTGTAATATAAATAAAACTGTTTTTAAAAAAATGATACGGATATCAAAAAAGGTAAGACACATGTCTATTATCAAAATCTGTTATTAATTTAGAATTTTTTTAATAAAATTCTGTAATTTTATATAAAATTGTAATTTTTTCTTGATTAATTTTTCCTATGGAAGTAAGGAAAGCCATAAAATCAAAACTCTTTATTCGAAATTGGTGAATCTTAAATTATATTTCGTTATCGTGCTATATTTTGCCGGCATTTTTTAAAGTATTTTAATTTCATACGTACACTTTAAACCGTCCTACATTTTAAAATTTAATCTATCAAAGCTATCGTATTAGATTTTCCATTTTATTATTTTTATTATATCTTTCTCGTTCAATTTATTTTTACCAACACTGTTGTAATTGGATTTTCCCTGTGCTTCATTCAATTATGTGTATCAACCTGTAAAATATATATATTTTTTTTAATTAATTAAAAATATCAGTGAATATTTTTATTATTTTTAACAAGTCATTTATTTGGCTTCAAATCATAGTTTGTGTTTAATCTCTTAAAAGAGGATATTTGTCCCGATTAGATAGTTTTAATAATAAAATTGAATTAACTATTTAATTAAATGTTGTAATAAATAAACGAATTTAAAATAATATTCCATTATCTTCTTTCTCGAACGATTATCTAAACGTTTGTTCTTATACATAATTTTTGATTAACCGATTAAAGATGCTTTTTAAATGGATCTATTTATTACGTATAATTAATTAATTGTATTTTAAATTATCAATCGATGAAAATAAATACATTACTGTGAAAAAATTCAAAAAAGTACGTAAATAATTTAAGTTAAGAATTAATATAGAATATTTATATTTATAAATATATTTTTCAACGTAGAAAAATTATACGTTAGATGAAACGATTTCTGTTGAATTTTAACAATCGGGCGGTAATAAACGGACGCCTACAGAACAAAATTTGAGGTTTTCTAGCTATAACGTTTTTTCTTTTTTTGTTGTTTAACCTCCGGGACACCTTTAGGTATTACTTCAGAGGATGAGATGAATGACAATTTTTGTAGCGTGTGAAAATGCCATGCCTGACCTGGATTCAAACCCAGGACCTCAGGATGAAAGGCCGAGATGCTACCATTCGCGCCACTGTAGCCGGTAGCTATAACTTATAACAAAATATTAATTGTAGTAAGAGAAAATGTTATAAACAATGTACTAGGCTTTGAAAATATTTAATATAATTTAGTTAAATTATCGTTTAACTTAATTTCAAAAAGTTTAATTAATAAAAGAGTAAACAAGTACAAACCAGCGAGATAAGGAAACTAAGAATGACAACTGGACCGAGGAAAACGAACAACGAACTCTACAGCAAAACAGATAGACTTAAAAACGCCAAACTTAAACAAAGAATAGTCTTTTATGGATATTTCGTAGGATTAAGCTCTAACAGACTATCCGAGTAAATTCTTCACAAACGTAATACAAAAAATACTGATGATCAGTCGGTTCAAACAAATCGAAGATGATCTCAGAATTACAGGAATAAAGCGTACGCGCATAGAAACAGAAACATATATAGAAAAAAGTACAAGAATATGAACGGATCCAAAAAGGAAAGAATTAGTGTAGTAATAAGAAACGGTCAATAGAGGGAGACAAACAACACGGCTTAAAAATGAAGGAGAGTTGGAAAAATAACAGATCGACCAGAAATTAACGATTAAATGAGGTCCTACAGTGACTGGTAACCAACCAAGAGTAGATTGTTAAGTGACTTGTTAGGGTAAAAAGAAATCAGAGGAGAAATCTGAAAAAACGATAGAATTGTTTTAATATCCTTCAAAACAAAATAAAATAAAATTATTTTTCCCTCTCTTCTTACTTTTAATAAAATTTTTATTCCGCTAAATATAAAAAAATTTCATTAATCGATAATCGTAAAATATAAAGACAGAAAACATTTAGTTTTACATTATTGTGCTGTTTGATAATAAATTATTTATCGATTTAACTTTTGTTTATTTTGAAAAAAAAAGAATTAAAAAATAAACAAGAAGTACCGTAAAATTAAAGGTGAAATTAGGAAAGCGCAAAAGAATCGATCGAAAAGGAAAGATGATGATAAAAAAATTATTTAAAGAGATGAAAGAACAATAAAAAAATCAGCAAGCGACTGAAAAAAGAGATGAAGAGGAGATTAGGTAAAACACGGAAATAAATGGAAGAAGTAATTGTAAAAACACGAAGAAGATAAATTTAAAAAAGATGGAATCGAAGACGAAAACAAACAAATAAAACTTAAAAAAGAAGAAGAAATAAACGAAAGATAAAGAACGGAATGAAGACGAAGAAGAAAAGAAATTAAAAATAACAAGAGAAGAGGAAAATAGAAACCGATGAAAAAACAACTTATAGGAGGAGAAACAAATAAAAAATAAAATATAAGAAAGAGTAGAAAACAAATGTAAAGAACTGTAAGGATAAGAAGAAGAAAAATAAGAAACAGAAAAGAATAAAATATAAGGACAAAAAGAAGAAACATAAGAAAGCAAAAGAAACTGGAGGAAATTATTTCAACTAACAGTCGAATTATTAATAATCCAAAGACGAATAAGCTAAAGAAAAGAATGAAAAAAAAGCTTATAAGAGATTAAGAAGAGAAAATTTAAAAAAATGTCAAATAAAATGATTCTAGGTGAAGACAAAGGAATAAAAGAAAGTAAAGAAAGAAAATTATCAAAAGATGAAAAAGATAAATATAATACTAAGAAAAAGTATATGCAGAAAGATAAAGGAAGAATTTACGGTTCTAGAACCCAAAAAGGCCACAGACTGAGATCAAATAAAATTGAAGGCCTGGAATTAACAATAAGAAAATAACGACTAAAATTCTACGGACACAAACCAATCAAGGCTAAACAAATATATATCTTCAATAAACTGTGGAATTATAAAGGTCAACAGATGAAAGAATAAGAGCTCAAAATTTCACATTATAGAAAATAATTAAACGTTGTCGAAAAGAATATAGAAAGAAAATTTTTGAATTAAATATTCCTATAGGTGAAAAGAAAAACTCAACAGACTAAAAAAAAAGAACTTCTGCAAAAAAAAGAAAAAGCTGCATGAAATTATAATTGCATGGTACATGAAGGCCTAACCGAGGAGAGAAAAAGAATATTCGAAGGTAAAGAAAATGTATATTTTACCCTTCTTTGAGTAAGTATTTATTTTTCCTATAAACACGTACCGTATAATAAATTCATAAAAAAATTATTATTAATTTTTAATTTTTTCCGTTTTTTCCTTCTAATTTTTTTGAAATTTTATTTTGTATTTCTTATATAATTTTTATTCATTTCTTTCTTTTTTTGTACATCTGGTGAACGTAACAGTGTGTAGAAGCAGATATATATATATTAAACCGTTTTATTAAATTCACTTTTCTTCCGCTACTAAAATTAAAACGTCAGAATTTACATTAACTTTTTAAACGCTTTTTTTCCATTTAATATTATTTAAAACGTTTTAAATCGGCAACTTAATACTGTCCAAAAAAAAAAATTGAAACAATAAATTGTTTAATTTATTAAAAAATTGAAGAGAATTATTTAGATGAAAAATATATATAAAACAAATTACAAAATTTAATAACCTTAAGATACTAGGAAAACGTTTCTTCAATCGATCAACGTCATGCTTTTTTTGTTACCGTACATATATCTGTAATACATAAACGCGGTATAATAAAATAAAACGTCTTTGTAATTTGCTAAACATCACAATTACTTGCATTAAGTTTGCGACTTAGTTTAAGATGTAAATAAATTAGTAATTATTAATCTCTTGACATTTTATAATTAGTAACACAGTTCATTTTACACTTAGTGCAATATGCAGGGTGATATTAAAGTACGGAAACGGCTACAAAACAAAAATTTCAAAACAAAAGGAAATACTAGGGCTACATAATTACAAAATTACTATTCCATGATCCGCCGTTTTGGATCCCCCAAATTGAAAAAGATTTTTATTTTTAAGTAGGAACATGCGGTACATGATTCGATGTAAAATTTTACTAGAAAAAAGATGTTAAAACAATTTTTCCACAGATGGCATTCGTTTTCCGGTTATAAGCAATCGATTTTTTTAAAACGGAAAATTCCCGGTAATAATAAAACGAGGTAAAACGACTGTTGATAATAAATTTAAAAAAAACAACTTTTCAAAAAATACAAAGATTAATTGTAAAGATTCTTACATTTTAAATGTAACGGGTAACTCGGAATATGAATTGAAATTAATTTTTGTTTTTCAATTAAAAAAATATTATTTTTTCTTACTACAGTAGGGGTAAAAGGTTTTTTACGGTACAGTCTGAAGGCCCTATTAATGTACAAAATATAAATGCAACAAACTCCTATACCACTTTTTTTTTAAGCAAAATATAGCTAAAATATACATACTTATATCGTATAAATAATTCAATTTTGGGGAGGGGAAAATATGAAAACATTTTGGGTTTTGTTAATTTATAATCTCGATAAAAAATCTTTTATGAAACATTTTTTGCTTAGGTTCCCCGGTAAAAATTTGAAATTATATTTCGACCAAAGCACCCAATCCTTTGACCCTTTTCTCCAATCTTCGAAAAAATTTAATACATTTTTCTCTCCGGAGGTAATACCGGTCTACAAAGTTTAAAGAAAATCGGGTAACGGGATCCAGAATTATAACACCAAATACAGGACATATACATAAGTACATAAACACAAACGTCCGTCTGAAAAAAAAATTTTGGATTTGGCCGTTGGAATAAACGATTTTTTTGCAGATTATTTACAGCTAGTGAACCCGAAAATGCTTCGCTATTGCCAGAATGTTTACCGCAGTTCAAACCTCACCAAACTCACTACTAGACACATGATAAAAAAAACGTATAAATAAGTAACAAAATACTTATTTTACTAAATTTAATGTCATTAGTATATATCGTGAGATATAATCTACATCGATCAAGTCTATGTAAATATCGACTTCCCCAGACTGTTATTATTTATTATGGAACTAATAACATGTAAACACTATCGGGAAAAACAATAAATTGTGAAATTTTCAGCAAAATGGGAGCAGTAGTTTTTGAGTTATTAGCGCACACACAAAACGAAGATTTTCTTCTAAAAGAAGAAGAGGATTTACGTTTGTTCGGAAAATTTATTCGATCAATCGCAACTAAATTTTTACCCACGTTTCTCGGCATAGCTGAGAAGGTTTATTAATATATTTCATCTCAAAGAATCTGTAAAACATACATATATAGCAGTGGAGATTTGCCGGTCGAAACACAAACTTTAATGAATTGTGAACTACGAGTCTCTGTTTGTATCACTGTACGAGCTGAGTTCGAACTGCACGAATCGAATCGGCCAAATAAATAATATTACATAAATAATAGAATTATATTTATGTTAACTAAAATAATATTAAATAAATTTAAAAACTTCTTGTTTAACAATAACGGGCTCACCGTGGGGACTAAGTGTGAAGCTAGAGCGGTGAGGTATGCGAGCACCTGGTGGGAGACTAGACCGATCATCACCATCAACCGGTAACAAACCGGGTGCCCTTGGGGCCCTCTTTTGGCAGGTGCAACCAAGTGATCTTATAACATCTCTTAAAACCATCGTCTGATTTTCAAAATTCTAACGAGGTGCTTGTTAATAAGTTGAATGCTAACTTTTGCACGCATCAGGTACACTCACTCACACTCACACTCACACACACACACACACACACTACACCCCCCACACACACATACATTTATATGTATATACGAGGGTTATTTTTTTCAAGGTCCGATCGGTCACGAAATTAAAACCACACTGAAAATAAAAAAAAAAAAATTATTTGTAACAAGTACTATTTCTCTACATAGTCGCCAATCCGATTTAGAGATTTGTCGTAGCGTGGTACCAACTTTCCAATACCCTCGTCATAGAACGGAGTCGCCTTTGTTTTTAGCCATGTTTCTACGCTGGTCTGCAGCTCGATGTATGTGCCAAAATGTTGTTCTCCTAGCCAGTGTTTCATGTGAGCAAATAGATGAAAATCGGATGGAGCCAAGTCCGGGCTGTATGGTGGGTGATCAAACACTTTCCAAGGTGACACTCTTCCTTCCCTGACCGCCTGCATCATGAACATCTGTATGTCCTGCTTTAAAGTTCCTGCACCATTGTCGCACTTTCTGTCACTCATTGTAGTTTCACCGTACACATTACTTATTCGTCGATGAATTTCAACTGCATTACACCCCTCAGCCTGAAGAAATCGAATTACCGCACGCACTTCACACTTGGCGGGAGATGCTATTGTTATAGACATGTTTACGTGCTAGCTGCATGTTCAGAACTAAACGAAGTGACGCGGCGTGATTGAATGCCATACTAGAGACGCTGAGCAACACATATGCGCAAATGTTCATCCGATTTTGGCGCGGGTTTTTATTTTTCGACCGATCGGACCTTGAAAAAAATAACCCTCGTATATACAAAACGTTTGTCTGTTTTTTGTTATCGCATCACGCAAGAACCAACATACCGACTACTTTCAAACTTGCAGGATACATTTTTGTTAGACCAGGGAATGTTTTAAGCCATTTTCCGAAGCTATAAATCCCTTAAAGATTAAGATATTAAAAGTATACATTATTTCTTCGCCATCGAGGAGGGTGAAGTTGAGAATTAAAAATAATCGTTAATGAAAAAAAAGATTAATCCTCTTCCTTCATCGTTTTATTTTTACCACTAAGGCAAAGAAATAAGTTTTCGTCGTCAAAGGTGGGTGTACTATTATTACCGGAGCTACTATTATTCTACGTTTTGTAATGTAATTTCTTTTTCGAGTTTATATTCAGCCTGAATACTACAATAATTTATCAGTATTATTCTTACAAGCATGAGCATAACGTACAGTGTAAGGATCCAGTGGTTGGAGCCTTCTGGGTAGATGGGAATGGTGACCGAAGCAAGCTCTGCGGGTATCCGTGGTGCCGGTCCCCGGCAAATTGCGAATGGCGAGCGATGCGAGATCTCCGACTATGGGCTAGGCCCTTTGGCCACGGGAAGCCTCGAGGAGCTCCTAATTTGGCTCCGGAATTCGCTTCGGCTGACCTGAGCCCTGAGGGTCCAGCTTCTGGCTAGACGAGCCGACTTGTAGATTTATTTAAATCTTTTTTCTTTTTTTTCAAAATAGAAACACGACTAATTTATTTTAGATTTCTTTTTTCACCAATTTACATACTTTCCCTTTATACGAAAATAGCATATCGCTATAACCTGGAAAGTAATTACAAGAAAATAATTCACAATTCAGATGACACTAATGAAAAATATTTTAAAAAGATGTTTGCGTTCATTTTGAATAAGATGAAGAAAAATTACGTTTTTTTAATTAGAATTACCTAAAAATTCATCGTGATAGTAATATTTTTTTCTGGAAAAGTAAATCTAAACGCTTCAGTAATTTAATGAAAATATCAACCAAAGCGTAATTCCTATAAGGTTCTTTCTCATAAACCAAAGTTTCGTGTTGAATTATACAAAAACAGTTCCGTTTTCTGGTTTGATTGGGATCGGATGTTGTTTTTACTTCCTTGTACGATGTAAAAGAAGTATTGTGATCGCTAAAAATTACGGTTTTCAGATTTCAACGGAAGTATCCATTTTGATAATCCCTGAATCCATTTTGACTAGTTTCGTCGTGACGTCTATACGTACGTATGTATCTCGCATAACTCAAAAACGATTAGCAGTACGATGTTGAAATTTTGGATTTAGGACTAGTGTAACATCTAGTTAGGCGACTTTCTTTTGGATTGCAATCGACTGGACTAAAAGTGTCCAAAAAAGCCCAAAATCAAAAAACTTGAATTTTGGACTTTTTTCTTAACTACAGTAATAAACCCTCATCGAGAGCTTTTCAACGATATATCAGTGGTACGTATTTTCATCGGCTCAAGAGTTAAAAGCAAATAAAACTTTAATTAATGAAATATTTGATCTTACACGAGGAAGGCACACCGGTGTCGAGTCCAACTTCATATACATAATTTTTTTTTTTTTTTTTAATTTAAATATTTTGTTTTATTAATAATTATTAAACTCAGATTGTAAAAAAAATGTTTGCAATAAATAATTATTCAATAAAAAAAAAAGAATGAAAAAGAATCAAAAGTTATTAATGAACTAAAATTTTATGTGTATATACTTATCATTTTTTTTAAAAATGTGTATATGTAATTTAATAGGCGTATAAGGAAGTAATGTGGTGTTCACATCAGATTTTCTTAAGAGTAAGTTACTGTTTTTTTTTTTTTAAATTGGTCTAATTAATGAATTCCAGATAACGATCTGATAGCCGATTTTTGTATTTTAAAACTCATTCTGATTTTTGAGGGAGCCCCGGTCTCCCTCTTAATCTTCCTTCTCCTTCTTAAGGAAATATATGTAAGATTAAATAAATATTTAATAACGAAGACAAAATTAACGTTTTATTAAATTGTTTCAAAACAAACCGGTTGGAAAATAACTTTTTAGATTTGTTTTAATAAAAACTTTAAATTTTTTCCAAAAATCCAAATCGGTTAAACGTAGAGGACTCGAATAAGGGAGAGACGGAAATAGCTTAAGGTTAAGTCCAGGAAGACGTACTGTTTGTTTGGCAGGGGGTCTCAACTATTATTATCGAACAAAGAGTTGCATACAACGATTCTGACCCTATATGGACCTACGAAATTCAGATGTACAGTACTACAAGCGAGAGTAACTTTCACATCGTTCAGCGATTTTGGAATAAGTTATTGAGAACTTAACAGAGGCGCCACGGGTTACAGAAAACACTGAGATACAATGTTTTCAGAGAGCGCCCAGCGTTCAAGACGAAATACAATGATTCAGTAAAGTACAAAATGAGACTGAACATCGTGCGAGCTGGTTCGCCGTTCGGGTAATAGCGAGAACATTCGGCGCTTAAAACGGCTGCACGTATTGCAGTTGTAGAGCTCTTCGAAATTTGGATTAATTTACTACACTGGGACCATTATACTTCGTCAAAATATCTCGTTTTGATTTAATCATTTTTTTTTCACTGTAATATTTATATTTTTTTTTTTTCCATTCCTTTCGTTTGGTGTTTTTGTAATTCCTTGAGTAACGGGTACACTTCGTGTTTTCTTTGTTTCCTTTATATGTTACGGACTTGATCGATGTTCTTCAAACTAATCGGTGTATTTAACTATTTATCTTTACTATATACTTGAGTGTATTGTATAAGATACGTATATATATATGCATACATGTGTGTGTGTATTTACAATTGCTAAAAGGTTTCGATGGAGACCTATCTTTACATGTCATTTGTATATTGTAATTAAAGTTTCTTACGGTTCCGGATTATTGGGGCCGATTTTAAAAAATAACTTTTGTGGGAAAAAATAATTAAATATTTCATATTTCAAATTAAAAATATTAAGTACATAATGCAGTAACTAAGTAAAGGGAGAAATATTAAATGCAGTTAGCGTTGTAAAATAAAATTTATTTTAAATAGTAGACAATTAAAAGATAGTGTGCTATAAAGGAAAAACGTGTAAGAGGAGAAGAGAACGATTCAATTAAATGGAGGAATTTAATGCTATTAACCTGATTGCTGTAATTAAGAATATTCGATACCTTCATCTAATAATCGAGTACAAAGAGGTAAAAGTGTGTGAAATTTGAAGCTGAATCTAATAAGAGACGGTTGTGATAAGTGTTTGGTCTGTTACAATAAAGAGAAAGAAAATTTTGTTAAGCATCATTGAAAAAGAATATTTTTTACCGTATATTTATAACATATTAACACGTAACTCTTGCGAGCTATAATTTTGAAAATTACAATCAATTAGTAATATTAATAAATATTTGTTTTTTTTTTGTACTCATCTATTACAAGAAAAACTTTCATAACTTCCATAAAACAACTTAAAAAGGTTGTAATTCTTATATATTATTTTTAATAATGGCACGTCAATCCAGATTAATTTTACAGGAAACTTTTATTTTGCTAGTAATAATGAGTTTCACAATTTAATATATATATATATATATATATATATATATATATATGATCACTGAAGAGAAAACATATAAAGTAAAAATAAAACTCGTTTAAAAACGTTCAATTAAAAATGACCTAACTGCTAGGTAACAGCGTATTGCACTCCCAATGATTGTTAGTCGGTGATTGAGCAATGATAAATATTGATGATATTTCTAAAACCTATTCTCACATCCTTATTACGTTGTCGTAGTATATGTTAGATTATTTTCCTTATATAAAAAAGCTTTGGCTCTGTAAAAAGAAACTTAAAAAAAAAGAAATGTAAAATCATTTCATCGCAAATATAATTTTAAATTTTCGTTTGAGTATAAAAAAAATAAACCTAAAAATGCTTTGTGAATGTGCATGTGCGTGCGCGCGCGTGTGTGTATGTATATATATATATATTTTTTTAAAGCTTTAAAATAACCAATAGATTTGTTTTCATCTTATATTAGTGTCCATACGAATTTCAATCCAATCAGCCAAATCGATGGGTAAATAAAATACGTATATTACTAATGAAACTTTTTCTGGCATACTGTGTAAATGTTCAAGGGTCGTTTGGAAAGTTCTTGGCCTGAAACAGAAATGGGACGTTCAAACGACTACGACATTTCATCAAGTTTAATCCTATCGTTGGCGTGCTGCCGGGTTTCAGACATGTGTGTTTTGTTGCTTGTTTGCTAATACAGGTTGTTTGTTAAATTAATATTATTTGAGAGAAGAAACTTAACGGTTCTTTCGTTAGAGGAACACATTTTTCTCGTTGAACGCGTCTTTCTTGAAGATGACAAGTATATTGATTTAGTTAAGTTTTCTGGAAAAAATGTCCAAATATTGTTGTTCCTCATGTCAATGCGGTTCGAAATTTTATCGAAAAGATTTGGGCAACAGGCTCTGTTGAAGACGCTGATCGAAGCGGAAAACCACCTAAACTAAACTAAGTTAGCTCAGCAGCAAAATATCGTATTTGCTACCGCACATAACGCTGTAAGAAAAGAACCGAAACTTTTCCCTTCCAAAGTAATATATGTTCAAGAACTGAAACATCCAGATCGTGCCAAAATACTAAATTATTTCTAAGGTATAAAGGTTTAATCGACCAAAATTCCACAGGTATTATCGACATTACGTTTTTTTTTATTACAGATGAAGCGTGGTTTCATCTGGGAGAGTATATTAATTCGCAAAATTCACTACTACTGTCGACAACTAAACCCCGTGAATTACACGATGAATCTTTACACGAAGCGAAAAATATTAGTCGGGTCGATGCAAGTAAAACGCGCACTGTAGGTCCAATCTTTTTTGGAAATTAAGTTAACGGTGATCGTTATTGAGATTTCTAACAAACTTTATTAGTCAGATAACAAAAGTGAAAATCATTCACGATCGATTCCAACAAGATGGCAACACAGCGCACACAGCTAACAGATCAATACCTTTTTTGCAAAATGTCTTTGGTTAATGAATCATTTCGAGGAGTTCATAATCACCCGATCTGACTGCCCCAGATGACTTTCCGTGGATGGCAGCGAAACAAGTAGTGTATCGTAACAGACCACGCACGATTTACGAACTAAAAACCGCAATAACGGCCTACGTACAAGATATTCCAGTACATCAGCCAGTTAGTGTTTGAAAACAAACTAAAACGTCTGCAGTGTTGTATTGATGTTTGAGGAGGTCATTTTCAACACCTTTTATAAACTATTCCAAATAATGTAATATCCGTTTCTATAAATTAATGAAATAAAAATACAATGAAATAATTAAGAAAGTTTCATTACTCTCCATAATCCCAGTGCACAGCAACTTTCCTAACGTACAGACAAACAGGAGACGTAGACGGGCCGTAAAACATGAAAGCTGCCCTAGATATATGGAGATTTCCAGAATATTATAAGAATCTATCAAAACACCTTTCTCTTACATTTATAATTTTTGATACTGACATGCGAATCCGCTTATCGGTAGGAGCTTATCGGAGTGGGAGGGAAATTGTGCAGTCTTACAATTTTTTGCTTATTTTCAGGCGTAATATTTGCTATCCATTTAAACAATTTTAGCTTATCTCTACGATTCGTCAACCGATTTTGAACAAATGAGCTGTTAATTTGTTCACGGTAAAATGTTTAACATTTTATATGTGAAACGTAATTCGATCAAATTAATATTTACGAATCGATTAAAATAAATAAATTAACCGCGGCCATTTCTTTATCTCCAAATTAATTAATTTTTTTAACGATACTGTCACGTACATATATACTAAACTTCATTAAAATATCTTAATCGGTTTTTAAGATGTAGATTTTGACGTGAAACGTCTTTAAAATCACACTGAAACATACGAGTTCCAGAACAGTAATTTGTAGCGTAACGAAAACATCTATATCGTATTGTCTTAATAACTCCTTAACTGTTAGTCTCAGAGATGTAAATACGGTATCATTTCACAACTTACACGGTCAGTTCGCCGATACGAATCTGATTTTGTGTCGCCGGCGAGGGATTGGCGGGGAGGAGGTACAGCGCAGATCGGCGAAAACTGCCGCTCTCACTCATTTCCATTCTGTGTAGCTCACGACTTAGACGTGAAACCGCGATGATTCGTCGAGATAGATCGATTTAAGTAATAATATGTGTATTTTGGGCGATAAAAATTAAATTAAACGTGTAAAATGTATAAAAATTAAATTTGTCAGCCTCAGCCCGTGGAAAAGCCAGCCGGAAATATAAATTACGCACATCGTTGGAAAAGGAAGGTTATGGACCACGCACAGGTACCCTGATGTCCGGTACCGAACGAGACTGTTTCTGGTGCGTCGCAAAGCCGGCACGTCACGTTCAGTAAACGACGCCGACGGCACGTTTATCTCTACCGCTCCTTAGCATTATGTCTCTTACTTCTTACGTCACAGACCGATGTTGAACAAAAATGTCGTCGAATATTAGTCGAAATAAATATCATGTACCGTTTAGTGTTTGTTTTACGTTAAAATTAAATTTAGTAGGCGGCCAATATCTCATTTTTATTACGATCCGATACGCTAAACGTGACATGTTGACGTACAGGCCTACCAATTTATCTGTAAACTTGGACAAATGAAGGAACTAAAATTTTCCATCGGAGACTTTCAGTTTTATTTAAAAAAATACGACGGTGGCTCTCCCATCGGTCGGTCTGTAGCTCGGAGGAACTTCATCCAAGGTCTGTAACGTTTCTCGTTAAACCAATGACCATGCGCCCCGACACAGCCCCACCCGATGTTTTTATTGAAAAAACTAAAAATTTCGGAAAGATTGAAAAATAATTAGAATATTTGTCCTGCTTATTAACGTTTTTGTTTACTTTGATGTCTCGTACCGTGACCTTAAGTTTGACCGTCAGCTTCCCGGATATTCTGCAAAGTTATTCTCAGGGGGAAAAGAAATTAATATTATCGGTATCGTGAAGTCAATAAAATCCGATCGAAATAATTTTTGGAATTATATATAATTTTAAATATATTTTCATTAAACTGAAGCTTAATTTTCTACGATCGCATACAAAAATTCATAAAGGTGATAAAAAACTACCCCTTCCCCTTTTTCAATTTTATCCAAAATGCATCGGTATTATTACTCTATATTGAAATTTTTAGAGAGCCTTTTTCAAATAATTTATAACGTGCCAGTCAGAAGATATTAATCAAAATAAAGGCCTATACATTTTTTTATTTTACGAACGTACATACATGTTTTGGAAATTTGCCACTTTTTTTACGTTTTCGGTACTCGAGAAGTTGTAAAATGTCGATATTTGCCCTTTTAGATAAGTATTCCCTAATTATAATGTAATATAATATAGTGTTTATAGTTATAGTGTTGAAGAATTATAACGTATAAACGTTATTACAATAAATTCCTAAAGGATATTATGAAATTGATCATTTTGTAAAGAATTTAAAATTAATGACATATTATTACGTGTATAAGCAATTTTCTTTTACCTAACAGTTTAGTGAATGGATAATAATAATAATAATAAAAGTTAAGTGTACGCTTTCTACAAAACAGTAAAATGTTTACGGTTTAGAAAAGCTAATTCAACTAATAATTTTGAATGGATGTCAAAAACCATTATCCAATAACACTAATAATAGTGAATCATAATATTAGGGAGCCTAAGTTAGGTGTAAACTGCTCAACATATTCAACAAATTTACGTTAACAAATAATATATTTCCCTCTACATAGTAATAGAGGTGAATTAACAACCCATTAACTATATATAATGAAATTCTCTTCTATATACTACTACCACTACTAGATCGCGCACGCGCGCGCCCACACACATAGATGATGTAAGAAATATTAATACATTTAGTAGACTGAATTTTCAGATCGGTTGAATAACTTTCAACGTATTACCCTTTAATTGAAAGTCGACTTTTACATGGAATAACAACGCGGGGAGTAGCTTGTTACTCTGAATTAAAGTTTTTATAAATGGAAAAAATATATATCACGAGAAATATTTTCAAAAACCTCGAACATTTAAATCCTTAGCCGTTTTCAGCGAATGGAATCTCTTAACCCTTTGATAATTTTACTTTTATAAATCTCTTGTAATATTTAACATATAAAAAGCGACCGGCAAAAAAAAATTACACCGTACTCCTTACAACATGCGAACGTGCAACATCAAACCGTCCGAATTAAACATAGAGATTTTTCCTAAATTTTATATTTTTATCCCACGTCGAATTTTCAGTGAAACCTTGCAGAGATCAAACAATTAAAAAATAATTACAAAATTTGTATCGGTTAAACAAACGGCTACTCGAGTAAGATTATAATGGACGATTTTTTCAAAAATAAGCTAATTTATCGAAGAAGATGTATATAATTATAATTCCGTTTCCATACCCGACACACTTCAACTTTATATGGCGTAATCATCATACCAAAATAAAAAAATATATATATTTTGAATATAAATAAGGTAGTTAATAAGAAAGTGATGTACATTAAAATAAATAAATTTACTAATATATAAAACGATTACAAATGAAATATATACTTTCGATAGGTTAAAATAAACTGGTGTATGTTAATGAAATAAACGATTCGATTTTACAGGAAATTTTTAAAGTTTATGTCGATATATCTGCTCTACCGCTAATGTCACCGACTGATGTGTCATGTTACCAGTCTGGCAAGAGGTCGCTGCTGCAGAAGAGAAAGCTTTTTGTTTGCTCGAATTAACCAAAACAAACTCGGTTACTGTCGTGGAGTGACGTTTCAGAACGAAGTACGGTAAATCACTACCGACAATAAAATCAGTTTACGACTCGAATAAACAGTTTCAAATCTCAGAGGGTCTGTGTAAAAGGAAAAGTGCTAGATGATCTTCTGTTTCAGAAGAACGTGTCTTCGTGACGAAGGAATTTTCAAAATAACGAACGTATCGTGTTCGTGATGTGTATCAACGTAACCAAGGCAGATTGACTTGATTGGCAAATTTAGAATTGTAAATTCCTCCACTGACTGTGCGAAAAATTCTGCGGAAACGTTGGAAGATGATGCCTTATAAGTTACAGTTAGTACAAATTTTAAACGATGACGATAAAGTCTTACGTAAACATTTTGTTGTGCGAAGTTGGAGGAACGTGTTGAAAATAACGATCGCTTTTTCCATCGCCTAATTTTCAGTGATGAATGTACGTTTCACATCAGCGGTAGAGGTGATAGACATAATATAAGAATATGGGGTACAGAAAACCCAAGATATAATTTACAACATATACGCGATTCCCGTAAAGTGAACATGTTTGGCACTATATCTAATGAAAGGGTGTACTGGCCGTTCTTTTTTCACGAAGTGACAATAATCGGAGTAATTTATCTGGACATGTTAAGCGAACGACTAATGCCTCAACTCAAAGAAGATAGTGATGACTTCGTTTCTGTACAACATGGAGCTCCGTCTCACTGGCATTTAAAGGTCAGAATTATTTAGATAAACAGGTTCCTAGACGACGGACTGGACGTACAAGCGAGGAAAACATGGTGCTAAGCGTCGGTCATCGTGTAGTCGACTTAACGCCTTGCGACTACTTTTTATGGCGTTTTTTTTACCGCCCCTTCCTATTGATGTCGATACTTAAAACAACGTATCACAAATGCGTTGCTACCGTTGACCATCATATATTTGCACGTTTTTGGGAAGAATTCGACTACCGTGTTGATATCTGTCCTGTTGCAAATGGTGCTTATTGAAAATAAGCTATCGAAAGTGTAGATTTCATTTGTAATCACTTTATATATTTAGAATTCCAAATCGTCATACTTAATACTATCAAATCAATTTTTACCGCTACCGTTTCTACTTTTTTCTATCTTTCTAAGAAACGCGTATTAATGAAATAGCTTCCCAGCGTACAGGATTCAATTATTAATATTTCCAATCTTCACATTTGTTAAATTATAAAGACGGTAAGTAACTCCCATATAGTATTTCTTCGGGAGCATTTAGTTTTCATTCTTTTACGATCTATAAATTACAATATATCAAGAATATTTTAGGTTATTTTTTTTTTTATTGTCATTGTAATAGTACTATATATAATATATATATATCCATATAACTCTGTACATTATATTTTTTTCTATATAAGTGTGTTTATTTTATTTTAAGTCTAGTGCTGAACGCGTCTTCCCAAATCAGCTGATTTGGAAGTCGAGAGTTCCAGCGTTCAAGTCCTAGTAAAGCCAACTATTTTTACACGGACTTGAATACTAGATCGTGGATACTGGTGTTCTTTGGTGGTTGGGTTCAAATTAACCACACATCTCAGGTATGGTCGAACTGAGAATGTACAAGACTACACTTCATTTACACTCATACATATCATCCTCTGAAGTATTATCTAAACGGTAGTTACCGGAGGCTAAATAGGAAAAAAAGAAAGAAGAAGTTTGTACTAGCCTATCGAACTGGTCTTGTCACAAATCAGTTGATTTACCGCTGATTTTCGAAGTCGAAGATTCTGAAGTTCCTAGTAAATCCTAGTAAAGGTTAATTGTTTTATACGGATTTGGATATTAGACGGTTGAGTCCAGTGTATTATGGCGGTTAGAATTCAATTAACCAAACGTCTCAGGAATAATCGGCCTGAGTTTGTACGAGAATACACCTCATTTACATATCATATGTATCATCCTCATACCATTGATCTGTGGTGGAGGGGGGTGAGTTCCTTATTGTTCGCTAAACAGATTGCAACGTATACATATGGAAAAATAAGAAATAGAAAAAAAAATAAAAATTTGCAAGAATTGTTATTAAGTTACAACGTAATTTTGTAAAAGAATATACTTTGTAAAAGATGATAAACTATTATTATATACACACTATATATATAGCAGAAGTCAATCATCGAACAGCAAATATTCTACGCATGTTTTACACGACGAAAAGTTTGGTACAAATAAAATTAATATCGTCTGGAACGAAAAAGAACGAAAATATATCACGGGAGGAAGAAATATCCCCGTCCTATATTTACAAATCTTGGACATTTGTCCCTTGCTGCTGGATCTCTCTTATTACTTAGCGCGTAGGTTATTTTTAATGACCGAACTATATTACATTAATTTTTTTTAAAACGGGCGGAATTATTATCGCGTTCCGATTATTTTACATCAAGAAATTTTGAAAATTTTTAGCGGGATTATCCTCGGGAGAAATGAAAAAATATTGCATCTCTTCCGGCAAAATTCCTCTTCAGTCCGTTCTCTAGAGGCCTTTCGGTTTCAGTATCTTTCGGGCAGAAGGAATGTACTAGTTGAGGTCCTCGTTTGACGGAGGGGATAATTCATTCACTTTAAGAAGAGAGTTTGCTTATAAACTTTTAGGCGGTTGACTCCCTTTTAAGTATGTTAAGGAGGAAGAGAATAGGAAACCGGGTTTTCTACTTCATCTTCTTCTGACCAACTGAAATCATTAACTCCCATTTTCGGGAGACGTTCTTCTTAAACTTTTCTTTTTTTCTTTAACCTGCCCTTTACTGTAAGTCGGTTGAAATTATACACGACCAGTAACATTAAAAGTTCTGTAAGCCTTGAACAAAGCATCGCATCGGAGAATACAGGTTTCCGCCGACCGATGAAGTTCTACCCGATCTTCCGCTGCTATCTTCCGGTGTGCTACTTGTTTTGGAAAAAGAAAACCGGGTTTGAGGGATTTAATATTAAATTTTTCGCAAACGCAGAAGAGGCAGGTATCGCATAATGAAGTTTGTCGGCAAAAAAATGCGAAAAAAATGTCTTCTTCCTGATGAATAATTGCGTTAAAACTACACGTGACTTAATAAAAAAATACATATATTTTTGTTATAAATAAACTACATATTCTCTTTTAAACAATCAATTAACATGTAGCGATATATCCTAACTCGTACTTTTGATGACAGCATAATAATTTTAACAACAAGCAATACGATGAAAACGACACCGATTTAAAAGTAATCGGTCACAGAAACGTAAGGGTTCACAGATTTAAAGACAATCGGTTTTACAGCAAAGCATAATACTTTGCTCTATATCCAACTGTCAAAACCAATTTAATTTTAATTTGGCTAAATAACTACAAATAATTTGCTAATAACTACATTTAAAACCTTTTGCTGCAATCAACATTATATTTGTAATTATATAAATTATATAAATTATATTTGTTCATTATTTAACTTTATATATATGTAATATATTTCTGATGTTATTCATAGAATAAAATGTATTTAATATTTATGGATTTTAGTTTGCTCGTTTAATGAATCTTTCATTCTGATAGGAACATAGGAATACATTTTATATATATATATATATATATATATATATATATATATATATATATATATATATAATGTATATATATATTCATATATATATATGAATATATATATATATGAATATTAACTTAAATGTAATTTATTTAAGTTTCTTTTCCTCTTGATTGAATAGAATATAATAACAAGAATTATTTTACTTAAAAATATTACATTTATTAATCACTTAGGTTAACCATTCAACTATACAAACTTATAAATGAACAACACTATTCTCTTATATGCTACTTTATAAGAAAATTTTGTTTGATGTGTGTATGAATGTATATTTTCACCTGAGAAAGCTTAGAGAATTCAAAGTGAAACGTAGTGTAGATAATTTATAAGTTTTTGTAGTTGACTAGTAAACCCAACCGATTAATAAAGGCGATATTTTTAAGTAAAATATGTCTTGTTAATATATATATATATAATAACAAGACATATTTTATTTCTGTATATATATACAGAAATCTAGTGGTTTCCGAGAGTCTGTTACTCTTTCACATTAAAATTACTCAACGGATTGAGATGAAATTTTGCACCAACATAGTTTTTATACCCGGAAAGAACTGCTTTTTTCTGTTATGAAATTTTTCACGGTTTTAAGAAAGGTGCCGTTTCAATAGCTCTCGGTAACGACCCGATTACGTCCATGCCGATATTCAACTTTACTACGGCCAAATCGTACGTCGAATTCAAAAACCGCTTACGGTATTTTAAGTTAAATTTCCTGCAGAAGAAGTTTCGTATATTTTTCAATATTTCCTTCGGTTATCAAGAAAAGAAGCTTTAAATATGCGACAGTGTACGGCGTACATTTCTTTAGATTTATGCTTCACTTTCAGGCGGCTTTAGTTTCCACTTAAGGTTATTCTTTTTGATGACAATAAAATAAGTCATAAGAGCGGAACCTTCAAACGGCTGGTCTCCGCTCGAAGGGAATCGACGCTTCTCGCGTAGGCAAATGTAGGTAATTTGTCCAGAGTCTCATCCTGGAATAATCTGTACGTATACACCCCATAGAAATAAGGTGTATATATCGCATACAAGTCCGAAATTTAGATGACGCGGTTTACAAACCCCAAAATATATATATATAAAAAAAGTTTAAAACGTAAAACTAAAAATGAAGAAAACCAAAGTACGCTCACCTACTCGTGGTGTTTGTTCGGAAGATGCTAAGAACCGTGCAAAGTATATTTTACCCGTAGGAAGGACGAGTAACAACCTGTAACTGCTATTTTTAAGACAGGAAGCGATTATTCTGAACCCGCGTACTTCAGAAAGTTTCGGGTCTTGCGGTGACCAAACTGTTGCTTCGAAAAAATTATAATACACCGATAGTTTTTATAAACTGAAAAGGCTTAAATTATAATTTAACAGTATTATTCTTACAAGGAAATGTACAAAGTGGGAGTTCAGAGGGTGAAGTGCCGTATTTAAACGGAAAGGGCAAGCGAAGCTAGCCCTAATTGACTAGCATAGGATAAATTATTATTATAAAAACAAAGTACAAAATAAAAAATAAAAAATAAATGTGTTAAAAGTTCGTATTAATTAAACATGGAATAACGTTAAGGTAATTAATTTTTTTTCTTTAATTTATATTTAAAAAAAGAGTATATTAACTAAAAATTCGTCGAAAAAATAATATTGTTTCCGTAAAAGAAAATTTAATAATTTAATAAAAACGGTAATGGAGACATACTAACCCGTTTTCTCGTAAGCCAAAATATTGTGTTTAGAAATAAGAAAACTGTTCAAAACCTCCTTACCAAGAGGTATCTGTATAATATAAGGACAAAATTATGTACTTATGGGTAAAAATTATCTAAAATTAAACATCCCAGGAAATTACACAATCTTTTAAGTATAATTTCGTTTAAGTATTAATAAGGAACAATACCAAATCGAACTGCCGATTTTATAAAAAAAACCGATCAGAAATTTAAAACTAACAACCAAACAGATAAAGAGAGTTTCGTTATTATAACTTCAAATTTTTTTCTTTTCTTTTCAGATGGGAAGCAGCTTGTGGCTTTGCTTTTTCTGCGCATTGAGCGGAGCGACAGCTCATTACGCTCTGCAACCGTTACAAGATGCTCCACCACCAGATACAGAAACATCAGTCCTTTTGCCAAGACTTGCCGATAAGTACAGACCGGCTGCTGGAAATTGGGATGACGTCATCGATCCAAAACTTTATCTACTAACTGAACCAGAAAATGAGGTGAGGTTTATATATATATATATATATATTACGGTACGTTATTATGATTCGTGTTGTTACCGAATCAAATGCCTTTTTGTAGTCAATAAAAGCCACACGTAAAGGCGTAGCGTACTCGTTGTGTTTCTATGACTTGATGCACAACTTGTATGTGAACCGTTGTGTTAAAACCGTTTTAAAAGCCTGCCTGCTCCTTTGGTTGCGATTCATTGTTAGCGTTCTTTTTGCTATTATCTTGGTAAAAACTTGTAGATAACAGAGGAGGCTTATCGAGCGATTATTCTTCAGGTCCCCCTGAATCCATATATAAAATTCATTCCAGTGGTTTTGGAGCTTTTAGGCCTTTGAATAAAATCTGCGGCTCAAAACTATCCAAAACTACTAGATCGGCTTTATTGAAATTTAGATAATCTATTAGTGTATTTAAAATTTTATAGCTTAGTCCCGATGATATTCTTTGCGGCAAACATGACAAATTCTCCGGTACGCTTACTTACGCTGCAGGAACTGATCGCACAGAAACCCCGTGTATTCAGCGGCATCCTCTTACCGAAATTATTCACACACTCGAAGGGTTTCAGCATGCGCATGCATAGGCACACTTGAAACACCCGTGACCGGTAAAGAACTGGGTCGGCTAATAACACAGTTCCCCGTTTTTGCGGGCCAATCGACTCTAGAGGTCTGGGATCAGTCTGTGGGTCTATAAGCCCGTAATATTACTGTTTATGATCTTAAAAAAAGCCCCCTCATTACATTCCATAAATATATATTTTGAAATTCCCATATTTTACTTGAATCCACTGTATAATAGTAATAAAAAAGAAAAACTAAATTTACCTAGCCCTTAATAAAAAAAATATCAAAAAAAAGAAATTTAATAAAATGGAAAAAAAGCCGATGTAGGACGCGGTTGTAGCCGCGTTCCGAAAAGTCCTACAACTATGAGTTTTTCATAGTTGTGATCCACGGATTAGAGGCACACACACACGCCAAACTTAATGTAAAATATTTATCATTTTATTTAAATTTTTTTCTTTCATTTATTTAACACAATGATTCTAACTAAAGCGCGCGCGACACCGTATTTAATTCGCGCTGGTGTGGCGGTAATGGGGAGGACGGTAGGCATTAACTAAACTAATGTAATTATACAACTTACACAGAAGAAGTTTCGCTTGTACGATTGGAAAACTGGGGTAGCCGTGAGGCTTAACGCACCAGGTACCAAGCCGACCGGGCGATCGAATTCGAGACACGACCAGAACGATTTCTTTTTTACATTTTAAATATTAATCATTTATTTAATTCTATCGCTGAACTGTGACGTCACAACATAGTAGTAGTTTGAGCATTTTTTGGGTGGGGTGCGATTTTGGAAAAATGTTTTATTGCAAATATTGTTATTTTGTAAATAACAAGTATACTTAAGAAAAATATAACCTTAATTAGGCAAAATCACGAGATACTGAGAGTAACCTTGCTCTACAGCAGGGGTGTCAAACTCGCGGCCCGCGGGCCGCATGCGGCCCGAGATGAACATTTTTGTGGCCCAGTCAATATATCCGACGCAAAGTAAAAATAAAATAGAAATCATTTTAAATTGTACCCGCGAAAATGTAAAATTATAATTGGCTGAAATGGAGTCCGTTTCACACAAAGCTATCAACGGCAAACTGCTACGCATCAGCTGATACACCTAACTTAATAAGACGTAGTTATACGTAAGTTATCTTACAAGCGGTTATGATTATTGCTTAATTTATAATACGCTTATTGATTTGTGCAGTTATTCTCTGCTTGGTAAGTTAATATTCAAGACAAAACATTGATATTATAATTAAAATGTTTTATTATTTTCTGTTAACAATTGCTTATTTATTTCAGCCTTTTGTATTCAGTATATCTATATCGAAGCCAAGCGGTAGTAAAACTAGACGAAAAATCGCCAACGAACATTGAATATTCCAAGTAAAATGGGAATTGGAATATTTTTGCTGTGAAATAAATGGTAAAATAATATGTTTGATTTGCAATATGTACCGAAGATATATAATATTAAACGTCATTACGAAAAATATCAATCAAAATATGATAATTACGAAGGATTAATGAGACAAGAGAACTTTAAAGAGGTATGAAAAAACAAAAGTCAATATTTAGTAAAGTATTGCAAGAAAATGAAAAGGCGGTACATGCAAGTTACGTCTTGTCCGAGTTGATAGCTAAACACTCAAAGCCTTTTACTGAAGGTAATTTCATAAAGAAATGTCTAATTAAAGCTGCAGAAAATGTTTGTCCTGAAAATTCCAAGGCTTTTCAAACAATTTCTTTGTCTCGAAATACAGTTGTGGAAAGAATTACCGACTTGGCCGCCAATTTAAGTGATCAGATCAAAGCAAAATCATCTAGTTTTGAAAGTTTTTCCCTCGCCTGTGATGAGAGTACGAACATCGGTGGCATAGCTCGATTAGCTGTGTTTCTTCGTGCTTGCGACAAGGATTTAACCTTTTTGAGGAATTTTTGGAGTTAATACCGATGCATGGTACTACTACAGGACACGATATATTTAATAGTATTTTTGAACTCGATAGATGGGTGGAATATATTGAAGAGTTATACGGAGGAAATGAATTAGAAAATGGTTTTATAGAGGAAGAAGAGGAAGTTGAGGAGGATGAAATGGGAGAAACAATACTGAGATCTGAATTTAAGAGAGCATTAAAAGATTTAAATGGCAGAAAGGCTCCTGGAATAGACGGAATACCTGTAGAATTACTGCGCAGTGCAGGGGAGGAGGCGATTGATAGATTATACAAACTGGTGTGTAATATTTATGAAAAAGGGGAATTTCCGTCAGACTTCAAAAAAAGTGTTATAGTAATGATACCAAAGAAATCAGGGGCAGATAAATGTGAAGAATACAGAACAATTAGTTTAACTAGTCATGCATCAAAAATCTTAACTAGAATTCTATACAGAAGAATTGAGAGGAGAGTGGAGGAAGTGTTAGGAGAAGACCGATTTGGTTTCAGGAAAAGTATAGGGACAAGGGAAGCAATTTTAGGCCTCAGATTAATAGTAGAAGGAAGATTAAAGAAAAACAAACCAACATACTTGGCGTTTATAGACCTAGAAAAGGCATTCGATAACGTAGACTGGAATAAAATGTTCAGCATTTTTAAAAAATTAGGGTTCAAATACAGAGATAGAAGAACAATTGCTAACATGTACAGGAACCAAACAGCAACAGTAGCAATTGAAGAACATAAGAAAGAAGCCATAATAAGAAAGGGAGTCCGACAAGGATGTTCCCTATCTCCGTTACTTTTTAATCTTTACATGGAACTAGCAGTTAATGATGTTAAAGAACAATTTAGATTCGGAGTAACAGTACAAGGTGAAAAGATAAAGATGCTACGATTTGCTGATGATATAGTAATTCTAGCCGAGAATAAAAAGGATTTAGAAGAAACAATGAACGGCATAGATGAAGTCCTACGCAAGAACTATCGCATGAAAATAAACAAGAACAAAACAAAAGTAATGAAATGTAGTAGAAATAACAAAGATGGACCACTGAATGTGAAAATAGGAGGAGAAAAGATTATGGAGGTAGAAGAATTTTGTTATTTCGGAAGTAGAATTACTAAAGATGGACGAAGCAGGAGCGATATAAAATGCCGAATAGCACAAGCTAAACGAGCCTTCAGTAAGAAATATAAGTTGTTTACATCAAAAATTAATTTAAATGTCAGGAAAAGATTTTTGAAAGTGTATGTTTGGAGTGTCGCTTTATATGGAAGTGAAACTTGGACAATCGGAGTATCTGAGAAGAAAAGGTTAGAAGCTTTTGAAATGCGGTGCTATAGGAGAATGTTAAAAATCAGATGGGTGGATAAAGTGACAAATGAGGAGGTATTGCGGCAAATAGATGAAGAAAGAAGCATTTGGAAAAATATACTTAAAAGAAGAGACAGACTTATAGGCCACATACTAAGGCATCCTGGAATAGTCGCTTTAATTTTGGAAGGACAGGTAGAAGGGAAAAATTGTGTAGGCAGGCCACGTTTGGAATATGTAAAACAAATTGTTAGGGATGTAGGATGTAGAGGGTATACTGAAATGAAACGACTAGCACTAGATAGGGAATCTTGGAGAGCTGCATCAAACCAGTCAAATGACTGAAGACAAAAAAAAAAATTTTTGAACTTCTGCAAAAATACAATCTACCTCTGTCAAAATTAAATTCTGTAGCTACAGATGATTCCTTCCATGACCGGAAAAAACAACGGCTTCGTAGCATTACTACAACAAAACTTAGTAAAATTCACGGTTCAAAAATTCATCATACGCATTGCATTATACATCAAGAAGTACTATCCACGAAGGTAATCAAAAAGAAGAATGTTTTGTCATATATAAAAAAAAGTTATAAATTTTATAAGATCTCGAGGCTTAAATCAACGACAATTCACTGCTTTCTTAAGTGAATTAGATAGTACATATTCAGGTTTATCCTACTATAGCGAGGTACATTGGTTATCTTGCTCCAAGGTTCTCAAACATTTGAGATTTGAAAGAAGAAATATGAACGTTTTTTTTCCAAACTAAAAATCAAGATACAAGCTTGTTCTCCGATCAAATACGGTTGCAAGATTTATCTTTTACGGTTGATATAACCAAACACTTATCCGAATTAAATTTATTGTTACAAGGCAAGGATCAGATCATTACGAACATATTTGACATAATTAAACCATTCAAATGTAAACTATTTCTTTGGGAAAGGCAACTGAAAAATGAAGATTTAACGCACTTCCCGACGTGCAACAAGAACAAATCTAGTTTAGATGATACTGCAACGTTTCAAAAATACGAAGAAAAAATTTCAAATCTTAGAACAGAATTTGAAACAAGGTTTAAAGAATTTAATTTTTTGGAAGACAAATTTTGTTTGTTTTCTTCGATTTACTCAATAAATATAGACTCTGTACCCAGTAGTATGCAAATGGAATGATTGAGATTCAGTGCGACTCAAATTTGTAGGCAAAATTCATTGAAGTGGGTGTGTCTGAATTTTACAAATATTTACCGGCAAGGTTTGAAAATACTCAAAAATTTGCATATGAAATTATTTCCATGTTTGGAAGTACTTATCAGTGCGAGCAATTATTTTCTGTTATGAATGGAAATAAATCTCCTGTCCGAAACTGTATTAATAACGCTCACGTCGGGTCAATTTTGAAAGTAGTCTCGGCCAATAAAATTTCTCCCGAAATGGGAAAGATAGTAGCACAGAAGAGATGTCAAGTATCAGGACGTAAACAATAATTTAACTTTATACGAGGTGCGACAATAAAGTAATGAGACTGATGTGAAAAAAATGTTGCGTACCGTTTTAGTCATGTTTAGTGTTGTCTCCTTCAAAGTAGTTCCACTCTGATTGCACACACTTATTCCAGCGCTTCTGCCATTGATGGTAACATTTCTGGAACTCATCTTCTGTAATATCCTCCAAGACCCTCGTCACAGATTTTTGGACATCTTGTGTTGTTTGAAAATGGTATCCCTTGACCGCCATTTTGACTCTAGGAAATAGAAAAAAGTCGCACGGACCGATATCTGGTGAATAAGGTAGCTGTGGTAGTACTGAAATTTGTTTTGAGGTTAAAAATTGCTGTATTGACAGAGCAGTATGGGATGGCGCATTATCGTGATGCAGAATCCAATTATCAGCGATGTTGGCATGGACACGAAGAACTCGTTTACGAAGTCTTTCTAAAATTTCTTTGTAGAAATATTGGTTAATTGTTTTTCCAGGAAGCACCCACTCTTTATGATCAATTCCCCTGGAATCGAAGAAGCACATAAGCATGCTTATTCACTTTTGACTTTGACATGCGAGCTTTTTTTGGTCTGGGTGATCCCTTTGAGCACCGTTGCGAACTTTGGCGTGTTGTCTTTGGATCGTATTGAAAAAACCAACCTTCATCACCAGTGATAACACGGCTCAACATATCTGGATTGATTTCCGTTTGCTCTAACAGATCGGCTGCCACATTTTTCCGTGCTTCTCGCTGTTGTGTGAGATTTTTGAGGACCATTTTTGCACAAATCTTTCTAGTACCAAGATCTTCAGTTAATATTAGACGAACAGTCTCTCGATCGATGTTGAGTTCTTCTGCAATCATTTTCACGGATAATCTTCGATCAGATCGTACGATTACCCGTCAAGTTCGCACCCGTATCGTATCGCACCCTGGTCAAGTTGACATCTCTCCGTGAGGTTGATGGTCGTCCACTGCGGTCTTCATCTTCAACATTCGTTCTGCCTTCACTAAAAATTTTATGCCGCCGAAAAACTTGAGCTCTTGACATAACCTCCTCTCCAAAAGCCTTCTGAAGCTTACCGTAAGTTGTCGTCGCGTTTTCACCCGATTTAACGCAGAAAGAAATGGCATACCGTTGCGCAATATTTTGCTGTTTCATTTCTGTGACGAGAGACACAAACACGTGTTAACTTATTACAGCACAACTCACGACTGAGCAGTTGCATCAATGTGCCGCTGGGACTGGAAGTAGCTTATAGACCAAGGTCAAAGATGGTGTGCCTATGTAAGCTGCAGGGTTGCCACATCTTGCAAAGAAAAATCAGTCTCATAACTGTGTTGTCGCACCTCGTATATGTTTATTACAGTGTACTATTCAAAATAAAAATATTTGTTTCTATGAACATTGATTTTTTTTTGCGGCCCACCTAAAGTTAAGCATTGTTTATTTGGTCCAAGTTAGCTTCTGAGTTTGACACCCCTGCTCTACACCCTCATCCCCTTGACTTTTAAGTCGAATATTTAACAACATCAGTGCTCCATATACAGAAGTAATATAACTAAGTTCGGTCAAAATCACCGAGGTGATTTAGAGATTCATAAGGTGATTTAGAGGCAGACACCGAACATACGAGGTGTGATCAAAAAATACGGTGAATAATTTTTTATTAAAAAAAGTAATAAGGTAATAAAAGTAATAAATCGAATTCTATGTAATTCGATTTAATCTCCTTCAAAGTACTGTCCTTGTTTAGAAATGCACTTATCCCAACGTTGACTCCATGACTGGAGGCATATCTGGAATGCATCTTTCGGAAGGGCTTTCAGCTGCTCGGTCGTGGCCCTCTCAAAGTCAGCAATGGTGTCAAAACGTTTTCCTTTAAGCGCAGTTTTAATTTTTGGGAAGAGCCAAAAGTCGCATGGTGCTAAATCCGGTGAATATGGCGGATGTGGACAGACAGGAACACTTTTTTCGGCCAAAAACTCGCGAATGAGAAGCGAGGTGTGACACGGCGCGTTGTCGTGGTGAAGAAGGAAGCCATCGGTCCATTTTTCTGGTCGCTTTCTTCGTACGTCGTTTCGCTTTGAACGGATCCATACGATATGTTAAGGTCTTCCGATAGCTCTCGAATAGTCATTCGCCTGTTTGAACGAATCATTGTTTCCACTTTTTGCATATTTTCAACTGTTTTTGAGGTTACTGGACGTCCCGCACGCTGCTCGTCTTCAACTGACTCATTTCCATTTTTAAATCTGTCATACATCATGTACACAGTCTTCAAAGTTATTGCCGTACACCGATTCTAACATTTCGTGAGCTTTTTTGGCACACTTTTTCGACTTAAAACAAAACTTAATGTTCAATATGTTGTTCAAAATCCATGTTGCGCGACAGACGCGATAAACACAACGTCACTCTAGCGGCTCTGGCAGCTGACTGGCAAGCTCGAGCGTGTTACAACTTGTCCCTGCCTATCTCAGTTGATCACGCTATTGGACAAATTACAGCATATGGATGTAGCGTCGGCAGTTGCCACTATAAAAATTCATTCACTGTATTTTTTGATCACACCTCGTACATACAAATATTAACATTAGGAAAAATTCCATCGGTTTTTTTTGGTTTTATGGGTTTATAAGGTGTCAAAATCCGGTGAAAACCGCATACGCCCAAATCGAACCGATTACCATAGTAATCCTCTTCCAGAGCTATAGCGCTAGACGGGAAAGTAAAAACGATTTAATTTTAAAATGTTTCCTCAATAATTGAAAATAATAAAAAAAAAAAAAAAAATGGATTTACATTATTTCACGTTTGTCATCATCTTCTATACACTTCAAGCTTTTATTTTTGTAATATTTTTATTTTATTTTGGTTACATCACACCAATTTTTACTCATGAAAGAACCAAAACAAAGATAATCCTAAGCAAACTTGTTTCAGTGAGAGTACTTTACAAGAAATACTATTTTATATTATTATATAAAAACATTTTTTACATATTATATATATATATATATATATATATATATATATATATATATATACTGTGTATGTGTGTGTGTCTGTAGTTGTGTGCGCGCATGTGTGTAGTATAAAATTGGAAAAGTTATATACCTAACAGTATTAGAATATATATACGAGTGTATATAAAGAGGTTAGCCAGGTTGTTAAACTGTGACGTAAAACGAATAATAATAGTAAGTGAGCGTCATCATTTTAACGGTTTACAGTTCCCTTATCTCTATGACGATGAACGCGCATAATTCCCCTGTTCATTCATATTTTCAACTACATCTACAAACCCTAACACTATTCGCAACCGTTCTCTTTTTTGTTTTATATCGTTTTTTTTATTTTTATTATATTTCGTTTCTTCCAACCTTATTCTTATGAAGTAAATAAAATTAAACATAGCTTATATATTCAAATAACTTTATGTTTTCATTTTTATAAACAACGATTTAGCGGTTGAACTGTTGTTAAACAGCTGTTCAAATAGAATAAAACAAGTTAATAATTAAACATAATCTTGCTTCACTTTCCTATGTGAACGTTTAATCGTTAAAATAGGATTTAACACCGAACAAAAAGTTAAATGTTGTGCGTAGGCCATCACATTTGACGATCTAATACAGTCCATACGATATTTCAGAGTTGAATTTCTTGATGTTAATCCACCGACCGAATTTTCTAAGTGAAATTTTTGTCGTTGAAAACCGGGAGTATAGTAAAACAATGCAGCCGATATACTGATGACGGAAAAGATGTAACAGTGGGCGCTTTATTATTGTGATCTCCAGGTAAAACTAATTCAGTGAGAATAGTTTCTTTACATAGTGGTGCGCCAAAAAACAGCAAAATTGAATAACGTGAATTTTAGGTAGATTTCATAAGAAAGTTACCTATTGTAATAAGTACCATGATTCGACTTCCGGATTTTCAACAAATCTTATAGTTTCACATCCCCCAGATCACAAAACCACCGTCATTTCAAAAGTTTGTGTATATATATACAGGGTGTCCCATATAAAACGAAACCCATCAATCACTCATCCATGAAATTTCAAAAGTCAAGCTTACTCCCCTACTCGTTACTGAAATGGACTCGTCCAACATTTGAACATCGCGGCGACGCAGTAGAACACTACCGATAGTAACAACAATGCAATCATAACGTTCAGTGTATTGCTAGAGACAAGATGGTGTTTTCGCTAGATGAACGTGTTTTCATTGTCGAGTCGTACTTCGGTACGAAATCGGTGGTTGCAATGCAAGATTTGTTTCGCCATAAGTACCCGGATAAACCAGCTCCTAACAAAACATCAGTATTAAGGTTAGTCGCTAAATTTAGAGAGATCGGTTCTGTTAATAACAAGGAACGCAAAAGATCTGCGTCAGTGTTGAATACAGATACGGTCACTGAAATCAAAGACCGATTACTCCCTTCGCCAAATAAATCGATCAGACGTTTGTCTGCTGAAATTAATTTGTCTAAATCGACTGTTCATCGGGCGACCAAACGATTACAATTACGACCTTATCGCATTCAAACGGTTCATCGACTTCTTGAGCCCGACAAACAAAAACGGCTACAATATTGTCAACGGTTCCGTCGATTTCTGCGTGAAGGAATTAATGTTATGGATTCGTTATTTTTCACAGATGAACCACGGTTTCATTCGGACGGCTACGTAAACAGCCAAAACAGTAGAATTTGGAGCGCTGAAAATCCCCACGTTTATCACGAAAAACTATTACACCCGCAGAAGTCGGGCGTGTGGTGCGCGATATCGCGGAAGAAAATAATCGGTCCTATTTTTTTCAAGTACTCCATTAATGCAGAACGATATCAGGATATTTTATTTCAGTTCATCGCACTCATGGAAGAGGAAGACAGACACTGCCGGCTACAGCATGACGGTGCGACATCGCACTACGCAGGTTCAACTTCTGATTTCATCGAGGAATTCTTTGGTAATCGTGTTGTCGGTCAAGGCTTGTGGCCACCAAGATCTCCAGATTTGACTGCGGCGGATTTTTTTCTACGGGGTTACCTCAAAGAAAAAGCCTACAGCAACAAACCACGAACACTTCAACGATTGAAAGTAAATATTGAACAAGCTGTATTACATATCCAGCCACAAACTTTGAAAAAAGTTGCAAGAAACGCTGTAAAAAGAATTGAAGCTTGTATTCAAGAAGATGGCGACCACTTCCAACATTTACTCTGTAAGGTAATGGATGGTCATAATAAAAATTACATTTACATTTACACATGCCGTTTTATTATTTCAATACCCACCAATATACGGTTGGGTTGCGTTTTATATGGAACAGTCTGTATATATATCACTTTCTTGTGAACACGATAAGTGCCGTAATTTTGCGTCAATCACTTTCAAATTCATACATAAAATATAATCACCCAGAATCTCAGTCGGGTTCGTTAATGGGTAAAATCGGACAAAAGGAGTAGAACTGGTGGTGGGGGGCTTTTTCGAAAAAAAAAACAAAATATCGCTATAATTTTCTTATTAAGTAAAATATCGAATTCGTTCAAAGTACCTACTATTCTTGGGATAAGAACCTAAAACTTATTTAAGTAAAGTTTTTTTGATATCACCAACCGTTGGCTAACGGGGTTTCGAAGACAAAATAAAATCATATCTCTCTTAGTAAGCATAGTATCGAATCGATTTAAAGTGGTCGTTAGTCCTCTAAATATTACCTAAAACTTTTGGCTGCAACAATTTTTGATATGATCAACTCTTACGGCAAGGGATGACCAAAATGTTGCTGGAATTGTAAGAAGATGGGATTTGTCGTACGCTAAAGATGTGAAACATTTTTCACGAGCGATTCGATTGTCGTATCGAGTAAATTTTAAGTTTTTCTTAACCTTAAGGTGGAAATTTTTTATATTTCCTTTTTAGCACCGGTGAAATCTACCTCCGCCTTCCGGCGTGCCAAAAGTGATTTTTTTTTAAAAGCCACCCTGTTTATAATCTTTTGGAAACGATCCAGATAGGAAAGCCGAATTTTGTTCGCGTATTATTCTCACCGTGAAGTCATTCAGACCGGCATAAACGTGTCGTATTCTCAGATAACTCTACTTTCTAACTTAACGGTACGATAAGCAGACGTAACTGTAATTACTACTACATCGAAAATCCTCACATTTTTGAGCAGAAGCGGCTTAAATCAAAAGGCAGTAGTGTTTGGGCAGCTGTTACTTTTAACGATGTATTATCTTACAACATATCAGTAAACACAATGAGTGCAGACACCTAGAAGCGTTAAATTTCCTAAAATGCCTCATTTTACAGTTCCAGATATATTTGTTATTTTTCAGCAAGATGGAGCCTCACCTCATTTTGGGCGCGCGCGCGCGCGCGCGTGTGTGTGTGTGTGTGTGTGTGTGTGTGTGTGTGTGTTGCTGTTAGAGTTGTTGGAGTTGTTTTTATTTTCTAATACATCTGTATTTAAACATTTTTACCAGCTATTTTGCGACGAATAAAAATTGTGGTTTATCTGAAATCAATGATTTTGTTTGAAAGCCGCCATTTTTTTTCTATAAATCCTAGAAGGCTGAAATTTTCATAAACCGTATTTAAAATCTTTGTTAAAAGTTTTGTCGAGTTTCAATAGAATCGGTGAAGGAATGGAAGAGTGTTACTAAATCAAAAGCGGATACCTCTTTGTCGAATAATATGTCGCCTGGGTTCAATATCTCGGTTAGGTTTATTTTCTAAATGCTTATTACTTGTCGGTTCAATCAAATAAATAAAAGTTCTTTTATTTCATTTATAATATTAATTATTATCGTTACACCTTGAATTTGTAATTCATATATACGGTATATCATTATTACATCGATTAATTAATTATATGTTCATAACAAACACAAGTTGAGTCTTTGGAAGATGGAACTAAACCGCCTAACAATACAGCATAAACCGATTTAATTAATAAGAGTTGCAAAAAAAGAGAGAATTTATAAATACTAACAAAGAAAGTGAAAATTTGTATTTTAAAATTTAAAAGTCCTCCATTAATAAAATTTAAAGTTCTTCCTTTTAAAAGGTGGGAGGGGTCTACCCGTGATACAGTAAAAAAAAAAAAAAATCCACTAAATTTTTTAATGTTTTTTTAAGTGTTTTTTAAAAAAAAATGTTTATTGTATGAAATGTGCTCTATTTAACTGCGTAATTATTTATTTCTCCATTGATCACGAAAATTTTAATAAAATAAAATATAAGCCTGTTTCCACGGCAATATTTTGTATTTTCTCCGGGTAAAATACGGAATTCAATAGCTTGAATCTCACGAATGAAAAACGATAGAAATATGAATATGTCGCAGCTTTAAACCTCTTTTTTCTTCTATTTAGTTCACATTTCATCCTAAAGGTTACGCCACATTGATGTTCATAGAACATTGCTAAAACCGTGAGATATAATCGGTATATCGCAATCTTTAATCTCTGTTTAGAAAACTTTAATTTCACTATTTCGTTAAAACTAAAGAAATCGTAACTTTCGTTGCGACTGAGATAATTGCGTGATTTTCTTTTTATATTGTACATAAAGTATTTGTCTAGATGTAAATGTATCATGCGATAATCCTCTTGTATTTAATATTATGACAGGGGTTTGAAATTAAAACGGGATGATTTTTCCTTTAAAACATTCGTTACAAAAATTCTGCGACATGTATTTTTTGCACTAAAAAAACTTATACTTAAACTTTTAAGTTAAAAAACTTAACTTTTATACAAAAGTTAATAGACACTTATTTTCTCTTTATTGCGGTGTTTTTTCTAAGTTTTTACTTTTAGTAACAAATGAAATAAATTTATTCTTGTCGAAAACTGTTTTTTCACACCAACCCCCATTTTAGGGGTTGTAGTCAATGTAATTATCTGAAAATTTATAAAATTACTCTTCACTGTAAGCTAAATAATTTAACCGAGTGTAAACTCCCTACTCCTAGTTCTAAACAAAAAAATTTTTTTGGGCATTCACTCCCCTTTAAAAAATAGTAAATGAAACCTCAAACTTAACACTCTTCGAGGGACATACTCGTATTTATATATTTTTAAAAACTATCACCGTTACTAAATTGTCGTCGCATAAATACAGCCGGTATTATTTTTCGTAGGATACCTTATTGCTCTGAACAGTTATAATAAAAATATTTCGTGGAAATTCATAAATCGAATGAAAGATACCTCGCGATACCGACAGCGTGGTTGAATGCTCTTTTTAGAATGTTTTATAACACTGCCTATTGGCCAAAATGTTAACTATAAAGTTGTAAATTAATTTTACTTTCCTGACACCATATCTCTAAAGCTATGCTGCAAAAATAAAAACACGGTAATCGGTCAAAAAATGGGGTGTGAGTTTTTTGCATTCCTCAACTTTTAATGACTCAGAAACTTATAAAAAACAGGAAAAATGTGTGGGGGATAATGTTCGTACGAATAAGTGTGTTGGCGTATTTGAAACTTAACTTCTGACTGGATAAATCGATTTTGATGAAATTTGATACAGAAACTCGTGCATACGGGGCAATTTGTGGGTAAATATTTGGCATCTATCTCACCAAGGGATGGGGTAGATATTTTCTTTGAGGTCAATTATCTTTAAAATTTGCAAACATAACTCCACATTATATTAAACTCGATACATGCGTACATAAATTCTTAAAATTTTTAAAAAACTTTAGCCCCTAAATTCTATTACTTCCCCCAAAATCTAAAAAGCTATATTTTTATTTAGCGCATATTTTTTAACCGAATTTTTTTTGTTTTCTTAGGCAAAGTAGTGGAGTAAACGAGCAAACACAAAAAAGTACTTTGGAGGCAATATTGAGGGTAGTAGAGTCAGTCAAGGTTTAAAAATATAGATTTTTAAACTTTTTTTTTTTTTATCCCTACTCGTCTGAGCTGGATCTACAGTCATATATGATTCGGCCCAAGTGAGTGTCCTTGGAACTCAAACAAGCCTTCCCGCCCACCGGCAGAATATCTGGTACGGTAGGCCGGCTCGCCGGTTAGATCTTTTTCCTTCTGCCAGCCGCTAATCGCCAAAGAGGAGTTAACCAAGCCCGACTGTCGTCACTGGGCCTCCCTCCAGGACCTTTTTTTTCTTTTTCCTGTTTAGCCTCCGATAACTACCGTTCAGATAATACTTCAGAGGATGAATGAGGATGATATGTATGAGTGTAAATGAAGTGTAGTCTTGTACATTCTCAGTTCGACCATTTCTGAGATGTGTGGTTAATTGAAACCCAACCACCAAAGAACACCGGTATCCACGATCTAGTATTCAAATCCGTGTAAAAGTTGGCTTTACACTGGCTTTACTAGGACTTGAACGCTGTAACTCTAGACTTCCAAATCAGCTGATTTGGGAAGACGCGTTCACCACTAGACCAAGCCGATGGGTTTCCTTCCAGGACCTGGACTCTCGATTCATTACTCTTCTGCCTATCTCAAACCGCTGAAGTGGGGTAAATCGGGCCCGATTATATCGTTCCCTCCCACCAGCGGCCAGGACTAGGTCTTTGAAATTTTTTTTTTACCTTGATCCCAAGTCCGTAATCCATGCTCGAAAATCCTTCTCCTTTTTGTTAAAATATCCTTGGCCAGGTTTTCTATCGCTTTCCACTTATCTAATCCCAGTAGCATATACGCCACAATATTTCGGGGTGACTTCTGTCGGGTGTGACTTTTCTCTGGTTTCTTCCCACCTTGGACATTCAAAGAAGATATTTTGTGCGGAACCCGTAATCCCGCAATACACAAAATTTTATTATTATTATTATTATAAAATGACATCATTAGTCACCCCACAAAAAAATTAATCTTTGGAAACTTTTTATCGCTTGTACATTTTTCACTGAAATTTTTTTAGTTTCTTCTGTTTAACAAAGTAATCGTTTATTTTAGGAGGTTGTTTTCGAGATGGGAGAGCTGAAGAAAGAAAAAAAATAGATTTTTTGAGGTTTTTAAAACTTTTTAACGCCATTATTTTTACATTACATAAAAACAAATAAACCGTGCGAGGAAAGTAAAACTGTTTTTTTGTCGACATTTTTAAATTTAAATCATATTTTCTTATGGATATGTTTCATGTAAAACACCCGAGGTACAAGATATATCAGATTGAGTTCATTTCTCTGAAAGTCATGATGTCCGTTATAAAACCGGTTTTTGTAGAAAATAAATTGCAAGTATTATTTGTGTAACTGAATATAACTCGTATTTCATTCGGATCGAAATTCTGATTTGTAAAAACTATATCCTTCGCATAATTTTTTCGATCGGTTAACAAAATACGGACAGAAACGAAATTATAGAGACAAATTAGTCGTGATAGAACTATATAGTTATTGTGTTTTTTCGAATTATTAATGTATGCATTTTTTTTTTACAGTTTTTATCAGCTAAGAGATTGCAAAAGCGAACTAGCGGTCCTTCCTTATCAATTGTGAACCCGTTGGATGTGCTTCGTCAACGACTTTTGTTGGAAATCGCCAGGAGGAGAATGAGACAGTCTGAAGATCAGATTATTGCCAATAGAGAATGGTTGAAAACGATCGGAAAGCGATCAGTTTCAAAGTAAGTACTATGTTATCGTAATCATAAATTTTATATAATTTAATATTTACGTTATAAATTGATTAATCGATAATTAATAATTAATTATTTGATACAGAGGCATTTTAGAGAACACTATTACAGCAATTTTGTTGTCTATAATGCATTTACATTTATATTGCAATCGATCTTTTTTTCAAAAAAATTAATACCGATCTCTTTAAGTGAGAGTATGTCTTATGTTCTTTCACGCTATTTGGTTTTAATATTTTTTAATTTCTTTACCGACTTTTCGAAGAAAAGTACGGTATTACTTTCAGTCGCACGGTGGGATTGGGGTTGAAAATGAATTTCCTAACGTTGTGAGGTATGAGGAACACAAAAATATCGTTCTCAAAAATTTGAAAAAAGTCACTAAAATTTTGTGGCTAGAAATTTTCTAAACCATTTCATCAATTTCACTCAAAGTTAGATACACTGTAGTAGTGCATATGAAGTTATGGAATGGAATGGAATGCAAAGTTGGCAGGAGTCTATTACTCCCTACTTTATCGCAGAACCTGGACAGAGTCCCTTGCTGCTGGATCATTCTAATCGGGCTTGTTTTTAAAAGGGTTATTTTTTTAATCTCGGATCTAATTTTTCAAGTTTTGTCTATTATTATTTTAGTGAATTTAAGACGGATTTAATTGCATTCCAATCCGTTGTTAAACCAGCGTTATCGAACCCATTTCATGGGCCGACCGCGGAAGGCTAGGCTTATAAAGCCTGTCCTCCCGACGTAATTCCCCTTCAGACCGCCCACTGAAGTCCTTTCGGTGCTAACTCTTTAATAGGCTAGCAGGAATACGCCACAACGGGGCACTAGCTATAAGGAGGGAGCAATGCGTCCCCTTTTCCGGAGGAGTCGCAATTGCTGGGATATTTTGTCTTACTGTAAGTTTTTTTTTTTAAATTTAGACCGCGTTTTTGTTTTATGCGCGACTTACCGTGTTTGACGTCTTCAAACTATATAACTCGCGAAAACCTTTCACTCGCGACCCCGGAAACGCGTCTGACGCACTATTCCGTTTATGGCTCATGCGATATGGAGGCCCCTAAGCCTGGTTTGTCGATTTTCGGCTACCGCACCGCACCATCACGGTGGTTCGTCCAGTACGGCGTGAGGCCGCTTCCTTACAACTGTCGGAGTTGGGTCCTCTCGGCAGATGTCCCGAAGATGACTGTGTTCGGACACAGCCGCTCTCCCGAACAGTCTGCGCGCCTGCGCCACCCCCACCTCGGACACGGATTGAAATCTCGCATCAGATCGGAGAGTGGCGTTCCTGACGAACCACGGAGCTCCAAAGATCGTCCGCAACGCGATGTTTTGGACGGCCTCGATCTTCTTTTGAAGCGAGGAGCTCAACACTGCCCCCCATGCCGGGTAAGCATATGTTAGAATCGGCAGTACGTATAGCCGAAAAATGAGGAGCTTAGTTGCCAGTGGGTACGGGCTGGCACTGTTCAGCACTGGGTATAGCGAGGCTCTGGCGGCCTTAGCCCTCCGGGTCGCATAATTTACATGTTCGCCGAAGGTAAGCCGCCTGTCCAACACCACCCCCAGGTACTTAACTGTTTTCTCAAAAGGGATTTTCTCCCCTGAGATTTCCAGCTCTCTGGTCGGTTTTCGTGTCTTGCATGTGAACATCACGGCCACCGATTTTTCACCGTTGACCCTGATTCTCCACATGTCGAGCCACGGTTCCACTAAGTCCAGCTGCCTTTGGAGCCTCCGGACCGCGTAATCCACATTTGCGGATTCGTAGAAATATGCCGTGTCGTCTGCGTAAAGGGCCGTTTTGACCCCTTCCGACAGCGGCATATCGTTCACGTACAAGGTGTACAAGAACGGGGAAAGTACTGCTCCTTGGGGAACCCCAGCGGCTATTTCTCTGGTAGAGGAAATCGTTTCCCCTACGCGCACGACAAAATGTCGGTCTAGCAGATATGACCGCATCAGTCTGACATAGCGGTACGGGATCGCCGATCGCGCTAGCTTATAAAGCAGCCCGCTATGCCAAACTTTGTCAAAGGCCTTGGCCACATCCAGATGAAGTTATACAAGTAAAAATGTGATGAAGATTGGTCGAGTCGGTTTTGAGTTACGCTCAAATAAATTTTAACAACAGACAAGAGAACATAACCTCAATTTGAGGTTATGTTGAATACGAAGAGGTTTATTTTTCATAAGCGCTTATGCAGCGAGCCAAACCGGTAAGCAAGTTAAAACTTGATTCTTTGTGTCGGCTCGACCCGTTAATCGAACAAGTAGTGCGTTGTACTCTGAATATCAGTATGTTTCTGACTGCGAAATAGTGAGGGCGTTGGAAACGAAACGTTGGTCTTTTTACTTCCTTGTACGAAGTAAAAAAAGTATTGTGATCGCGAAAAAATTTCGGTTTTCAGATTTCAACGGAAATATCCGTTTTGACCATCCCTGAATCCACTTTGATTAGTTTCGGCGTGACGTCTGTACGTACCTATATGTACGTAGGTACCTATATGTACCTCGCATAACTCAAAAACTAGCCGTAGGATGTTGAAATTTTGGATTTAGGACTGCTGTAACATCAAGTTGTGCACTTCCCTTTCTGATTGCAATCGACTGGACCAAGTATCCAAAAAAAGTCCAAAATCCAAAAAAAAAATGGATTTTGGACTGTTTCTTAACTACAGTAATAAGATCTCGTTGAGAGTATTTCAACGATGTGAAGCGGTACTTATTTTCACTGGTTCCAGAGTTATAGCCAAAAGAAATTTTCATTAATGAAATATTTGAATCTTAGAAGAGGAAGGCTTTTTTTTTTATTTAAATATATTGATTTATTAATAATTATTAATCTCTAATTGTAAAAAGTTTTACAATAAATAATAATTCAATAGCAATAAAAAAATATATATTTCAAAGAATATCAAAAGTTATAAATGAAATAAAATTTGACATACTTCTCATTTAAAAAAAAAAAAATGTATATATAATTTAATAGGCGTAATTTAATAGGTAAAAAAGTCATGTGGTGCCCAAATTAGATTTTTTAAAAGTAAAGTTAGGTATTTTTTTAATATATACTTCATATATAGAGCTATCAATAATTTTTTTTTTTTTTTTAATTATGGACTCGGACCTAAAATACAGAATAGTTTTTTGAAAATTTTGATTTCTTATTTTAGCCTTTATTGAAGGAGTTGTTAGATTTAGAGAAAACTTTATGTAAGCAAAGTTGTTAACTTGTACATAAATATTATTAGAAAAATTTTTTTTTCCGCACCACCAAAAATATATGTTCTGTTTTTTTGTGTATTTGTTTTTTTTTGGCTTTCTGTTAATTTTTATTAAAATAAAATTTTTTTCATCACTTAGAGATATTAAGATTAAAGTAGCTTTGGCACCTATATTATATTCCAGACCTGAAATGAGAAGCAATCTTTATTTTCATTACTTTCATAAAAGTTGTACTTTAATTTTCAATATTTTAAAAAATTCTTTCTGTTTTTTCCCCTTCATTTTTCCCGCAGAGTTACAAAGCCCCTAAAATAAAAAAAGTTTATTCGAAATTTTTAATTTTTGATTCTTAAATCTTATTTTGATAATCACGGTTTGATAAGGGTACCCGGAGGAAAATCATGGAATACTTTGCCAACATTTGTTACAAGGAATGAATGTACATTACATTGACTGGATTGGTAAAATTATAATGGTTTTGCACGTTAAACTTCTACCATTACTGGTAAGAGTTTATTTTTATTCAAATTATAATTTTTATTTTTATTTTATTCAAATTAAAATAAAAGAGATACAATAAACTGTTATTAAAGAAAAATAAAGTAAAGCACAAGAAATGTTTTTAAAAGAAATTGATAATTTTTAGCTAAGAGCAGATTTTTTTCAGTTATAATCAATCGTTAACAGTTCTCTACTTAAATTGGTACAAAACACATTATTAAAGTTAAGTTAAAAACTTTACACAATCATTCTTGTTACTACAACACATATAAAGCAGCAGAGTTGTTTTTTCTGACAGTAACGATATTAATTATACGGCCAATCTCTGTAATGAAATGAATGAAGATATTTAGGACTGAATATTAGCTGCAATTCATTTTTTCCCCCTTTTTTTGTTTAGCCTTTGGAATCATTGTAAAGTATTATTGTTGAGGATGATATGTATGAATATAAACAAAGTATAGTCTTCTACAGTCTCAGGTCGACCGTTCCTAACCCAACGGCTCGGTCTATTGATTAAACTCGTCATCACAAATTAGCTGATTTCGAAGTCGAGCGTTTTAAGATTCAAATCCTAGTAAAGGAAGTTACTTTTATACGGCTTTATTATTAACAATTTATTAATATATTCCACCTGTTGTCCTAATCTTTCTTATGTCATTGACACGTATAAAATACTTAAGATACAGGAGACGCTAGTCAGATTTACTTTGCTGAACGATGTTCACAAGTTCCTTTGATAAATAGATTAAAATTATCGACCTGTAACGGGTTAGGCTTAGTATTTTGATGCGGAATAGTGCATATAACTCGGAAAAGAATGTATCTCTTTTTCTGGTAAGCCTGGCATAACCCATCGGGTCGGTCTAGTGGTGAACTCGTCATCGCAAATCAGCTGATTTCCAAGTCCAGTTCTAAGGTTCAAATCCTAGTAAATACAGTTACTTTTATACGGATTTGAATACTAGATCGTTGATAACGGTGTTCTTTGGTGGTCGGGTTTCAATTAACCACACATCTCGGGAACGGTCGAACTGAGACTGTACAAGGGTACACTTCATTTACACACTCATACATGTCATCCTCATTCATCCTCTGAAGTAATACCTTACGGTGGTTCCGAAGACTAAACAGAAAAAGTGAGAGAGGTCGACTGTTCCTGAGATATGTGATTAATTGAAACCTAACCGCCAAAGGAAACTGGAATACACGATCTATATAATATTTAAAACTATATAAAAGTAAATACCTTTACTAGGATTTGAACCTTACAATTTTCGACTTAGAAATCAGCTGATTTACCATGACGAGTTCACCGTTACACCGATCCGGTGGGTTGATTCAAAGACGACATGCTAATATATAACAGTGTATTTGGTTAAATGAAGAAGACATAGAGAAATCATTTCATTCGTTATCTTTATTTAGCCTGGCACGGGATGCTTATTATTTTTAAGAACGATCTTTTCATTTTGGTAGTTCACTTACAATTATTACAGTTACGACTTCTAACATATATACAAGTAGATAAGCGTTTTCCTTCGACTTCAGACTGTCTGTATTCTATTTGTTCAAAACCAGAATATATACTCGTAAGTTGTAAAGAAAAAATGCAGTAATAATATTTATCGTAAATAATAATAATTATTATGCGTGTACGTAATTTCTGTTTTTCAATATTTGTTTAATTTGTGAATGGAAATCGTCAGTTTCATTTATGTTGCTCATTTGTTTGTAATTTTTATTTTATTATGTTTTTGAATTTGTATATATTTATTTTTTATTAATTTCATTATATCTACTGATGATAATAGTTTAATAATCGGTTAAAAATCGATAATCCCTCCGACTAGAAATATTATTTGATTACGTTTACCAATCCCTGAGGTACAAATGGAGCTTAAAATGATTGCATTGCAAAATGTTCTAGCGATGCCAACGATTCGCCGGCTTTTTTATTACTTACTTGTATGAAGTAAAGGACGTATTGTAATCGTGAAAAATTACGGTTTTCAGATTTCAACGGAAATATCCATTTTGGTCAACCCTGAAACCATTTTGACTAGTTTCTGTGTGACGTCTCTACGTACGTATGTATGTATGTAAGTACAAACATACCTCGTGTAACTTAAAAACGATTAGCCTTAGCGGGTTAAAATTTTAGATTTAGGACTGTTGTAACATGTAGTTGTGCTCCAATCCTTTTGATTGCAATCGACTTGACCAAAATGCCCAAAAAAGCCCAAAATGCAAGCAATTTGGATTTTGGACTTTTTCTTAACTGCAGTAATAAGTGCTCATCGAGAGCTTTTCAAGGATATGTCATAAGTGGTACTTATTTTCAACGGTTCTAGAATTATAGCCCAATAAAATTTTTGTTAATGAAATATTTTGATCTTACAAGGGTAATACACATCGGTTCGAATTTGACTTCATTCCTTTTTTTTAACTTTTTTTAAAATTTAAATATATTCATTTATTAATATTTATTAACCTGTGTTTGTAGTAAAAAGATGTTTACAATAAATAATAATTCAATAACAAGAAAAAAATATATATAATAAAAAATTACAAGTTATTAGTGAAATAAAACTTTATATAATTTAAAAATGTGTATATGTAATTTAATAGGCGTGCAAGGAAGTCATGTGGTCCAATTAGATTTTATTTTACATGTGGTCCTTTTTTTAAATTTCCCATAATTGTAATACAGCTATATTTTTAACTATTTCGCATAAATTTATATAAAACAAAACAAAATAAAATGCTTAAAAAAGCCTTTTTTTGCTTCAGTGCTGTAATATTGTAAAGACATATTTTTTTTATTACGAGTATATTGCAATATACTCACGGGAAAATAATTTTATACAAAAATGTTTTATGTATTTTTTTGTTTGTTTTAAAAATTTAATAATTCTTACATTTCCAAATGTACACAAGGGGTTGTTTTTATTTATGTTGTAAAATAAGGTGACTTTACCAGCCCTTAACCATAATTTTCCATCGGATTGCCTTTGACTAGAGGGATATTACTTCAGATTACATTCAACGTAACGTCACCATTTCTTATCTGTTAAACACACACACACACACACGAATGTATATATATTTATATAGTATAGTATGTGGTTTTATTTATTTGTAACTGCTAATATATTAAAATGTTCAATACTATAAAAAAGGTAAAATATATTTTATAGGTATCCCGCTTTAACTTCTGTTTGCTATATTTTAAAAAAGGGCATTATACATTATTTATATTTATATTTAGCTTGCGCGTGTAGTTTACATTCCTTCTTTTTTTTTTAAATTACGTGCTTCTGGCATACTTTATTACATAGATCAGGAAAGGCACTGGTATATAAAAGACTTTACTCTTTATAAAAGATCCCACTAAATCTCTCTCGGCTAATCCAAGAAAATCAAGAAAAATAAATATAAAAAAAGAAAATAATATATTGAGTAATATAAAACGTTTTATGTTACCCGACCGGGGGAAAAATATCACACAGACAAATCCCATATATACGTGTGTTCATCGCATTATAAATTTTTGCGCAGTTTTTACGAATATGATAGTAAAATATGTGCCTGAATCTTAAAGATGTTACTAGGTAAACACAAATTTGAAAATAAAATAAATTACGAACCAATAATTCAGTTTATTTTCAAATAAAAAAAATACCGAATCAACGTTGTATAACTTTCCCGGCTTCTTCATCGACAGCGTTTTATTTCAAATACGCTTTTGCGTATTTACATATTAATGACTGTTATTGTTTCTTAAACTCAGTCTTTCTACCGTTTAAAACTGTTAGATAGATTAGAAAAGACTGAATGACAAATGTTGAAGCAGGAGAAAACCTACCATGTAAAGCGGAACTGAAAAATTGTACCGGGCAAAGTAAGCAAACTTGAGTTTTTACAGACTACGTCGATGAAAAAGTAGCAAAACAAATTTTTCATCTTAAATGTCGGATGAGCAACATAAAAAACGAATCGATCCGTATCGAACTAGAGTCATTCGAGTTAATTTTAACACCGCTACTGTTAGCGTCACTATTGGCGGGTATCGGTCTCGTCTATTATCTTCAGTGGTAAACTGTTAAAACGCCTTATACGATCGAGGATAGCGTTGCTATAGTGAAAATTTATGTGCGTTTTAGATCCTTTCAAGAAACGCGTCAAATATTCACGGAAAAATTTCTGAATGCCGGTATCTCAGTACGCGATTAAAAATTGGAGTACAATACGGTCGGTTGCAAACGGAAAACGAAATAGGTAATCTTCCGTTAAGATTCCAGAGGCCTATATTCAAAGAATTTTTGTTAATCCGAAAAAACTTATATGAAGATGATTACAAAAAATCAGATGTGGGCACCGGATGACTTCCTTCTACGCCTATTAAATTACATATACACAGTTTTAAAAGTATTATATATCATTTTAAAACAGCTTACCAAACTCCAGTTTGATTTCCTCGAGCGCTTTCGACTATTCTGCCATCTTCAAGAGGATAATTACGACTAAAATATATAAAACTATAAACTTACATAATTAAATTAACATTATATCAATTGATCCTCATTTTGTTAAAATTCGTCAAAACAAAGTTTTAAGTGACTACGTCCGTATTGTAATAATTTCTCAATCGTTATCTGATTGATTATTAGTGATTTCAATAACAATTGAGAAACTAATTTTTGACGAATTTTTACAAAATTACTTTCAATTGTTTTATAATATATATATATATATATATATATATATATATATATATATTTGTGTGTTAGGTGTGTGCGTGTGTGTGTGTGTGAGATTATAATTTATATTTGTTAATCATAATTATACCCTTGAAGATGGTAAAATAGCCGAAACCACTCGAGGAAATCGAACTGGAATTTGGTAAGCTGTTTTAAAATTATATATAATAGTTACCAAACCAAACGGTCCCATGTTTGAAATCTAAACTTTTAAAGTACAAAAAATTTTATTTCACTAATAACTTTTCGTTTTTTCATATATACTTTTTTTTGTACTGCTATTATTAAATTATTATTTATTTTGAAATGTTTTATACAATCACATGTTAATAATTATTAATAAATCATTAAAAAAATTTAAAAAACAGGAAATGAAGTCGGAATTGGACCGATGCGCCTCTTCCGCTGTAAGATCCAAATATTTCATTAATTAAAATTTTATTTGGCTATAACTGTGAACCAATAAAAATAAGTACTACTTGTGCTGTATCGTTGAAAAGCTCTCAATGAAGGGTTATTACTGAAGTTAAGAATAAATTCAAAATCCAAATTTTTGGACCTATTTTGGACCGTTTTGGTCCAGTGGAATGCAATCAAAAGGGGTTGATGCACAACTATATGTTACAACAGTCCTAAATAGAGATTTCAACATCCTACGGCTAATCATTTAGATACATACGTGCATATGTACGTACGTATAAGCGTCACGCTGAAACTAGTCAAAATGGAATCAAGGATCATCAAAACGGTTTTTTTCGATGAAATCTGAAAACCAAAATTTTTCGCTTTTACGATACTTCCCTGTTCTATACAAAGAGGTTAAAATAGGTGTTAAGATACGTATCTAAACGTAAGATTCTTCAATTTATTTATTTCTTTTTTTTTAATCGATGTATTAATTCACCGCAGAAGCTTGTAAGTGAGAATATGAAAATGTAAATTTGTAGCGTATGAAAGATAACATCCCTGACCGGGATTCGAACCCGGAATTTTCGGTTGAGAGGCCGAGACGTTACCACTCCGCCACGGAGATCAACGGAATTAAAAATGTAATATACTAAATTTGAAACGATATCGGTGTAACAACTTAAGAAGACGGACAAATTGAACTGTCAGCAGAAGGCGGTGGTATGAATGACGCTCAAACATCAACCGACGTTTGAGCGTCCACGACAAAAAAATGTCAGTGTATGGTGTATTGTTTTTGGTAATCGCATAGCGAGGGTCAATAATTTCGTCATTAATTGTATTAACAGAAATGTTCGTACATTTTTCAAAATACTCTACGCTCAATCGATAGATCCTAAAAAAGAGTACGGCATCTTCCAACAAGAGCGTGTTACTAGCAGGTGTTCGTGCGGCTTTTATAGAGTAATTAACTGCCAGCAGAAGTCTTTATCATTCGTGTTCCTCAAATTTGACTAGCTGCGATTTTTTCGTTTAGGGTTGTTTGAAGTTTACGAATGAAATTTTCACGCTATCGATGAACCGAAGGCGAACATTCAACGAAAGATCGACATCAATTATAATAACATTTTTGCGTCACACGACTCTTATGCGATCACTCTAGCGCCATAGTGCATCGTTGTGCAAGGCGCTAGCTTTGAACGTACTTTGTAATACGATAAACGTGTAAACTTTTAAACAAAATTTAATTTACGTTTAATTTCATACGTAAAATATAATATTTTAAGTCACAATTATATTTAGTCTTTTGATCACCCAGTATAATAATTATATACAAGTCATAGCAGAATGGCCGGCCCCCTGACGCGAGTGGTAGTGTCTCGGCCTTTCATCCGGAAGTCCCGGGTTCGAATCCCGGTCTGGCAAGGCATTTTCACACGCTAACTGTCATTCATCTCATTCTCTGAAGAAATATTAAACGGTGGTCCTGGAGGTTAAAAAAAAAGTCCTAGAGGAAGGTTGAGAGAAAGAAATAAATCGTATAAAAGATGAACAAAAATAAACCCCGAAGAAGTAATATCTCGAGAAGTAATAGGGGGCAGAATTAAGTGGAGGTATACAATCTGTTGATCGACCGAGTAATAGTCGGTGTATGTAAGGTATGGTGATAATCTAATTTTTATCAGTGTTAATTTAATTACTGAGTGGTAAAAGGTAAACGGTTCTGTAACCGTTTTCTTTTTAACATTAATTTAAAAAAAAAACATTGAAATTGTATGTACATCATTTTTAGAAAAAACCATCCTTTGTGATATGAAACAATAACTTTTTTTAATTAGGAAATAATTGCAACTAAAATATTTTTTTTTATTTTGGAAAAAATACACATAAAAAGTGAAAGTCGCGTATTTATTTTTGTATCAGGATAAAAGATAGGCGTCCAGAACAACGAGGCTGATTTTAAAGAAAATTAAATTTTATCGTTTTTTTCTTTTTTTTTCTTTTAAATTCATTTTGTACATCTTCCATTTTTATTATAATATAACAAATGGAAATTCAACTTTTGATAAAATACAATCGAACTAAAAATTATAAAAGGAAACTTTTATTTAATTATAATTTGAGCAAAACGTTTCACAATATTAGAAAGATCTTCTAGACCAAGAATAAAATGACAATTAGCCGGTTTTTCAACTTCTTTTAATAATAAAACAAATAAATAAATTATTAAAACTTTATTCGCAGGAAGAACCTTTCACACCTTTGGATAACGTTTTATTTCCGAAATATGGTATTTTACTGGAAATGATGCAACTATGAATCACAGTAAAATGTTAATTTCCTTTTGGCAATTCATTTCCACGGTAGATAAAATGATTTTCTTCAAATCAACTTTTATTTTATATTGTATGTGTCAAACAACGTGTTAAATGACGTAAATAGTGATTACACTATTTTATATCCTATTAAAGTAATTCAAGAATAAACAGAAAGGAGTAAGACAAAAAGGAGAGATATGCAAATAAAGGAAGAACTGAAATAGAACGATTTTAAGCCAGAAATGAGGAAAGGAATTGTAAACAGCGATAATTACACTATTTTCAATAAAGGAAATTTCGCATTCAAGATGAACATTTTCAAACAGTATTTTGTAGGATATCCTAAAATCAACAGAAGATATGCAATATTATAATAAATTTCAAAATAATAACGCAAACTCATATTTATAATAAAATGTATTTATTTTAATTCCCTTTTGTCAGTCTCTTTACGTTTATTCATAACTCGTGAACGGATAGAAATTATTTACTAAAACTTATATACAGTAACGTCACTACCGTTACGGAGTCGAGTACGTCTGCTATGTCGACGAGTCTATAACAATCTGAAAGGGTTAAATATCGATCGCAAAACAATATTTTTTTACATTTACAAAATTGCATCCATTTATATTTTTAAAACATTAACGACCCAAAAAAATGTTAGTTTATTCAAATAATGTTTTACTGGGTAAAATTTGAAGAAACGTTTTCTTTTATTATGAAGCCAAGTTTTACCGAATTAAATGAAATCTTAGGATTAGAAAAAAACTTATAGAAATACAGCCAATAATGTTAACCAGAATTGCAACATCTAAATTAAAATTATTCTGATGGAATTTCGGCTTTAATTTTTTAATATATAATAAAACGATTCGGTCGCCTGGTCTGTTGTACAAGCTTCAAACGAGCCTGTCTCAATCATATTATTTGATATTACTACCTAGGTGGACGGTTCTTACAGGAAAAATAGGTCCAGAGATAAGACTTTTTTGATACCAAATCGGGGGTTCCACAGGGTTTAGTCTCTGGCCCGGTTCTGTATCCAATTTACAATGCTGATCCTCTTAACACTGACCTCATCACTCATATGTCCTTCGCTTAAGACACGGTGATTATGGCGGTTGACCCGATGTAGCGTCGAAGAAACTGCGATCACAGTCAGACCTCAGGGAACGGCTAGTTAAACGAAACGTATATTTTAATACTGTAAAGTCAAGTCACGTGAGGTTTGTGAAGAGTAAAGGAGTCTGCCGGGCGGGTTGAGCAGTGGCCGAATGGACAAGAAGAATTATCCCGGACCTGGATGCTTGGCTAGATCATGGCGAATTAGATTACCACATAACGCAACTCATGTCGGGACATGGTGCGTTTGAACAATACCTGCATAGGTTTGGCAGGAGAGAGTCACCAATCTGTTGTTACTGCGATGCGGTTGACGATGCCGAACACACTATTTTTGAGTGCAGACGATGGGAGGAACAACGTATAAATGCAGGACTGATGCATACCCGACCGGAGCAGCTCTCGGAGTGGCTCTTGGCTATGTCCGGAAACTGGAATAATTTTGCAATAATTGCAAGAGCAGTTATCAGAATAAAATATGAGGCAAGACGACTGGGATACTGAGGGGTGTAGTTTATAGTAGGGCTGGGCGGACAGCCCCGTTCCTGAGGGCTCACGTGCCCTGGTGTGTGGGTTCCCGTGATGGAGCGGGGACTTCTGGGGTCCGTTAGGTGGACCCGCTCCACTGTTAGGTGGAGTCCGGTTAGTCCGTTAGGTGGGGTCCACCCCCAAGTGAAAGTTGTGCCGAACAAAATTTCAGTCGCAATGCGACTGATACTGCAGCGCAATAAATTTGAAATAAAAATATTTATTAGATATTTTTGTCGAATTTAAAAAAAAGTTTACGATTCAATTCATAGAGAACCACTTTTCAAAATTCTCCAAGAATTTAAATTCGATCAAATAACTGTAAACATTATTAAAGAAACGTTTAGAAAAACCTTTTCTCAAATAAAATTTCTTCGAGCGGTTTCTGATCCTTTTGAAATTACAACTGGTGTACGTTAGGGAAATGGTCTCTTCCCGATATTGTTTAATTGTACTTTGAAAAAGGTTATAAGAGAATGGATCAAGAAACTCAAACAGTTAAACATCTATGATTCCGTAAAATTAGGTACTAAAAATAAATTTCTGTCGACCAATCATTTCGCTTTTCAGGATGATTTAGTAATCTTTGAAAACAACTCAAAAGAATGAAAAAATAAACTCTTAGAATTATAAAAATGTGAAAGTAAAATAGGATAACTAATATCACATGAAAAAATGGAGTGGATTTCCAACACAAAAAGCTGAATCGATGTAATTAAATTATCTTCTAATAAAAATATTAAACAAATTTAAATACCGTAGTGAAGTAATCGCTCCTAATGTTCTGGAAGTAGAAAGCATGTAAACAAGAGTACAAAAAATGTAAAAATCAAATCATGTAACGTCACAAATTTATAATAAATAAACAATATCAAGAAATATTAGAATTAGGCTATATAAGACAGTAATTTTACCCGCAGCTTCATATGCACACGAATGCTTGAATTTCTTTACAACCAAAAAAAATTGGAAAAAAGGAAAGCAAAGATACTAAGAAAAATTCAAGGTCCGATTCTAGAGAAAGAAATTCAGAATATATTTGAGTTGGAAATCGATTCTCTTTTTTCGTAAATATTAGTAATCCTATATTACTTGCACGATTTTCAAATTCTACTAGTTTAAATTCTAGAGGAAAAAGAGGAAAATCTTTGCAAAAACTAGGAGATAATTGATCATCTTTTGAGTAAAAAAAGATTAAAATTACACATTCATCTTTATAGAATGGGAAAAAGTAAATTAAGAACACAAATATTTAACTTTTTTGAAAACAGGAAAAATAAACCCTTACGGCAAGGAATGATCAAAATGTTGCAGGTATTGTAAAAGATGAGGCTTGTCGTACGCAAAACATGTGAAACGTTTTTCTCATGCAACCATTGACGTCTTGACTAAACTGAAGTTTTTCTTAACCTTAGTTTGAAATCTTTTTTATCCCTTACTTAGCACCTGTGAAATCTACCTCCGCCTTCTGGCGTGCCGAAAGGGATCTTATTTAATTAACAAAGCCGTTAGGTTATAGAAACGATGGGGCAATACGTGATCATCTGGTTTCAGTTCCAGAATGATCCGAGATCTGTACGGATGGTAAATTATGTCCTACGTCAGTATTCTTCAAAAGTTTTAACCGTGCGACTTTAAAGACAGTGAACTTCTTACGACAGCAACTCACACAGTTTCGATACTGTCTTAGTGGAGGTTTTTTAAATCGATTTCCTCAAAATTGCTTATCCATATGTGTTAATTGCACGTATTGAAGGTACAAGATAGCGGTACAGTAAATTAAACTTTCGTCAAAATTCTCTAGGCGTGCCTTCAAACCATTATTTTTACAAAACGCTTTGATGGAATAATCACGTCGCACACCGCTACAAGTATCCATGATACGTAAATAGCAAGATAGTTTAAGCTGGTTTATACATAAGTTATTCGGTGCTGACACTTGCCCAGACATACAAACACAAATTCCTGTTTCCCTGAATCATTCTGTATTACATATTCATAATAAATAAAGACAACTCCAAAAACGGGTTATTAAAAAAATATATATATATACAAAACTGAACATGCATTTCAATTTTCAAATAATAATTATTAAAGCTAACAAAAATAAATGTAACTTTCAAAAACAAAACAAAAAAATGTATAAACAAAAAAATAATAATAATCTTACAAGAATATTACAATTATTTGTATTTTTAAAATAAAAAAAATAAAACGAAAACTACGAAAATAATACAGTAAGCGGTGATCACTTCAAGCTGAACGCAATTTGTTAATGTATAATATAGTTTATACTACCAAACATTTCTACAACAGTCAGTTTGTGTGGAAAGTTTAGACTGTTTAGTTAGAAGATAGTACAGAGTGATTTTTTAGTCCTGTTACCCAATTGTTAATGGCTGGTAATTTTTTTCTAAGAAAGAGAAATTTTGTTTTATGACACGAAGTTGGTTGCCGTAACCGCCTCAACCGGAATAGATACGGCAGTGTGAGTTGATTCTCCTTGAGCTGTGTAAACTTTTGTGCCGTTTCCGGTCGTGTTACGAACAGAATGTCTTTTACCGTAGAACAACGAGTTTTCATTCTTGAACAATATTTTGCTACGAAATCGTACGCAAGTGTAAAAGAATCGTTTCAAATTAAATTTGTTGGTGTTCCTCCGCCAGAAAAAATGTCAATTTCTAGGCTAGCAAACCGATTTCGAGAGACAGGTAGTGTTTGCGACAGAAAACGTACCGGTCGACCGACTCGCTTGACAGATCACGTTTTAGAGAATGTGAAAACAAGATCGCTCAATTCTCTACGGAAAAGTTTACGAAAACTTTCCACGCAAGTCAGTTTGTCATATTCGAGTGTTCAGAAAGCCGCTAAAAAATTGAAATTGTATCCGTATCGCGTACGATTAGTCCAAGAGCTTCAACCTCCAGATTTAAACAAGCGATTGCAATATTGCCGTCGGTTTAGGTCTCTCATAAACGATAACGGAATTGAATTTTTAAACACAGTGTTCTTTAGCGATGAAGCTTGGATCCATCTCGACGGTTATGTGAACGGTCAAAACTGTCGAATTTGGGCGGTTGAAAACCTAACGCTTTACAAGACAAATCTTTGCATCCTGAAAAAAACGGAGTGTGGTGTGCGATATCTCGTCATCGTATAGTCGGACCCGTTTTCTTCGAAAAGACAGTAAACGGTGAAGTATACAGGAATATTGTGCGCCAATTAGTGTCCCTCCTGGAACCTCAAGAACGGTATTGCTGGTTTCAGCAAGACGGCGCGCTAAATGCCACACGTTTCGAGAAACCGTGCATTTTCTGCTAGAGTTCTTTGATAATAATAATAATAAGCAAGGGCTTATGGCCTCCAAGGTCCCCACACCTCACATCTCCTGACTACTTTTTGTGGGGCTATATTAAGTCCGAGGCCTTCAAAAACAATCCTCACACTATTGATGAACTTAAAGTCAATATTACAGACTTAATCGCGAATATTTCCAATGCGACTCTTAAAAAGGTTTCTGCTAATATGCTGAAAAGAGTCCGTGCGTGTATAACCGCAAGGGGTGGGCATTTTTAGCATATTCTTTAACAATTATGCGCCTCCCCGATGTAGATTTAGTTTGACAAGTGAGCGGTTGGGACACATAAGCGGGTGGTGAATAGCACCCTGCTTAATTCACTCACGCTGATATGTAGCTTACTAGGAGCTTTTAGGTAACGAGGTTGCTAAACTGATTTAGAGGCACAGTAGCCGTATCTTGGCACTGACATTTGGTCTATGCTCTAGGGTGACCGAATGGGGTGGTGCCGGGAGAAATGCCAGTTAACCATAACAATTATGTAAGTAATAGCTTTTTATTAAATCTCTTTTGTAAGTAACAAATACATTTTTTTACTCCACCTAAATTTCCCTTTCTTAAATTACTTTTAAAATTGGGTAACAGGACTAAAAAATCACTCTGTATCATATCTTTTTGCTGAAATATGCTTTGTCTGCTCGTAACGAAGTAGTATTACATTTTAGTTTTCAGTTTCTTATTCTATAAATACAAGTAATTTTTTTACTGTTTGGTAAAATTGGTTTCGTTTGGTTTATTATCATTTATATTTTGTTTATAATAGTATATTGTTATGTTTTTGATCACTAACATTTACTTTTTCGTGTTTCTTTTTTATGAAGGGAAAATCAGATGAATGGCGGTAAGCAGAATATGCAAAAACAAACGGAACAAGTTGGAGGGAAGTTAAACTCGTAAATTAGTCTTGGTAAAAATAAAATTTATTTATTATTTATTGTTTTAAATTATATTATCAAATAAATTTACTTTGTATCTTATCGTTCCGATATGTCAATTTGAAAAAAATAATAATAAATTTAACTACTAACCTTTTATAAATATCGACTAGTACATAACCGGTTTACTGAAAACGTAAATATTTTTATTTGGGTCTACTTATTTAATATTTTTGTAAAACAAAAAAAAAATCGTTAAAATTTTCCGCATAAAAAATATCTAGTACATTGTTGCTAGAAAACGCTGTACGGAGTAAATATGACTTTTTTCGAATACCCGACTGAGGACCACGTTAAATAGAGTTAGATTTTGTCTTGAAAAAGTCTTTCGTACTTTCAACGAGTTGGTATTTATATTATTACTAGCCGGCCCGTCTAGCGAGAACCTGAACCTTCGGGTCTCAGGCGAATCCCGGACCCGACAAGGGACTCCTCTGGGCCTCGTTGTAGTTTTTTTAAGTTTATTTTAAAATTTAATTTTCAAGATTGAAAAATTAAGATTAAATTAAAGTAGAAGATACGAGAAAATTTTAAAATAGGTGATAATTTAAATAATATAAATTTTAAATATAATTTTTATTAAGAGTATCGTTTAGATAAGCCGATCGTATACTTAGAAAATAATACGCCTTATTTAAATTTAAATATTTAAAATTACGGCATCAAAAATAGATCGTACATTATCTAGTAACATTTTTAAAAAATAACAGAATTTTTCATTTTATATTAACTATTAATATAATAAACTTACAACAGAACGGTTTTAATAATTAAATATTATTTTTAATAAAATATTTTAAACAAACTTTTGACGAAGCAGAGATCTCTCTAAGGGTCTAAAGATTACTTAATATAAATAATAAATAAAAGCTATAAAAAAATAATAATTTTAATAAACAGATACAACATTTATTGCGTAATATAATATTTCAATAATTAACTAAAAACAAATTTATTATTATAGATGTTTGTATTTAAGTACTTAAAGGTTAAACGTAAACAGAAGCTGCTAATAAATAAACTATTAGATTACATTTTGATTACAAAGTACAAAGCTTTGTTCAATAATTTAAATAGCAATAATGCAGTATGAGGTTTAATAATATCCTAATCGGTAAAACGACTAACTGTTGTACTGATATTACACGTAATGCAATAGAAATCTCATACGGTCCCGGTAAAACAGTTCAGTAAAAAAATTTTTTTTTTGAATAATCATTATATTTCATTGCGGCAAGTAAATTACCTCTATTTAAAAATCAATCGGGAAAAATTATTAATATATTTTTACGTAATAAAAAATTTAAAAAAAAAAACAAAATAAATACAGCATCAATTATTGCGAGATCGGATATGACATATTGAATACAGTGACCAAAAACATTTCTGTAGGTTAATTTGGTAACATGTACAGGAACAAAACAGCAACAGTAACAATTGAAGAACATAAGAAAGAAGTCGTAATAAAAAAGGGAGTCCGACAAGGATGTTCCCTATCTCCGTTACTTTTTAATCTTTACATGGAACTAGCAGTTAATGATGTTAAAGAACAATTTACATTCTGAGTAACAGTACAAGGTGAAAAGATAAACATGATTCGATTTGCTGATGATATAGTAATTCTAGCCGAGAATAAAAAGGATTTAGAAGAAACAATGAACGGCATAGATGAAGTCCTACGCAAGAACTATCGCATGAAAATAAACAAGAACAAAACAAAAGTAATGAAATGTAGTAGAAGTAACAAAGATGGACCACTGAATGTGAAAATAGGAGGAGAAAAGATTATGGAGGTAGAAGAATTTTGTTATTTGGGAAGTAGAATTACTAAAGATGGACGAAGCAGGAGCGATATAAAATGCCGAATAGCACAAGCGAAACGAGCCTTCAGTAAGAAATATAATTTGTTTACATCAAAAATTAATTTAAATGTCAGGAAAAGATTTTTGAAAGTGTATGTTTGGAGTGTCGTTTTATATGGAAGTGAAACTTGGACGATCGGAGTATCTGAGAAGAAAAGATTAGAAGCTTTTGAAATGCGGTGCTATAAGAGAATGTTAAAAATCAGATAGGTGGATAAAGTGACAAATGAAGAGGTATTGCGGCAAATAGATGAAGAAAGAAGCATTTGGAAAAATATAGTTAAAAGAGGAGACAGACTTACTAAGGCATCCTGGAATAGTCGCTTTAATATTGGAAGGACAGGTAGAAGGGAAAAATTGTGTAGGCAGGCCACGTTTGGAATATGTAAAACAAATTGTTATGGATGTAGGATGTAGAGGGTATACTGAAATGAAACGACTAGCACTAGATAGGGAATCTTGGAGAGCTGCATCAAACCAGTCAAATGACTGAAGACAAAAAAAAAAATTTGGTATCATATCGATGCATAAATATAGTATGCAAATTGTTTATAATAACATCGGTTATTATGAACAATATTTTTCCTACTGCGATGCAGCATTTTATATTTTGTAATGAACAGAAGTGTCTTATCCGTAACGGAGTGTAGAATATCTGCACTGTAGCTAGAGAAATATTTTGACGGTTCCTTTTTTCTTATATATGTACTACTTCTTCGTGTCTTAGATTATTATAAACTGAAGCAGTGGCATTCAGTTGTTATTAATCTTTTGCTGTAAGCGTATCGTATCGTGCGGGTACAGTATTTTATTTTACGTATCCTGTGTAATTCAATTAATAGCGATTTAATTACGACTTCGCGAAAAACAAAGTTAGAGAATGGCGAACTAATAAAGACATCGCCCAAGAATTGGGCGTAGGTCGTTCGACAGTATCCGTGATACGGAAGAACCGTGAAAAAATTACAAAAAAATTTAAAACAAATTCTTTGAAATCAAAAAAATTACGGCGTAGTCGACATAATGATGTAAAGAAAAAAACGACTTTTTGTAAAAAAAGTAATGTTTACAATTATTCTCTATCTTCTTTTGCTCTACCGTATTGTATTTGTATTTATTATTGCGTAGTTTTTTGTTTTTTTTTAAATAATATATCTGTGGAAATAATTTTATTTATTATTTTTTTTATTACGTCGGATCTTTATTTTCCCCGCCTACCAGAGTCGGACACGTAATCAAAAATAAACAGCTTCGAGAGGTGCCATACCTCGGCGGGAACAAAACCCTGCCCAGGCAGCCGGTACTCGGTCGTTTATTGTCACGCCATGCCTCTAACGAGGGGTCTCCAGATGGGGCCCTCACCGGGACTCCGGTCTTCATGCCACGCCTCTAATGAGGAACCCCCAAAGGGTGGGGACTGTAGCCCCACCGGGACTACGGACTTACCGGTGCTTACAAGGGAGTCCCCGCCCGATCACTAACAACGGACATCGGAGCCTCCCACCCCTCCCGGACGAGGCTTTTTTTCCTGTTTAGCCTCCGGTAACTACCGTTTAGATAATACTTCAGAGGATGAATGAGGATGATATATATGAGTGTGAATGAAGTGTAGTCTTGTACATTCTCAGTTCGACCGTACCTGAGATGTGTGGTTAATTGAAACCCAACCACCAAAGAACACCGGTATCCACGATCTAGTATTCAAGTCCGTGTAAAAATAGCTGGCTTTACTAGGACTTGAACGCTGGAACTCTCGACTTCCAAATCAGCTGATTTGGGAAGACGCGTTCACCACTAGACCAACCCGGTGGGTTTCCTGGACGAGGCTTTCTATCTTTTTCCTGTTTAGCCTCCGGTAACTACCGTTTAGATAATTCTTCAGAGGATGAATGAGGATGATATGTATGAGTGTAAATGAAGTGTAGTCTTGTACATTCTCAGTTCGACCGTACCTGAGATGTGTGGTTAATTGAAACCCAACCACCAAAGAACACCGGTATCCACGATCTAGTATTCAAATCCATGTAAAAATATCTGGCTTTACTAGGACTTGAACGCTGTAACTCTCGACTTCCAAATCAGCTGATTTGGGAAGACGCGTTAACCACTAGACCAACCCGGTGGGTTTCCTGGATGAGGCTGTCCCCCGAAAACACCACGCCAAGACAAGCACAGCCGACTCGTGACACGGGTGAAGTCTTACAACCTCGATCCCCGGATGCATATCCAGGCAACTTGCAAGAGGGATAGCGAGCTTCCCGCTTGCAGTCCTTCCGCAAGTGGCCGGTCTCTCCGCAGATAAAACAACGGTCACTCCTGTCCGGGCCGCAACAAAATTGAGCCGTATGGCCCGGACTCCAGCACCAGAAACACAGGTCATTGAAGGTGCGCCGTGTGACTCTACAGGCCACCCGCTCTATACGGATCCGCCCATCTGACAACAATTTTTCCGTAACGATGGGCGGCACCGCTACCGTGACCACGGCCGGCCTCATGGACATGATATCTATCGTAACCGACTCACCCGTCACCTTGCCAAATTCTGCAATGAACTCTTCTTTTTCTATCAACACGGAGACGACAAGAAGCCCTTACGGGCGGGGAGAACCTCGGCTCCACCCGGTCATACAGCCCCTTTGACGGAGCCGAGGAGAGGTTTGCATAAATCCAGAAAAGGTTTGCATGCAAAACTTCCCCGGCTTTGAACTTGACAGATTTTTGTATCAAATATGTCAGAAAATGTTTTAATATTATGGAATAATATGATTACGACCGAGAAAAAGATAGAAAATCATTTTCTTTTAATTTGATTTTGATTTAATCTCTGATCAAATTACGTTTTTACCTTAAAAATTATTTATATAAAAAATTATTATCGAGGAAAAAAATGAAAATTGTTAGTAAATAAAAGATTGACTTCTCAGTTGGTTTCGTTGAACGAACGACGTCTTTATTATCGAAATTATAATTTATTTAGAGTACAAATACTAGAAAAAAATTGAGTCGCTCTTTCTTGACAGAATACTCGTGCACAATTTTTAATAAGGCCACGGTTTTAAATTCTTAAATCGGGTCCCGTGGAATCCATTTTACTTCCTTGCACAAAGTAAAGGAAGTATTTTGATCGCGAAAAATTTTGGTTTCTAGATTTCAACGGAAATATCCATTATTTTCACCATTCCTGAATCCATTTTGACTGGTTTCGGCGTGACGTCTGTACGTATTTCTCTCGCATAACTCAAAACCGATTAGCCGTAGGATGTTGAGATTTTGGATTTAGGACTGTTAAAACACCTAGTTGTACACCCCCCCCCCGCGACCATTTTATTGCAATCCATCCACTAAACCAAAAGCGTCCAAAAAATCCCAAAATCCAACAAAATTTGGATTATGGACTTTTTCTTAAGTTCTCATCGAGAGCTTTTCAACCGTATATAATAAGCGGTACTTGTTAACATTGGTTCCAGAGTTATAGATCCAAATATTGAAATACTTGGATCTTACAAGGGGAAGGCACATCGCTACGAATCCGGCTTCATTTCCAACTTTTTTTTTTTAATTTAAATATATTGATTTATTAATAATTATTAACCTCCGATTGTAAAAAAAATACAATAAATAATAATTCAATGTTAATAAAAAAAAAATGAAAAAAAAAATTGTTAGTGAAATAAATTTTATTACTTTTAAAAATTTGCTGAAACATCTGACTATTTAATATTAATTGAAAATTTAGAATATTATTTTTATTTATGCACGTGCTTCAGTCTACTTAATAATACATGTCGCTATAAAATTTTGTATTAATTTTGTATGTCGCTATAAACTTCTCCTATTTCGTTTTTGGTTTGCATTTTCTTGATGGTTACATCATAATAATTTAAAAAAACATAGTATTAGATAGATATAAGACTTACATTTATTTAAAGGGTAATAAAGGGATTTTTACTTTATCCTAATATTTCATGAATTAATAATTGTATAAATGTTTGATGTAATTAACATTTTAGCAGTCGCGTACCTGTCATGTTTATTAAAGAATTGGAGGTAAGGATTTTATCTCAGTTCAAATGAAGTGCAGAAAAAAATGTGTATATGTAATTTAATAGGCGTACAAGAAAGTCGAAGTGGTATCCACATCAAATTTTTTCTTTGTTTCTATTTTCCATGTCCCACATCAGTTAAGAGGCGCAATATAAATTTACTTTTCAAAATTTCTTCTTTCTATTAAATTTTATACCTTATCCCTTACTATTATTATTTTGTTTTTAACTTTATATTTTCTGTTTACCGGTATTAAAATATCCGTACTGTCAGGCAGTTTTTGCTGCGTACTTCTAAAAAACGTCTTTTAGAAAGGCGAGCGGTGAACAAGCAATACCGGTGATGACTGCGCGGAATATTTTAAGAAAATTCTTACATATGTGCTCACACTATTTACAGCTGTTACAGGCTTTGAAGTTTAGCGACTTCGCAGTCGAAATACACCGGCATTTTGAAGCGTTAGTAGTGACGAGTCGACATTTCAACTTAGCAAATAAGTTAATATACATAATTTCTTATGCGTGAGTAGTATTATACATAATACTTAATAAGATATTAATATAATCGTGTAATATATGACTGTTTTTTTTCTGTTTCAGATAAACATTAAGCAATCCACATCAAAATCCTTAAGATGGTCGTATTGTTATTATATTATTTTAAGCTACAACCCTACCTGATTCAAACTTTATTTTAATTATTTACTTTAAAAATGCGTTATAACAAAATATTAAATGTAATGGTAAATAAAATTATTGAAAAAAAATTAACTGTTACAAATGAAATAAATCGATATGATTCTTTTATTGTATATTTGTATTTTTAAATTATTTTAAATACACGAGTGTAAAAAAAAATTAAAGCTAATCTAAACTTTAATTTAGTATATTTAAATATATTTTTATTTTTCAACCTAATTTTACGTCTTCCTTACCTAATTCCTTCGTAACAGAAAGATAAGTAACGTTTCCCTTGTTAAGTTTTTTCGGTTTGTATAAATTTAATATATATTTTCGCAATATTGAATAAACGTTTACGTCTATATTTATATAGCATTACAAGTTTTACGCGTAGATATAAAAAATATTTATATATTATATAATTACACGTGCAAACGGGTTTATAAATACTTATATTTTACCGTATTATTTATAATTTATACTTTAAAAAAAAAATTGGCATACATTTTTTTTTAATACATCAGAAAATTCATATATTTTTTAATTATAATAAAGCGTATATTATTTTTAAAATACTAATATATATATATCAAATATTAACAAAAATATTAATTTTGAAAAGATTATTAATCGTTAAAAACAGTGATAAATTTATTTACAGGAGTATTTTGTTTGATTGTACAAGAATTATAAAATTATTTTACAAGTAAAATAAAAATACAATATAAATTTTTATTATTAAAAACTTTAAAAAGAGATGTTATTTTATTATTCTAAACGTTTAAGAACCTAAAAAAAAAACAGAAATAATATTTATTTTTAGATAGCGTAATTTTTTATTACTATTTATAAATATACTATTTTTTGAAGATATTAAATTATCCGTTTTTTAATTTTATATTATACAGTTAAATCGTTGTATTTGTTAATATTTACTAATCTATTGTATTTTATACCTATTATCTTACTTTACATTCACGATTTAAAAACAAAAAATAGAAATTCAAAATAAATAACACCAAAATTTATGTAAACTATTATTTTTTTTGTTTTGTTTTTAACGTACTACTAAAATATACGCGCCGTAGAAAAAACTATTTGGTAACTTGAAAAATAATAAAAAAATTATTTCACTAAAATATAACAGAAATAGAAATATATATATGGTTAAAAATGTATAATGTAAAATTTAAATCGAATAATAAGACTTATTTTTTATATTTGATAACGACCGCTGAAGTTTGGTCGATTAACAGTTATTTGTAATAAACATTAAAAAAAAAATTAGTAAAAAGTATTCTCATACTATTTCATGCCGCCCTATCGAACATAGCAGCTAATATTATGTGTTTTTTACTAATATATTTATATACGTTTAGCAGCTGTTACCGTTGGCATTTATATTTAAGTTTAACCCAAACGTTTTACCGATATTTTTAATTTAAATTGCGATATTAATAAATAAATAGTTATATTAAATAAATAACGCGACAATTAAGAGTCGCCGTATCACCTCTTTTCATTATTTTATAAAATAATTTCGGGAAATTAAAAAAAGAAACGTTACTATTACGATATGAATTTAAATAAGATAATAAATTCTATTTATTGAATTTCTGATACTTTAAAAAAATAAAAATTTTCAAATTATACGTACGTTTAAATAACAAATAAAAAAACTCTACACTTCGTTCGTTTAGAGTCGAAAGCGGGTGCAAGATAATTAAAATAGCTTTAATTTCCTAATATAATTTACGTATAAAAATCGGTTATCGGTATTCCTAATTAAGGTAATTTTATCGGTCTGTTTTAACAGAGACTAATGATAATTTAACGGAACAAAAAATCGAAACAATAACAGATAGCGTAAAGAAAGCAGTACCGCCAAATATATTATTCAGAAGGAGAGAGAGAGAGAGTAAAAATTAGACCGCCTATGTAACAAATACTCTTTAATTTTTATAAGTTATTATTTCATTATACTTATCTATAACGGACTTAGTACGGCAAACTTTGTTACGATATTATATACTTATATATAAATCGATTTTACGTAATTTCGATATATATATTTGTAATCGATTTTAATCGATAAATCTATTAAAAACAATACGTTTCGTTTTCGCGGTGCCATCGTACAAACTATAATATCTTAAATCGTAAAATTTATTTTCGTTAATAAAAACTCAATCGTTATACATATTCTTTATAAAACTTCTGTACTTCATTCGTCGAGAGTCGATACTATAAACGAAAAAAACTATAACAGCCGCTATAGGTTTACGGTTCGTTATATCCGTTTAGTTTACGTATTTATTAAATAAGCTCAAACTTTATCCCTTTTCTGTTTTTTTTTTAATAGTAATCTTAATCGATAAACTTTATTAAGCGGGTTAATTATCGATTTATAAGTTATCCTAAATTTTCATTTAAGTATTCTTTAAATTATTAATTACGGAACGATTTTTACATTCCGTATTTATAAAATAAATACGATAGATTATAAAAACCATCTGAGATAACGAAAGTAAACCGAGATAGAGAAAAATATATAATAATAGAATAGCAAATCGATAACATTCGCGAAAGAACAAGAAAGTTAATAGAAAAATTTCTACATAAGACGTATAACAAATATTCAGGGGTTTATTTTTTATAAAATACGCGGAATTTTCATTTTTATATGCGCGTGTATGTTTTATCGATTTATCGATAAAACATACACGATAAGTACGATAAGTACGATTTATCGATTTATTAATAATATAAAATAAAACTGTAAAAAAATTGTACTGTTTATTCAATATGGCGTAAAAATTAAAGTAGGGAAATAATATAAATGTTACATATAAAGAAAAGTATATACCTTCACAAGAACGGTATATTTAAAAAATTTCAATTATTATTGTAAACGTAAATATATATAGTTTTATTTAAAGAAAAAAAAAGATTTGTTCCTTTTTTTTTTAATTTGTATAAATTAGTTTGTATAATTTATAACCGTGTTGTATTTTTACGTACTTTTATTATTAACGCCTAATATTAGAAAATATATATCTATATTTTATTATACGTTTTTTTGTTTTTTATTATTAAAAATGTAAAAATATAATTACAAAAATAATAGTAATATGATTTATTATTAATGTTTTTTTAAAATATATATCTGTATATATTTATATTTTTTTAAATTGCAATGTAGTTGTAAATTTATAGTAATATCCTTAACAGGTGGTAAATCTAAAAGCGAGTTACAGTTAGCGGGGTAGTTGTTATGGAAACGATTAACCGATGTAATAAAACAAAGGCGGGTGAGTTTCTATGGTAACAGATAACCCTTATTATCTCTCGTAATCAAAGTATTCTTGTTAAGGATAATACTGTATATAAACTACGTTATCATCCCGTAGCTAACGTAATTTTTATTATTATTATTATTATTAATTTAAAAAATACATTTATAATTTATTTTTTGTTAAAATAATTAGTAATACTTTCATTAAAAGAATAAACAACATGCATTTTAGTAGTCTTAAAATAATTATAATAAATGTAGTGTCCTTAGTTAAAAATTGTTATATATATATATAAATGTATATTATAATATTATATAATTGATTATGTGTAATATAATATTTATAATTATTTTATGTTAATTGAGATTACGACAAAATATAATTATAAAATTACAATAATTAATATTTTTTATTTTAAGTTTTAATTTCTTAAACGATTTGGAAATAAAATAAAAATATATACATATATATTTTTGTTTTTATATTCTGTAAAAAAAAAAAAAGAAGAAAGTTATAAAAAAGATAATTATTATCGATATTAAAAACGTAAGTGTCCTGCATCATTTTTCCTTTTTATTATTTTACTTTACGATGTTTATTTGTTTAAGTCTCTTTATAATAGATTTTGATAAAACTATCCGCCAAACTATCCGTAAAACTATCACGACCCGTCGGTATGATTATACAATAAATAATTAAAATATAAAATCTACTTACCAAAACAATCGTTTAATGCATCCTACCGCTTTCGGAAACGAATTCCATCTTCAGCGACTTAACATTTTTTTATTGACTAAACCTTTGTCGTTATCAGTATAATTTTTATGTAAAGTGTGTAAAATATATAAAGGTGGTCGTCATGTATTAAACTTGCGTAAACTTAACGTCCTTTCGTAATGAATGTTTCCACCGTTATAAATTTGATAACGGTTGAAACGTTATTCCTTAAGGACCTTCTTATTACGTGCTTTTGTCAGGAAACTTACTTATGGCTCCGCAGGAGAGCCGATTGTAAGTATAATTAAAGTTATTTTAAAAGAAGAGAACATTTTTTACTGAGGTCTAACATCACTGACAAAAATTTTAGAACAGATTTAGGACTGATAATTAAACGAATTGAAGTGACAAATTACGATGACTCGATGATAAAATATAATACGATGATATAAAAATACATGTGTATACAAACAAAGGTTCCAAATAATGTACTCCCTGTTTGCTAGTCCATATCTCGTGACAAATTTGACTTGACGTGACAATTTTTGGCACTGAGAGAGGGTTATGGTATGTCCTCGAAATGATCACCAGCATCTTCTATACAACGCCCATGGCGCCAAACTGCACAACGAACTACGGCTGTTAGTGTATCTGGTGTAATGGAAGCACATGACCTTTCTTGCACGTACCTTGTCAATTGTCGCTGGTTTTTATCAATACACGTCATTCTTGACAGTCCCCTAGAGGTGTCAAATCAGGAGACCGACGTGGGTACTCAACAACACTTGTTTGACCCACCCACCGACCTGGTAAAGTTTTATCGAGGTACAACCTGACATCTCGATGGTAGTGAGACGGGGCTCCGTCTTGTTGCACGTAAAGACGTTCATCACCGTACAGGTTTTGGACGGCAGGCTAGATCTTACTTTCCTGGACGACGGAATTGCAGCTATTCGTGTTCGGCCGAATCTTTCCTTGTGCACATTTTTAACAGTTCCGTCGGCTTCGAATTTATCGCGAACACGGCCAATTGACGTGCTGGTGGCGGTGTTCCAAATTCTCTGTGCCACTGCCGTTGTACCTCGTGAACGAGGAAACCTCGTGAAACCTCGAGGTTTCACGAGGTTGAACGCAATGATGGAATCATTGCGTTCTAACGATAACGTTGCGTTCGCAACTAACGATAAGCGATCCTCAGCCATCGTTGCTACTCGACTGTCTTCTGCTGCACTGGCTAATATGATTGGCTCCTTCCACCACCAACCACCCGCGCATGCGCAGCATAAATTGCCAGCTCCGCCTACCACGATAAATTTAATACCTTACGCTACACTACACATTAGATTAGCTAGTGTAAGTCTGTTTGTTTATATATTACTTAATTACAATCACCGAGTACATTTTTTTTGAACCCCTCTGTATATACATATGTATTTACTTGATAATATATCGATGACTTTTTACACTGCCGAATTCAATTAATGTGTTACCAAAAGCTACAGAAGTATTAAAAAAAAAATAATAATAATAATAAAATAACATTTTCAGAGTAGACACTTGTAATAATAATTATTTGTATATAATCTAAGCAAAATTATAGCCAAGAGTATTTTAAATAAACTTAAAATCCATTGCCGATGCGCACGCCGACTTGTGTTACGATCAGGAAGTAAAACGTGAAAATCGTTCCGTTAAAATTAAAATTGTTTAAAAAATGTTACAGATTATTCTAGGTCCTGCTAAAGAAAATATTAAAAAATCAAACATATTGTATACAAAAATATACAAATGAAATACATTAACAGATCGATTTATATGAAATCCGATTCTTCGTCTAAAGTTATATGTACATCTTAACTACTACGGGTCATTATTGCATCTTAATATTCGGTTTGACAAAAACGACACGTAATATTACTGAGCAAACTCTAACGGTATACGTATCTTCATTGTACGTCGTCTGATTTGAAAGTTGCTATTAGTTATTTCCCCAAAATTATAAATTTTACACAATTGTTATAAAATAATAGCCGATTCTAAAGAAAATAAATTGAATTTTTTACAATAGTTTTATTATTTACGACGCAAACATGTTAAGATCAACCCAAGGGGTTTGTAAACACGTCGTCGTAAATCAGCTGATTTTGAAATGGAAGTTCTCACGTTCCTGCAGCATTAGGTAGCGTTCTAGAGGGAATTCGGAACGTTTTCTCCAGATAACTATGCTGCGGAATGAACGGACGCGCCACGCGATGTTGTGTCAAGATTATTCGTACGAAGATGGCGGAAGAAATTTAACGGTGAATAAATCCTCCTATTTCTCTCTCAGGGCAGTCCTCTTATTAAACCGGATCCGGTTCCGATACGGAGGTAAAAAAAGGAAAAAAGTAACCCCCTGGGTTGGTCTAGTGTTGAACTCGTCATCGCAAATCAGCTGATTTAGAAGTCGAGAGTTCAAATCCTAATAAAGGTAGTTACAGATTTGAAAACTAGATTGTGGTTGCCGGTGTTATTTGGTGGTTAGGTTTCAATTAACCACACGTCTCAGGAGTAGTCGACCAGAGTTTTTTCAAGATTAAAAATTTACCGATACAGTTACATAACACTGATAAGTCGCTAATGACTTTAATTATTGATCAGACTATAAATAAAAGTTTAAAAAAAAAGAAAAAATTTAAGAACAAGTCTTGGGCATATTCTATGCGTACGTACCGAGACTGTTTGTTTTTAAATTACTATTTGATCAAAATAATAACGAATTAAAAAATAAACTAGTAAATTATGTACATAAATGTTTTTAAATATTTAAAAAACTGCTATTTTATTAGAAATTTAATTTTTCCGTGTTAAACTACGATTTGAATTGCATTATGAAAATTGATTGATAGAAAGATTTATTTTTTTATAATCGCTGTTTTTAGAGTATTCGCTAACAAAATAAAAGTACCTATTTCATACAGGACTGAAGAGGGACTACAAAAAAAGTGAGACTGGTGTTCCCTTGTAACGGGAACCTCCCCGAACGAAGCATCCCAGAGTACAAACGACTTAATTACTGATTTATAATAGTAAAGAAGTTGTAATATTTTAGCGCTGCGAGAGTTTACATAGTAAATTCTTTAAAAAATTCAAAACGTACTTTTCTTCAAAAAAAAAATTAAAACAATTCGTACTAAAAATTAAAAAAAAAAAATATATATATATATATATATATATATATATTTCTTTTATCAAGAAAACTACTTTTGAGGGAATTTTCTGTTTATGACCGACCAAAAAGAGAAGCTTCGGGTACGGTCTCATACATAATCGCTTTATAATTAGAGCGCGTCCCATCCTTTACTTTTAGTCAAGTATAAATAAAATATTTTTTTTAAAAGTAATTTTCTTGAAAAGAAATTTTTTTTTACATTTTAATACGAACTGTTTGGTTTTTGTTATTTATTTATTTTTTTGAAAATAAATAATAATAATTTAAGACTATTTAAAAAAAAAAAAATTAATGTTTTTTTATTCTCTACTTTTTAGTCATAATTAAATGAAATTATCAAATTTTACATCAGTTATGTATATATATATATACACTTATGTATAATAAATTTTTACTTCCTTGTACGAAGTGAAGGATGAATTGCGATCACGAAAAATTTCGGTTTTCAGATTTCAACAGCATTATCTATTTTAACCATCCCTGAATCCATTTTGACTAGTTTCAGCGTGACGTTTGTATGTACGTACGTACGTACGAGGTGTGATAAAAAAATATGGTGAATGAATTTTTATAGCGGCAACTGCCGACGCTACACCCATATCCTGTAATTTGTCCAATAGCGTGATCAACTAAGACAGGCAGGGACAAGTTGTAACACGTTCGAGCTTGCCAGTCAACTGCCAGAGCCGCTAGAGTGAGGTTGTGTTTATCGTGTCTGTCGCGCAACATGGATTTCGAACAACGCATTAACATTAAGTTTTGTTTTAAGTTGCAAAAGAGTGCCAAAGAAGCTCACGAAATGTTAGAATCGGTGTACGGCGATAATGTGGTAACTTTGAAGACTGTGTACAAGTGATATGACAGATTTAAAAACGGAAATAAGTCTGTTGAAGACGAGCAGTAACCTCCAGTAACCTCAAAAACAGTTGAAAATGTGCAAAAAGTGGAAGCAATGGTTTGTTCAAACAGGTGAATGACTATTCGAGAGCTATCGGAAGACCTTAACATCCCGTACGGATCTTTGAACATTAACTAATGAATTGCAAATGAGACGAGTAATTGCTTCACTCGTGTGGCGAGTTATTCACCACGACAACGCGCCGTGTCACACCTCGCTTCTCATTCGCGAGTTTTTGGCCGAAAAAAGTGTTCCTGTCTGTCCACATCCGCCATACTCACCGGATTTAGCACCAAGCGACTTTTGGTTCTTCCCAAAAACTAAAACTGCGCTTAAAGGAAAACGTTTTGACACCATTGCTGACTTTGAGAGGGCCACGACCGAGCAGCTGAAAGCCCTTCCGAAAGACGCCTTCCAGAAATGCCTCCAGTCATGGAGTCAACGTTGGGATAAGTGCATTGCTAGCCAAGGACAGTACTTTGAAGGAGATTAAATCGAATTCTATATAACCTTATAACTTTTTTTAATAAAAAATTATTCATCGTATTTTTTGATCACACCTCCTATGTATATAACTCGTATAACTCAAAAACGGTTAGCCGTAGGTTGTTGAAATTTTGGATTTAGGACTCTTGTAACATCTACTTGTGCATTTCCAATTGTGATTGCAATCGACTGGACCAAAAGTGTCCAAAAAAGCCCAAAATCCAAAGTTTGGATTTTGGAATTTTTCTAAAATGCAGTAATAAAGCCCTCATTGAGAGATTTTCAACGACATATCATAAGCGATACTTATTTTCATCGGTTACAAAGTTGTGGCCGAATAAAATATTTATTAATGAAATAATTGGATCTTACAAGGGGAAGGCACATCGGTTCGAATCCGACTTCATCCTCTTTCTTTTTTTTTATTATTCATTTAAATATATTGATTTATTAATAATTATTAACCTCTGGTTGTAAAAAAAATTACAATAAATAATAATTAAAAAAAAAAGAATATGTTAAAGAAATGAAATAAAAAATATAAATAGAGGAAAAATATATGTAATTTAATGGGCGTACAAGGAAGTCATGTGGTATCCACATCATTTTTTTTTATTTTACGAAAGACCGGGCATTAACAGGTAAGTTTTTATGTCCTGTGGAAATCGGTAGCGCACGAAGATTCCATGTATGGCCGGAATTGTAAGCCGGAACTTCTACACAGAATGCCGACACGCTACATACTCATCCGCAGAAGTCAGCATATTAATTTTATTTCAATCATAAATGGACAATAAATTTTTTGGATTTGTTATAAAAAAAAAAATGGAATCTGTATCTGTGATCTTATATCGAGAAAAAACGTTTGTAAGTAAAAATTTAATGACGATCGGTCGAGTCGTTCCTGAGTTACGCTCAATTTAAGGTCAACAACAGGCATCATAACCCCAGTTTGAGGTATGATTTTCAGTCACGGTGCGTCTGGGGGATTAAAATGAACTTTATTTACATTTAGAGAATGAGGATTGTGAAAACACCATTCATCTATAAAATGTTGTAATTTGTAATCGTAATTTCAAATCATCTTCTCTACATCACTGTTGTTACATGTATACTAAAACCTTCCTGAAAACATTGTCTTTCTTATCGATACAAAGAGACAAACCTAGAATCTCCCACTAATCCTCAAATAGGTGTGTAGTCAAGCAGTTCAGGAAACGTGGAAAATATTGTTTGATACGAGCTCGTACAATCCGATTTCGCCTAGCTCTACTTTATCCCGGTGGAATCTATCTCCTCCTGCCGGCGTTCCGAAAGTAATTTTTTAATTGTAAGTGATTAGGTTGAATAAGTGAATCTTTCATTACGCTCCTTTGTTTTATTCCGTTTAACGTACTTTACGTTATTTAACGCAAAGTAAACAAGTAAACGCATTTAAATAAGTTATTTAACGTATTTTAATATTTTTACGTTAATTTTAAATTAAAATATTTTTTTGTTATGGGAATACATAAATAATCTTTTTTTTTGAAGATAATAAAAAGAAAATTCCAATTACCTATTTTAATGGCGTGTTTGAAATTATCCGTAGTATCTAACTTCCGATTGCCGATTTACGACACGTCAACACCGAAAAGCTTTTGAATTAATCGCCCTATCTCTGATAAATTTCCCGTTGACGATTACCTTTGTTAATAACAAACAATATAATTGTATTCGGGCTATAAGATTACTATAAAACCAAGTCGGATCGGATTATTTTATTTTTAAATAAACAATTTTATAAAAATAACAATATTTAATTAATTTAAAAATTACAACATATTACTGTCGCTCAACATTTATCGTGAGGATACAATTAAAGGCAGTTTATAATGTATAGTATACTCACGACTGTAAAACTAAAACTGTAATTTTATACTGCCTACGAAATGTTTAAATTGTCATAGATGTTCTTTAAATTCTTGACATTTGCATGAAGCTTCAAAATTAATTTCCCTTAAATCTATCGATTTTAAAATAATTTTTTCCATAAAAAATATAATTAATTATTTAAATTTTAATTACCCTTTTTCTTATTTAAAAAAAAATAAATAAGAAACCCGGCAGAAGGTTGTATAACTTTCCTAACCTTGCTTGCGATATATTTTTATTTCAAATAAATGTCTTAGGTTGAATAAAAAATTATTAACGACTTAAATATTACGATATATTTATAATATAATTGCGGAAAAGAAATAAATATTCGGTAAAAAAAATTTGGGTCCGATTTAATCCCTTAGACCGAATAACGTTTTTAACACGAAAACGTTTAGGAAATTTTTTTTTTTTACTTTTTTCTGAATTTTATTCTAAGAAGTTATTTTTATATAATTTTAATGTCTTTTTTCATGTACTTTATAAATTATAAAAAAGAATTAAAATTTTTGATAAAAAATTGAAGTCCCATTTGACCCGTTTGCCCGACAGCTACCTCATAAACATTCAAAACTTGAAAAACAGAAGTATCATAAATTACATAAAAAATCAAAAAATTATTAAATTCTTAGGTCGAGTTCCACGGGATCCTTTTTTCAAATAAACCTTAAGTGGTGCTAATAAATTTAAAAAAAAAAAAAATTGTCTACTGATTAAGTTCTCACCGGGTCTTATGTAGATAAGAAAATGTTGTCCTACAAGGAAAATATTTAAATGCAGTCGGAAGCTCTGAATAGTAATTGTCCTACATTAAAGAACTCCCCGAGTGCATTTAAATATTTTCGTTAAAGGACATTTGCTTATCGCTATAATATTTAGCGAGAACTAAATCATTAAACAACCTTAAACGCCTGCTACTTTTACAACGTAAAAATATATTTAAAAAATGATCGGTAATCCGTTATTTTATTAATTAAATATCTCATAACGATGTTTAGTCCTTTATTTTCATACCTTGTTCTCTTCTTTTTTTTAGTTCGATTTATAATTTCTTTTTTTAATTTTTATAACCGTTTTTATTATTAAGATTGTTTAAAAATTGTACAACCAGGACTCTAATAAATAAATAAGCTTTTAAATTCTAAAACATCTTTTGGAAGGGGGTGAAAAGTTTCGGTAAATTTTTTCTTAGAGTAATACGAAAAAGTAGGCGCTTTTATCAAAAAATTAAGATTCAAACCGTTTTAAATGCAACGGGAAACTTTCGAGATGGATTTAAATTTAAAATAACTATTTAAATACTTATTTAAAAATTCAAAAAAATATTTCTTGTTACCACAGACCGTTGTAATTGGATGAGCAAAAATGTTCATAGCGATTTGAGACCAAATCGACGTAGAATATATCGACGCAAAAAATTTCCATTAGCTCCTTTTCTGAAACAAGATTGGCAAAAAAAAAGAAGAAAAGCAAAGTATATAGTAAGTTTTAGATAAAAAGTTTTGGTAATTTGTGATCTCGATAAAGAAACTTCAACTTTTATAACAGATATTTTTCCTAAACCATTAATTTCATTAATGAAATTTTATTTCATCCAAAATACCCCCACCCATATTCCCAGTTATTGCAAAAGGTTAATAGATTTCCCCCCCTCCGAAAAGGTAGTACCTATCGACCGATTTTTAAGAAAATCGGTCCACGAGGTTCAGAGTTACTAGGACCAAATTCAGGACAACATACGTGATCTGTTCAAAAAATAACCGAATTTTTTAATTATGCGCCAACGAAGATATTTAGTGACGTGCGGTTGGCAGCATTGTGTACCGCATAATCTCCTCTGTAACTACATATTTTTGGATTGTCGATATCTCGTTTAGTTTTTCGTTATTATTATTCGAGTGCAATATGTTTAAGCGTTACTAGCTGTTTTTTTACGATAGAATTTTTGTCTCGACGTTGTAGTCGTAACCCCGGCTTTCGTCTCCTGTAAATTTCAATCGTAAACGGACGATCCTTTGTATGTCCTTTGCAAATATATGACAATTGGCCGGTTGGGACACGTAAGTCGGTGGTGGACGGCACCGCGCTTAGTCCGCTCATGCTGATAGGTAGCTCTAGGTGCTACGTTAGGATACCGGTCGCTAAACTGTTCGAGGCTCAAATACTCCAGTCATGGCCATGATCTGCGGCAGTGGAAACAACAATCCGTGCCATGCGAGGTCTCTTTGCGGGACAAGGAAATCCACGTGCGTCGAAGAGGCGACTTATCACCTCGGTGATAACGTCGTCTCTGTTGTACGCCACCCCGGTTCGGGCTGATGCGGTTAATGTCCAGCGCAATAGAAGAAAACTGACTAGCAGTCATAGGAAGTCGCTTCTGGGGATAGTTTCGGGGTACCGAACGTTATCGTATGATGCACTGTGCGTGCTTTCTTCGGTGCCTCCGATAGAATTGCAGATTAAAGGACGAAAACTAAGGGGTGGCATGGGCGGGTTCAGCAGTGGCCGCATGGACAAGAAGAATTATCCCGGACCTGGATGCTTGGCTAGATCATGGCGAATTAGATTACCACATAACGCAACTCATGTCGGGACATGGTGCGTTTGAACAATACCTGCATAGGTTTGGCAGGAGAGAGTCACCAATCTGTTGTTACTGCGATGCGGTTGACGATGCCGAACACACTATTTTTGAGTGCAGACGATGGGAGGAACAACGTATAAATGCAAGACTGATGCATACCCGCTCGGAGCAGCTCTCGAAGTGGCTCTTGGCTATGTCCGGAAACTGGAATAATTTTGCAATATTTGCAAGAACAATTATCAGAATAAAAGAAGATGAGGCAAGACGACTGAGATACTGAGGGGTGTAGTTTATAGTAGGGCTGGGCGGACAGCCCCGTTCCTGAGGGCTCACATGCCCTGGTGTGTGGATTCCCGTGATGTAGCGGGGACTCCTGGGGTCCGTTAGGTGCGAATGAATGAAAAAGACCGAGACCCGGCTGGCGGTGTGTGTTCCCGGATACGCTTTGGCGGCTTCGGCTCCTGCGCCGTCGGTTGGAGGCTGGCAAAAGGAAAGATCGAAACCCGGTGTCCGGCGGGGGGCTGAGAACGGCATAGCCGGGCCAATTTTTTGGCATTGTATTATTGAATTATTATTCTTGTTAAACTTTTTTTTACACTCAGAAGTTAATTATTATTAATAAAACAATATATTTAATTAAAAAAAAAAAAGAAAACTAGATGAAGTCGGATTCGAACCGATGTGCCTTCCCCTTGTAAGAACCAAATACTTCATTAATTAAAATTTTATTTGTCTATAACTTTAGAACCGATGAACATAAGTACCACTTAAGATATATCGTTGATAATCAGTTAAGGAGGGCTTATTGCTGCAGTTAGGAAAAAGTTCAAAATCCAAATTTATTTGGATTTTTTGATCACTTCTGGTTCAGTGAATTGCAATCAAAAGGGGAGGTGCACAACTAGATATTATATTAACAGTCCTAAATCCAAAATTTTAACATACTACGGCTAATCATTTTTTAATTATGCGACATACAAACATGCGTACAGACGTCTCGCCGAAGATAGTCAAAACCCACTTACGTTGAAATTTGAAAACCAACATTTTTCGTGATTACAGAACTTCCTTTACTTCGTACAAGGAAATAAAAATGTGTAAAAAATTTATGTAATTAAAAAAAAATGTAAAAATAAGAAATAGAAATAAACTAAATTATTGATAAATAAAGCAGTAATAATTGGAACATTCTGTCCTGATACTTAGTATTGTAATATGTGGATACTATTTACTTATCTACGATTTAGTAGTGTACGAAAAAATTTTGAATTTGCAATTTGAAAAGATAAAATAATAACGATTAATTAAAATAATAAAAATTTAATCGTTCTCATAAAAACACTTTGTTTAGATGAAGAATTTTTAATTAAATTCTTTGATCGACAAAATCTTGATACCCATAAATAAGGAATTTAATTATAAACACTACTTGTGTATTTTGGATTAGTTAAACAAAATAATGTATTAAAAAAAAATTACTCCTACCAAGGCTGAAGGTTAGGAACCATTTCTGTCTTTATTTAAATAAAAAAACACACACACAAAGTATACGGAATTTTAAAAACCACTATGAATATTTATTTCTTTGAAATAATATGTGTATATGTCCATTAAAATTTAGAAACCGATGGGTCGATATGAATGATTTTTAAGTGTTTTTTTTTTGTTGCAAATTTTGAAATTAGTTTCAAGCATAAATTTATCACGATAACTCTATTTTGGATGCCGAGTAAGGAATTATCAGATAATATCTAACGTTCAATTCGTGTGATAATTTAATAGTTGAAGCGACCTCATCGGATACTTACACAAATGTCGCCGGTAATATGCATTTATTTTGGGGTTAACTTCTCATCGGTAAATTATATATACGTAATTATCGACTCGCCTCTTATTCTGATGATATGTGGAATATAACTTACGCGTATTTCGGGTCAAAGTTATTCGTTACGATAGAAATTATTCGTCGTAAACGCCTTTCACCGGAGTTACGTATCTGATAATTTACACAGTACACTGATCAAACGTTTCGTAATTCAATATTATACATGCAAAATATAAATTATTTAACAGTGGAGTTGTCATATTCGATTTAAATCGGTTAGGTATGATGATATAATTTTATATTCAACTATATGAAGAAGGTATTAAGGAAACCACTTCGCTGCTCATTTTTTAAAACAAGTAAGCCTGGTATAGGATACTTTTTTGTTTTTAAATTGTTTTGCCGTTTTGGGAAGTGATTTCATATCAGGTCGCTTTCAATTATTATATTAATGGTGTCTAGCAAATAAAATATCAAACATTGAAGGCATATTGTTAATATGTGAATTTATATTACAAAAATAATTGCAATTTTATAGAATTATTTTCATTCTAAAACGACTAAATATCGTTTTGTTATTTCGCGATAAAAATCTTTACTAATAATAAATTTTAAATCTACATGTATAAATGTTATTTTAACAGTTTCTGCAAAACAGAATATTACATTTGTCACTTCTGAACAATTGTTTTTAACATTTTATCAAAAATAAATTATTCTGCTTAAAGATATTTTTTAAATTAAAAATTTCAAACGTTAAGAAATTAAATAAATAGACAAAGATACGTAATTATTTTTAAGTTTTTCATGTAATTAAATATCTTTAATCGTCTACTAAATTGCCGCTTTTCTATAAATGCTATAAATAGAGCAGATTTAATCTATTATCGATAAACAAATAAATTTTATTTAACAAAAGTAAAATACTTACAATATAATAAATCCATAATGTATGCATTCATATCAAAGCACAAACACGTTAATAAAAACCGACTACACGCACCGTGAGTTAAAATTAAAATGTAGCAATACTAGAGACCAGTTGCTCTCTTCCAAGCCGAAGTTTGCCGAAGATTGCCGAAGTAAACTAGAAAACAAGATAGCGGTCATACACGGATTTAAATGAACGAAATACCGTAACAAGCCAGCCTTTTTAACACACACATTGTCAACAACGTTGACTATTTCATAAGGGCATTAAATATATACAGTTACTTCATAATAGCTACCCTATTGTAAGCTATTTTATAAAATTATTTACTTCTTTAAATGTTAAACATTATAATGATATTATTACATAACTTATTACTGAGGATATATTTAATTTTTAATTACTCATTAATTATATCATTAACGTGCGTTAATGAAGAAAACGGTACGTAAAATGTACCGTACGTAACTGAATAATATGCTTTACAATTGGACGTATTTATAACTGCTGGGAGAAACTTAGACCGCTAATAAAATAAAACTAATTCGTAATTATAAACATAAAATAGATATATAATTTAATATATATCGATTGTTTATTCTGAATAAATCTTTATTATTATATTTTTCATTACTAACATACAACAATAAATAATAATTATTTAATATTCTTAACTATTTTTTGCCGATCTCATTAGCAGAGTGGTAGCATCACAGCCTTTCATCCGGAAGTCCCGGGTTTGAATCTCATCCCGGTCTATCATGATACATTTCATATGGTACAATATTTTTTTCTCGTAGGACAAAATGACCAAACCTCAAAAAAAAAAAACGTATATGTGTATAATATATTTCGAAAATAATTTTTACTTCGTTGTACGAAGTAAAGAAAATATCGCGATTAGGAAAAATATCGGTTTTCAAATTTCAAAGGAAATATCCATTCTGACTACCCCTGAATTCATTTTGACTAATTTCGGCGTGACTTCTGTACGTACATATGTATCTCGCATAAATCAAAAACCGATTAGCCGTAGGATGCTGAAATTTTGGATTTAGCACTGTTTTAACTCTAATTGTGCATCTCCCCTGATTCGACTTTTGGAAAATTTCAACATATCTTTGCGTTTTACGTGCCCCAGATTCACCGTCAGCTCAAAACTTTATATATATATATATATATATATATATATATCACTGTCTCGTGGATAGGATAACTGCCGTAATTTTAACTCGATCACTTTCACATTGTTATAATAACTCGTCTCAAAATCTCGTTCGAGTTGGTTAACGTCCAAAATCGTGGAAATGGGGAGGGGGACTTTTTTCAATAAAAGAAATATCGCTATAATTTTCTTATTAAGTAAAATATCGAATGCGTTTAAAGTTCCTACTATTCTTCGGATAAGGGCTTAAAACCTATCTACGTTAATATTTTTTATATCACCAACCATTGGCCCAGGGGGTTGAAAAATTAAGGTTTCGAAAACAAAAAAGGATCATACCTCCCTTAATAAATATGGTATAGAATCGTTTTAAGCGGTCATTAGTCCTGTAAACATTACCTAAAACGTTTGTCTGAAACAATTTTTGATATCACCAACCCTTACGGAAAGGGAGGACTAAAATTTTGCGTGAATTGTAAGAAGATGGGGCTTGTCGTACACAAAACACGTGAAACTTTTTTCGCATGCAACTATCGTCGTATCGAGTAAATCTGAATTTTTTCTTAACTTTAAGATGGAAATCTCTTTTATCCCCTAATTAGCACCGGTGAAATCTAACTCCGCCTTCCGGCGTACCGAAAGGGATTTTTTAGTTTGTATTTAGGTTTTTTTTTTACTTGCCTATTTTGTATTTGAAAATCTGCTTTAGATCGTCTAAAATTATTTTTCCAATTTTCTGTGTGTATCACAGAGCTTCAGCCTGTAGTGTTGGAGCAATTTTGTTGTGTTTTGTATATTTATACGATATTTTTGGATTTTATTTTCATTTTTTGTAAAGTTAATATCTAGGACTGAGTTTACCTCAAAAAAATAAAAGAAACCAAATTTTATCAAGATTTTTCTTTGAATATTTCACTTATATTAATATGATATCGTTTGGCATAACTAACGTAACCAGGAAAATTCGTGAGGTCCTACCACACTTGCGTTAAAAATTGTTTTTCATGATTTTCAGCACAAGGTTTAACCTTGTAAAAAACTTTTTATACTAAAAATTAAATTACCTTATAAATATAAGTTTGATGTTAGTACTTTTTTTTATGTAGTAGTTACGAGAAAATTAAAATGTAATAAAGGGAAAAAATAATTAATTAGTAATTATTTACAATTCCCATTTTATGCCAAAGAATATATTATCGGAATAAAAAACAAAGAAACTGAAAAACATCGCATATACCAGTTGAGCTACTTCAAACTGAACTATGCCTATTTAGAATGCAGTTATTTGAGTGTCACCTCTAACGCTGCAATAGCTAGAGTTATTGGTTGTATGCCGTAGAAGAAGAACGAAAACACAAGGCGATTATGAAGGAAATGTGAAGAAAAGCGTTTTCCACAACGGCTAAAAAGAAAAAAAAGAGATACAATGAACTATACTGACTGATGCTCACGTGAATAAATATTATCAACATCTAATTTCTTTCAATCGTCTGTTTTGTAATACATCTAATCGTTCTTATAAAAATACACTTTTATTACATATACATTTTTAGTCGTACGACTGATAAAAAAAACCAAAAAAATACGATGTGTGACACCACGTAACTTCCTTGTACACCTATAAAATTACTTATAAACATTCTTAAAATGAGAAGTACATAAAATTTTATTTCGTTAACAACTTCTGATATTTTTTCATACGTACTTTTTTTTACTGTTATTATTGAATTATTATTTACTGTAAACTTTTTTTTACGATCGGATTTTAATAAATGGATATATTTAAATTTAAAAAAAAGGAGTAATTCTTATTCGAACCGACGTGTCTTCCCCTTGTAAGAGCAAATATTTCATTAATTAAAATGTTATTTTTCTATAACTCTGGAACCGATGAAAATAAGTACCGCTTATTATATATCTCTCATTGAAAAGCTCTCAATGAGTCAAAAATCGAGTTTTTTTTAATTTTGGGCTTTCAAAAAAGGTACTTTTAAAAAGGTTACTTTTTTAAAAAGGAAGGTAGTGGTACTTATTTTCATCTATTCCAGAGTTATATCCAGAGAGAATAAAAGTTTAATAAATGAAGTATTTGGATCTTACAAGGGGAAGAAACGTCGGTTCGAATAAGACTTCATCTCTTTTTTTTTAATTAAAATATACTGATTTATTAATAATTATTAATATCCGATTGTAAAAAAATTACAATAAATAATAACAGTAAAGAGAAAAATATGTATGAAAAAATATCAGAATTTACTAATTAAATAAAGTTTTATGTACTTTTCGTTATAAAAAAACGAGTATATGTAATTTAACAGGCTTACAAGTAACTCATGTGGTGCCTGCATCAGATTTTTTTACAACTGACTACAAAACATCTGATTGTACATTTAAGCCGACTTAACTGCTGCTACTTTCGTTCTTTGGCCAAAATTTTAGTTACCGTAACTATATTTTAGAATCAATAAAACTAGGAACAAAATTAAACTAAAATTTATAGTGATGATACAGTAATAATATTTTACCGTAAAATTAGAATTAATTACAATCGTTAAAAACCTGTAATAAGAACTGTAACAATTAATTTTCTACTTTAAAACTTTATTTATATATATATTTTTTTTTTATTCGCCTCGCTGGTCATTTAGAAAGAAAATTTATATGAATTATCTTTTCGTAAATCAAACTTTTTTTCTGGGTTTGTTTGAACCGATGTTCGCTTAAAACTCAGGGAATACAGGATGGAACAGTTTCCGTATATATTATATAATTTTGCTAAAGTATTAATTAAATAGTTTCAAAGCAAAACAGTACTCATATCGCTATCTTCTCTTGAAACTTTTATTTTAGATGTATAACGTACTTCATTTTCTGTTCCAGTTTATAAAATCCCCAGAGCTTTAAACTTTATTCTCTTGTGTGGAGAAGGTAGTCAACCGTTCCTCAACGCTAAAAAACTTTAATATATTTTACGCATATATGTGAAGGCTGCCGATCAATATTTGTATTCGTACTTCTATCGTACGATTCGGTACCGAATACAGATAGTATACAAAGCCTTAGAAAAGAATTAAAAAACACAGATAAATAATGAAATAAAGAAGAAACTCTATATTAATTGAGTCTGAAAACGCTTAGTTTACCGGCTATCCGCAATTTTGTATTTTTAACGTAAAAATGTATTTCTCAAAAGCGGGTGTAATCGTATCGAGCTGAAATTTTGTATATTGCCAGTGTACCTAGCGGTTTACAAGCGTAATGAACCTAATCTTTAAATCCATTTCAAAATCTCCACCGTATAGAGTCATTCTATATTTGAGACAGGAGTTTTAGTCGGTAGGGTGCGGATACACATACGCTTAGCTTCACATCTAGCCGAACCCGTGCGAGTCCGACAATCCTCAATTTAGGGAGAGGTGCGCGTAAATGGCATTTCTCAGACTCATCTATAACAAAAAAAAGTCTTTTAATGTATTCTATATTAAAAGATCTGTTTTCATTTTCTCCCGAATAAAATAAAATAGCTCAATATCAACCGGAATAATTTTATCGCGTAATAAATCAAAATAATTTGACAATGATGAAAATATAACAGTCAAGTACAATATTATCAATATCGTGAAAATATTATAATAATAAATAATATTCATAATAAAAAATAATTCGCTTTACACATTTTTCGTTAATGAAAATACCGATTATTATTAAGTTAACTGTTTTTTTTGTTTTTTTTTTTCAATCCCGTTTAAAATTGTTGTACGCAATTGTAGGGTATCCACAGAGATGTCGAATACAAGTGTGTTTAAAAGGGCTAATAAGGAGAAGTTAAGATGTTTGAGACTGGGAGACCTTGCAGGCTATGCTATTGCGTCTCCTCGACGGATCCGTCTGGTTAGATAGTCGAGAGGTCATTCGTCTGTTGAGATCATTTAGGTGATCTCAAACTTGTAATCCGTAATGAACCGGAGCTCCATCCGGCATGAATCGTATTTTATTTCGTGTGCTTAGCGACAAATTTTCGAGTAAAAGTGGAAAATCGGCCGTCAAGAAATGTATACGCATTCACCGTTGAGCGTTTCAGGTAAAAAGCAGACGAATAGAATATTCAGGTAAAAGCAAACGGACTTAGAATATTTTTCGTGTCAAGACATCGATACGCCGACTCGTCCCCTCACATCCAATCGGCCTTTGAAGAGCTCATCGTGGTGTTCTCCGAGCTAAACGTCGTGTTACGTTGATGAACCTTTAGGTCGAGTATCCTGCACGCTTCAGTGGCATGGAATTCAGCCTCCGTCCACGAGCGTCGCTCGACCAGGAAGAGCCCATCGTCAGCATAAGCCACGATGCGACACCCGCTGAGCAACTCCAACCGCAGAAGTGAATGAAATTCCACCACTCACAATAAGGGACCCACACACTGCCCTGTTAGATAAAATGATTGCTAAAATGCATTTCTTCATCAAACAGTACAACCAGGTACTTCTGAACTTTTACTCGGGTGTTTACATAGGCTTTACATTTAAAGTGGTGGGTTACGGCTCTATGATAATTTTTCTGCGCCCTTTGGAAACATACACTTCGTCTTGGGCAAAGATTTCCCACCCACGAGTATTATTTTGTAGCTCAAGACTTGCGGGTCAAGAACAGAGCTGCGAAAATTCCTCGGCACCTGAAACTAGCTGCGAGAATATACCCAGACACTGGTAACGGACAGACGCCCAGACTGAGAATTCGAAATATACGAAAAAGAAGCTAGTTGTAGTTGCCAACGATTTAGAGGTAACGTTATTTCTGACTCCCTCGATGTAAGTAAAACCGACATGAAAGGAAAAGGCGTTCTTAGGTCATCGTGTATGATATTGATGGACGTTTATTTGTGGAAGAATTAATGTTTCTCACGCGGGATCAGATAACTCAAGTGGCAGAGGCGTCCTTCAAGGTTGATTGTCAATTGTTATTCATGATGGGTAGACACAAGGCAGAGCGTTACCATGTTGTCTTTTAGGTGATTTTTGAACTATTTTAAGGCGTCCAATCTGAGGTCAGGTTGTTTACTGACTTCTCTTCGTGTAAGGCCAAAAAATTTGTAGATGTTCAACGTTAAAAATGCTATGTGACCAGGTGCATTGTTCTAATAAAGAATGAAAACATTTATCCTGAGTATGATAATTTCTCCTGACTATTTTTTTAAGCTTTGTAAAACCTCTTACAATAAAGGTTCATTATTATACCCTTCTTTTCTGGAACCCATTCTTCCAAAATTACAACCTTGACATAAAAAAAGCACAGTGAACATGACTTTGAATTTGGAAGTTGCTTTGACAAGTTTTGTTCATTTTTGGTTAACGAATGATTTCCAGTGAATTGACTGTTGTTTTGACTCAGGATCTTAATGGAAGATCCAGGTTTTATCAAAAGGTGATATTTTGAAAAAGGTGGGGATTGGCATCTAGTTGCTGCAGATGTCAAGACCAAATTTCCTCGCAACATTCATTTTGCTCTGGTTTGAAAACCCAAAGGACTATCATGGCAGAAACGTTTCTCATGTTGGGATCCTCATGCAAAAGTTTTCATACAGTCTTTGTCAATGCTTACTGTCTCTGATATTGTTCAGACACTAAGTCGCAGTCTTGAAAGGGGAGAAACAATACTGAGATCTGGATTTAAGAGAGCCTTACTTTTAAGGCTCTTTAAATCTTTATTTGAATGGTAGAAAGGCTCCTAAAATAAATGGAATACATGTGAATAACTGCGCAGTGCAGGTGAGGAAGCGATAGATAGATTATACAAACTGGTGTGTAATATTTACGAAAAAGGGGAAGATCCGTCTGACTTCAAAAAGAGTGTTATAGTTATGATACCAAAGAAAGCAGGAGCAGACAAATGTGAAGAATACAGAACAGTTAACTTAACTAACCACTCATCAAAAATGTTAACTAGAATTCCATACAGAAGAATTGAGTGGAGAGTGGAAGAAGTGTTAGGAGAAGACCAATTTGGTTTCAGGAAAAGTATAGGGACAAGGGAAGCAATTTTAGTGCTCATATTAATAGTAGAAGGAAGATTAAAGAAAAAAATTCCAACATACTTCGCATTTATGGACAAGAAAATGCATTTGATAATGTAGACTGGAATAAAATCTTCAGCATTTTAAAAAAACTTAGGGTTCAGATACAGAGATAGAAGAACGATTGCAAACACTTACAGGAACCAAACAGCAACAGTAATAATTGAAGAATATAAGAAAGAAGCCATAGTAAGAAAGGAAGTCTGACATGGATGTTCCCTATCTTCGTTACTCTTTAATCTTTACATAGAACTAGCAGTTAATGATGTTAAAGAACAATTTAGATCCGGAGTAACAGTATAAGGTGAAAATATAAAGATGCTACGATTTGCTGATGATATACTAATTCTAGCTGAGAGTAAAAAGGATTTAGAAGGAACAATGAACGGCATGGATGAAGTCCTACGCAAGTACTATCGCATGAAAATAAACAAGAACGAAATGAAAGTAATGAAATGTAGTAGAAATAACAAAGATGGACCACTGAATGTGAAAATAGGAAGAAAAAAGATTACGGAGGTAGAAGAATTATGTTATTTGGGAAGTAGAATTACTAAGATGGACGAAGCAGGAGCCACAGAAAATGCCGAATAACACAGGCGAAACAAGCCTTCAGTCAGAAATATAATTTGTTTACATCAAAAATTAATTTAAATGTCAGGAAAAGATTTTTGATAGTGTATGTTTGGAGCGTAGCCTTATATGGAAGTGAAACTTGGAAGATCGGAGTACCTGACAAGAAAAGATTATAAACTTTTTTTTATTGAAATCTCGTGTTATAGGAAAATGTTAAAAATCAGATGGGTGGATAAAGTGACAAATGAGGAGCTATTGCGCCAAATCGATGAAGAAAGAAGCATTTGAAAAAATACAGTTAAAAGAAGAGACAGACCTATAGGCCACATATTAATGCATCCTGGAATAGTCGGTTTAATATTGAAGGGACGTATAGAAGGAAAAATTGTGCAGGCAGGCAATGTGTGGAATATGTAAAACAAATTGTTAGGGATGTTGGATGTAGGGGTACACCGAAAAGAAATGGCTAGCACTAGATAGGGAATCTTGGAGAGCTGCATCAAACCAGTCAAATGACTGAAGAAAAAAAAATCAATTTTCATCATTCAGAAAAAAATCTTTTTACACAAACACAAAAGGTATTCAATTTAGGACAACTAATAATCCCATTCCGAGACGCCACCCGCCAAGGCAACACGCCCGGAGAGCCTAGCTGCGGAGGCGTTCCTTAGGCACGCCCAGTGTCACGCTAGTATTATGGTAAATTTCAAGGTTTTTTAAATATAATTTAATTTCATGAACACTGCACAGTCTCTTAGATAGATCTTTAATGTACAATTCCTTACAATCTTTCCCCACATCCTTCTCCCTTGAAACAAGTCCTAAACACCATCAATTATAGCTCACCGAGTTAGTCTAGTGGTTAGCTCGTCGTCGCATATCAGCCGATTTCGAAGTTAAGATTCTAAAGTTCAAAGCTAGTAAAGGTAGTTTAAATTACATTATTATTAGTTACTTTTATACAGATTTGAATACTATATCGTGGTGGATACCTGTGTTCTTTGATGGTTGGGTTTCAATTAACCACCCTTCTCGGGAACGGTCGACCTAGGACAGTACAAGACTACACTTCATTCATATTCATACATACCATCCTCTGAAGCAATACCTTACAGTGGTTCCGGAGGCTAAACAGAAAAAATAAAAAATTACTATTAACTTGTAAGATATTTCTGTGATAGAACCTAAGGGGCTTCAGCACAGAAATTGATTCTAAAAAGGGCTCTGTGAGCGAAAAACTTTGGGACCTGCTGCTATAACTAAACCTATTAGAAAATAATAATAAAAGAAAAATTAACATTTGCAATTCTACAAATCTTTTCCTGTATTATCCCCGAATGACCGTGAAACGCTTTCGATTATTTACTGACCGTTTAATATTTAAACGATCAAAACTGTTATTATAAATTTCAGTTTATTTTATTTAATTTCAGTATATTTGAAAAGTTATATTTTAAATCTATTAACAGTTTGCAAAATATTTTTCAGTTTTTTGTCACCGATGTATTTTTTAAACCTACGGCACCATCGTTCAGGTAATGCTTCAGAGTACGAGATGAATGACAATTTTTGTGTGGTGTGAAAATCGCCATGCCTGACCGGGATTCGAACCCGTGGCCTCCAGATGAAAGGCCGAGACGGTACCACTCACGCAACGGAGGCTTTTCTGATAAGGTAGAAATTACAGGTCCGTACTAGTTTCACTTAAATCCAGTAGACGGTAGCAGCATACGGTAATTTTATACGGATCAATACCGGGTTGATAACTTTACAGATTATTAAGCGACTAAATAAAGTATTTTTGTAACGCGTTAAAATCATTATTTGTTTTTTAATCAAATTTTGGAATTTCATAACAACATACTACAATAAATGTTAAAATTTTACGGATATATTAAACGAACTAAAACAATGCAGATAAAAAATAATTCATTTAAATACTTCATAACCTAACCTTTTAACAACATCTACGGGGAACTCCATTTTACAAAGAGCTTATAATTAATTGCAAAAGGCTTTCTTACAAATAAATTTGATTAATTTGAAAATAATTTTTTTTTTATTTTTAAAAGCGCATCTTAAACGCAAAAGCATCTTGAACAAGAGCTTTCTGCGGGTTCCATTAACTTTTTTTTTAGATCCTTTGACAGTTTACAATTGAGTACAAAAATATCAGATTACTTCCAATATCCAGCGATTCTTTAGGATTTTTTTCGCTATTTACTACTTAGTTATTTAAATTGTAACAATAGATTTTTTCCTTAATTATCAAACCCTATGCTTTAGCCTTTCCTTCTATTCATTAATTTTATTCTGAAACTACCTTTTACCATTTCTCTCGTTATTAAAACCGGTTTACAAATAAACATCGTTTTTTTTATCTCATTCTTAATTTGTCTAATCGATTACTTCAACCGCTACTACATGGTAAATTCCCTTTTCCCTTTAAAACGCTACACGATCGCTACATAGATCGTGTAGCGATTTAGAAGGGGCAGGGAATTTCCCACTGGGGAAAAGGGAAAAGATAAATTCCAAAAAAGCGAAAAACGGGAAAGGGAATTCCAGAGATCAAAGGTCAACTTTGGGGCCAAGTCCTCCGATTAATCTACTTATAATTCTCATATAGCGTCGATTAAAAATAATTTACTGCTGTTAAATTCGTAGAAATTATCCAATTTAATAGCTACTGTATTAAGCGTAAGTACCTGTACAAGTTGAGACTACGCCCTCTTATTCCTTATCTGCAAAACACAGCATAAATATGCGCTTATAAATAGAAGAATTTCTTTTTACATATGTATGCATGTGTGTTGCACATACAGATTTGTCATTATAAGATCTAACTTGCTTAGCAAATACACCGATCTATTACGTAGACTAAATATAGCTTTTTAGCAAAGCAACTGTTTACGTTGAAAGTAACTTAATTATTTAATAGAAATTATTTTTTTTTCATACGGTATTGTATTGCCTAGAACTATTATTATTATTATTTAAAAATGTTTAGCTAAAAAAAAATATTCCAAAAATCAAATTTTAAAATAAATTACAACGATATTGAACGATATCTACGGCTTCATTATCCCCGGAAAAAATCTGATGATCGAATTTTACCCTTCACAGAAAAATCTAGGAGATTTATCATTCAATTTTTTGGAATCGCAGCGGTTATATAATTTTATCGTGTGATCGTTTAAATACGGACTGTTACGTTTTCACCCCCTCTTGACGTCAGGTGCTGAAACCTTGCTTGCTTTTTCCTGTTTAGCCTCCGGTAACTACCGTTTAGATAATACTTCAGAGGATGAATGAGGATGATATGTATGAGTGTAAATGAAGTGTAGTCTTGTACATTCTCAGTTCGACCAATCCTGAGATGTGTGGTTAATTGAAACCCAACCACCAAAGAACACCGGTATCCACGATCTAGCATTCAAATCCGTGTAAAAATAACTGGCTTTACTAGGACTTGAACGCTGGAACTCTCGGCTTTCCAAATCAGCTGATTTGGGAAGACGCGTTCACCACTAGACCAATCCGGTGGATTAGGTGCTGAAACCTAGCGGTGGCCCACAGCAAGCTATGGTCACGCCACACTACGTCACTACCTGCTCCCTCGAGCTCTGTACGTACGTCTTCTAAGCCAGTCTACACTCATATCTGACTCAAGGCGGTCGTGGCCGGATGGACTCTCTCTTGTACTTGTTCGGATAAACATTATTTTAAGTTTTATTTAGTTTACGTTTGCTATCTTTAAAGTTAAGTTATAAGTTACAAGTGTTACGTTACAAAATTATTTTAAACCGCCAAGACGGCGTACAATTAAACAATCCATTAAAATAATCAAAAAGGTTTGTCTTCATTCATCACCTATGAACACATACATTCCACCCTCGCTCTAAAATCTACCGCAACGCTGTTAACCAAGGGCGTCCCGTCGACGTCGGACCGCGGACTAAAATTATTTCTTTAAATGTTACGGTTTTTATATTCAAACCAACGCGATAACAAATTTGACGGTATATATTGAAAGTCTTAATCTCAAATAAATCGATGTAATGTTTTAATATAATTATTAAAAATTAATGAAATTCCACAGTAAATATTCGACTCTATAAATATTTCCAAACAGGTAACGTTATATCATTCTATTTTTGAAATGCAAGTATATTTTAACGGGTAATCCTAAAAATACACGCGTACAAAGTTAATAATTTTTGTATGAAATTTTCTAATAGCAGAGACTAACGTAGTAATATGTAAAAGAGATTAAGATACAGGCATTCACTAATTTTAATAATAGTGAAATTCGATGAAAATTTATTTAACATTTGCTCCTTTGTAACGGTCACCTAAAGCGCATAAAAATAATGAAATACGATCCGAACACGATTCTAAACCTCCCAAAGAAAAGCTAAAAAAAAAAATAAACCGATCACAATACACATTCATCCTTGCGTATGGCGAATTACACTTAAAATTTACTTTACACTGGCTGGAACGACATATCCGGGCCTGGTACTGCTCCATCCTGGTAGTTAGTAGAGACGATGGCACACCCAGGGCCGTGGTAATTCTTAATTGCAGGTCCGGCCCTGGCAGGAGGGATTGGTGAGATAGGAGGTTTAGTAGATAGGCCGCAAGCACACACACGCACTTCTAATAATATCTTGCGAACCTCTTAGCGAGTCCGACACTTCACCCGTAAATGTGGTTCCTCTGACTCGCCGAAAAGAAAAAGAAGTTTTATTACCCCGACGGATTACGTTATTAAATAACTAATCAGAATACCGTATTTTTCTAACCGATCAAAAAGTCCCTACTTCACACCGATTACAACCGTAACAGAAACCGACTATTATTTGGCGGTACATTCCACCCGATCGTAATCCCTGTTGTTTTATAAATTCCTGTTGTTTTATAAAGAGAAATGAACATTGGTAAAATAGACGGAGCATACAGGAAAGTTAAGGAAAATTTTGAGGTACATAAATTAAAATCTAATAATGTGTTAAACAAAGATGGTACACCAATATATAATACGAAAGGTAAAGTCGATAGATGGGTGGAATATATTGAAGAGTTATACGGAGGAAATGAATTAGAAAATGGTGTTATAGAGGAAGAAGAGGAAGTTGAGGAGGATGAAATGGGAGAAACAATACTGAGATCTGAATTTAAGAGAGCATTAAAAGATTTAAATGGCAGAAAGGCTCCTGGAATAGACGGAATACCTGTAGAATTACTGCGCAGTGCAGGTGAGGAAGCGATTGATAGATTATACAAACTGGTGTGTAATATTTATGAAAATGGGGAATTTCCGTCAGACTTCAAAAAAAGTGTTATAGTTATGATACCAAAGAAAGCAGGGGCAGAAAAATGTGAAGAAGACAGAACAATTAGTTTAACTAGTCATGCATCAAAAATCTTAACTAGAATTTTATACAGAAGAATTGAGAGGAGAGTGGAAGAAGTGTTAGGAGAAGACCGATTTGGTTTCAGGAAAAGTATAGGGACAAGGGAAGCAATTTTAGGCCTCAGATTAATAGTAGAAGGAAGATTAAAGAAAAACAAACCGACATACTTGGCGTTTATAGACCTAGAAAAGGCTTTCGATAACGTAGACTGGAATAAAATGTTCAGCATTTAAAAAAAATTAGGGTTCAAATACAGAGATAGAAGAACAATTGCTAACATGTACAGGAACCAAACAGCAACAGTAACAATTGAAGAACATAAGAAAGAAACCCTAATAAGAAAGGGAGTCCGACAAGGATGTTCCCTATCTCCGTTACTTTTTAATCTTTACATGGAACTAGCAGTTAAAGAACAATTTAGATTCGGAGTAACAGTACAAGGTGAAAAGATAAAGATGCTACGATTTGCTGATGATATAGTAATTCTAGCCGAGAGTAAAAAGGATTTAGAAGAAACAATGAACGGCATAGATGAAGTCCTACGCAAGAACTATCGCATGAAAATAAACAAGAACAAAAAAAAAATAATGAAATGTAGTAGAAATAACAAAGATGGACCGCTGAATGTGAAAATAGGAGGAGAAAAGATTATGGAGGTAGAAGAATTTTGTTATTTGGGAAGTAAAATTACTAAAGATGGACGAAGCAGGAGCGATATAAAATGCCGAATAGCACAAGCTAAACGAGCCTTCAGTAAGAAATATAATTTCTTTACATCAAAAATTAATTTAAATGTCAGGAAAAGATTTTTGAAAGTGTATGTTTGGAGTGTCGCTTTATATGGAAGTGAAACTTGGACGATCGGAGTATCTGAGAAGAAAAGATTAGAAGCTTTTGAAATGCGGTGCTATAGGAGAATGTTAAAAATCAGACGGGTGGATAAAGTGACAAATGAAGAGGTATTGCGGCAAATAGATGAAGAAAGAAGCATTTGGAAAAATATAACTAAAAGAAGAGACAGACTTATAGGCCACATACTAAGGCATCCTGGAATAGTCGCTTTAATATTGGTAGGACAGGTAGAAGGGAAAAATTGAGTAGGCAGGCCACGTTTGGAGTATGTAAAACAAATTGTTGGGGATGTAGGATGTAGAGGGTATACTGAAATGAAACGACTAGCACTAGATAGGGAATCTTGTGAGCACTAGACTTGTGGGACTCTTGTGTGAGAATAGTACGATAAATAATAACTAATGCCTGAAAGTTCTCTTCCTTTCACTTACGAGACCACGGTAGCTCTACAATGACGGTAGTATGAACTCGTGAGGAATTTAACTTACGAGTTGCAATTTAATTTGTATCTCGCGTTGCAAATATATTACAGCTCGAGTCTGGGCGTAGGGCTCTCGGTCACCAGCTAACCGAAAATCACGCCCTTCAGCTGCTTCAGAGATACTCTCATTCTTTTAGTGGAATTTGAATAATAAGAAAGGTTAATTCTCTTTCTTGAAGACATATTTTTTTAGATTTTAATTATCCAGTACCGATAGCAAAAATAAACGATCAAAACCCATAAAAGTTCGCTAAATATACTCATTTAAAACAATTAAAATAATAATCGTAATAAAATATTAAATATTTTACAGATTAGGTTAGACAATTAGTATATTGATCTGAATTCAGAATTTTTTTTTTTTTTTTACCACGGTGGCAGAAATATATCGAAGTAAAAGGATTAATTTTTTCCTTAATATTTTAACCCCCATTAGGAATATACGAGTAATAATAATTCTAATCGGAGATACCGACCAAGCCTCTAAGGTGCAAATCTATAGAGTTCTATTAAAATTTGCCCTATAGTTTTGCATGATGAGCGCTCAGAGACGACCCTAGTTATTATTTTGTTACGTGTATAGATTTCATATCATTAGCAAAACAATTTATTTTTCTGTTAATTCAAAATTTTACCACGAATTCCATCTTTGTTTTATATATATTTATATATATATATATATATATATAAAAACATTTTTTAAAAATTACGGTTCAAGTATAGAGATAGAAAAACAATTCCTAACATTTACAGAAACCAAACTGCAACAGTAATAATTGAAGAACATAAGAAAGAAACCGTAATAAAAAGGGAGTCCGATAAGGATGTTCCCTATCCCCGTTACTTTTTAATCTTTACATAGAACTAGCAGTTAATGATGTTAAAGAACAATTTAGATCCGGAGTAACAGTACAAGGTGAAAATATAAAGATGCTACGATTTGCTGATGATACATTAATTCTAGCCGAGAGTAAACAATATTTAGAAGAAACAGTGACCGGTATGGATGAAGTCCTACGCAAGAACTACCACACGAAAATAAACAAGAACTAAACGAAAGTAATGGAATGTGGTGGAAATAACAAAGATGGAATCAGAAAAATATCGTTATTTTAGGCCAAAACATGAAAACGGTGATGAGGGGTTTGCAGACAATATTACGGTAATAGAGACTGTACCAAAACTTATATCGTTTGCCCGAATCATTTATCACATTGTAGATGTAAGCTTATTGAAATCGATAAAAAGATGAACCCGATTCAGAAGGTGCCTTAGAAAAACAAATATATCTGATGAATAACATTATGCAAAATCAAATTATTGATTTCCCTGTGTTAAAATTATTTTTATTATAATTATATATAATCGTATTATAATTTCTTTTTAATTTGTGCGATACAAAATAAATCAAATTATTTGAATAAATATGGTATCCTGGACCCGTAGGGGTAGACACCCTTCGTGTGGCAGTTTTATCATGCCACACTCTCCGTACTTAGCCCTTATGGGCTTTACCGGAGGTCATCTTCAGAATCTCGGCGAAAGGTATCTCTCAGCCTTGTTCTTCCCTCATTCAGAATGCAACCGAATACTACATGTGATATTTCCATCGGCGTACTACTAGTAAATGAATTAGTTAAACAAAATATATCTATGTCGGGTCTTTAACAAGTTGATTTCAACACGCAACCGTAAATTAACGCAAATCAAAAAAATAAAAATTAACTACAAAAATATTAAAACTTGTAACACAAGAACAACAAAACCAAAAACACAGGAGAGACCAGGGGGAACCCTAAATTCCCTCGCCGATACCCGATGAAATTTTTAAAGAATGACTAATTCTGTCTCGTTCTTTTCAATTCTCACGGAGATCTAATGTCGACTCGATAATGCGAGAGCCGACAAATAGTCTCCGTGCGCATAAGTTCGTATTTTGCACATTAGTAAACTATATGATATGCTTCAACTAGTTGCCCACAATCCGGACACACACCTGAATCCACCAGGCCAAATCGCTGGAGTCTGTCTCGGAAGGCGCCATGACCGAAAAGAATTTTTTGGTAATTTTGGAATTTTTTGGCAAGGGGTGCCTTGCTAACCAACAACTTCTGGGAAGAGATCATGAGTATAACGCCCACTCTCTGTCCCATCCAATGCCGTTCTATCTCGCGAATTTCTTCTGAATTCAATTCACGTGACCTCTTAGCACCATAACCTCGCTTCTTTTCTGATGCAATTAAATCTATCGGTTTCACGCCTGCAATCACCAATATTGCCTCCCGTGAAATATTACGGTAACCTCCCGTAATAATATAAGGCGTTCTTAATAAATATTCCGTTAGCTTTTAAATTTTATTTTATCCGCCCAAACAGGCGCCACATACAGCGTAATTTCCTTGTACATGACCTTATACAGGATACTCACAGTCTTACAATTAAGACCTCGATTAGGATCGAACACTCGTCAAATACCAAAGAAGGCGCGACAGACCTTCTTCGTGACGTAATTAAGGTGCTTCATATGAAACACCGTTCATATGCTTAATAAATATATTATGTAAAAATATATATAAAAAGCAGGATAACAAAGAATTACGTAAAAGCCATAAGCTTTATTATTTAGTTCGTAGCTTGTTAAATTCTACTTTGCCGTAAGTGTTTGTCGTCGATTTATTCAACCTCCTATGTACAGACAAACCGTTTTCATACAGTATTCTGTTACAGTTATGCCTGAAGCTGTTATTTATACGGAGCACTGAGTTTAATAGCAGAATATTTTGGAATTGTTGTATTTTTATTAGTTACTTCAAAATTTACCGTTAGTATTCCGGGAAAAGAAAACCAAAGGGGAACAATGAATTTATATTCTTTGAATTCAAAGAATATAAATTTTGTTTATTTTTCTTAGGATAGTTCTTCGTTTGTAATATTATAAAGGGAATTCTTTTAAGTAATAGATACAACGTGAAAGTTGTAAATATACAAAGTTTATTTCAAAAACATTTTTTAAATGTTTAATTTCACGTTTACACAAATTATTAAGTCAAGAGAGTTTTTCATTTTATCGTTAATCCTTTAGAACTCCGGTCTTTTTTCGTGTAAAATTATTAATTCTTAATTATACTAACTGAATCTTGTTGTTTTTATTTAATTTTTTTTTTTTTAGCAATCTCAACTAATTAAATATCGAATTAAGAGTTTGTCAAACAACAGCGGATTTAAATAACATTAGCGTCTCATTATATAATGTATTCATTCACAAAGAGTTACGTAAAAGCTATAAGTTTTATTATTTTGTCGGTAGCTTGTTAAATTCTACTCTGCCGTAAGGGTTTGTCGTCGATTTATTCAATCTCCACCTACAGATAAACCCTTTTTTTTGTTGCTATCTTTTTTCCTATTTACTATTCATTGGAGTTATAAATAATTAATAATATTTCTTTAACTTTTTCTACAGCCGTATTTTATTTAAGAGTATTTGAATATTCAATTGAATAACTCTTAGTACGCTTCATAATTAACTTTCCTAATGTGGTAAACGTGATGATATTTTTATTAATTAAATATTAATTTAACGGTGATCGATTAATTAAAATAAATATTCACAGGTAAATTTATTAGTTTTATTTCAATCTGAGAATATCTTGGATGTAATCTAGGGAAATAATTTTGTAAGTAATTTTGATTTATATTTAAATGTGAAGAATTTTCGGCTAAAATTAATATTATTATGGTCGGAGTATTTATGACAATAGAGTATTGTTTTGTGTATGACGTAATACAAAGCACCGGTGAAAGGTTCTGCATACCTTCAACTTGGATAAGTCGGTTGTTCATCAAAACTATAATAACTATGATAATTAAATATAACATATAACAATAATAACTATAATTCAGAATGCCCAGATTGGATTTAATACTTCAGAGTTTTATATATATATATATATATATATATATGTTTATCAGAGGAAGCGGGGATAAAATATATATGTTAATCCGTAAGGATCCTCAAGTATTTTAATAGTCATTAAATGCAGAATATCTTTACTACTTGTTTTAAAATAATTTCCCTCGTTAAAGTAAGTGTTACATACCAAAATTTAGCCTTTTTAATAAAATTTAAAATCTGTTTAAAAACCGAAGTATATTTCATTTTAAGGTAATTTTCTTCGATATATTTATTAAAATTAAAATTAAGTTCAAAGAAACTATATATATATATATATATATATATATATATATATTTATTTATTCATTAATGCGTACGTTGCAATCTCTTCAACAAATGAACAATAAACAACTCCCTGGTGGCCCAATGAGATGAGATGATACATTTTTTTTTGTCTTCAGTCATTTGACTGGTTTGATGCAGCTCTCCAAGATTCCCTATCTAGTGCTAGTCGTTTCATTTCAGTATACTCTCTACATCCTACATCCCTAACAATTTGTTTTACATATTCCAAACGTGGCCTGCCTACACAATTTTTTCCTTCTACCTGTCCTTCCAATATTAAAGCGACTATTCCAGGATGCCTTAGTATGTGGCTTATAAGTCTGTCTCTTCTATATTTTTCCAAATGCTTCTTTCTTCATCTATTTGCCGCAATACCTCTTCATTTGTCACTTTATCCACCCATCTGATTTTTAACATTCTCCTATAGCACCGCATTTCAAAAGCTTCTAATCTTTTCTTCTCAGATACTCTGATCGTCCAAGTTTCACTTCCATATAAAGCGACACTCCAAACATATACTTTCAAAAATCTTTTCCTGACCTTTAAATTAATTTTTGATGTAAACAAATTATATTTCTTACTGAAGGCTCGTTTCGCTTGTGCTATTCGGCATTTTATATCGCTCCTGCTTCGTCCATCTTTAGTAATTCTACTTCCCAAATAACAAAATTCTTCTACCTCCATAATATTTTCTCCTCCTATTTTCACATTCCCGTGATGATACATATGACGTCTAAATGAGGTGTATTTTTTTAGGAATGGCCGACCATTCCTGAGATGTGCGATTAATTAAGCCCCAACCGTTATAGTATACTGTATTCACTGTCTGGTATTCAAATCCGTATAAAAGATAATAAGTAATGTTATACATTTTAATACAATATATATTGTACAAAAATATTTAAATTTTATATAAATTAAGAAATTAATTTGAGTTAAGGTTTTCGGTGACTTCTAAAATTTAACACCAACTTCAAAAAATAAGTTTCGAAGTTTGATTTATAACGTACTGGAAATTTTTTTTTCTTTTTCAGTAGAAGTTTTATTTGGAGTCGTTTAAAATTTTTTTTATTTTTATTCTTTTTGTCTAACATTTTTAAAGTCTCGCATATATCATTTCTTCCGCTCAAAAAAGCAAAAGTTTCTGTAATAAAAGCTGTTTTTAACAAAACGATACTGATATCAAAAAAGGTAAGACAATACATTTTTATTAACAAAATCTGTTATTAATTTAGAATTTTTTTAACAAAAAATACATGTTAAAAACATGCATGTTAATAGACAATAATAGATAATAAACAATGTTTAAGCGTTCCATCTAATAAGCAAAAAATAAAAAATAAATTTCTTACATAACTCTTACCGGACCAATTTCATTTATTAAACAACGAATAATCATAAGAATTGTATTATTTCTGTAAATCTGATATGTATTACATATAAATGAGATCGAACCAGTAAGAGTTTTGTAACAAATTTTTCTATTTTCTGCTTTTTATATGGAACGCTTAAACATCGTTTATTATATATCTATTATCTTTTGGATATATTTAACATGTATTTTTTTAAAAGAAAATTCTAAATTAATAACAGATTTTGATAATAAAAATGTAGTGTGTTACCACCTTTTTTGATATCAGAATCGTTTTGTTAAAAACAGTTTTATTTGTATTACAGAAATTTTTGTTTTTTGAACGGAAGAAATGATATCTGCGAGACTCTTACCGTACGGTTTACAATTTCGTTGTAATTTTTTTGGATTTTATTTACAAAAAACGTTTTCAAAAAAAAAAAAATTAATCCGATTCCAGAAAAAAAAAGTTTAATATTGCGTTTAAAAGGAAATAATTTGTAATTGTTTTCGATAACTTTGAAATTTATTTTTTGGTCGGAAATCGAAACAAATTTTGTAATTCAATGGAATATTGTTTTTTTTTATTTGTACCTAAAAAATACGGTCTAAAAAATACTATTCGTAAAAAAGAACCGTTCTCTTGAAACAAAACAGGCTAGTTGAAACCCCTTAACGATTTCAGCGAAAGGACGCGTAGAATTCGGAATTAAAAGTCCGATATCGTACATGAACAAAGGCTGTATAAAATGCGTGAACGCATCAGATGTAAGTAGTCAAAAGAAACGCGGTCTGCAAGAGAACCTCGATGTGATTTGATCTTCAATCGTCTTTCAAATAATACTCAACAATAAAGATTACACCGATTTTTGTTGATTTATAAATGTATTTGTAATGAAATATCTGAAGAACGTTCACGTCGAGTGTCTGCTGGAAAAGAACGTCCGCATGAAAAACTACGAAACGAAAGAGTCAATGAATGACGTACACGTTTACAGATAATTCAACAAATAGCGAGTATTCTAAGTCGGGAATTTGATGCAGAAGCTGTCTATTGGAATAAATACATTCTACTAACCGGAATTTTTTCACCCGATACTTTTTCAATACTTCAGTATCACTCGTACTGAATGATAAGGGTTCACAGTAGGAACACCTTGTATTGTTTAAAAAATATTTTACCCAAATTAGTGAAATTTTTGTGTCATTATGCCCAGACAAAAAAAAAAACGGTTTGAATCGGTAACCTTCTCCTTTTTCAGATAAATAAAAAAAAGTAAAAATATACTTGAAAAATATTAATTTTTGATAAGTTTTATCTGGTACATTTTAGAAACTATTATATTTTATTTTATTTCATCAAAACTGTTGTATTTTATTATTAAAAGGACATAAAAACGTGATTTAAATAGAATATTATTATACGCTTTTTGAATCGGTTCGAAAAAAGTATCGATTAATAGAAAAAGATTTTCGAAGTATAATATTTAAAATAATAAGAAAATTGCAACATCAAATAATACAATGAAGTTGAAATTTCTACGTATGAATTTTCCAGGGTTTTAAAAGAAATAGAATAAAGAAGATTCATCGAAAATTTCACTTTTTTTTCATACCGAATTATAATTACTTAAAAAGTAAATATATCTTTAACGTTTTGTAGGTTTTCAAGAACCATCAAGTTCAATCATTATATCTTAGTATTTAAATAACTAAATTTTGTTTTCTTATTCGTTTGCTGTTTTCATGGAAATGGTGTATTGTTAATTAGATACAAAAAAAAAAAAAAAAAAATCCCTTTCGAGACGCCGGTAGGCGGAAGTAGATTTCACCGGTGCTAAGTAGGAGATAAAAAGATTTCCACCGAAAAGTTAATAAAAAATTCAAATTTACTCGATACGACAACGGTTGCATTTGAAAAAAGTTTCACATGTTTAGCATACGACAAGCCGTCCGCATACGACCGACCGTTTTCTTACAATTCCAGAAATATTTTTATCATCCCTTGCCGTAAGGGTTAGTCATATCAAAGCTTCTTTCAGACAAAAGTTTTAGGTAATGTTTACACGACTAACGACCACTTTAACCCTATTCGATACTGCGCCTATTAAGGTAGGGATGATTTTTTTTTCTTCGAAACCCCATTTTTTCCATCCCCTTGCACAATGTTGGTGACGTAAAAAAATCTTTACTGAGATAAGTTTTAGGCTGTTATCCAAAGAATAGTAGGAACTTTAAACGAATTCGATATTTTACTTAATAGGAAAGTTATAGCTGTATTTTGTTTTTTTTTTCAAAAAAGCCTCCCCATTTCCACCTCTGTGGTCTGATTTTCCCCATTAACGAACTCGATCGAGATTTTTGGTCTTTATACTTTATATATCGATTTGAAAACGATTGGGGCAAAATTACTGCAGTTATGGTGTTCACAAGAAACGTATAAGTAAAATTTTTAAGTAACTGTGCTTTTGGGATCTGGGGGATGTGAAACGCGAATATATGTCGAAATTTTCTGGAAGTCGAATCGTGATACACATTACAGTAGATAGATTTCTTATGAAATTTGCCCTAAAAAAAAAAAAAATAGTAAAATATTGTTCGGGGGCAATAAATGTCTATTTAACATTAAAATGACATAAATGATATAAATAGCGATTAATATATGCTATTTTTTTTGTTTTATAAATCGTCGTACACCCATTTTTACTTTAAATCAGTGGCTCCCAAACTTATTTTTCTCATAGACCACTTTCAAACGTTTGCTGGTTCCGGTGGACCCCCTGCAACTAGTGTACTAGCTCCGGTGGACCCCCTGCAGGTAAGTACTTACTACTTTTTCCGACACTGGCAAACGCTAACATCTATTCACTTTACTTTTCTTTTCGAAATTCCGGAAACAAATGAGTAACGTTTATCCTTGGCAATCGTATTTATATTAGTGAAGAATCAAACAAGTTCATGCAAGATTGCTAGCACACACACCACAAGTCGTATTTCGTCCATTTGAACGTCAGAACAAGCGTTGCGGATGACAGCGGCGGCGCTTTGCAAGTCTCGACACGTTCGTTGTACTGAATATGGAATATGCAAGTTTTTACAAGTAACAATCGCTGAGCTTCTCAAAACATTGTCTGCCTAGATTGATACGCAAAGTCAAGCCAACATTTTAGTTCTTCACTGTCGAAACCAGATGAATTTTCGTGGACCCCCGCTTACGAATTGTGAACCTCCATTTTTTTGTCACGCCAACGTAGACCCCCGTCGAGTCTCCCGTGGACCCCTGGGGGTCCACCTAGACCACTTTGGGAATCAATGCTTTAAATGGATAGCGATTAAAATAATAATAAATCGTTTTACATCTATTTAATTAAAAATTCTGCAACCGTTTTGAATTTATAAAAAAAAACAAATATTCGCACGATACGTAACTTTTTTTTAGATCTAGACAGAGTAGTAAAAGATTTAGCACTTTTAATACGAATGTTGTAACGACTTGATTTGTTAAGTACTTCACCTATAAAAAGGCTTCTTTGATGTGAAAGTATTTACTGAAGGCGCGAATACGCTCTTCTTTCCATATTATCTTATTTAATTTATAATTCATCGAAGCGTTCTGTTTAATTAACATTTTAATAAAATTTGTTTTATAAGTAATCTTAAAACTTAAAATTAGCGTTATGATTTTTACTTAATATTATTATTTAGAAAGACTTATATAATTTTGAATTTATCTTATTACAATTTGTGCATTTACATATAAACCGGTCGTTTTAATGAATTTTAATTTTAATAAACGGTTTCCTAATTACTCGTAATTATTACAAATTATTAAATTGAATTGTAAATTATAATGATTATCTTATTTTATTTCGTTAATTAATACATAAAATTTACGAAGTACTGCAACACCTTATGTACACTGTGAGATGATAATATACAACTGATTAGAAAAAAAAATACTCGCAAAAAGTTACTTTTAGATAAACTTTTATGTACATTATCCGTATTGACGGGGAATATACAGAGTGAATCACGAAGTTCTCCCGGGACTTTCATAACCTATACTACTCGTGAAAATAATGAAAAAACTTTACGTAAACGTATTCGAAAACGCTTCGTTTGCGAGTTACGATTAGTGAAAGATTTCTCTCGGTTTCAGCAACCCCTGTGAAACGAGGCCGTAGTAAAATTTTTAGGACGTAATAGGTCCCAGAACCGTATCTGCAGTAGGTTTTGAGAAATCTGTGATGAAACCTGATAAATCGGGGTAAAAACCCTGCTTTGTATGTTTAACGTACGGGTAATAAACAAATAAATCTTATAAACAAAAGGTGAAGAGAATTTAATTTCGGTATAAAATTAATAAAAATTTAAGGTAAGGTTTATTATAAGTCGAATAAATACAAAAAGTTAGAAAAAATTGAATCTTATTTAGAATCGGTATTCAGAATAGTGCCGGCCTGCGTGGCGCCGGTGTCTAGGTCTTTGATTCCATCCTTGGCTCTTGTAGTGAAAGGTTGTGTTTTGTTGTGCTCTGTGAATTGTCAGTTGTAACCAGTCCAGCCAGGTGTTCAACAGTTCTTCTACCTGCGTCGCCAGACAATGTGAGAAGGGTCTGCTAGGACATCAGCCGGGCGGCCAGCTACCTGGACTACAGGCCAGTCACATTAAGAAAAGGATAATCCTTTTCTTAATTTTACTTTTATACTATTCAATATTTCTAATAATGTAAAGTGAACTCTTGTAGTCATTGTGAATACGTTAAGTAAATAGCCTATTATTATAGGACTATTGTGCTACTTTTAAAATAATTTTATTTTTTAATTGATTTTCTTGTCAGTGATTTTATTTTACAGCAAGTGTAGATTAAGAAGTGTAAATTAAGTTTAATTTTTAAATTTTTCTTCCTTATTTTCCTCAATGGAAGGAAAAATAAGGCCTCCTCCACCCCGTTCTCCCACCACGGAACTGTCCGACGGTGGAGAGGAAAGCGGGTCTGGCGCTAGGAAGCGCCAGAAACGCCGGGACTCCGCGCCTCCTATGGAGGCGGAGCCCGTAGCGGGCTGTAGCAAGGCTGCAGCAGCCGCCAACTCGCAGGCTGATGATGGGGCCCCATCACAGCCTGCTACCGTCAGGCGGGAGAAAATCCCGCCGATAATGCTGGACTGCCCGAAAGAGTGGCCAGCATTGGCGAGGGACATAAAGTCGAGGATTGGGGGGCGCCTGGTGGCTAAAAGCACCGGGCTCTCGATAAGGCTGCAGCTGGGCAGCGAGGCGGATTACCGGGCGGTGCAGAGTTTTCTGCACTCGAAGGGAATCGCCTTTCACTCCTTTCAGCTCCCGAAGGACAGGGAGCTGAAGGTGGTTATACGGGGGATCCCCTATGGGGCTGCCCCGGAGGAAGTAAGGGAGGAACTGACCTCCCTTGGCTATGAGGTGGTTTCGGTTAAGAAGCTCCTCACAAGGGACGGTCGGGAAACCCCGACCTGCCTAGTGGCCCTTAAGAGGACCCCTTTGGCCCGGGCCATTTATGACCTTGACAGTATTTTTTACTGCAAGGTCGCAGTGACTGCATTTGTGTCACGAGGGGGGCCACCCCAGTGCCACAGATGCCAGAAATTTGGACACTCGTCCAATTACTGCCAGAGGGCCCAGCAATGCGTAAAGTGTGGTGGAAACCACGACACTTCTGCCTGCGTCAAGCCGCGTGAGGAACCAGCCTCATGCGTCAACTGTAAGGGGCCACATCCGGCCAATTACAGGGGCTGCCCCTATTATAAGGAGCAGACAAACAAAGTCAAGGGACTTAAAAAGCCCGCGACTTTGGACGGCCGCAGCTGGGCCCGTGTTGCCGGTGGGGGAAAAACAGTCCCCAAACCGGAGGTGCCGGCACCCGTGGCCAAAGCGGTCGTGAAAAAAGGGGAGGTAACCTCCCCAACACCCGCCAAGCCAAAACCGGCGGCAACCACCAAGAAGGTGGTAAAACAAAAGGCGGCGACAAAGCCGGCCCCGGCGAAGAAGGCCAAGCCTTCCTCGACGGGAAAGGCAAAGCCGGCCCCGGCGAAGAAGGCCAAGCCTTCCTCGACGGGAAAGGCAAAGCCTGCTCCGGCTGGGAAGGCCAAGCAGGCTGTTAAAAACACCGCGGCCCCTGTGGCTCCGCGCCCCACCAAAAGGGCGGCCGCGCCAAAAGGCACCCCCAGCGGCAATCCGAAACCGGCTACCCCGTTGGAGACCACTGGCATGGACTTCCTGTCGCAGATGACAGTGAAGGATATCCTGCCAGATATCATGATGGTTTTGCCACGCCTGCTCCAGGCAAAATCTCTCAAGGACTGTATTCAGTCCTTAATAGAGTGCCTCATGGCTGTACTGTCAAGGTATGGTTAGGCCCACCCTCAGACTCTTGCAGTGGAACGCCAACTCAGTAGTAGGCCGGACGGAGGAACTATGCTGTCTGGCCGAGGATCTACTGATAGACGTGATACTGTTGTCTGAGACGTGCTTGAACCCAAACAAGCAACTGACCCTTCGGAACTATTTTACATATAGGACGGATAGGCCAGTTCGACCCGGATCTCGCACCTCTGGTGGAACTGCGGTTTTAGTCCACAGACGCCACATGCATACGCGCGTTGTTCTTCATACAAACGTGATGGAGCAAACGTGTGTGCATGTGGAGCATCTGGGCACGGTGTATCGGCTGGTTTCGGCTTATAGCAAGCCGAACGACGCGGTAACCGGCGCAGATCTGGATGCCGTGCTGGAAAATTGGGATGGGCCCGTGATACTCATGGGCGACCTCAATGCCAAACACGTGTCATGGAACAGCATTCTGACAAATCCGAATGGCAGATTGCTGTACGAAAGGGCGAGAGCCCGCCGCTTGGTCGTCGTAGGCCCTGAGGTGCCCACGTTCGTGCATCGCTCAGGCAGATCTAGGCCTGACGTGCTGGATATCGCAGTCATGAAGGGGGGTACCCTCCCATTCATGATTGAAACGATAGAAGACCTCAGCTCGGACCATTCCCCTGTCCTGTTGGAACTAGGTCAGGCAGGGGGTGGCCGAGATCCCCCGCCTATACCCCGAAGGTCAGTCAACTGGAAAAGGTTCTACGAGACCCTCCAGCGGGAGTACAGGCCGGTAAATCCTGAGCTCCTGAACACCCCGGAGGAAATCGACGACACTGTCGGGCGCGTCACGTCGTCAATGACCGAGGCCCTGGCAGGCAGCTCATCGGCCAAAACTCGAGCAGTTGTTCGAAACGACCTCCCTCCTCATATCTCCGAAGCCATAACGGAGAAACGACGACTGAGGAGGAGATATCGAATCACCCTGTCCCCCGCTGATAAGCGGGCCTTTTATAATCAAACGGACAGGGTAAAACAACTGCTGACAAGCCATCGAGAGGATTCGTGGAACGAATACCTCGCCTCGGTCTCTGACGACATCTCCTCGGTGTTCAGGTTGAACAGGAGACTGCGAGAAGGGAAGAAGCCTCGCCATCCGGTTGTGGGGCAGCGAGGTTTTCTTGCATACTCGGAGGCGGAGAGGGCCGAGGTATTCGCCGATACCTTGGAGGAGCAGTTCACTCCAAACCCCCCTCCCTCCCCGAACGACGAGCACACAACCGAGGTGGAATCCTTTCTTGTAGATTATTTCTCACAGGTGGAGGACGCCCCTCTAGAGATTGACCAAGTCACTGAAGCGGAAGTTTCCGCAGCCATTAAGGCCACAAGCCCCGACAAGGCCCCGGGTGTCGACGGGATCAGCGCCCGTGCATTCCGGAACATACCGGCCTCCGTGATTACAGCAATTTCGGTGATATTCACGTCCATTTTGTACGTTGGATATTTCCCGAATTGTTGGAAAACGGCCAAAGTCGTATGTTTACCCAAACCGGGGAAAAGTTTACTTTTCCCACGGAATTATAGGCCAATCTCCCTGTTACCGGTATTGTCTAAGTTGTTCGAGAGGATTTTTCTCGAAAAACTGAGGCGATACATGGAGGGAGAAGTGCGGCCCGAGCAATTTGGGTTCAGGGAGGGTCACTCAACCACCCTCCAACTGGTAAAAATAATAGACGACCTTGTCGGAGGCCTGAACAGGAAACGGGTGACTGCAGCCGTTTTTCTGGATGTGGCCAAGGCCTTTGACAAAGTTTGGCATAGCGGGCTGCTTTATAAGCTAGCGCGATCGGCGATCCCGTACCGCTATGTCAGACTGATGCGGTCATATCTGCTAGACCGACATTTTGTCGTGCGCGTAGGGGAAACGATTTCCTCTACCAGAGAAATAGCCGCTGGGGTTCCCCAAGGAGCAGTACTTTCCCCGTTCTTGTACACTTTGTACGTGAACGATATGCCGCTGTCGGAAGGGGTCAAAACGGCCCTTTACGCAGACGACACGGCATATTTCTACGAATCCGCAAATGTGGATTACGCGGTCCGGAGGCTCCAAAGGCAGCTGGACTTAGTGGAACCGTGGCTCGACATGTGGAGAATCAGGGTCAACGGTGAAAAATCGGTGGCCGTGATGTTCACATGCAAGACACGTAAACCGACCAGAGAGCTGGAAATCTCAGGGGAGAAAATCCCTTTTGAGAAAACAGTTAAGTACCTGGGGGTGGTGTTGGACAGGCGGCTTACCTTCGGCGAACATGTAAATTATGCGACCCGGAGGGCTAAGGCCGCCAGAGCCTCGCTATACCCGGTGCTGAACAGTGCCAGCCCGTACCCACTGGCAACTAAGCTCCTCATTTTTCGGCTGTACGTACTGCCGATTCTAACATATGCTTACCCGGCATGGGGGGCAGTGTTGAGCTCCTCGCTTCAAAAGAAGATCGAGGCCGTCCAAAACATCGCGTTGCGGACGATCTTTGGAGCTCCGTGGTTCGTCAGGAACGCCACTCTCCGATCTGATGCGAGATTTCAATCCGTGTCCGAGGCGGGGGTGGCGCAGGCGCGCAGACTGTTCGGGAGAGCGGCTGTGTCCGAACACAGTCATCTTCGGGACATCTGCCGAGAGGACCCAACTCCGACAGTTGTAAAGAAGCGGCCTCACGCCGTACTGGACGAACCACCGTGATGGTGCGGTGCGGTAGCCGAAAATCGACAAACCAGGCTTAGGGGCCTCCATATCGCATGAGCCATAAACGGAATAGTGCGTCAGACGCGTTTCCGGGGTCGCGAGTGAAAAGTTTTCGCGAGTTATATAGTTTGAAGACGTCAAACACGGTAAGTCGCGCATAAAACAAAAACGCGGTCTAAATTTAAAAAAAAACTTACAGTAAGACAAAATATCCCAGCAATTGCGACTCCTCCGGAAAAGGGGACGCATTGATCTCTCCTTATAGCTAGTGCCCCGTTGTGGCGTATTCCTGCTAGCCTATTAAGAGTTAGCACCGAAAGGACTTCAGTGGACGGTCTGAAGGGGAATTACGTCGGGAGGACAGGCTTTATAAGCCTAGCCTTCCGCGGTCGGCCCATGAAATGGGTTCGATAACGCTGGTTTAACAACGGATTGGAATGCAATTAAATCCGTCTTAAATTCACTAAAATAATAATAGACAAAACTTGAAAAATTAGATCCGAGATTAAAAAATAACCTTTTTAAAAACCAAGCCCGATTAGAATGATCCAGCAGCAAGGGACTCTGTCCAGGTTCTGCGATAAAGTAGGGAGTAATAGACTCCTGCCAACTTTGCATTCCATTCCATTCCATCTAGGTCTTTCATCCGGAGGTCCCGGGTTCGAATCCCGGTGAGGCATGACATTTTCACAAACGTTATAAATCGTTCGTCTCATCCTCTGTAGTAATACCTAACGGTGATCTCGGAGGTTAAAAAATAAGAAAAAATATTCAGAATTGTACTTATTTAATAAATAAAAAAAAAATCACCGACGGTTTGGTTATCCCCATCGTTGTGAGAATATTCAAAAATTTTACAGATATTCATTAAAGAAAAAAAGAATTGGTCATTTTACTTGATTACATTTCTGTTGCCACGGTGACAGAAATATCCTATCCTACTAATGGGAGTTTCTGGCTGTGTGTGCGTTCCCCTTAACACCGGAATGTACCGATCGCTAGCGGAAAATTCCGATTCGTTAATACATGTCTCCTGGCGGTAACGTGTTTACTTGTTATATAATTACGTATCGATATATCGCATATATATCGGTATATATGCGAAATATAAATTAATATATTTTTTATTTACGCGATTGTTTTTCTTCATAAAATAATAAACTTGACCAAAAAGTAGGTAACGGAATGTACCGATCGCTATCGGAAAATACAGGTGTTCGTATCTATTTCTAGAGTTAAATATCTAATTTATTTTTCGTTACGTCATTTTTCATCGTTCAAGGAACATATTTCTACATAAGAGGTAATCGATTTTGGACGCCTAATAATCCCGTTCCGAGACGCCGCCCACAGGCCCTGGCTGGGGAGGTAGTAGTAAACTAAAAGAATGAATTTTTATTCTTTCTTTAATAAATATCTTTAATATTTAAACCAGATAGGGTGCTAGGGCCTCGATGTATAGCTTAAATTCTTTCCTGGCATAACGCAAATGTATACTGAAATTTTGTAAGCTGTCGATCAGTCGGTTCTCACGTGACGCTGTTGCAAACAAATAGACAAATTCTCGCATTTATATATAAGATGTCCACTTTTATCGATGATTAATTTACAACATACGCTTGAAACTTGTGAGAGAGAATATGGAATGGAACGTGCGCCTGATCGCAATTACAAATTAGAACCTTACGGATGAAAGTACGGAAAGTATCATTCCGCCACGAAAATTTACATATTTATTATTCAACGTAACTGTTATTTTGTGGCTAATAAGAAATATTTTAAAAATTTTATTGCGCATTCAAATTTTTATAAAGCTTAAGTATGAAGTTACAAAACGATCTAAACGGTATTTTTCGTTCATTCTTGGTAACCAAATTACGGTTAAAAAAAAAAAAAAATTATTTACTGGAATTTTATAATTAGAATTGTAAAGGTGATTATAATAAACGTAAATAAAAATAAATTCGTGAGCGAAGTTGATGGAGGGGTGACTTGGTGGTTGGAGAGGTTGAAAAACGATTTTCCAATACAAATGTTGTAGATCATGCAAAAATCTTTTGTAGAGGTCATTATTTAACATAACCTCAAAATTTCCGAGAAGTATGCGAAAAATGTTCTTTTTTTTGGATTTTTTATTTTTAATTTTCGAAAAAAATAATTCAATTTTGACGAAACTCGGTAAAATTATACATTTCTGTATCTTAAATAACCATAAATTTCTTTGACGTCAACTTTCTCCGGAAATCGCAATAATACCGTTTTTCACTCCTTTTCTATCCCCCAAATCAACCCTCCACCACTTCCGCTCAAGAATTTAATTTTTCATGTTTATAAATAAGCCCCTTTACCGTTTCCACTTATAAAAGTCCAGATTACAATTTTTTCCACGCTAAATGAGTTATTTCGATCGGTGTATGTTAAATCTTTTGAAAATAAACTTTATTTAATTTAAATTTTACATGTTAATAGAAAATTTTACGGTAAATAATATAAGACCACAGCAAAATGTTTACTGTTGTTTTGAATATAGCGAGTTATCAAGCTCTAAAATATTCCGAAATCACGCGATTTGTATAGTTTCTTTAGTAAAAAAAATTAGCTTATTATTTAATGTTTTTTTTTTTTTTTGTTTTTTTTTTTTAATATTACGTCGATTTTTTTGTCAGAAATACCTTAATAGTTTTATAATACTGTATTAAAAACCCTATGAAAACAATTTACTAAGAAATTTCATTTATGCGTGGTATTGGTCATAAATTTAGAATTTTATGACCGTGGCGGACTGGTAGCATCTCAGCCTAATTCTGGTCAACCTTGGCATCTTTTATACGCTAAAAAATTCCATTGAGCTAAACGACCAAAGTACAGGGTGTCCCGTATAAAACGCAACCCATCAATCACTCATCCATGAAATTTCAAAAGTAAAGCTTACTCCCCTACTCGTTACTGAAATGGACTCGTCCAACATCTGAAAATCGCGGCGACGCAGTAGAACACTACCGATAGTAACAACAATGCAATCATAACATTCAGTGTATTGCTAGAAACAAGATGGTGTTTTCGCTAGATGAACGTGTTTTCATTGTCGAGTCGTACTTCAGTACGAAATCAGTGGTAGCAGTGCAAGATTTGTTTCGCCATAAGTACCAAGATAAACCGGCTCCCAACAAAACATCAGTATTAAGGTTAGTCACAAAATTTAGAGAGACCGGTTCTGTTAATAACAAGGAACACAAAAGATCTGCGTCAGTGTTGAATACAGATACAATCGCTGAAATCAAAGACCGATTACTCGCCTCGCCAAATAAATCGTTCAGACGTTTGTCTGCTGAAATTAATTTGTCTAAATCGACTGTTCATCGGGCGACCAAACGATTACAATTACGACCTTATCGCATTCAAACGGTTCATCGACTTCTTGAGCCCGACAAAGAAAAACGGCTACAATATAGTCAACGGTTCCGTCGATTTCTGCGTGAGGGAATTAATGTTATGGATTCGTTATTTTTCACAGATGAAGCACGGTTTCATTTGGATGGCTACGTAAACAGCCAAAACAGTAGAATTTGGAATGCTGAAAATCCCCACGTTTATCACGAAAATCAATTACACCCGCAGAAGTTGGGCGTGTGGTGCGCGATATCGCGGAAGAAAATAATCGGTCCTATTTTTTTCGATTACACCAGAACGATATCAGGATATTTTATTTCGGTTCATCACACTCTTGGAAGAGAAAGACAGACACTGCCGGCTACAACATGACGGTGCGACATTGCACTATGCAGGTTCAACTTCTGATTTTCATCGAGGAATTCTTTGGTAATCGTGTTATCGGTCGAGGCTTGTGGCCACCAAGATCTCCAGATTTGACTGCGGCGGATTTTTTTCTACGGGGTTACCTCAAAGAAAAAGCCTACAGCGACAAACCACGAACACTTGAACGATTAAAAATCAATATTGAACAAGCTGTATTAAATATCCAGTCACAAACTTTGAAAAAAGTTGCAAGAAACGGTGTAAAAAGAATTGAAGCTTGTATTCAAGAAGATGGCGGCCACTTCCAACATTTACTCTAAATGTAAGGTAATGGATGGTAATAATAAAAATTACATTTACATTTGCACATGCCTTTTTATTATTTCAATACCTACCAGTATAAGGTTGGGTTGATTTTATATGGGACACTCTGTAGTTGTAATACCCGTCATCTCATAAAAAAAAAAAAAAAATTGAAATTACTTTTGTTTTAATAATTAACTTTATAATAAGTGAAGATGAGATATAATAAGTCCAACCAGAGAGATGTAGAGTAAAGATGGATTTTTAAGTTATATATACAAGAAAATGATTAAAATTCGATCGGTTAACAAGGTTTTTAAAACGGAAAGGTTATTTTCAATGAAATGAAGAATTAATTACTGTAAAATCCAACTTTAAAAAAGAAGAGAATAATAACGGTAGAGTTAGTTAATTGAGGCTCTAATTTTATGAAACCGCAAGGGAATTACTATCTTCGGAGCCCCAGCTGGTGTTTTAACTTTCTTCTATAGTTTAAGCAAAAAAAAAAAAAAAATATAGCTGAGTTTGAATCGCTATAATTTTCAGAAAAAAAATCCCGTTTTAAATATTCTACATCCAATTAATACATTTCTTTCTCTCATTATCCTAAAAAATAAATTAAATTATAAAAAAAATATTTATCGTTTAATTTTTTATTAAAAAGAATTAGATAACTGTAATAAATAAGTTCTTAAAGAGCCTTTTAATTATAAAAATTAATAACATAAAACTTTATTATAAAATAAATAATAGAAAAGAAGTTTTTTCAATTCAATAAGCATAACACCAACAAATCTGATGTGGACAGCACATGGCTTCCTTGTACGCCTATTAAATTACATAAACAATTTTTTTTTTTTAAATTATAAGTAATTTTATTTCATTAATAACTTCTGAAATTTTTTTTCATAATTTTTTTTTATGGTTATTATTCATCTTAAAACATTTTTTACAATCAGAGTTTAATATTTATTAGTAAATCAATATAAATATTTTAAAATATTGGAATATTTTGAATAAATATTTAAATTAAAAAAATAATAATAAAGAAGGTGAAAAAATAATAACAGTACAAGGTGAAAAGATAAAGATGCTACGATTTGCTGATGATATAGTAATTCTAGCCGAGAGTAAAAAGGATTTAGAAGAAACAATGAACGACACGGATGAAGTCCTACGCAAGAACTATCGCATGAAAATAAACAAGAACAAAACAAAAGTAATGAAATGTAGTAGAAATAACAAAGATGGACCTCTGAATGTGAAAATAGGAAGAGAAAAGATTATGGAGGTAGAAGAATTTTGTTATTTGGGAAGTAGAATTACTAAAGATGGACGAAGCAGGAGCGATATAAAATGCCGAATAGCACAAGCGAAACGAGCCTTCAGTAAGAAATATAATTTGTTTACATCAAAAATTAATTTAAATGTCAGGAAAAAATGTTTGAAAGTGTATGTTTGGAGTGTCGCTTTATATGGAAGTGAAACTTGGACGATCGGAGTATCTGAGTAGAAAAGATTAGAAGCTTTTGAAATGCGGTGGTATAGGAGAATGTTAAAAATCAGACGGGTGGATTAAGTGACAAATGAAGAGGTATTGCGGCAAATAGATGAAGAAAGAAGGATTTCAAAAAATATAGTTAAAAGAAGAAACAGACTTATAGGCCACATACTAAGGCATCCTGGAATAGTCGCTTTAATATTGGAAGGACAGGTAGAAGGGAAAGATTGTGTAGGCAGGCCACGTTTGGAATATGTAAAACAAATTGTTAGGGATGTAGGATGTAGAGGGTATACTGAAATGAAACGACTAGCAGTAGATAGGGAATCTTGGAGAGCTGCATCAAACCAGTCAAATGACTGAAGACAAAAAAAAAATAAAGAAAATGAGACCGGATTCTAATCGATGTGCCCTCCCCTTATAAGATCCAAATAATTCATTAATTAACATTTTACTGGGCTATAACTCTTGAACCGATGAAAATAAGTACCACCTATCGCGAAGGATTACTTAAAGAGCTGAAATTTGATCGGTCTGGGTTAATAAAAGCAACCGTGTAGCGGTTGATATTTTTCGGCTTAAGTAAGACGGTTGTCGGGTTGGTCAGCCGGTAAGGGTGGCACACCTTGATTCCTTTATAAACCCTCCAAAAAAAATCGCACGGAGTCAGATCGAGTCGAAGGTGAAGGCTTCGGCAAACAAGCCCTGTCGTCTCGTCTCCGGCGATCGATCCAGCGGTCGGGGAGGATTTCGTTCAACCGATCACGTACAGCGGTATGCCAGCGAGAAGGCGCACCATCTTGTTACTAAATAAAGTTCTGCGGTTCGTAACGCAGCGAGAAGGAATTTCCTAGGATTACGCACAAAAGATCTGTTACACGTTAAATGTTGTCTTCCTACGCACAAGTTTCCGGCCTTTACGGTGAAGTAATCGTTCAAAAAAATAAAAAGAAATAAATAAAAATTCGGATTAAAGTTGTTCTACGTATATATGTAAAAGTTAATGTATCCCGTTAGAAAATAAAATGGTACTCTTTAATAAATATATTTTTTTTTAAATTAAGAAATTAAATTAAAATTTTTTGCAACGAAGAAGAGAAAAATTATTTTACTTTTTTAATCTTTTAATACATTTCATCTTTTTTTTTTACGTAAAGAAAATTACTTTGCTCATATGAATGATGAAAAAAATCCAACACATTTTTGATTTGAAGATAACTTAAAAGCACATTCAGGACATTTGAGAGAGCGATGTTTCTTCTTCGGTCAAAACTAATATAACATAGTGATACTAACCCGTTTAGTAGGTCTAAGAAAATATATTTCCAATAATACGATGAGTTGTGAAATTTTCAGTATGTTTTTTCCTTTCCCTTTACGTTACTCTTCAAGTCAAAGTTTGTTATCCGTAACGTATTAATTTTTTCCCCTTCTATCTGTATTTTGTTTTTTATAACTGAAAAATGGAATCGAATAAGTAGAAGATTAGAGAGTAAATATATTACTTTTAGATTTTGGTTAAATAAATTTTATAAAACTGCTTTTCCAACTTTCATTATAAATTAAATTTATAAATTTTTCTTTAACCACCACGTGGTTAAAGAAGATCTGTAAATACAATTTTTCTATTACCGTTAGTTTTAATTAAATAACGTTTCAGAAAAAGTTAAGGGAAATTATAGTTAAAATATGTCAAATTTATAATTATCATGGCCTTACCTATGTTAGAATGATTTCGCTGATGCTTTTCTTTTATAAATAGCCTCAGGAACATCCTAAATTAATGTCCAACAGTAATCTGCTAGAATGTTAGTATTCCATTTCTCTTTATAGCGGCTTTCCATCGCCGAAATATCTTTGTGGAAACGTTCACACTTTTCGTCACTTAGCCTCCGAGGTTGCAGGGAAAAAATCCAGATGTGAATGGTAGAAATATATTTTTAAAAACATATTACATCCCGTAGTTCTTTAAGAAGTAAGAATTTGATTAACAATATCGTGGTAATTGTCGGATTTTTGTTTGTGAGAAAACTTTTGCAAACTTTTTTAAATGAAGTTCAAGCTCCACTTTTTGTATTATTTAGTATTGAGGTAAATAAATCATCTTTGACCAACTCTCTTACTTGAAGATCAACAATATCCCTTCTGTAATTATTTCTTCACTTACATTCGGAAATGTCTGCCTGATGTACAAAAATCCTGGACTAAACATTTACAAAATTTTTCATTTTCTTATTCCTAGCTTGATATGGAGAGGGGTAAAAATATTTTTTTTGGGTTCAACTAAGGGCTAAAGAATAATATTTCTCCCATTTGGAGTTAATTTTTTCGTTTTTTCCACTCTTTGGTAACATAATATTTATCTCTAGCTCGGCTGTTCCTTTCGCGAAGAAAACACATGCACTTAGTATAGTCTAACTGCATGCCTAACAAAATAGCTATAACTTTCAAGTTACCACATATGTGTCAGCTATGATAATTTAGTTTTTCAAGAACGTCTTTCATCACATTGTATGTCTCTTTCAAATTAATACCGTAAGCGATCAGTAACAAAGAATATCTGTTACCGTCGTGTAGTAGAACCACTTTTAAATTATACTTGGACAAATCTATGAAAAGGCGCCAGCCTCAGGTTTATGAACTTGTCCTAAGTGTCTCATAAACTCATCAATATTTGCGCAGTAAACCAAATTATTTTCATCAATAAAGTACTGAGAAAGTTCTTTTTTTCGGCTTCGAAAGCCCGAAATTTTTGTATTTTTTTTAAAGTAAATTCTAACCTTGCAGTCTTGATCCTAACAGTTCAGCTTGATTTTTTGATAAATTTAAATCCCTAACCGAAACATTTAATTCACCTTGTGATATAAAATGTCGCTTATCGGAAGATAACTCAAAATCAAAATCATAGTTGTCTTCTTCGGTACTACCCGTTTCTTCATCGCTGCTTTCGAAATATGCATTCACAGGTGCCTCAGGAACTGAAATAATTTCACTGTGAGGTACAGACCTGATTGCAGATTGCAATGAAAAATATTTTACAGTAAGTTTAGATTTTTTAGAAATTCCAGAGACACTTGTTAAACAAAGTAACAGTCTATTACATGATCCTTTGGTTCACGCCAAACCATAGGTACACCAAACGGTAAAGCCCGTGTTCCTTTCAGCCATCCTCTTAAATATACAGAACAATTAGGACATACTATATGAGGAGCCCACAACTTATCCCGATCGATAATTTTACACTGAAAGTACAAACGATATGCTTTATTAATTAAAGGTGCTATGTTTTTTCTATTTGATATTACGGTAAACTCACCACATACGTAACAAAAGACATCCACATCATTCACCCAATTTCGAGGCATTATGACACTCCACTAACAACCTTATGACAGCAACAAGACTGAACAAAATTAATTCATTCTTAAATCCAGTGCTTAATACAAACAACACAGCTGTGTTTTCAGCTACATGTTTTGCCCTGCATAGACATGATTAATCTTGTCCATGGAGGCTCACTCTTCAGTATTAGATATGATTTTATAATATGTGACTGGCTGGCCTCCGTGGCGCGAGTGGTAGCGTTTCGGCCTTTCATCCGGAGGTCCCGAATCCCGGTAAGGTATGGCATTTTCACACGCTAAAAAATTTTCATTTCATTTCATCCTCTGAGCAATACCTAACGGTGGTTCTGGAGCTTAAAAAAAAAAAAACAATATATGTCTACGATATGATGTTTAATTCTTTGTCTTATATTGTTTATATATAGCTTACAAATTACGTTAACAAAGTTAAACAATAAAAAATGAGCTAAAAAAATACAACATAGGAGCTTAAGATACTAACTACACTTAAAACGGGATAAAATTCTTTAACTAAAATTTAAAACTTTTTCAAATATGGTGAATGATAGAAAGATGCTGTGTTCATATTTGTTTTCAGCAGCAAAAAAAAAAATACAAAAAAAAAAAATTACAGAAATATATTTGATTACATATAAAAAATTATTTTTTAAAAAAGCTTTTATTTAACTAATATTAATATTAACATTGATAAAAAAAGGAATCAAGTTAGAAAAACCCTCTGAAAAGCAAAAAAAAATAAGAATTAAATCAAATTGAGAATTTTTAAAAAATATAAAAATGCACTAAAAAGTAAAAAATAAATTGCCAATAAATAAAAGTAATAATTATTAAATTTTAAAATTAAAAGTAATGAAAATATTTAGTTAAATAAAAGTATGGCGCAGTTTTTATAACAATGTTTTCGAATAAGTATTTATAGACCTTTACTGTATTTTTAAATATATTCTTTTGTTTAATGACGTTGTTCAGTATATGTATATACTTTATTTATCTGTAATAAAATAACTCAAGTTTTAATTCTTTGACGGTTCAAATTTGCACCGAGATGACCTTTAAGGGTTAATAGGATTAAAAATAAAAATTAAATTTATAAATCGTGCACAAAGTTATTACATTTTAATGGTAATCTGAAAAATTATAAATTATTATCGTTATTATAATTGTAATCGTAATTATTAATTCGTTAAATAAAAATTCATAATTAATTAAAATGAAACTTTTAGTGGAAAAAGTGCATTAAATTTGGCTTAGATTACAAGCAGAATTCGAAGATGAACTTCAACTATGTGTGAACACGTACAAAGAAAGCGAGCGGGTGCATTTTCCCAGATTGTTACTTGTAGCTAGTCATTCTCAACTGGAGAAGTTCCAGCAGACCTTTCCGCCTCGTCACGTCGTTATTGAAAATGAAAATGAAGATTAATTGTTGTAAAAATAAATGTATTGTTTTAAAAATGGGATATGAGCTTTTTGCATTTCTTGACGTTTCACGGCCCAGGAATCCCCCCAAAAAAAAACAAAGTGTAGGGGTAATAGTCTTACTTCCGTACCTAGTGTATATGCGTGTTGGCGTATTTGAATATAACTTAATAACTTCTGATAGGATATACCGATTTTGATGAAATTTTGTACAGAAACTAGCGTATAAGGGGCAACATGTTGGTAAAACTTTAGAGGTGGATAGTCTTTAGGGTCAATTTTCTCAAACTTTTGATACCATCTATTTTTTGATTATCTTTCTATTAAAATTTTGATTATCTTACCATTTTTAAAAACATTTTGTTCCAAAATTCCCTCTTTCACCAAAAATCTAAATAAACAATTTTTTTTTATTGCATACATTTGAGCTGAATTTTTTTTGTCTACCTTACCGTAGTAGTACGACAAGTGATCTCTAAAAAACTTTTTTTGGGGAAAAATTAAAAGTGGAGTAGTCGATCGTACATTTTTTTGAATATTAAAAAATTGTTAGGTTTATTTTTATATATAATTATTTTTCCACTATATAAGAATAAATAACCGATGCCAGGAAATTATTACGACCTTGTTGTCTGCTGTTTGCCTAACAAACCTTACGAACTAAAAAGAATATCTATTAAAGGAAAACATATTATTTCGCTTATTTTAACTTTCTCACCTTGCGTTATAGCAAAGCTATAGCTGTAGAAGGGAAAGTATTGTAATCTTTTTGATTTGAGCACATGAGGTCTTCACCGGATATTTACGTACTGACAACTTAGGAACACAAAAAACCGAATGGAAAATTTCCGGATGTTCGTATGTGTGTGTGTTTGGTGTCACACTTCTTATATCTCCAGAACTACTGGACCGATTTTGACGAGAATAGGTCAGATTACTTCCATATATAGGGCATTAATGCCATTAAATTTTCAATTTAAAAAGTCAAAGGGGTGAGGTTGTACAGCAAGCTCACCCTCAGTATCTCTCGCCTAACTAAAGTCTTATTTTTCTTAGGCACATTTGTTAGCAATTAAAAAAAAATTTACAAAAAAAAATTATAAGGTTACCAAACGATTGGCGTACGGCAGATATCAATATTTGCGATATATGTGATGTTGATTCATCTTTTGAAAGCGAACATTGTCAATAATTTGTAGAAACTTCTGTAGTTTTTGCGCAAAACGTTTTTCAGCATAGCGACATATCGATCCCCAGCTCAAAAAATCCCCCATATAAACTGCTGGCAAAGTGAGTACACTGAGTCAGTACTACCCCCTTTCACCACACGGAGCGATAGCGTAGCACTGACATACAGCTGTAGTAGTCGTTTGTTATATTGTGACGTCACAGATGAGTGGTAGAATTAAATAAATGAATAATAATTAAAGCGTAAAAACGTATTTAAAGTAGTCCCTAGTACCGCCACACTCGCACAAATGAAATACGGTATTCGCGCGCGCTTTAGTTAGAATCGTTGAATTAAATAAACAAAAAAATATTACATTTAAATAAAATGATAAAATTTTTTAATTAAGTGTGTGTGTTTGTGTGTGTGTGCGCGCGCGCGCGCGCGCACCGTGCATCAGAAAAAAACCGCGTGACGGGAAAGTCCTACAACTGTGTTGTCAGCTTTTTTTTTTTTTTCAAAAAGGGAAAAATATTCATACAAAAGTAGGCGTGGTACCGGAACGCATTTAATAAAATAATCTTGTAATCTAACTAAAATCAGTTAATGATTCAATCTCTGATATAAATGGTAGCCAGTCATTCGTTATAAGGGTGTTTAGTAGGGATGGGGTGAAGTCTGTTTGGGGGATAAGGGTTAGAATTAAGAGGTCAATTATCTAATGAAATTGGGACCTCATGCGTCATTAAAATTGAATAGTAATGGAAAATATCCGGTGTTTTAAATTTAAATGATTTAAACTTTTATTCTATTCTGTTAAAAATAAAATTCTATTGAAAAATAAAAATAGTCTCATCAATCTGAAAATAAATTATAAAATTAAAACTAATTTATTCAGTCAAAATTATTTTCATGAAATTCATTTAAATGAAGACCTTGGTTTGTGTTTTACACAATCCTCTAATACGATCGGTTCATAAATTAATACGACTGAAAAAATTTACAAAAATTATTTTCAATAATACGTAAATAATAAATAATTTTCAGAAAGAATAGTAAACAAAAGAAAATATTTAATTTCGAATAAATTTGTAAAATATTTCATTTTGACACTTTTAAATGCGGCTGTACAAAATATTTTTTTTTTTTTAAATAGAAATAGGAATTATTGAAAACATAATAGTCCGTGTCTCTAAAATATAAAATTCTTAAACCGGAGGTCGGTAAGAATTATAGAAGAGAATTTAAGAAAGAGAAAGGAACTATAGCTATCATCGGGTTACTTGGGATATTTGGAAAGAGATATTTATAAAGAAGAAGAGGAACGAGTCTGTGTTTCATAGATTTAGACTTGTGGCGAGAATCAAATCGAAGAAAATGTTACAAATTCTTAAAGATACAAAAAAAAGTTTTATTTTTTTTTGCCACGAAATTTGTTTTTTTAAAATCGGTTTCGAGTAAGGAATCACAAATAAAGCTTTTTAAACTACTTTTAATGACTATATTTATAATGATTTAATGTCATTATCGTTTAAGCAAACGTACATAATTACTCATATGTATTAAAGATAGTCGTATATCAGTGTATTTACCTACAAAAATTTTTTCGGCTAATATAAAATAGCTATATGAAAGGGTGTGGTGACCGTGTCAGAATGGGTATTGGGTTTTTCAAACCGTTACGTTTTAGGGTCCAACTAGTTCATCTAGAGCATAAAAATGTACTTCTGTACGTATAAAAAACGTACGTAAAAAGTGTGTCGAACTGTTTTTGGCATTATATCTCAGGACTGACCGAACCGATTTTCTTCAAATTTTGCTCAAATATTTCTATACATGAGGCATTGATTTTTTTTCAAAAGGTTTTGATGTGATGGGGGATATCGTGAAAAAACTACTTTAAAAAAAATACTTTTTTTCCGTAATATAAACCCCGTTTATGTACGGTTGGTGTTCATTAACACTATCTCCCTTTGTTTTATATATTTTAATTTTTTTTTCTAAATTTTTACGCGTAAAAAAGAAATGAAAGTATTTAGTTAAATAAAAGCGTGGCGCAGTTTTATTTAACAAATACTTACATTACTTTTAATTTTAAAATTTAATAATTATTACATTTATTTATTAGATATTTATATAATTTATTTTTTACTTTTCAGTGCATTTTTATATTTGTTAATATATTATATTTTTTTGTTTAAAATTCTCAATTTGATTTAATTCTTTAGGGTTTTTCTAATTTGTTTCCTTTTTTTATTAATGTTAATATTAGTTAAATAAAAGCTTTTTTAAAAAATAATTTTTATCTTTCTCTTATTGAAGGGGGTGTTAGATTTAGAGAAAACTTTGTTTAAGCAAATTTTAATACGTAATTTTAAGAACAGCTTATCAAAATTCCATTTGATTTCCTCAAACACTTTCTGCTAACAATTGTGATATTCTTCTAAAACGGACGCGGTTACTTTAACTTATAACTTTTAACATTACAAAATGACGACTAATTGTTATGTATTTAATTTTATTACGTGGTTTTATATTTTTTTATATATTTTAAATATAAATTATAAATTCCTTCTGAAGGTTGCGGAATAGCCGAAAGCGCTTGAGAAAGTCAAATGGAGTTTTGGTAAGCTGTTCTTAAAATTATGTATAATAGTTATTTTACCAAGGGTGCCGTGTTCGAAAAACTATAGCAAATTTGCCAATTTTAACCTATTAATGAATATTTCAGAAAAAATTCATAAAATTCATCACTCATCGCTAAAAAATATGCATTCTGTTTTATTTTATTTCTTTTCTGTTTTTTTGTTTTGTTTTGGTTCTAACCCTTTTAATTTTTATTATTAATAGATGGGAAAAATGTAAAAAAATTCTGATATTACATTTTTTAACGTTTACCAAATAATCTAAAACAATAAACTAATTTAAAATAGTTATATATAAAAAAAAAATCCTTTGTGGCACACCGTAAGGCGGAGTTAGATTTCACCGGTGCTAAGAAGAGGATAAAATAAACTTCCACTTTAGTTAAGGAAAACTTTAAATTTACTCAATACGACAATGGTTGCACGTGAAAAACGTTTTACATGTTTAACATACGACAAGCACCATCTTCATACAACTCCAGCAATATTTTGATCATCCTTGCCGTAAGATTTGATCATATCAAAAGTTGTTTCAGACAAAAGCTTTAGGTAATGATGAGAGGACTAACGATCACTTTAAACAGATTCGATACTGTACCTATTAAGGGAGGTATGCTTTTTTGACTTCAAAACCTAATTTCTCCACCCCCTGGGCCAGTGATTGGTGATATCAGAAAAAATTACTTTTGTAAGTTTTAGGTCCTTATCCAGAGAATAGTAGGAACTTTAAACGAATTCGATATTTTACTTAATACGAAAGTTATAGCGATATTTTTTTTTTTTGAAAAAGCTCCCCGTTTCCCCGTTGTCCGATTTTGCCCATTAACGAGCTCGACCGAGATTTCGGATCGTTGTATTTTATGTATAGGTTTGAATGTGATTAGCGGAAAATTACGGCAGTTATCGTGTCCACAAGAAGGTGAAATATAAATATATATTTATAATATACATATATATATATATATATATTTGTATTGTGACGGTGGTTTTGGGGTCTGGGATATGTGGGATATCTGGGGTATGGGATCAAGAAATCCTCGACGAAATCAGAAGTTGAACCTGCGTAGTGTGATGTCGCACCGTCATGTTGTAGCCGGCAGTGTCTATCTTTCTGTTCCAAGAGTGCGATGAACTGAAATAAAATATCCTGATATCGTTCTGCATTAATGGTGTACTCGAAAAAAATAGGACCGATTATTTTCTTCCGCGATATCGCGCACCACACGACCAACTTCTGCAGGTGTAATTGTTTTTCGTGATAAACGTGGGGATTTTCAGCATTCCAAATTCTACTGTTTTGGCTGTTTACGTAGCCATCCAAATGAAACCGTGCTTCATCTGTGAAAAATAACGAATCCATAACATTAATTCCCTCGCTCAGAAAACGACGGAACCGTTGACAATATTGTAGCCGTTTTTCTTTGTCGGGCTCAAGAAGTCGATGAACCATTTGAATGCAACAAGGTTGTAATTGTAATCTTTTGGTCGCCCGATGAACAGTTGATTTAAACAAATTAATTTCAGCAGACAAACGTCTGATCGATTTATTTGGCGAGGCGAGTAATCGGTCTTTGATTTCAGCGACAGTATCTGTATTCAACACTGACGCAGTTTTTTTGTGTTTCTTGTTATTAATAGAACCGGTCTCTCTAAATTTAGCGACTAACCTTAATACTGATGTTTTGTTAGGAGCTGGTTTATCTGGGTACTTATGACGAAACAAATCTTGCACTGCGACCGCTAATTTCGTACTGAAGTACGACTCGACAATGAAAACACGTTCATCTAGCGAAAATACCATCTTGTCTATAGCAATACACTGAACGTTATGATTGCATTGTTTCTTACTATCTGTAGTGTTCTACTGCGTCGCCGTGATGTTTAGATGTTGGACGAGTCCATTTTAGTAACGAGTAAGGGAGTAAGCTTGACTTTTGAAATTTTATGGATGAGTGATTGATGGGTTGCGTTTTATATGGGACACCCTTCTTACGGATAACTCCCGTAATTTTGTGCCAGTCAGTTTCAAGTTGATACATAAAATATAACGACCCGAAATCTCGATCTAATGGCAAAAAGTTCGTTAATGGGCAAAATCGGACCATTGGGGTGGAAATGGTTGCGGGGGGGGCTTTTTCGAAAAAACAAAATATCACTATAACTTTCTTGTTAAGTAAAATATCGATTAAAGTTCCCAATATTGTTTGGATACCTAAAACGTATCAAAGTAAAACGTTTGATATCATCAATCATTGGTCTAGGGGGTAGAAAAATGGAGTTTCGAAGACAAAAAATAATATCATACCTCCCTTAATAGGCACAGTATCGAATCGGTTAAAACCGTTCGTTAGTGCTCTAAACATCACCTAAAACGTTTGCGCGAAACAATTTTTGATATGACCAACGCTTACGGCTAGGGATAACCAAAATCTTATTGGAATTGTAAGAAGATGGGACTTGTATGCTAAACATGTGAATCTTTATTCACATGCAACCGTTGTCGTATCGAGTGAATTTGAAGGTTTTTTTAACTTAAAGGTGGAAATATTTTTTATCCTCTACTTAGCACCGGTGAAATCTACTACCGCCTTCCGGCATGCCGAAAGGGATTTTTTTTAATCTGTTTGTATTTTGTTTTAATTAAATTCAAATTTCTTTAATTGTTATTTATTTTTTATATAATTATTTCATAAATTTTTCCAGAGATACATTCACTAAAAATATCGTTACATATTAAGTAAGTTAATAATATACGTATTAATCAGTTTTCAACATGAATTTTTTGCGGTTATTTTACCAGAAATTATTCTAGGTAAAGGTTTTTGAATATTTTTTTTTTTTTTTGAGTTTTACGGGCATCAATTGCTATGGTCATTTAGCTCGATGGAATTTTGTAGCGTATGGAAAACATGCCATGCCTGACCGGGATTCAAACTTTGGACCCCCGGATGAAAGTTTTTTCAATCTTTTTTATTCAGTTTTTTAAAGAAATTATTAAATTTGCCGTTTAGTTTTGGTTTTTTGTTCTCAAGAAATTCAGTATAGTTTCATTTTTTCTCTTTGATCAAAAAACAGTGTGTAATTACTAACTATCTTGAAAAGAAACCACTCTCAGATCAGTATGTTTTTTTAAAATTATTTTTTGATTTAATACATCTCCGTAGTTTTATTATTTTTGTCTTCAATAGTACGGAAAGAAAAAATCACCCTGTCTGTTGTTATTTTAATTAATTATATATAAAAAAAGAGCCCAAAAAAAAATAAAATTAAAATCCTCCAATAATATTTTCACCGGCATTACGTGAAATGATTAATATTGATTGAAATTATACGAAAGATTTTAGATATTAGATTTACAGAATAGCTTTTAACACTATATAAAGAAAGAAAAAAATCTTAAATATAAAGCTGTAGGTGAAAGATAATCTTTCAAATCCTATATGATTTATAAATGTAAAGCAGTCATACATAAGTATCTTTGAAACCTATTATAAAAATATCTTCCCTATAGAATTCTACTGCATGAATGACGTTCATTCCTGGACTCTTTACTTCCAGTTTTACTGTTATAAATTTCTCATTTTATATTTAAGGATTTCGAGATTAACGTCTGTTCTCTTTTTCCTCCACATCTTTTATAAGTATTATTACAATCTTTCGTATGTATTTGTCAGTTAAATATTTTTCCGTATCAGATATAATCTTAAAAAGCTTCTATTTCCTTTTAGACGTAAATCTAGAATTAAGATAACGGTCAAGCGTATAATAAGTAATAGAGAATTTAAATAACATGATATGATATTGCGTGAAAATATTATCCATCGTTTCTTGTTTTATCAGTTTTTAGTAATTTTTCTTACTATAAAATTTATTTTCTTCTTATAATAGCTTTTTTTTGACCGATTAATGGAACAGTTATTTTGGATGATATGTTTATTGGTTTGTTTTCCTGTAATTTCAGAACCGCTGTATCAATTAACATGAAATACGTAGTATTAATTTGCCTTGATTTGTTACATGATAAACTGAAAAATAAAACAATATTACCGATCTAAAGGTATTCAAATTAAAGCTTACATTAACAGAACAAATAAGATAATTTAATTTTAATTTTTTTTTTTAATAAACACAGCAACTCGCCAAGTTTGAATGTAATAAGTCAAGTTCAATGCGTGCGCCTTTCATAGCTTTTTTCCCTCAGCTCCCCTGGGCCGGACCGACTTGGTATTACGCCACCCAGGGAAGTGTCTTTATACTCAAATAGGCCTTCCCGCCTACCAGCTATATACTGGCATGGCAGGTCGGCCTACCGGTAATCTTTTATTTTTATATGCCCCTTTCAGACACCACGCCATACCTGGAGTGTCGTGACGTGGTGTCGAGGTCTTTTCTCTATATCTTGTGTTTTATTATTCCCTAAACAATATCCCCAGGAGTCCCCAGCGGCTCATTGGAACCGACACACCTCGGCATGCCGACCCTCCCCGCTGAGGCTGTCCTCCCTTCCCTTACCTAAATCAAAAACCCTGTCACCTTTCGTCGATGTTTTTCTGCGATAAGATCTGTCTGGTGTAACGCGATATTTTCTTCGAGTTGGATTCCCGACTAGTCATAAAAGGTACTATAGCTTCGGGAGTCATCCAGTCGATCGCCATGTCAAATCTGAGGGCGGCCCATCTTTCACATATAAAGAAATTATGTTCTGCATCGTCGATCTCTTCGCAATACATGCAGATTGCCTCTGTTCTCCTTCCTACTTTATTTAAGTAATTATTAAATGAGCACGCCCGGTGAAAAATTGCGTAAAAAGTAATCCATCTCGCCAAAACCTCTTCTTATCCATGGTTCGATCTCTGGGATGAGTTCTCTTGTCCAGCCACCCACACCGCTATTAGTCCACCTCTCCTGCTTCAGCCTTCCTACATATATTACTTATATGGTCAGTGTATCTACAATTCCTCTGGAAGGTAACTCCTAAGTATTTCAAACTATGCACCTCTTCTATAACTTTACCATTGATGAAAATAGTAATAGGATCCAGTACTCTCCTTCCAGTGAAGGCGGTGCACCTACATTTTTCCAGTGACAACTGCAGACACCTAGAAATCATCCACTCATTAATGATATGAGTGGCCGCGTTCGCCCTCTCTTGGACCTCAATTACCGTCCTGCCCTCAACTAGTACCGCGAGATCATCTGCATATGCCAAAACCTCAACTCCAGCAGGGAAAATTCTGTGCAGGAGATCATCTATAACTAGCAACCTTAGCAGCGGCCCCAGAACCGATCCCTGTGGCACCCCACCGTGCATCTCAAAATGAATTCCTCATAGCTTGGCTAGACGATAATCTAACTCTTGCCAGGCGTTTAGCAGCATTATTAGCCCAACAGCCTCAACAATTCTCTGTTTTAAATCGTCCAAATCTCGAACTTTTCTTTGGCACATTCTACTTTTAATAAATCCCCTATCGAAAAAAGTCAAAAGGAGTGATACCTATAAATATAGGTGACCGTACAGTTGGATTTCCTCGTTCACCCAGCATCCGAGGAAAGTATCGATAAAGAACATGAAAATATGTCAATGAAAATGCGGTGGAGCACCATCTTGTTAGAAACTTGTAGGAATTTGAGAAACAGTAAAGTTCTCAAACACGTCCAGGTGTGCGTGACCTGTCATAGTGGGCTCCATTAAAAAAAAATAGATGATGTCATTCTTATGCAGTCCTAACCGGCATTGACTTTATCTCCCTTTCATTTTTCGATTACTGTATGAGGGTTTTCAGTACCCCAAATTCGACAATTGTATATGTTAACTTTCCTGCGCGTATGAAAGGTTGCCTTGTTACTAATTAATAATGTGTCAAGACCGGTGTATTTCTGGTGCAGCAAACTGATCGTGAAGGAATTGTAACTTGTACTCGCACAAAACCGAGCGTTTTTGAATAATATCGTGAACAGTGGAAATAGGAATTCGTAATTCGCCCGCCTATTTGACTTTCCTGGACCGGCAGTGAATTCATCGCTTAGACGATCTATCGTCTCGTCGCTAATTGACACTTTTGGATAACTTCCAGTTTGTGAAACCAAGCTTCCAGTCTCTTATAGTCGTGATTCACTGATGAATAGCCTTAGATGTAAGAGGATCGATATTCCATTCGATTTGTACACACCCTTTCAAGACGCGTAACTGATTGAAACTCCGTTAACAAAAGCACACACAGATCCTTCTGTTGCGGGGTTCACATCTCGACTACTAAAATTGCATTGTGAGTCGGCTTCCCTGCGCACGGTTATTTCACTGAACTTGATAGCATAAGAAGAAAATTTTGGTGATTGAATTGCTGTCGATTGAGCCTACGTTTAAGAAGACCAGTTTTCTAAATATAGACCTTTACTTTTGGATACCTATAGCCCGGACGCACAGGATATGACGATATTTTTTTTCAAAAACACAAGTTTTTTTTAGTATTAATCATTAAAGATATAAAGGTTAATTTTTTCTATTAATATTTTATCTTTAAAACTAGTTGGAGAAGCGTGCCGTAGACACGCCCTCCGCAGTTAGGCCCTCCGAGCGGGTAACCCTGCGGGCGGTATCTTGGAATGGGATTATAAGGTGATTCAAATTGAGTATTTCTTGCGTAAAAGTTTTGTTTTTTGAATGATGAAAATCGATACAACAAAAGTTAAATTAGAAATTTAACTCTAGAAATTGATACTACCGAATCGGGATTTTCCGCTAGTGATCGGTATTTCCCGGTGTTAAGCTAAGGGGGACAGACACACATATAAATGTCTATAAATGCGATCATCGAGGATGTCGTAACCGCTTACATTCCGGTCTTCCTCGACCTTTACCTTGATACGCGAACGCTATCTCGTGCCCAAAAGGGGCAATACTTTTTAGACTACCTATTATAAAAAATCTGATGTGGACACCACATGACTTAGCGATTAGAAGGGGCAGGGAATTTCCCACTGGGGAAAAGGGAAAAGATAAATTCCAAAAAAGCGAAAAACGGGAAAGGGAATTCCAGAGATCAAAGGTCAACTTTGGGGCCAAGTCCTCCGATTAATCTACTTATAATTCTCATATAGCGTCGATTAAAAATAATTTACTGCTGTTAAATTCGTAGAAATTATCCAATTTAATAGCTACTGTATTAAGCGTAAGTACCTGTACAAGTTGAGACTACGCCCTCTTATTCCTTATCTGCAAAACACAGCATAAATATGCGCTTATAAATAGAAGAATTTCTTTTTACATATGTATGCATGTGTGTTGCACATACAGATTTGTCATTATAAGATCTAACTTGCTTAGCAAATACACCGATCTATTACGTAGACTAAATATAGCTTTTTAGCAAAGCAACTGTTTACGTTGAAAGTAACTTAATTATTTAATAGAAATTATTTTTTTTTCATACGGTATTGTATTGCCTAGAACTATTATTATTATTATTTAAAAATGTTTAGCTAAAAAAAAATATTCCAAAAATCAAATTTTAAAATAAATTACAACGATATTGAACGATATCTACGGCTTCATTATCCCCGGAAAAAATCTGATGATCGAATTTTACCCTTCACAGAAAAATCTAGGAGATTTATCATTCAATTTTTTGGAATCGCAGCGGTTATATAATTTTATCGTGTGATCGTTTAAATACGGACTGTTACGTTTTCACCCCCTCTTGACGTCAGGTGCTGAAACCTTGCTTGCTTTTTCCTGTTTAGCCTCCGGTAACTACCGTTTAGATAATACTTCAGAGGATGAATGAGGATGATATGTATGAGTGTAAATGAAGTGTAGTCTTGTACATTCTCAGTTCGACCAATCCTGAGATGTGTGGTTAATTGAAACCCAACCACCAAAGAACACCGGTATCCACGATCTAGCATTCAAATCCGTGTAAAAATAACTGGCTTTACTAGGACTTGAACGCTGGAACTCTCGGCTTTCCAAATCAGCTGATTTGGGAAGACGCGTTCACCACTAGACCAATCCGGTGGATTAGGTGCTGAAACCTAGCGGTGGCCCACAGCAAGCTATGGTCACGCCACACTACGTCACTACCTGCTCCCTCGAGCTCTGTACGTACGTCTTCTAAGCCAGTCTACACTCATATCTGACTCAAGGCGGTCGTGGCCGGATGGACTCTCTCTTGTACTTGTTCGGATAAACATTATTTTAAGTTTTATTTAGTTTACGTTTGCTATCTTTAAAGTTAAGTTATAAGTTACAAGTGTTACGTTACAAAATTATTTTAAACCGCCAAGACGGCGTACAATTAAACAATCCATTAAAATAATCAAAAAGGTTTGTCTTCATTCATCACCTATGAACACATACATTCCACCCTCGCTCTAAAATCTACCGCAACGCTGTTAACCAAGGGCGTCCCGTCGACGTCGGACCGCGGACTAAAATTATTTCTTTAAATGTTACGGTTTTTATATTCAAACCAACGCGATAACAAATTTGACGGTATATATTGAAAGTCTTAATCTCAAATAAATCGATGTAATGTTTTAATATAATTATTAAAAATTAATGAAATTCCACAGTAAATATTCGACTCTATAAATATTTCCAAACAGGTAACGTTATATCATTCTATTTTTGAAATGCAAGTATATTTTAACGGGTAATCCTAAAAATACACGCGTACAAAGTTAATAATTTTTGTATGAAATTTTCTAATAGCAGAGACTAACGTAGTAATATGTAAAAGAGATTAAGATACAGGCATTCACTAATTTTAATAATAGTGAAATTCGATGAAAATTTATTTAACATTTGCTCCTTTGTAACGGTCACCTAAAGCGCATAAAAATAATGAAATACGATCCGAACACGATTCTAAACCTCCCAAAGAAAAGCTAAAAAAAAAAATAAACCGATCACAATACACATTCATCCTTGCGTATGGCGAATTACACTTAAAATTTACTTTACACCGGCTGGAACGACATATCCGGGCCTGGTACTGCTCCATCCTGGTAGTTAGTAGAGACGATGGCACACCCAGGGCCGTGGTAATTCTTAATTGCAGGTCCGGCCCTGGCAGGAGGGATTGGTGAGATAGGAGGTTTAGTAGATAGGCCGCAAGCACACACACGCACTTCTAATAATATCTTGCGAACCTCTTAGCGAGTCCGACACTTCACCCGTAAATGTGGTTCCTCTGACTCGCCGAAAAGAAAAAGAAGTTTTATTACCCCGACGGATTACGTTATTAAATAACTAATCAGAATACCGTATTTTTCTAACCGATCAAAAAGTCCCTACTTCACACCGATTACAACCGTAACAGAAACCGACTATTATTTGGCGGTACATTCCACCCGATCGTAATCCCTGTTGTTTTATAAATTCCTGTTGTTTTATAAAGAGAAATGAACATTGGTAAAATAGACGGAGCATACAGGAAAGTTAAGGAAAATTTTGAGGTACATAAATTAAAATCTAATAATGTGTTAAACAAAGATGGTACACCAATATATAATACGAAAGGTAAAGTCGATAGATGGGTGGAATATATTGAAGAGTTATACGGAGGAAATGAATTAGAAAATGGTGTTATAGAGGAAGAAGAGGAAGTTGAGGAGGATGAAATGGGAGAAACAATACTGAGATCTGAATTTAAGAGAGCATTAAAAGATTTAAATGGCAGAAAGGCTCCTGGAATAGACGGAATACCTGTAGAATTACTGCGCAGTGCAGGTGAGGAAGCGATTGATAGATTATACAAACTGGTGTGTAATATTTATGAAAATGGGGAATTTCCGTCAGACTTCAAAAAAAGTGTTATAGTTATGATACCAAAGAAAGCAGGGGCAGAAAAATGTGAAGAAGACAGAACAATTAGTTTAACTAGTCATGCATCAAAAATCTTAACTAGAATTTTATACAGAAGAATTGAGAGGAGAGTGGAAGAAGTGTTAGGAGAAGACCGATTTGGTTTCAGGAAAAGTATAGGGACAAGGGAAGCAATTTTAGGCCTCAGATTAATAGTAGAAGGAAGATTAAAGAAAAACAAACCGACATACTTGGCGTTTATAGACCTAGAAAAGGCTTTCGATAACGTAGACTGGAATAAAATGTTCAGCATTTAAAAAAAATTAGGGTTCAAATACAGAGATAGAAGAACAATTGCTAACATGTACAGGAACCAAACAGCAACAGTAACAATTGAAGAACATAAGAAAGAAACCCTAATAAGAAAGGGAGTCCGACAAGGATGTTCCCTATCTCCGTTACTTTTTAATCTTTACATGGAACTAGCAGTTAAAGAACAATTTAGATTCGGAGTAACAGTACAAGGTGAAAAGATAAAGATGCTACGATTTGCTGATGATATAGTAATTCTAGCCGAGAGTAAAAAGGATTTAGAAGAAACAATGAACGGCATAGATGAAGTCCTACGCAAGAACTATCGCATGAAAATAAAAGAGAACAAAAAAAAAAAATGAAATGTAGTAGAAATAACAAAGATGGACCGCTGAATGTGAAAATAGGAGGAGAAAAGATTATGGAGGTAGAAGAATTTTGTTATTTGGGAAGTAAAATTACTAAAGATGGACGAAGCAGGAGCGATATAAAATGCCGAATAGCACAAGCTAAACGAGCCTTCAGTAAGAAATATAATTTCTTTACATCAAAAATTAATTTAAATGTCAGGAAAAGATTTTTGAAAGTGTATGTTTGGAGTGTCGCTTTATATGGAAGTGAAACTTGGACGATCGGAGTATCTGAGAAGAAAAGATTAGAAGCTTTTGAAATGCGGTGCTATAGGAGAATGTTAAAAATCAGACGGGTGGATAAAGTGACAAATGAAGAGGTATTGCGGCAAATAGATGAAGAAAGAAGCATTTGGAAAAATATAACTAAAAGAAGAGACAGACTTATAGGCCACATACTAAGGCATCCTGGAATAGTCGCTTTAATATTGGTAGGACAGGTAGAAGGGAAAAATTGAGTAGGCAGGCCACGTTTGGAGTATGTAAAACAAATTGTTGGGGATGTAGGATGTAGAGGGTATACTGAAATGAAACGACTAGCACTAGATAGGGAATCTTGGAGAGCTGCATCAAACCAGTCAAATGACTGAAGACAAAAAAAAAAATTATAAATTCATAACGTATGAATTAAAATTACAGATTGTAATTCAACAAATTTTGACCGATAAAATACGTGCCCGACCTGAATGCTATACAACATATAAAATACGATAACTAAACTTTATCAGACGTAAAGACCGAGAGCCACCCGGACAAGAATTAATTTTGACCGATTACTAGAGAAAGAATTATCATCACCAATATTTTATCCTACAAGCATAACAAAAATATTTGTTAACCCATCCAAATCCATTCATAATTGAACATTTATATATGTACTATCAGACCCGTCAATGCTTCGCTATTGCTAGATTTGAGTATATATAGATTAAATGAAAACAATTAAATTTTTGATGATAAAACATTAAAAAACTAAACATTACGGAACTTCAAAAAAGTAATCTTTCACTTTATAAAAGTCAGAATGTAAATAAATCCAATTGGCAAAACAACATTCCAACCCAGTAGGAGGAAGGCATCCATCCACCTGATGATGGTGGTCGCCACACACCACCCCTCCGTTCCAAGCCCTGAGGGGCTTTACCGGAGGTCGTCTGTAGACCCTCTATTGTTTCAGAAACGGGAGAAACGTGGATGTGGAACGACGCGTCGTGCCGTCTCATCCTGCCAGTCGAAAGGAAAGTAAAAATTAAATTTTTTTTTTTTTTTTTCTCTCGTGTGTGTGTTCTGCTTCTTTTGTTGCAGATGCCAACAGCCACCACAAAAACAAATGGTTTCTTCACTGCGGCCACGCGGTCCCCCCAACCCCTTCTCAGACACACGCGTGTCTGAAGGTTAATAATTACGTGGAGAGAATAATTACTGTTTACTTCTTTCCAGAAAATCGCCGCCCCAAAACCGCGATCGCGAATAGGTATCACCATCTGTAAGTTAAACTTACAGTAAGATAAAATAACCCAGCAATTGCGACTCCTCCGGAAAAGGGGACACATTGCTCCCTCCTTATAGCTAGTGCCCCGTTGTGGCGTATTCCTGCTAGCCTATAAAGAGTTAGCACCGAAAGGACTTCAGTGGACGGTCTGAAGGGGAATTACGTCGGGAGGACAGGCTTTATAAACCTAGCCTTCCGCGGTCGGCCCATGAAATGGGTTCGATAACGCTGGTTTAACAACGGATTGGAATGCAATTAAATCCGTCTTAAATTCACTAAAATAATAATAGACAAAACTTGAAAAATTAGATCCGAGATTAAAAAATAACCCTTTTAAAAACAAGCCCGATTAGAAAGATCCAGCAGCAAGGGACTCTGTCCAGGTTCTGCGATAAAGTAGGGAGTAATAGACTCCTGCCAACTTTGCATTCCAGACCCTCTAACTGATTACATCTCACAGTCATCAGCCAGGCCTCGGTCGGGATGCCACCGATGTAAATGCCTCGGCAGACATTTGCATCAGCAAAATACAAATCAAATTTCGCCTTCACGTAGGCCTCAAACTAAGCGGGTCCAAACTAATTCAGAAACCTTCGTGGGCGTGCGCACAATTCACCATAGTTTCTTCGCAACCGGATGAATGGTATAGGAATGCATACGGAACAAACATTCATTTATATATATATATATATATATATATATATATATATATATATATATATATATATGTATATATATCTATATATAAATCTATGTGTATGTATATATATACACACACATAGATTTAAAACACATTGTACACATACATTGTAAGATTTCAATTTAGTACGTGAAACAGAATTATATTTGTAAATCTAGTACCTTTTGACAGATGCAAACAAGAAACTCTATGTAGGCGATAAATTAACGTGTATTAGCAGTATAATTTTTATGTATTATTAAAAGCGACAGCGATATTTTTAGCAATCGATAGAATTGGAAGAATATTTTCTCGGAATTGTCAATTAAATTTACAAATTTATAGTTCGTATAACGTATTTGTTTTACAAGTCGAAAAAATCTAACGGCATATAGCAGTATTTCATTTATTTTGTTCACCGGAAAGGGAAGTCGGTCGAAACACGAGAACAGGTCAAAAAAAGCCAATTTTTCAGATTTTACACAATGATACGACGGAGTATTTAGGTTTCACTAAAGAATCGCGGGAAGTACGAGATGGATCCTAGAAAATTTTACATGCAGGCCGTAAACACGGCCCGACTGAATGTTGACTATTCTTGGTACTTTTATAAAACTTAAAACTAAATTAGTTTTAATTTAGTTCTAGTGGTGTTGAGTGTCACTTATAACTGCTGATTGTATGTGCTGGCTTAAAGTTTTTGCTATGCTACCGGGTAATTTTTGAAGAGTTTGGCTGAGCACTCCTTATGTAATCCAATTTATTTTAAAAGTTTATGTAAGTGTAACCGACTGTAAACAACCTTTGAAACAATAAAAAAAACTTGTAGAAATGTACTAGTATAAATAGCAACCTAAAAAAAAAGCTTGCAATATTGTGCCGGTCAAGTTACGCGATTCATTTCTGAATTCAATTCGGTTTTTATGAAACGATTTATTTCTTTATTTTACTATAAAGAAAATCTTCATGTACACGACAGCTTTAATGAAATCCACCTTAAGAAAATGGATTTAAAATTTTATTAAAATTTTACGGAAGAAATACGAAAACTCTTTACAAAATCAAACCGATGCTTATGATTGTTGACTGTATCTTTTGGAAAAAATTGGAAGAGTAAAGTTATGATGAATGAAAAATACAACATTTACTTAAAATATTAAACGAAAAAATGTTTTATGAATATTCAAAAAACCCAAAAATGTAAATTTCAATAGCCAGTAGAAAGAAAAAATACAAACTACGAATGTATTACAAATTTTTGTAATTATTTGTTATTTTGTAAATTTTTTTTATTAAAAAATATCAACCAAAAAAATGTGCAATTGTCCCGCTTCAATTACTTCTTCATCGACGTATTAAAAAGAACGTGTATCGTAATAAATTTTTTCTTTTCTTTTTATTAAATAAAAAAATTACTATTTTATTACATTTAATATTAATTTTTGAAACCAAGATGCCCGACAAATAAAATATTAACCAAACGTTTAATATTAACATATTACAATCACCATTTCGAATATTAATTTTTCTTTTTTTAAAAATTTCGGGGCTCGTGCAAAAGAGATATTTTTAATGATTAAAATATTTATTAAAATTGATTTTAAATAAATTAAAAATAATTTTTTTCCGTTTCTTTTTTTTAAATTAAGGAGCTCCATCATCAAGGGAGGTGTATAAAGTTATTTCAATGATTTTATTGTTTAACAAGTTTATTTTAACAAGTTTAATTTGCGATTGAAAAAAGATTTTTTTTATTTTGGGAGTTGCCATACTCAAGGGAAAGCGGTTGTATTAAAAATAATTTTGAAGAAAATAATTCTGAAGTGGTGATAATAAATTAAACAAAAGTAAATTTTTATAATTGTTAAAAAAACACTAACGTACAAGGAATTTGAAACTGTAATTTCCTAGAAAAGGGATAAAATTTTTAGCCAATTTTTTTTATCAAGTAATACTAAACAGTAAGAGCTATCAAAAATTTAGGTTATTTACATTCTAAATGCGATGTATAACTTGCGAGATGGATCTAAATTTAAACATAAAAAAAATATCTTTTGTTACCGCACGCCGTTGGAGTTACGGCAGTTATTTTTATACAGATTTGATTTATTAGATCGTAGATACCGGTGTTCTTTGGCGGTTGGGTTTCAATTAACCACAATTATCTCAGAAGTAATCGACCTGAGACTGTACAAGACTACACTTCACTTACACTTATACGTATCATCCTCTAAAGTAATATTTAACGCTGATTCCCGGAGGCTAAACAGTGGGAAAAAGTAACCGTTGGAATGGAACGGGAAAAAACATTTTATAGCGGTGTGCATGCCTATATATTTAGAAAACTAGCAAAAAAACTCCCATTAACTCTTTTTTCTAAAGAAAGATATAGCTAAAAAAAGAAAAATATGTAAAATCATTTTGGGGGGGAGGGAAGAGGTTGAATATTAATTAAAAAGTTTTGTTAGTTTCCGATTTAAATAAAAGCTCAACTTTCGTAAGAAGAATGTTTTTCTAGATTTCCTCAAGATATTTTCTTTCTTTTTTTCTATTTAGCCTTCGGAACAACCGTAAGGTATTTTTTCAGAGGATGATATGTATAAATGTAAATCAACTGTATTGTCTTGTACAGTCTCAGGTCGACCGTTCCTGAGATGTATAGTTAATTGAAACCCGAACACCAAAGAATATACCGGCATCCACGATCTAGTATTCAAATCCGTATAAAAGTAACCGCCTTAACTAGGATTTAAATCTTAAAACTCTCGACTTCGAAATCAGTTGATTTGCGATGACGAGTTAACCCACTAGACCAGCCCGGTGGGCTCCGCAGTAAATATTTGAAATTTTATTTCGGTCAAACAACCCCTGTCCCTTTTTCCAATTTTTGCAAAAGTTTAATAGATTCTTTCCAAACCTATTCCCACTTAAGGTAATACCTATCTCCCGATTATGAAGAAAATCGGTTTACAAGGTCCACAGTTATTAAGACCAAATACAGTCCAATGTAAATACAAACGTACACACTCACAAACGTCCGTCTTTCAAAAACAGATTTTTTGGAATTGGCAGCATCGAAATAAAAACCTTATTTTGCAGATTATTTGCGATTTATTTAAATCTATTTCTTTTTGTTAATTTTTTTAATCTTCTTAAGACTCAAAACCTAAAAAAAGACCAATTTTATTCGAATTTTTTTTAACGATCTGTATACCGGTTACAGCTGCAGCCGGTCTAGCAACATATATCGCTATAACCGGGAATGTAAAAATTAAGTTAAATGGTTATTGAAATAAATTAGGTGACAAGATTACTTTTAAAAAATCTGATCTTGAAATCTAAACCTAGATTGTAATTTTAAATACTAAACAACCCTCAACAGTACACGGAAAAATTAAGTATATAAAAAAAATGTAAAAATAAACAAAATTATTGATAAATAAAACAGTACTTGTTGGAACATTTCTGATATTTATTAGTTTATTAGTATTATAGTACGTGAATATTATATATATATATATATATATATATATATATATATATATATATATTGAATGAAAGAACGGGCATTAACAGCTATGGTCATTAACTCGGTGGAAATTGGTGGCGTATGAAAAGATGATTTGCCTGTTCGAGATTCAAACCCGGGACCTCCGCATCGATTGCCAATATTCTACCTACTCGGCCACAGAGGTCGACAATTAATATGTTATTTATTTCATTCATTTATTTACTTATATATTTATCCTTAGCATCAACTGATGATGATATCTAGTAATCGAAATGGGCAATTTAGTTTTAGATTTTAATTGAAATTTTTTATAAATTCTTTTTTGGCTTCAATTTTTTTTTGCAATTTGAAAAGGTAAAATAATAAAAATTAGTTAAAATTAAAAAAAAAATGAATTATTCTCATAAAAAAAAAACTTTGGTTCAGCTGAAAATTATGATTAAAAATATTTTATCAACAAAATTTTTATGTTGTATACCATAAATATCGGATTTAATTAATAGAAAATATTTTGGGTTATTTAAACAGAATATTAAACTGTAAAAAAAAAATTATTCCTATCAAGATCCTGAAGTTTGAGGAGCATTCTTGTCTTTATTTAGAACACACACAAAATATAAGATAATTTTATAACTCGGAACGTACATTTATTTATTCTATACTAGCAAACCCGGCAATTCTTGGCTATTGCTAGATTTGAGGATAAATAGATTAAATAAACACAATTGAAAGTTTGATAAAACATTAACAAAATGAACATTACAGAACTTCACAAAATTTAACCTTTCCATTTCCGTTTCCCCCTTTTCCCTTTTCCCAATTCAATTTTCCACCACTTTCCCTTTCATTCCCCCATTTCGCTTTCCCTTACTTCCTTTTCCCCTTTTATTTTTCTCTTTTCTCTTTCAATTTCCTTTTTTCAATTTTCTCCTTCTTTTCTAATTTTATCTTTTTAATTTTTATTTATTTACAGATTTATTATCGTGGTTTACGATTAAACTTGTTAATTTTAGCAATTTTAATTAGAAAAATTGATTTAGTTATCGGGTGAGTCACGACAATAAAAAAAACAATATGCCGCCTTATCAATTTAGGCCTACGTTTTGGAATAACTATGTTGTTTGTCGTCGGATTTTACTAAGTTGTTTTGTTCACAAAAAGAAAATGCTTCACACTTTTTATTGTACAATACAATTTGATAAATCTAATAAATCCTAAGATATTTAAGATTGAAAAACTAAAACGACCGCCATTTTGAAATTTGTCAACGAAGAGTATCGTTATTTTTTTTCCTATTAAAAAATATTAGTTTAAAATAAAGTACAAAATTTTACTTCGTTATCTCCAACCGTTCTTGAAAAATAGTTTTTTTCTTAAAAAACTCAAAATTGCAGACATACAGAAAAATATGCGTTTTCGGATCAACGTTCTGTGGACATTTTTTCTTCAGTATTTTAGGTAGAATCACTTCCTAGAGTTCGGCCTCACCTTTTTAGGACATTCTGTATAAACGTCTACTAAAACTCAAAAACCGTTAGCCCGACATAAATGATTTTCTTACAATGTTTTTACCGGATTAGATTGGTAACTGTATTATTATTATCGGATAATATGTCTGATATTTAATTTACGTAATAATTTAATAATCGAAAGAAACCTCATTGAAGACTGACACGAATATCGCCAGTTATAAAAAATTATTTTGGGGTATAATTTCTCATCGATAAATTATATAGAATTATGGATTCGCCTCCCATTTTGATGAAATTTAGAATATACCTTATTTTTGACGTAAGTTACTCGTTAAGATTGTAATTATGCGTCGAAAACGCCTTTCATCCGAATTATGGCTCTCAAAATTTACATAATACCCTAATAAAAAATTTCGTATTTTAGTACGGGTAAAATATAAATTATTTCACAGGGGAATGTCATATTCGATTTAAATTAGCTAGGTACGATGTATTGTACGTGATGTAAATTGTACGTGTAATTCTGTAAAGAAGGTATTGAGGAAACCGCTTGGCTACTCTTTTTTTTAACAAGTAAGCCTTTTTTGTATTTTTATAATGGTTTTGACGTATTGGGAATTTGTATTTTTTTTTATAAACTGGGGGAAATGACTACTGACATTAAGCTTAAGGATTATATCTTGTAAAAGTAAAAAGAAAGAATTAAAGAAAAAAGGACTCGTTATATTAAGTATTAACGATAATAACAAATGGATGTAGGGAGTTCTGCAGTTCCACAGTGCCTATACGCGAGCGGCTACTGCTTAGGTGCCTAACAATTAAAACAATCATTGAAGGCGTGTTGTTAATATGTGAATTTATATTAAATAAATAACCGCCGTTTTATAGAATCATCTTTATTTTAAAACGACTAGACATCGTTTTGTTATAATGTAATAAAAATCTTTGCTGATGATAAATTTTAAATCTACATGTATAAATGTTATTTTAAAAGTTTCTGCAAAACAGAAGACGCCATTTGTCATTTTTGAACGGGTGTTATTAACGTTATTTCGAAATAAATATTCTAGTCGAAGATGATTTTTTAAAATAAAAAATTTCAAACGTTAAGAAATTAAATAAATAAGACAAAGATACGTAATTATTTTAAAGTTTTTAACGTAATTAAATATGTGTAAACGTCTACTAAATTGCCGCTATTCTTTATAGGTTAATGTAGAATAAAAGAAAAATTCATACGACGAATTAAGCAGAAATGTACGATTACAAATAAAGCGTATTTAATCTATTATCGATAAATAAATTAATTTTATTTCACAAATATAAAATAAATATATACTTACAATATAATAGATCCATAACGCATGCATTCGTATCACAGCACAAACACATTAATAATAACCGACTACACTCATCGAGAGTTGAAGTTAAAACGTACGCAGTACAAGACAAGTTGCTCTCTACTGCCCCGTAGACAGCCGAGTCATCACGAAAACAACAGCATTCATAGTCGGCATTTGAAAGAAACGAAATATCGTTAACAAGTGACTGCCTTCTAACAACGTTCTAATGCAGACACATGTAGAGTGAATAACGTTGTTACTTCGTAAGAGCATTAATTATACATAGGTACGTTTAGTTCATAATACGCTTTTGTTTGCTATTTTATAGAATTATTTACTTTGATAAACATTAAAAATTTTAACAATATAATTGCATAATTTGTTAATGAGGATATTTTAGTGTTTAATTACAGCAATAATCTTTACGCATTAATTACACCGTTAACCTGACTTGTATATTGACTCGTTTTCTTTACAACTGGACAGAATAACTGCTGGGAGAAACTTAGACCTCTTTTAAGAAAAAATTAATTAGCGGTTAAAATAGTTAAATAATTTAATACATTTCCGATCGTTTATTTTGAATAAATCTTTATCGTTGTATTTTTTATAACTAACGTATTTAGAATAAAAAAAAATTATTTTATATTCTAAAATATCTTTTGCCGATCTCCGTAGCGGTGTAATAGGGTTACAGCCTTTCACCCGGAATCTCGGTCAGCACAGTATTTTTCATACTCTACAGTATTTCGTTTTAATAGGACAAAATGATCAAACTAGTCGGTGCCCGTCATCTCAAAAAAGAAAAATTAAATGTACGTTTATATATTAGCGTAATAAATTTTTATTTTGTATTATTTACTCGCCTATATTTTCATTTAAAAATTCGTTTTAAATGTTCAAAAAAAGTTTTTCACAAAGTCGTGACACTAAAACAGAGTTTTTGCGTTAACAGTCGGATCGATTTTGATATTTTTTGTAATTTGTACGATATTTTGGAGTTTTTGACGTGAAACGTCTTTAAAATCACACCGAACATACGGGTACCAGAACAGAAATTTGTAGCGTAACGAAAAGGTCTATATCGTCCTGCCTTAATAACTCCCCTAACTATTAGTCTCATGCGGTGTCATTTTATAACTTACACGGTCAGCTCGCCGATACGACTTTGAGCTGCGTCACTGGCGAACCGGGGTTGGCGGGGAGGGGGCACAGCGCATATCAGCCAAAACTGGCGCTCTCGCTCATTTCCATTTAGTGTAGCTAACGACTTAGACGGGATAACGCGGTGATTCATGTGTTTAGGTTTTCAGTTTGTCGAGATAGATCGATTTAAGTAATAAAAAGTATACTTTGGATAATATTTACGTGTAAAAAAGTACAAAAAATCAATATGTCAGCCTCAGCCCGCGCAAATGCCAGCCGGAAATATAAATTACGCATATCGTTGGAAAGGGGAGGTTATGGGCCCCGCACAGGTATCCCAGTGTCCGGTACTGAGAAAGCGAGACTGTTTCGGGAGCGTCGCAAAGCCGACACGGCGCGCTCAATGAAAGACGCCGACGGCACGAGCATCTCTACCGCTGCTTATTATACCTTATGCCTCTTACTTCTCATTTAACAGACCGATGTTGAACAAAATTGTCGTCGAATATTAGTCGAAATAAATATCGTGTAACATTTAGCGTCTATTTCATGTTAAAATTAAATTTAGTACGCAATCGATGTCTCGTTTTTGTTTCGATCCGATACACTAAAAGCGACTCGCTGACATACCGCTGACCAATTTATCTCCAGTGTTGGCCAAACGAAGGAACTAAAATTTTCCATCGGAGTCTTTCAGTTTTATTCAAAAGATACGATGGTGGCTCTCCCATCGGTCGGTCTGTAGCACGGAGGAACTTCATCCAAGGTCTGTAACGTTTCACATTAAACAAACAGCCGTGCGCCCCGACTCAGCTCCAGCCGATTTTTTTTTTAAGACTTGATACTAGGGGTGAGTTTATCCCCTTCCTAAAAAAAAAAAAAAAAAATTTCAAAATTTTTCTTTGAATATTTGACATACATTAATTACGATGACGATAAAATCTGGCATAATTGACGTAACCAGTGAAATTTGTCGGGTATCACCGCACTTACGTTAAAACATTTTTCACGATTTTCAGCTTAGGAAAACGTCTTATAAGGTACTTTTTATAATAATAATTAAATTACGTTATAAGTATAACTTTAATTTTTGTACTCTTTTTTTATGCGGTACCGTTACGAGAAAATTAAAATGTAAAAAAGAGAAAAGTAATTAATAATAAATAAGTATTTAATTAAATTTTTAATATTTAATAAATAAATAATTTACATTTTATGCCAAAGTATAAACTCGGCATTTGGCAAAGTACAAACTTGTTGCAAACTTTCTTGCAACATTTTTATCGGAATAAAAAACAAAGGAACTGAAAAACATCATATCGCATATATCAGGGAAATTATGAGGGAGCTGTGGAGAAAAAAGTGAATCGGTTAAAATAACGTAGTCCATAATGTCCAAAACAAAAACAAGAGGTACAACTAAATATAATGACTGGTGTTAACATTAATAAATATCATATACATCTTCTAATCTTTTTTAATCGACTGTTATTTAATCCCTCTCAACTTTCTTGTAAGAAGACACTTTTATTACAGTATATTAAAATGATTATACGGCTGTTACAAAAATACTAATAAAAAAAAAAATAAACTATGTCTTCTATTAAAAAATTTCTAAAATATTAACCTAAATAAAAAAATTGTTTATTGGAAAACCGAATAGTTAAATCGATTTTTAACGTTTATAACATATTTTAGGGTTTTCTTATTACAGGTAAGAAAAAAGTACGTAAGACCGGTTTAAAACTATATATTACAGGTTTTCTTATCAAAGGTTTTTAACATTCGTAATTTATTTTAATTTTATCGTATAATTACTACAATATTTAGTTTCATTTTTTCTCGTTTTATAGATCGATTGCTACTAAAATACTTTTACAGTAACTAAAATTTTGGTCAATGAAGCAAAGAAGTCGTTTTAAAATGTATCATCAGATGTTATGCGACAAGTATACCGTAATTTCTAACTCGTCAAACACAAAATGTACAGAAAAAGTTTTACAACTTATTCCAAAACATGTGATTATACATTTACGTCGATTAAATATACTTTGGCCCAGTTAATAATTACTACTTCTTTGGTTATTATACAGTAATATTTTACAATAAAATTAAAATAAATTACAAATATTAAAAACTCTAATAACAACTGTAACAATTAAATTTCTATTTTTTTTTAATTTTATTTAATTTACTCGACCAAATTTTTATTAATTATTTTTATTTAAATCAAATTTTCTTTTTTTCTTTTACCAATGTTTACTTAAAACTCAGAGAATATAGGATAAAACAGTTTTTGTATACGCTATACGATTTTGCCAAAGTATTAATTAAATAGTTCAAACCAGTACTCATCTCTTTAATGCTGTCTCCTCGTGAAACCTTTACTTTAAATGTAAAATGTACTAAATTCTGTTTTCCTATTTGCAAAATCCCCAGAGGTTTAAACTTTATCGTATGTCCGGAGAATGTAGCTCCTGAATGCTATTTTTCGCATATATGCGAGTGTGCCGATGAATATTAGTTTTCATACTTCTCTTATACGATTCAGTACTAAATGCAGGTAGTATACAGAGTGTTAATAAAAAAAATAAAATAAATGAAATAAAGAAAAAACTTTATACCGGCACATGTCCAAACATGTTTAGTTTACAGGTTATCCTTTTTGTATTTTTAACTTAAAAATGTTTTTTCCAGGTACGGGTAGTGATATCGAGATGATGTTTTTTGTATTGCTAGGGTACTTAGAGGTTTAAATTTACAAAAATAAAAACCTAATCTTTCAATCCATTTCAAAATGGTGGTCTTGTAATATTTTTAATTGTTAATATCTTTGCGACGGCTGTTTTATTTAAATGTTATTAAAAAAAAAAGTTAAGGATATTGCAAAGAAAATGACATCTTATTTATTCAAATCCATTTTACAATGACAAAGTTACGACAAACATTCTTGAAGTAACTCGCACTACAAATAAAAACCGGTTTTCATTTTCACCCCAAAGAAAATAAAATAACTTGATCTCAACCGGAATGATTTTATTAATGTTACTTTGTAGTAAATTAATAATTATGAAAATATTTCAATAAAATAAAATATCATTGAAACCGTGAAAATATTTAATCTTGATACTATGGATTGCAGGTAGCATACCTTCTCTCTCTTATGTAGTTTTTTCATATAATTTCAGCATGTAAAAGCAAACATTGTCGTGAAAGGAAGCAAACTGTGAATGGGATGATTCTACTCTTGGAAATATTCCCCATTTCAGTGTACGCTTTAAAATCACGGCATACTATTGAGGAGTGACAGTTTTTAGTTCGAAAGGCAAGGTATCATATTATCCATAAATTTAGAATGATTACCATTATTTTTCAAAATGAAAATGTGCTTCATCCACATCTATGATGGATGGATAAAGCTTGAATGTCACTATTGTTTTTCATTGCAAGTTATTATACAGACTTAATGACCTAACTCTATGCTGTACTGCTGCAGAAAATATTCTGTTATAGTAAGAACAGTAATAGATGTCTCTTTTTTATGTTGAGGCTGCAAAAGCCAATGAACTTATTTATTTATTCTTTCTAGTCTCCCATTACTTAATAGTTTTCAGAAATTTCTGTGATAATGATTTGTTGATATTTCTGAAAAAGCTCTTCAATTGTATATATATATATATATATATATATATATATATATATTATATATATGTTGAAGTTATTTTAGCATCAGAGCATGAAAGTTCTCATTGATATTTGAATCTTACTTCATCAGAAAATGACTACCTTGGCCATTTAAAATTTTAAGATAAGACAACCAATAAAATTCCTATTAACTATTCTTTAGAATAAAAATTAAATAATAAAAGATATACAATAATTACTTTAAAACATTCTACTTACTTCACGTCTACTCGGTGAAGAAAACAGCAAAAAAAAAAGAAAATTATCTACAGAGTGTTACTAAAAGGGTAGTCCGGCTATACTTTTCGGATTCTATTTGTAAAACTAAACAAAAAATATCCTTAGGAAAAATGGCAATTTCTCCTTCGTTCACCCTTTATCCGCCATTTTGTTATTTTTATATAAAAATTTATATTTGTAGTTCGGATGGTCGAATCACGTTAATATTTGGTAAGCGTGTTGGTAATAAAGCTTTAAAATTAGCAAAAATTCAAGACTTAAATACCTTTGAAAATTATTAAATGTCGGCCATTTTTAATTTTCAATCCATTATGTCTTCATAAATATTAGTTTTATCAAAATTTATATTATTACTAAAACATTTAGCCTTTTATTTTTTAAAATCGGTTGATGAATAGCCGAGTTGTAATTGTTTCAAAAGTTTGAATACATGTGGTTTCATGAATCAACACGTGTGCCGAGCCATTTTCTTTACCGATTCCGACTAGGGTGAACTGAAATGCAGTTCATGATTTTTATTTTACTATATTGTTTTCTTATTCAATATTCAATTACCATCCGGGTAATCTGTTAACAAAATATCTATTTCTATTATGATTTTCTTAATTTTTATTTTTTATTTTGTTCTACCTTGTAGGAGGAAACTGGTTGTGAACGAATACTGAGAGTTCCCTTCTGATTTGAAAATCGGATAGCGGTAAAGTCCGATGGGAGCCGCTGAAATCTTGTGTTGTCGTGTCTAGACGGCTCATTTACGCAGTGATAGGCGACGATGCCACGGATGGGGTTGTCGGACGTCCTACCACCAAAAGAAAATATAAGAATTAGGATAAGATATATAATAGTTTCAGTAACTAAATGTTGGATTAATCTAAATATAAAATAAAATATTTTTATAAACATTTTCTCATTGGAATGGTTTTCTCTTCTAAATTGCTCGTATAAAAAATTGTACTGTCAGTCTGTTGTACCCGGTTACAATAAAATAGTACATTCTTCCTGGAATATCTGAATATGTTTCATAAATATACGTAAATTACATATAACACGTAAATTTAACAGTCTTATTTTGTTTTCCTTTTAAGTCTTAAACTTTTCGCTTTGACGAATCCCACATTTATATATGTTAAAATTAAAAGTAATCAGCAAATGCACCCTTTCTAAACGGACTTGAAAAAATAAAAGGAAACAGGATGTTTCTTTTAGATTACATTTATTTATTAGATTATTGACCTATTTATATATCATATATTCATTTAGATATTAAGAATAACATAAATTTTGTAGTTCGTTGGTCGACGGACTGATGCGTAAGTACAGTAGTTAATTCCATTTGTTTTCTCTTAATGCCTGTTCATTTTTTTTTTACTTCTTTATACGAAGAAAACTTCTTAAAGAAGTATACTTCTTTATACGTACGTACATCTGTACGTACGTATGTATTTCGCATAACTCAAAAACTATTAGATGTAGGATGTTAAAATTTTGGATTTAGAATTATTGTAAGATCTACTCGGGCACCTTCCCTTTTGGCTACAATCGACTGAACCAAAAGTGTCCAAAAAAGCCAAAAATCTACAAAATTTGGAATTTGAACTTTTTCTTAACTGCCATAATTAGTCCTCATTCAGAGGTTTTCAACGATGCATCAAAAGTCGTACTTATTTTCATTGGTTCCAGTTTTGTAGTAAAATGAAACTTTAATTAATGAAATATTTAGATTTAACAGGAAGGCTAATCGGTTCTAATCAGACTTCATCTCCTTTTTTTTTAAATATTGATGTATTAATAATTATTAATATCTGATTGTAAAAAAAATTACGTAAATAATAATTCAATAGTAACAGAAAAAAATATCAGAAGTTATTACTGAAATAAAATTTTATGTACTTTTCATTTTAAAATAATGTGTATATGTAATTTAATAGGCGTACAAGGAAGTCATGTGGTGTCCACATCATATTTTTTCATTGATGTAACTTTCATTGATGTATTTTTCATTGTATGTATATATATATATATATATACAGTTACTTATTTACATTTTAAATATTACTCATTTATTTAATTCTATCGCTCACCTGTGACGTCACAATATACCATTGCAAAAATCTGAGTTGCAAAGTTTTTTTGCAAATATTGTTATTTTTTTACAAATATGCCTAAGAAAAATACGATCTTAATTATGCGAAATCTCAAGATACAGAAGGACCTTGTTCTACAGCCTCACCCTCTTGGCCTTTTAAGTTGAAAATTAATGGCATCAATGCCCCAAATATATAAATAATTTGACCAGATTTGGTCAAAATCGATCCAATAGTTCTGGAGATATAAGGTGATTTAGAATGTGATACCGAACGCACACACGTACATACGAACATTAACATCCGGAAAATTTCCATCAGGTTTTTTGGTTCTATGGATTCCTTAGGTGTCAAAACGTCAAGATCCGGTGAAAACCGCATGTACCAAATTAAATCGATAAATCGAAATAATTTCCCTTCTAAAGCTACAGCTCTGCTATAGCGCTACGTAGACGGAAACGTAATAAGATAAATACGATTTTTGTTTCAGAAAGACGGGAATAAATAATTTATTAATTAAAAATAATTAATAATAAAAAATGTATATAAATAAAAGATGGTAAAAATCTGAAAGATTTAATTTATATAACAGAATACCTTGTAAGCCAAGCAAAGAAATTGTAGTTAAATCGAAAAAGGTTTTGTATAAAACCAGTACGAGAATGAATATAAAAGTTTATTTTCTATAAAAAACAAAATGAGATTAATAATTTAAATGAATTAGTTAATATTTCAGCGTCAATAATATTCCACGTATCAAGTATCACCAGCATTATAACATATGTTAAAAATCAGGAGATAGCAGCCAAAAACTTATCGAATCAGCGAGATCAATTTAGATATTAATCGAAACACTTGTTTGGTTATTTTACCGATCAAAAAAATAAGGAGTAGAATATGGATTTTCATTACTCTAAAATACGTTTCAAATGCTTATATGAGACAGTAATTACGTTTATTTATCGAGGAAAACTTACACGGTATTGTTCAGAACAATTTATATTTGGTTTCGCTAAACGTAGGGTCTGGATATTATATCTGCGAGTGCTAATGGTATATATGACGTATCAAGGATATGAATTTAGTCTAAGATCAGAAATTAATAACATCCTAGTATTTTTTTTTTGAAAACAAATGATAAATGTCCGAAATCAAAACCAATGTTTGGAAAAATACCGCAAAGATTACACTGAATTTTGTTAAACGTTCGGTCTAATCAGCTTGGAGTTATACAAACAATATTTCTTGTAGTAACTTGTGTGATAACAATATTTACTTACCGAATAATATTTTTGAGTAATATTGGACGTCAGTTTTTTTTTTGTGCGCGGAATTAAAAATATTTTTACTAATTACTAATCCAAAAATTGATTAATAAATTTAGGTAAATGTTTAAATTCTAAATTTTTTTCGTAATTGCGTTTCACGTTTTCTTATATACATTTTAGTTTACTGTTACTTTTTTCATATTTTATAAGAGGATACATTTGTGAACCGAGTAAGAAAATATTACAATCAATTTCTAGTGACAGATTTCTGGAAAAGCTATAACCAAAATGCATTTAAACATAAAAAAAAAATATTATATATATTTTGGCCGACATACAGCAATTCATGCCCAAAACATTTTGCGTTTATCTTTAATTATTTCAAAGTAGCAATAATACTCTCAAGTTCAAAATTAGCATCCATCTCTGCTATACATTGCTTGTACACTTTTTGCCTTTTACAACTCAACAGTATATGACTAACAACATGATTTTCAATTTATTGATTATTAATTTTTCTTTTTGACGTAATTATTCATAGTAAATAAGCAATGGTATTCGTCGATATTACATTTGTTGACCGCAACCTCCAGAAAGGGACAGATTTAAAAAAGGGAGCTCCCAAATTGTGTGTACTACGGTCAAGAGGAAACTCCCTGCCACACGTTTTTGGAATGCGCACGTTGGTACGATCTAAAAGCAAGATATAACATACAAGAGATTATCCCGGAAACTGCAACAAAGTATACGCTGAGAGATAAAGAGGAATGGCTGACAATTGAGAGATTCGTGGCTGAGTTCAAAGGAAGTGGATTACAAGAAGTGAGAGAAATTACTTTAAGAAAAAGAAAAAAACATAACGACCGAGACCTGGCTGCTGGGACAGAGCACGGGAACTGCATACCCGGGCCCGGTGCCCCTGGCCTAAGCGGTTAGAGGCAGGAAATAAGGAAAAGATCCGGAACCGGTGAGCCGGCCTGCCATGCCGGTAGGTGTCGAGGCTCATTAGAGTCGCAAGGACATTCCCCTGGGCTGAGTAATACTTGATGTTGAGCCGGCCCAGGGGAGCAGGAGAACAAACAAACACAAATAAAAACTACAGAAATAAAAAGTGAAAGATAAAAATTTAAGTTTATATCGCAATTATAATTATCTTTTAAAGGTAATTCAAAATTAACTTTCTTACGTTTACTGTATATACATTACTGTGTTTGTTTCATAATTTATAAGTTATAAGGATAATTCAGGAGGAATGAAAAAAATATTCAGGACATGATCTACTGGTGAAAATAAAACCGGTCTTAATTTTACGAGTAGAAATTGAAAAAAATAAGTCACAGAAGTACACTTCTAAGTATTTTTTTTTAAATTTGGTATATATTGCACTATTGAAAATTATTTGTTTTTAATACCTATTGAAATCTACCACAATTTAATATGTTTTGTTTTTATTGAATTTCGTAATTTTTACGGTTTTATTTAGTCTCTGTGGGCTTCATCTATAAGATTTTACTCAAATTCTCTTAACTCGTTTTAAAAAAAATTGGATTTATTTCTTGTTTAACAAAGTTATTTTACCGGTTTGATTCCCTGGTGAATTTGTATTATCCAGTAAATACATCGTTGAAATTTTGAAATTCGGATGATTGTTTTGTAGAGATATAAGAGCACCCCATTGCACCTCCCAAAACACCGCCCCAAGAGTACCCCATTTGTTACCAGTTAATGGTGATGATTGATCTAGCCACGCATGAGGTAATCTCATCACCTCCCTCTCTAGCCTCACACGCAGTCACCACGGGAAGTCCATCAATATTATGAAACTGAGATTTTTTTAATTTTATTTAGTACTATTCTATTTTATTTAACGTAAATTTATTTGTAAAATTTTTGTAATTTTATACGTTCGACTAAAGATGGACAAAGCAGGAGCGATATAAAATGCCGAATAGCACAAGCAAAACGAGCCTTCAGTCAGAAATATAATTTTTTTACATCAAAAATGAATTTAAATATCAGGAAAAGATTTTTGAAAGTGTACGTTTGGAGTGTAGCTTTATATGGAAGTGAAAGTTGGACGATTGGAGTACCTGAGAAGAAAAGATTAGAAGCTTTTGAAATGTGGTGCTACAGGAGAATGTTAAAAATCAGATGGGTGGATAAAGTGACAAATGAAGAGGTGTTGCGGCAAATAGATGAAGAAAGAAGCATTTGGAAAAATATAACTAAAAGAAGAGACAGACTTATGGGCCACATACTAAGGCATCCTGGAATAGTCGCTTTAGTATTGGAAGGACAGGTAGTAGGAAAAAATTGTGCAGGCAGGCCACATTTGGAATATGTAAAACAAATTGTTAGGGATATAGGATGTAGGGGTATACAGAAATGAAATGACTAGCACTAGATAGGGAATCTTGGAGAGTTGCATCAAATCAGTCAAATGACTGAAGACAAAAAAAAATTCTGAATTAAGCTTGTCCATGTTCTAATTACGATTCTAAACTTGTTCAATCTCCTCGTTATGTTTTCATTTACTAATTGATGCTCCTACTTCATCCTGTTACATTTATGCTTAATCTTTACAGGAAAATTATGTGGCTTTATATTAGATCAGTACACTTCTACTGTATATTTCTTCTACCTTTTAAGTATATCCGTTTTACTTTTTACTTTTTTTTTATACATAGTTCATATCATCCATTTCTTTCTAAATTTTGATAATCTGATAATTCATCTGCAAGGCATTTCTCGTTTGCTTTTTGAATTTTATTGATTCATTATTCAATTTGCTGTAGAACATCTCAACTTCAACCTTCCTGTTTTTTTTTAATTGCCTGTTTTCTTCCATTTTTTCAATCGCCTATCTGGTAACCCACAGCTTGTTTATTCTTCTTCCCTTAATAAAGTTAATTGTTTTATTCCATTGCTGTTTTTATGGCATCTTTAATATTAAACAAAAATTCATTTAAACAGTGGTCTTCTGTATTTCTTCTTTCTAATTCGTAAGCTAACTTCTCTCTTATCCAATTGATGGAATTTGTTTCACCCTCCATTTAGTTAATTTCTCAGCTCTTTTAACTAACTCCCTTTAATATTACGTTTATTTCTACTACCAGAAAGAAGTACAGTGCATTAGGAAAGTTGCTGTGCACTGGAATTATGGGAGTTTAATGATGAAACTTTCTTAATTATTACTTTGCATTTTTATTGCATTATTTTATAGAAACAGATATTACAGTAATTGGAATAGTTTATAAAAGGTGTTGAAAATGACCTCTTCAAACATCAATACAACATTGCACATGTTGTAGTTTGTTTTCATACATTGTAACTAACTGATTTATTGGAATGTCTTGTACTTATGCCATTATTGCAGTTTTTAGTTTGTTAATTGTGCATGGTCTGTTGTGATACACTGCTCTTTTTGCAGTCCCCATAGAAAGTAATCTGAGGGAGTCAGATTGGGCTATTGTGCAGGCCAAAAACCCCTCAGAATGATTCGTTTACCAAAGACATTTTATAAAAAAGTCATTGACTTGTTAGCTGTGGCACCATCTTGTTGGAATAACAGTGATTGCTTTCCACTTCTGTTAACTGAGTAATGAAGGTTGTTAAAATATCACAATAATGATCACTGTCAAGTAAAATTTCAAAAACGATTGGACCCACAATGCACATTCTGTTTACATGAAACCAGACTCCAATTTTTGCATCATGTAAAGATTGTTCATGCAATTCATAAGAGGTTAGTAGTCAACCACAGTTGTATATTTTGTAATTTAATATATCCTCCCAGTTGAAAACACTCTTTCTGTAAAAAACATAATGTTCTGTATACCTATGCAGTTTTGGTCAATAAAACGTTTAAACCATTGACAATAAATTAGTCTTTTGACGTGCTCTGTTGCTTTCAGTTTTTGAACACACATTATTTTGTAGGGGAAGAGTTTCTTTTCCTTTCTTGCACTTTTCTGTGCGGCATCAAGTCTAATATCTTGCTACTGTGTTAACTTACTCATTAGCTTTGGTGGACTTTCAGCCATAGCATCTGAAATATCTGTCTTTTAATTTATGTGGTTTTCTGTTTCGATCAGCATCTTCAACAGAGCCTGTTGCCTGAAACTTTTTAATATTAGTTCAAAATGCATTGTGGTGAGGAACAGCAAGTATTAGCTAATTTTTCAGAAAAATTGTGCTTCACTAAATCACTATAATTGTGGCTTTCACAAAAGGCATGTTCAACGTTTTTCGTGAAAAATGTATTCTTCTATCAAAAGAATCATTACTTTTCTCAATACTATTGATTCTGATAAATGAAACAACATAACTCAACATCTAATGTCTTGGTTTATCACTGAACAATACACAATGAACCAAGGGCAACCATTCTAACACCAAAAGACCAGAATGCAGCAACATAATTCTAAAGTATACTGTACAGTGACTTTCTGAACACACTGTTATGATCACTATCAATAAAAGCACCTGGCCATCTACATATCTGATTCATTGCATTTCTCAATTTCTCTTCTGCAAATATATAGTCAATTTTTTATCTGTTTTTATCTCCATCACATTTCCAAAAACTACCAAAGAATTTGGAGATTTTGAAATCTCCAGCCTCTTTTATAGTTTTTTTGCCAGCCTATATTATTACCATTTTCATTAGTCTTTTTTGTAGTATTTATTATCCTTCTTCCACTTTCATTTCATGTTCTCAGTTGTTTCCTTTCACCTTTTCATCCCTCCAAAGTACGTTTGGGTGCCCTACAGCACCAATTTCCTTATTATTATTCTACAACAATGTTTATCTTATTCTTCCATAATTTTCTCTTTCTCTTCATACAGTACTTCAATTGTGTCATCTTCAAATTGATTAGTTGGCATATAAACTTGTATTAAAAGCATGTCCCTGGGTTTATTCTTATTCTGATAGAAATTTTCCTATCATTAGTAAAAACTGTCCTAAGTACAATACTATTTCTTTTTTTTAGAATTTTCTTACATTATGTCTTCCTTTTTATTTCCTGAATTGTAAAATTATCCTCTAATAACTTCATCCTTTCTTTTCATTTCATTTTATTTATCCAATTCCATTACTATTATGTTTATGTTCATCTCTCTTTTAAAATTTTCTAACTTCTTTGTTTGCAAAAATGTTCCTACATTACATATTTCCGTTCCAGTTTTTGCTGATTTCCAGTTTTTGATTACCTCAACCAGGTTGATAAAACATAATATTTGAGTTATTAATTTTTTTAATATCGAAAATGTATTTGAATGAATACAAAATTTTTATATATTTAGATATGAAGGTAAAGAAAAATACGCAGAAAGGAGGTGGTATTATCGGTTCTGTAGTGAATTAGTCTGTAGATTTATTACCATTTTAAGCACATATCACGGGGTATAATCATGTCGGATCGGGTTCTAAATAAGATAAGCGATTGAAACGTGGTGATAAAGGCGTTAATAAATTGGATGATGCATGTAAACTGCATGCTTATTCGAAATATTCAGATAACAAAACCAGATCTCAAGCCGATAAAGCACTTACTGAACGAGCTTGGGAACGTGTAATCATCCCAGATAACAGTCTAACTGAAAGAGTCGCCGCCTTTGAAGTAACTAACACGATGAAATTTAAATCTAAATTTGGCGGTAGACAGACTTAAGAAAAGTGGTGGGCAATTAAAATTAAAGAAAGGTGGGGGTACTGCTAATAAAAAGAAAAAATAATCGATTCAATACCATAACGCGCTTTATACGATCACGAATTGATTGAGTACGCGAAACAGTTGAAAATTCCACATTTTAGAGGTATTTTATGTTAAACGCTTTACCAAAAAAGATTAGTAAAAATGAATGCGTTATAGTTAATTTAGACACTTCAAACAGTCGTGGTACGCATTGGATTTGTTTCTTATTAGTATTACTTTATATTTTTTTGCAGAGTATAGATTCACCAATTGATAATGCATATTTGGATGAAGATCCATTATCGTCCATTATTAAAAAAGAAATCAAGCATGAAACAGAGCAAATAAAATATTTGTTTGTACCTGTTGCCATGACAGATGATAAACTGACAATATCTAGACAAGTAAGATATTTTCATTTACTGTTTAATGGCTTACCTAATATTTAACATTATTGTTTACCACTAGATATTTTGATTAAAAGTATAAAAAAGTGATTTTAAAAGAGTATGTTGACGTGATTAACTTTGATGTAACACATTGCCCCTACCCATTTTTCTTGTACATAAGTCCTTCAGGCAGAAGATAATATTTTTTTACAATATGTAACTAAGAAAATACATAAAGCTGATGTCTCATTCTATCCACAAATTATGACAAAGCTTACAAGAAGCTTTGTCGTAGTTTTCAATAATCCCCATTCTAGGTTACTGCATTTTTGTTTTCAAACAGGATTGATGTGTTTCTTTATGCATCCACCTGTGACCTGGGTTTCTTACCAAATAATTTACTTGGTGCTCAACCCCACACATTTTTCTATTGTTCTATTATTTTTAATGCCTTCAATATTCTTGTGTTCTGGTGCTATCAAGCGTGATTATATTGAAAGATGCTAGTTGTACATTATTAAATAAGCATTCATACAAACCAGTTACTTTGTGAAAATCAATTTATTTTCTGGCCATATGAAAAGTAAGTGTTTCCCCTTACAATCTGCATGGCATGGCAATAAATGAACTATGGCCCTCTTAAACTTATGAACTTTTCCCTCTTTCAGTCTGATTACTGAAAAACTGTAAATTCTGAATGCACAGTCTGAACACAGACTTTCTCCCTTTTTGTACTACTATAAAAGTTAATGGATGGATTGGTACATAAAGCATCTAGAGAAGTAGAAAATTCATTGGACTAAGATTGTTTTATACAGTTATCAGGTCAGTGCAGGTAGTCTGGATGGTGAATATAATGCAAAGGTTTTGGTTTTTTTAATTAACCTCCACATTGTAATTTTTTTTTTTTTTTTCACTAAAGGATTTGTTAATTTTATTTTCTCTATGAACTATTTGAACTCTCATGGGCGATTTCATAAACCTTTGTTTTGTCTCTTGTACAAGCCACGATGCAGCACTCGCTGTAAGAAAGATATCCAATCAAGTTTTGCGTGGAACTTGGCAAGTCTGTCAAAGAAACTTTTGCAGTGGTTCAACAGGTCTTTGGGATGAGTGTTTATCATAAAGGCAAGTATACAGATGAAACAAGGAGATTTTGGAAGGCCTTGAAGAGGTTGACGATGAAGCCCACACTTGATGCCCATCAATGAAAATGCCCTCAAACAACAAAAATGGTACTTGTGTGAAAGAACTTTTGCAAGCAGATTATCAGATGGATGTTTGTTTAATGGCCGACGTTTTAAACATTCCAAAAATGATCATCTACGTGATTGTGACCAAGGATTTACATATGAGAAAAAAGTGCATGAAGCTTGTCCAAGAATTTTGACCGATGACCAACATTCTCGCCGTGGAAATTTTTCAAAACATTTTGGAAAGGTGTGAAAATGATCCTCACATTTTGGACAATGTTTTGTTTTGGTGATGAAAAATGGATATTCCACTACAACCCTGAAATGAAAATGCAAAGTGCCGAGTGGCACACCTCGGCATCCCCTCACTCCAAAAAGGCTCAAATTAGCAAATCAAAGATCAAGACCATGCTCATCGTGTTTTTTTTGACATCAAGGGATCAGCCACCTTGATTTTATACCTCCTGGGACAACCATTAACTCTAAACTTTATGTAGAAGTCCTCAAGAGACTGAGAGCAAGGATCTGGCACGTCAGACCAAACATCAGTGGTGACTAGAAACTTCACCATGACAACATGCTAGCCCACACTGCCTTCACCATGAACCACCTATCCGGCCAAATCTAACATGACAATGCTGCCCCGGCCACCCTACAATCCTGAATTGGCTTCCACAGACTTCTTTTTGTTTTCCGATTTGAAATTCCCCTGAAAGGACATTGTTACAGAAAATTTGACAAAGTGAAAGCAGTTTATAAAATGGCTTTTATAAACCCTTCAGGGCCTTCTAGGATGCCTTTGCAGACTGGAAATACAATCTGCAAAGATATCCTCGAAATCCTGCTGGCAAAGATGTACTGACACAGGGTACATTATTTTGAAGAATTTTAAAGTACAGATATTATATAAATAAATTTTTTTTTTAATGCTTGTGGACTTGATGACATTACTTTCCGTACAGACCTTGTATGCTAAATGCTTGGTGTACCCTGGCATCTGGCAATCCAAGATGTTTGTTAATGATTGCTATTAAAAATGAAATTAAACATGAAACAGAGCAAACAAAATATTTGTTTGTACCTGATATTACGACTGATGATGAATTGATAATATCTAAACAAGCATTTTCCATTTCAACTTTGCCTAAGATAAAAATGTAAAACCTTATTGTAAGAATTTAAAATTTTTCTGTTTTAAGTTATTTTCGTTTATTGTTTAATGGCCTATCTAATGTTTATCATTCTTGTTTAACACTAGTTATTTTGATTAAAAGTGTAAAAAAAAAGTGATTAAAACAGTATGTACAGGTTTGTTGCTGAACTGACACAAATCACAAGTCACTTCTTTGCTTTTTAAAAAAAAAAGTATAAACATTCCATTCCAAGTTTCTTGTTGATAAATAGAGTTAAAATATACTGTTGCTCATCACACACCAAACCTATTGAACTGCAGCTGATCAAGTCTTGCCAATGAACTTAAAATCTATTAACAGAAACCAGCTTTATAATCATCATTGTGATCCTCGGAGAAAACTACTTCAATGCTTCTCTTACACTACTGTACACATGTCACAGCCATAACAAATTCTGTAACAATTTTGTAATAAATAGTTTATCTCCCAACAGACGGAATTTTCTATTACAGCTGTTAAAACATCCATAAAACACACAGAAATGAATAAATGTAAAAAATATTATACTTATTAAAACCATTCCTATCAGTCTTTGATAAGAGCCATAAGGCAGCTTTTCCAGGATCTGTACTTTGTGCATAATTTTTATTGTTATGTTTATTAGGTTTCTATGAGTTACTAAGCATTTTTAATGTGGTTTTATGGTGTTTCTCTCAGGTTTTTCTGTACTCCCTTGTTGTGAATCATTAATAATATAATTTAATCTACAACACAAACTGATTTACGCAATATATATTAGTACTGGACAAATCATTTTGTTAGCTCCATTTCTGTGGAGTTTTTCAGTACTGGTTTTGTGTATTATATTATGAGATAATTATATTACAATAAAATGATTATGTTAAGGTAATATAATTATCGCATAATATAAATCTGTAAATGAGTGGAAAATATTGAAATTTATGCATTATTATTTGAAACCATGAAGAATATAGTACTTCTGCTGTTAATACTGTGGACCCAACTGTCACAGAACCAGAGCTGAAAGTAGAAAAACTGAAAGGACAGACTCACCTGTAAACCACCAACTGGTTTTACAGTTACCTCCCAAATAACAAAAAATTTCTAATGAAATTGATGGTTTATTTTTCATCCAAGAAAAGCTTATTTCACTTTTCTTGCACATTTCACTGTTGATAACAAGAAAACTGCATATCTTAATACAGTATCCAAAAATTGGCAAAACCTGAACCCTAACGTATCTCAGCATGAGAACCAACACTAAGAAGTCTTGAAAAATGGGAAACTGTTAGGGGCAACATAAATGCACTCTAAAACTGTTGATGCTGTCCATTAGGAGATACAAGGAGAAAAAAGTGGAAAAATCTTTTTGGCAAAACAAACTTGCCTTTTTGAAGCCATGGAGAGTATCAGCTTTCTCAAAACAAGGGAAACTTCCTAGAGTTTCCTTTCACAGCAAATTAAAACACATTTCAATGGCAGTTTAAATTAAATTTAAGCATAAATTGTTGTTAGATCATAATCATGTTCTGTGTATGCACATATGCTGAAAAATGGAACCATGATTCATCATTGTAGAAAACATAGTCTAAAATATAATCGTAATTTTCCACTAGGAACTGTTGAAACCATTCACAGTATCAAATTCATTTTCCACAGTCTGTGGCCAATAACTTGTGAATTGCTTTCAATTTATATGGATGAGACTGACTTTCAAATTGTCTTATTGCAGTTGTTTATTCTGTTGATGAGACAATTTTTGCATGGATTTGTTGAGACTACATCACATAGTAGCTGATATGTCTTAGTTTTTTCTTCATCGACTATTGTTGGTCTACCACTTCATTCATAGCCCTTTACTGATCCCATCTCCCTGACATCTTCAATTAGTGCCTTACACTACATCTATTAGGAGCCAGTGTACTGGGAAATCGAATGAAATACTAGTCTTTCACTGTCTGTGTATACTCTCCATGCTTATGAAGATGGATTAAATGAGAAATATTCACTATTCTGTGTGCACATGGAAAGACATGACTGTGTGGCTTTGTTTATAAAGGGTGAGAAAGATTCTTCCTCTTTCTTTCCAATTACCCTGGAACATAATCTTCAATTCAGAGATTGGTTTGCCCTATTAACAAATTTTACAAATCTCAAAAAAACAAAATTTACAGAATTTATTTACCAAGAGATACTTTCATCATTACTGCAAATGTGGTTAATATTCATTCATTGGTTAAGAATAAAAAAGTAACTTCATAATAAACTAATTTTTTCTAAAAGAGGCCTCTTTAAATTTGAATATCGAGTGGTAATTACATGCTAAGATGTTTTTCTGCTATATTATCACATTGTTTGGCTAATATTGAGCAGGAGTTTTTTACAAAACCTTGACACAATGAACTTGACGATGTTGCCACAAGAGATCACCAATTGATGTGAAATGATGTTCACTAGGTACCAGCAATGTCTATTGTTAATGCTATAGCAATGCTGAATTAATTAATTTTTTTGTATTTGAAAAGATCTAAATCTTGTTGGCCACACTATTTTGTTAAAATCAGAAAATAGTTATAAATTATTTAAATAAAAACCATCTTAAAAATTAGCTTTTTTGACTTTGCTATTTTTTTCTTAATACTCCAGAACTACCAGAAGTATGTTTTTCTATTCTGGCACAAAATTAAGATACATAGTAGGACCAAAATGTGTCCAAAATAATAGTTATCTGTAAATTATTATTGTTCAGTGAGTCAATTGCATTACAAAATTCTGGTACAAATCTGGATGTATGTGATAAAGAAAGATAATAAAATTCCACAGTTTGGTGTTTGGGTTTAATTTTGTTCCTTTATTTTAACTGCTTATACTAATAACATTTTTATTTTTGCTATGTACAAACATATTGTGCTTGCTTTATTATGAACATAAAATAATAAGTATTAGAGTACAAGTTATCATTTGTAGTTGGCATTATTAAAATTAACAACACTTTCCGATAGATTTTTAACATAACAGTTAATTTATTTTTTTAGGATCTTAGTGAAGAAGCTATCGATGATGTGGATGAAAGAAGTACTGAAAGTAGTTTACAGACATCAAAATGTGTGGTTTGTAATAAATTAAAATGTAACTCTATATGTGATAATGTCATTTGTAAAAAATATGATGATTTCAACAGTTTTTCTTTTAAAGAAAAGTGTGTGAAGATAACAAAAAAACAGTTAAAGAAAGGAACATCATATCTTCTCATATTCCTATTAACACATTTGTTTTTAGACAGGAGTTTTCCGTTCATAGATCTGCTTTAGAGTCACACTTATTTATTCATGTTCTTAAAAAAAAATTAACTTGTAATTTTTGTCAAAAATCTTTTACATGGAGAAAAGTTTAAAGGCTCACCTCTCTATTCATACTGGTGAGAAGAAATTCACATATAACTTTTGTCAAAAGACTTTCAGACAGAGTTAAAAAACACATCTATCTATTCGTACTGGCGAGAAAAGATACACATGTAATTTTTGTCAAAAATCTTTTAGCCAAAGTTTTAATTTAAAAATACATCTCTCTGTTCACACTGGTGAGAAGAAATTTGCATGTAATTTTTATAAAAAAAAACCTTTACACAGAGCTGTCATTTAAAGACACATCTTTCTATTCATGCTGGTGAGAAAAAGTTCACTTGTAATTTTTGTCAAAAAACGTTTAGTCACACCTCTTATTTAAAAGCACATCTTTCTATTCATACTGGTGAAAAAAATACACGTGTAATTTTTGTCAAAAATCTTTTAGATGGAGAAGTAGTTTAAAGGCTCACCTCTATTAACACTGGTAAGAAATAATTAATTTATAATTCTTGTTGAAAAACATGTAGTCAACACCTAAACAAACATCACTCTATTCATATTGGTTTTTAAAAGACTTTATGCTATTTTTTTCAGAAGTCTTTTACTTAAAAATGTAAATTAAAAAAAGATCTCTCCATTCATACCAAAGGTCATTTAGGCAGAATAATCAATCAGTGATTGAAACATTTCATTTCAGTTTTTGTTAGTTTTTTTTTTTTTTTGAAAGAGATGTGATCACCAATATTTATACTGAGGAAGAGTTTGAAAAATATCTCCACCTATAGCCAGATTTATGTTTTCAGTGATTATTGTATGTTGAGAACTAAACTACAGAAATTTTTGTTTATTGCATTTGGTAAATTTTGTATGTTTTAAAATGTTTTCTAAGATCTCTACTTATAAAAGATCTCACAGAAATTCAATGTATGTATGTATATATATATATATATATATATATATATATATATATATATGGATATATTTATTAAATTTGTCGTTTACAAAGAATACTTTTGTAAATTTATTTTAGTAACAAATCTACATTAACAATACTCATCAAAAAAGGATAGAAGTGGTTATTTATAATAGAATTATAAAATGAATTGGTAAAAGTATTAGTGTTAATGAAGCTTTATACAAAGAAATTAAAATTAATAACACCATTTAAGTATTTTTTACCACATGGAATTGCTGAGAGATCATTTTATGCTTTGGAGTGAGTACCTTGTATTTTAACAGTAATTAATAGTAGAATTTGAATTTATATTCAAATTCTACTATATATATATATATATATATATATATATACTACTACTATATATATATATATATATATAAGTTACATTACTGAGATTAGATGAAACATTGCATTCCATTAATAAGTGTGATATTGTACTTTACTATTTAGGAATGGATCATTGATATTTAACATTGGTCTGTTCTATTATATCCCCATTCCTTCCAAATCATAGTCACTGACCGTTATGCTTATTAATGGCCAGTCATACATAATTTCTACAGATCTCTTAATCATTATACCAGTAGCATATTTTTATTACTTACAAATTTTGCTACTATGGTGGATGGAGATGTCATTTAACGTTATGACAAATGCATTAACTTCTGTTAATTGCTTTTTACTAACAGTTTACCACAGACCTTCCACCTGCTGAGGTGCGGGCACAAGTCTGAAAATCAGTGAAATTTTCAGAACGGTTTCACTCTTGTGCCTAAGAAGTGAACTGGGACTTGCTGTAATTCTCTGACAGTGACACCCACTACATTCAACACTGTGAATACACATACCACTCTCTGGTCGTTATAACAGTCATGTGATTAAGTCCCAGTTCTTGTTGACATTCACCGACTGCCAGTAAGCATTCTGAAAGAATATAATTATGGTTTTTGTCGCACACACACACTGCCACCTAACTCATTTCAGCTGAACTTACAATCTGAGAATATTATGTTATTGCCATTGGAGGTGACCAGAAATGTATTGGGGATGGAAAGGTATAATGGAGTTCAGCATTTTTTCCCAAACCAAGATGTGCTCCATTACTATTCTAAAGCTTGGAAAGATTTTTTTTTTTGAAGCTGAAAGAATAATTGTTTACATTCTGCACATATGTTACTTGAAAAAGTAATTGATACAAGTTTCTCCACTTCTGTTGATCTTTTATACAATCTTTATAGGGTTCTTTTTTCCCTAATTTATGACACTAACCCTACAGTTCTACATTATTGCAATAAGAAACAAATAATATTTTTGCATAAATTATATAGCTAGTCAAGAAAATTTCAAAGCAAGTGTCAACAGTAGAAGAATATTTTTGCACTGTTTTTATTTTTCACAAAGCTTCCATCTCAATCCAGTGGCCTTCGGTGTATGTACATACTTTGTACTTCACTGTTTTTTTTTGTTTTTTTTTTCCTCTTTAAGCACCCCTATGGAAATCGTTCCCCGCCGTTAAGCAAATGCAGTTCCCATAGGCAGGCCGTGGCTGCAGACTACCACCCCATGGCTTGACTTTTCTACTAGGGCTTCTCCCAACGGGGTTCCCACGGTATCGACAGAGACCATAGACATCCCTCTTCTAGCACGCCCATGATCCCCTCCCCCATAGGGCAACCCTTCACATCCTATCCTATAATGTGCGACATGTCCTCATTACTCCTCGCGACCCATCTTGTTACCTCGAATGTCCCTAGTGCTTCATCGAGTAGCGCCGACCCACCTTCCTCTTACATGGCAGGTGGACCTTCACCCTTTCCACAAGAGGGCTGCCTCCCTGTCCCTAGACGTTGCCACGCTTCATCCCCATGCCCTCTCCACTGCTTTTTTATTAATTTTTTTTGTATATTTTCATATGTTTTTTAATTTTTTTGTATTTTAAGATTTTATATTTCTATAAGATTTGTCTTTTCCACCTTTTTTTTGCGCAGTGGACCGGGCTTTCTTCCCCCTGGGTGCGACTTGTAACCCCCCCGTTATAAGTCAATGTCGATTGGGTGGAAGCAACTCGCTTATATCTACCTTAATTCTAATCACACTAATTAGTGCAGTTCGCAGGCCGCCTAACTTAACCTACACACTAATTTAATCTTATCTATGTTTGTTCATTGGTCAGGATGGTGCTCCTGACCAGCACAAGTCCTTTCCTTAAAACCTATTAGAGCTCGCAGGCTCATTACCTAATTGTTATGTCTAACCATGCCTATTGAGTGTGGATGATACGGTCTTCTATCCTTCACACCCAGCACACGTTCATCATAGCACTCTTACAACTAAGCCACAGCACGCAGGTTGCCTTTTATCTGCTTACCTATTGAGTGGTAGTGAAAGGCATCTTTTCACTATCACTCAGTATAAGTCCTCCACTCCAAACCTAATAATGACACACAGGTCATTAAGGAAGTCCTTACCAGTTGAGAACTGCTGAGGATACCCCACAATTCCTAGCACAAATCCTTCCTACCCACTCAAAGCACTCTATTTAACTTTCACACTCGGCATATCCATCGGGATGAACAGGTACCCCTTCCTGCTCAGCCCAGCGTACGTCCATTAGTGCCTATATCTATCCCTATGACTAAATGAAGCACGCAGGCTTCCTAATTCTATACTTAACATGCTCGTCGGGAGACCCAGGTACACCTCCCTGTACCTCCCAGCGCATGTCCTTTGTACTAATACTAGACTTTAATCTAATATTTCTTATGCCTACCCTATCTAAGGGTCATACTCTAAAGTGATCCTGTGCGAACATGCTCAACTAACTAATTTGGGAAACTGGGCTGCCTGCCCATCAGGCCATGCAGGTCTAGCCCCACAGCCAGACTAGCATGACTCTCAGCAAATAGTCTACTTCGTTAAAACTTTATGTTTCAAACCGGCAATCACCCATACTCATCATCCGCAAAGGTGGACACAGAAAAAATAAAACAAAACAGAAGTAAAACAAAACACGCTTAATGTAAATATAACTTTCGCACCTCATATCTAAGGTGCCTAAAGACCCTGGTTAAGAGGGCGAAGCATGTTCACCCATATTAATCTACTCACATATCATGTCATTACACAATGAGACACCGGCTTCCACCCTTGCACCCTTCATTTGCTTCCGGAAACCACAATTGGATATACCATAGAGCCCCAGGACCGTCCTACCCGGATTCCTACCTGATGGCCCCCTCAAGCAACACAAAGACATATATTAAAATGATTCTTAAACCTAGCATACTTCCAGCCTGAGCCTGGCCTCACGCAGACGTCCCTCACCTTCCTTTGTTCGCAGGATTGTGCATACCAGCTTCTCCACCTGGCTCCACTGCCTCTTTCCCGCCAGCATGTACGGTACCGTGTTGTCAGGGGTGAGCCATGTCAGGCCCTCGCTCCTCCTGACATGCTCCCACTTCTGACACTCATAGATAGTGTGGTGTACCCTATCAACTACTTCACAATATGAACAATCTGCCAGTATCCTCTTCCCGAACCTGCAAAGGTATGCCTCAAAATCACCATGTCCAGACAAGAACTGTGTGAGGCAGGGTATTACCTCACACAAATGAAGTAAGAAATGAAGTAACTTGATAGTTTTTTTGGTTGTTCAGTTTTACTGACAGAGAGATTTGAAAAACAAAATTTGTTTGGTGGTGCCTTTTTGGCTTATTATATATAATATATATTATGAAGTTCAATATTATAAAATTTTTTAAAGTAACTGACTTTTAAACCAGTTTTAAAAATAACTTTTAGACAAACTACTCAATTTGTCATACTAATAAATAATAAAAAAATAAATTTACAGTAGTTATTCTGTTTAATGCCTAAAATAATAAGCTTACAAAAAAAATCAAAAAGGAGGTTTAATTGAGTTAAAATAAATTACATATTTTAAAAATTGTTCCAATAATTTTTAAGTTTAGTATTTTAATTTATTCATATAATATACATTTGAAAATATTCAAGCAGTTTTATTTTACGTCTCGTTTGAGTTTAAAAAATACTTTCAATATCGGCTTGGAAAAAAGTATTGATATTGTTTAGCCTGTAGATACAACTGTCACGGAACAGAAATTAACTAAAATCTTTATGAAACTTGGTGCAGCAGTACTGTAGTTACAAAGAATATAAAAATATTAAATGGAGACCCCCCCCCCCCCCGCAATACATGTTACTAAAATTTTTCCAGTCGCACTCGAATAAAACATAAAAAATTTTTAAACTAAATTAAGTTTTTTGAAAAGATTTAAATTTAAAAAAAAATTTACTACAACTAAATCTTTGCACCAATTTCAAAAAATCCCCACAAATTAGATAACTTATCCGGAAAAGGGAGTAAAATTCTGGCTACAGAGAGTTTTACTCTCAAAAGACTTACTATTTAGGAGAAAATTAAGCAGAAAATTCAAGTAAGTTTCTTTCCTAGTTATCAGTGAAAGTAATTCACATTATGTATTAAGAGCAAAAAGTTAAAATAGAAAAACAAATAAATACATTTAAAAAAATCTATTTAGCGAAATAATCAGGTGACAGTTTAATTTCGATTTGATTTTGTAAGACTTTATTTACAGACACAGGAATTGCTTCCCAAGCCATTTCAATTTCATTGTGTAGTTCCACTAGTGACTGGCTTTTTACTGTACACTACATTCTTGACTGTCCCCCACAAGTAATATTCTTGGGGGGTTAAATTAGGCAAATGGAGGTGTACACAATCGGGTACCTTTGTCCTGTTCATTATGGAACAATATTATCCAGGCAGGTGTGACGCACATCTGAATGAAAGTGTGTCAGCACTTTACAGACATTCTTGAACACCCATACCAGTTGGTAAAAAAACTGACAAAGTGTTACAAGAACAAATACTGAGAGAGAGAGAGCAGAAAAATTGTTCCAATGTCAATCTGTTGTATGTAAACAAGGAAAAAATACAAGCCACGGCAACAAATCTTTGAAAATTGATCGGAAGACTATCTTTTATAATTTTTGGAAAATCTTTAGTATCAAAAGAAGTTTTAATATCACCACTAGTAATCCTTAACTAACCCAAAAAGAGAAGCAAAAAAATCCTTCAAATGAATGATATCATTGAAGATGTCAATAACTTATGAAGGAAATCACAAACAAGTACTACATGTCAAATAGTACAGCGAGTCTATACTCAAAACCTATATAACAATTTAAACACAAAGTACAAAAAAAGTTATGAATTTTAGTAACAACATTGATTTCTTTACTTACAAGAATACCTGTTAAGAAATTGAACGTCCTATTTCATGTCCGAATAAGGGCATCTCAGAGAAATATGCCTAATTATCCTACTTCACAGGGTATAAGGAAAAGGCCTCACTTTGTCCTTGAACTACCATATTTGACAAGACAAGAAATTGCATAATCCTAAAACTAGGCCCCTCTCTATCAGGTGTTCTGTCAGATTTATTTTAGGTTAGGCAAGAATATGACACCAGAAGACAATAGTCAGAAGTAAGATTCTTGCATACTTTATTTTAGGAGGGGTACGAGATTACCAGACCCGGAAATGAGCTACTGCGGTGAGGTAAGTCACAGATGTGACACCGAATGAAAACACCGGAAGCTCTGACAGTCAGAACGTAAGATTTTTAAATCCTATATGTTGTACTTGGTGTACAGAGATACAATAAAGTGAGGACACCGGAGAATTTCAAGTTTGACTGCGTGTTAAAAAGGTAAGATTCCAACATTGTGACGAATCGTAAATAAACCTGAAATCAATAATTAAATAATTGTCTGAAAAGTCTTACAGGTATCATTTCTTCCCCTCAAAAACAAAAATTTCTGTAATATAAATAAAACAGTTTTTAACAAATGATATTGATATCAAAAAAAGTAAGACATTACATTTCTATTATCAAAATCTGTTATTATTTAGAATTTTGTTTAAAAAAATACATTTTAAATATATGTAATAGACAATAGATATACAATAATAGATAATAAACAATGTTTAAGCATTCTATGCAAAAAATAGAAAAATTTTTTCCAAAGTCTTACCAGCTTGACTTAATTTATTAAACAACGAATAATTGTATTATTTCTGTAAGTGTGATAGGTATTATTCTCTGTTTAATAAATGAAATTAGTTGTAATGATATGAAGTTATGGTGGAATGGAACGTTGAAAGCCACTTTTATTAATAAGCTACTAAGTACATTCTTGCTTAAGCAGTAATGTTCATAACTATAGCAATTAATGTTTTCGATCAACGAGTAATTTATAATTCTATGTAAAAGGAGTTCATTAGATTGAATTTTTTATGTTGTAAATAATATTATAAGAAGGTTAAGTAGTTGACAACTACTAATTTTCAAAAATTGGTCGTTTAATACATATTTGCATGTTGTTAAATAAATCGATTAATTTTAATAATCGACTAGTACGACTAATTTTAGTCGAACTATTCCCATGGTTGTATGTTACCGTGTAAGATTATGTTTAAAGTTTTTACAGAGTGAAAAAAGTTATATTATTTACGTGTCGTAAGTATATTTATATAAATAAAATTCAAAAATATATAATAAAAATAGTAACGTAGTAATAATAATAGAAACCTAAAATTAAATATATAGTAATAGGACTAATATTAGTATTGTTTATCCCGCGATTGTTTGCTAGTGGTTAAGATTATGCCTACAGATTTACCAGAGTGAAAGAAGTATTTATTATTCGTAAGTATATTTATATAAATAAAATTCAAAAATATATAATAAAAATAGTAACGTAGTAATAATAATAGAAACCTAAAATTAAATATATAGTAATAGGACTAATATTAGTATTGTTTATCCCGTGATTGTTTGCTAGTGGTTAAGATTATGCCTACAGATTTACCAGAGTGAAAGAAGTATTTATTATTTACGCGTTCTAAGCATATTAATGTAACAAAAAATAATAATATAGTAATTTCTATAGTAAATCATTTCTATACGTAACCGACTCAGGTTGGTGCTTTGGAACACTGATCAAGAAATTGTCATAAATTATCTTTGATATAATAGTTTGCTCCAAGCTTTCCCCTTCATCAGATGTTACATTTCAGTAATTTATCATTAACCACACTATTTAACTATTATTAAATAAATATTATTATTAATATTATTATTGAAACCACGTGGTTTCATTAACCACGTTATTTTAAGTTCCAGTATTATAATAAAATATTATCAAATATTTTTTTTTACTGAGTATGGATGCACAAACTTGTAATTCATTTTTGGAAGAAGATCCATTTTCCTTGCCTGTTAAAAAAGAAAATGTGCATGAAACAGAGCAGACAGAATATTTGTTTGTACCTCCTGCCAAGACAGATGATGAAGAAACAATATTTAAACAAGTAAGCCATTTTCTATTTTATGTTGATGTAAATTATAAATATAAGACCTAGTTATTGTAAGAATTCTCAATTTTTTATTCATCAGGATATATTTATTTACTGTTTATGGCCCTCATATGGTTTAGCATTCATGTCTGATATGAGATATTTTGATTTATAAGATTAAAAAAAGTTATTAACGAAGTGTAGGGAGATAAATAGCTATGATAAACAGATTGTTCTTAACATTTTAAGGTAGATAAACATTTTGATGACAGTACATAACAAAGAAAGTACAGTGAGCCTCATGTTGTAAACAAATCTGCCTAAACATTATTCTTTCTAGACCCAGATTCAATGTTTTTTACAAAAACTGTACAAAACTATCCTTGGCTTGGTCAAACATGTTCAGTTACAAGAAGGTTTATTATACTTTTTGACAATCTTCATTTTAGGTCACTGCATAATTATTTTTAAACAAGACTGATTATTTATATATGTTTCCAGCAGTGACATCATTTTATACAAAACCATTTAGATTGCACTTAGGTGCGAACATTTTTCTATTGGTTGATAGCTAAATGCCAATACCTACAATATACAGTGTGTTCCAGTGCTATCAAGTCTGATTATATAATGAAAGATGCCAGTTGCAAACTTCGAGGGCAGCTCAGTAAGTAGCTTACATTATTTAATAAAAAAAAATAGTTATCTAGTTGAAAGGGACAATCTTAAAATTGTTCTATATAGTCACCATTTAAATTGCACTTATCATAACAATGCATGAGCTTTCCAAATCCTTCTTTGTAGAAATCTGCTCCTCCTCTATGAATCATGAGACCTTGCCGTTGGTGAGGGGGCTTGAGTGCTCAGGGATACAGAGTAGCTGGACCGAAGGTGCAACCATATCGGAGAGGTATCTGTTGAGAGCCAGACTAAGGAATGATTCCTGAAAGAGGGCAGCAGCTCTTTCAGTAGTTGTTAGGGGCGTGAGTCACAATGACTTAAACGGCCGTATCAACATCACTCAGTCCTCTGAGTACTGCGCAGCTGAAAGCAATGGAAAACTACAGCTGCTTTTTTTCCAAGAAAATGTGGCTCTCTGCATTTTCACATAGCAACAATGGAGGCGCCTTCCTTGGTAAAATATTCCGGAGGTAAAATAGTCCCCCGTTCGGATCTCCGGGTGGGGACTACTAAGGAAGGGGTCACCAGAAAATTAAAAAATAACATTCTACGAGTCGGAGCGTGGAATGTTAGAAGCTTAAAAAAGGTTGGTAGGCTAGAAAATTTAAAAAGGGAAATGGATAGGGTGAATGTGGATATAGTAGGAATTAGTGAGGTTCGGTGGGAAGAGGAAGGCGACTTTTGGTCAGGTGATTTTAGAGTAATTAACTCAGCGTCAAATAATGGGCAGGCAGGAGTAGGTTTCGTGATGAACAAGAAGATAGGGAGGAGAGTGGAGTATTTCAAAACGCATAGCGATAGAATCATTGTAATAAGGATAAAATCAAAACCTAAACCGACAACGATTGTTAACGTTTATATGCCTACAAGCGCCCATGATGATGATGAGGTAGAGTGTGTATACGAAGAGATTGATGAAGCAATTAAACACGTAAAGGGAGATGAAAATTTAATAATAGTTGGAGATTGGAATGCAAGCATTGGAAAAGGCAAGGAAGGAAATATAGTGGGTGAATATGGGCTGGGCAAAAGGAATGAAAGAGGGGACCGACTTATAGAATTTTGCACGAAGTATAATTTAGTAATTGCCAACACCCAATTTAAAAATCATAATAGAAGAATATACACTTGGAAAAAGCCAGGCGATACTGGAAGGTATCAGATAGATTATATCATGGTTAAGCAAAGATTTAGAAATCAACTCGTTGACTGCAAAACTTACCCTGGAGCAGACATTGATAGCGACCATAATTTGGTGATAATGAAATGTAGATTGGGGTTTAAAAACCTGAAGAAAAGTTGTCAGATGAATCGGTGGAATTTAGAGAAGCTTGAGGAAGAGGAGGTAAAGAAGATTTTTGAGGAGGACATCGCAAGAGGTCTGAGTAAAAAAGATATGGTAGAAAATGTAGAAGAAGAATGGGAGAATGTTAAAAAGGAAATTCTTAAATCAGCTGAAGCAAACTTAGGCGGAATAAAGAGAACTGGTAGAAAACCTTGGGTTTCAGACGATATATTGCAGCTGATGGATGAACGTAGAAAATATAAGAATGCTAATGATGAAGAAAGTAAAAGGAACTATCGGCAATTAAGAAATGCTATAAATAGGAAATGCAAACTGGCGAAAGAAGAGTGGATTAAAGAAAAGTGTTCAGAAGTGGAAAGAGAAATGAACATTGGTAAAATTGACGGAGCATACAGGAAAGTTAAGGAAAATTTTGGGGTACATAAATTAAAATCTAATAATGTGTTAAACAAAGATGGTACACCAATATATAATACGAAAGGTAAAGTCGATAGATGGGTGGAATATATTGAAGAGTTATACGGAGGAAATGAATTAGAAAATGGTGTTATAGAGGAAGAAGAGGACGTTGAGGAGGATGAAATGGGAGAAACAATACTGAGATCTGAATTTAAGAGAGCATTAAAAGATTTAAATGGCAGAAAGGCTCCTGGAATAGACGGAATACCTGTAGAATTACTGCGCAGTGCAGGTGAGGAAGCGATTGATAGATTATACAAACTGGTGTGTAATATTTATGAAAAAGGGGAATTTCCGTCAGACTTCAAAAAAAGTGTTATAGTTATGATACCAAAGAAAGCAGGGGCAGATAAATGTGAAGAATACAGAACAATTAGTTTAACTAGTCATGCATCAAAAATCTTAACTAGAATTTTATACAGAAGAATTGAGAGGAGAGTGGAAGAAGTGTTAGGAGAAGACCAATTTGGTTTCAGGAAAAGTATAGGGACAAGGGAAGCAATTTTAGGCCTCAGATTAATAGTAGAAGGAAGATTAAAGAAAAACAAACCAACATACTTGGCGTTTATAGACCTAGAAAAGGCTTTCGATAACGTAGATTGGAATAAAATGTTCAGCATTTTAAAAAAATTAGGGTTCAAATACAGAGATAGAAGAACAATTGCTAACATGTACAGGAACCAAACAGCAACAATAACAATTGAAGAACATAAGAAAGAAGCCCTAATAAGAAAGGGAGTCCGACAAGGATGTTCCCTATCTCCGTTACTTTTTAATCTTTACATGGAACTAGCAGTTAATGATATTAAAGAACAATTTAGATTCGGAGTAACAGTACAAGGTGAAAAGATAAAGATGCTACGATTTGCTGATGATATAGTAATTCTAGCCGAGAGTAAAAAGGATTTAGAAGAAACAATGAATGGCATAGATGAAGTCCTACGCAAGAACTATCGCATGAAAATAAACAAGAACAAAACAAAAGTAATGAAATGTAGTAGAAATAACAAAGATGGACCCCTGAATGTGAAAATAGGAGGAGAAAAGATTATGGAGGTAGAAGAATTTTGTTATTTGGGAAGTAAAATTACTAAAGATGGACGAAGCAGGAGCGATATAAAATGCCGAATAGCACAAGCTAAACGAGCCTTCAGTAAGAAATATAATTTGTTTACATCAAAAATGAATTTAAATGTCAGGAAAAGATTTTTGAAAGTGTATGTTTGGAGTGTCGCTTTATATGGAAGTGAAACTTGGACAATCGGAGTATCTGAGAAGAAAAGATTAGAAGCTTTTGAAATGTGGTGCTATAGGAGAATGTTAAAAATCAGATGGGTGGATAAAGTGACAAATGAAGAGGTATTGCGGCAAATAGATGAAGAAAGAAGCATTTGGAAGAATATAGTTAAAAGAAGAGACAGACTTATAGGCCACATACTAAGGCATCCTGGAATAGTCGCTTTAATATTGGAAGGACAGGTAGAAGGGAAAAATTGTGTAGGCAGGCCACGTTTGGAGTATGTAAAACAAATTGTTGGGGATGTAGGATGTAGAGGGTATACTGAAATGAAACGACTAGCACTAGATAGGGAATCTTGGAGAGCTGCATCAAACCAGTCAAATGACTGAAGACAAAAAAAAAAAAAAGAAATCTGCTGCCTTAGATTTTTGGCACTTATCTTGCCCAAAAGTTATGATAAGCAAGCTTTCCTGATACAATTAATTGCAGTAGACTTTTGTGAAAATTGAGTTAAATAAAGGGACAGTTCTGTAATCGTAATGCAGCGATTTTCACAAATTTTATCGTAGATTACCATTGTCAGTTCATCAGTCACAAGGCTCGGCCAACCACTGAGGTCCTCATCATGAATATTGGTGCGGCCATTTTTAAACTGAATGCACCACTGCCTCATTCCACCATCACTCATTATTCCATCTCTGTACACCTCATAAAGTTGCAGATGAATTTCAACTGGTTTGAGGTTTTTTGCCAGTAAAAACCTAATCACTGAACACACCTCACAACTTGCAGGATTTTCTGCTGAAGCGCACTTTTCAATAATTCACAACAAATACAGTAGGAAAGTCATAGTCCACAAGGCTATGACAACTTGGTGCGTACTAAGTGTAGGAAGGTTTTGACACCAATGGCAGCTCTATCCCCATCATCTCCATGCTAGACACAAACGTAAGTTACTTTTTGGACCGCTCTCATTGTTACCTCCAAGCTCTTGACTTCGTCAGATGTTACATTTCAGTAATATTTCATTAACCGCACTTATTTTACGTTCCACTATTATAATAAAATATTATTACCATATATTTTTTTTTCAGAGTATGGATGCACAAACTGGTAATTCAGTTTTGGAAGAAGTTCCGTTTTCCTTGCCTATTAAAATAGAAAACACGCATGAAACAGAGCAAAAAGAATATTTGTTTGTAACTCTTTCCAAGATAAATGATGGACAGACAATATTTAAACAAGTAAGCTATTTTGTATTTTTTGTTGGTTTAAGTTATAAATATAAGACCTAGTTATTATATGAATTCTCAACTTTTTATTCATCATGATTCATTTATTTACTATTTACGGCACCCATATCTTTAGTAATTGTGTCAGACACAAGATATTTCGATTTATAGTATATAAAACAGTTATTAATGGAGAATAGGAAGAGAAATAGTTATGATAAACAGATTGCTCCTTACACTTTATGGTAGATAAACATTTTGATTACAGTATGTAACAATGGAAATACAGTGTGCTGATGTCTCATGGTATAAACAAAGCTGCCTAAATGTTATTTATTCTATACCCAGATCCAACATTGTTTACGAAAAGAGTACAAAACTATCCTTGCTTTTGTGGAGTATGTTCAGTTACTAAATGGTTTATTATAGTTTTTGATAATCCTCATTCTAGGTCTCTGTATTTTTTTTTTCAAACAACGTTGATATGTTTCCAGCAGTGGCATTGTCTTATACAAAACCATTTAGATTGTGTTTAGGTGGAAACATTTTTTTTGTTGATCGATTTATAAATGCCAATGCCTATAATATCTTTGTATTCCATTGCTATCAAGTCTGATCATATACTGAATGATGCCACTTGCAAACCACGAGGGCAGTTCAGGAAGTAGCTTATGTTCTTTAATAAAATACCAACCAAATGAAAAAAAAGAAATGTTATGTATTTGAAAGGGACAACCTAACTATTTTTCTACATAGTCGCCATTTAAATTGAGGCTTTTATCATAACAATGCATGAGCTTCCCAAATCCTTCTTTGTAGAAATCTGCTGCCTTAGATTTTTGGCACTTATCTTGCCCAAAAGTTATGATAAGCAAGCTTTCCTGATACAATTAATTGCAGTAGACTTTTGTGAAAATTGAGGTAAATAAAGGGACAGTTCTGTAATCGTAATGCAGCGATTTTCACAAATTTTATCGTAGATTACCATTGTCAGTTCATCAGTCACAAGGCTCGGCCGACCACTGAGGTCCTCATCATGAATATTGGTGCGGCCATTTTTAAGGTGAATGCACCACTGCCTCTCATTCCACCATCATTCATTATTCCATCTCTGTACACCTCAAAGTTGCCGATGAATTTCAACTGGTTTGAGGTTTTTTGCCAGTAAAAACCTAATCACTGAACACACCTCACAACTTGCAGGATTTTCTGCTGAAGCGCACTTTTCAATAATTCACAACAAATACAGTAGGAAAGTCATAGTCCACAAGGCTATGACAACTTGGTGCGTACTAAGTGTAGAAAGGTTTTGACACCAATGGCAGCTCTATCCCCATCATCTCCATGCTAGACACAAACGTAAGTTACTTTTTGGACCGCTCTCATTGTTACCTCCAAGCTCTTGACTTCGTCAGATGTTACATTTCAGTAATATTTCATTAACCACACTTATTTTAAGTTCCACTATTATAATAAAATATTATTACTTTATATTTTTTTGCAGAGTATGGATGCACAAACTGGTAATTCAGTTTTGGAAGAAGTTCCGTTTTCCTTGCCTATTAAAATAGAAAACACGCATGAAACAGAGCAAAAAGAATATTTGTTTGTAACTCTTTCCAAGACAAATGATGATGGACAGACAGTATTTAAACAAGTAAGCTATTTTCTCTTTTATGTTGGCTTAAGTTATAAATATAAGACCTAGTTATTGTATGAATTCTCATTTTTTTATTCTTCAGGATCTTATCATGAATATTGGTGCGATCATTTTTTAATGCACCTCTGCATCATCCCTCATTCCATTTCTGTACATCTCACAAAGTCGATGAATTTTAATTGGTTTGAGGTTTTCTGCTAGTTAAAACCTAATCACTTAATGCACCTCACAACTTGCAGGATTTTCTACTGAAGCGCTTATTTCAATAATACACAACGAACAAAGTAAGAAAAATCATAGTCCACAAGGTTCCAACACCTTGATGCGTACTAAGTGTAGAAATGTTCTGACGCCAAGAAGATGGCTCTTTCCCTAACATCTCCTTGATAGGCTCAAATGTAAGTTACTTTCTGGATCACCATTGTAATAATGAATGGAGGCCCTTTTAAACTTATGAGACTTTTCCCTTCCTTTACTCTGGAAATAGTACAGACTTTTTCCCCTTGAATAATTGTATAGAAGTTAATAGGTTGAGAGTTAAGTTAAGAGTAGCAGATAATTCAGTAGAAGGAAATTCTTATATACTGTTAAGTGCCGGTAGACCAAAAAGTGAATACAATTTAGTGGTAATCATTTTTCATTATACGTCCACATTGTTGAACTACTTTTAACATGCAATAAAGGATGAGTTATATCTATTTTCTTGATAATTTATTTGAATTTTCAAATTAATTTTTAGTAACTAATTTACTTAAGATCTTTATAAAAGCATTCACTTGCTACATTGTTCAAATAGAATGTATAGAAAATTTCAAGCATTATATTTGATAAGTCTTTTTTGATTTATTCTCTAACCAGTACAATAAAGTAATTAACACATTAGGTGTCGCAAGAAACTCATTGATTCTTCACACGACTGTTCAGTACAGGCCTTCAGGATCCATGGTGGTTGCTAACTCAGGCTTATTCATTGCTTTTACATATATTGTGGACTGTGATGTATGATTATGAACACCCCTGTCGCACAGTAAGAATACTTATATATACTCCTTTCACGTGCTGTCATCTTTTGACACCCTCAGTAACCAATATATGAAATCTATTCTGTTAGATGGTGTTTGTTAGTGATTAAGATTATGTTTACAGTTTTTACAGAGTGAGATAAGTGTGCATTATTTCCATGTTTTAAGTATATTAATATATTTAAAAATAATAATATAGTAATTTCTAAAATAACCCATTTAATCATTAATCATATTTGAGGAGCTAGGAGCTAAGTAAACGTTATATATTTTTTATGAAATAATGGAATCTCATCTGCTACAGAGTCAGACTCGCCCTGTTAGCAAACAGGAAATTGTTCATGAACAACAGACAGATATTCAGAATGATTCTATAAGCGAAATACGGGGGATATTCAATAATTAAAGAGATAAATTGATGTCGAAGTGAAACAGTTTGTAGGAGGAGTTTTGTATTTTCATGACTTTAGGTTCGCATCACTGAGATGATCTGAGAACAGGTGATGGATAAAAATCTTTTTGTTTATAACCTCAAAGTTGCATTTAACAATGTAGTGCCCACTTAAAGTTTCCACATTAGTTAAAGAATGTTCAGTGATCTGTTTCTTGAATAATTTTACAGTATGGTGAAAGTTGTTTGAACCGCAGATATTTTTGTAAGTGGGTAGAACAGTTAAAAAATGGTCGAACCTCAATGACTGAAGAGCAATGTCCTGGCCGGCCAGTTGAATTGTCAATTCCTTCACTTGAAACCTGCATTGATGACATTTTTCGTGAAGACTGACATATTACAGTTGAACAAATAGAAAAAAAGTTACAGTAAGTGTTGGCACAGTTCATAATGTTTTCAGTAACAAGCTCATGTACAGAAAAACAAGTGCAAGGTGGGTCCTGAAGGAGTTAACGCAACAAGGAAACAAGACTCAAAGTGTGTGCTGATTTGAAAAAAACATTAAGAAAGGGAAGGTGATCCTTTTCTAAACAAGATTTTAACGTGTAATGAAACTTGGGTTCACTATTTTGTACCAGAGTCTAAAAAACAAAGCATGGAATGAAGGCATACCAGCTCACCTGTCCGAAAGAAATTCAGAATGCAAGCATCAGTGGGAAAAGTCATTCTGACCGTCCTTTGGGATGCGCAAGCCGTCTTTTGTGATTATTTGGAAAATAAGCGTACAATAAACAGTACAATACTCAGACATGCTGATGAAAAATGTAAAGCCAACAATGAGAGAAAACATCACGGATCTCAAAGAAAAGGCGGATATTGGTACACGACAATGCTCGCCGTCACACCACATAGCTGACCCAAGAAACCATTGGAAAGATGGGTTGTGAAATACTACCACATCCTCCCTATTGTTTTGTATCGCTCTCCATAGATTTATCAATGCCTCACAATATCTTTCTGAGTTAATTGTGTTGCTATGTTCAAGGAAATCAATGAAAGCACTACCTCAGCAGCCCAAAACATAGTTGCCGTAATCTTTATGGCTGACAATGGTTGAAAACATTTTACTGGATTTCTGGGAGAACCAGTGTGCCTCCATTCTATGGGCTGTCATTTTGTTTCACAGTTGACATGCTTTACCCAGGTCTCATTTTCTGTTATGTCATGATCAAGCAGTGCATTACCATCCTCGTTGTAGGCTTCGAGGTAATTCAGCGATGCAGCAAGAAGCTATTTTTTTTTGGTCTTTCAAGATTTTTGGCACCCATCTTGCACATAACTTGTGATAGATAAGCTTCCCTGTTACAATTTCTTGCAGTAAACTTCGTGAAATTTGGGGGAAAATGAGCAATAGTTTCGTAATCATAAAATAATGATTTTCATGAGTTTTATCGTTGATTTTAATTGTCATTTCATCAGTCAAAAGGCTAAGCTGACCACTGCGGTCCTTATCATGAACATTGGTGTGACCATTTTTAAACTGAATGCACCACTGCCTCACTCCAATGTTACTGATTATTCCATCTCCATACACCTTACAAAGTTGCTGATGAATTTCAATTGCTTTGAGGTTTTTTGCCAGTAAAATCCTGATAACTGAACGCAACTCGCAGGATTTTCTATTGAAAAGTACATTTCAATAGTTCACAATAAAAAAAGTACAAAAATCACAGTTCACACGCTATGACATCTTGATGCGTTCTGAGTATAAAAACATTTTGACCCAGGATGGTAGTTCTATCCCCATCAATCTCCATGCTAGGGACAAATGTAAGTTACTTTTTGAACTGCTCTCATAGTTAGCTCCAAGCTCTTGACTTTATCAGATGTTACGTTTCAGTAATATTTAATTAACCACACTTATTTTAAGTCCCACTATTATAAAAAAATATTATTATTATTTTATATTTTTTGCAGAATATTGATGCACAGACCGGTAATTCATTTTTAGAAGAAGATCCATTATCCTTGCCCGTTAAGAAAGAAAACAAGCAAAAAGACAATTTGTTTGTACCTCTTGCAAAGACAGATGATGAGCAGACAATATTTAAACATGTAAGCGATTTTCTATTTTCTCTTTGTTTATGTTATAATTATAAGATCTAGTTATTGTAAGAATTCTCAATTTTTCTATTCATCAGGATACTTTTATGTAGTGTTTATGGCCCACATATGGTTTAGCATTCATGTCTGATATGAGATATTTTGATTTATAAGATTAAAAAAAGTTATTAACGAAGTGTAGGGAGATAAATAGCTATGATAAACAGATTGTTCTTAACATTTTAAGGTAGATAAACATTTTGATGACAGTACATAACAAAGAAAGTACAGTGAGCCTCATGTTGTAAACAAATCTGCCTAAACATTATTCTTTCTAGACCCAGATTCAATGTTTTTTACAAAAACTGTACAAAACTATTCTTGGTTTGGTGAAACATGTTCAGTTACAAGAAGGTTTAATATACTTTTTGATAATCTTCATTCTAGGTCACTGCATAATTATTTTCAAACAAGACTGATTATTTATATATGTTTCCAGCAGTGACATTATTTTATACAAAACCATTTAGATTGCGCTTAGGTGCAAACATTTTTCTATTGGTTGATAGCTAAATGCCAATACCTACAATATACGTGTGTTCCAGTGCTATCAAGTCTGATTATATAATGAAAGATGCCAGTTGCAAACTTCGAGGGCAGTTCAGTAAGTAGCTTACATTATTTAATAAAAAAAAAATAGTAATCTATTTGAAAGGGACAATCTTAAAATTGTTCTATATAGTCACCATTTAAATTGCACTTATCATAACAATGCATGAGGTTTCCAAATCCTTCTTTGTAGAAATCTGCTGCCTTAGATTTTTGGCACTTATCTTGCCCAAAAGTTATGATAAGCAAGCTTTCCTGATACAATTAATTGCAGTAGACTTTTGTGAAAATTGAGGTAAATAAAGGGACAGTTCTGTAATCGTAATGCAGCGATTTTCACAAATTTTATCGTAGATTACCATTGTCAGTTCATCAGTCACAAGGCTCGGCCAACCATTGAGGTCCTCATCAGGAATATTGGTGCGGCCATTTTTAAACTGAATGCACCACTGCCTCATTCCACCATCACTCATTATTCCATCTCTGTACACCTCATAATGTTGCAGATGAATTTCAACTGGTTTGAGGTTTTTTGCCAGTAAAAACCTAATCACTGAACACACCTCACAACTTGCAGGATTTTCTGCTGAAGCGCACTTTTCAATAATTCACAACAAATACAGTAGGAAAGTCATAGTCCACAAGGCTATGACAACTTGGTGTGTACTAAGTGTAGAAAGGTTTTGACACCAATGGCAGCTCTATCCCCTACATCTCCATGCTAGACACAAATGTAAGTTACTTTTTGGACCGCTCTCATTGTGACCTCCAAGCTCTTGACTTCGTCAGATGTTACATTTCAGTAATATTTCATTAACCGCACTTATTTTACGTTCCACTATTATAATAAAATATTATTACCCTATATTTTTTTGCAGAGTATCGATGCACAAACTGGTAATTCAGTTTTGGAAGAAGTTCCGTTTTCCTTGCCTATTAAAATAGAAAACACACATGAAACAGAGCAAAAAGAATATTTGTTTGTAACTTTTTCCAAGACAAATGATGATGGACAGACAGTATTTAAACAAGTAGCTATTTTGTATTTTTTGTTGGTTTAAGTTATAAATATAAGACCTAGTTATTATATGAATTCTCAACTTTTTATTCATCATGATTCATTTATTTACTATTTACGGCACCCATCTTGCACATAACTTGTGATAGCTAAGCTTCCCTGTTACAATTTCTTGCAGTAAACTTCGTGAAATTTGGGGGAAAATGAGCAATAGTTTCGTAATCATAAAATAATGATTTTCATGAGTTTTATCGTTGATTTTAATTGTCATTTCATCAGTCAAAAGGCTAAGCTGACCACTGCGGTCCTTATCATGAACATTGGTGTGACCATTTTTAAACTGAATGCACCACTGCCTCACTCCAATGTTACTGATTATTCCATCTCCATACACCTTACAAAGTTGCTGATGAATTTCAATTGCTTTGAGGTTTTTTGCCAGTAAAATCCTGATAACTGAACGCAACTCGCAGGATTTTCTATTGAAAAGTACATTTCAATAGTTCACAATAAAAAAAGTACAAAAATCACAGTTCACACGCTATGACATCTTGATGCGTTCTGAGTATAAAAACATTTTGACCCAGGATGGTAGTTCTATCCCCATCAATCTCCATGCTAGGGACAAATGTAAGTTACTTTTTGAACTGCTCTCATAGTTAGCTCCAAGCTCTTGACTTTATCAGATGTTACGTTTCAGTAATATTTAATTAACCACACTTATTTTAAGTCCCACTATTATAAAAAAATATTATTATTATTTTATATTTTTTGCAGAATATTGATGCACAGACCGGTAATTCATTTTTAGAAGAAGATCCATTATCCTTGCCCGTTAAGAAAGAAAACAAGCAAAAAGACAATTTGTTTGTACCTCTTGCAAAGACAGATGATGAGCAGACAATATTTAAACATGTAAGCGATTTTCTATTTTCTCTTTGTTTATGTTATAATTATAAGATCTAGTTATTGTAAGAATTCTCAATTTTTCTATTCATCAGGATACTTTTATGTAGTGTTTATGGCCCACATATCATGTGGCATTCTTGTCTGACATGAGATATTTTATTTATAATATAAAAAATATATTATATGGAGTATAGGGAGGTAAATAGCTATGATGAACAGATTGCCTCTAACACTTTATGGTAGATAAACATTTTTTACAACAGTACAAAACAAAGAAAATACAGTGAGATGATGCCTCATGGTATAAACAAAGCTGCCTAAACATTATTCATTTTATACCCAGATTCAAAATTGTTTAAATTGTACAAAGATAGTAAAACAGCACAAAGCTATCCTTGCTTTTGTGAAACATGTTCAGTTACAAGAAGGTTTGTTATAGTTTTCGATAATCTTCTTTTTTTTATATATAAGATTGGTCTGTTTCTTTATGTTTCTATCAGTGACATTGCGTTATACAAAACTATGTAGATTGTGCTTAGGTGAAAATATTTTTCTGTTGATCGATTATTAAATACCAATGCCTGCAATATATTTGTGTTTTGGTGCTATCAAATGTCATTATATACATAAAGATGCCAGTTGCATACTATTATGGAAGCACTCATACAGATGAGTTATTTGTGTGGAAATCAATTTATTTTATAACTAAGATATATAGATGTTTTTGGGCTCTTGGATTCTGTATAGCATTGCAATAAATGAATGAATGCAGGCCATGTTTATGAGGCTTTTTCATTGCTTTCAGTCTGATAACAGTACAGACTTTCTCCCCTTGAATAATAGTTTTAATAGGTTGATAGATACAAAAACATAAAAGAAGAGTAGAAGGAAATTCTTAAGTTCAGATAGACCAGATAATGAATACAATTCTGTGGTATTCATTTTTTAATTGATGTCCACAATGTTGAACTATTTTTTACATGCCATAAAGGATGTGTTATATAAAATCTTTTTTCTCTATATTTTATTTGAAGTTTCAAGTTAATTTTGTTTACTACAGTCATTTGACTTGTTTGTTGCAGCTCTCCAATATTCCCTGTGTAGTACCAGTTGTTTCATTTTGGTATACTCCCTACATCGCACTTCCCTAACAACTTGGTTTTGATATTCCAACTGTTGCTTCCTGCACAATTTTTCGCATGTACCTGACCCTCCAATATCAAAGCTAATATTCCAGGATGCTGTAATATGTGGTCTGTAAGTCTGTCACTATCCAACCATTTGATTTTTATCATGCTATAGCACCACATTTCAAAAGCTTCTAATCTTTTCTCCTCAAGTACTTTGATTGTCCAAGTTTCACTTGCATTTAAAGTTATGCTCCAAGCATATACTTTCAGAAATGATTTCCTGATGTTTAAATTAAATTTTGATGTAAGCAAATTATATTTTTGACTGAAAGCTCGTTTGGCTTGTGCTATTTGTCAGTTATCACTGCTGCTTCATCCATCTTTTAGTAATTCTACTTCCCAAATAACAGAAGTCTTTTACCTCCATAATCTTTTCATATTTTTATACTCAGTGGTCCATTTACATTATTTCGACTATATTCCATTACTTTTGTTTTGTTCTTGCTTATTTTCATGCGGTAGTTCTTGCGAAGGACTTCATTCATGCCATTCATTGCCTGTAATAAATCATTTTTACCCTCTACTAGAATTACTATATCATCAGCAGATCGTAACATCTTTATCTTTTCACCTTGTACTGTTACTCCGGATCTAAATTGTTCTTTAACATCATTAACTGCTAGTTCTATGTACTGACTAAAAAGTAACGGGGATAGGGAACATCCTTGTCAGACTCCCTTTTTTATTACGGTTTTTTCCTGTGTTCTTCAATTATTACTGTTGCTGTTTGGTTCCTGTAAATATTAGCAATTAATCTTGTATCTCTGTATTTGAACCCTAATTTATTTAAATGCTGAACATTTTATTCCAGTGTACGTTATCGAATGCCTTTTCCAGGTATATAAATTCCAAGTATGTTGGTTTGTTTTTCTTTAATCTTCCTTCTACTATTAATCTTAGCTCTAAAATTGTTTCCCTTGTCCCTATACTTTACCTGAAACCAAATTGATCCTTTCCTATTACTTTTTCTATTCTTCTCTCAATTCTTCTATACAGAATTCTAGTTAAGATTTTTGATGCATGAGTAGTTAAGCTAATTGCTCTGTATAATTCACATTTATCTGCTCCTGGTTTCTTAGGTATCATGACTATAACACTCTTTTGAAGTCTGACGGAACTTCCCGTTTTTTGTAAATATTACACACCAGGTTGTATAATCTATCCATTTCTTCCTCACCTGCACGTGCAGTAATTCTGCAGGTATTCAGTTTATTCCAGGAGCCTTTCTGTCATTCAGATCTTTTAATGCTCTCTTAAATTCAGATCTCAGTATTGCTTATCCCCTTTCATCCTCTTCGACTTTATCTTCTTCTATAACACCATATTCGAATTTATTTCTTCTGTATTACTCTTCAATATATTCCACTCGCCTATCAACTTTTCCTTTCATACTATAAATCGGTGTACCATCTTTGTTTAACACATTATTAGATTTTAATTTATGTACCCAAAAATTTCTTGTTCATTACGAAAACCATTCCTGCCTGCACATTATTTGAAGCTCAGTTGATTATTGTGAAATCTCTAACCAAATGTCGTTTTCCTGTTCTATAGAATTACTATATCAGAAAATTGTAGCATCATTAGCTTTTCACCTTGCACTGTTACTCCAGATCTAAATTGTTCTTTAACATCATTAACTGCTAGTTCTATGTAAAAATTAAAAAGTAACGGATAGGGAACATCCTTGTCCGACTCTTGTTTTTATTACTGCTTCTTTCTTATGCTCTTTGACTAATAATATTGCAGTTTGGTTTTCCTGTATAATTGTTATCAAATATTCCATTCTTCTATTACTAAACTTGAATCCTAAATGTTTTAAAATGCTGATCATTTTATTTCAGTCTAAGTTATCAAATTGCTATTGCTTTCTCACCTGCACTGGGCAGTAATTCTGCAGGTATTCCGGCTATCCCAGGAGCCTTTCTTCCATTCATATCTTTTAATGCTCTCTTAAATTCAGATCTCCCCTTTCATCCTCTTTGACTTCCTCTTCTTCCTCATTATCACCATTTTCTAATTCATTTCGTCCGTATAACTCTTCAATATATTCCACCCACCTATTGACTTTTCCTTTCGCATTATAAATCAGTGTATCATCTTTGTTTAACAAATTATTAGATTTTAATTTATGTACCATAAAATTTTCCTTAACTTTTCTGTATGCTCCATCTATTTTACCACAATTATCATTTCTCTTTCCATTTCTGAACATTTTTCTTTAATCCAGTCTTCTTTCGCTAGTTTGCACTTCCTGTTAATAGTATTCCTTAATTGTCGATAGTTCCATTTACTTTCTTCATCACTAGCATTCTTATATTTTCTACGTTCATCCATTGGCCGCAATACATTGTCTTGTCAATCTGTTTTTTACTAGTTCTCTTTGTTCCACCTACGTTCACTTCTGCTGATTTAAGAATTTCCTTTTTAACATTCTCCCATTCTTCATCTACATTTTCTATTTTATGTTTTTTACTCAGATCTCTTGCCACAAATTTTCACCTCAAATTCCACCAATTCATCTGACACTTTTTCTTCACGTTTTTAAACCCCAACCACATTTCATGTTACTAAATTATGGTCGTTATCAATGTCTGCTCTAGGGTAAGCTTTGCAGTCGATGAGTTGATTTCTAAATCTTTGCTTAACCATGATATAATCTATCTGATACCTTGCAGTATCTGTTCGCTCGTGGAAACAGCCTGGTGGCTTTTTCCAAGAGTATATTCTTCTATTATAATTGTTAAACTGGGTGTTGGCAATTACTAAATTTTACTTCATGCAAAACTCAATAACTCAGACCCTTCTTTCATTCATTTTGCCCAGCTCATATCCACCGACAATATTAGGTCAATCAAATTAAATTTTAAGACTTGTATAAACATGTAAAGATATGGTAAGACATGTAAAAAATAGGAAAACCTGTAGAAATGAATGAATGATGAACTACTTTTCCATCTTCTTGTTCTTCAAAATGGCACTCAAAGTTAGAGAAAAACAATTTTTTTTGTTTTAAAGAAAAACTAGATATTTTGCAAAAAAGAGTTTTTGGTTCACAGACTAGCTGAGGACACCAAGCCAAAGTCTATCGTCCCCCACAACACACATCAACGTGCCGAATCTAATAAATATTTTACGGTGTTCAACATGATTTAGCTTACAGAGAAGAAAATGATCGCTGTGGAATAATTTTTATATTAAACTACAAGTATTTGAGTACAGCGTGTGTATGTGTATCTGTACGTACTACTGACCAAACCTCCACCCCTTGCTGCCCACCCCCTACTGGTACCACTAACAAAGGATTTTATCAGGAGGGGGGATCACCCTCACACACAGTCATACGCTACATCACACTGTGCCAACAGTCACTAACTTCACACAAACTGCACAGCACAACCATGCACACACTAACACACAGCTTACAAACATATACCATTAACTTACCAAAGCCTTCATCAGACCCAGAGGTGGAGTCCCCCCAATCTCATCACACCCAGGTGAACCCTACAAGCTCAGGAAGCTCCCTAGCCACTCAGCCGGGGGCCTGTCTGTCCCCGCGCCCTCCATCACCTCACTCTGCGTGTCTCATCCTAGCTATTCAAGTCCTTCATCACTGCTCTAGAGAAATTAGTAATTGCGTTCTAAACTTCCTCCGCGTTCAGTAGGAGGTCTTGCACCTCTCAGGTTCAAATATGTCTTCCCTTTCCATAGTAGTTAACTGATCTTTCTTCACCTCCGTGAATTTAAGGCACTCGAAGAAAACATGAAAGGGCGTTTCCTCCTCCTGACACACAAGGCAGGTCTTTGTGTGGTCCAGGTCAAACCTATACAAGTAGGACCTGAACCCCCCCATGGCCTGCCAGAAACTGAGTTAAGCAGAAATCCAGTGAACCATGGGGTCCCACGGTACTTCACGTAACCGACAGCATCTGCCCATACCTTAGCACTGTACAGAAGCACAGAACAAATCCCGCTTGCTAAAATCTTTTTGTTATGGTTTCTAGGCCTTTCTTTTTCCTGTTTAGCCTCCGGTAACTACCATTTAGATAATATTTCAGAGGATGAATTAGGATGATATGTATGAGTGTAAATGTAGTGTAGTCTTGTACATTCTCAGTTCGACCAATCCACAGATGTGTGGTTAATTGAAACCCAACCACCAAAGAACACCGGTATCCACAATCTAGCATTCAAATCCATGTAAAAATAACTGGCTTTACTAGGACTTGAACGCTGGAACTCTCGGCTTCCAAATCAGCTTATTTGGGAAGACGCGTTCACCACTAGACCAACCTGGTGGGTATGTTTTCTAGGCCTGTAATTATTAGGCAGGAGCCTAACAACAAGCTCCATCTCCCTGTCAGCCCTTTTAGCAGCCTCCAGTGCATCTGTTCCAAAATGTACCCAGGCAAAATCTATCCAGACGCCCAAGTACTCCAACGCCGGGCTAGATTCAACTTGCTGTCCTTCCAGTGTAAGGATCAATCTGAGCCTCTTGGCCACAGTTATAGCCACGACCTCTGTTTTCTCCAGGGCCATCCGCAATTCAACCTCGCTGATCCAGTCTTTAATGATACCATATACGATGCTAACTTTTCCAGTCGCCTCTCTCTTCATAGCCGCATCAACCACAATCATGAGGTCATCAGCTAATGCCATAAGGGTGACCTGGCAGCATTGGGAGGTGGAATACCTTATCATATGCAACATTTCATTGGGTCGGTCCAAGTACCGAGCCTTGAGGGACCCGCCCCTTTTTAGAGCATCCTCTATTAGTTTCCCCTCCACCTCGTAGATCAGTCTGCAACCAGACAAATAAGACAGCATCGGCCTAATCAGATAATCTGGTACTGAGTTCTACCAAGGCACAGAGAATAGCAGCGTGTGTAATGCTATTAAAAGCATTCTGCACTTCGACAGTTACTAGAACACACACATCCTTCTTGCAGTCTGTTCCCCACAACCTTGAATAATGCTGTTCGCCATCTGGCTAACAGCAGAGACAGCATCAAGGGGCAGACCTACGCCAGCAGAACACAAACTGGCTTGCAGAGAGGCCGTCCACATCCTCCACAGCCCCGGCCAGTCTTCGCACCAGCATTCGCTCGAAAAATTTTGCCAGTGCGTCGATCATAGCCAGAGGCCTATATGATGAAGTGTTTCCTTGTAATACACATTATACACCTATTAGGGAGTCTAGGCGCGCACGCATCGTCCTTCTCTTGTGCCGATGGCACTTCTTCCTTTTGCGTCCAATTGCCTACCCATAGATCATCTGACAATACCTGCCCAGCGACCGCCACCAGCGCCTTGAAATTCTCTCCCTGTTGGATGCCTTTCTCCAAATCACGAATCCGGAGAACGGCCAGAATCCTCGTTTTCTTAGCGATAGACCCAACCTTTAAGATGGAAATCAGATTTTGGCTTAGAGTACCAGACTTCTATCTCCACCTTAACTTTAATTTTCATTCTGTTGTCTGCATTCCTCACAGAAGTCGGCACCATCATATTGTCTTTCCTGACCGACTTAATCCGTTCTGCATAGGTAGCCGCAGACTTTACTTTGATCATTTCTCCTCTATTTTCCTCTACTGGTTCTCCGTGCCTCCATGCAGAAGGGCGACTTCCAGTCGGAGCGATTATGTGACATGTGTAAGCCAGTCGACCTCCACTCACACCCTAAAATCTTGCACGCATATACGGCAGTGTCCTTCAAATTGATCTCTGCCTGGAGAGGCCCAAGGTCATCTCCACAGTTCTTCTTGATTCTGGCGGATACATGTACTAGGGCCTGTTCAAGGTCCCCTCCATCATCAGAATCAACACATGTTGGAGACCGATGTTTCATCTGTTTCTGTGTCTCCCAACAAGTCTTACCTCTAACATAGCCAGCACTACATTTCCAGCCCTAATGGGAGACTTACTAAGGAGCCAGGCCACCTGCAGGTGCCTGGTGGCCAGGGAATCCAATACCTTACTTTCTGCCAGAGCATTTATTTTGATAACTGCAACCATATTTAGGGCCCTGTGTCTCCGATCCAGAGTTCCTACCTGTGTGTTCCTGAAGGACTTTTTTGGCCAGTCCTTAATAAACTCAGTAACCTAGGGTGCAGGCACCTTGTTATCCAGTGCATCCATAGTCGGACACCAAGTAACAACTTGAGATACCGAACCCAAGAGATATCATTTGCCGTTTTTCTAAGATCTGACAACATTTAGACAAGTAAGATATTTTCATTTACTGTTAAATGCCGTAACTAATATGTGGCAATTCTTGTTTAACATTAGATACTTTGATTAAAAAGAAAGATGAAAACAGTATGTGGAGGATTGTAGCTGACATGATACTAGTCATAAGTCACTTCTGAAAAAGAATAAACATTCCGTGCCAGGTTTTATAAAAGGTTTCTTGTTTCTTTCTTCGTAGTCCCAAAATATACTGTTGTTCATCACATAACAAACCTACTGAAATGCAGCTGATAGATTCTTGCAGTGAATTTATAATCTATTCACAGAAACCAGGTATATGATGAACATTGTTGTCCTTACAAAAAAGTACTTTGATGTATCTCTTATGGTGCTGTACATGTGTCAGTTATAACAAATTGTTTATCTTCTAACAGACAGTGTGTTGCATTATTGCTGTTGAAACATTGATGAAACGCAGAAATAAATAAATGTAAGAAATATTATACTTCTTTATGCCAATCCTATTGGTTTTTGATAAGAGCCATGAGGCTTCTTTTCCCGGATCTATACTTCATGTGTAGTTTGTAGTGTGAAATTTATGAGGTTTCTGAGGGTTCCTAAGAATTTTTAATGTGGTTTTATGCCATTTCTCTAAGGTTTTCATTACTGATTGATTAGAATCTTTTTTTCATGTACACTAAATTATAATCTGTAATTATAATAAAATGACTATTTAGTATCGTAATATAAGAATTGCATAATATAAATCTGAAAATTATTGGATTGTATTGAAATGTCGCTACTTTTAAGGAAAACAAAATTTGACTTTTTGAAGCTGTAGAGCGCATCAGCTTTCACAAAATAAGGGTAACTTCTTAGCTTCCTTTCACTGAAATTTTAATTCATATTTAAATGGCAGTTTCAATTAAATTTGTGCTTATAAATCGTTGGCAGTCCATAAATATTCTATAGAAACTGTTGAAACCATTCCTAGTATTGAATTCACTATCCACAGTCTCTGGACAATAACTTTTATCGCTTTATATGGGATAAAACGGAGCTTCTTATAAATTGCCTTGTTGAAGTTGTTTTTTGTGTTGAGCTAACTTTTGCACAGGTTTGTTGAAACTACTTCATATAGTAGTTGATATGTTTTAGTTTTTTCAAATACTGATAGTCTATCACTTCACTCATATATCTTTATTGATCCAATCTTCCAAAAGTCTTCAATTAGTGTTCTTACACTCCATCGATTAGGAATCGGTGTACCTGGAAGTCTAATAAAATACTATTCTTTTACTTTCTGATACTCTCCATGCTTATGAACACTGATTAAATGAGAAGTTTTCACTGTTCTGTGTGCACATGGAAAGACAGCCTCAGTCATTCAAAGACAATGAACAAACAGTGACAACAAAGAATCACATCTTCTTATGTTAAGACACATCTTGTCTCAACATCGTGATTGGCTCATGGAAGCTAACTGCACGCAATACAGGATTACCAACCTTTGTGAAAGCATTACTCTTAGTGCATAGAATAAAATTCTTCAGCCTATAATCATGTTTATATAGGTGTGCAGTTACTTTTTGAATGCACTGGATTATGAACATCCTGTCAGAACTCATGCTTAGAATGATACATTTTCAGGTTAGATGGTAGCAATGAATTTACACCGACAAAATGTGATATTGCTAAATATTTTGTCTACAAAGATGCTAATAATGTCACCAAAATAGCTGTGAAAGAAATGTCTGTGACTTTGTGCGAGCTATAGAGTAAGAAAAATTCTTCGTCCTTTAAAAATTTACTATATAACATAATCATCAATTCAGTGATTGGTTTGCCCTATTAACCAATTTTAGGGAACTTAGCAGTGAAATTTATAGAATTTATTTATGCTTTCATCATTACTACAAATTTGGTTGATATTGACTGATGAAGAAAAATAAGTAACTTCATAATCTAGTAATTTTCTCCAAATCATTTCTTATAAAATTTCCATATCAGGTGTAAAATACATGCTAAGTTGCTGCTGTTGTACATTTTATCACATTGTTTGGCCAAAACTGTGCCGGAGTTTTTTTGCCAAACCCTGACACAATGAACTGCAGCGTTGATGGAAACAAAAATCCACAGATGAGTCGAAATGATGTTCAGTAGGTAACACCAAATGTTTATTGTTAATGCTGCATGTTAATTAATTTTTTTATGCTTGAAACGATCTAAATCTTATTATCATAGTAGTGTTCTCTTGAAATCAGAAAAACAGTTAAAAAGTTTTTAAATACGACATCTAAAAGTAAATTTTTTTTTATTTTTACCAAACGCTCAGCAATTATCATAAGTATACTTTTCTATTCTGTCACGAAATTAAGTTAAAACCTGGAACCAAAATTTGTCAAAAAATAAATAATTTATAAATTATGCCTCAGCAGGTTATAAATTGCATTACATACTTCTGGTATGAATTTGAATATATGTGATTTAGAAACAAAACATTTCTCAAGAAACATGTAGCTCACTCCTGTAGATAAATACAAAACAATTATTTTAAGTTTCAGCTGACATTGCTTTTCCTATGGCACCCATTTTTTGTGTATCAGAATTGATTAAAAATTTATATATTTTTGGCTAAATTCTTAATTATTTTTTTTATAATTTTCTTTTTTTTATTTGTCATAAAATTGTCTGTAGCAGACTAGTTTTAGTTCTATACTATGTAGCACACAGTTTACGGATTGTGTTACATTTTGATAATTATTTTTTAACTGCATTTACTAAAGAAATTTTTATTTTTGCTTCGTATAAACAAACATATTGTGCTTGGTTACATATGAAGATGAGATGTTTATTATTAGAGTATAAGTTGTCAATTTGTAGTTGTAATTGTTAAAATTAACATAGTTTTCTGATTGATTTTTAAATTAAAAATTATTGTAATTTTTTTAGGATAATGAAAAAACTATTGGTGATGTGGAGGAAAGAAGTACTGAAAGTATTTTACTGACATCAAAATGTGTGGTTTGCTTTGAAATAAAAAAAAACTGTATATGTGATAATGTTGTTGGTGAAGAATATGGTAATTTAAACAGTTTTGCTTTTAAAGAAAAATGCTTGCAAATTACTAATAAAACAGATGAAGAAATGAACTTCATAACTTCTCATCTTCCTATTCATAGATGTACTTTTTGTCAGGAGTCTTTTACTCGAAGATGTACCTTAGAGTCACATTTATCTATTCATGTTGTCAAAAAAAACTTAACATGTAATTTTTGTAAAAAAACTTTTAGCAAAAGCAATAATTTAAAGACACACCTCTCTACTCACACTGGTGAGAAGAAATTCACTTGTAACTTTTGTAAGAAAATATTTAGTCTAAAAGGTAATTTAAAAACACATCTCTCTATACATACTGCTGAGAAAAAATTCACCTGTAATTTTTGTAAGAATACATTTCGTCTAAAACGTAATTTAAATACACATCTCTCTATTCATACTGGTGAGAAAAAATTCACTTGTAATTTTTGTAAAAAAAACTTTAATCTAAGCAGTAGGTTAAAAACACATCTCGCTATTCATACTGGTGAGAAAAAATTCACTTGTAATTTTTGTAAAAAAACATTTTATCACGGTGGTAATTTAAAAAGACATCTCTCTATTCATACTGGTGAGAAAAAATTCACTTGTAATTTTTGTAAAAAAACATTTAATCAAAGCAGTAGTTTAAAAACACATCTCTCTATTCATACTGGTGAGAAAAAATTCACTTGTAATTTTTGTAAAAAAACCTTTAATCTAAGCAGTAGGTTAAAAACACATCTCTCTATTCATACTGGTGAGAAAAAATTCACTTGTAATTTTTGTAAAAAAACATTTAATCAAAGCGGTAATTTAACAACACATCTCTCTATTCATACTGGTGAAAAAAAATTCACTTGTGATTTTTGTAAGAAAACATTTAATCAAAAGAGTAATTTAATAGCACACCTCTCTATTCATACTGGTGAGAAAAAATTCACTTGTAATTTTTGTAAAAAAACCTTTAATCTAAGCAGTAGGTTAAAAACACATCTCTCTATTCATACTGGTGAGAAAAAATTCATTTGTAATTTTTGTAAAAAAACATTTAATCAAAGCAGTAGTTTAAAAACACATCTCTCTATTCATACTGGTGAGAAAAAATTCACTTGTAATTTTTGTAAAAAAACATTTAATGACGGTGGTAATTTAAAAAGTCATCTCTCTATTCATACTGGTGAGAAAATATTCACTTGTAATTTTTGTAAAAAAACATTTAATCACTGTGGTAATTTAAAAAGACATCTCTTTATTCATACTGGTGAGAAAAAATTCACTTGTAATTTTTGTAAAAAAGGTTTTACTCAAAACAGTCATTTAAAAACACATCTCGCTATTCATACTGGTGAGAAAAAATTCACTTGTAATTTTTGTGAAAAAACTTTTAATCAAAGCAGTAGTTTAAAAACACATCTCTCTATTCATACTGGTGAGAAAAAATTCACCTGTAATTTTTGTAAAATAACATTTAATCAAAGCAGTAATTTAAAAACACATCTCTCTATTCATACTGGTGAGTAGAAATTCACTTGTAATTTTTGTAAGAAAGCATTTTGTCTAAAGTGTAATTTAAAAAACATCTCTCTATTCATATTGGTGAAAAAAAATTCACTTGTAATTTTTGTAAAAAAACATTTAATCACTGTGGTAATTTAAAAAGACATCTCTCTATTCATACTGGTGAGAAAAAATTCACTTGTAATTTTTGTAAAATAACATTTAATCAAAGCAGTAATTTAAAAACACATCTGGCTATTCATACTGGTGAGAAAAATGTTGCATGTAATTTTTATCTAAAAACTTTTACATGTAAGTCAAGTTAAGTTGACAGAGTGATATAAATTGTCTTTATTAATGTTTGTGGTTTTTTTTTTACATTATTGTATACACTATTCAAAACAAATTAGTTTATAAACAAGATTATTAAGAATCATTTATGTAATTTATGTACAATTCATTAATAAAGTTTTGTAGTAGCTTATATTTTACATGATTCATATTTCCTTTATATCAGGTTGTCTAAAAACCTTTGAGCCGTTGGAGGCTAAAATTGAGAATACATGTATTGTTTTTGAAATATAACATTTTGAGACCACGTGTACAATTTTTTTTGATAACGTTTTCCCATTTTTCCATCAACACCATATACCATGAGCTATGAACGTCTGTGGTTTCTGTTCATAAAATTTCAACACATGGTTTTCACAGGCCTTTTTTGAAACTAATTTAACACCGTTCAGGGAGTTGTTGCATAGATTGAAACAATGATATGCTGATTGTGCTAGGTCTGGGCTATATAATGAATGCATCAAAACCTCCCAGTCAAGTTCTCTGAGTTGCTGACTGGTCGTTAAAGATGTATGCAGTCTGGCGTGGTGTATGGCATCCTTTCTGTTGACCAATTCAGGTTGTTTCTTTTGAATTGCTCGCACCTAGCTTTGCATGATTGCACCAAACGCACTAATTGTCGACAGTACATGCCTGAATCTATCATACTTTGTCAGATCATGTGGCACTCAAACGTCTAGCTTCTTTTTGTAGCTAGCTTTATCCGATGGTTTAACAATGTTTGGTGATGGGTGTTAGGTCACTGGCAATGTCATGTAGTTTTGCACGCTTAGACTTAGCCAAAATATCATTCACTTTCTCTGTTTTGGCCATCCGCTGCTAGAAGCATCTTGGACTTCAAAATTCCCAAAACAAAAGCGACTGAACAATCTTTTGGCTGTTGCTCAGCCAGTTCAAAAACAAAAATTATTCAGTTGTTGCTAATATTCTAAATATTCAGTATGTTGATAACACCGATAATTATATTATATTTATTAATTGTAGAAAAAATATATCGATAAACATTATCCTCTCCCATTATCGCAAAATTATGAATATAAAAACATATTTATTAATATATACAATACAAACAATTTATTTATTCGGTGTACTAATATTGGGTTACTGTTCATAGGAGTTCATAACTCCTGTATTTTTGTTATAAATAAATTTATGTTGTAATTTATTTATTTAAACTTGTTTTTATTTTATTATGTTGATAATTTATTATATTAATTTTAAAAAAAATTCAGATATAATTTTAAATAAAGAAAAAATTTTAAAAGATTATAAAACAACTTGTCATCACATAATATACTGCCTCCCGTCAAAAATCATATGATAATTTATTTACTGTAAAGTGAACTATTACAATTATAATATGAAAATTATAATAATGTTATTATTGCAAATGAATGTATTATATAATGGTATATTTTTTTCAACAATGTAAATGAAGTTACCGCCAATATATTACAAGTAATAACACGATTAGAAATTACAAATAAGTTATATACAATGAATAATATAAGTGTGAAACACAAATATGTAAATTAAATTATGAATGTTAATACAATGTTTATGAGTATGTTGACATACATATAAAAATATAAATAAAATGAAATTACAATTACTTAGGAAATATTATTTAAATCGACAACTTGAGATTGTTAACAGGGCTTATTTTATGCAGATCTTAGACCTCTGCCAATCATGATGAATCATAATCGGATGATTTGAAAGAATTTGTTTGCGTTAGTGGTAGTGCATCATTAAAACCAATGTAGTTCTGTTCTTTGTTTGAATGTTTTGATTGTGTCCTTACATCTTGATTAGGATTATGTTTATTATTACTATCACTATTATTATCATTTGCATTTTTATTATTTTGATAAACAGGATTCTGTTGTCCTTGTAAATAAGGTACCGCGTTTAAATTTATATTAATGTTAAGATTAGTTTTTGGTACAAACATTATCTTCTATGAGAATTGACGGTTTTCGGAGGCATCCATACGTTCTTTGTAAAATCGAACGGTTGTTTTTTGTTTAGAGCTTGCAAAAGAGTCTTCCCTTTTCAGATACCGTTGATGAATATGTTCCGATTTAGGAATATTCTCTTGACACGACCTCTTTGTCCAATCAAACGTCACAGAACAGTGTTCTCAAAGTAGGCGCACACATCTGAATGAAAGTGTGTAGGGCACCGTCTTATTGAATTATAAATGAATCGTCATTTAACAAAGCCCTAAAGGATTGTAAAATTTATTTGTCCAGCATCTCCAATTAAGTCTGACCAGTAACTGTACCTTGAAAGAAACGGTCCGCTCAGTCCTCTTAATAATAGCCGACATCAGGCATTGAGTCCTGAAGATTCAAGGCGAGTAGACTCGCCTTGAATCTTTTTTGTTCTGTATTTCCTCCTCCATTGTCATCGTACATTGTACGTTACAGATATTTTCATATGTCCAATATCAGTTCACAATGTTTTTTTCTTGTCTCGAATGACAGTCGTGTTTGCAGCATCGCTACACTTTCTCAACTGATTACATCTCATCGCATTGATTAACTATTGTTGACCCGGGTATTGGTTTTTGTAAAAAGAAAACAAAAAATTAAATCCATCACCTGAAAAATAAATTGTACTAAGCTTTCCAAAATGATTGGCAAGAGTGGGGATTCATATGACAAAAGAAAAAACCGAGACAAAGTGAGACAAGTACGAACACTGACTGTTAGAATAGAAAAATTGTTCCACCGTATCAATCTTTTTTATGTCGACAGGGGAAAAATACAAGCCACTGCAACAAATTTTTGAACATTTATCGGAAGACAGTCTTTGATAATTTTTTGAAACTCTAATGGGTATAAAACGAAGTTTCAATATTGCCATCTGCAACCCTTACTAACTCAAAAAAGAAAATCCAGGATCCTACCCCCACAAGGTGTAAGGCCTCACGATGTCTTTGATGAACCACTGTGATTGACAAGATGAGAAATCGGATAATCCCAAACTATGTCCAAGGGCCTCCCATCGGCTGTTCTGCTCCTTTTTGGCGGTAGGCCCGAGCATGACACCGGAAGCCTCCAATAGTCAGAAGGTGAGATTCTTACATACATTCTGTTTGATTTGGTGAACGAGATTATCAGGCCGGGAGCCATGTTATCGCGGTTAGGTAATGGACGGATGTGATACCGAATGAAAACACCAAAAAGACTCCAACAGTCAGAATGTAAAATTTGTAAATCCTTTACATTGTAGATGGTGTACAGAGATACCATTAAGTGAGGACACCAGAGGACTTCAAGTTTGACAGTGAATTTAGTAGGTAAGATCCCAATTCTTTACCAAGAATCTTGAAAAAAAATCTATTTTCGGTCTGTAAGCTGTCTGCGTTCACTGCGTAAACTTAAGTGTTTATTTCATCTATAGTTGATTAATTCATTCATCTCGCCCTTGGCGTTAGGCAATTGTTCCTTTTCTTTTGTTTCATGTCAATTACAGTTGCCCGACTGAAGAGGCCTGTACTTTCCCTTGTGCTGCCTTTTCAGGCATCACAGATGTTTCTAAGGTTACGGTCTGTAATTATTTACAACTGGAAATACGAAAGGCAGACTAAAGAAGAACGAAGAATTAACTACATCCCATGGAATCGAATCAGGTCCAGCCGTGACCGGGACTCGACCGATGCAAGTCGAGGAAAATGGCGAGAGTAAAGAACAGCCTAAGGATGTTAGTTAATTCACAACTAATCGACTTTCCTCTGCCATAGAATTTTGGCTTACTGTTAGGATGCGCGACTCCCTCTGAAGAAGGGAGTACAATGACTAGCAACCCATTTTCATTATATCTCGCTAAAAACGGTTCCTTTGCTTGAAATACTTTGGAATGACTTGGTGATTTACTGTACGGCCTTACAAAATTATCTATTTGATGTAATAATATCAACATTCTAAGACAAATACTGAACAACTGTAAAATTTTTCAGGAGGTAGAGACTACATAATTTATTTCATTTTGAAAACTGATAACATTTTCTTCTAATAAAAATCTAATCGTGATCTGTTGTACATTTACTATGAAACCAACATAGAAATTATTTTACCGAGTAATAATTTAATTAAAAATGTTATACATCTTATTAGATGTAGGCGCCAGAATGATACGTGTGATAGTAATTGGTAATTAATTTAACCAGCTTATTCATTCAACAATTTTCAATTTATTCAATATTTATTTATTATTCTAAATTCAAGTTCCTGTCATTCTAGATAATTAGAGAAGTGACTTAAAGAAATTTTAATCAATGCTAAAGTAAAGTTCAACAATCCAGAATAATTTAAAAAACCCACCGGGTTGGTCTAGTGGTGAACACGTCTTCCCAAATCAGCTGATTTGGAAGTCGAGAGTTCCAGCGTTCAAGTCCTAGTAGAGCCAGTTATTTTTACACGGATTTGAATACTATACTTTGGTGGTTGGGTTTCAATTAACCACACATCTTAGGAATGGTCGAACTGAGGAAGTACAACACTACACTTCATTTACACTCATACATATCATCCTCATTCATCCTCTGAAGAATTATCTAAACAGCAGTTACCGGAGGCTAAACAGGAAAAAGATAGAATAATTTTAAAATTCAATTAGTTGAGTGTTAGTTTAAAATCAGAGTAAATATAAAGAAGAGTCTTTATTATTATATTTATTATATCGTTAAAAAATAAAAATTAAATATTCTGCAGGGTTTTTATTAGACTGGTATCAGAAAGTTCTTTATTATTCAGCCAAAAGTTATTCAATTGTAGGACGATGTTATTCCTGGAAATTTAGTTTGTTAAATAGAAAATACATGTAATACCTAATTGAAGCTGATGGTCTGTTCGATTAAAATATTAAATTAACTGAAGTATTAACCTCTAGATGTGAATAGTTCTCGTAATAGATTCATATCTATGAACTTGATTAGTTCAGTATCGAAAAATTATCAGTTATGAAAGCGCTATTTAAATAGAATATAAAAATATAGGGATTGCTACGGTACAAAATGCATAATTTTTCTACTCTGAAGTAGAAAGATAGTTGAAATAATGCTTGCTATGTCGGACAGGTATGAATGTTTTAAAAATAATCTGAATGATTTTCGTTTAATTAATGCGCTTTTATTCAGCCCGAATGATTGAAATCAAGTTTTGTAATAATCTATGTAAAGTGATGAATTATACAAAACAGTTAATTTTCTAGCTGCCAATAAATAAGTTGGCAGCACTGTCTGTTTATTCTCGACTCAATCACTCCACCGATAATTTTTAATTTTACTTAGTTTGATAATTTTTTATCTTGAATTCAGTAAAATTTTAATAAAAAAATTAAGTTTAATTACAAACATTTCTCTAAAAATGTGAATATACACTGAACAAATGACAGTCATACACAACTGAACTGACACATCACGATCAAAATTTAAAAATTAAGTTTCAGTTAATAAAATTTAGCTTTATTTATTTATCTTACTGAGTTTTTTTAATTATTTCATTTTTGGTTATTGTTTCTTGTTTCATTTTGTAAAAATTAACTTTTCTTCCTTTTTACAACTACATTGCCTTACATTAATACGTAGAAAAGGTGTAATATTCTATGTTTATTTAAGCATCAAAGTGTATATACCCAGTTAAAACTTTTCTTTTGCCAAAAAATGTATCTTTTTAGGCAAAAAAAAACAACCTCTACTGTTGATCCATACTCGTGTATATTTTTTGAGATTTAGAAATTCAATGATCATTCAGTTATGACATAGACTCTGGTTTTCTTGTTATAGTAAATCATTTCCTTACATAACTCACATAGGTTGGTGCTTTGGAACGTGCTCCGATCCGTAACATTTCTTAAATTGTGTTTGACATTATTGTTAGCTCCAAGCTCATGGGATCAGATGCTATATTTATGTAATATTTTATTAACTATGCTTATTTTAAGTTCACTATTATAATAAATATTATAATTACTTTATATTTTTTTCAGAGTATGTATACACAAACTGGTACTTCATTTTTGGAAGAAGATCCATTATCGTTACCTATTAAAAAAGAAAATATGCATGAAACAGAGGAAACTGAATATTTTTTTGTACCTCTTGCCAAGACAAATGATGAAGTGACAATATTTAAACAAGTAAGCTATTTTATGTTTTATATTGATTTAAGTTAAAAATATAAAACCTAGTTATTGTAAGAACTCTGAATTTTTTCTATTCATTAATATATTTTTATTTACTTTTGTAGCCAACATAATGTTTAGCATCTATGTCTGACATGAGATGTTTTGATTTATAGTGTAAAGAAACAATTATTAATGAAGTATAAGCAGGTAAATAAATACCTTTGATGAACAGATTGCACCTAATATTTTACAGTAAACATTTTTTGCATATCAAAGAAAATACATTGTACTGATGCTTCATGCTATAAACAAAGCTGCCTAAACATTATTATACCCAGATTCAACATTGTTTACAAAGATAGTAGTAAAACAGTACAATGGTATCCTTGCTTTTATGAAACTTGTTCAGTTACGAGGAAGCTATTTTTATAATATTTGATAATAGAAGAAAAAACTTTTTATTGTAATTTATAATTGTGTATAATTAATTTAAGAAAGATGAAAAATAAAATTACGAATTTCAGACTACAAATGATAAAAGAGCATTCGATATTTATGAATTTAAAAAAGCTGTTTTACAATCACATCTTCAAAATGTAATATTATGTTAACAAATAGTAATTAATCAAGTCAAAAGTAAATCAATTTATTAATTAATAATTTGGATGATGTTTATATGAAAGTGTGTAAACATATTATGTGAAGCGATTAAGACCCAAATTATCTGGAAATAAATTGTATGTTTCGTTCAGTACTTATATTATTAAAATATACACTTTAATGGAGGTTTTTTTTTAAAGAAAAATAAATCAACATTAACTTCATTTAGGAATATTAAGATGACAAATCAAAACAGTGAGTAATGGATTAGGAAATATAGTATAATTTAATTTATAAATAAAAACCAGCATTTATAAAATTAAGTAATATTATGAATGTTTTATTGAAGAATTTATTGAACAACTTATGATAAAGATATATGAAAAGGAAATAAAATTGACAGAAAGAGATTAAAAAACAATGTGATATGTGGTATGGAACAACTGTATACTGAACAAAAATGCAAGGTCAAACAGTTCAGCATATAGAGTAAATTAATGTAAAAACTACACAGTTTTGAACTGTGTATCAGGACGGCCAATATGCCACATAATGCATAATTACCTATCACATAATGCATGGTAGGTAATTACTATACGGCATCATAATAGCCCATACAGCAAGATGGTTAAGATCCTTTATTATATGCCGCAGCAAAATTGGTTCTGTGTACCACAAAAAATATGTGCATCCTGGTATTACCAGAAACAGTATAATAAATTTAGATTAGTTAATTGGTTGCTTCTCCTGAAATCTTCATCCAAAAAATCAGTAATCTGTTTATTAATGGTTGATAATAGCATCTGAGAGGCTGTAGTTTTACAAGTTTTCACATAACATGTTACTGTGTCAGATGCTTGCAAATGAAATTAGGCAAACTCAGTGGTATGCTTGTGTTAAAACCATGACATCACATTGAAATATCATGTCATATTATTTTGATCCATAAGTGTTAATGCTAGCATTTATCACTCTGAGATGTTTGTGTGAGGAAGTTATAACTAGGGCCAGGTTAGGACACCCTCTGTTGACATGTACTTCTAATAGCTCATGGAAGACTGCTTTATTTTATGTTACTGGCATCTTACTCTTAGATTATTGTTTCTTATCTGTAAGAAATAAATTTTCTTCTTTCTTTTTTGCAACTACATTGCCTTATATTAATACTTACAAAATGTGTAAATAATCCTGGTTTATTTAAGCATCAAAGTGTACATACCAGTTAAAACTTTTCTTTTGCCAAAAATTGTATCCTTTTAGGTAATAAAAAACAATGAACTCTACTGTTATTACACACTCATTTATATTTTATTTGAGATGTAGAAATTCAATGATCATTCAGTTATACCATAAGACTGGTTTTCATGTTGTGTTTGTTATTAACATAAATTATATTTATAGTAAGTTACTTCCATACATAACTCACATAGGTTGGTGGTTTGAACATGCTCTGATCCGTAACATGTCTTAAATTATCTTTGACATTATAGTTCGCTCCAAGCTCTTGAGATCAGGTGTTACATTTATGTAATATTTTATTAACCAAGCGTATTTGAAGTCCCACTATTATAATAAACTATTATGATTACTTTATATTTTTTCCAGAGTATGGATTCACAAACTGGTAATTCATTTTTGGAAGAAGATCCATTATTGTTGCCTATTAAAAAAGAAAACATACATGGAATAGAGGAAACAAAATATTTGTTTGTACCTCTTGCCAAGACAGCTGATGAAGTGACAATATTTAAACAAGTAAGCTATTATCTATTTTATCTTGGTTTAAGTCATTAATATTAAACCAGTTATTGTAAGAACTCTGAATTTCTCTATTCATCAAGATATTTTTATTTACTGTTTATGGCCCCCATAGCGTTTAGCATCCATGCCTGAATGAGATATTTTGATTTATAGTGTAAAAAAACAATTATTAATGAAATATAGGTAGGTAAATACCTTTGATGAACAAATTGCCCCTAACATTTTACCGTAAACATTTTTGCAACGATACATATCAAAGAAAATACATCAAACTGATGCTTCATGCTATAAACATAGCTGCCTAAACATTATTCATTTTATACCCAGAAAAAATTATTAAGTCATTTTAAGTAAAACAGTACAAATTTATCATTGCATTTATGAAGCATGTCAGTTAAGAGGAAGTTTTGCTATAATTTTTGATAATATCCATTCTAGGTCACTGCAGTTTTTTTTCAAACAAGATTAATGTGTTTTTTTATGTTTACACCAGCGACTTGTTTCTTTTACCAAACTATTTAGATTATGCTTAGGTGCAAACATTTTTCTATTGAGCTATTAATTTTTTGCCAATGCCTACAATATTTCTGGGTTTTGGCATTATCAACTATTCCAGTTGAATACTATTATAGAAGCACTCATACAGGTGACTTATTTCTGTGAAAATTAATTCATTGTATGATTGTAAGAAAAATTGGTGTTTCTTTTTTTGCCTATAAAGCTTATAAATTATTATTATTATTATTGTCGCAGAATATGGATGCACAAGGTGGTAGTTCAGTTTTGGGTGAAGATCCATTATCCTCCAGTATTAAAAAAGAAATCAAGCATGAAACAGAGCAAACAGAATATTTGTTTGAACCTGTTGTCATAACAGATGATAAACTGATGACAACATCTAGACAAGTAAGATATTTTCATTTCCTGTTTAATAGTTTACTTAATATTTAGCATACTTGTTTAGAACTAGATATTTTGATTAAAAGTGTAAAACAAATTACAAACAGTTTGTGGAGGATTGCAGCGGATTTGACACAAGTCAGTCCTGAAAACTCATGGCTTTTGAAAAAAAATAAACATTCTGTGCTGGGTTTTTATAAAAGGTTTGTTGTGTCCTTCTTCATAGTGCCAAGGTATACTATTGCTTATCACACAACAAACCTACTGAAATGCAGCTGATAGATTCTTGCAAGTGAATTTATAATCTATTCATGGAAACCAGGTTTATAATGAACATTGTTTTCGTCAGAGTAAATAACTTTGATGTTTCTCTTATGGTGCTGTACATGTGTCACAGCGCAAACAAATTCTGTAACACAACAAATTGTTTATCTCCTCACAGACAGCATGTTGTTATATTACTACTGTAAAAACATCTGTAAAACACAGAAATTAATAAATGTAAGAAATATTGTACGTAATGTAAGTAATATTATATTATTTCTGAGGGTTTCTAGGGATTTTTAATGTGGTTTTATACCATTTCTCTAGGGTTTTCAATACTCATTGATTAGAATATTTTTTCATGTTTAGAAATTGTAATTTGTAATTATAATAAAATTACTGTAATATAATAATATGAACATTACATAATATAAATCTGAAAATTAGTGGAATATTTGAAATTTCACTACTTTTTAGAAAAAAAACTTGCCCTTTTTAAGCCATAGAGCATATTGACTTTCTCAAAAAATGGAAACTTTTTAGAGTTTCCTTTCACTGAGAATTTAATTTGTATTTAAATGGCAGTTTAAATTAAATTTCTTCTTAAATTGTTGGCAGTCCATAAATATCCATTAGAAAATGCTAAACCATTCCCAGTATTGAATTCACTGTCCACAGTCTGGCCAGTAATCTTTGAATCGCTTTATTTGGGATGAGACTGAGCTTCTTACAAATTGTCTTGTTGCAGTTATTTTTTTCTGTTGAGCTAATTTTTGCATGGGTTGTTGAGACTGCATCACATAGTTGTTGGCATGTCTTAGTTTTTTCATCAAAGTGTCTACTACTTCACTCATATTTCTTTACTGATCCAATCTTCCCAAAGTCTTCGATTAGTGTTCTTTCACTATGTCAATTAGGAACCAGTATACCTCTCTTTCTTTTTTCCCGTTTAGCCTCTGGGAATTACCATTAAGATATTACTTTAGTGGATGAAAGAGGATGGTATGTATGAATGTAATCTTGTACAGTCTCAGTTCGACCATTCTTAGATGTGTTGTTAATTGAAACTCAACCACCAAAGAACACTGGTATCCACCATCTAGTATTCAGATCTGTATAAAAGTAACTGACTCTTCTTGGACTTGAACACTGGAACTCTTGACTTCCAAATCAGCTGATTTGAGAAGACGTGTTCACCACTAGACCAACCTGGTGGGTAGGAACTTGTGGTAGTTCACTATCTGTGTATACTCTTTATGCTTATGAAGATGTATTAAATGAGAAATATTCATTGTTCTGTGTGCACGTGGAAAGACAATGAACAAACAGTGACGACAAAGAATCGCATCTTCTTGTGTTGAGACACTTCTTGTCTCAACATCCTGATTGACTCATGGAAGTTAACTCTACTCAATACAGGATTACAAACTAACCTTTGTAGAAAACATTACTCATAATGTACAGAATAAAATCCCTCAACCTATGTTCATGTTTATATCGGTGTGTAGTTACTTTTCAAATGCATTGGATTATGAACTTCCTGTTAGATCTAGTGCTTAAGAATGGTACATTTTCATCAAGTTATATGGTAGCAATGAATTTAATTGACATAATGTGATATTTCTGAATATTTTGTCTGCAAAGATGTTAATCATGTTACTCAAAATATTATATATATATTGTATATATATTATATATATATATAATATAATATTATATAATATATATATTATATATATTGTGGGAGCTATAAAGAGTGGGAAAAATTCTCCTTCCTTCTTTAACAATTTACCATAAAGAGTTCAGTGATTGGTTTTCCCTATTAACCAATTTTAGAGATCTTAGCAATGAAATATATTGAATTTATTTATGCTTTCATCATTACTGCAAATAAGATCAATATTGACTGATGAAGAAAAATAAGTAACTTCATAATCAATTAATTTTTTCTAAACGATGTCTTATCGAATTTGGATGTCGGGTGTTAATTTCATACCAACATGCTGTTGTACTGTTTTATCACAATGTTTGGCCAAAATTTTGCAGAAGGTTTTGCCAAACCTTGACACAATGAACTGTGGTTTTGATCCTACAATAAATCCACTATTGATCCGAAATGATTTCACTAACACCAAATGTCAATGGTGCATGTTAATTAATTTTTTTGTTTGCTAAGATCTAAATTCTATTGCTGATAGTATTCTCTTAAAATCAGAAAACAGTTAAAAAGTTTTTAAATAAGACATCTAAAAATTTAAGTTCTTTTACTTTTACTATTTTTACTAAACACTCTGGAATTATCAGAAGTATACTTTTCTATTCTGTTACAAAATTAAGAAGTTAAATCCTAGAACCACAATTTATCAAAAACGAAATAGTTATCTGTAAATTATTTCTTAGCAGATTTTAAATTGCATTACTAACTTCTAGTACGAATCTTTACGTGATTTAGAAACATGATAACATTTCTCAAGAAATGTGTAGCTCACTTCTGTAGGTAAATTATATATATTTATTTCAAGTTTTATTGCAGCACTCGTTGCTTTTCTCATGGTACTCTCATTTTTGTGTAGCAGAATGGATTAAAAGAAATTAAAATTCTTCGTTTGACATTTTCATGGACAATATATATATTTTGGATCTTCAGTGTATAATTCTTTCATTGTTAAGCTGATTCACATATCTAGTACTAAACCTGTTTTCTAATTTTTCATATAAATTGATGTTAATACTGTTCTCTGTGTTTGATTTTGTAAGACGAAATGCAGGGACCAGTAACTTAATCTAGGGATGAGTTAAGGAAATATTTACACTTATTGCCAGATTTCATTTTCATTCAGTTAATATTAACAAAACTAAACTACAGTAATTTTTTTTTTTTTTTTTTTATTTGCTATTACAAAAATTGTCTCTAGTCAGTCCAGCTTTAGTTTCTATACTATGTAGCACATAGTTTGGGAATTGTGTTATATTTTGTTCCTTATTTTTTAACTTCTTATACTAATGAAATTTTTATTTTTGCTACTTACAAACAAAGATATTGTGCTTACTTTAATATGAAGATAAGATATTTAATGTTAGAGTGTAAGTTGTCAATTTTTAGTTGGCATTATTAAAATTAACAAAGTTTTCCGATAGATAACTTAACAGTTATGTTAATTTTTTTAGGATCTTAGTGAAAAAGCTATCGATGATGTGGACGAAAGAAGTACTGAAAGTAGTTCACAGAGTTCAAAATGTATGGTTTGCAATAAATTAAAAAATAACTGTATATGTGATAATGGCAATGATAAAGAATATGATGATGTAAACAGTTTCTCTATTAAAGAAAAATACTTGCAAATTACAGAAAAAACAGTTAAAGAAATGGACATAATATCTTCTCATCTTCCTATTCACACATGTGTTTTTTGTCAGGAGTCTTTCACTCAGAGATCTACTTTAGAGTCACACTTAAATATTCATGTTGTCAAAAAAAACTTAATATGTGATTTATGTAAAAAAACGTTTACTCAACGCAGTAGTTTAAAAACACATCTCTCCATTCATACTGGTGAGAAAAAATTCAGTTGTAATTTTTGTAAAAAAGGTTTTACTCAAAGCAGTCATTTAAAAACACATCTCGCTATTCATACTGGTGAGAAGAAATTCACTTGTAATTTTTGTAACAAAACATTTAGTGTCAAGTGCAATTTAAAAACACATCTCTACATTCATACTGATGAGAAAAAGTTCACTTGTAATTTTTGTAAGAAAACATTTAATCAAAGAAGTAATTTAAAAAGACATCTCTCTATTCATACTGGTGAGAAAAAATTCACTTGTAAATTTTGTAAAAAAACTTTTAATCAAAGCGGTAGTTTAAAAACACATCTCTCTATTCATACTGGCGAGAAAAAATTCAGTTGTAAATTTTGTAAAAAAACTTTTAATCAAAGCGGTAGTTTAAAAACACATCTCTCTATTCATACTGGCGAGAAAAAATTCAGTTGTAAATTTTGTAAAAAAACTTTTAATCAAAGCGGTAGTTTAAAAACACATCTCTCTGTTCATACTGGTGAGAAAAAATTCACTTTTGTAAGAAAACATTTAGTGTTAGTGGTAATTTAAAAAAACATCTCTCTATTCATACTGGTGAGAAGAAATTCACCTGTAATTTTTGTAAAAAAGGTTTTACTCAAAGAAGTCATTTAAAAACACATCTCGCTATTCATACTGGTGAGAAAAAATTCAGTTGTAATTTTTGTGAAAAAACTTTTAATCAAAGCAGTAGTTTAAAAACACATCTCTCTATTCATACTGGTGAGAAAAAATTCAGTTGTAATTTTTGTGAAAAAACTTTTAATCAAAGCAGTAGTTTAAAAACACATCTCTCTATTCATACTGGTGAAAAAAAATTCATTTGTGATTTTTGTAAGAAAACATTTAATCAAAAGAGTAATTTAATAACACACCTCTCTATTCATACTGGTGAGAAAAAGTTCACTTGTAATTTTTGTAAGAAAACATTTAATCAAAGAAGTAATTTAAAAACACATCTCTCTATTCATACTGGTTAGAGAAATTTCACATGTAATTTTTATCGAAAAACCTTTACACAGAAGTCAAATTAGGTTGACAAAGTGGTATAAATTCTTTATTTGTTATAAAGTCTTTGCAGTTTATTGTGAGTATTTTTTATTTATTTATTTTTTTCATTGTATACAGTATTCAAAACTTTATACAAGTTTATAAATAAGATTTTTTGGAATTATTTGTATAATAGTATCCACTTACCAACAATCTTTTAATGTTATGTTATAGTGCTTTTGGATATTAATCCATTCTTAGGAACACTGATGTCTAATGCATTATATTTCCTTCACATACCATTAAAATACTAAACGAATTTTGAATTTTTAAATAAAAAATTATAAATATAACAATTGATTGTCAAAAGGTAAAAATAATATCAACATTATCTATCATGTCAGTATGAAGGCCTCAATTGTTATGTAACAAATAACAATTGAGTAACCAACCATCAGGACCCTCCATGCTGAATTAATTTATAAAATATTTCAAGTTTTATAATTAAAAATAAAAGAATAAAAAAGTAGAAAATCTTACCTTATGTCAGGAAAAAGAAAACTGATGACCAAAAACATTAAATTTTGATTTTCTGACATTCAATAAAAATTCAGGGTTTTCCGTGACAGTCTAAGATACACCTCACCTTATAAAGCACAAGGCTTGTTTTTCACTGTTTTGTACTAGTAAATTCTGACCAGCCACTTCCATCAACAAATTTACTTGATTTTTGTACATATAATTTTGTAATAAAATCAGTGTTGTCCGTAACAGTAAAAAAGATTACTCTGAATAACTTACACAGTAATATATATTATCATTACCAATAAAATAAGTAATCGGAATATTTTGAGCACAGCAATGACTAAATAATATGGCGCACTCAAAATATTTCGAGCGCAGCAATGATTAAATGATACGAAGCACTCGAAATATTATGAGTGTAGCAATTAAAAGGTTAATGATATGTGAAGGATGTAATTATAATGTATAACACATCAATGTTCCTAAGGATGGATTAATATCTGAAAGCGCTAGAACATAATATTAAAGATTGTTGGTAAACGGATACTATTATATAAATAATTTATAAAAAACCAACGGGCCATGATTAGTAATAAAATTCATTTATATAATGTGTGTACAATTCTATCAATAAAGCTTTGTAATAACTTATGTATTACATGATTTTCTTTATTTCACGTTGTCTAAAAAGTATTAAGCCTTTGGAGGCCAAAATTGAAAATACATTTATTGTTATTGAAAAATAACATTTTGAGACCACATGCACAATTTTTTTTCAATAACCTTCTGCCATTTTTCCTTCACACCATAAACCTTACACTATAGAACTTCTGTGGTTTCATAAAATTGTGACGCATGTTTTTCACAGGCCTTTTTTGAAGCTAATTGAAACCATTCAGAGAGTTGTTGCAGAGACTGAAACAAATGATATTCTGATGGTGCTAAGTCCATTCTATGTGGTGGATGCATCAAAACCTCCCAGTCAAGTTCCCTTAATTGTTGACAGGTCATTAAAGATATACGCGGTCTGGCGGTTTTCCGCATGGTGTATGACATCCTTTCTGTGGACCTATTGAGACTGTTTCTTTTGAATTGCTAGTTGCAATCATGCTAACTGATGACAGTACTGTTCTGAGTCTATCATCTGCCTGGTGGCAGCAGCTTGTGATGCACAATACCCTTCCACTCTCACCAAACACACTGCAAAATTTTCCTGATTCTCCTCGCTTCAGTCACAATCTTTTTTGCATGTTGTTGTCTTAGGATATCCACTTTGCATCACTGGTTATTAATTTGGCTTCAGTGGCTCAATTTCATTACGTTTCAGCCGAGAATCAGAGACAGAAATTCGATCGAGTAAAGTTTTCTCAGTCAGATGATGTGGCACTGAAACGTCGAGCTTCTTTTTGTACCCAGCTTTCTCCAAATGGTTTAACAATGTTAGGTTATGGGTGTTAGGTAATTGGCAATTACATGCCTAGACTATTGGCAGAATATAATTCACTTTCTCTGTAGTTGGTCGTCCACTGCAAGGAGCATCTTGGACATCAGAATTTTGAAAACAAAAGCGACTGAACAATCTTTTGACTGTTGGTTTTGGTAACATATCTTGCCCATAAACAACACAAGTTTCTTCACGGGCCTGCATGGCATTTGCATTTATCAAAATAAAATTGTAAAATGTTCATCAGTTTTGCAGAAAGCCCACTCATCTTCACAGCGCAATACCTTATATCCTAGTATAAGAATTATAGAAGATATTCATTAAGTTAAGAGTATATTAGATGTAATTGAGAAAGAATATTAAAAACTGTGTGTTTATATATATATCTATAAATATAAAATAACATGTGAGTCATTTATAATCAACGTCCAGAAATCACTAATTAAGATTAATTGATGGAAGTTTGTATACACGTTTTTGTTACAGTGTAAGCAAGCACTAACAAAGAATTCTTTGAAATTTTGAGTTTAAAAGTTCAAATCGAGTAACATTGAAATTTACTATTTTTTGAATTTCTCTGTAACAAATGTAGATATCTACTTGATTTCTGGTGTGTGTGTAATCTTCAGTGAATATCAAAAGTGCCGATGATATACGGGGTGGCAGCTCAACAAATACAGCAGCCACTGCCACTCTTATTGTATTTATAATGTGATTGGCTGCACCAGCCTCTGGTTACTTGACTAAAAAACATAAAATTAAAAATAATTGACCGTGATTGGAAAGCAAGTAACCATGATGTGTCGGCAACGACGCGACAGGGATGACACTTAGTACAGTTACTAATGGATGATAATAAATTTTAAGTATAATGAAAAAAATATAAAGGCTGACTGTGATTCAAAACTAGAACCTTCCCAATGAATTTCAGAGACGTTACCACTTTGTTAGAATGATAACAGCAACACTACTAATAATAATAGTATAAATATTTCAGTTCTGATGATCCAACTAAGTCGAAGAATAATCTGTGTGCAACATCAGATAAAATTAAAAATTGTACAAATAATTTTTAAGCTTAATATTGTTAATTATTTGTTTAATATACATTTGAAATCATTCAGGCAGTTTTTCATTTCATTTAATTCCATTGCAAAAACTTTTTCTACATCGGCTTGGAAATAAATATTGGTGTGTAGTTTAGTCTGTTAGATGTGTACTTCGTGAAAGTGAATTGTTTAAAATCTTTATAAAAATTGATGAAGCTGTTCTGTAGTTAAAGAATTTCAAAATTTTAAAAAAGAGACCCCAACATGTTTATCTATAATATTTACTGTCACATTCGAATAAAATTAAAAAAAACATTAGTTTTAAGCTAAATAAATTGAATTTTTTGAAACTGTTCAAATTTAAGAAAAAAAAAATCTTTACTACAATTAACTCTGCGCTGATTTCAAGAAATGTTTGCAGAATTGGATAACTTAAAAGGTAAAGCCAATAAAATTCTGCCTACTGAGATTTTTACTCTTAAAAGACTTACTATTCAGAAGAAAATTAAGTTGAACATTGATGTAAGTAAAATAATTATTTACATTCAATTTTAAAATACAGAACACATGGTGGATCGTAACTTCCTGCACCTTTGACCGATTCTAACAAAGAATGAAATGGCATTAGTGACCCGTATTCAGATTTTCAAATAGGTTTTTCAGAAAATTTTCAAAAAATTGGTTAACTTATTCCGAAGATATCAAGGAAAATAAATAATAATTCAAGAAAAAAATTAGCCTTATTACATCCTCAGTTATCCCAAAATGAAATTTCAAAAATCCATAACCAAAGTGACAATAAAGTAATTGAATTCTCCAATTTGTATAAGAATCTAGAAACTAGAAGAAAAAAATTAAAAAAGGTTTTTTTTATCAGATACCACTTTATTTGGATTTGAAGAAAACTAAACATCATCAGAAAGTATCCTATTGTCAAGGGTAAAAATATTTTTTTTAAATTTAGCTGCCGTTCAGGTAAATGTTGATGTACAAAATATTAACCCCTTCACCTTTTAAGACTACCGAAATTAAATGATATTAATGACCTGTGTACAGAAATTATCATGTGAATTTTCATCCAGATAGGTCCAAGAAGAAAAAGGTAGCTAACGTATACAACCTTCCAAAATTTTTCAATAATAAAATTATGTTTTTATTTTTTGAAATGTAATTGTTGACCTGATCCTTTCTATTATATGGTATACTATATAACTATTTACCTGGGAAACTAAAAAAGGAACAAGTAAAACCATTCCTACAATAAGCTGCATACCTTTTGCTAATGTTTTAAAAAACAATTTTTGATGTAAAAATGGGTAGGGTAACATTCTCCTGATGAATTTTTAAAATGCATTTATTTAAATATTTCAGTAGTTATACATAACAAAAAAGTCTATTTCCGTATACTTACATTATTTTATGACATTCAAGTCAATTCGTGCTATGCCAGTCATGTACCTTGCCTAGCTTTTATTATGTTATATTATTATGTATAATTATTTTTATATTACATAATAATATTATAATTGTAAAATAAATTAAAAAAATAAAATGTTCAAATATATTTTCTACATTTTAGGTTTGGGTCTATAATAAAAGTCTTATTAAAATAAAAGTTGTACAAATCTATATATGAAGTGTAAACCTTCAAAAAATTTTGAAAAATATTTAAACCAAAGGGAGGTGGGACATAAGAACAAAAAATATGTATTTCAATTTTAAGAGTTGATTTTTTGAAAAATTTTCCCTAAAATGTCCCTGAACAAAATCGAAATCGGTTTTTCTGTCATATCCCTCTACATTCTGCACAAATTTTCATGTATAGAAGTAAATATTTGAGCCAAATTTGATAAAAATGGTTCAGTCAATTCTAAGATGCAAGGCCAAAATCAGTACGATTCACATGCATAATCATGTTTTTTTAGTCTAAATGAACTAGTTTGACCCTAAAATGTAAAGATATAAAAAAAAACCTGATATCCTATATTTGACATGATCACTGTACGTTCCCTTTTAATACAGTTATTCTAGCCATATTCACTGGAAAAAAAAAAATTCATTTATAAATAACTATAAGTTAAAAACATATTATAGTAAGACCATTGTTGAAAACTTTATAAGTACATGTCTTCGCATAATTTAATTCAACTTTGATAGCTAAGATTCTTTCTAATTGTATTTGATATTGATCAAACCCCTGTAAAGAGATGTGGGGAAAACTTCTTTTGTTTGTTCTTTCTGGGTTCAAATTCTCATCCTTGAATTTTATTACATCAATATATTCTAAAACATTGGCAGGCAGCAGGTACCATATAGTTTATGAAAACAAATTTTATATTGACATATAGTAGTAGTTCATAACACATCAACTAATATTTATTTCTAACTATAATTTTAACTATTAAAATACTTAGAAATTTTTTTGTTAAATGAATGTTTGCAAAGTTCATATTACATAAAAAAAATAAAATAAAAAATATCAATCTAAGAGTGTGATATTTGACATTGCATTTCATCGGCCAGTGCCTCATAATTAGTTCTGTATGATGATATTCCGTTCATAAAAAATCAGCAGGTGCTCATCAGCAAGTCAAGATCTACATATGTTATTATATTTATGGTCAAAGATATGTAGTACCGAAAAACGATTCTGTTTTGTAAGCTGCTTCTTTTAAGAATGAGAATAGTTCAATACAAAAGCTCTTACCTGATATGTAGGATTTAGCATAATGTCATGAAGATCCAAACTTTCTAGCCCCACTTTTTACTTTAAGAAGATAAGAAATGTATGCACTCATTTCTATTATACTCGGCGAGTAAAAGGATCGTTTAAAAAGCCATCGGCTTGATGACAGCCTGTTGAAATCTTTTTTCAAACTGTTCAAGTATTTGAAGAACTTTATGACAGTTAAATTTACTGTCGCCTACCATTTTCTTTATATTTGGGAAACGCACAAAATATCCCGTTCTAGAATGTAATATTCATAAAATCCAGTTTACTTTTAATGAGTTTATCGAGCCTATCGTTTTAGCAATATGTGTTTGTCTTCTTTTTTTTGCAATTCTGTGTTTAAAGGATACAATTCTTACATGATGTCTGTGAGAAAGCCTAAATCCACCGGCCAGCAAAAGTCATTTAGTCCATCGAAATTATCATTTTTGTCGATAGGATATTTTTCTATTTCTTCAATCGAGCTTAAAAATCATAAAATGCAGGATAACGAATAACGTCAGCCGTTATCACTACCCTCTTGTAATAAGTTTCTTTATTTTTCTACGCTACTTCATCATCGTAATCTCTTCTAGGCCTTTACATAAAAGATAAGTTTTTTCTTAAGTGTTATAAGATAAGGAAAGGCTGTCTTCATTGTCCTGAATTGAATTGAATTATTAGTATATGGTTACTGGAATGAGATAGTTGGAGTCAGTCGTGAATTTAGCTACACGCATCCTCAAAACTAAAGATCGAGATACTAGAAGTGGGACGGCGTATGATAGATAGGGACTTCGAGGGGAGCTTTGATCAGGAGAAGGTGGATCGCCTTCTGCTGATCAAGATGAGTGCCCAACGTAGTCCCGGCTGGAACTCTCTCACGGGGAGGCAACGGTTAGAGTATGGAGACTCAAATGACCGAGTCCCGGCCAACGAGGTGATCCTCCGTAGGGCACAGCATAGCCGGATCTGACAGGGTCATCGTGGGGGTTAGAGGCCATGGCACCCGCTGAAGATGCGAAATTTTTCGCTTTGCACAACAATTGCACTTGCCATGTTGCCAGATTTTTTTTTTTTTTTTTAAAGTAGTAGTATTACATGTTTTGTAAAAGCGGTCAACATTTTTGTGCATTTTAAGTATAAATAAGTAAGATGCCTTGAGAAGATTCGTGTATTAAATGTGATAAATAATTTAACAAGTTACTACATAAATCTACTTTCGTGGTAGTAGAGTAATATTTTACACCCTTTATTATTAAGGACAAATTTTATTTTGTTTGCACCTCAAAAATGCAAATATCAAAGTACAGACTACTCTTTAATAGTACTAATTCTAGTTTGATTATATCTCCTGTGTCCATTTTCTTTGATAACTTTATCTCGAAATTATATTTAGTAATTTAGCTGATTACTTAGTATCTAGAAGAAAAGCATATATTTGAAGCGGTCAGAAACGTTAATAAATAACGCATAATCTATATATATATAAAAATGTGAAGTTCGTTTGTGTACGGCTTCAAAAACTCAAAATGTTGTGCACCGATTGAGCTCTAATTTTAGCACGATATATAACCTGCATCAAAGATTGTTTTTATCTATTTTTAATAAATCTATCTATCTATTTTTAATTTGTACATTTTTAATTTGAAAATGTAAACAAAGAAAAACGAATCAGATCAATGCAAGATGGTCGCTGTCAAACACAACGACCAAATTTCTTTGAATTATATTTAACATCTGTCTTTTATTTAAAAAAAAAAAAAACACGATAAAAAAATTTTTTCGCACGATATATACCGCATCAAAGTTTGTTTTCTTCTATTTTTAATAAATCTATCTATTTTTAATTTATACATTTTTAATTTGGAAATTGAAACAAAGGAAAACCAGTCAGATCAATGCAAGATGGCCGCTGTCAAACACAACGACCAATCACAAAAGAGCCCGTATGGCCGTTGCCAATGTAAATAAAATCACAACTGATTAAGTAACAAATTTCTTTGAATTATATTTAACAGCTAAAACATCTGAATTTTATTAAAAAAACACCAAAACAAAAAGAAAAGCCACCAAGGACAACCGCAGTTGGTGATGATATGAATGATTTATAGCGTATGAAAATGCCATGCCTGACCGGGATTCCAACTCGGAACCACCGGATTAAAGTCCGAGACGTTACCACTCGCGTCACGGAGGCCGGCAAACATATTCGTTAGTAGCCGAATAAAAACACGACTTACCAATATGGCGTTGTGTGTCAAACCAATTTTATACGGACTATAATACCTTTTAATACGCGAAACCCTTTGCTATGATTGAACATTAAATTAAAACTCTTCAAAAATTATTCCTTTTGAACTAAGCCACATTTTGATATCATCGTTTTACTATAACACGGCTGGAATTCTTTTCGTTTAATGATAAGAAGCGTTGTCGAAGACAATAACCGAATTCTCTTCCAAAGGACATAATACACCGCTAAACTATTTCTTAAATAATTCAAATTCGTGTAATTTTTTACGAATTTATCGTTTAAATTCGCTAAAACGAATAAAACGTTTATCGCTAAACGAATTTAGCGTTTTTATCAAAATCTCACTTTTTTCTAATTGACCTGCGGGGTTTTGTTTTCTTTGGAGACCGTAATTGATTTGTAGATTCATACTCAAGAATCACGTTGTACACTGAACCAGCACAACTTCTACTTACGTTAGCAGTTTATTAACATCTGAAATCAACGCCGTTTGATTATTCTGTAATTTGTAAGCATTACTCTGCTTTTGTAAGCATTTAAAATGATGTGTTTTTTCGCACGACAAGGGCTTTTTTCGCAGCCCACAAATCTTTATATATAAAAATGTTAAGTTTGTTTGTGTACGCTTCAAAAACTCAAAATGTTCTACACCGTTTCAGCTCAAATTTCAGCACGATATATAACCAGCATCAAAGATTGTTTTTATCTATTTTCCGCATCAGTCACATACCCGCGACCGCGAGAAAACAGGTTTTTAACGGTCAGTTATGTACCAGTGACCGCGCCATCAGCCGGAAGCGAGGGGAACACTTGCCATACTAGCTAACAACCGCAGTCACATGTGAAACAATACCTGTTCCCCAATTAAATATTCACTTTAATCGAGGTACTTTTGTGTGATCGTGTCGTGATTGAGCTGCGCCTTTCACCAAGCACTGAATTTATTAGAAAACGACCAACAGTGGGATATATGTATTAATGACGCGTGCAACAGTGCACATCCAAACCAAATTTGCGCATTATTCACAATTATATTGACCGCTTGCTTCCTTCATCTCCCACAGAGTTACGGGAAAGATATCGATCGCATATGGCTGAGGATATTCTTGCATAGAGTACGCCTACAAAATACCAATATCACCATGGAATTTACAGAAGCCATTTACAACGAAGCATTGATAAATATTGAAGACAAGTGCTTAGCTATTGCAAATAAAGTTCTTAGTCAATTGGGAATGCCAGCACCCACCCGAGCTGCGATTGCTTCATTTGATGTGGATTTACGCCATGAACAGAGTTACAACATCGGTGATCTTCAGTCATATGTCCAATCAAACATTCCCAAATTAACGCGTGAGCAGAAAGGCATTTATGATCGCATAATGCAAATGACGGAGTTGGGGGGGGGGGGGGACCTTCTTCTTGGATGCGCCAGGGAGGAATTGGTAAAACATTCCTCATTAGATTGATTCTAGCAACAGTTCGATCAAAAAATGACAATTATCCTGTTGCGGAATATTAATCAGCCAAAACTCTGCAACGGCACGCGACTTGCAGTTAAGAAATTGATGAATAACGTAGTGAAAGCAACGATTTTAACGGGGCCTTTCAAAGGTGAAGATGTCCTCATTCCTCGAATACCCATAATCCCGACCAATACACCATTTTAATTTAAAAGATTACAATTCCCAATTTGATTGGCATTTGCAATCACAATCAATAAAGCTCAAATTGTGTGGTTTAGATTTAGATGCGGATTGCTTCTCACATGGGCAACTGTATGTTGCATGTTCCCGAGTCGGCAAACCAAATAGCCTTTATATCTACGCAGACAGTGGAAAAACAAAAAATATTGTATATCCACAAGTATTGCAAAATTAAACTTCTATGAAATGTATACTTTGTTTTGTTTCTCATTTCTCATCCATGCAATCACAATGTGCCACAGCACAATTGCAACGCAATGTGTAGGGTAGAGCTAGTTAATTTAATAAATGGGCAAACATTTATCACTAATAAGCTGTTTCTACAGCTTTTTCTCCCATGGGAACGCCAACCCCCAAAGTTTAAAAGAATAAGTCTCCCCATCGGGGTGTGTTATATTACTGCTGTAGAAACATCCGTAAAACACAGAAATTAATGAATGTAAGAATTATTATACTTCTTTATACCAATCCTATTAGTCTTTGAGAAGAACCATGAGGCTACTTTTCTAGGATCTGTACTTCATGTATAGTTTTTAATGTGGTGTTTATGATGTTTCTGAGGGTTCCTAGGGAATTTTAATGTGGTTTTATGGCATTACTCTAAGGTTTTGCAGTATACATTGATCAGAATATTTTTTTCATATATATAAAATTCCTCCTCTATGAATCATGAGACCTTGCCGTTGGTGAGGGGGCTTGAGTGCTCAGGGATACAGAGTAGCTGGACCGAAGGTGCAACCATATCGGAGAGGTATCTGTTGAGAGCCAGACTAAGGAATGATTCCTGAAAGAGGGCAGCAGCTCTTTCAGTAGTTGTTAGGGGCGTGAGTCAGGACGACTTAAACGGCCGTATCAACATCACTCAGTCCTCTGAGTACTGCGCAGCTGAATGCAATGGAAAACTACAGCTGCTTTTTTTTTCCAAGAAAATGTGGCTCTGCATTTTCACATAACAATAATGGAGGCGCCTTCCTTGGTAAAATATTCCGGAGGTAAAATAGTCCCCCGTTCGGATCTCCGGGTGGGGACTACTAAGGAAGGGGTCACCAGAAAATTAAAAAATAACATTCTACGAGTCGGAGCGTGGAATGTTAGAAGCTTAAAAAAGGTTGGTAGGCTAGAAAATTTAAAAAGGGAAATGGATAGGGTGAATGTGGATATAGTAGGAATTAGTGAGGTTCGGTGGGAAGAGGAAGGCGACTTTTGGTCAGGTGATTTTAGAGTAATTAACTCAGCGTCAAATAATGGGCAGGCAGAAGTAGGTTTCGTGATGAACAAGAAGATAGGGAGGAGAGTGGAGTATTTCAAAACGCATAGCGATAGAATCATTGTAATAAGGATAAAATCAAAACCTAAACCGACAACGATTGTTAACGTTTATATGCCTACAAGCGCCCATGATGATGATGAGGTAGAGTGTGTATACGAAGAGATTGATGAAGCAATTAAACACGTAAAAGGAGATGAAAATTTAATAATAGTTGGAGATTGGAATGCAAGCATTGGAAAAGGCAAGGAAGGGAATATAGTGGGTGAATACGGGCTGGGCAAAAGGAATGAAAGAGGGGACCGACTTACAGAGTTTTGCACGAAGTATAATTTAGTAATTGCCAACACCCAATTTAAAAATCATAATAGAAGAATATACACTTGGAAAAAGCCAGGCGATACTGCAAGGTATCAGATAGATTATATCATGGTTAAGCAAAGATTTAGAAATCAACTCGTTGACTGCAAAACTTACCCTGGAGCAGACATTGATAGCGACCATAATTTGGTGATAATGAAATGTAGATTGGGGTTTAAAAACCTGAAGAAAAGGTGTCAGATGAATCGGTGGAATTTAGAGAAGCTTGAGGAAGAGGAGGTAAAGAAGATTTTTGAGGAGGACATCGCAAGAGGTCTGAGTAAAAAAGATAAGGTAGAAAATGTAGAAGAAGAATGGGAGAATGTTAAAAAGGAAATTCTTAAATCAGCAGAAGCAAACTTAGGCGGAATAAAGAGAACTGGTAGAAAACCTTGGGTTTCAGACGATATATTGCAGCTGATGGATGAACGTAGAAAATATAAGAATGCTAGTGATGAAGAAAGTAAAAGGAACTATCGGCAATTAAGAAATGCTATAAACAGGAAGTGCAAACGGGTGAAAGAAGAGTGGATTAAAGAAAAGTGTTCAGAAGTGGAAAGAGAAATGAACATTGGTAAAATAGACGGAGCATACAGGAAAGTTAAGGAAAATTTTGGGGTACATAAATTAAAATGTAATAATGTGTTAAACAAAGATGGTACACCAATATATAATACGAAAGGTAAAGTCGATAGATGGGTGGAATATATTGAAGAGTTATACGGAGGAAATGAATTAGAAAATGGTGTTATAGAGGAAGAAGAGGAAGTTGAGAAGGATGAAATGGGAGAAACAATACTGAGATCTGAATTTAAGAGAGCATTAAAAGATTTAAATGGCAGAAAGGCTCCTGGAATAGACGGAATACCTGTAGAATTACTGCGCAGTGCAGGTGAGGAAGCGATTGATAGATTATACAAACTGGTGTGTAATATTTATGAAAATGGGGAATTTCCATCAGACTTCAAAAAAAGTGTTATAGTTATGATACCAAAGAAAGCAGGGGCAGATAAATGTGAAGAATACAGAACAATTAGTTTAACTAGTCATGCATCAAAAATCTTAACTAGAATTTTATACAGAAGAATTGAGAGGAGAGTGGAAGAAGTGTTAGGAGAAGACCAATTTGGTTTCAGGAAAAGTATAGGGACAAGGGAAGCAATTTTAGGCCTCAGATTAATAGTAGAAGGAAGATTAAAGAAAAACAAACCGACATACTTGGCGTTTATAGACCTAGAAAAGGCTTTCGATAACGTAGACTGGAATAAAATGTTCAGCATTTTAAAAAAATTAGGGTTCAAATACAGAGATAGAAGAACAATTGCTAACACGTACAGGAACCAAACAGCAACAATAACAATTGAAGAACATAAGAAAGAAGCCCTAATAAGAAAGGGAGTCCGACAAGGATGTTCCCTATCGCCGTTACTTTTTAATCTTTACATGGAACTAGCAGTTAATGATGTTAAAGAACAATTTAGATTCGGAGTAACAGTACAAGGTGAAAAGATAAAGATGCTACGATTTGCTGATGATATAGTAATTCTAGCCGAGAGTAAAAAGGATTTAGAAGAAACAATGAACGGCATAGATGAAGTCCTACGCAAAAACTATCGCATGAAAATAAACAAGAACAAAACAAAAGTAATGAAATGTAGTAGAAATAACAAAGATGGACCACTGAATGTGAAAATAGGAGGAGAAAAGATTATGGAGGTAGAAGAATTTTGTTATTTGGGAAGTAAAATTACTAAAGATGGACGAAGCAGAAGCAATATAAAATGCCGAATAGCACAAGCTAAACGAGCCTTCAGTAAGAAATATAATTTGTTTACATCAAAAATGAATTTAAATGTCAGGAAAAGATTTTTGAAAGTGTATGTTTGGAGTGTCGCTTTATATGGAAGTGAAACTTGGACAATCGGAGTATCTGAGAAGAAAAGATTAGAAGCTTTTGAAATGTGGTGCTATAGGAGAATGTTAAAAATCAGATGGGTGGATAAAGTGACAAATGAAGAGGTATTGCGGCAAATAGATGAAGAAAGTAGCATTTGGAAAAATATAGTTAAAAGAAGAAACAGACTTATAGGCCACATACTAAGGCATCCTGGAATAGTCGCTTTAATATTGGAAGGACAGGTAGAAGGGAAAAATTGTGTAGGCAGGCCACGTTTGGAGTATGTAAAACAAATTGTTGGGGATGTAGGATGTAGAGGGTATACTGAAATGAAACGACTAGCACTAGGTAGGGAATCTTGGAGAGCTGCATCAAACCAGTCAAATGACTGAAGACAAAAAAAAAAAAAAAAAAAAAAAATATATAAAATTATATTGGTAATTGAAATAAAATGATTATACTATAGTAATATGAATATTGCATAATATAAATCTGAAAATTAGTGGAATGTTTGAATTTTCATTATCTTTTTAGCAAAATAAAACTTGCCCTTTTGAAGCCATAGAGAACATCAACTTTCTCAAAACACAGGAAACTTCTTAGAGTTTCCTTTCACAGAGAAATTAATTTGTATTTAAATGGCAGTTGAAATTTAATTTCTGCTTAAACTGTTGGCAGTCCATAAACATCAACCAGAAAATGTTAAATCATTCCCTGTATCAAGTTTACTTTCCACAGTCTCTGGCCGATAACATTTGAATCCCTTTATTTGGTATGAGACTGAGCTTCTTACAAATTCTGTTGTTACAGTTGTTTTTTCTGTTGAGCTAACTTTTGCACAAATTTTTAAGACTGCATCACGTAGTAGTAGTAGTTGATATGTCTTAGTTTTTTCTTTATCATGTTGGTTTACCACTTCACTCATATTTCTTTATTGATCCAATCTCCCCAAAGTCTTCGATTAGTTTTCTTTCACTATATCGATTGGAACCAGTGTACCTGGAAATCTAATAAAATACTAGTCTTTCACTGTCAGTGTATACTCTTTATGCTTATGAAGATGTATTAAATGAGAAATATTCATTGTTCTGTGTGCACGTGGAAAGACAGCCTCAATCATTCAGACAATGAACAAACAGTAACAACAAAGAATCACATCTTGTGTTTAGACACTTCTTGTCTCAACATCCTGATTGACTCATGGACATTAGCTGCACTCAATACAGGATTACCAACCAACCTTTGTAGAAGACATTACTCGTAGTGCACAGAATAAAATCCCTCAACCCATTATTTTGTTTATATAGGTGTGTAGTTAGTTTTGAATGCACTGGATTATGAACTTCCTGTTAGAACTAGTACTTTAAAATGGTACATTTTCATCAAGTTAAGTGGTAGCAATAAATTTAATTAACAGAATGTGATGTGCAACAAATCCACAGTTGACCCGAAATGATTTCACTAAGTAACAGCAAATGTCAGTGGTTCTTGTTGATTAATTTTCTTACGTTTGATAAGGTCTAAATTTTATTGCTGATAGTGTTCTCTTAATGTCAGAAAACAGTTAAAAATTTTTTAACTAAGACATCTAAAAGGTTAACATCTTTTTTTACCTTTACTATTTTTACTAAACACTGTGGAATTATAAGTAGTATACTTTTCTATTCTATCACTTAATTAAGTTACATCCTAGAACCAGAATTTTTCAAAAAAGAAATAGTTATCTATAAATTATTTCTCAGCAGTTTTTAAGTGCATTATAAACTTCTGGTATGAATCTGAATAAACGTGATTTAGAAACATGATAACATTTCTCAAGATGTGTGCAGCTCACTCCTGAAGATAACTACATATAATTATTTCATGTTTTATTGCAGCAGACATTGCTATTCTCATGGCACTCTCATTTATGTGTATCAGAATGAATTAAAAAGAAATTAACGTTCTTTGTTAGACATTTTCATGGTCAGTTTATATATTTTTGATTTTCAGTTTATGATTCTTTCTTAATTAAATTTACACGCCCATCCAATACTAAATCGGATTTCTTATTTTTCATTTTGTTTTATTCTTCCAATGCATTAAAATATAATAAAAATTATAAACTGGTCTTTTTATTCTTCTCTGTGTTTGATTTTATAAGAAGAAATGTAATGAACAATATCTTAATCTAGGCATGAGTTTTGAAAATATGTACACTTATTGCCAGATTTCTATTTTCAGTTAATTTTAACAGAACTGAACTACAGTAATCTTTTTTATATTTGTTTTTTTTTTATTTGCCATTTTAAAATGGCAAATAAAAGCTTGTATGTTGTCAGACAAGCTTTGGTTTCTATACTGTGTAGCACATAGTTTGGGTATTGTTGCACTTTTTGTTCCTTATTTTTTTAACTGCTTATACTAATGAAATTTTCATTTTTGCTTGCTAAAATTTTTAAACATATTGTGCTTGCTTAAATATGAAGATATTTAATATTAAAGTTGTAAATTTGTAGTTAGCATCATTAAAATTAACAAAGTTTTCCAATTGATTTTTAACTTAATAGTTCCGTTAATTTTTTTACGATCTTGAAGCTATAGATGATGTGGAGGAAAGAAGTACTGAAAGTAAGTTTACAGACATAAAAATGTGTGGTTTGCAATAAATTAAAAAATAACTGTATATGTGACAATGTCATAGGTAAAGAATATGATGATTTCAACAGTTTTCCTTTTAAAGAAAAATTCTTGCAAATTACAGAAAAAAAAGTTAAAGTAAGGGACATTATACCTTCTCATTTTCCTATTCACACACGTGTTTTTTGTCAGGATTCTTTCATTCAGAGATCTAATTTAGAGTCACACTTACATATTCATGTCAAAAAAAAACTTAATATGTGATTTTTATAAAAAAACTTTTACTCAACGCAGTAGTTTAAAAACACATCCCTCCATTCATACTGGTGAGAAAAAATTCAGTTGTAATTTTTGTAAAAAAACTTTTAATCAAAACAGTAGTTTAAAAACACATCTATCTATTCATACTGGTGAGAAAAAGTTCACTTATAATTTTTGTAAGAAAACATTTAGTCAAAAGAGTAATTTAAAAACACATATTTCTATTCATACTGGTTAGAGAAATTTCACATGTAATTTTTATCTAAAAAGTTTTACACAAAAGTCAAATTAGGTTGACAGACTGGTGTAAATTGTCTCTATTTGTTATAAAGTCTGCAGTTTGTGGTGAGTTTTTTTTTAATTTATTACACTGTATACATTATTAAAAACTAATTAGTCTACAAATAAGATCATTTGGAATTATTTATACAATTATTTATATAATACTATCTCCTTACCAACAATCTTTCAATATTATGTTTGAGCACTTTCGGATATTAATCCATCCTGAGGAACACTGATGTGTTATGAATATATTATAACTTTACGTATATCCTTATATAAATATATTATATCTCCTTATATTATATTTCCTTCACATATCATTAATGTAGTATATAAATTTTGAAATAAAAAATTATAAATAACAACTGATTGTCAAAAGGTAAAAATAATATCTGCATTATCCATCGTGTGAGTATGAAGGTCTTAATTGTTATGTAACAATTGAGACCTTCATACTGACATGATAGGTAACATCGACATTATTTTTACCTTTTTATAATCAATTGTATTTATAATTTTTTATTTTTAAATTCAAAATTCATTTAGTATATTAACCTTTTCATTGTGATATGGTAACCAAACATCAGGGACCCTGTGAGCTAAATTAATTTTTTAAATATTTCAAGTTTTATAATTAAAATAAATAAAAGAATAAAAAGTAAAAAAATTTACCTTATGTTTAGAAAAGAAAACTGATGACTAAAAACATTAAATTTTCACTTTCTGGCACACAATAAATATCCAGGGTAGACCATGACAGTCTAAAATACACACCACCTTATAAAACACAGGTCTTGTTTTTCAGTGTTTTGTACTATAATTTCTGACCAAGCAGTTTCATCAGCAATTTTTTTTTTTTTTAATTATAATTTTATAATAAAATCAGGGTTGTGCATAATGGTAAAAAAATTACTCTGAATAACTTAGACTGTAATATACGTTATCACTACAATAAAATAAATAATCACTACTAATAAACTAAATAATCTGGAATCATATTATTTACAAATTGAAATAAGAATTAGGGTTGTCGAAAATAAAGAAAATAGTATAAAATTTTTTAAAACATTATTAAACATCTCTTTCTATCAGTTTGTATTTACACAATGTTGCGATCGGAATATTTCAAGTGCAGCAATGCCTAAATGTTATGACGCACTCAAAATACTTAAAATATTAAATTAGCAATTAAAATGTTAATGATGTGTAAAGGAAATAATTGTAATGTATAACACATCAATGTTCCTAACGATGGATTAATATCCGAAAGCGCTAGAACATAATATTAAAGATTGTTGGTAAACGGATACTATTATATAATTTATATCAATACCAATAGGCCATGATAAATAATGAAATTCATTTATATAATGTGTATACAATTCTATCAAGAGAGCTTCAAACTAACTTTTATATTACTTGATTCATATTTCCTTTATTTCAGGTTGTCAAAAAGTCCTTTGGAGGCCAAAATTGTGAATACATTTATTGTTATTGAAAAATAACATTTTGAGATCACAAGCACCATTTTTTTCTATAACCTTCTGCCATTTTTCCTTCATCACCATAAACCCTACGCTATAAAACTATGGTTTCTGTTCAAAAAAATTGTGACACATGGTTTTCACAGGCCTTTTTTGAAACTAATTTAAACCATTCAGGGAGTTGTGGCAGAGATGAAACAAATGATATGCTGATGGTGCTAGGTCCAGGCTATATGACGGATGCATCAAAACTTTTCAGTCAAGTTCTCTCAATTGTTGGCAGGTCGTTAAAGATGTAAGCGATCTGGCGGTTAACAGCATAGTGTATGACATCCTTTCTGTTGACCTTTTCAGGGTATTTCTTTTGAATTGTTAGTGCAATTGTGTTAATTGTCAACAGCACTGATCTGACTCTATCATACTGCCTGGGGGCAGCAGCTTGTGATGCACGATGCCCTTCCAGTCTCACCAAACAGAGCAATATCTTCCTGGTCTTCGGTGCAGGCAAGGAGTTTCTCCTCGCTTCAGTCACAATCTTTTTCACACATTGTTGTCTTAGGTTATCCACTTTCCAATACTGATGATCATCTGGTTTCAGTGGCTCAATTTCATTATGTTTCTGTTTCAACAGAGATTCGCAGACAGAAATTCAAACTTTTGCCATAATATCATTCACTTTCTCTGTGGTTGGTCATGCACTGCAAGAAGCGTAACGTGCAATAATAACGGAATTTTAGACCGGATGTTTCTCTTTTTGCATAGTACCAGGTTACTGTAAAGAGTTTAATATTATCATATATATTTTTCTGTAAGAAGAGTTTTTAAATAATTAACCTAATAATAATAATTTTAACCTTTACTTTCAATTTTGATTTTTTTAGTTCTATGTATTTAATTTTACTATCCGGAGAGGGGACTTTTGCACAACCCATCGGAATTATGTAAGTTTTATATAGTTTCTTTATTCGATTATTTTAACTTTTATATTTTATCAACTTCGTCTGTGGTAGTAGTTTTGAGTTTTATTTTGCCTTTTTTGCTTGTTTTAATAAATTTTTATTATATGAATAATATTACGTTTACACCTTATATACTTTATTATTTTGGAGTTATTTTACCCTTTTATTAATAAAATTCAGGGCGATGATAACGCCCAGGTGTTTTTCGCTCACAAACAACAAAAAAAAAAGAAAAAAGAAGCATCTTGGACAACAGAATTTCAAAAACAAAAGTGACTGAACAAACTTTTGGCTGTTGTTTTTGGTAAGATATCTTGCCCGTAAACATCACAAGTTTCTTCATGGGCCTGTGCAGCATTTGCATCTATCGAAATAAAAATATAAATTCTTCATCAGTTTTTCGGCAACTCCACTCATCTTCACAGCACAGTACCTTATGTCCAAGTATTAGAATTGCAAATTTTTTGCACATCTACTAGTTTCAACTGCCTGCTCTCAAACAATGTTTGGCTTGTCCAATTGTGACTCATATACTTGAGATTTGGGACACTAAACTATCTAGTGCGCTAAACGCTCAGTACTCTTTAGACTACTTATTATTATATATATTAAATTATATATTACTATTATATTGTTACGATTTACAAACTAAAACTTCAAAGTTAAGACATAAAGATGATCATTAAGTTAAGAGTATATTACAAGTAATTGAGAAAGAATATTAAAAACTGTGTTCACATATATCTATAAATATAAAATAACATGTGAATCATTTATAATCAACATCTAAAAATCACTAATTAAGATTAATTGATGGAAGTTTGTATACATGGTTTTGTTACAGTTTAAGCAAGCACCAAGAGAATTCTTTGAAATTTTGAGTTTAAAGGTTCAAATTGAGTAACAATGAAATTTATTATTTTTTTAATTTCTCTGTAATAAATGTAGTAGGTATCTACTTGATGTTTGATGCGCGCATGCGTGTGTGGGTGTGTGTGATGAATTTGCGATGTGATTTGCTACACCAGCCTTGGGTTATTCGACTTAAAAACCTAATATTTAAAATAAATGACCATGATGGGAAATGCAAATAATCATGATGCGCCGGTGACGACATGACTGGAATGACAACCACTAACAGTTACTCATTAGTAACTGTTGATAATAAATTTTATATGTAAAAAAAAATTACCAAGCCTGACTGGAATTCGAAACTATTCAGAATTTCAGAGAAGTTACCACTCTGTCACGGAGATTGAATTTTTTAGAATAATAATAACAGCACTAGTAGTAATGATAGAATAAATATTTCAGTTTAATCCAACAAAGTCAAAGCATACTATATCTGTAACAGCAGATAAATTTGTATAGAGATAGATAGAACAGAGATAGATATTATACAGAGATAAGTAGATTATGCAGATATATTAAAACAGAGTTTTCAGACCCATCAAGTTCTTTAATTTTTTAATAATATACAATAGAAATCACATCAATAATAAGTAGAAATTTTAAAACCATGGATACAAAATGAAATTGACAAATCCATTTGGGTGGATGGACCAAGGAATACCAAAGTAAAAAATAAGCAATTTTAATTTACTTACATCTCTGAATTGCTTACAAAATAAATAAATAATAACAGATATTAGATCAAGTTAAGTTTAAAAATTATTAATATTATAAACAAAACAATAATTGTTCATTACATTATAAATAAAATTGTATAGTTTTTTTAATTGAAAGTTGAACTTATGCCTGAATAGGAATTATAACCTACAACATAAAAAGTTAATGAACTTTCTGAATTCAGGTGGTGATTATAATTTTTTCCATGAATAAAACATACTTCATTTAACACAACGGCATATTCTGCTAAAAATGAAAAAAGTGTGTAAATGAAATTTCAACTCTGAATGATAAAACTTATTAAAAAGCCAGTTAAAATAACTTTTCCGTCAATGGCCTTGTCAGATTTTTATTTCAAATACAACATATGGTTTTCCTTCCTTGTATGAAGTAAAGGAAGTATTGTGATCACAAAAAATTCTGGTTTTCAGATTTCAACGAAAATATCCATTTGACCATCCTTGAATCCATTTGACTAGTTTCAGCATGATGTTTGTATGTATGTACATATCTCGCATAACTCAAAAACGATTTGCCGTAGGATGTTGAAATTTTGGATTTAGGACTGTTTTAACATCTAGTTGTGTACATCATCCCCCTTTGATTGCAATCTACTGAACCAAAAGTATCCAAAAAAGTCCAAAATCCCCAAAAAATTGAATTTTGGACTTTTTTTGCAGTAATGACCTTGTTGAGAGCAAGTGGTACTTATTTTCATTGTTATTTTCCAGAGTTATAGCCAAATAAAATTTTAATTAATGAAATATGTAGATCAAGGGGGAAGGCCACATCAGTTCAAAAAAGACTTCATCTCCTTTTTTTTTATAATTTAAATAGCTTGATTTATTAATAATTATTAACCTGTGATTGTAAAAAATAATTACAATAAATAATAGTTCAGAAATAACAATAAAAAAAAAAAAAATAAATAAAAAAAATATGTGAAGTTATTACTGAAATAAAATTTTATGTACTTTTCATTAAAAAAATGTGTATATGTAATTTAGTAGGTGTACAAGAAAGTCATTTGGTGTCCACATCAATTTTTTTTTTATTGCTATTATTGAAGATTATTAACAGTAATTTTTTTTGCAATAATAAGTTAATAATTATCAATAAATCAGTCTATTTAGATTAACAAAAAAATTAAAAAAAAGAGATGAAGTTGGATTTGAACCAATGAACCGATTCGTTACATAAGACTATAAATTGTGATTGACATAATATGCGAAACCAAACAATAGTCAAATAAACTTTGGAAACATATAATGTGTTATAATCTGAGTTAAGGAGGAAGGAGTATACATTAAAAAGCTATTTTTTTAAATATAAGACTTGTTATACAATTTTTTGTCATACATTTTCAACAGTAGTGAGTAATATATAGCATAATTTTCAACCCCAATTGTTATTTACAAACCCTGATGTAGGGATTGCAGAGGCAGAAACAGTGATTTGCTTGAGAAATCATAATTTCATTGGTATTATATCATTGATATCATAATTTCATAATCATAATTTCATTTCACTTTTTAATCTTTACATGGAACTAGCAGTTAATGATGTTAAAGAACAATTTAGATTCGGAGTAACAGTACAAGGTGAAAAGATAAAGATGCTACGATTTGCTGATGATATAGAAATTCTAGCCGAGAGTAAAAAGGATTTAGAAGAAACAATGAACGGCATAGATGAAGTCCTACGCAAAAACTATCGCATGAAAATAAACAAGAACAAAACAAAAGTAATGAAATGTAGTAGAAATAACAAAGATGGACCACTGAATGTGAAAATAGGAGGAGAAAAGATTATGGAGGTAGAAGAATTTTGTTATTTGGGAAGTAAAATTACTAAAGATGGACGAAGCAGGAGCGATATAAAATGCCGAATAGCACAAGCTAAACGAGCCTTCAGTAAGAAATATAATTTGTTTACATCAAAAATGAATTTAAATGTCAGGAAAAGATTTTTGAAAGTGTATGTTTGGAGTGTCGCTTTATATGGAAGTGAAACTTGGACAATCGGAGTATCTGAGAAGAAAAGATTAGAAGCTTTTGAAATGTGGTGCTATAGGAGAATGTTAAAAATCAGATGGGTGGATAAAGTGGCAAATGAAGAGGTATTGCGGCAAATAGATGAAGAAAGTAGCATTTCGAAAAATATAGTTAAAAGAAGAAACAGACTTATAGGCCACATACTAAGGCATCCTGGAATAGTCGCTTTAATATTGGAAGGACAGGTAGAAGGGAAAAATTGTGTAGGCAGGCCACGTTTGGAGTATGTAAAACAAATTGTTGGGGATGTAGGATGTAGAGGGTATACTGAAATGAAACGACTAGCACTAGATAGGGAATCTTGGAGAGCTGCATCAAACCAGTCAAATGACTGAAGACAAAAAAAAAAAAAAAAAAAATTTCATTGGTCTAGATGCTTTGCTGTTTTGCTTCAGAATTAAAATAAAAATTAAAAAAGAAAGAGAGTTAAAGGATAGTTATTAAAACACTCTCTGTTACTTCTTTTTAAATTTATTGAATCAATAAACTATTAATTTGCTACATAATTACACTTTTCATTTATTTTTATTTTTATTTTTTGGATAACAGCTGTAGGATACTAGCTTCTACTACTAAACAGAATCGTTCATCAACAGCATTTTTAACTCCTTACATAAAAATAATTTCTTTAATTTCTAAGTCATATAAAAAGTCCTTTGAAATCTCGACCTTTGAAGGAAAATCCTAAAATTAAACAAAACACATGTAAAATGAAGTAATGTACAATTTATTATATTGTTTACAATTAATTAAATTAAACTTTTTGATACTGATAAAACCAATACTAATAAGAAATTTAAATGAAAGAAGCATCAAATATAAGTGGTAGAAAATTGTTAGAGTAGTCTGAATATTTTTCATAATTGATAACGGTAAGGTAACAATTAGTAGACCTTCTTATGTGAAGTTGGATCTTTCATAATCTATTTGCATTGTCTTTAATGTTATATATAGGGTTATGTTAATTTTCAACAGGGTGGGATTTTTTCTGATCGCTTGGAGTTGGAAATTTCCTTGGAGAATGTTGTGTGTAATAATGCTTTGCACTTGTAAATTGATTACTCCTTGAGGAGTTTATGTAATAGCGTGGGGTATTTTTGTTCATTGTTGCCACTCTATGAATGCTGAATCAGTTTCCATGAAATATTTATCAAATTATTCCTACTGTAATTATGTCAGCAATGGAGGATGATGATTTGAAACAAAACAAAATAGCAGTCATCCGGATGCAAGTTTTTCCTATTACACTTCTCAAAGATTTTATTCTGGCATTTGTAGCTTACTTCTATATTTACTATTTATTTGAATCTATGTTCCAAATTTATATGGCAAGATAACTGACTAGTATGCTTTGTAAGCGGTTTGAAATCTGAAGGCACTTATCTGTGTCTCAACAACTCTTGAAGAATGTTTGAACTGGCTCACCTTTTGTATTCTTGCCCTTTAAACCTTCTTCTATTTTCTGTCATGACTGTATCCAAATATATGAATTCCCCTTTTACATTGCTCTGCCATGTCTACACTATTATTACCTTGCGTATCTTTGTACTAATTTCTTTATTCCAGATGTCCAATACTCTTTGAATTTCCTCTTGACTTTCACAATGTCCATATTATGAAATCAGTAGCAAATAATGTACAAGATGGAATTTCTTTCTTACATTTTTGCTTCAATCTTTTACATATATCATTCATAGCTGTTAAAATAGCAACAAAGTTTACTATTTATAAGCCATGGAATATTACTCTCCTGGACTAAAGTTTGTTAAATCCAAAACTATTCAGTTTCAACTAAATAATTTCATGTCTTTATTTTTATATACAGATAATTATAATTTTTTTCCTAATCTGGTTTTATTTATTTTTTGTCTTTTATGAATAACATTTACTTGGGCAGCAAGTGTAAGCAGCTCCCTTGAATACTTAAAATATATTTTACACAATAGCTACAGATGAAATAAAAATTTTTAAATGTTGTAAATTTTGAAAACTTCATCATTTAAATTACTGAAAATTTTGTCTGATATTAGAATTCGGAAATTTAAATCTGCAAGTACAATGACAATATGCAAAAGGAAGAAGGTTAGCTAAAGCACTGTTACGCGGGTGTTATTTAAAGTGGCTACTACAGGACAAATTCCTTGCCCAAACTGGATGTTATAGGAGGTTATTTATTTTCATTCACTTTAGCATTTTAAATTCTGTTAAAAATATGATTTATTTGTACTGATTCATTTTTGTAAATGCAACTGTTATATTTAATTTTGTAGACATAGAAGTACGCAGTGAATTTGATAAATGTTGCATTGGTACTGTTTTTTTTCTTCAGCTTTTCAAATGAAAGGAACATTACAACATAAAAAGGCATGGCATTCATGAATCTTTATACTATTTCTGAATGATTGTATGTAGTTATATTATAATAATAAAAAACATACTTTATCTTCTTTTATTTTAATAAATGCAATGAATCAATAAAGTTTTGTAATGTTCCTTAGACAGATCAGATAGACATGTGAGCTAATATGATGTGAGCTAATAAGAGTTATTGAATCTGTGATGTAAGTTGAAATCATCTACCTCTAAGGTATGAATCTAATATGTAAAAAAAACGATTCTTCGATTTGATAAGTGATTTGAACTTTTCACAAAGTTAAATGATAGTGTGAAGGATTTTGGAAGTTTGTAAAATATGAGAAATGAACAAGATATAGCAGAATAAAAGGAATTCTTAAAAATAAAAGGTATTAAAATAATGTTGTTTTAATCTGTTCTTCAATGGCATGCTAGGTTTGAAAGCTAAACTGATGTAATGTTTTCACAGCTCATCATCATTGTCATACCTGCCTGATATACGGTCCTTGCACCATGTATGATTTTTATTGGTTTATATTTTCAACTAAAAATTTTAGTTCTTTGTAGATCCAATGTCTTTTAACTTTTATCATTCTTGATCGTTTAGGTCTCTCATCTTTTCACCTTCTACTGATCCTTCTAGCAATGTTTTAATCAATCTTTCTCATGATATCTCTTAACCGATTAGATTTCCTATTCTGAATTAAGCTTGTCCATATTTTAATTCAGATTCTAAAATTGTTCACTCTCTTCATTACTTTTTCATTTTCTGATTGATGCTCCTATTTCATCCTGTTTCATTTTTACTTGATCTATTATGGGAAAATTATTTGGTTTTCTACTACATCAGTATACTTCTGTATATTTCTTCCACCTTTCAAATTTATCAGTTTCATTTTTTCCTTTTTTTTATACATAGATCACATCATTCATTTTTTTTTTTAAATCTTCTCTATCTGATAATTCATCTGCAAGACATTTATCATTTGCTTTTTGAATCTTATTGATTCATTATTCAATTTGCTGTAGAACATCTCAACTTCCTCAACCTTACTGTTATTTTATTGCCTGTTTTTTCTACATGTTCAAACACTATCTGATAACCCACAGCTTCTTTATTCTTCTTCTCTTAATAAAGCTAATTGTTTTATGCCATTGGTGTTTATATGACATCCTTAATAATTAGAAAAAATTCATCTGAACAATGGTCTTGTGCAATTCTTTTTTCTAATTCTTAAGGTAACTTCTTATCCAACTGATGTAATTTATTCAATCCTCCATTTAGTTAATTTCTCAGCTCTTTTAACTAACTGCCTTCAATATTACTTTTATTTCTACTACCAGAAAGAAGTACAGTGCATTAGGAAAGTTGCTGTGCACTGGAATTATGGGAGTTTAATGATGAAACTTTCTTAATTATAACTTTGCATTTTTATTTCATTATTTTATAGAAACAGATATTACAGTAATTGGAATAGTTTATAAAAGGTGTTGAAATTCACCTCTTCAAACATCAATACAACATTGCACATGTTGTAGTTTGTTTTCATACACTGTAACTAACTGATTTATTGGAATGTCTTGTACTTATGCCATTATTGCAGTTTTTAGTTTGTTAATTGTGCATGGTCTGTTGTGATACACTGCTCTTTTTGCAGTCCCCATAGAAAGTAATCTGAGGGAGTCAGATTGGGCTATTGTGCAGGCCAAAAACCCCTCAGAATGATTCGTTTACCAAAGACATTTTATAAAAAAGTCATTGACTTGTTAGCTGTGGCACCATCTTGTTGGAATAACAGTGATTGCTTTCCACTTCTGTTAACTGAGTAATGAAGGTTGTTAAAATATCACAATAATGATCACTGTCAAGTAAAATTTCAAAAACGATTGGACCCACAATGCACATTCTGTTCACATCAAACCAGACTCCAATGTTTGCATCATGTAAAGATTGTTCATGCAATTCATAAGAGGTTACTAGTCAACCACAGTTGTATATTTTGTAATTTAATATATCCTCCCAGTTGAAACCACTCTTTCTGTAAAAAACATAATGTTCTGTATACCTATGCAGTTTTGGTCAATAAAACGTTTAAACCATTGACAATAAATTAGTCTTTTGACGTGATCTGTTGCTTTCAGTTTTTGAACACACATTATTTTGTAGGGGAAGAGTTTCTTTTCCTTTCTTGCACTTTTCTGTGCGGCATCAAGTCTAATATCTAGCTACTGTGGTAACTTACTCATTAGCTTTGGTGGACTTTCAGCCATAGCATCTGAACTTTATGTGGTTTTCTGTTTCGATCAGCATCTTCAACAGAGCCTGTTGCCTGAAACTTTTTGATATTAGTTCAAAATGCATTGTGGTGAGGAACAGCAAGTATTAGCTAATTTTTCAGAAAAATTGTGCTTCACTAAATCACTATAATTGTCGCTTTCACAAAAGGCATATTCAACGTTTTTCGTGAAAAATGTATTCTTCTATAAAAAGAATCATTACTTTTCTCAATACTATTGATTCTGATAAATGAAACAACATAACTCAACATCTAATGTCTTGGTTTATCACTGAACAATACACAATGAACCAAGGGCAACCAATCTAACACCAAAAGACCAGAATGCAGCAACATAATTCTAAAGTATACTGTACAGTGACTTTCTGAACGCACTGTTATGATCACTATCAATAAAAGCACCTGGCCATCTACATATCTGATTCATTGCATTTCTCAATTTCTCTTCTGCAAATATATAGTCAATTTTTTATCTGTTTTTATCTCCATCACATTTCCAAAAACTACCAAAGAATTTGGAGATTTTGAAATCTCCAGCCTCTTTTATAGTTTTTTTGCCAGCCTATATTATTACCATTTTCATTAGTCTTTTTTGTAGTATTTATTATCCTTCTTCCACTTTCATTTCATGTTCTCAGTTGTTTCCTTTCACCTTTTCATCCCTCCAAAGTACGTTTGGGTGCCCTACAGCACCAATTTCCTTATTATTATTCTACAACAATGTTTATCTTATTCTTCCATAATTCTCTCTTTCTCTTAATACAGTACTTCAATTGTGTCATCTTCAGATTGATTAGTTGGCATATAAACTTGTATTAAAAGCATGTCCCTGGGTTTATTCTTATTCTGATAGAAATTTTCCTATCATTAGTAAAAACTGTCCTAAGTACAATACTATTTCTTTTTTTTAGAATTTTCTTACATTATGTCTTCCTTTTTATTTCCTGAATTGTAAAATTATCCTCTAATAACTTCATCCTTTCTTTTCATTTCATTTTATTTATCCAATTCCATTACTATTATGTTTATGTTCATCTCTCTTTTAAAATTTTCTAACTTCTTTGTTTGCAAAAATGTTCCTACATTACATATTTCTGTTCCAGTTTTTGCTGATTTCCAGTTGTTGATTACCTCAACCAGGTTGATAAAACATAATATTTGAGTTATTAATTTTTTTAATATCGAAAATGTATTTGAATGAATACAAAATTTTTATATATTTAGATATGAAGGTAAAGAAAAATACGCAGAAAGGAGGTGGTATTATCGGTTCTTTAGTGAATTAGTCTGTAGATTTATTACCATTTTAAGCACATATCACGGGTTATAATCATGTCGGACCGGGTTCTAAATAAGATAAACGATTGAAACGTGGTGATAAAGGCGTTAATAAATTGGATGATGCATGTAAACTGCATGCTTATTCGAAATATTCAGATAACAAAACCAGATCTCAAGCCGATAAAGCACTTACTGAACGAGCTTGGGAACGTGTAATCGTCCCAGATAACAGTCTAACTGAAAGAGTCGCCGCCTTTGAAGTAACTAACGCGATGAAACTTAAATCTAAATTTGGCGGTAGACAGACTTAAGAAAAGTGGTGGGCAATTAAAATTAAAGAAAGGTGGGGGTACTGCTAATAAAAAGAAAAAATAATCGATTCAATACCATAACGCGCTTTATACGATCACGAATTGATCGAGTACGCGAAACAGTTGAATATTCCACATTTTAGAGGTATTTTATGTTAAACGCTTTACCAAAAAAATTAGTAAAAATGAATGCGTTATAGTTAATTTAGACACTTCAAACAGTCGTGGTACGCATTGGATTTGTTTCTTATTAGTATTACTTTATATTTTTTTGCAGAGTATAGATTCACCAATTGATAATTCATATTTGGATGAAGATCCATTATCGTCCATTATTAAAAAAGAAATCAAGCATGAAACAGAGCAAATAAAATATTTGTTTATACCTGTTGCCATGACATCCATATTTAATATGGGTGTATTATGACAAAGCTTACAAGAAGCTTTGTCGTAGTTTTCAATAATCCCCATTCTAGGTTACTGCATTTTTGTTTTCAAACAGGATTGCTGTGTTTCTTTATGCATCCACCTGTGACCTGGGTCTCTTACCAAATAATTTACGTGGTGCTCAACCCCACACATTTTTCTATTGTTCTATTATTTTTAATGCCTTCAATATTCTTGTGTTCTGGTGCTATCAAGCGTGATTATATTGAAAGATGCTAGTTGTACATTATTAAATAAGCATTCATACAAACCAGTTACTTTGTGAAAATCAATTTATTTTCTGGCCATATAAAAAGTAAGTGTTTCTCAGCCCTTAGAATCTGCATGGCATGGCAATAAATGAACTATGGCCCTCTTAAACTTATGAACTTTTCCCTCTTTCAGTCTGATTACTGAAAAACTGTAAATTCTGAATGCACAGTCTGAACACAGACTTTCTCCCTTTTTGTACTACTATAAAAGTTAATGGATGGATTGGTACATAAAGCATCTAGAGAAGTAGAAAATTCATTGGACTAAGATTGTTTTATACAGTTATCAGGTCAGTGCAGGTAGTCCGGATGGTGAATATAATGCAAAGGTTTCGGTTTTTTTAATTAACCTCCACATTGTAAAATTATTTTTTTTTTCACTAAAGGATTTGTTAATTTTATTTTCTCTATGAACTATTTGAACTCTTATGGGCGATTTCATAAACCTCTGTTTTGTCTCTTGTACAAGCCACGATGCAGCACTCGCTGTAAGAAAGATATCGAATCAAGTTTGGCGTGGAACTTGGCAAGTCTGTCAAAGAAACTTTTGCAGTGGTTCAACAGGTCTTTGGGATGAGTGTTTATCATAAAGGCAAGTATACAGATGAAACAAGGAGATTTTGGAAGGCCTTGAAGAGGTTGACGATGAAGCCCACACTTGATGCCCATCAATGAAAATGCCCTCAAACAACAAAAATGGTACTTGTGTAAAAGAACTTTTGCAAGCAGATTATCAGATGGATGTTTGTTTAATGGCCAACATTTTAAATATTCCAAAAATGATCATCTATGTGATTGTGACCAAGGATTTACATATGAGAAATAAGTGCATGAAGCTTGTCCAAGAATTTTGACCGATGACCAACATTCTCACCGTGGAAATTTTTCAAGACATTTTGGAAAGGTGTGAAAATGATCCTCACATTTTGGACAATGTTATGTTTTGGTGATGAAAAATGGATATTCCAGTACAACCCTGAAATGAAAATGCAAAGTGCCGAGTGGCACACCTCGGCATCCCCTCACTCCAAAAAGGCTCAAATTAGCAAATCAAAGATCAAGACCATGCTCATCGTGTTTTTTGACATCAAGGGATCGTCCACCTTGATTTTATACCTCCTGGGACAACCATTAACTCTAAACTTTATGTAGAAGTCCTCAAGAGACTGAGAGCAAGGATCTGGCACATCAGACCAAACATCAGTGGTGACAGGAAACTTCACCATGACAACATGCTAGCCCACACTGCCTTCACCATGAACCACCTATCCGGCCAAATCTAACATGACAATGCTGCCCCAGCCACCCTACAATCCTGAACCAGCTTTATAATCATCATTGTGATCCTCGGAGAAAACTACTTCAATGCTTCTCTTACACTACTGTACACATGTCACAGCCATAACAAATTCTGTAACAAATTTTGTAATAAATAGTTTATCTCCCAACAGACGGAATTTTCTATTACAACTGTTAAAACATCCATAAAACACACAGAAATGAATAAATGTAAAAAATATTATACTTATTAAAACCATTCCTATCAGTCTTTGATAAGAGCCATAAGGCAGCTTTTCCAGGATCTGTACTTTGTGCATAATTTTTATTATTATGTTTATTAGGTTTCTATGAGTTACTAAGCATTTTTAATGTGGTTTTATGGTGTTTCTCTCAGGTTTTTCTGTACTCCCTTGTTGTGAATCATTAATAATATAATTTAATGTACAACACAAACTGATTTACGCAATATATATTAGTACTGGACAAATCATTTTGTTAGCTCCATTTCTGTGGAGTTTTTCAGTACTGGTTTTAATAATTTTGTGTATTATATTATGGGATAATTATATTACAATAAAATGATTATGTTAAGGTAATATAATTATCGCATAATATAAATCTGTAAATGAGTGGAAAATATTGAAATTTATGCATTATTATTTGAAACCATGAAGAATATAGTACTTTTGCTGTTAATACTGTGGACCCAACTGTCACAGAACCAGAGCTGAAAGTAGAAAAACTGAAAGGACAGACTCACCTGTAAACCACCAACTGGTTTTACAGTTACCTCCCAAATAACAAAAAATTTCTAATGAAATTGATGGTTTATTTTCCATCCAAGAAAAGCTTATTTCACTTTTCTTGCTTATTTCACTGTTGATAACAAGAAAACTGCATATCTTAATACAGTATCCAAAAATTGGCAAAACCTGAACCCTAACGCCTGACCTTCCACCTGCTGAGGTGCGGGCACAAGTCTGAGAATCAGTGAAATTTTCAGAACGGTTTCACTCTTGTGCCTAAGAAGTGAACTGGGACTTGCTGTAATTCACTGACAGTGACACCCACTACATTCAACACTGTGAATACACATACCACTCTCTGGTCGTTATAACAGTCATGTGATTAAGTCCCAGTTCTTATTGACATTCACCAACTGCCAGTAAGCATTCTGAAAGAATATAATTATGGTTTTTGTCGCACACACACTGCCACCTAACTCATTTCAGCTGAACTTACAATCTGAGAATATTATGTTATTCCCATTGGAGGTGACCAGAAATGTATTGGGGATGGAAAGGAATAATGGAGTTCAGCATTTTTTCCCAAACCAAGATGTGTTCCATTACTATTCTAAAGCTTGGAAAGATTTTTTTTTTTGAAGCTGAAAGAATAATTGTTTACATTCTGCACATATGTTACTTGAAAAAGTAATTGATACAAGTTTCTCCACTTCTGTTGATCTTTTATACAATCTTTATAGGGTTCTTTTTTCCCTAATTTATGACACTAACCCTACAGTTCTACATTATTGCAATAAGAAACAAATAATATTTTTGCATAAATTATATAGCTAGTCAAGAAAATTTCAAAGCAAGTGTCAACAGTAGAAGAATATTTTTGCACTGTTTTTATTTTTCACAAAGCTTCCATCTCAATCCAGTGGCCTTCGGTGTATGTACATACTTTGTACTTCACTGTTTTTTTTTGTTTTTTTTTTCCTCTTTAAGCACCCCTATGGAAATCGTTCCCCGCCGTTAAGCAAATGCAGTTCCCATAGGCAGGCCGTGGCTGCAGACTACCACCCCATGGCTTGACTTTTCTACTAGGGCTTCTCCCAACGGGGTTCCCACGGTATCGACAGAGACCATAGACATCCCTCTTCTAGCACGCCCATGATCCCCTCCCCCATAGGGCAACCCTTCACATCCTATCCTATAATGTGCGACATGTCCTCATTACTCCTCGCGACCCATCTTGTTACCTCGAATGTCCCTAGTGCTTCATCGAGTAGCGCCGACCCACCTTCCTCTTACATGGCAGGTGGACCTTCACCCTTTCCACAAGAGGGCTGCCTCCCTGTCCCTAGACGTTGCCACGCTTCATCCCCATGCCCTCTCCACTGCTTTTTTATTAATTTTTTTTGTATATTTTCATATGTTTTTTAATTTTTTTGTATTTTAAGATTTTATATTTCTATAAGATTTGTCTTTTCCACCTTTTTTTTGCGCAGTGGACCGGGCTTTCTTCCCCCTGGGTGCGACTTGTAACCCCCCCGTTATAAGTCAATGTCGATTGGGTGGAAGCAACTCGCTTATATCCACCTTAATTCTAATCACACTAATTAGTGCAGCTCGCAGGCCGCCTAACTTAACCTACACACTAATTTAATCTAATCTATGCTTGTTCATTGGTCAGGATGGTGCTCCTGACCAGCACAAGTCCTTTCCTTAAAACCTATTAGAGCTCGCAGGCTCATTACCTAATTGTTATGTCTAACCATGCCTATTGAGTGTGGATGATACGGTCTTCTATCCTTTACACCCAGCACACGTTCATCATAGCACTCTTGCAACTAAGCCACAGCACGCAGGCTGCCTTTTATCTGCTTACCTATTGAGTGGTAGTGAAAGGCATCTTTTCACTATCACTCAGCATAAGTCCTCCACTCCAAACCTAATAATGACACACAGGTCATTAAGGAAGTGCTTACCAATTGAGAACTGCTGAGGATACCCCACAATTCCTAGCACAAATCCTTCCTACCCACTCAAAGCACTCTATTTAACTTTCACACTCGGCATATCCATCGGGATGAACAGGTACCCCTTCCTGCTCAGCCCAGCGTACGTCCATTAGTGCCTATATCTATCCCTATGACTAAATGAAACACGCAGGCTTCCTAATTCTATACTTAACATGCTCGTTGGGAGACCCAGGTACACCTCCCTGTGCCTCCCAGCGCATGTCCTTTGTACTAATACTAGACTTTAATCTAATATTTCTTATGCCTACCCTATCTAAGGGTCATACTCTAAAGTGACCCTTGCGAACATGCTTCTCCTAACAACTAACTAATTTGGGAAAATGGGCTGCCTGCCCATCAGGGCAGGTCTAGCCCCACAGCCAGACTAGCATGACTCTCAGCAAAGCAAATGACTACTTCGCTAAAACTTTATGTTTCAAACCGGCAATCACCCATACTCATCATCCGCAAAGGTGGACACAAAAAAAATAAAACAAAACAGAAGTAAAACAAAACAACCTTAATGTAAATATAACTTTCGCACCTCATATCTAAGGTGCCTAAAGACCCTGGTTAAGTGGGCGAAGCATGTTCACCCATATTAATCTACTCACATATCATGTCATTACACAATGAGACACCGGCTTCCACCCTTGCACCCTTCATTTGCTTCCGGAAACCACAATTAGAAATACCATAGAGCCCCAGGACCATCCTACCCGATGGCACCCTCAAGCAACACAAAGACATATATTAAAATGATTCTTAAACCTAGCATACTTCCAGCCTGAGCCTGGCCTCACGCAGACGTCCCTCACCTTCCTTTGTTCTCAGGATTGTGCATACCAGCTTCTCCACCTGGCTCCACTGCCTATTTCCCGCCAGCATGTACGGTACCGTGTTGTCAGGGGTGAGCCATATCAGGCCCTCTCTCCTCCTGACATGCTCCCACTTCTGACACTCATAGATAGTGTGGTGTACCCTATCAACTACTTCACAATACGGACAATCTGCCAGTATCCTCTTCCCGAACCTGCATAGGTATGCCTCAAAATCAACGTGCCCAGACAAGAACTGTGTGAGGCAGAGTATTACCTCACACAAATGAAGTAACTTGATAGTTTTTTTTGGTTGTTCAGTTTTACTGACAAAGAAATTTGAAAAAAAAAATTGTTTGATGGTGCCTTTTTGGCTTATTATATATAATATATATTATGAAGTTCAATATTATAATATTTTTTAAAGTAACTGACTTTTAAACCAGTTTTAAAAATAACTTTTAGACAAACTACTCAATTTGTCATACTAATAAATAATATAAAAATAAATTTACAGTAGTTATTCTGTTTAATGCCTAAAATAATAAGCTTACAAAAAAAATCAAAAAGGAGGTTTAATTGAGTTAAAATAAATTACATATTTTAAAAATTGTTCCAATAACTTTTAAGTTTAGTATTTTAATTTATTCATATAATATACATTTGAAAATATTCAAGCAGTTTTATTTTACGTCTCGTTTGAGTTTAAAAAATACTTTCAATATCGGCTTGGAAAAAAGTATTGATATTGTTTAGCTTGTAGATACAACTGTCACGGAACAGAAATTAACTAAAATCTTTATGAAACTTTGTGCAGCAGTACTGTAGTTACAAAGAATATAAAAATATTAAATGGAGACCCCCCCCCCCCCCCCGCCACAATACATGTTACTAAAATTTTTCCTGTCGCACTCGAATAAAACAAAAAATTTTTAAACTAAATTAAGTTTTTTGAAAAGCTTTAAATTTAAAAAAAAAATTTACTACAACTAAATCTTTGCACCAATTTCAAAAAATCCCCACAAATTAGATAACTTATCCGGAAAAGGGAGTAAAATTCTGGCTACAGAGAGTTTTACTCTCAAAAGACTTACTATTTAGGAGAAAATTAAGCAGAAAATTCAAGTAAGTTTCTTTCCTAGTTATCAGTGAAAGTAATTCACATTATGTATTAAGAGCAAAAAGTTAAAATAGAAAAACAAATAAATACATTTAAAAAAATCTATTTAGCGAAATAATCAGGTGACAGTTTAATTTCGATTTGATTTTGTAAGACTTTATTTACAGACACAGGAATTGCTTCCCAAGCCATTTCAATTTCATTGTGTAGTTCCACTAGTGACTGGCTTTTTACTGTACACTACATTCTTGACTGTCCCCCACAAGTAATATTCTTGGGGGGTTAAATTAGGCAAATGGAGGTGTACACAATCGGGTACCTTTGTCCTGTTCATTATGGAACAATATTATCCAGGCAGGTGTGACGCACATCTGAATGAAAGTGTGTCAGCACTTTACAGACATTCTTGAACACCCATACCAGTTGGTAAAAAAACTGACAAAGTGTTACAAGAACAAATACTGAGAGAGAGAGAGCAGAAAAATTGTTCCAATGTCAATCTGTTGTATGTAAACAAGGAAAAAATACAAGCCACGGCAACAAATCTTTGAAAATTGATCGGAAGACTATCTTTTATAATTTTTGGAAAATCTTTAGTATAAAAAGAAGTTTTAATATCACCACTAGTAATCCTTAACTAACCCAAAAAGAGAAGCAAAAAAATCCTTCAAATGAATGATATCATTGAAGATGTCAATAACTTATGAAGGAAATCACAAACAAGTACTACATGTTAAATAGTACAGCGAGTCTATACTCAAAACCTATATAACAATTTAAACACAAAGTACAAAAAAAGTTATGAATTTTAGTAACAACATTGATTTCTTTACTTACAAGAATACCTGTTAAGAAATTGAACGTCCTATTTCATGTCCGAATAAGGGCATCTCAGAGAAATATGCCTAATTATCCTACTTCACAGGGTATAAGGAAAAGGCCTCACTTTGTCCTTGAACTACCATATTTGACAAGACAAGAAATTGCATAATCCTAAAACTAGGCCCCTCTCTATCAGGTGTTCTGTCAGATTTATTTTAGGTTAGGCAAGAATATGACACCAGAAGACAATAGTCAGAAGTAAGATTCTTGCATACTTTATTTTAGGAGGGGTACGAGATTACCAGACCCGGAGATGAGCTACTGCGGTGAGGTAAGTCACAGATGTGACACCGAATGAAAACACCGGAAGCTCTGACAGTCAGAACGTAAGATTTTTAAATCCTATATGTTGTACTTGGTGTACAGAGATACAATAAAGTGAGGACACCGGAGAATTTCAAGTTTGACTGCGTGTTAAAAAGGTAAGATTCCAACATTGTGACGAATCGTAAATAAACCTGAAATCAATAATTAAATAATTGTCCCAAAAGTCTTGCAGGTATCATTTCTTCCCCTCAAAAACAAAAATTTCTGTAATACAAATAAAACAGTTTTTAACAAATGATATTGATATCAAAAAAAGTAAGACATTACATTTCTATTATCAAAATCTGTTATTATTTAGAATTTTGTTTAAAAAAATACATTTTAAATATGTGTAATAGACAATAGATATACAATAATAGATAATAAACAATGTTTAAACATTCTATGCAAAAAATAGAAAAATTTTTTCCAAAGTCTTACCAGCTTGACTTAATTTATTAAACAACGAATAATTGTATTATTTCTGTAAGTGTGATAGGTATTATTCTCTGTTTAATAAATGAAATTAGTTGTAATGATATGAAGTTATGGTGGAATGGAACGTTGAAAGCCACTTTTATTAATAAGCTACTAAGTACATTCTTGCTTAACCAGTAATGTTCATAACTATAGCAATTAATGTTTTCGATCAACGAGTAATTTATAATTCTATGTAAAAGGAGTTCATTAGATTGAATTTTTTATGTTGTAAATAATATTATAAGAAGGTTAAGTAGTTGACAACAACTAATTTTCAAAAATTGGTCGTTTAATACATATTTGCATGTTGTTAAATAAATCGATTAATTTTAATAATCGACTAGTACGACTAATTTTAGTCGAACTATTCCCATGGTTGTATGTTACCGTGTAAGATTATGTTTAAAGTTTTTACAGAGTGAAAAAAGTTATATTATTTACGTGTCGTAAGTATATTTATATAAATAAAATTCAAAAATATATAATAAAAATAGTAACGTAGTAATAATAATAGAAACCTAAAATTAAATATATAGTAATAGGACTAATATTAGTATTGTTTATCCCGCGATTGTTTGCTAGTGGTTAAGATTATGCCTACAGATTTACCAGAGTGAAAGAAGTATTTATTATTTACGCGTTCTAAGCATATTAATGTAACAAAAAATAATAATATAGTAATTTCTATAGTAAATCATTTCTTTATGTAACCGACTCAGGTTGGTGCTTTGGAACACTGATCAAGAAATTGTCATAAATTATCTTTGATATAATAATTTGCTCCAAGCTTTCCCCTTCATCAGATGTTACATTTCAGTAATTTATCATTAACCACACTATTTAACTATTATTAAATAAATATTATTATTAATATTATTATTGAAACCACGTGGTTTCATTAACCACGTTATTTTAAGTTCCAGTATTATAATAAAATATTATCAAATATTTTTTTTTACTGAGTATGGATGCACAAACTTGTAATTCATTTTTGGAAGAAGATCCATTTTCCTTGCCTGTTAAAAAAGAAAATGTGCATGAAACAGAGCAGACAGAATATTTGTTTGTACCTCCTGCCAAGACAGATGATGAAGAAACAATATTTAAACAAGTAAGCCATTTTATGTTGATGTAAATTATAAATATAAGACCTAGTTATTGTAAGAATTCTCAATTTTTTATTCATCAGGATATATTTATTTACTGTTTATGGCCCTCATATGGTTTAGCATTCATGTCTGATATGAGATATTTTGATTTATAAGATTAAAAAAAGTTATTAACGAAGTGTAGGGAGATAAATAGCTATGATAAACAGATTGTTCTTAACATTTTAAGGTAGATAAACATTTTGATGACAGTACATAACAAAGAAAGTACAGTGAGCCTCATGTTGTAAACAAATCTGCCTAAACATTATTCTTTCTAGACCCAGATTCAATGTTTTTTACAAAAACTGTACAAAACTATCCTTGGTTTGGTCAAACATGTTCAGTTACAAGAAGGTTTATTATACTTTTTGACAATCTTCATTTTAGGTCACTGCATAATTATTTTTAAACAAGACTGATTATTTATATATGTTTCCAGCAGTGACATCATTTTATACAAAACCATTTAGATTGCACTTAGGTGCGAACATTTTTCTATTGGTTGATAGCTAAATGCCAATACCTACAATATACAGTGTGTTCCAGTGCTATCAAGTCTGATTATATAATGAAAGATGCCAGTTGCAAACTTCGAGGGCAGCTCAGTAAGTAGCTTACATTATTTAATAAAAAAAAATAGTTATCTAGTTGAAAGGGACAATCTTAAAATTGTTCTATATAGTCACCATTTAAATTGCACTTATCATAACAATGCATGAGCTTTCCAAATCCTTCTTTGTAGAAATCTGCTGCCTTAGATTTTTGGCACTTATCTTGCCCAAAAGTTATGATAAGCAAGCTTTCCTGATACAATTAATTGCAGTAGACTTTTGTGAAAATTGAGTTAAATAAAGGGACAGTTCTGTAATCGTAATGCAGCGATTTTCACAAATTTTATCGTAGATTACCATTGTCAGTTCATCAGTCACAAGGCTCGGCCAACCACTGAGGTCCTCATCATGAATATTGGTGCGGCCATTTTTAAACTGAATGCACCACTGCCTCATTCCACCATCACTCATTATTCCATCTCTGTACACCTCATAAAGTTGCAGATGAATTTCAACTGGTTTGAGGTTTTTTGCCAGTAAAAACCTAATCACTGAACACACCTCACAACTTGCAGGATTTTCTGCTGAAGCGCACTTTTCAATAATTCACAACAAATACAGTAGGAAAGTCATAGTCCACAAGGCTATGACAACTTGGTGCGTACTAAGTGTAGGAAGGTTTTGACACCAATGGCAGCTCTATCCCCATCATCTCCATGCTAGACACAAACGTAAGTTACTTTTTGGACCGCTCTCATTGTTACCTCCAAGCTCTTGACTTCGTCAGATGTTACATTTCAGTAATATTTCATTAACCGCACTTATTTTACGTTCCACTATTATAATAAAATATTATTACCATATATTTTTTTTTCAGAGTATGGATGCACAAACTGGTAATTCAGTTTTGGAAGAAGTTCCGTTTTCCTTGCCTATTAAAATAGAAAACACGCATGAAACAGAGCAAAAAGAATATTTGTTTGTAACTCTTTCCAAGATAAATGATGGACAGACAATATTTAAACAAGTAAGCTATTTTGTATTTTTTGTTGGTTTAAGTTATAAATATAAGACCTAGTTATTATATGAATTCTCAACTTTTTATTCATCATGATTCATTTATTTACTATTTACGGCACCCATATCTTTAGTAATTGTGTCAGACACAAGATATTTCGATTTACAGTATATAAAACAGTTATTAATGGAGAATAGGGAGAGAAATATTTATGATAAACAGATTGCCCCTAACACTTTATGGGAGATAAACATTTTGATTACAGTATGTAACAATGGAAATACAGTGTGCTGATGTCTCATGGTATAAACAAAGCTGCCTAAATGTTATTTATTCTATACCCAGATCCAACATTGTTTACGAAAAGAGTACAAAACTATCCTTGCTTTTGTGGAGTATGTTCAGTTACTAAATGGTTTATTATAGTTTTTGATAATCCTCATTCTAGGTCTCTGTATTTTTTTTTTCAAACAACGTTGATATGTTTCCAGCAGTGGCATTGTCTTATACAAAACCATTTAGATTGTGTTTAGGTGGAAACATTTTTTTTGTTGATCGATGTATAAATGCCAATGCCTATAATATCTTTGTATTCCATTGCTATCAAGTCTGATCATATACTGAATGATGCCACTTGCAAACCACGAGGGCAGTTCAGGAAGTAGCTTATGTTCTTTAATAAAATACCACCCAATGAAAAAAAAGAAATGTTATGTATTTGAAAGGGACAACCTAACTATTTTTCTACATAGTCGCCATTTAAATTGAGGCTTTTATCATAACAATGCATGAGCTTTCCAAATCCTTCTTTGTAGAAATCTGCTGCCTTAGATTTTTGGCACTTATCTTGCCCAAAAGTTATGATAAGCAAGCTTTCCTGATACAATTAATTGCAGTAGACTTTTGTGAAAATTGAGGTAAATAAAGGGACAGTTCTGTAATCGTAATGCAGCGATTTTCACAAATTTTATCGTTGATTACCATTGTCAGTTCATCAGTCACAAGGCTCGGCCGACCACTGAGGTCCTCATCATGAATATTGGTGCGGCCATTTTTAAGGTGAATGCACCACTGCCTCTCATTCCACCATCACTCATTATTCCATCTCTGTACACCTCAAAGTTGCCGATAAATTTCAACTGGTTTGAGGTTTTTTGCCAGTAAAAACCTAATCACTGAACACACCTCACAACTTGCAGGATTTTCTGCTGAAGCGCACTTTTCAATAATTCACAACAAATACAGTAGGAAAGTCATAGTCCACAAGGCTATGACAACTTGGTGCGTACTAAGTGTAGAAAGGTTTTGACACCAATGGCAGCTCTATCCCCATCATCTCCATGCTAGACACAAACGTAAGTTACTTTTTGGACCGCTCTCATTGTTACCTCCAAGCTCTTGACTTCGTCAGATGTTACATTTCAGTAATATTTCATTAACCACACTTATTTTAAGTTCCACTATTATAATAAAATATTATTACTTTATATTTTTTTGCAGAGTATGGATGCACAAACTGGTAATTCAGTTTTGGAAGAAGTTCCGTTTTCCTTGCCTATTAAAATAGAAAACACGCATGAAACAGAGCAAAAAGAATATTTGTTTGTAACTCTTTCCAAGACAAATGATGATGGACAGACAGTATTTAAACAAGTAAGCTATTTTCTCTTTTATGTTGGCTTAAGTTATAAATATAAGACCTAGTTATTGTATGAATTCTCATTTTTTTATTCTTCAGGATCTTATCATGAATATTGGTGCGATCATTTTTTAATGCACCACTGCATCATCCCTCATTCCATTTCTGTACATCTCACAAAGTCGATGAATTTTAATTGGTTTGAGGTTTTCTGCTAGTTAAAACCTAATCACTTAATGCACCTCACAACTTGCAGGATTTTCTACTGAAGCGCTTATTTCAATAATACACAACGAACAAAGTAAGAAAAATCATAGTCCACAAGGTTACAACACCTTGATGCGTACTAAGTGTAGAAATGTTCTGACGCCAAGAAGATGGCTCTTTCCCTAACATCTCCTTGATAGGCTCAAATGTAAGTTACTTTCTGGATCACCATTGTAATAATGAATGGAGGCCCTTTTAAACTTATGAGACTTTTCCCTTCCTTTACTCTGGAAATAGTACAGACTTTTTCCCCTTGAATAATTGTATAGAAGTTAATAGGTTGAGAGTTAAGTTAAGAGTAGCAGATAATTCAGTAGAAGGAAATTCTTATATACTGTTAAGTGCCGGTAGACCAAAAAGTGAATACAATTTAGTGGTAATCATTTTTCATTATACGTCCACATTGTTGAACTACTTTTAACATGCAATAAAGGATGAGTTATATCTATTTTCTTGATAATTTATTTGAATTTTCAAATTAATTTTTAGTAACTAATTTACTTAAGATCTTTATAAAAGCATTCACTTGCTACATTGTTCAAATAGAATGTATAGAAAATTTCAAGCATTATATTTGATAAGTCTTTTTTGATTTATTCTCTAACCAGTACAATAAAGTAATTAACACATTAGGTGTCGCAAGAAACTCATTGATTCTTCACACAACTGTTCAGTACAGGCCTTCAGGATCCATGGTGGTTGCTAACTCAGGCTTATTCATTGCTTTTACATATATTGTGGACTGTGATGTATGATTATGAACACCCCTGTCGCACAGTAGGAATACTTATATATACTCCTTTCACGTGCTGTCATCTTTTGACACCCTCAGTAACCAATATATGAAATCTATTCTGTTAGATGGTGTTTGTTAGTGATTAAGATTATGTTTACAGTTTTTACAGAGTGAGATAAGTGTGCATTATTTCCATGTTTTAAGTATATTAATATATTTAAAAATAATAATATAGTAATTTCTAAAATAACCCATTTAATCATTAATCATATTTGAGGAGCTAGGAGCTAAGTAAACGTTATATATTTTTTATGAAATAATGGAATCTCATCTGCTACAGAGTCAGACTCGCCCTGTTAGCAAACAGGAAATTGTTCATGAACAACAGACAGATATTCAGAATGATTCTATAAGCGAAATACGGGGGATATTCAATAATTAAAGAGATAAATTGATGTCGAAGTGAAACAGTTTGTAGGAGGAGTTTTGTATTTTCATGACTTTAGGTTCGCATCACTGGGATGATCTGAGAACAGGTGATGGATAAAAATCTTTTTGTTTATAACCTCAAAGTTGCATTTAACAATGTAGTGCCCACTTAAAGTTTCCACATTAGTTAAAGAATGTTCAGTGATCTGTTTCTTGAATAATTTTACAGTATGGTGAAAGTTGTATGAACCGCAGATATTTTTGTAAGTGGGTAGAACAGTTAAAAAATGGTCGAACCTCAATGACTGAAGAGCAATGTCCTGGCCGGCCAGTTGAATTGTCAATTCCTTCACTTGAAACCTGCATTGATGACATTTTTCGTGAAGACTGACATATTACAGTTGAACAAATAGAAAAAAAGTTACAGTAAGTGTTGGCACAGTTCATAATGTTTTCAGTAACAAGCTCATGTACAGAAAAACAAGTGCAAGGTGGGTCCTGAAGGAGTTAACGCAACAAGGAAACAAGACTCAAAGTGTGTGCTGATTTGAAAAAAACATTATGAAAGGGAAGGTGATCCTTTTCTAAACAAGATTTTAACGTGTAATGAAACTTGGGTTCACTATTTTGTACCAGAGTCTAAAAAACAAAGCATGGAATGAAGGCATACCAGCTCACCTGTCCGAAAGAAACTCAGAATGCAAGCATCAGTGGGAAAAGTCATTCTGACCGTCCTTTGGGATGCGCAAGCCGTCTTTTGTGATTATATGGAAAATAAGCGTACAATAAACAGTACAATACTCAGACATGCTGATGAAAAATGTAAAGCCAACAATGAGAGAAAACATCATGGATCTCAAAGAAAAGGCGGATATTGGTACACGACAATGCTCGCCGTCACACCACATAGCTGACCCAAGAAACCATTGGAAAGAGGGGTTGTGAAATACTACCACATCCTCCCTATTGTTTTGTATCGCTCTCCATAGATTTATCAATGCCTCACAATATCTTTCTGAGTTAATTGTGTTGCTATGTTCAAGGAAATCAATGAAAGCACTCCCTCAGCAGCCCAAAACATAGTTGCCGTAATCTTTATGGCTGACAATGGTTGAAAACATTTTACTGGATTTCTGGGAGAACCAGTGTGCCTCCATTCTATGGGCTGTCATTTTGTTTCACAGTTGACATGCTTTACCCAGGTCTCATTTTCTGTTATGTCACGATCAAGCAGTGCATTACCATCCTCGTTGTAGGCTTCGAGGTAATTCAGCGATGCAGCAAGAAGCTATTTTTTTTTGGTCTTTCAAGATTTTTGGCACCCATCTTGCACATAACTTGTGATAGCTAAGCTTCCCTGTTACAATTTCTTGCAGTAAACTTCGTGAAATTTGGGGGAAAATGAGCAATAGTTTCGTAATCATAAAATAATGATTTTCATGAGTTTTATCGTTGATTTTAATTGTCATTTCATCAGTCAAAAGGCTAAGCTGACCACTGCGGTCCTTATCATGAACATTGGTGTGACCATTTTTAAACTGAATGCACCACTGCCTCACTCCAATGTTACTGATTATTCCATCTCCATACACCTTACAAAGTTGCTGATGAATTTCAATTGCTTTGAGGTTTTTTGCCAGTAAAATCCTGATAACTGAACGCAACTCGCAGGATTTTCTATTGAAAAGTACATTTCAATAGTTCACAATAAAAAAAGTACAAAAATCACAGTTCACACGCTATGACATCTTGATGCGTTCTGAGTATAAAAACATTTTGACCCAGGATGGTAGTTCTATCCCCATCAATCTCCATGCTAGGGACAAATGTAAGTTACTTTTTGAACTGCTCTCATAGTTAGCTCCAAGCTCTTGACTTTATCAGATGTTACGTTTCAGTAATATTTAATTAACCACACTTATTTTAAGTCCCACTATTATAAAAAAATATTATTATTATTTTATATTTTTTGCAGAATATTGATGCACAGACCGGTAATTCATTTTTAGAAGAAGATCCATTATCCTTGCCCGTTAAGAAAGAAAACAAGCAAAAAGACAATTTGTTTGTACCTCTTGCAAAGACAGATGATGAGCAGACAATATTTAAACATGTAAGCGATTTTCTATTTTCTCTTTGTTTATGTTATAATTATAAGATCTAGTTATTGTAAGAATTCTCAATTTTTCTATTCATCAGGATACTTTTATGTAGTGTTTATGGCCCACATATGGTTTAGCATTCATGTCTGATATGAGATATTTTGATTTATAAGATTAAAAAAAGTTATTAACGAAGTGTAGGGAGATAAATAGCTATGATAAACAGATTGTTCTTAACATTTTAAGGTAGATAAACATTTTGATGACAGTACATAACAAAGAAAGTACAGTGAGCCTCATGTTGTAAACAAATCTGCCTAAACATTATTCTTTCTAGACCCAGATTCAATGTTTTTTACAAAAACTGTACAAAACTATCCTTGGTTTGATCAAACATGTTCAGTTACAAGAAGGTTTATTATACTTTTTGATAATCTTCATTTTAGGTCACTGCATAATTATTTTCAAACAAGACTGATTATTTATATATGTTTCCAGCAGTGACATTATTTTATACAAAACCATTTAGATTGCACTTAGGTGCAAACATTTTTCTATTGGTTGATAGCTAAATGCCAATACCTACAATATACGTGTGTTCCAGTGCTATAGAGTCTGATTATATAATGAAAGATGCCAGTTGCAAACTTCGAGGGCAGCTCAGTAAGTACCTTACATTATTTAATAAAAAAATATAGTTATCTAGTTGAAAGGGACAATCTTAAAATTGTTCTATATAGTCACCATTTAAATTGCACTTATCATAACAATGCATGAGCTTTCCAAATCCTTCTTTGTAGAAATCTGCTGCCTTAGATTTTTGGCACTTATCTTGCCCAAAAGTTATGATAAGCAAGCTTTCCTGATACAATTAATTGCAGTAGACTTTTGTGAAAATTGAGGTAAATAAAGGGACAGTTCTGTAATCGTAATGCAGCGATTTTCACAAATTTTATCGTAGATTACCATTGTCAGTTCATCAGTCACAAGGCTCGGCCAACAATTGAGGTCCTCATCAGGAATATTGGTGCGGCCATTTTTAAACTGAATGCACCACTGCCTCATTCCACCATCACTCATTATTCCATCTCTGTACACCTCATAATGTTGCAGATGAATTTCAACTGGTTTGAGGTTTTTTGCCAGTAAAAACCTAATCACTGAACACACCTCACAACTTGCAGGATTTTCTGCTGAAGCGCACTTTTCAATAATTCACAACAAATACAGTAGGAAAGTCATAGTCCACAAGGCTATGACAACTTGGTGTGTACTAAGTGTAGAAAGGTTTTGACACCAATGGCAGCTCTATCCCCTACATCTCCATGCTAGACACAAATGTAAGTTACTTTTTGGACCGCTCTCATTGTGACCTCCAAGCTCTTGACTTCGTCAGATGTTACATTTCAGTAATATTTCATTAACCGCACTTATTTTAAGTTCCACTATTATAATAAAATATTATTACCCTATATTTTTTTGCAGAGTATCCATGCACAAACTGGTAATTCAGTTTTGGAAGAAGTTCCATTTTCCTTGCCTATTAAAATAGAAAACACACATGAAACAGAGCAAAAAGAATATTTGTTTGTAACTTTTTCCAAGACAAATGATGATGGACAGACAGTATTTAAACAAGTAGCTATTTTGTATTTTTTGTTGGTTTAAGTTATAAATATAAGACCTAGTTATTATATGAATTCTCAACTTTTTATTCATCATGATTCATTTATTTACTATTTACGGCACCCATCTTGCACATAACTTGTGATAGCTTAGCTTCCCTGTTACAATTTCTTGCAGTAAACTTTGTGAAATTTGGGGGAAAATGAGCAATAGTTTCGTAATCATAAAATAGTGATTTTCATGAGTTTTATCGTTGATTTTAATTGTCATTTCATCAGTCAAAAGGCTAAGCTGACCACTGCGGTCCTTATCATGAACATTGGTGTGACCATTTATAAACTGAATGCACCACTGCCTCACTCCAATGTTACTCATTATTCCATCTCCATACACCTTACAAAGTTGCTGATGAATTTCAATTGCTTTGAGGTTTTTTGCCAGTAAAATCCTGATAACTGAACGCAACTCGCAGGATTTTCTATTGAAAAGTACATTTCAATAGTTCACAATAAAAAAAGTAGAAAAATCACAGTTCACACGCTATGACATCTTGATGCGTTCTGAGTATAAAAACATTTTGGCCCAGGATGGTCTATCCCCATCAATCTCCATGCTAGGGACAAATGTAAGTTACTTTTTGAACTGCTCCCATAGTTAGCTCCAAGCTCTTGACTTTATCAGATGTTACGTTTCAGTAATATTTAATTAACCACACTTATTTTAAGTCCCACTATTATAAAAAAATATTATTATTATTTTATATTTTTTGCAGAATATTGATGCACAGAACGGTAATTCATTTTTAGAAGAAGATCCATTATCCTTGCCCGTTAAGAAAGAAAACATGCATGAAACAGAGCAAAAAGACAATTTGTTTGTACCTCTTGCAAAGACTGATGATGAGCAGACAATATTTAAACATGTAAGCTATTTTCTATTTTCTCTTTGTTTATGTTATAATTATAAGATCTAGTTATTGTAAGAATTCTCAATTTTTCTATTCATCAGGATACTTTTATGTAGTGTTTATGGCCCACATATCATGTGGCATTCTTGTCTGACATGAGATATTTTATTTATAATATAAAAAATATATTATATGGAGTATAGGGAGGTAAATAGCTATGATGAACAGATTGCCCCTAACACTTTATGGTAGATAAACATTTTTTACAACAGTACAAAACAAAGAAAATACAGTGAGATGATGCCTCATGGTATAAACAAAGCTGCCTAAACATTATTCATTTTATACCCAGATTCAAAATTGTTTAAATTGTACAAAGATAGTAAAACAGCACAAAGCTATCCTTGCTTTTGTGAAACATGTTCAGTTACAAGAGGTTTGTTATAGTTTTCGATAATCTTCTTTTTTTTATATATAAGATTGGTCTGTTTCTTTATGTTTCTATCAGTGACATTGCGTTATACAAAACTATGTAGATTGTGCTTAGGTGAAAATATTTTTCTGTTGATCGATTATTAAATACCAATGCCTGCAATATATTTGTGTTTTGGTGCTATCAAATGTCATTATATACATAAAGATGCCAGTTGCATACTATTATGGAAGCACTCATACATATGAGTTATTTGTGTGGAAATCAATTTATTTTATAACTAAGATATATAGATGTTTTTGGGCTCTTGGATTCTGTATAGCATTGCAATAAATGAATGAATGCAGGCCATGTTTATGAGGCTTTTTCACTGCTTTCAGTGTGATAACAGTACAGACTTTCTCCCCTTGAATAATAGTTTTAATAGGTTGATAGATACAAAAACATAAAAGAAGAGTAGAAGGAAATTCTTAAGTTCAGATAGACCGGATAATGAATACAATTCTGTAGTATTCATTTTTTAATTGATGTCCACAATGTTGAACTATTTTTTACATGCCATAAAGGATGTGTTATATAAAATCTTTTTTCTCTATATTTTATTTGAAGTTTCAAGTTAATTTTTTTTACTACAGTCATTTGACTTGTTTGTTGCAGCTCTCCAATATTCCCTGTGTAGTACCAGTTGTTTCATTTTGGTATACTCCCTACATCGCACTTCCCTAACAACTTGGTTTTGATATTCCAACTGTTGCTTCCTGCACAATTTTTCGCATGTACCTGATCCTCCAATATCAAAGCTAATATTCCAGGATGCTGTAATATGTGGTCTGTAAGTCTGTCACTATCCAACCATTTGATTTTTATCATGCTATAGCACCACATTTCAAAAGCTTCTAATCTTTTCTCCTCAAGTACTTTGATTGTCCAAGTTTCACTTGCATTTAAAGTTATGCTCCAAGCATATACTTTCAGAAATGATTTCCTGATGTTTAAATTAAATTTTGATGTAAGCAAATTATATTTTTGACTGAAAGCTCGTTTGGCTTGTGCTATTTGTCAGTTATCACTGCTGCTTCATCCATCTTTTAGTAATTCTACTTCCCAAATAACAGAAGTCTTTTACCTCCATAATCTTTTCATATTTTTATACTCAGTGGTCCATTTACATTATTTCGACTATATTCCATTACTTTTGTTTTGTTCTTGCTTATTTTCATGCGGTAGTTCTTGCGAAGGACTTCATTCATGCCATTCATTGCCTGTAATAAATCATTTTTACCCTCTACTAGAATTACTATATCATCAGCAGATCGTAACATCTTTATCTTTTCACCTTGTACTGTTACTCCGGATCTAAATTGTTCTTTAACATCATTAACTGCTAGTTCTATGTACTGACTAAAAAGTAACGGGGATAGGGAACATCCTTGTCAGACTCCCTTTTTTATTACGGTTTTTTCCTATGTTCTTCAATTATTACTGTTGCTGTTTGGTTCCTGTAAATATTAGCAATTAATCTTGTATCTCTGTATTTGAACCCTAATTTATTTAAATGCTGAACATTTTATTCCAGTGTACGTTATCGAATGCCTTTTCCAGGTATATAAATTCCAAGTATGTTGGTTTGTTTTTCTTTAATCTTCCTTCTACTATTAATCTGAGCTCTAAAATTGTTTCCCTTGTCCCTATACTTTACCTGAAACCAAATTGATCCTTTCCTATTACTTTTTCTATTCTTCTCTCAATTCTTCTATACAGAATTCTAGTTAAGATTTTTGATGCATGAGTAGTTAAGCTAATTGCTCTGTATAATTCACATTTATCTGCTCCTGGTTTCTTAGGTATCATGACTATAACAATCTTTTGAAGTCTGACGGAACTTCCCGTTTTTTGTAAATATTACACACCAGGTTGTATAATCTATCCATTTCTTCCTCACCTGCACGTGCAGTAATTCTGCAGTTATTCAGTTTATTCCAGGAGCCTTTCTGTCATTCAGATCTTTTAATGCTCTCTTAAATTCAGATCTCAGTATTGCTTATCCCCTTTCATCCTCTTCGACTTTATCTTCTTCTATAACACCATTTTTGAATTTATTTCTTCTGTATTACTCTTCAATATATTCCACTCGCCTATCAACTTTTCCTTTCATACTATAAATCGGTGTACCATCTTTGTTTAACACATTATTAGATTTTAATTTATGTACCCAAAAATTTCTTGTTCATTACGAAAACCATTCCTGCCTGCACATTATTTGAAGCTCAGTTGATTATTGTGAAATCTCTAACCAAATGTCGTTTTCCTGTTCTATAGAATTACTATATCAGAAAATTGTAGCATCATTATCTTTTCACCTTGCACTGTTACTCCAGATCTAAATTGTTCTTTAACATCAATAACTGCTAGTTCTATGTAAAAATTAAAAAGTAACGGATAGGGAACATCCTTGTTCGACTCTTGTTTTTATTACTGCTTCTTTCTTATGACTAATCTTTGACTAATAATATTGCAGTTTGGTTTTCCTGTATAATTGTTATCAAATATTCCATTCTTCTATTACTAAACTTGAATCCTAAATGTTTTAAAATGCTGATCATTTTATTTCAGTCTAAGTTATCAAATTGCTATTGCTTTCTCACCTGCACTGGGTAGTAATTCTGCAGGTATTCCGGCTATCCCAGGAGCCTTTCTTCCATTCATATCTTTTAATGCTCTCAAATTCAGATCTCCCCTTTCATCCTCTTTGACTTCCTCTTCTTCCTCATTATCACCATTTTCTAATTCATTTCGTCCGTATAACTCTTCAATATATTCCACCCACCTATTGACTTTTCCTTTCGCATTATAAATCAGTGTATCATCTTTGTTTAACAAATTATTAGATTTTAATTTATGTACCATAAAATTTTCCTTAACTTTTCTGTATGCTCCATCTATTTTACCACAATTATCATTTCTCTTTCCATTTCTGAACATTTTTCTTTAATCCAGTCTTCTTTCGCTAGTTTGCACTTCCTGTTAATAGTATTCCTTAATTGTCGATAGTTCCATTTACTTTCTTCATCACTAGCATTTATATATTTTCTACGTCATCCATTGGCCGCAATACATTCTCTGATATCCAAGGTTTTCTACTAGTTCTCTTTGTTCCACCTACGTTCACTTCTGCTGATTTACGAATTTCCTTTTTACCATTCTCCCATTCTTCGTCTACATTTTCTATTTTATGTTTTTTACTCAGATCTCTTGCCACAAATTTTCACCTCAAATTCCACCAATTCATCTGACACTTTTTCTTCACGTTTTTAAACCCCAACCACATTTCATGTTACTAAATTATGGTCGTTATCAATGTCTGCTCTAGGGTAAGCTTTGCAGTCGATGAGTTGATTTCTAAATCTTTGCTTAACCATGATATAATCTATCTGATACCTTGCAGTATCTGTTCGCTCGTGGAAACAGCCTGGTGGCTTTTTCCAAGAGTATATTCTTCTATTATAATTGTTAAACTGGGTGTTGGCAATTACTAAATTTTACTTCATGCAAAACTCAATAACTCAGACCCTTCTTTCATTCATTTTGCCCAGCTCATATCCACCGACAATATTAGGTCAATCAAATTAAATTTTAAGACTTGTATAAACATGTAAAGATATGGTAAGACATGTAAAAAATAGGAAAACCTGTAGAAATGAATGAATGATGAACTACTTTTCCATCTTCTTGTTCTTCAAAATGGCACTCAAAGTTGGAGAAAAACAATTTTTTTTGTTTTAAAGAAAAACTAGATATTTTGCAAAAAAGAGTTTTTGGTTCACAGACTAGCTGAGGACACCAAGCCAAAGTCTATCGTCCCCCACAACACACATCAACGTGCCGAATCTAATAAATATTTTACCGTGTTCAACATGATTTAGCTTACAGAGAAGAAAATGATTGCTGTGGAATAATTTTTATATTAAACTACAGGTATTTGAGTACAACGTGTGTATGTGTATCTGTACGTACTACTGACTAAACCTCCACCCCTTGCTGCCCACCCCCTTCTGGTACCACTAACAAAGGATTTTATCAGGAGGGGGGATCACCCTCACACTCAGTCATACGGTACATCACACTGTGCCAACAGTCACTAACTTAACACAAACTGCACAGCACAACCATGCACACACTAATACACAGCTTACAAACATATACCATTAACTTACCAAAGCCTTCATCAGACCCAGAGGTGGAGTCCCCCCAACCTCATCACACCCAGGTGAACCCTACAAGCTCAGGAAGCTCCCTAGGCACTCAGCCAGGGGCCTGTCTGTCCCCGCGCCCTCCATCACCTCACTCTGCGTGTCTCATCCTAGCTATTCAAGTCCTTCATCACTGCTCTAGAGAAATTAGTAATTGCGTTCTAAACTTCCTCCGCGTTCAGTAGGAGGTCTTGCACCTCTCAGGTTCAAATATGTCTTCCCTTTCCATAGTAGTTAACTGATCTTTGTTCACCTCCGTGAATTTAAGGCACTCGAAGAAAACATGAAAGGGCGTTACCTCCTCCTGACACACAAGGCAGGTCTTTGTGTGGTCCAGGTCAAACCTATACAAGTAAGACCTGAACCCCCCCATGGCCTGCCAGAAACTGAGTTAAGCAGAAATCCAGTGAACCATGGGGTCCCACGGTACTTCACGTAACCGACAGCATCTGCCCATACCTTAGCACTGTACAGAAGCACAGAACAAATCCCGCTTGCTAAAATCTTTTTGTTATGGTTTCTAGGCCTTTCTTTTTCCTGTTTAGCCTCCGGTAACTACCATTTAGATAATATTTCAGAGGATGAATTAGGATGATATGTATGAGTGTAAATGTAGTGTAGTCTTGTACATTCTCAGTTCGACCAATCCACAGATGTGTGGTTAATTGAAACCCAACCACCAAAGAACACCGGTATCCACAATCTAGCATTCAAATCCATGTAAAAATAACTGGCTTTACTAGGACTTGAACGCTGGAACTCTCGGCTTCCAAATCAGCTTATTTGGGAAGACGCGTTCACCACTAGACCAACCCGGTGGGTATGTAATTATTAGGCAGGAGCCTAACAACAAGCTCCATCTCCCTGTCAGCCCTTTTAGCAGCCTCCAGTGCATCTGTTCCAAAATGTACCCGGGCAAAATCTATCCAGACGCCCAAGTACTCCAACGCCGGGCTAGATTCAACTTGCTGTCCTTCCAGTGTAAGGATCAATCTGAGCCTCTTGGCCACAGTTATAGCCACGACCTCTGTTTTCTCCAGGGCCATCCGCAATTCAACCCCGCTGATCCAGTCTTTAATGATACCATATACGATGCTAACTTTTCCAGTCGCCTCTCTCTTCATAGCCGCATCAACCACAATCATGAGGTCATCAGCTAATGCCATAAGGGTGACCTGGCAGCATTGGGAGGTGGAATACCTTATCATATGCAACATTTCATTGGGTCGGTCCAAGTACCGAGCCCTGAGGGACCCGCCCCTTTTTAGAGCATCCTCTATTAGTTTCCCCTCCACCTCGTAGATCAGTCTGCAACCAGACAAATAAGACAGCATCGGCCTAATCAGATAATCTGGTACTGAGTTCTACCAAGGCACAGAGAATAGCAGCGTGTGTAATGCTATTAAAAGCATTCTGCACTTCGACAGTTACTAGAACACACACATCCTTCTTGCAGTCTGTTCCCCACAACCTTGAATAATGCTGTTCGCCATCTGGCTAACAGCAGAGACAGCATCAAGGGGCAGACCTACGCCCGCAGAACACAAACTGGCTTGCAGAGAGGCCGTCCACATCCTCCACAGCCCCGGCCAGTCTTCGCACCAGCATTCGCTCGAAAAATTTTGCCAGTGCGTCGATCATAGCCAGAGGCCTATATGATGAAGTGTTTCCTTGTAATACACATTATACACCTATTAGGGAGTCTAGGCGCGCACGCATCGTCCTTCTCTTGTGCCGATGGCACTTCTTCCTTTTGCGTCCAATTGCCTACCCATAGATCATCTGACAATACCTGCCCAGCGACCGCCACCAGCGCCTTGAAATTCTCTCCCTGTTGGATGCCTTTCTCCAAATCACGAATCCGGAGAACGGCCAGAATCCTCGTTTTCTTAGCGATAGACCCAACCTTTAAGATGGAAATCAGATTTTGGCTTAGAGTACCAGACTTCTATCTCCACCTTAACTTTAATTTTCATTCTGTTGTCTGCATTCCTCACAGAAGTCGGCACCATCATATTGTCTTTCCTGACCGACTTAATCCGTTCTGCATAGGTAGCCGCAGACTTTACTTTGATCATTTCTCCTCTATTTTCCTCTACTGGTTCTCCGTGCCTCCATGCAGAAGGGCGACTTCCAGTCGGAGCGATTATGTGACATGTGTAAGCCAGTCGACCTCCACTCACACCCTAAAATCTTGCACGCATATACGGCAGTCCTTCAAATTGATCTCTGCCTGGAGAGGCCCAAGGTCATCTCCACAGTTCTTCTTGATTCTGGCGGATACATGTACTAGGGCCTGTTCAAGGTCCCCTCCATCATCAGAATCAACACATACAGTATGAAACATGTTGGAGACCGATGTTTCATCTGTTTCTGTGTCTCCCAACAAGTCTTACCTCTAACATAGCCAGCACTACATTTCCAGCCCTAATGGGAGACTTACTAAGGAGCCAGGTCACCTGCAGGTGCCTGGTGGCCAGGGAATCCAATACCTTACTTTCTGCCAGAGCATTTCTTTTGATAACTGCAACCATATTTAGGGCCCTGTGTCTCCGATCCAGAGTTCCTACCTGTGTGTTCCTGAAGGACTTTTTAGGCCAGTCCTTAATAAACTCAGTAACCTAGGGTGCAGGCACCTTGTTATCCAGTGCATCCATAGTCGGACACCAAGTAACAACAAGCTTTTGAGCGGTCGCATCCGATGTGATTCTCTTTGTAGTGTCAACAGAGATATCATTTGCCGTTTTTCTAAGATCTGACAACATTTAGACAAGTAAGATATTTTCATTTACTGTTTAATGGCGTAACTAATATGTGGCAATTCTTGTTTAACATTAGATACTTTGATTAAAAAGAATGATGAAAACAGTATGTGGAGGATTGTAGCTGACATCATACTAGTCATAAGTCACTTTTGAGAAAGAATAAACATTCCGTGCCAGGTTTTATAAAAGGTTTCTTGTTTCTTTCTTCGTATTCCCAAAATATACTGTTGTTCATCATGTAACAAACCTACTGAAATGCAGCTGATAGATTCTTGCAAGTGAATTTATAATCTATTCACAGAAACCAGGTATATGATGAACATTGTTGTCCTTACAAAAAAGTACTTTGATGTATCTCTTATGGTGCTGTACATGTGTCAGTTATAACAAATTGTTTATCTTCTAACAGACAGTGTGTTGCATTATTGCTGTTGAAACATTGATGAAACGCAGAAATAAATAAATGTAAGAAATATTATACTTCTTTATGCCAATCCTATTGGTCTTTGATAAGAGCCATGAGGCTACTTTTCCCGGATCTATACTTCATGTGTAGTTTGTAGTGTGAATTTTATGAGGTTTCTGAGGGTTCCTAAGAATTTTTAATGTGGTTTTATGCCATTTCTCTAAGGTTTTCATTACTGATTGATTAGAATCTTTTTTTCATGTACACTAAATTATAATCGGTAATTATAATAAAATGACTATTTAGTATCGTAATATAAGAATTGCATAATATAAATCTGAAAATTATTGGATTGTATTGAAATGTCGCTACTTTTAAGGAAAACAAAATTTGACTTTTTGAAGCTGTAGAGCGCATCAGCTTTCACAAAATAAGGGAAACTTCTTAGTTTCCTTTCACAGAAATTTTAATTCATATTTAAATGGCAGTTTCAATTAAATTTGTGCTTATAAATCGTTGGCAGTCCATAAATATTCTATAGAAACTGTTGAAACCATTCCTAGTATTGAATTCACTATCCACAGTCTCTGGACAATAACTTTTGAATCGCTTTATATGGGATAAAACGGAGCTTCTTATAAATTGCCTTGTTGAAGTTGTTTTTTGTGTTGAGCTAACTTTTGCTCAGGTTTGTTGAAACTACTTCATATAGTAGTTGATATGTTTTAGTTTTTTCAAATACTGATGGTCTATCACTTCACTCATATATCTTTATTGATCCAATCTTCCAAAAGTCTTCAATTAGTGTTCTTACACTACATCGATTTGGAACCGGTGTACCTGGAAGTCTAATAAAATACTATTCTTTTACTTTCTGATACTCTCCATGCTTATGAACACTGATTAAATGAGAAGTTTTCACTGTTCTGTGTGCACATGGAAAGACAGCCTCAGTCATTCAAAGACAATGAACAAACAGTGACAACAAAGAATCACATCTTCTTATGTTAAGACACATCTTGTCTCAACATCGTGATTGGCTCATGGAAGCTAACTGCACGCAATACAGGATTACCAACCTTTGTGAAAGCATTACTCTTAGTGCATAGAATAAAATTCTTCAGCCTATAATCATGTTTATATAGGTGTGCAGTTACTTTTTGAATGCACTGGATTATGAACATCCTGTCAGAACTCATGCTTAGAATGATACATTTTCAGGTTAGATGGTAGCAATGAATTTACACCGACAAAATGTGATATTGCTAAATATTTTGTCTACAAAGATGCTAATAATGTCACCAAAATAGCTGTGAAAGAAATGTCTGTGACTTTGTGCGAGCTATAGAGTAAGAAAAATTCTTCGTCCTTTAAAAATTTACTATATAACATAATCATCAATTCAGTGATTGGTTTGCCCTATTAACCAATTTTAGGGAACTTAGCAGTGAAATTTATAGAATTTATTTATGCTTTCATCATTACTACAAATTTGGTTGATATTGACTGATGAAGAAAAATAAGTAACTTCATAATCTAGTAATTTTCTCCAAATCATTTCTTATAAAATTTCCATATCAGGTGTAAAATACATGCTAAGTTGCTGCTGTTGTACATTTTATCACATTGTTTGGCCAAAACTGTGCCGGAGTTTTTTTGCCAAACCCTGACACAATGAACTGCAGCGTTGATGGAAACAAAAATCCACAGATGAGTCGAAATGATGTTCAGTAGGTAACACCAAATGTTTATTGTTAATGCTGCATGTTAATTAATTTTTTTATGCTTGAAACGATCTAAATCTTATTACTCATAGTAGTGTTCTCTTGAAATCAGAAAAACAGTTAAAAAGTTTTTAAATAAGACATCTAAAAGTAAAGTTTTTTTTATTTTTACCAAACGCTCAGCAATTATCATAAGTATACTTTTCTATTCTGTCACGAAATTAAGTTAAAACCTGGAACCAAAATTTGTCAAAAAATAAATAATTTATAAATTATGCCTCAGCAGGTTATAAATTGCATTACATACTTCTGGTATGAATTTGAATATATGTGATTTAGAAACAAAACATTTCTCAAGAAACATGTAGCTCACTCCTGTAGATAAATACTAAACAATTATTTTTAGTTTCAGCTGACATTGCTTTTCCTATGGCACCCATTTTTTGTGTATCAGAATTGATTAAAAATTTATATATTTTTGGCTAAATTCTTAATTATTTTTTTTATAATTTTCTTTTTTTTTGTCATAAAATTTTCTGTAGCAGACTAGTTTTAGTTCTATACTATGTAGCACACAGTTTACGGATTGTGTTACATTTTGTTAATTATTTTTTAACTGCATTTACTAAAGAAATTTTTATTTTTGCTTCGTATAAACAAACATATTGTGCTTGGTTACATATGAAGATGAGATATTTATTATTAGAGTATAAGTTGTCAATTTGTAGTTGTAATTGTTAAAATTAACATAGTTTTCTGATTGATTTTTAAATTAAAAATTATTGTAATTTTTTTAGGATAATGAAAAAACTATTGGTGATGTGGAGGAAAGAAGTACTGAAAGTATTTTACTGACATCAAAATGTGTGGTTTGCTTTGAAATAAAAAAAAACTGTATATGTGATAATGTTGTTGGTGAAGAATATGGTAATTTAAACAGTTTTGCTTTTAAAGAAAAATGCTTGCAAATTACTAATAAAACAGATGAAGAAATGAACTTCATAACTTCTCATCTTCCTATTCATAGATGTACTTTTTGTCAGGAGTCTTTTACTCGAAGATGTACCTTAGAGTCACATTTATCTATTCATATTGTCAAAAAAAACTTAACATGTAATTTTTGTAAAAAAACTTTTAGCAAAAGCAATAATTTAAAGACACACCTCTCTACTCACACTGGTGAGAAGAAATTCACTTGTAACTTTTGTAAGAAAATATTTAGTCTAAAAGGTAATTTAAAAACACATCTCTCTATACATAATGCTGAGAAAAAATTCACCTGTAATTTTTGTAAAAAAGGTTTTACTCAAAGCAGTCATTTAAAAACACATCTCGCTATTCATACTGGTGAGAAAAAATTTAATTGTAATTTTTGTAAAAAAACATTTAATCAAAGCTGTAATTTAAAAACACATCTCGCTATTCATACTGGTGAGAAGAAATTCACCTGTAATTTTTGTAAGAAAACATTTCGTCTAAAATGTAATTTAAATACACATCTCTCTATTCATACTGGTGAGAAAAAATTCACTTGTAATTTTTGTAAAAAAAACTTTAATCTAAGCAGTAGGTTAAAAACACATCTCTCTATTCATACTGGTGAGAAAAAATTCACTTGTAATTTTTGTAAAAAAACATTTAATCAAAGCAGTAATTTAAAAACACATCTCTCTATTCATACTGGTGAGAAAAAATTCACTTGTAATTTTTGTAAAAAAACATTTAATCAAAGCTGTAATTTAAAAGCACATCTCTCTATTCATACTGGTGAGAAAAAATTCATTTGTAATTTTTGTAAAAAAACATTTAATCAAAGCAGTAGTTTAAAAACACATCTCTCTATTCATACTGGTGAGAAAAAATTCACTTGTAATTTTTGTAAAAAAACCTTTAATCTAAGCAGTAGGTTAAAAAGACATCTCTCTATTCATACTGGTGAAAAAAAATTCACTTGTGATTTTTGTAAGAAAACATTTAATCAAAAGAGTAATTTAATAACACACCTCTCTATTCATACTGGTGAGAAGAAATTCACTTGTAATTTTTGTAAAAAAACCTTTAATCTAAGCAGTAGGTTAAAAACACATCTCTCTATTCATACTGGTGAGTAGAAATTCACTTGTAATTTTTTTAAGAAAGCATTTTGTCTAAAGTGTAATTTAAAAAACATCTCTCTATTCATATTGGTGAGAAAAAATTCACTTGTAATTTTTGTAAAAAAACATTTAATCAATGCAGCAATTTAAAAACACATCTGGCTATTCATACTGGAGAGAATAAATTCTCTTGTAATATTTGTAAAAAAACATTTAATCTAAGCAGTACTTTAAAAACACATCTCTCTATTCATACTGGTGAAAAAAATGTTGCATTTAATTTTTATCTAAAAACTTTTACATGCAAGTCAAGTTAAGTTGACAGAGTGATATAAATTGTCTTTATTAATGTTTGTGGTTTTTTTTTTTACATTATTGTATACACTATTCAAAACAAATTAGTTTATAAACAAGATTATTAAGAATCATTTATGTAATTTATGTACAATTCATTAATAAAGTTTTGTAGTAGCTTATATTTTACATGATTCATATTTCCTTTATATCAGGTTGTCTAAAAACCTTTGAGCCGTTGGAGGCTAAAATTGAGAATACATGTATTGTTTTTGAAATATAACATTTTGAGACGACGTGCACAATTTTTTTTGATAACCTTCTCCCATTTTTCCATCAACACCATATACCATGAGCTATGAACGTCTGTGGTTTCTGTTCATAAAATTTCAACACATGGTTTTCACAGGCCTTTTTTGAAACTAATTTAACACCGTTCAGGGAGTTGTTGCATAGATTGACACAATGATATGCTGATTGTGCTAGGTCTGGGCTATATAATGAATGCATCAAAACCTCCCAGTCAAGTTCTCTGAGTTGCTGACTGGTCGTTAAAGATGTATGCAGTCGGGCAGTATGTATTTTGGCAGTCTGGCGTGGTGTATGGCATCCTTTCTGTTGACTAATTCAGGTTGTTTCTTTTGAATTGCTCGCACCTAGCTTTGCATGATTGCACCAAACGCACTAATTGTCGACAGTACACGCCTGAATCTATCATACTTTGTCAGATCATGTGGCACTCAAACGTCTAGCTCTTTTTGTAGCTAGCTTTATCCGATGGTTTAACAATGTTTGGTAATGGGTGTTAGGTCACTGGCAATATCATGTAGTTTTGCACGCTTAGACTTAGCCAAAATATCATTCACTTTCTCTGTTTTGGTCATCCGCTGCTAGAAGCATCTTGGACTTCAAAATTCCCAAAACAAAAGCGACTGAACAATCTTTTGGCTGTTGCTCAGCCAGTTCAAAAACAAAAATTATTCAGTTGTTGCTAATATTCTAAATATTCAGTATGTTGATAACACCAATAATTATATTATATTTATTAATTGTAGAAAAAATGTATCGATAAACATTATCCTCTACCATTATCGCAAAATTATGAATATAAAAACATATTTATTAATATATACAATACAAACAATTTATTTATTCGGTGTACTAATATTGGGTTACTGTTCATAGGCTTTCATAACTCCTGTATTTTTGTTATAAATAAATTTATGTTGATAATTTATTTATTTAAAGTTGTTTTTATTTTATTATGTTGATAATTTATTATATTAATTAAAAAAAAAAATTCAGATATAATTTTAAATAAAGAAAAAATTTTAAAAGATTATAAAACAACTTGTCATCACATAATATACTGCCTCCCGTCAAAAATCATATGATAATTTATTTACTGTAAAGTGAAATATTACAATTATAATGTGAAAATTATAATAATGTTATTATTGCAAATGAATGTATTATATAATGGTATATTTTTTTCAACAATGTAAATGAAGTTACCGCCAATATATTACAAGTAATAACACGATTAGAAATTACAAATAAGTTATATACAATGTATAATATACGTGTGAAATACAAATATGTAAATTAAATTATGAGTGTTAATACAATGTTTATGAGTATGTTGACATACATATATAAATATAAATAAAATGAAATTACAATTACTTAGGAAATATTATTTAAATCGACAACTTGAGATTGTTAACAGGGCTTATTTTATGCAGATCTTAGACCTCTGCCAATCATGATGAATCATAATCGGATGATTTGAAAGAATTTGTTTGCGTTAGTGGTAGTGCATCATTAAAACCAATGTGGTTCTGTTCTTTGTTTGAATGTTTTGATTGTGTCCTTACATCTTGATTAGGATTATGTTTATTATTACTATCACTATTATTATCATTTGCATTTTTATTATTTTGATAAACAGGATTCTGTTGTCCTTGTAAATAAGGTACCGCGTTTAAATTTATATTAATGTTAAGATTAGTTTTTGGTACAAACATTATCTTCTATGAGAATTGACGGTTTTCGGAGGCATCCATACGTTCTTTGTAAAATCGAACGGTTGTTTTTTGTTTAGAGCTTGTAAAAGAGTCTTCCCTTTTCAGATACCGTTTTATGAATATGTTCCGATTTAGGAATATTCTCTTGACACGGCCTCTTTGTCCAATCAAACGTCACAGAACAGTGTTCTCAAAGTAGGCGCACACATCTGAATGAAAGTGTGTAGGGCACCGTCTTATTGAATTATAAATGAATCGTCATTTAACAAAGCCCTAAAGGATTGTAAAATTTATTTGTCCAGCATCTCCAATTAAGTCTGACCAGTAACTGTACCTTGAAAGAAACGGTCCGCTCAGTCCTCTTAATAATAGCCGACATCAGGCATTGAGTCCTGAAGATTCAAGGCGAGTAGACTCGCCTTGAATCTTTTTTGTTCTGTATTTCCTCCTCCATTGTCATCGTACATTGTACGTTACAGATATTTTCATATGTCCAATATCAGTTCACAATGTTTTTTTCTTGTCTCGAATGACAGTCGTGTTTGCAGCATCGCTACACTTTCTCAACTGATTACATCTCATCGCATTGATTAACTATTGTTGACCCGGGTATTGGTTTTTGTAAAAAGAAAACAAAAAATTAAATCCATCACCTGAAAAATAAATTCTACTAAGCTTTCCAAAATGATTGGCAAGAGTGGGGATTCATATGACAAAAGAAAAAACCGAGACAAAGTGAGACAAGTACGAACACTGACTGTTAGAATAGAAAAATTGTTCCACCGTATCAATCTTTTTTATGTCGACAGGGGAAAAATACAAGCCACTGCAACAAATTTTTGAACATTTATCGGAAGACAGTCTTTGATAATTTTTTGAAACTCTAATGGGTATAAAACGAAGTTTCAATATTGCCATCTGCAACCCTTACTAACTCAAAAAAGAAAATCCAAAAAATATCCTTCAAGACGTTACAAAACATTTACATACTAACTTAACCGTGAAGAAAAACATAAACAAGTTAAGAAGTTTTTGTAAACACTTTCAGTGTGAAGTGAAGGACACAAAACTTGAAAGCAACGTAGTAATGTAGCAGAAATTCTCATGTTGAAAAGACTCCATGTCAAGGAGGACACAGAATCAGAGAATAAGAAATCATGACATTATAAGCAAAAGAAAAAAGAAACCTCTCCAGTCTAATGGAATGGCTTCAAAATACCCAAGTTTCCAGTATACTATAAACAAAGATGTACTCGTATAGTCTTAAAGCCTATATGGCAATTTCAACAAAAATTACAAAAAAAAAACATACGAACATTAGTAATAAACAAAGCTGATCTCTTTATATTCAAAAATATCTGTGAAGAAATGGACTATTCTATTCCAAAAAAATCCGAATGTTACATTTGTTCTCACACATACCAGACTCTGGGACAGGTCACCGTATCCGAACACTAGCATTTCAGAGATATCTGCCTACAGGATCCTACCCCCACAAGGTGTAAGGCCTCACGTTGTCCTTGATGAACCACTGTGATTGACAAGATGAGAAATCGGATAATCCCAAACTATGTCCAAGGGCCTCCCATCGGCTGTTCTGCTCCTTTTTGGCGGTAGGCCCGAGCATGACACCGGAAGCCTCCAATAGTCAGAAGGTGAGATTCTTACATACGTTCTGTTTGATTTGGTGAACGAGATTATCAGGCCGGGAGCCATGCTATCGCGGTTAGGTAATGGACGGATGTGATACTGAATGAAAACACCGAAAAGACTCGAACAGTCAGAATGTAAAATTTGTAAATCCTTTACATTGTAGATGGTGTACAGAGATACCATTAAGTGAGGACACCAGAGGACTTCAAGTTTGACGGTGAATTTAGTAGGTAAGATCCCAATTCTTTACCAAGAATCTTGAAAAAAAATCTATTTTCGGTCTGTAAGCTGTCTGCGTTCACTGCGTAAACTTAAGTGTTTATTTCATCTATAGTTGTTAATTCATTCATCTCGCCCTTGGCGTTAGGCAATTGTTCTTTTTCTTTTGTTTCATGTCAATTACAGTTGCCCGAATGAAGAGGCCTGTACTTTCCCTTGTGCTGCCTTTTCAGGCATCACAGATGTTTCTAAGGTTACGGTCTGTAATTATTTACAACTGGAAATACGAAAGGCAGACTAAAGAAGAACGAAGAATTAACTACATCCCATGAAATCGAATCAGGTCCAGCCGTGACCGGGACTCGACCGATGCAAGTCGAGGAAAATGGCGAGAGTAAAGAACAGCCTAAGGATGTTAGTTAATTCACAACTAATCGACTTTCCTCTGCCATAGAATTTTGGCTTACTGTTAGGATGCGCGACTCCCTCTGAAGAAGGGAGTACAATGACTAGCAACCCATTTTCATTATATCTCGCTAAAAACGGTTCCTTTGCTTGAAATACTTTGGAATGACTTGGTGATTTACTGTACGGCCTTACAAAATTATCTATTTGATGTAATAATATCAACATTCTAAGACAAATACTGAACAACTGTAAACTTTTTCAGGAGGTAGAGACTACATAATTTATTTCATTTCGAAAACTGATAACATTTTCTTCTAATGAAAATCTAATCGTAATCTGTTGTACATTTACTATGAAACCAACATAGAAATTATTTTACCGAGTAATAATTTAATTAAAAATGTTATACATCTTAATAGATGTAGGCGCCAGAATGATACGTGTGATAGTAATTGGTAATTAATTTAACCAGCTTATTCATTCAACAATTTTCAATTTATTCAATATTTATTTATTATTCTAAATTCAAGTTCCTGTCATTCTAGATAATTAGAGAAGTGATTTAAAGAAATTTTAATCAATGCTAAAGTAAAGTTCAACAATCCAGAATAATTTTAAAAAACCCACCGGGTTGGTCTAGTGGTAAACACGTCTTCCCAAATCAGCTGATTTGGAAGTCGAGAGTTCCAGCGTTCAAGTCCTAGTAAAGCCAGTTATTTTTACACGGATTTGAATACTATACTTTGGTGGTTGGGTTTCAATTAACCACACATCTTAGGAATGGTCGAACTGAGGAAGTACAACACTACACTCATACATATCATCCTCATTCATCCTCTGAAGAATTATCTAAACGGCAGTTACCGGAGGCTAAACAGGAAAAAGAAAGAATAATTTTAAAATTCAATTAGTTGAGTGTTAGTTTAAAATCAGAGTAAATATAAAGAAGAGTCTTTATTATTACATTTATTATATCGTTAAAAAATAAAAATTAAATATTCTGCAGGGTTTTTATTAGACTGGTATCAGAAAGTTCTTTATTATTATTTTTTTTTTTAAAGATGAAGAAATAAGGTGCCAAAAGTTATTCAATTGTAGGACGATGTTATTCCTGGAAATTTAGTTTGTTAAATAGAAAATACATGTAATACCTAATTGAAGCTGATGGTCTGTTCGATTAAAATATTAAATTAACTGAAGTATTAACCTGTAGACGTGAATAGTTCTCGTAATAGATTCATATCTATGAACTTGATTAGTTCAGTATCGAAAAATTATCAGTTATGAAAGCGCTATTTAAATAGAATATAAAAATATAGGGATTGCTACGGTACAAAATGCATAATTTTTCTACCCTGAAGTAGAAAGATAATTGAAATAATGCTTGCTATGTCGGACAGGTATGAATGTTTTAAAAATAATCTGAATGATTTTCGTTTAATTAATGCGCTTTTATTCAGTCCGAATGATTGAAATCAAGTTTTGTAATAATCTATGTAAAGTGATGAATTATGCAAAACAGTTAATTTTCTAGCTGCCAATAAATAAGTTGGCAGCACTGTCTGTTTATTATCGACTCAATCACTCCACCGATAATTTTTAATCTTACTTAGTTTGATAATTTTTTATCTTGAATTCAGTAAAATTTTAATAAAAAAATTATGTTTAATTACAAACATTTCTCGAAAAATGTGAATACACACTGAACAAATGACAGTCATACACAACTGAACTGATACATCAAGATCAAAATTTAAAAATAAAGTTTCAGTTAATAAAACTTAGCTTTATTTATTTATCTTACTGAGTTTTTTTAATTATTTCATTTCAAGTACATTATTAATTTTTAAATAAGATAATATTATTAATAATAATGTGAATTTTTCCACCATTCCAAAACAACAGATGTTCAAAATGCTGTGGCAAGGTTCTTAGGCAACATTCCAGAAATGTTAACCAGCAGTGGGTAAAGCGTGGAGTAATTGTGTGTAGGCAAACGGGAACTGCAAGTACTTAGAAGGAAATTACACTACAGCCGATTAAAAACATAAGTAACAATTTTTATCGCATCAGTCTTGTAACTTTATTGTTGCACCTCGTATGATATCAGTTAAAAGTTTCATTAAACCAAAAAATATATTTGAACATAGTAAAACTTATGTAGTAAAGTCTATTTAGTGATATTGAAGTTATATTGAATATATTTTTGTAGAAATATAAAGCGATGTAATTCAGTTTTCTTGAATTTAATTGCACTGGGTGAAAAATTTTGAAATTTATTGCATGGAATCCTTGTCCAAGAAGGAACCTTTTACACCCCTTTCGGAATTTTTTAAATTTATTGTTATTTATTTAAATTTTATACATTTTTTTACTTTTTTTCTTTTAAATAAACTTAACCTTATTAAGTTTCCCGCTATGAATTAATTATACATTTTTTATTACTATTAGTTTTAAGTTTTTTAGTGATATTTTATCTGTGCTATTAGTTGTAAGATTTAGCTTTTAATTTTTAACATAGGTTTAGTTATTTTTGTTTAAACTTCCCGTTATCCGGGTTAAGGCCCCTTTACACCCTTCTTGGACTTTATTAAATTTTTTTATTTTTAGTTTTACGCTTATATTTTTAATTTTATTTTTACAGCTGTGAAGTGTGACATTATATGTCATACGTTGGGCATTAACGGCTTATATTAAAATTAGATCATTTATATGTGCAGTGCTATTAATAAATGATATTACTGATATGACAGAAGAGGGTTGCTCTAAAATTGCAACTTCAGCAATAGTCTTGTGCTACTTTTGAAAATTAAGACTCTTAAAAAAATACCATGCCAAAAATAATTCCGGTTGTTACAATTAAAAGTATGAGGTAAATATACATTTTTTATGGTAAGCATAATTTACCTTACTGCTAAACATAGCGAAGTAAAAACGTAGGCCATGTTTATGAGAAAAGTAGAGATGGATTTTTGTTGTGAAATGCAATATTTTTAAAAATATCATTTGTATTTTTAATTACAACCATATATACATAAGACAATACATAATTTAAAACAGTAATTCACAGTAGGGGACATGTATTCCAATAAGACATTGAGTGTGGCAAGACAGCCATACTCAATTGCTGTTGCAGTGGGATATTACAGGTAAGTACGGAACAAAGCTGGATATGATCTTTCTCTACTATATAGAGTTAAACTGGAGCAACAGTAATATATATATAAATAATATATATCTTTTTAATTCCTACTACTAGATATCACCTTAATTTTTGGTATGTAAAAATCTTCATGTGAATATCTAAAGTGCCGAAGATGTACGGTACGGTGGGTCAACAAATACGCTACTGCCACTGTTATTGTAGGTGTGACGTGCCTAACTACACCTTCCTTTGATTTATGTAATAAAATAAAAATATTGACTGCAATGTAAAATGCAAATAACCATATAGCGACCGGGATGCTTGTTTAATTTAGTAATAGGCTGACGCCCATTAAAAATTACTGAAGAATGATAATAAATTTTATGCGATGAAAAAACTCCAAGCCTGACTGGGATTCAAAACCAGAACCTTCCAAATGAATTTCAGACGCTCCGCCACTGTTGTAACAACAGTACTAGTTATAATTTCAGTTCCGGTAATTCAATAAAGTTGGAAGCATAATCTATCCTTAATAACACATTACAAATTAATTGCGTTAAAAGAAATTGAATATTTTAAAAATTGTTCCAATAATTTTTAAGTTTATTATTTTAATTTATTCATATAATATACATTTGAAAATATTCAAGTAGTTTTATTTTACGTCTCGTTTGAGTTTCAAAAATATCTTCAATATCGGCTTGGAAAAAAGTATGGATATTGTTTAGCGCGTAGATACAATTTTCGCAGAAGAGAAATTAACTAAAATCGTTATGAAAATCGGTGCAGCAGTTCTGCAGTTACAAAGAATATAAAAATTTTAAATGGAGACCCCCTCACACATGTTACTAAAATTTTTCCTGTCGCACTCGAATAAAATATAAAAATTTTTTAAAGTAAATAAATTTTTTTGAAAAGCTTTAAATTTAAAAAAAAACTTTACTACAACTAAATCTTGTCACCAGTTTCAAAAAATCCCCACAGAATTAGATAACTTACCCGGTAAAATTACGGGTGCAGAGAGTTTTACTCTCAAAGGACTTACTATTTAGGAGAAAATTAAGCGGAACATTCACGAAGTTTCTTTGCTAGTTATCAGAGAAAGTAATTCACATTATGTATTAAGTATTAAATACAGTATATATTGAAATTACCATTTTCATCTAAATCGACTTTATTTTTCCACTAATCCATCCCGCTATTTCGGCAGATGTCAACATAGAATTTGTCATTGAAAGAGCATTTTTTATAACAGTTGTCACGCCTACATTTCTCACCGAAGCTACTTCGTGCGCGTTAATAAGATATCGTATTGTCCTGGAATAAGAAGGCCACACCAAAATTAACTAATTCTGAAGTAGTCGATTTTTTTTCCGTCTGTTCCGACGAGTTTGCCGGAAACAATCAAATAACTTTCAGCTGGAACGGTATACACGTCCGGTTGATTTATAGGGATTTTAATCTCCTTTTCGATTTTATTCGCTAAGGAATAATGATTGTGAAATTGATTATATGTTAGGGACTCATCTGAACGCGCTACTTTATTAACTGTTAAATAATTCATCTCTATAGACAATGTTTAATTTCTTTTCAATAACGTAATGTGGCTTTTAAGTTTCCCGTCGACGATTTCAAAACCTAAAGATTTTAATTTTTTAACGCTTTCTTCGGTCAATTTGTAACATTTTTTAACATCAATTTCATCATCACTTTTAAAAACTAGCGGCATGTCTATCTAAAATAACAAAAATAAAAATAAAATTACAATAAACTGTTCAGAAATTCCGATGGGTCCTTGATTCTTTTAAATCTAACATCATGTTTACTCGTTCGCCGCGCAAATTTAATAAATTATCATTTTCATCGGTCAACGATATAACTAAATAGTAAATTGCTCTCATACCTACCGGTAGAAATTCAATATAAGGAGGATATTCTTCAATCATATCGCCCGGATCTACACTCAGTGGAAACTCATGTAAAATGCGGTCTTGATTTTCATTTCTATAACTGCCCGAAATAATGTTACATTTCACTCGTACTACATTCACGAGAGCGATATTTATTATTTGATCCAAAAGATGCGTCGTATTCGCTTTCAGAACTCTCGGCCCTTAGCCCAACAGACTGCCGATACTGCAATCTGTATCCGAAAAGTCTATCCATACAGTGCTTTTAATTTCACACTGTAACGTATTTGGGTTTGCTTGCAATGTGATGGTTTGATTAATTTTATTCATTTTATTCTGTATATAGTTACTGATACCTTCAATTTCATAACTACCTGTTGGTATTGTTATGTATTGCTTTTTTGTCAACACGTAATTATTATTTTCATCTTTCTTGACATCCTTTTCCAAAGCGAAACAAAATTTATTATTTTTGTTTTCCTCGACGTTCGGGATAGTGTTGGCAGTCATCAACCATTTGAGACCCGATTCGTATTGACCTTTTGAAAGTTCGATCGGCGGAAAAAATGATTTTTTAATCATCGAACTGTTATCATCAATCGATAATAGACACGACATATCTATTCAGAAAAAATAAAAAACAAAAAACGTATAATTTATTCGGATAAAAATTCTAAACATAATCGACCGCAAACCACATCATCGTCGGTTTGATATCTATTGTAATTGTACGTTACGTTGGAGTTTCTGAAATAATTCATCAGTTCTGGAGGCGGATGCGGATCGCCTATACTATCAAAATAATCTACGTTTTTGTCGATTTTTCGGAAACAAACCCAATGCGTACCGCGGCCGTTTGAAGTGTCTAAATTCACTATCTAGCATTCATTTTTCCAAATCTTTTTCGGTAAAGCGTCCAACATAAAAACACCGCGGAAGTGTGGAATTTTCAATTGTTTCGCATATTCAATCATTTCGTGATCGTACAAAGCGCGATTTGGTATTGAATTGATTTTTTTTTTCTTAGCCGTACCGCCGCCTTTCTTCAATCTGAATCGACCGCCAAATTTGGATTTAAGTTTCATCGCGTTAGTTACTGCGTAGGCGGCCGCTCTTTCAGTCAAACTGCTATCCGGCGCGAGCACACGTTCAGCAAGCGCTTTATCGGCTTGGGATCTTGTTTTATTCGAATAAGCTATATCGTGCAGTTTACACGCCTCATCTAATTTATTTATGCCTCTATCACCACGCTTCGACCTCTTATCCAAGTTCGTGCCCGGACCGCAATAATTGTAACCTGGAATATGAGCAAACGGTAATAAATCTACAGCCTTATTGATTACTGATCCGATTATACCGCGTCCACCTTTTTTCTTGGAAATATTTTTCTTCTTCACCTTCATATCTCTATATATAAATAAATTATTTTTTCATTCAAATACATTATTCATCGTGACGAACCAAATTTATTTTTACGCCATTATTATTGTTTTTATAAATCGCTTCCGAAATTTCCTTAATGGCCGTCTCTATCGCATCATCTATATATCTATCAACTTTTGTTTTAAGCTTGATGTTTTCATCATTTATAAATTGTAAAGTATCGTTAGCAAGCCTTTCCATTTTATCTTCTATGTACTTTCTAATAACCGCATAGTATGCATTTAATCTTTCCAAACGTATAAACTTTTCATAGAAATTGATTGTGTATTCATCAAACATACTTTTGGTTCGACGCAGATTCAACACGTCCGCATCATCGATAGGATCGCACATGTTACACAACCTATGATTTTTTATATCGTAGTTTCCATCGGTTATGATGGGGAAACCCGACGACATTTGTTTGGCATGTTTCAAATTCACCGCATCCGAATCACCGATAGGATCGGACACGTTGCACAATCTATGGTGATTTATATCATAATTTCCATCACTATAAACGAAAACCCTTCCCCAGGAGGCCCTCGTTTTCCCGCTGTTCGACGTCCATTACGACCTAATCTTAATCGTGACATTTCTATATTTGCAAAAATAAAAATTAAAAACAAATAATCTATTCTTCAAATTCAACTTGTTTCAATTCTTTAATTATGGATATCAGTTCGTTAGAAACGTCCTTGTTTCCGACGTCATATTCGCCTACAAGAGTATGCAATCTAGCTACCAGATCGTTTGGATCGTGCCAATATAAATAGACCGGATTATAATTGAGTTGCGCGTGCAACAGCCCGGTGCCGCTGAACGATGTTGATGGTGTTTTATATGGTGAAATTGATCTGACGGGTCTTTTTGAAGGGAACAGCTTTCTGATGACTTCGTTGTATTTGGAAGATTTATTCGTTTTTACTGCGCCAGCGTCCGTCAAGTGAGCACCGGTACGCTTCAACATTTCACCATAAGTTTGCATATCTGCCGTGTGAACTTTTGTCAGATCTGGATTTTGAAACAACAGCTGGAGGACGCCCGGTGTGGCCGAATATATCATCTCTCCCAAATGCATTTTATCACCGACAAATTCAATTTTAATACCGCCCAATGTAGCCGTATCTGTATTTTTCTCGTATTTCCCACCGTATCTAGAGATACTTTTGGACCAGTCCTCAACATTTGTATGTATGGTTTTATAGCTTCTGAATAATCTTCACTTGTAATTGTTTCTTGCGTCTCAGAAATTTGTGTAGATGGAGTGTCTGGCAAAACATCTATATATTTAACAGGCTCTTCGCCACCTTCATACGCAGTTTGAGTTCGTTCGCATGGTGGAGTTGTTTGTCGAGATAACATGGTAGTAGAAGCTACATATTCTTCATCATTTGAAAGTTCTAAATCTTGTTCCAATATACTCTCTTCACATCTCTCTTGATGTCTCTCTAAATTACTCATCAGTCTATCGCCCAATTCGCGTCCTACTCTATTTATATCAATTTCTCCATCGGTTGGAGATGAAGGAGACGGTTTTGGTTCATCTATTTTTTCTCTAATTTCTTGGATCGGTTCGATTATCGGTTTGAAACGTTTAGCGAATAAAGCTTCCTCTTCGGCTAAACCCAACATGAAAACCGCATGTTTACGTTTAAAATCTTTATTCAATCTATCAATTTCCATCATTTGCTTCTCCTTCTTATACATTGATCTATATATAAAAAAATAAAAAAATTGAAACAAATAATCTATTCATGTTCAACGCTGCGTTCAATCGATGATGATAAATTTATCCATACCGTTCCGATAGCGACCCTTATTTTTATCGCTTTCTTTATCGATAACTAGAAAATCATACCGATTCGCGTTCCAAACATGTTCGCATTAAGATTTAAAATCGTCAAAGGACATGTCGATGTTTACGTGTTCATCGTAAATGTGTTGTAAATTTAAACCGTCTTGTCTGAACAGAATTAGAAAATTGCAATTGTCCCGCACGAGTTGTTTTGGTATTTTCGAATACGTTTGCGCCAGATAGAAGCAATCAATTTTATTGTGACGACCTCTCGAAAAATAATCACCGATATTGTTTTGCTTTTGTTTGATTACATCGTTGAACACCATTATCGAATGTGGTTGAATCGATCCGGTTGTGGAAACTGATCGTTTTCACTGTATTCATTGTAACCCAATTCTGAATTCAACATTATCAGGTTTGATAACATTCTATATAGCGGTTGATGGAGAGATTTAGAGAAAATGTACAAGTCGTGAAAGCGTACTCCGTTTTCTTGAACTAAAAGATTGAAAACAAGATTTGTTTTACCGCAATTCGATGGGCCGCATACAATACATCTGATAGTGTTTGGCAAGAGGGAACCATGCTTACTTCGTTTTTTCAATCCGTATCCTTTCATTACGTTCATGATGGGAAATTTTGTTTTCTGTTGCACTTCCTTCATATCTCTCTCTTGTAAAAATATTTATGAATTTTTAACAAACTATTAGTTTGTTAAACTCACATCAATTTCGTTGACTTATGATAAAATTATTTTGAAATTTGTTATCATATGTCAAAATCATACGGATAAAACAGTGCTGTTTTATGCGAAATGGAGGCATCTCTATAAATACAACATCATTTCATTTGTCATGAAATATTGAAAATCATATCCTAAACATCAGTAAAATCAAAATTACCAAAACAATAAATTCCAACATTATAATCGAATCTATATTATGAAAAAAAAATTTTCCACGTAACAATATATTCACACTACATCATTCAAATCTATCCATGAATTGTAAGATTTATCAAAACCTAACCATTTTACATAGGCTTTGTTGCCGTTTCGTTTGAGAATTTTCTCAATTTGATATATGTCTGTGTTTTGTTTTTTTGCAATTCGTGTTGATAAAAACGACCTTTTAGAATTTTATTTCTGGAATCGATCAGTTCATAGGTTTCGGGTCGAGATTCCGAGTGAACAGTGTGTATTTTGAATATTTCATTCGTCCAATTGGGCAAATAATCCTTGTCGAATATCTTTTTATGTTTGCTTATACAAACGGGATCGTCGACTTGAAATTTAATCTTAACAATATTCGTTTTCCTGTTGTATTTTTCATATAAATTTGTGAGAACTTGCTGTTCATTTTTTTGATTTACATCTTTCGGTGAAGAGTTATACGGAGGAAATGAATTAGAAAATGGTTTTATAGAGGAAGAAGAGGAAGTTGAGGAGGATGAAATGGGAGAAACAATACTGAGATCTGAATTTAAGAGAGCATTAAAAGATTTAAATGACAGAAAGGCTCCTGGAATAGACGGAATACCTGTAGAATTACTGCGCAGTGCAGGTGAGGAGGCGATTGATAGATTATACAAACTGGTGTGTAATATTTATGAAAAAGGGGAATTTCCGTCAGACTTCAAAAAAAGTGTTATAGTAATGATACCAAAGAAATCAGGGGCAGATAAATGTGAAGAATACAGAACAATTAGTTTAACTAGTCATGCATCAAAAATCTTAACTAGAATTCTATACAGAAGAATTGAGAGGAGAGTGGAGGAAGTGTTAGGAGAAGACCAATTTGGTTTCAGGAAAAGTATAGGGACAAGGGAAGCAATTTTAGGCCTCAGATTAATAGTAGAAGGAAGATTAAAGAAAAACAAACCAACATACTTGGCGTTTATAGACCTAGAAAAGGCATTCGATAACGTAGACTGGAATAAAATGTTCAGCATTTTAAAAAAATTAGGGTTCAAATACAGAGATAGAAGAACAATTGCTAACATGTACAGGAACCAAACAGCAACAGTAGCAATTGAAGAACATAAGAAAGAAGCCATAATAAGAAAGGGAGTCCGACAAGGATGTTCTCTATCTCCGTTACTTTTTAATCTTTACATGGAACTAGCAGTTAATGATGTTAAAGAACAATTTAGATTCGGAGTAACAGTACAAGGTGAAAAGATAAAGATGCTACGATTTGCTGATGATATAGTAATTCTAGCCGAGAATAAAAAGGATTTAGAAGAAACAATGAACGGCATAGATGAAGTCCTACGCAAGAACTATCGCATGAAAATAAACAAGAACAAAACAAAAGTAATGAAATGTAGTAGAAATAACAAAGATGGACCACTGAATGTGAAAATAGGAGGAGAAAATATTATGGAGGTAGAAGAATTTTGTTATTTGGGAAGTAGAATTACTAAAGATGGACGAAGCAGGAGCGATATAAAATGCCGAATAGCACAAGCTAAACGAGCCTTCAGTAAGAAATATAAGTTGTTTACATCAAAAATTAATTTAAATGTCAGGAAAAGATTTTTGAAAGTGTATGTTTGGAGTGTCGCTTTATATGGAAGTGAAACTTGGACAATCGGAGTATCTGAGAAGAAAAGGTTAGAAGCTTTTGAAATGTGGTGCTATAGGAGAATGTTAAAAATCAGATGGGTGGATAAAGTGACAAATGAGGAGGTATTGCGGCAAATAGATGAAGATAGAAGCATTTGGAAAAATATAGTTAAAAGAAGAGACAGACTTATAGGCCACATACTAAGGCATCCTGGAATAGTCGCTTTAATTTTGGAAGGACAGGTAGAAGGGAAAAATTGTGTAGGCAGGCCACGTTTGGAATATGTAAAACAAATTGTTAGGGATGTAGGATGTAGAGGGTATACTGAAATGAAACGACTAGCACTAGATAGGGAATCTTGGAGAGCTGCATCAAACCAGTCAAATGACTGAAGACAAAAAAAAAAAAAAAAAAAATCTTTCGGTTTAAATTTTGTAGCCGAATGCACCGTATTATTGTATTCATCGACGAGATTTTGCAACATATTAATCCATTTATAGTTTCCGGTATTTATATAACGGTATAGCGTATGCAAACTTACTAAAACAATCGATAACGGTCAAAAAGTATTTGTAGCCGTTGTTTTGTCGTGAATAAGGTATCATTTTGACTATGTCTGTTTGGACTAAGTAATTTAGACTTTTTAATTCCGTTTTTCTGGTTGGATAATTGCCTCTGGCAGGCTTGTGGAGTTCTTTCGCCAAAACAGCTTTAATGGACAGCTTTAAAAGAAAAAAAATAATAACATAAATAATAATGTATTAAAGCCAAAAAAACTGGTATTTGTATCGATAATCACCAAATAGTTATCTTTTATCTGTTCGTAACAAACTCATTTCACATTTAAATAAATATTTTTTAAATTAATAAAATACTAATTCTAAGTTTCATTACTTTTATATATAGAATCATAAAAATGTCTAATATCTTCGATAAATTGAATAGCTTAAATTACAGCAATACTATTAAAAATATCGGTGAATTTACCTGTAATAAGGAATACAGAATTGAAAAGATGGAGTTTATGAATACTAGAAACGGTAAATCGATTATTGCGTCAATTGAAGGATTCGGGAAAATATTTTTACCACAAAGATTTAATAATCTTACAGAATCGGATTTGACCGAATTCAATAAAAATAAAGAACTTTATATAGTATATAACGGATTAAAGAAAATGAATAATGGACACAATTATCATGACATAGAATTTACATGCGGTATTGACATTGCATATTAAGTTGTACATATTTTAGATGTAATGTATTCGTTTTGTATGAAATGTAGATTTATCTATCTATATCTTTTATTCTATCGCGTAATTGCGTCGTTGTTGAAAAAAAATAAAATACGATCAAATTGCAGTATTTGTAAGGAAACTAAATTAACGTATATTAAAAAAACTAAACTAATTAACAAAATCGATTGCGGTAACAAAATGACATGAACGGACGTGTGTATGAAAGAAATGCAACGTAATCTCTATACATAGACATTTATTTATTGATATGAAACATGTAATAACATATATAAAATAAAAGAAACATATTTATTGACATACAATATAATATCAAACATTCAATTTTTTTCTTTTTTGCTAAATCTGGTTTATTTTTTCATGACCGTATGGAAGTGTATCTATATTATTTTCCAATACAAATCGTTTATCGTCATATGGTGATAGTGCCTTTTTACATTGATCAATCGAGTATATTTTATGCTCAAAACTACGTAATGATTTCGAAGTGGAATATGAAATGTTTCTATTGAACAAACAATCTTTATACATTTCATGGTCTAAAGCAGTCAGACTATTATCTTTATCGAATATGCGAAAACCCTTTTTAATTCCCTTGGCTGTCATTTTTTGACTGAAACCATAAGACTGATGCTTCTTCAAAGTAAAGAATACATTTTAGCTCTTAACCCAACAAATTCGTAGATTGGTTCTCCTTTCATTTCATCCTTATTTATTCCTAGTTACTCGATGCGTAAACGTTTTGATCTTGTTCATTCAATCGTTTATTATCATCATCACCAAAAGAATGATCAAAATGTTCCTCTTTTGTTGGTATAATAGAGTATAATAACGAATCTGTATCTGTCATTAGCAGTTTTATGTTTTCATGTCCGTATCTAGATAAGAAATGATTGTAATGATAATCATACATGATTAATTTTGCTAAATCCGTTACTGTCAAACCTACATATATGGGTTTGTTTAAGTATATATTTTTCTTCAACATTGATATTCCAACCACATCGTTTCCGTAAATATAATAATGTTTAAGTCTTGGACTGGCGTTTAATTTTTTAAATTTTGATTCGTCATTGATCATTGATATCGATTCGTTTTCTTACATTTTCAATAGTTTTACCGTATACACTGTTGATCAGAAGTTTATACACTTTTTTTTCAATTTCATCTTTTGTTTCACACCATGCATAGAAGTTTTTCTCAACGTAATCTTTCATCCACGGAGATTGCTTGAAGGCTGGTGGGGGATGGCTACTGACATTAACCTTAAGGATTATATATTGTACAGGTATAAAGAAAGAATTCAAGAAAAAAGAACACATATTAAATGTTGCCGAAGTGGAAGTAGGTGGTACTGCAATTTCACAATTCCTATACGCGAGCCGCCACTGTTCAATTCGTTAAAGTTTATGCTTCAACCGGCAAATCTCCACCACTACATGTTGATATATATTTTCGAGATGAAATATATGTAAAAACCTTCTCAGTTATGCCAAGAACCATGGGTAAAAACATGGTCGCGACTGATTTGGTTGTTATGTAGAAGTACAGATAGATACATTTAAAGATGATTTCTAAGTCGAGAGTTCTAAGGTACAAATCCTTGTAAAGGCACTTTTATACGGGTTTAAATGTTAAATCGTCGATACCGGTGTTCTATGATGTTGAATTTCAATTAACCACACATCTTAGGAGTGGTCGACTGAGATTGTAGAAGACTACGCTTCATTTACACCATACATATTATCCTCATTCAGGCTCTGAAGTACTATCTGAAAGGTAATTACCGGAGGCTAAACAGGAAAAATAAAAAAAAGTAGTGGGCAACGACTATTTTCAAAATAAGTCGACTAATATTTTTGTGTTGTTAAATTAGTCGACTAATTTTAATAATCGACTAATACGACTAATTTTGGTCGATCTACTTCCATGATTGTTTGTTAGTGATTAAGATTATATTTACAATTTTTATGGTGCTGAAAGTATGAATTATTTACGTGTCGTAAGTATAGTAATGAACTTGTTAAGTCTCTGTTTAAATAAACACACGGATTTTCAAATTATAGAACTATATATATATTTATATTAATTAAAACATAATAAACAATTATAGAAGTGAATATTGAAAGTTCATCTTAATTACTCCAAAACCCAGGTCGATAGTCTACATACATTGATGAATCGAACGTTGTGGTACTGGGTATAACAAAACGTAAAAATTATTATATAGTAATTACTATAATAACGCATTGGATATTGAACCATATTTAAGTAGCCAGGAGGTAAGTTAACCTTACTAATTTTTTTGAAATAATGGGACGGATTCAAACTTGCCTTGTTAGAAAATAGGAAATTAGTCTTTAACAACTACAGACAGGTATTCAAAATGATTCTGAAGGCGAAATACTTTAATATATTCTCAAACAAGTGTAATAAAACTTTTGCTAAAGGTAGTTGTGGAAGGTTCTTGTAAACTTTACATAAGAAGATATCTCGTATTTTTTTGTTAAATTTTTAACATTTTCGTAACGGCCTCTGTGTACCACACAAAATATATCCAGTCCAGCGTAACCAGAAACAGTTATAAATTTAGATGTTTAATTAATTGTTAGCTTCTCCTGAAATCTTCATCCATAAAATCCGTAATTTATTGATTAATGGTTGATAATGGCATATGAGAGGCTGTAGTTTTACAAGTTTTCACATCACATGTTACTTTAATGAAAAGGAAAAGAAGCTTGTCAATGAAATTAGGCAAGCTGAGTAGCACGCTTGTGTTAAAAACATGGTATAACACTAAAATGTCATGTTATATCATGCTGATCAATAATTATTAACATTTGCATTTATCAGCCCAAGATTGTTGTATAAGGAAGTTATAACTAAAGTCAGGTTAGGATACCCCCATTTGACTTATAATAGCTCATGGAAGACTGCCTTATTTTAGGTTACTGGTGTCATACTTTTTGGTTATTGTTTCTTGTTTCATTTTGTAAAAATTAACGTTTCTTCCTTTTTACAACTACATTGCCTTACATTAATACGTAGAAAAGGTGTAATATTCTATGTTTATTTAAGCATCAAAGTGTATATACCCAGTTAAAACTTTTCTTTTGCCAAAAAATGTATCTTTTTAGGCAAAAAAAACAACCTCTACTGTTGTTCCATACTCGTGTATATTTTTTGAGATTTAGAAATTCAATGATCATTCAGTTATGACATAGACTCTGGTTTTCTTGTTATAGTAAATCATTTCCTTACATAACTCACATAGGTTGGTGCTTTGGAACGTGCTCCGATCCGTAACATTTCTTAAATTGTGTTTGACATTATTGTTAGCTCCAAGCTCACGGGATCAGATGCTATATTTATGTAATATTTCATTAACTATGCTTATTTTAAGTTCACTATTATAATAAATATTATAATTACTTTATATTTTTTTCAGAGTATGGATACACAAACTGGTACTTCATTTTTGGAAGAAGATCCATTATCGTTACCTATTAAAAAAGAAAATATGCATGAAACAGAGGAAACTGAATATTTTTTTGTACCTCTTGCCAAGACAAATGATGAAGTGACAATATTTAAACAAGTAAGCTATTTTATGTTTTATATTGATTTAAGTTAAAAATATAAAACCTAGTTATTGTAAGAACTCTGAATTTTTTCTATTCATTAATATATTTTTATTTACTTTTGTAGCCAACATAATGTTTAGCATCTATGTCTGACATGAGATGTTTTGATTTATAGTGTAAAGAAACAATTATTAATGAAGTATAAGCAGGTAAATAAATACCTTTGATGAACAGATTGCACCTAATATTTTACAGTAAACATTTTTTGTATATCAAAGAAAATACATTGTACTGATGCTTCATGCTATAAACAAAGCTGCCTAAACATTATTATACCCAGATTCAACATTGTTTACAAAGATAGTAGTAAAACAGTACAATGGTATCCTTGCTTTTATGAAACTTGTTCAGTTACGAGGAAGCTATTTTTATAATATTTGATAATAGAAGAAAAAACTTTTTATTGTAATTTATAATTGTGTATAATTAATTTAAGAAAGATGAAAAATAAAATTACGAATTTCAGACTACAAATGATAAAAGAGCATTTGATATTTATGAATTTAAAAAAGCTGTTTTACAATCACATCTTCAAAATGTAATATTATGTTAACAAATAGTAATTAATCAAGTCAAAAGTAAATCAATTTATTAATTAATAATTTGGATGATGTTTATATGAAAGTGTGTAAACATATTATGTGAAGCGATTAAGACCCAAATTATCTGGAAATAAATTGTATGTTTCGTTCAGTACTTATATTATTAAAATATACACTTTAATGGAGGTTTTTTTTTAAAGAAAAATAAATCAACATTAACTTCATTTAGGAATATTAAGATGACAAATCAAAACAGTGAGTAATGGATTAGGAAATATAGTATAATTTAATTTATAAATAAAAACCAGCATTTATAAAATTAAGTAATATTATGAATGTTTTATTGAAGAATTTATTGAACAACTTATGATAAAGATATATGAAAAGGAAATAAAATTGACAGAAAGAGATTAAAAAACAATGTGATATGTGGTATGGAACAACTGTATACTGAACAAAAATGCAAGGTCAAACAGTTCAGCATATAGAGTAAATTAATGTAAAAACTACACAGTTTTGAACTGTGTATCAGGACGGCCAATATGCCACATAATGCATAATTACCTATCACATAATGCATGGTAGGTAATTACTATACGGCATCATAATAGCCCATACAGCAAGATGGTTAAGATCCTTTATTATATGCCGCAGCAAAATTGGTTCTGTGTACCACAAAAAATATGTGCATCCTGGTATTACCAGAAACAGTATAATAAATTTAGATTAGTTAATTGGTTGCTTCTCCTGAAATCTTCATCCAAAAAATCAGTAATCTGTTTATTAATGGTTGATAATAGCATCTGAGAGGCTGTAGTTTTACAAGTTTTCACATAACATGTTACTGTGTCAGATGCTTGCAAATGAAATTAGGCAAACTCAGTGCTATGCTTGTGTTAAAACCATGACATCACATTGAAATATCATGTCATATTATTTTGATCCATAAGTGTTAATGCTAGCATTTATCACTCTGAGATGTTTGTGTGAGGAAGTTATAACTAGGGCCAGGTTAGGACACCCTCTGTTGACATGTACTTCTAATAGCTCATGGAAGACTGCTTTATTTTATGTTACTGGCATCTTACTCTTAGATTATTGCTTCTTATCTGTAAGAAATAAATTTTCTTCTTTCTTTTTTGCAACTACATTGCCTTATATTAATACTTACAAAATGTGTAAATAATCCTGGTTTATTTAAGCATCAAAGTGTACATACCAGTTAAAACTTTTCTTTTGCCAAAAATTGTATCCTTTTAGGTAATAAAAAACAATGAACTCTACTGTTATTACACACTCATTTATATTTTATTTGAGATGTAGAAATTCAATGATCATTCAGTTATACCATAAGACTGGTTTTCATGTTGTGTTTGTTATTAACATAAATTATATTTATAGTAAGTTACTTCCATACATAACTCACATAGGTTGGTGGTTTGAACATGCTCTGATCCGTAACATGTCTTAAATTATCTTTGACATTATAGTTCGCTCTAAGCTCTTGAGATCAGGTGTTACATTTATGTAATATTTCATTAACCACGCTTATTTGAAGTCCCACTTTTATAATAAAATATTATGACTACTTTATATTTTTTCAGACTATGGATTCACAAACTGGTAATTCATTTTTGGAAGAAGATCCATTATTGTTGCCTATTAAAAAAGAAAATATGCATGAAACAGAGGAACCAGAAAATTTGTTTGTACCTCTTGCCAAGGCAGATGTTGAAGAGACAATATTTAAACAAGTAAGCTATTTTATCTTGGTTTAAGACATTAATATAAAACCAGTTATTGTAAGAACTCTGAATTTCTCTATTCGTCAAGATATTTTTATTTACTGTTTATGGCCCACATAGCGTTTAGCATCCATGTCTGAATGAGTTATTTAATTTATAGTGTAAAGAAAACAATTATTAATGAAGTATAGGTAGGTAAATACCTTTGATGAACAAATTGCCCCTAACATTTTACTGTAAACATTTTTTGCAATGATACATATCAAAGAAAATACATCAAACTGATGCTTCATGCTATAAATATAGCTGCCTAAACATTATTCATTTTATACCCAGATTCAACATTGTTTACAATGATAGTAGTAAAACAGTACAAAGTTATCCTTCCATATATGAAGTGTGTCAGTTACGAGGAAGCTTAGTTGTAATTTTTTATAATCTCCATTCTAGGTCACTGCATTTTTTGTTTTCAAACAAGATTGATGTGTACTTTTATGTTTACACCAGTGATGTGTGTCTTTTACCAAACCATGAAGTTTGTGTTTGGGAGGAAATATTTTTCTATTGATCGATTAATTAATGCCAATGTCTACAATATACAGGGCGTTTCATAATGTTCTTCGGCGTTTTGAAAATTCGTTAACAAAAAACTATTTCACTCGTAAGAATAAAACATGTACTGTACGAAAGAGTACTTCAAATAGTTTTTTCAACATATACTTGGCTATTAGTAAACCTTTTGCTTGCTAGGCATTGACAGTAGAGAAAATGGCTGCCACGGGAAGCGAGAAGTCGTTATGTCTGTTAGAATTTCACTTGTCAAAGTCAGTAATTTTTGTGCAACGTGTGTTTCGGTTGAAATTTCATAAGGAGCCATCAAGTGACAATTCAATTCGTGCATGGTATAAACAATTCAGTGAATGCTTGTATAAGCGAAAATCAACTGGTCGTCCATCAACCTCAGAAGTCAATGTCGAATGTGTGCGTGCAAGTTTCATTCGCAGCCCGTCAAAATTGACTGCGGCTGCAGGCAGAGAATTAGGAATTCCGAAACGTAAACGTTTATTATGCAAACCGTACCATCTTCAATTAAGCCAGTGTCTTTCTGATGGAGATAAAACATGTAGGCTCGATTTTTGTTTACAGTTACAGGAAAAGATGTTGTTAGATGAAGGTTTTCTAAACAAGATAATTTTCAGCTATGAAGCTACTTTCCATATTAGCGGCAAAGTAAACCCCAAACGTGCGAGTTTGGGGAACTGAAAACCCACACGCTTATGTGGAATACATTCAGGATTCTCTGAAAGTAAACGTTTTTTGTGCGATCTCTCGTGAGGCAGTGTATGGGTCGTTCTTTTTTATGGAAACGACAGTAACCAGCATGATATACCTGGATATGTTACAATTACGGCTTATGCCCCAGCTACTCAACGACTTCATTTTCCAGCAAGATGGTTGTCCTGCCAATTTTCATAACAAGGTTCGACAGTACCTTAACACAACATTACCTCGGTGCTGGATAGAACGTGCGTCTGAAGACCAACACATTATGGTTTGGCCACCAAGATCACCAGACCTCACGTCGTGTGATTTCTTTCTCTGGGGTTACGTGAAAGATAAGGTGTTTATCCCACCAATGCTGCACGATATCTCTGAGGTAAAGGATTGCATAATCAATGCAGTCAACTCTATCGAAAATGACATGTTAGAACAAGTTTGGCAAGAGCTAGACTTTCGTGTTGATATGTGTCATGTCACTAGAGGAGCACATATTGAACATTTATAGATTTTAACAAAAACTGTTTGAGTCCCTGCATCACTTCGTACAACTTTCATTTAGGTAAGTGAAATACTTTTTTTGTATTGACTTTTTTTAACTCCTAAGGACATTATGAATCACTCTGTATTTGTGTTCTATGCGGTGTCAAGTCTGATTATATAATGAAAGATGCCAGTTGCATACTACTATGGAAACAATCAGACACATGACTTATTTCTGAGAAAATCTATTTATTTTATGACTTTAAAAAAAAATAGATGTTTTTGAGCTCTTGGATTCTGTATAGCATTGCAATAAATGAGTGGAGGCCCTCTTATACTTACGAAGCATTTTTCTCCCCTTTCAGTCTGAAAACAGTGAACTTTCTGTCCTTGCATACTCATTTAAAAGTTAATATGTTGATTGGTACAAAAATATAAAACAAGGATAGCAGAAAATTCAGTATAAGTCAATTCTTATATAAGGTTATAAGGTTAAGTGTTTAGTGCAGATAGAATTCAGTGGTATTCACTTAAAATTTTTATAAAAGTATTTGCTTGTGTTTGTACATTCTTCAAATAGAATGTATAGAAAATTTCAAGCAATATTTTGGGTCTGTCTGTTTTGAAATATTTTCTAACCAGTTTAATAAAATAATTAACATTAGCTACTACAAAAAACTGATTGGTTCCTCACATGACTTTTCAGTACTGGCCTTGAGAATCCATGGTGGTTGTTAACTCACAACCTTATTTCATTGTTTTTTATACATATTGTGGACTGTGATGTATGATTTCAAACACCCCAATGGCACAATAGAATAATAATACACATTCCTTGCACGTGCTGTAGTCTGTTGACACCCTCAGTAACGTATATATAAAATCTGTTCTGTCAGATGGTGTTTGTTAGTGATTAAGATGATGTTTACAGTTTTTACAGAGTGAAAGGTTTGTTTATTATTAACGGGTTGTAAGTATATTAATATACCTAAAAATAATAGTATATTAATTTATATAATTACTCATTTAATAATTCATTATATTTGAGTAGCCAGGAGGTAAGTAAATCTTATGTTATTTTTGGGAAATATTGGAACCTCATCCAGGACGTCATACTCACCCCGTTAGCAAATGGGAAGTTAGTCATGAACTATAGCAGACAGATATTCAGAATGACTCTGAAGGCGAAATGCTTTGTAGTATTCTTAAACTAGTATAATTAAAACATTAAACATATTTATGGAAATAGGCATGTTTCCATAAAATTGTGGTTTTTCAGTTTAAATCATATCCTACATGTAAATTACATTTTTGATGAAAATTTGGTGTACTGGTACAGATTGTTCGATTCTCTGTAAGATAGTTGTATAAGATTCTTGTAAACTTTCTTTCTGTAAGAAGAGATATGTCATATTTTACTGTTAAAAAACATTTTCACAATGGCTTTGTGTACCACACAAAATTCATGGAGGCCGACATTACCAGAAACAGTGTAATAAATTTAGATGTTTAATTAACTGTTAGCTTCTCCTGAAATCTTCATCCAAACTATCTGTAATGTGTTTATTAATGGTTGATAATGGCATATGAGAAGCTTTAGTTTTACACATGAAGATGTAAAACATGTACATGTGAGAAGTTTTCACATCACATGCTGCTATTTCAGATTAATGAACAGGGAAAAAAGATTGTCAGTGAAATTAAGCAAACTGTGTATTATGCTTGTGTTAACAACACAGTATAACACTGAAATGTTGTGTCAGATTATGGTGATCAATAAGTTTTAATGCTGGCATTTGTGAATCCAAGATGTTTGTGTGAGGAAGTTATAACTATGGCCACGTTAGTTCTTTTGACTAACGTACTTCTAATACCACATGGAAGACTGCTTTATTTTATGTTGCTGGCATCTTACTCTTAGATTATTGTTTCTCATCTGTAAAAATTAACTTTTCTTCTTTCTTTTTTGCAACTACATTGCCTTATATTAATACTTACAAAATGTGTAATTAATCCTGGTTTATTTAAGCATCAAAGTGTACATACCAGTTAAAACTTTTCTTTTGCCAAAAATTGTATCCTTTTAGGTAATAAAAAACAATGAACTCTACTGTTATTACACACTCATTTATATTTTATTTGAGATGTAGAAATTCAATGATCATTCAGTTATACCATAAGACTGGTTCTCATGTTGTGTTTGTTATTAACATAAATTATTTTTGTAGTAAGTTACTTCCATACATAACTCACATAGGTTGGTAGTTTGAACATGCTGTGATCCGTAACATGTCTTAAATTATCTTTGACATTATAGTTCGCTCTAAGCTCTTGAGATCAGGTGTTACATTTATGTAATATTTCATTAACCAAGCTTATTTGAAGTCCCACTATTATAATAAACTATTATGATTACTTTATATTTTTTCCAGACTATGGATTCACAAACTGGTAATTCATTTTTGGAAGAAGATCCATTATTGTTGCCTATTAAAAAAGAAAACATACATGAAATAGAGGAAACAAAATATTTGTTTGTACCTCTTGCCAAGACAGCTGATGAAGTGACAATATTTAAACAAGTAAGCTATTTTCTATTTTATCTTGGTTTAAGTCATTAATATTAAACCAGTTATTGTAAGAACTCTGAATTTCTCTATTCATCAAGATATTTTTATTTACTGTTTATGGCCCTCATAGCGTTTAGCATCCATGTCTGAATGAGATATTTCGATTTATAGTGTAAAAAAACAATTATTAATGAAATATAGGTAGGTAAATACCTTTGATGAACAAATTGCCCCTAACATTTTACCGTAAACATTTTTGCAACGATACATATCAAAGAAAATACATCAAACTGATGCTTCATACTATAAACATAGCTGCCTAAACATTATTCATTTTATACCCAGAAAAAATTATTAAGTCATTTTAAGTAAAACAGTACAAATTTATCATTGCATTTATGAAGCATGTCAGTTAAGAGGAAGTTTTGCTATAATTTTTGATAATATCCATTCTAGGTCACTGCAGTTTTTTTTCAAACAAGATTAATGTGTTTTTTATGTTTACACCAGCGACTTGTTTCTTTTACCAAACAATTTAGATTATGCTTAGGTGCAAACATTTTTCTATTGAGCTTTTAATTTTTTGCCAATGCCTACAATATTTCTGGGTTTTGGCATTATCAACTATTCCAGTTGAATACTATTATAGAAGCACTCATACAGGTGACTTATTTCTGTGAAAATTAATTCATTGTATGATTGTAAGAAAAATTGGTGTTTCTTTTTTTGCCTATAAAGCTTATAAATTATTATTATTATTGTCGCAGAATATGGATGCACAAGGTGGTAGTTCAGTTTTGGGTGAAGATCCATTATCCTCCAGTATTAAAAAAGAAATCAAGCATGAAACAGAGCAAACAGAATATTTGTTTGAACCTGTTGTCATAACAGATGATAAACTGATGACAACATCTAGACAAGTAAGATATTTTCATTTCCTGTTTAATAGTTTACTTAATATTTAGCATACTTGTTTAGAACTAGATATTTTGATTAAAAGTGTAAAACAAATTACAAACAGTTTGTGGAGGATTGCAGCGGATTTGACACAAGTCAGTCCTGAAAACTCATGGCTTTTGAAAAAAAATAAACATTCTGTGCTGGGTTTTTATAAAAGGTTTGTTGTGTCCTTCTTGACACAATGAACTGTGGTTTTGATCCTACAATAAATCCACTATTGATCCGAAATGATTTCACTAACACCAAATGTCAATGGTGCATGTTAATTAATTTTTTTGTTTGCTAAGATCTAAATTCTATTGCTGATAGTATTCTCTTAAAATCAGAAAACAGTTAAAACGTTTTTAAATAAGACATCTAAAAATTTAAGTTCTTTTACTTTTACTATTTTTACTAAACACTCTGGAATTATCAGAAGTATACTTTTCTATTCTGTTACAAAATTAAGAAGTTAAATCCTAGAACCACAATTTATCAAAAACGAAATAGTTATCTGTAAATTATTTCTTAGCAGATTTTAAATTGCATTACTAACTTCTAGTACGAATCTTTACGTGATTTAGAAACATGATAACATTTCTCAAGAAATGTGTAGCTCACTCCTGTAGGTAAATTATATATATTAATTTCAAATTTTATTGCAGCACTCGTTGCTTTTCTCATGGTACTCTCATTTTTGTGTAGCAGAATGGATTAAAAGAAATTAAAATTCTTCGTTTGACATTTTCATGGACAATATATATATTTTGGATCTTCAGTGTATAATTCTTTCATTGTTAAGCTGATTCACATATCTAGTACTAAACCTGTTTTCTAATTTTTCATATAAATTGATGTTAATACTGTTCTCTGTGTTTGATTTTGTAAGAAGAAATGCAGGGACCAGTAACTTAATCTAGGGATGAGTTAAGGAAATATTTACACTTATTGCCAGATTTCTATTTTCATTCAGTTAATATTAACAAAACTAAACTACAGTAATTTTTTTTTTATTTGCTATTACAAAAATTGTCTCTAGTCAGTCCAGCTTTAGTTTCTATACTATGTAGCACATAGTTTGGGAATTGTGTTATATTTTGTTCCTTATTTTTTAACTTCTTATACTAATGAAATTTTTATTTTTGCTACTTACAAACAAAGATATTGTGCTTACTTTAATATGAAGATAAGATATTTAATGTTAGAGTGTAAGTTGTCAATTTTTAGTTGGCATTATTAAAATTAACAAAGTTTTCCGATAGATAACTTAACAGTTATGTTAATTTTTTTAGGATCTTAGTGAAAAAGCTATCGATGATGTGGAGGAAAGAAGTACTGAAAGTAGTTCACAGAGTTCAAAATGTATGGTTTGCAATAAATTAAAAAATAACTGTATATGTGATAATGGCAATGATAAAGAATATGATGATGTAAACAGTTTCTCTATTAAAGAAAAATACTTGCAAATTACAGAAAAAACAGTTAAAGAAATGGACATAATATCTTCTCATCTTCCTATTCACACATGTGTTTTTTGTCAGGAGTCTTTCACTCAGAGATCTACTTTAGAGTCACACTTAAATATTCATGTTGTCAAAAAAAACTTAATATGTGATTTATGTAAAAAAACGTTTACTCAACGCAGTAGTTTAAAAACACATCTCTCCATTCATACTGGTGAGAAAAAATTCAGTTGTAATTTTTGTAAAAAAACGTTTAATCAAAGTGGTAGTTTAAAAGCACATCTCTTGATTCATACTGGTGAGAAAAAATTCACTTGTAATTTTTGTAACAAAACATTTAGTGTCAAGTGCAATTTAAAAACACATCTCTACATTCATACTGATGAGAAAAAGTTCACTTGTAATTTTTGTAAGAAAACATTTAATCAAAGAAGTAATTTAAAAAGACATCTCTCTATTCATACTGGTGAGAAAAAATTCACTTGTAAATTTTGTAAAAAAACTTTTAATCAAAGCGGTAGTTTAAAAACACATCTCTCTATTCATACTGGTGAGAAAAAATTCAGTTGTAAATTTTGTAAAAAAACTTTTAATCAAAGCGGTAGTTTAAAAACACATCTCTCTATTCATACTGGCGAGAAAAAATTCAGTTGTAAATTTTGTAAAAAAACTTTTAATCAAAGCGGTAGTTTAAAAACACATCTCTCTATTCATACTGGCGAGAAAAAATTCAGTTGTAAATTTTGTAAAAAAACTTTTAATCAAAGCGGTAGTTTAAAAACACATCTCTCTGTTCATACTGGTGAGAAAAAATTCACTTGTAATTTTTGTAAGAAAACATTTAGTGTTAGTGGTAATTTAAAAAAACATCTCTCTATTCATACTGGTGAGAAAAAATTCAGTTGTAATTTTTGTAAGAAAACATTTAGTGTCAGGGGTAATTTAAAAACACATCTCTACATTCATACTGGTGAGAAAAATTTTACTTGTAATTTTTGTAAAAAAACTTTTAATCAAAGCAGTAGTTTAAAAACACATCTCTCTATTCATACTGGTGAGAAAAAATTCAGCTGTAATTTTTGTGAAAAAACTTTTAATCAAAGCAGTAGTTTAAAAACACATCTCTCTATTCATACTGGTGAGAAAAAATTCAGTTGTAATTTTTGTGAAAAAACTTTTAATCAAAGCAGTAGTTTAAAAACACATCTCTCTATTCATACTGGTGAAAACAAATTCATTTGTGATTTTTGTAAGAAAACATTTAATCAAAAGAGTAATTTAATAACACACCTCTCTATTCATACTGGTGAGAAAAAGTTCACTTGTAATTTTTGTAAGAAAACATTTAATCAAAGAAGTAATTTAAAAACACATCTCTCTATTCATACTGGTTAGAGAAATTTCACATGTAATTTTTATCGAAAAACCTTTACACAGAAGTCAAATTAGGTTGACAAAGTGGTATAAATTCTTTATTTGTTATAAAGTCTTTGCAGTTTATTGTGAGTATTTTTTATTTATTTATTTTTTTCATTGTATACAGTATTCAAAACTAATTAGTTTATAAATAAGATTTTTTGGAATTATTTGTATAATAGTATCCACTTACCAACAATCTTTTAATGTTATGTTCTAGTGCTTTTGGATATTAATCCATTCTTAGGAACACTGATGTCTAATGCATTGTATTTCCTTCACATACCATTAATATACTAAACGAGTTTTGAATTTTTAAATAAAAAATTATAAATATAACAATTGATTGTCAAAAGGTAAAAATAATATCAACATTATCTGTCATGTCAGTATGAAGGTCTCAATTGTTATGTAACAAATAACAATTGAGTAACCAACCATCAGGACCCTCCATGCTGAATTAATTTATAAAATATTTCAAGTTTTATAATTAAAAATAAAAGAATAAAAAAGTAGAAAATCTTACCTTATGTCAGGAAAAAGAAAACTGATGACCAAAAACATTAAATTTTGATTTTCTGACATTCAATAAAAATTCAGGGTTTTCCGTGACAGTCTAAGATACACCTCACCTTATAAAGCACAAGGCTTGTTTTTCACTGTTTTGTACTAGTAAATTCTGACCAGCCACTTCCATCAACAAATTTACTTGATTTTTGTATATATAATTTTGTAATAAAATCAGTGTTGTCCGTAACAGTAAAAAAGATTACTCTGAATAACTTACACAGTAATATATATTATCATTACCAATAAAATAAGTAATCGGAATATTTTGAGCACAGCAATGACTAAATAATATGGCGCACTCAAAATATTTCGAGCGCAGCAATGATTAAATGATACGAAGCACTCGAAATATTATGAGTGTAGCAATTAAAAGGTTAATGATATGTGAAGGATGTAATTATAATGTATAACACATCAATGTTCCTAAGGATGGATTAATATCTGAAAGCGCTAGAACATAATATTAAAGATTGTTGGTAAACGGATACTATTATATAAATAATTTATAAAAAACCAACGGGCCATGATTAGTAATAAAATTCATTTATATAATGTGTGTACAATTCTATCAATAAAGCTTTGTAATAACTTATGTATTACATGATTTTCTTTATTTCACGTTGTCTAAAAAGTATTAAGCCTTTGGAGGCCAAAATTGAAAATACATTTATTGTTATTGAAAAATAACATTTTGAGACCACATGCACAATTTTTTTTCAATAACCTTCTGCCATTTTTCCTTCACACCATAAACCTTACACTATAGAACTTCTGTGGTTTCATAAAATTGTGACGCATGTTTTTCACAGGCCTTTTTTGAAGCTAATTGAAACCATTCAGAGAGTTGTTGCAGAGACTGAAACAAATTATATTCTGATGGTGCTAAGTCCATTCTATGTGGTGGATGCATCAAAACCTCCCAGTCAAGTTCCCTTAATTGTTGACAGGTCATTAAAGATATACGCTTGTGATGCACAATACCCTTCCACTCTCACCAAACACACTGCAAAACTTTCCTGGTTCTCCTCGCTTCAGTCACAATCTTTTTTGCATATTGTTGTCTTAGGTTATCCACTTTTCATCACTGATTTTTCATTTGGCTTCAGTGGCTCAATTTCATTACGTTGCAGCCGAGAATCAGAGACAGAAATTCGATCGAGTAAAGTTTTCTCAGTCAGATGATGTCGCACTGAAACATCGAGCTTCTTTTTGTACCCAGCTTTCTCCAAATGGTTTAACAATGTTAGGTTATGGGTGTTAGGTAATTGGCAATTACATGCCTAGACTATTGGCAGAATATAATTCACTTTCTCTGTAGTTGGTCGTCCACTGCAAGGAGCATCTTGGACATCAGAATTTTGAAAACAAAAGCGACTGAACAATCTTTTGACTGTTGCTTTTGGTAACATATCTTGCCCATAAACAACACAAGTTTCTTCACGGGCCTGCATGGCATTTGCATTTACCAAAATAAAATTGTAAAATGTTCATCAGTTTTGCAGAAAGCCCACTCATCTTCACAGCGCAATACCTTATGTCCTAATATAAGAATTGCAAATTTTTTGCATATCTACTAGTTTCAACTGCCAGCTGTCTAGTGATGTTTGGGCTGACCCACTGCAACTCATATACGCTGAGATTTGGGACACTAAATTATCTAGTGTGCAAAATGCTCAGTATTCTTTAGACTACCTACTATTAATCCCTAACAAACTAAAACTACAAGTTTAAGACATTGTTAGAAAGATATTCATTAAGTTAAGAGTATATTAGATGTAATTGAGAAAGAATATTAAAAACTGTGTGTTTATATATATATATCTATAAATATAAAATAACATGTGAGTCATTTATAATCAACGTCCAGAAATCACTAATTAAGATTAATTGATGGAAGTTTGTATACACGTTTTTGTTACAGTGTAAGCAAGCACTAACAAAGAATTCTTTGAAATTTTGAGTTTAAAAGTTCAAATCGAGTAACATTGAAATTTACTATTTTTTGAATTTCTCTGTAACAAATGTAGATATCTACTTGATTTCTGGTGTGTGTGTAATCTTCAGTGAATATCAAAAGTGCCGATGATATACGGGGTGGCAGCTCAACAAATACAGCAGCCACTGCCACTCTTATTGTATTTATAATGTGATTGGCTGCACCAGCCTCTGGTTACTTGACTAAAAAACATAAAATTAAAAATAATTGACCGTGATTGGAAAGCAAGTAACCATGATGTGTCGGCAACGACGCGACAGGGATGACACTTAGTACAGTTACTAATGGATGATAATAAATTTTAAGTATAATGAAAAAAATATAAAGGCTGACTGTGATTCAAAACTAGAACCTTCCCAATGAATTTCAGAGACGTTACCACTTTGTTAGAATGATAACAGCAACACTACTAATAATAATAGTATAAATATTTCAGTTCTGATGATCCAACTAAGTCGAAGAATAATCTGTGTGCAACATCAGATAAAATTAAAAATTGTACAAATAATTTTTAAGCTTAATATTGTTAATTATTTGTTTAATATACATTTGAAATCATTCAGGCAGTTTTTCATTTCATTTAATTCCATTGCAAAAACTTTTTCTACATCGGCTTGGAAATAAATATTGGTGTGTAGTTTAGTCTGTTAGATGTGTACTTCGTGAAAGTGAATTGTTTAAAATCTTTATAAAAATTGATGAAGCTGTTCTGTAGTTAAAGAATTTCAAAATTTTAAAAAAGAGACCCCAACATGTTTATCTATAATATTTACTGTCACATTCGAATAAAATTAAAAAAAACATTAGTTTTAAGCTAAATAAATTGAATTTTTTGAAACTGTTCAAATTTAAGAAAAAAAAAATCTTTACTACAATTAACTCTGCGCTGATTTCAAGAAATGTTTGCAGAATTGGATAACTTAAAAGGTAAAGCCAATAAAATTCTGCCTACTGAGATTTTTACTCTTAAAAGACTTACTATTCAGAAGAAAATTAAGTTGAACATTGATGTAAGTAAAATAATTATTTACATTCAATTTTAAAATACAGAACACATGGTGGATCGTAACTTCCTGCACCTTTGACCGATTCTAACAAAGAATGAAATGGCATTAGTGACCCGTATTCAGATTTTCAAATAGGTTTTTCAGAAAATTTTCAAAAAATTGGTTAACTTATTCCGAAGATATCAAGGAAAATAAATAATAATTCAAGAAAAAAATTAGCCTTATTACATCCTCAGTTATCCCAAAATGAAATTTCAAAAATCCATAACCAAAGTGACAATAAAGTAATTGAATTCTCCAATTTGTATAAGAATCTAGAAACTAGAAGAAAAAAATTAAAAAAGGTTTTTTTTATCAGATACCACTTTATTTGGATTTGAAGAAAACTAAACATCATCAGAAAGTATCCTATTGTCAAGGGTAAAAATATTTTTTTTAAATTTAGCTGCCGTTCAGGTAAATGTTGATGTACAAAATATTAACCCCTTCACCTTTTAAGACTACCGAAATTAAATGATATTAATGACCTGTGTACAGAAATTATCATGTGAATTTTCATCCAGATAGGTCCAAGAAGAAAAAGGTAGCTAACGTATACAACCTTCCAAAATTTTTCAATAATAAAATTATGTTTTTATTTTTTGAAATGTAATTGTTGACCTGATCCTTTCTATTATATGGTATACTATATAACTATTTACCTGGGAAACTAAAAAAGGAACAAGTAAAACCATTCCTACAATAAGCTGCATACCTTTTGCTAATGTTTTAAAAAACAATTTTTGATGTAAAAATGGGTAGGGTAACATTCTCCTGATGAATTTTTAAAATGCATTTATTTAAATATTTCAGTAGTTATACATAACAAAAAAGTCTATTTCCGTATACTTACATTATTTTATGACATTCAAGTCAATTCGTGCTATGCCAGTCATGTACCTTGCCTAGCTTTTATTATGTTATATTATTATGTATAATTATTTTTATATTACATAATAATATTATAATTGTAAAATAAATTAAAAAAATAAAATGTTCAAATATATTTTCTACATTTTAGGTTTGGGTCTATAATAAAAGTCTTATTAAAATAAAAGTTGTACAAATCTATATATGAAGTGTAAACCTTCAAAAAATTTTGAAAAATATTTAAACCAAAGGGAGGTGGGACATAAGAACAAAAAATATGTATTTCAATTTTAAGAGTTGATTTTTTGAAAAATTTTCCCTAAAATGTCCCTGAACAAAATCGAAATCGGTTTTTCTGTCATATCCCTCTACATTCTGCACAAATTTTCATGTATAGAAGTAAATATTTGAGCCAAATTTGATAAAAATGGTTCAGTCAATTCTAAGATGCAAGGCCAAAATCAGTACGATTCACATGCATAATCATGTTTTTTTAGTCTAAATGAACTAGTTTGACCCTAAAATGTAAAGATATAAAAAAAAACCTGATATCCTATATTTGACATGATCACTGTACGTTCCCTTTTAATACAGTTATTCTAGCCATATTCACTGGAAAAAAAAAAATTCATTTATAAATAACTATAAGTTAAAAACATATTATAGTAAGACCATTGTTGAAAACTTTATAAGTACATGTCTTCGCATAATTTAATTCAACTTTGATAGCTAAGATTCTTTCTAATTGTATTTGATATTGATCAAACCCCTGTAAAGAGATGTGGGGAAAACTTCTTTTGTTTGTTCTTTCTGGGTTCAAATTCTCATCCTTGAATTTTATTACATCAATATATTCTAAAACATTGGCAGGCAGCAGGTACCATATAGTTTATGAAAACAAATTTTATATTGACATATAGTAGTAGTTCATAACACATCAACTAATATTTATTTCTAACTATAATTTTAACTATTAAAATACTTAGAAATTTTTTTGTTAAATGAATGTTTGCAAAGTTCATATTACATAAAAAAAATAAAATAAAAAATATCAATCTAAGAGTGTGATATTTGACATTGCATTTCATCGGCCAGTGCCTCATAATTAGTTCTGTATGATGATATTCCGTTCATAAAAAATCAGCAGGTGCTCATCAGCAAGTCAAGATCTACATATGTTATTATATTTATGGTCAAAGATATGTAGTACCGAAAAACGATTCTGTTTTGTAAGCTGCTTCTTTTAAGAATGAGAATAGTTCAATACAAAAGCTCTTACCTGATATGTAGGATTTAGCATAATGTCATGAAGATCCAAACTTTCTAGCCCCACTTTTTACTTTAAGAAGATAAGAAATGTATGCACTCATTTCTATTATACTCGGCGAGTAAAAGGATCGTTTAAAAAGCCATCGGCTTGATGACAGCCTGTTGAAATCTTTTTTCAAACTGTTCAAGTATTTGAAGAACTTTATGACAGTTAAATTTACTGTCGCCTACCATTTTCTTTATATTTGGGAAACGCACAAAATATCCCGTTCTAGAATGTAATATTCATAAAATCCAGTTTACTTTTAATGAGTTTATCGAGCCTATCGTTTTAGCAATATGTGTTTGTCTTCTTTTTTTTGCAATTCTGTGTTTAAAGGATACAATTCTTACATGATGTCTGTGAGAAAGCCTAAATCCACCGGCCAGCAAAAGTCATTTAGTCCATCGAAATTATCATTTTTGTCGATAGGATATTTTTCTATTTCTTCAATCGAGCTTAAAAATCATAAAATGCAGGATAACAAATAACGTCAGCCGTTATCACTACCCTCTTGTAATAAGTTTCTTTATTTTTCTACGCTACTTCATCATCGTAATCTCTTCTAGGCCTTTACATAAAAGATAAGTTTTTTCTTAAGTGTTATAAGATAAGGAAAGGCTGTCTTCATTGTCCTGAATTGAATTGAATTATTAGTATATGGTTACTGGAATGAGATAGTTGGAGTCAGTCGTGAATTTAGCTACACGCATCCTCAAAACTAAAGATCGAGATACTAGAAGTGGGACGGCGTATGATAGATAGGGACTTCGAGGGGAGCTTTGATCAGGAGAAGGTGGATCGCCTTCTGCTGATCAAGATGAGTGCCCAACGTAGTCCCGGCTGGAACTCTCTCACGGGGAGGCAACGGTTAGAGTATGGAGACTCAAATGACCGAGTCCCGGCCAACGAGGTGATCCTCCGTAGGGCACAGCATAGCCGGATCTGACAGGGTCATCGTGGGGGTTAGAGGCCATGGCACCCGCTGAAGATGCGAAATTTTTCGCTTTGCACAACAATTGCACTTGCCATGTTGCCAGATTTTTTTTTTTTTTTTTAAAGTAGTAGTATTACATGTTTTGTAAAAGCGGTCAACATTTTTGTGCATTTTAAGTATAAATAAGTAAGATGCCTTGAGAAGATTCGTGTATTAAATGTGATAAATAATTTAACAAGTTACTACATAAATCTACTTTCGTGGTAGTAGAGTAATATTTTACACCCTTTATTATTAAGGACAAATTTTATTTTGTTTGCACCTCAAAAATGCAAATATCAAAGTACAGACTACTCTTTAATAGTACTAATTCTAGTTTGATTATATCTCCTGTGTCCATTTTCTTTGATAACTTTATCTCGAAATTATATTTAGTAATTTAGCTGATTACTTAGTATCTAGAAGAAAAGCATATATTTGAAGCGGTCAGAAACGTTAATAAATAACGCATAATCTATATATATATAAAAATGTGAAGTTCGTTTGTGTACGGCTTCAAAAACTCAAAATGTTGTGCACCGATTGAGCTCTAATTTTAGCACGATATATAACCTGCATCAAAGATTGTTTTTATCTATTTTTAATAAATCTATCTATCTATTTTTAATTTGTACATTTTTAATTTGAAAATGTAAACAAAGAAAAACGAATCAGATCAATGCAAGATGGTCGCTGTCAAACACAACGACCAAATTTCTTTGAATTATATTTAACATCTGTCTTTTATTTAAAAAAAAAAAACACGATAAAAAAATTTTTTCGCACGATATATACCGCATCAAAGTTTGTTTTCATCAATTTTAATAAATCTATCTATTTTTAATTTATACATTTTTAATTTGGAAATGTAAACAAAGGAAAACCAGTCAGATCAATGCAAGATGGCCGCTGTCAAACACAACGACCAATCACAAAAGAGCCCGTATGGCCGTTGCCAATGTAAATAAAATCACAACTGATTAAGTAACAAATTTCTTTGAATTATATTTAACAGCTAAAACATCTGAATTTTATTAAAAAAACACCAAAACAAAAAGAAAAGCCACCAAGGACAACCGCAGTTGGTGATGATATGAATGATTTATAGCGTATGAAAATGCCATGCCTGACCGGGATTCCAACTCGGAACCACCGGATTAAAGTCCGAGACGTTACCACTCGCGTCACGGAGGCCGGCAAACATATTCGTTAGTAGCCGAATAAAAACACGACTTACCAATATGGCGTTGTGTGTCAAACCAATTTTATACGGACTATAATACCTTTTAATGCGCGAAACCCTTTGCAATGATTGAACATTAAATTAAACCTCTTCAAAAATTATTCCTTTTGAACTAAGCCACATTTTGATATCATCGTTTTACTATAACACGGCTGGAATTCTTTTCGTTTAATGATAAGAAGCGTTGTCGAAGACAATAACCGAATTCTCTTCCAAAGGACATAATACACCGCTAAACTATTTCTTAAATAATTCAAATTCGTGTAATTTTTTACGAATTTAGCGTTTTTATCAAAATCTCACCTTTTTCTAATTGACCTGCGGGGTTTTGTTTTCTTTGGAGACCGTAATTGATTTGTAGATTCATACTCAAGAATCACGTTGTACACTGAACCAGCACAACTTCTACTTACGTTAGCAGTTTATTAACATCTGAAATCAACGCCGTTTGATTATTCTGTAATTTGTAAGCATTACTCTGCTTTTGTAAGCATTTAAAATGATGTGTTTTTTCGCAGCCCACAAATCTTTATATATAAAAATGTTAAGTTCGTTTGTGTACGCTTCAAAAACTCAAAATGTTCTGCACCGTTTGAGCTCAAATTTCAGCACGATATATAACCAGCATCAAAGATTGTTTTTGACAGAGTTACGGGAAAGATATCGATCGCATATGGCTGAGGATATTCTTGCATAGAGTATGCCTACAAAATACCGATATCACCATGGAATTTACAGAAGCCATTTACAACGAAGCATTGATAAATATTGAAGACAAGTGCTTAGCTATTGCAAATAAAGTTCTTAGTCAATTGGGAATGCCAGCACCCACCCGAGCTGCGATTGCTTCATTTGATGTGGATTTACGCCATGAACAGAGTTACAACATCGGTGATCTTCAGTCATATGTCCAATCAAACATTCCCAAATTAACGCGTGAACAGAAAGGCATTTATGATCGCATAATGCAAATGACGGTGTTGGGGGGGGGGGGGGGACCTTCTTCTTGGATGCGCCAGGGAGGAATTGGGAAAACATTCCTTATTAGATTGATTCTAGCAACAGTTCGATCAAAAAATGACAATTATCCTGTTGCGGAATATTAATCAGCCAAAACTCTGCAACGGCACGCGACTTGCAGTTAAGAAATTGATGAATAACGTAGTGGAAGCAACGATTTTAACGGGGCCTTTCAAAGGTGAAGATGTCCTCATTCCTCGAATACCCATAATCCCGACCAATACACCATTTTAATTTAAAAGATTACAATTCCCAATTTGATTGGCATTTGCAATCACAATCAATAAAGCTCAAATTGTGTGGTTTAGATTTAGATGCGGATTGCTTCTCACATGGGCAACTGTATGTTGCATGTTCCCGAGTCGGCAAACCAAATAGCCTTTATATCTACGCAGACAGTGGAAAAACAAAAAATATTGTATATCCACAAGTATTGCAAAATTAAACTTCTATGAAACGTATGCTTTGTTTTGTTTCTCATTTCTCATCCATGCAACCACAATGTGCCACAGCACAATTGCAACGCAATGTGTAGGGTAGAGCTAGTTCATTTAATAAATGGGCAAACATTTATCACTAATAAGCTGTTTCTACAGCTTTTTCTCCCATGGGAACGCCAACCCCCAAAGTTTAAAAGAATAACTCTCACCATCGGGGTGTGTTATATTACTGCTGTAGAAACATCCGTAAAACACAGAAATTAATGAATGTAAGAATTATTATACTTCTTTATACCAATCCTATTAGTCTTTGAGAAGAACCATGAGGCTACTTTTCTAGGATCTGTACTTCATGTATAGTTTTTAATGTGGTGTTTATGATGTTTCTGAGGGTTCCTAGGGAATTTTAATGTGGTTTTATGGCATTACTCTAAGGTTTTGCAGTATACATTGATCAGAATATTTTTTTCATATATATAAAATTATATTGGTAATTGAAATAAAATGATTATACTATAGTAATATGAATATTGCATAATATAAATCTGAAAATTAGTGGAATGTTTGAAATTTCATTATCTTTTTAGCAAAATAAAACTTGCGCTTTTGAAGCCATAGAGAACATCAACTTTCTCAAAACAAAGGAAACTTCTTAGAGTTTCCTTTCACAGAGAATTTAATTTGTATTTAAATGGCAGTTGAAATTTAATTTCTGCTTAAATTGTTGGCAGTCCATAAACATCAACCAGAAAATGTTAAATCATTCCCTGTATCAAGTTTACTTTCCACAGTCTCTGGCCGATAACATTTGAATCCCTTTATTTGGTACGAGACTGAGCTTCTTACAAATTCTGTTGTTACAGTTGTTTTTTCTGTTGAGCTAACTTTTGCACAAATTTTTAAGACTGCATCACGTAGTAGTAGTAGTTGATATGTCTTAGTTTTTTCTTTATCATGTTGGTTTACCACTTCACTCATATTTCTTTATTGATCCAATCTCCCCAAAGTCTTCGATTAGTTTTCTTTCACTATATCGATTGGAACCAGTGTACCTGGAAATCTAATAAAATACTAGTCTTTCACTGTCAGTGTATACTCTTTATGCTTATGAAGATGTATTAAATGAGAAATATTCATTGTTCTGTGTGCACGTGGAAAGACAGCCTCAATCATTCAGACAATGAACAAACAGTAACAACAAAGAATCACATCTTGTGTTTAGACACTTCTTGTCTCAACATCCTGATTGACTCATGGACATTAGCTGCACTCAATACAGGATTACCAACCAACCTTTGTAGAAGACATTACTCGTAGTGCACAGAATAAAATCCCTCAACCCATTATTTTGTTTATATAGGTGTGTAGTTAGTTTTGAATGCACTGGATTATGAACTTCCTGTTAGAACTAGTACTTTAAAATGGTACATTTTCATCAAGTTAAGTGGTAGCAATAAATTTAATTAACAGAATGTGATGTGCAACAAATCCACAGTTGACCCGAAATGATTTCACTAAGTAACAGCAAATGTCAGTGGTTCTTGTTGATTAATTTTCTTACGTTTGATAAAGTCTAAATTTTGTTGCTGATAGTGTTCTCTTAATGTCAGAAAACAGTTAAAAATGTTTTAACTAAGACATCTAAAAGGTTAACATCTTTTTTTACCTTTACTGTTTTTACTAAACACTGTGGAATTATAAGTAGTATACTTTTCTATTCTATCACTTAATTGAGTTACATCCTAGAACCAGAATTTTTCAAAAAAGAAATAGTTATCTATAAATTATTTCTCAGCAGTTTTTAAGTGCATTATAAACTTCTGGTATGAATCTGAATATACGTGATTTAGAAACATGATAACATTTCTCAAGATGTGTGCAGCTCACTCCTGAAGATAACTACATATAATTATTTCAGGTTTTATTGCAGCAGACATTGCTATTCTCATGGCACTCTCATTTATGTGTATCAGAATGAATTAAAAAGAAATTAACGTTCTTTGTTAGACATTTTCATGGTCAGTTTATATATTTTTGATTTTCAGTTTATGATTCTTTCTTAATTAAATTTTCCCGCCCATCCAATACTAAATCGGATTTCTTATTTTTCATTTTGTTTTATTCTTCCAATGCATTAAAATATAATAAAAATTATAAACTGGTCTTTTTATTCTTCTCTGTGTTTGATTTTATAAGAAGAAATGTAATGAACAATATCTTAATCTAGGCATGAGTTTTGAAAATATGTACACTTATTGCCAGATTTCTATTTTCAGTTAATTTTAACATAACTGAACTACAGTAATCTTTTTTATATTTGTTTTTTTTTTTATTTGCCATTTTAAAATGGCAAATTAAAGCTTGTATGTTGTCAGACAAGCTTTGGTTTCTATACTGTGTAGCACATAGTTTGGGTATTGTTGCACTTTTTGTTCCTTATTTTTTTAACTGCTTATACTAATGAAATTTTCATTTTTGCTTGCTAAAATTTTTAAACATATTGTGCTTGCTTAAATATGAAGATATTTAATATTAAAGTTGTAAATTTGTAGTTAGCATCATTAAAATTAACAAAGTTTTCCAATTGATTTTTAACTTAATAGTTCCGTTAATTTTTTTATGATCTTGAAGCTATAGATGATGTGGAGGAAAGAAGTACTGAATGTAAGTTTACAGACATAAAAATGTGTGATTTGCAATAAATGAAAAAATAACTGTATATGTGACAATGTCATAGGTAAAGAATATGATGATTTCAACAGTTTTCCTTTTAAAGAAAAATTCTTGCACCTTACGTTTACACCTTATTACTTTATTATTTTGGAGTTATTTTTACCCTTTTATTAATAAAATTCAGGGCGATGATAACGCCCAGGTGTTTTTCGCTCACAAACAAGAAAAAAAAGAAGCATCTTGGACAAGAGAATTTCAAAAACGAAAGTGACTGAACAAACTTTTGGCTGTTGTTTTTGGTAAGATATCTTGCCCATAAACATCACAAGTTTCTTCATGGGCCTGTGCAGCATTTGCATCTATCGAAATAAAAATATAAATTCTTCATCAGTTTTTCGGCGATTCCACTCATCTTCACAGCACAGTACCTTATGTCCAAGTATTAGAATTGCAAATTTTTTGCACATCTACTAGTTTCAACTGCCTGCTGTCAAACAATGTTTGCTTGTCCCATTGTGACTCATATACTCGAGATTTGGGACACTAAACTATCTAGTGTGCCAAACGCTCAGTACTCTTTAGACTACTAATTATTATATACATTAAATTATATATTACTATTATATTGTTACGATTTACAAACTAAAACTACAAAGTTAAGACATAAAGTTGATCATTAAGTTAAGAGTATATTACAAGTAATTGAGAAAGAATATTAAAAACTTTGTTCACATATATCTATAAATGTAAAATAACATGTGAATCATTTATAATCAACATCTAAAAATCACTAATTAAGATTAATTGATGGAAGTTTGTATATATGGTTTTGTTACAGTTTAAGCAAGCACCAAGAGAATTCTTTGAAATTTTGAGTTTAAAGTTTCAAATTGAGTAACAATGAAATTTATTATTTTTTTAATTTCTCTGTAACAAATGTAATAGGTATCTACTTGATGTTTGATGCGCGCATGCGTTTGTGGGTGTGTGTGATGAATTTGCGATGTGATTTGCTACACCAGCCTTGGGTTATTCGACTTAAAACCTAAAATTTAAAATAAATGACCATGATGGGAAATGCAAATAATCATGATGCGCCGGTGACGACATGACTGGAATGACAACCACTAACAGTTACTAATGGATGATAATAAATCTTATATGTAAAAAAAAAATTACCAAGCCTGACTGGAATTCGAAACTATTCAGAATTTCAGAGAAGTTACCACTCTGTCACGGAGATTGAATTTTTTATAATAATAATAACAGCACTAGTAGTAATGATAGAATAAATATTTCAGTTTAATCCAACAAAGTCGAAGCATAATATATCTGTAACAGCAGATATATTTGTGTAGAGATAGATAGAACAGAGATAGATATTATACAGCGATAGATAGATAGAACAGAGATAGGTAGATTATGCAGATATATTAAAAAAGAGTTTTCAGACCCATCAAGTTCTTTTAATTTTTTAATAATATACAATAGAAATCACATCAATAATAAGTAGAAATTTTAAAACCATGGATACAAAATGAAATTGACAAATCCATTTGGGTGGATGGACCAAGGGATACCATTGTAAAAAATAAGCAATTTTAATTTACTTACATCTCTGAATTGCTTACAAAATAAATAAATAATAACAGATATTAGATCAAGTAAAGTTTAAAAATTATTAATATTACAAACAAAACAATAATTGTTCATTATAAATAAAATTGTATAGTTTTTTTAATTGAAAGTTGAACTTATGCCTGAACAGGAATTATAACCTATAACATAAAAAGTTAATGAACTTTCTGAATTCAGGTGGTGATTATAATTTTTTCCATGAATAAAACTTACTTCATTTAACACAACGGCATATTCTGCTAAAAATGAAAAAAGTGTGTAAATGAAATTTCAACTCTGAATGATAAAACTTATTAAAAAGCCAGTTAAAATAACTTTTCCGTCTATGGCCTTGTCAGATTTTTATTTCAAATACAACATATGGTTTTCCTTCCTTGTATGAAGTTAAGGAAGTATTGTGATCACAAAAAATTCTGGTTTTCAGATTTCAACGAAAATATCCATTTGACCTTCTTTGAATCCATTTGACTAGTTTCGGCATGATGTTTGTATATATGTACATATCTCGCATAACTCAAAAACGATTTGCCGTAGGATGTTGAAATTTTGGATTTAGGACTGTTTTAACATCTAGTTGTGTACGTCCCCCTTTGATTGCAATCTACTGAACCAAAAGTATCCAAAAAAGTCCAAAATCCCCAAAAAATTGAATTTTGGACTTTTTTGCAGTAATGACCTTGTTGAGAGCAAATGGTATATATTTTCATTGTTATTTTCCAGAGTTATAGCCAAATAAAATTTTAATTAATGAAATATGTAGATCAAGGGGAAGGCCACATCAGTTCAAAAAAGACTTCATCTCCTTTTTTTTATAATTTAAATATCTTGATTTATTAATAATTATTAACCTGTGATTGTAAAAAATAATTACAATAAATAATAGTTCAGTAATAACAATAAAAAAAAAAATAAATAAAAAAAAAATATGTGAAGTAATTACTGAAATAAAATTTTATGTACTTTTCATTAAAAAAATGTGTATATGTAATTTAGTAGGTGTACAAGAAAGTCATTTGGTGTCCACATCAATTTTTTTTTATTGCTATTGTTGAAGATTATTAACAGTAATTTTTTTTTGCAATAATAAGCTAATAATTATCAATAAATCAATCTACTTAGATTAAAAAAAAAATTAAAAAAAAGAGATGAAGTTGGATTTGAACCAATGAACCGATTCGTTACATAAGACTATAAATTGTGATTGACATAATATGCGAAACCAAACAATATTCAAATAAACTTTGGAATCATATAATGTGTTATAATCTGAGTTAAGGAGGAAGGAGTATACATTAAAAAGCTATTTTTTTAAATATAAGACTTGTTATACAATTTTTTGTCATACATTTTCAACAGTAGTGAGTAATATATAGCATAATTTTCAACCCCAATTGTTATTTACAAACCCTGATGTAGGGATTGCAGAGGCAGAAACAGTGATTTGCTTGAGAAATCATAATTTCATTGGTATTATATCATTCATATCATAATTTCATAATCATAATTTCATTGGTCTAGATGCTTTGCCGTTTTGCTTCAGAATTAAAATAAAAATTAAAAAAGAAAGAGAGTTAAAGGATAGTTAATAAAACACTCTCTGTTACTTCTTTTTAAATTTATTGTAACAATAAAGTATTAATTTGCTACATAATTACACTTTTCATTTATTTTTCTTTTAATTTTTTGGATAACAGCTGTAGGATTCTAACTTCTACTACTAAACAGAATCGTTCATCAACACCATTTTTAACGCCTTACATAAAAATAATTTCTTTATTTTCTAAGTCATATAAAAAGTCCTTTGAAATCTCGACCTTTGAAGGAAAATCCTAAAATTAAACAAAACACATGTAAAATGAAGTAATGTACAATTTATTATATTGTTTACAATTAGTTAAATTAAATTTTTGTTACTGATAGAACCAATACTAATAAGAAATTTAAATGAAAGCAGCATCAAATATAAGTGGTAGAAAATTGTTAGAGTATTCTGAAAATTTTTCATAATTGATAACGGTAAGGTAACAATTAGTGGACCTTCTTATGTGAAGTAGGATCTTTCATAATCTATTTGCATTGTCTTTAATGTTATATATAGGGTTATGTTAATTTTCAACAGGGTGGGATTTTTTCTGATCGCTTGGAGTTGGAAATTTCCTTGGAGAATGTTGTGTGTAATAATGCTTTGCACTTGTAAATTGATTACTCCTTGAGGAGTTTACGTAATAGCGTGGGGTATTTTTGTTCATTGTTGCCACTCTATGAATTTTGAATCAGTTTCCATGAAATATTTATCAAATTATTCCTACTGTAATTATGTCAGCAATGGAGGATGATGATTTGAAACAAAACAAAGTAGCAGTCATCCGGATGCAAGTTTTTCCTATTACACTTCTCAAAGATTTTATTCTGGCATTTGTAGCTTACTTCTATATTTACTATTTATTTGAATCTATGTTCCAAATTTATATGGCAAGATAACTGACTAGTATGCTTTGTAAGCGGTTTGAAATCTGAAGGCACTTATCTGTGTCTCAACAACACTTGAAGAATGTTGAACTGGCTCACCTTTTGTATTCTTGCCCTTTAAACCTTCTATTTTCTGTCATGACTGTATCCAAATATATGAATTGCTTTTACATTGCTCTGCCATGTCTACGCTATTATTACCTTGCGTATCTTTGTACTAATTTCTTTATCCCAGATGTCCAATACTCTTTGAATTTCCTCTTGACTTTCACAATGTCCATCTTATGAAATCAGTAGCAAATAATGTACAAGATGGTATTTCTTTCTTACATTTTTGCTTCAATCTTTGACATATATCATTCATAGCTGTTAAAATAACAACAAAGTTTACTATTTATAAGCCATGGAATATTACTCTCCTGGACTAAAGTTTGTTAAATCCAAAACTATTCAGTTTCAACTAAATAATTTCATGTCTTTATTTTTATATACAGATAATTATAATTTTTTTCCTAATCTGGTTTTATTTATTTTTTGTCTTTTATGAATAACATTTACTTGGGCAACAGGTGTAACCAGCTCCCTTGAATACTTAAATTATATTTTACACAATAGCTACAGATGAAATAAAAATTTTTAAATGTTGTAAATTCAGAAAATTTCATCATTTAAATTACGGAATATTTTGTCTGATATTAGAATTCGGAAATTTAAATCTGCAAGTACAATGACAGTATGCAAAAGGAAGAAGGTTAGCAAGAAGGTTACCCATTTTTCTTGTACATAAGTCCTTCAAGGAGAAGATAATATTTTTTTACAATATGTAACTAAGAAAATACATTAAGCTGATGTCTCATTCTATCCACAAATTTTTCATAATACACCCATATTTAATATGGGTGTATTATGACAAAGCTTACAAGAAGCTTTGTCGTAGTTTTCAATAATCCCCATTCTAGGTTACTGCATTTTTGTTTTCAAACAGGATTGATGTGTTTCTTTATGCATCCACCTGTGACCTGGGTCTCTTACCAAATAATTTACGTGGTGCTCAACCCCACACATTTTTCTATTGTTCCATTATTTTTAATGCCTTCAATATTCTTGTGTTCTGGTGCTATCAAGCGTGATTATATTGAAAGATGCTAGTTGTACATTATTAAATAAGCATTCATACAAACCAGTTGCTTTGTGAAAATCAATTTATTTTCTGGCCATATGAAAAGTAAGTGTTTCTCAGCCCTTAGAATCTGCATGGCATGGCAATAAATGAACTATGGCCCTCTTAAACTTATGAACTTTTTCCCTCTTTCAGTCTGATTACTGAAAAACTGTAAATTCTGAATGCACAGTCTGAACACAGACTTTCTCCCCTTTTGTACTACTATAAAAGTTAATGGATGGATTGGTACATAAAGCATCTAGAGAAGTAGAAAATTCATTGGACTAAGATTGTTTTATACAGTTATCAGGTCAGTGCAGGTAGTCCGGATGGTGAATATAATGCAAAGGTTTTGGTTTTTTTAATTAACCTCCACATTGTAAAATTATTTTTTTTTTCACTAAAGGATTTGTTAATTTTATTTTCTCTATGAACTATTTGAACTCTCATGGGCGAATTCATAAACCTCTGTTTTGTCTCTTGTACAAGCCACGATGCAGCACTCGCTGTAAGAAAGATATCCAATCAAGTTTTGCGTGGAACTTGGCAAGTCTGTCAAAGAAACTTTTGCAGTGGTTCAACAGGTATTTGGGATGAGTGTTTATCATAAAGGCAAGTATACAGATGAAACAAGGAGATTTTGGAAGGCCTTGAAGAGGTTGACGATGAAGCCCACACTTGATGCCCATCAATGAAAATGCCCTCAAACAACAAAAATGGTACTTGTGTGAAAGAACTTTTGCAAGCAGATTATCAGATGGATGTTTGTTTAATGGCCGACGTTTTAAATATTCCAAAAATGATCATCTACGTGATTGTGACCAAGGATTTACATATGAGAAAAAAGTGCATGAAGCTTGTCCAAGAATTTTGACCGATGACCAACATTCTCGCCGTGGAAATTTTTCAAGACATTTTGGAAAGGTGTGAAAATGATCCTCACATTTTGGACAATGTTATGTTTTGGTGATGAAAAATGGATATTCCAGTACAACCCTGAAATGAAAATGCAAAGTGCTGAGTGGCACACCTCGGCATCCCCTCACCACAGAAAGGCTCAAATTAGCAAATCAAAGATCAAGACCATGCTCATCGTGTTTTTTTGACATCAAGGGATCATCCACCTTGATTTTATACCTCCTGGGACAACCATTAACTCTAAACTTTATGTAGAAGTCTTCAAGAGACTGAGAGCAAGGATCTGGCACGTCGAACCAAACATCAGTGGTGACTGGAAACTTCACCATGACAACATGCTAGCCCACACTGCCTTCACCATGAACCACCTATCCAGCCAAATCTAACATGACAATGCTGCCCCAGCCACCCTACAATCCTGAATTGGCTTCCACAGACTTCTTTTTGTTTTCCGATTTGAAATTCCCCTGAAAGGACATTGTTACAGAAAATTTGACAAAGTGAAAGCAGTTTATAAAATGTCTTTTATAAACTCTTCAGGGCCTTCTAGGATGCCTTTGCAGATTGGAAATACAATCTGCAAAGATATCCTCGAAATCCTGCTGGCAAAGATGTACTGACACAGGGTACATTATTTTGAAGAATTTTAAAGTACAGATATTATATAAATAAATTTTTTTTTAATACTTGTGGACTTGGTGACATTACTTTCTGTACAGACCTTGTATGCTAAATGCTTGGTGTACCCTGGCATCTGGCAATCCAAGATGTTTGTTAATGATTGCTATTAAAAATGAAATTAAGCATGAAACGGAGCAAACAAAATATTTGTTTATACCTGATGTTACGACTGATGATGAATTGATAATATCTAAACAAGTATTTTCCATTTCAACTTTGCCTAAGATAAAAATGTAAAACCTTATTGTAAGAATTTAAAATTTTTCTGTTTTAAATTATTTTCGTTTATTGTTTAATGGCCTATCTAATGTTTAGCATTCTTGTTTAACACTAGTTATTTTGATTAAAAGTGTAAAAAAAAAGTGATTAAAACAGTATGTACAGGTTTGTTGCTGAACTGACACAAATCACAAGTCACTTCTAAAAACCCATTGCTTTTTAAAAAAAAAGTATAAACATTCCATTCCAAGTTTCTTGTTGATAAATAGAGTTAAAATATACTGTTGCTCATCACACACCAAACCTATTGAACTGCAGCTGATCAAGTCTTGCCAATGAACTTAAAATCTATTAACAGAAACCAGCTTTATAATCATCATTGTGATCCTCGGAGAAAACTACTTCAATGCTTCTCTTACACTACTATACACATGTCACAGCCATAACAAATTTTGTAATAAATAGTTTATTTCCCAACAGACGGAATTTTCTATTGCAGCTGTTAAAACATCCATAAAACACACAGAAATGAATGAATGTAAAAAATATTATACTTATTAAAAACATTCCTATCAGTCTTTGATAAGAGCCATAAGGCAGCTTTTCCAGGATCTGTACTTTGTGCATAATTTTTTTATTATGTTTATTAGGTTTCTATGAGTTACTAAGCATTTTTAATGTGGTTTTATGGTGTTTCTCTCAGGTTTTTCTGTACTCCCTTGTTGTGAATCATTAATAATATAATTTAATGTACAACACAAACTGATTTACGCAATATATATTAGTACTGGACAAATCATTTTGTTAGCTCCATTTCTGTGGAGTTTTTCAGTACTGGTTTTAATCATTTTGTGTATTATATTATGAGATAATTATATTACAATAAAATGATTATGTTAAGGTAATATAATTATCGCATAATTTAAATCTGTAAATGAGTGGAAAATATTGAAATTTATGCATTATTATTTGAAACCATGAAGAATATAGTACTTCTGCTGTTAATACTGTGGACCCAACTGTCACAGAACCAGAGCTGAAAGTAGAAAAACTGAAAGGACAGACTCACCTGTAAACCACCAACTGGTTTTACAGTTACCTCCCAAATAACAAAAAATTTCTAATGAAATTGATGGTTTATTTTTCATCCAAGAAAAGCTTATTTCACTTTTCTTGCACATTTCACTGTTGATAACAAGAAAACTGCATATCTTAATACAGTATCCAAAAATTGGCAAAACCTGAACCCTAACGTATCTCAGCATGAGAACCAACACTAAGAAGTCTTGAAAAATGGGAAACTGTTAGGAGCAACATAAATGCACTCTAAAACTGTTGATGCTGTCCATTAGGAGATACAAGTTGAAAAAAGTGGAAAAATCTTTTTGGCAAAACAAACTTGCCTTTTTGAAGCCATGGAGAGTATCAGCTTTCTCAAAACAAGGGAAACTTCCTAGAGTTTCCTTTCACAGCAAATTAAAACACATTTCAATGGCAGTTTAAATTAAATTTAAGCATAAATTGTTGTTAGATCATAATCATGTTCTGTGTATGCACATATGCTGAAAAATGGAACCATGATTCATCAGTGTAGAAAACATAGTCCAAAATATAATCGTAATTTTCCACTAGGAACTGTTGAAACCATTCACAGTATCAAATTCATTTTCCACAGTCTGTGGCCAATAACTTGTGAATTGCTTTCAATTTATATGGATGAGACTGACTTTCAAATTGTCTTACTGCATTTGTTTATTCTGTTGATGAGACAATTTTTGCATGGATTTGTTGAGACTACATCACATAGTAGCTGATATGTCTTAGTTTTTTCTTCATCGACTATTGTTGGTCTACCACTTCATTCATAGCCCTTTACTGATCCCATCTCCCTGACATCTTCAATTAGTGCCTTACACTACATTTATTAGGAACCAGTGTACTGGGAAATCGAATGAAATACTAGTCTTTCACTGTCTGTGTATACTCTCCATGCTTATGAAGATGGATTAAATGAGAAATATTCACTATTCTATGTGCACATGGAAAGACATGACTGTGTGGCTTTGTTTATAAAGGGTGAGAAAGATTCTTCCTCTTTATTTGCAATTACCCTGGAACATAATCTTCAATTCAGAGATTGGTTTGCCCTATTAACAAATTTTACAAATCTCAAAAAAACAAAATTTACAGAATTTATTTACCAAGAGATACTTTCATCATTACTGCAAATGTGGTTAATATTCATTCATTGGTTAAGAATAAAAAAGTAACTTCATAATAAAAAAATTTTTTCTAAAAGAGGCCTCTTTAAATTTGAATATCGAGTGGTAATTACATGCTAAGATGTTTTTCTGCTATATTATCACATTGTTTGGCTAATATTGAGCAGGAGTTTTTTACAAAACCTTGACACAATGAACTTGACGATGTTGCCACAAGAGATCACCAATTGATGTGAAATGATGTTCACTAAGTACCAGCAATGTCTATTGTTAATGCTATAGCAATGCTGAATTAATTTATTTTTTTGTATTTGAAAAGATCTAAATCTTGTTGGTCACACTATTTTGTTAAAATCAGAAAATAGTTATAAATTATTTAAATAAAAACCAAATTAAAAATTAGCTTTTTTGACTTTACTATTTTTTTCTTAATACTCCAGAACTACCAGAAGTATGTTTTTCTATTCTGGCACAAAATTAAGATACATAGTAGGACCAAAATGTGTCCAAAATAATAGTTACCTGTAAATTATTATTGTCCAGTGAGTCAATTGCATTACAAAATTCTGGTACAAATCTGGATGTATGTGATAAAGAAAGATAATAAAATTCCACAGTTTGGTGTTTGGGTTTAATTTTGTTCCTTTATTTTAACTGCTTATACTAATAACATTTTTATTTTTGCTATGTACAAACATATTGTGCTTGCTTTATTATGAACATAAAATAATAAGTATTAGAGTACAAGTTATCATTTGTAGTTGGCATTATTAAAATTAACAACACTTTCCGATAGATTTTTAACATAACAGTTAAGTTATTTTTTTAGGATCTTAGTGAAGAAGCTATCGATGATGTGGATGAAAGAAGTACTGAAAGTAGTTTACAGACATCAAAATGTGTGGTTTGTAATAAATTAAAATGTAACTCTATATGTGATAATGTCATTTGTAAAAAATATGATGATTTCAACAGTTTTTCTTTTAAAGAAAAGTGTGTGAAGATTACAAAAAAAACAGTTAAAGAAAGGAACATCATATCTTCTCATATTCCTATTAACACATTTGTTTTTAGACAGGAGTTTTCCGTTCATAGATCTGCTTTAGAGTCACACTTATCTATTCATGTTCTTAAAAAAAAATTAACTTGTAATTTTTGTCAAAAATCTTTTACATGGATAAAAGTTTAAAGGCTCACCTCTCTATTCATACTGGTGAGAAGAAATTCACATATAACTTTTGTCAAAAGACTTTCAGACAGAGTTAAAAAACACATCTATCTATTCGTACTGGCGAGAAAAGATACACATGTAATTTTTGTCAAAAATCTTTTAGCCAAAGTTTTGGTTCAAAAGTTTTGGTTCAGCCAAAGTCATCTCTCTGTTCACACTGGTGAGAAGAAATTTGCATGTAATTTTTATAAAAAAAAACCTTTACACAGAGCTGTCATTTAAAGACACATCTTTCTATTCATACTGGTGAGAAAAAGTTCACTTGTAATTTTTGTCAAAAAACGTTTAGTCACACCTCTAATTTAAAAGCACATCTTTCTATTCATACTGGTGAAAAAATACACGTGTAATTTTTGTCAAAAATCTTTTAGATGGAGAAGTAGTTTAAAGGCTCACCTCTATTAACACTGGTAAGAAATAATTAATTTATAATTCTTGTTGAAAAACATGTAGTCAACACCATAACAAACATCACTCTATTCATATTGGTTTTAAAAAGTCTTTATGCTATTTTTTTCAGAAGTCTTTTACTTAAAAATGTAAATTAAAAAAAGATCTCTCCATTCATACCAAAGGTCATTTAGGCAGAATAATCAATCAGTGATTGAAACATTTCATTTCAGTTTTTGTTAGTTTTTTTTTTTTTTGAAAGAGATGTGATCACCAATATTTATACTGAGGAAGAGTTTGAAAAATATCTCCACCTATAGCCAGATTTATGTTTTCAGTGATTATTGTATGTTGAGAACTAAACTACAGAAATTTTTGTTTATTGCATTTGGTAAATTTTGTATGTTTTAAAATGTTTTCTAAGATTTATGTTTTCAGTGATTATTGTATGTTGAGAACTAAACTACAGAAATTTTTGTTTATTGCATTTGGTAAATTTTGTATGTTTTAAAATGTTTTCTAAGATCTCTACTTATAAAAGATCTCACAGAAATTCAATGTATGTATATATATATATATATATATATATATATATATATATATATATATGGATATATTTATTAAATTTGTCGTTTACAAAGAATACTTTTGTAAATTTATTTTAGTAACAAATCTACATTAACAATACTCATCAAAAAAGGATAGAAGTGGTTATTTATAATAGAATTATAAAATGAATTGGTAAAAGTATTAGTGTTAATGAAGCTTTACACAAAGAAATTAAAATTAATAACACCATTTAAGTATTTTTTACCACATGGAATTGCTGAGAGATCATTTTATGCTTTGGAGTGAGTACCTTGTATTTTAACAGTAATTAATAGTAGAATTTGAATTTATATATATATATATATATATATAAGTTACATTACTGAGAATAGATGAAACATTGCATTCCATTAATAAGTGTGATATTGTACTTTACTATTTAGGAATGGATCATTGATATTTAACATTGGTCTGTTCTATTATATCCCCATTCCTTCCAAATCATAGTCACTGACCGTTATGCTTATTAATGGCCAGTCATACATAATTTCTACAGATCTCTTAATCATTATACCAGTAGCATATTTTTATTACTTACAAATTTTGCTACTATGGTGGATGGAGATGTCATTTAACGTTATGACAAATGCATTAACTTCTGTTAATTGCTTTTTACTAACAGTTTACCACAGACCTTCCACCTGCTGAGGTGCGGGCACAAGTCGGAGAATCAGTGAAATTTTCAGAACGGTTTCACTCTTGTGCCTAAGAAGTGAACTGGGACTTGCTGTAATTCATTGACAGTGACACCCACTACATTCAACACTGTGAATACACATACCACTCTCTGGTCGTTATAACAGTCATGTGATTAAGTCCCAGTTCTTATTGACATTCACCGACTGCCAGTAAGCATTCTGAAAGAATATAATTATGGTTTTTGTCGCACACACACACTGCCACCTAACTCATTTCAGCTGAACTTACAATCTGAGAATATTATGTTATTGCCATTGGAGGTGACCAGAAATGTATTGGGGATGGAAAGGTATAATGGAGTTCAGCATTTTTTCCCAAACCAAGATGTGTTCCATTACTATTCTAAAGCTTGGAAAGTTTTTTTTTTTGAAGCTGAAAGAATAATTGTTTACATTCTGCACATATGTTACTTGAAAAAGTAATTGATACAAGTTTCTCCACTTCTGTTGATCTTTTATACAATCTTTATAGGGTTCTTTTTTCCCTAATTTATGACACTAACCCTACAGTTCTACATTATTGTAATAAGAAACAAATAATATTTTTGCATAAATTATATAGCTAGTCAACAAAATTTCAAAGCAAGTGTCAACAGTAGAAGAATATTTTTGCACTGTTTTTATTTTTCACAAAGCTTCCATGTCAATCCAGTGGCCTTCGGTGTATGTACATACTTTGTACTTCACTGTTTTTTTTTGGTTTTTTTTTCCTCTTTAAGCACCCCTATGGAAATCGTTCCCCGCCGTTAAGCAAATGCAGTTCCCATAGGAATGCCGTAGTTGCAGACTACCACCCCCTGGCTTGACTTTTCTACTAGGGCTTCTCCCAACGGGGTTCCCACGGTATCGACAGAGACCATAGACATCCCTCTTCTAGCACGCCCATGATCCCCTCCCCCATAGGGCAACCCTTCACATCCTATCCTATAATGTGCGACATGTCCTCATTACCCCTCGCGACCCATCTTGTTACCTCTAATGTCCCTAGTGCTTCATCGAGTAGCGCCGACCCACCTTCCTCTTACATGGCAGGTGGACCTTCATCCTTTCCACAAGAGGGCTGCCTCCCTGTCCCTAGACGTTACCACGCTTCATCCCCATGCCCTCTCCACTGCTTCTTTTAAAATTTTTTTTTATATTTTCATATGTTTTTTAATTTTTTTGTATTTTAAGATTTTATATTTTTATTAGATTTGTCTTTTCCTCCTTTTTTTGCGCAGTGGACCGGGCTTTCTTCCCCCTGGGTGCGACTTGTAACCCCGCCGTTATAAGTCAATGTCGATTGGGTGGAAGCAACTCGCTTATATCTACCTTAATTCTAATCACACTAATTAGTGCAGCTCGCAGGCCGCCTAACTTAACCTACACACTAATTTAATCTTATCTATGCTTGTTCATTGGTCAGGATGGTGCTCCTGACCAGCACAAGTCCTTTCCTTAAAACCTATTAGAGCTCGCAGGCTCATTACCTAATTGTTATGTCTAACCATGCCTATTGAGTGTGGATGATACGGTCTTCTATCCTTCACACCCAGCACACATTCATCATAGCACTCTTACAACTAAGCCACAGCACGCAGGCTGCCTTTTATCTGCTTACCTATTGAGTGGTAGTGAAAGGCATCTTTTCACTATCACTCAGCATAAGTCCTCCACTCCAAACCTAATAATGACACACAGGTCATTAAGGAAGTGCTTACCAGTTGAGAACTGCTGAGGATACCCCACAATTCCTAGCACAAATCCTTCCTACCCACTCAAAGCACTCTATTTAACTTTCACACTCGGCATATCCATCGGGATGAACACGTACCCCTTCCTTCTCAGCCCAGCGTACGTCCATTAGTGCCTATATCTATCCCTATGACTAAATGAAGCACGCAGGCTTCCTAATTCTATACTTAACATGCTCGTTGGGAGACCCAGGTACACCTCCCTGTACCTCCCAGCGCATGTCCTTTGTACTAATACTAGACTTTAATCTAATATTTCTTATGCCTACCCTATCTAAGGGTCATACTCTAAAGTGACCCTGTGCGAACATGCTCAACTAACTAATTTGGGAAACTGGGCTGCCTGCCCATCAGGCCATGCAGGTCTAGCCCCACAGCCAGACTAGCATGACTCTCAGCAAAGAGTCTACTTCGCTAAAACTTTATGTTTCAAACCGGCAATCACCCATACTCATCATCCGCAAAGGTGGACACAGAAAAAATAAAACAAAACAGAAGTAAAACAAAACACGCTTAATGTAAATATAACTTTCGCACCTCATATCTAAGGTGCCTAAAGACCCTGGTTAAGAGGGCCATGTTCACCCATATTAATCTACTCACATATCATGTCATTACACAATGAGACACCGGCTTCCACCCTTGCACCCTTCATTTGCTTCCGGAAACCACAATTGGAAATACCACAGAGCCCCAGGACCGTCCTACCCGGATTCCTACCTGATGGCACCCCTCAAGCAACACAAAGACATATATTAAAATGATTCTTTAACCTAGCATACTTCCAGCCTGAGCCTGGCCTCACGCAGACGTCCCTCACCTTCCTTTGTTCGCAGGATTGTGCATACCAGCTTCTCCACCTGGCTCCACTGCCTCTTTCCCGCCAGCATGTACGGTACCGTATTGTCAGGGGTGAGCCATGTCAGGCCCTCTCTCCTCCTGACATGCTCCCACTTCTGACACTCATAGATAGTGTGGTGTACCCTATCAACTACTTCACAATATGAACAATCTGTCAGTATCCTCTTCCCGAACCTGCAAAGGTATGCCTTAAAATCACCGTGCCCAGACAAGAACTGTGTGAGGCAGGGTATTACCTCACACAAATGAAGTAAGAAATGAAGTAACTTGATAGTTTTTTTGGTTGTTCAGTTTTACTGACAGAGAGATTTGAAAAAAAAAATTTGTTTGGTGGTGCCTTTTTGGCTTATTATATATAATATATATTATGAAGTTCAATATTATAATATTTTTTAAAGTAACTGAATTTTAAACCAGTTTTAAAAATAACTTTTAGACAAACTACTCAATTTGTCATACTAATAAATAATATAAAAATAAATTTACAGTAGTTATTCTGTTTAATGCCTAAAATAATAAGCTTACAAAAAAAATCAAAAAGGAGGTTTAATAGAGTTAAATAAATTACATATTTTAAAAATTGTTCCAATAATTTTTAAGTTTAGTATTTTAATTTATTCATATAATATACATTTGAAAATATTCAAGCAGTTTTATTTTACGTCTCGTTTGAGTTTAAAAAATACTTTCAATATCGGCTTGGAAAAAAGTATTGATATTGTTTAGCCTGTAGATACAACTGTCACGGAACAGAAATTAACTAAAATCTTTATGAAACTTGGTGCAGCAGTACTGTAGTTACAAAGAATATAAAAATATTAAATGGAGACCCCCCCCACAATACATGTTACTAAAATTTTTCCTGTCGCACTCGAATAAAACATAAAAAATTTTTAAACTAAATTAAGTTTTTTGAAAAGCTTTAAATTTAAAAAAAAATTTACTACACTAAATCTTTGCACCAATTTCAAAAAATCCCCACAAATTAGATAACTTATCCGGAAAAGGTAGTAAAATTCTGGCTACAGAGAGTTTTACTCTCAAAAGACTTACTATTTAGGAGAAAATTAAGCAGAAAATTCAAGTAAGTTTCTTTCCTAGTTATCAGTGAAAGTAATTCACATTATGTATTAAGAGCAAAAAGTTAAAATAGAAAAACAAATAAATACATTTAAAAAAATCTATTTAGCGAAATAATCAGGTGACAGTTTAATTTCGATTTGATTTTGTAAGACTTTATTTACAGACACAGGAATTGCTTCCCAAGCCATTTCAATTTCATTGTGTAGTTCCACTAGTGACTGGCTTTTTACTGTACCCTACATTCTTGACTGTCCCCCACAAGTAATATTCTTGGGGGGTTAAATTAGGCAAATGGAGGTGTACACAATCGGGTACCTTTGTCCTGTTCATTATGGAACAATATTATCCAGGCAGGTGTGACGCACATCTGAATGAAAGTGTGTCAGCACTTTACAGACATTCTTGAACACCCAATACCAGTTGGTAAAAAAACTGACAAAGTGTTACAAGAACAAATACTGAGAGAGAGAGAGCAGAAAAATTGTTCCAATGTCAATCTGTTGTATGTAAACAAGGAAAAAATACAAGCCACGGCAACAAATCTTTGAAAATTGATCGGAAGACTATCTTTTATAATTTTTGGAAAATCTTTAGTATAAAAAGAAGTTTTAATATCACCACTAGTAATCCTTAACTAACCCAAAAAGAGAAGCAAAAAAATCCTTCAAATGAATGATACTATACTCAAAACCTATATAACAATTTAAACACAAAGTACAAAAAAAGTTATGAATTTTAGTAACAACATTGATTTCTTTACTTACAAGAATACCTGTTAAGAAATTGAACGTCCTATTTCATGTCCGAATAAGGGCATCTCAGAGAAATATGCCTAATTATCCTACTTCACAGGGTATAAGGAAAAGGCCTCACTTTGTCCTTGAACTACCGTATTTGACAAGACAAGAAATTGCATAATCCTAAAACTAGGCCCCTCTCTATCAGGTGTTCTGTCCGATTTATTTTAGGTTAGGCAAGAATATGACACCAGAAGACAATAGTCAGAAGTAAGATTCTTGCATACTTTATTTTAGGAGGGGTACGAGATTACCAGACCCGGAAATGAGCTACTGCGGTGAGGTAAGTCACAGATGTGACACCGAATGAAAACACTGGAAGCTCTGACAGTCAGAACGTAAGATTTTTAAATCCTATATGTTGTACTTGGTGTACAGAGATACAATCAAGTGAGGACACCGGAGAATTTCAAGTTTGACTGCGTGTTAAAAAGGTAAGATTCCAACATTGTGACGAATCGTAAATAAACCTGAAATCAATAATTAAATAATTGTCCCAAAAGTCATCAGGTATCATTTCTTCCCCTCAAAAACAAAAATTTCTGTAATATAAATAAAACAGTTTTTAACAAATGATATTGATATCAAAAAAAGTAAGACATTACATTTCTATTATCAAAATCTGTTATTATTTAGAATTTTGTTTAAAAAAATACATTTTAAATATGTGTAATAGACAATAGATATACAATAATAGATAATAAACAATGTTTAAGCATTCTATGCAAAAAATTGAAAAATTTGTTACAAAACTCTTACCAGTCTGACTTCATTTATTAAACAACGAATAATTGTATTATTTCTGTAAGTGTGATAGGTATTATTCTCTGTTTAATAAATGAAATTAGTTGTAATGATATGAAGTTATGGTGGCGTGGAATGTTGAAAGCCACTTTTATTAATAAGCTACTAAGTACATTCTTGCTTAAGCAGTAATGTTCATAACTATAGCAATTAATGTTTTCGACCAACGAGTAATTTATAATTCTATGTAAAAGCAGTTCATTAGATTGAATTTTTTATGTTGTAAATAATATTATAAGAATGTTAAGTAGTTGACAACTACTAATTTTCAAAAATTGGTCGTTTAATACATATTTGCATGTTGTTAAATAAATCGATTAATTTTAATAATCGAATAGTACGACTAATTTTAGTCGAACTATTCCCATGGTTGTATGTTACCGTGTAAGATTATGTTTAAAGTTTTTACAGAGTGAAAAAAGTTATATTATTTACGTGTCGTAAGTATATTTATATAAATAAAATTCAAAAATATATAATAAAAATAATAACGTAGTAATAATAATAGAAACCTAAAAATAAATATATAGTAATAGGACTAATATTAGTATTGTTCATCCCGCGATTGTTTGCTAGTGGTTAAGATTATGCCTACAGATTTACCAGAGTGAAAGAAGTATTTATTATTTACGTGTTCTAAGCATATTAATGTAACAAAAAATAATAATATAGTAATTTCTACAGTAAATCATTTCTATACGTAACCGACTCAGGTTGGTGCTTTGGAACACTGATCAATAAATTGTCATGAAATATCTTTGATATAATAGTTAGCTCCAAGCTTTCCACTTCATCAGATGTTACATTTCAGTAATTTATCATTAACCACACTATTTAACTATTATTAAATAAATATTACTATTATTTAATATTAGTATAATATTATTATTATTATTGAAACCACGTGGTTTCATTAACCACGTTATTTTAAGTTCCAGTATTATAATAAAATATTATCAAATATTTTTTTTTTTTGCAGAGTATGGATGCACAAACTTGTAATTCATTTTTGGAAGAAGATCCATTTTCCTTGCCTGTTAAAAAAGAAAATGTGCATGAAACAGAGCAGACAGAATATTTGTTTGTACCTCCTGCCAAGACAGATGATGAAGAAACAATATTTAAACAAGTAAGCCATTTTCTATTTTATGTTGATGTAAATTATAAATATAAGACCTAGTTATTGTAAGAATTCTCAATTTTTTATTCATCAGTATATATTTATTTACTGTTTATGGCCCTCATATGGTTTAGCATTCATGTCTGATATGAGATTTTTTGATTTATAAGATTTAAAAAAGTTATTAACGAAGTGTAGGGAGATAAATAGCTATGATAAACAGATTGTTCTTAACATGTTAAGGTAGATAAACATTTTGATGACAGTACATAACAAAGAAAGTACAGTGAGCCTCATGTTGTAAACAAATCTGCCTAAACATTATTCTTTCTAGACCCAGATTCAATGTTTTTTACAAAAACTGTACAAAACTATCCTTGGTTTGGTGAAACATGTTCAGTTACAAGAAGGTTTATTATACTTTTTGATAATCTTCATTTTAGGTCACTGCATAATTATTTTCAAACAAGACTGATTATTTATATATGTTTCCAGCAGTGACATTATTTTATACAAAACCATTTAGATTGCACTTAGGTGCAAACATTTTTCTATTGGTTGATAGCTAAATGCCAATACCTACAATATACGTGTGTTCCAGTGCTATCAAGTCTGATTATATAATGAAAGATGCCAGTTGCAAACTTCGAGGGCAGCTCAGTAAGTAGCTTACATTATTTAATAAAAAAAAATAGTTATCTAGTTGAAAGGGACAATCTTAAAATTGTTCTATATAGTCACCATTTAAATTGCACTTATCATAACAATGCATGAGCTTTCCAAATCCTTCTTTGTAGAAATCTGCTGCCTTAGATTTTTGGCACTTATCTTGCCCAAAAGTTATGATAAGCAAGCTTTCCTGATACAATAAATTGCAGTAGACTTTTGTGAAAATTGAGGTAAATAAAGGGACAGTTCTGTAATCGTAATGCAGCGATTTTCACAAATTTTATCGTAGATTACCATTGTCAGTTCATCAGTCACAAGGCTCGGCCAACCACTGAGGTCCTCATCATGAATATTGGTGCGGCCATTTTTAAACTGAATGCACCACTGCCTCATTCCACCATCACTCATTATTCCATCTCTGTACACCTCATGAAGTTGCAGATGAATTTCAACTCGTTTGAGGTTTTTTGCCAGTAAAAACCTAATCACTGAACACACCTCACAACTTGCAGGATTTTCTGCTGAAGCGCACTTTTTAATAATTCACAACAAATACAGTAGGAAAGTCATAGTCCACAAGGCTATGACAACTTGGTGCGTACTAAGTGTAGGAAGGTTTTGACACCAATGGCAGCTCTATCCCCATCATCTCCATGCTAGACACAAACGTAAGTTACTTTTTGGACCGCTCTCATTGTTACCTCCAAGCTCTTGACTTCGTCAGATGTTACATTTCAGTAATATTTCATTAACCGCACTTATTTTACGTTCCACTATTATAATAAAATATTATTACTTTATATTTTTTTGCAGAGTATGGATGCACAAACTGGTAATTCAGTTTTGGAAGAAGTTCCGTTTTCCTTGCCTATTAAAATAGAAAACATACATGAAACAGAGCAAAAAGAATATTTGTTTGTAACTCTTTCCAAGACAAATGATGATGGACAGACAGTATTTAAACAAGTAAGCTATTTTGTATTTTTTGTTGGTTTAAGTTATAAATATAAGACCTAGTTATTATATGAATTCTCAACTTTTTATTCATCATGATTCATTTATTTACTATTTACGGCACCCATATCTTTAGTAATTGTGTCAGACACAAGATATTTCGATTTATAGTATATAAAACAGTTATTAATGGAGAATAGGGAGAGAAATAGTTATGATAAACAGATTGCCCCTAACACTTTATGGGAGATAAACATTTTGATTACAGTATGTAACAATGGAAATACAGTGTGCTGATGCCTCATGGTATAAACAAAGCTGCCTAAATGTTATTTATTCTATACCCAGATCCAACATTGTTTACGAAAAGAGTACAAAACTATCCTTGCTTTTGTGGAGTATGTTCAGTTACTAAATGGTTTATTATAGTTTTGGATAATCCTCCTTCTAGGTCTCTGTATTTTTTTTTCAAACAACGTTGATATGTTTCCAGCAGTGGCATTGTCTTATACAAAACCATTTAGATTGTGTTTAGGTGGAAACATTTTTTTTGTTGATCGATTTATAAATGCCAATGCCTATAATATCTTTGTATTCCATTGCTATCAAGTCTGATCATATACTGAATGATGCCACTTGCAAACCACGAGGGCAGTTCAGGAAGTAGCTTATGTTCTTTAATAAAATACCAACCAAATGAAAAAAAAGAAATGTTATGTATTTGAAAGGGACAACCTAACAATTTTTCTACATAGTCGCCATTTAAATTGAGGCTTTAATCATAACAATGCATGAGCTTTCCAAATCCTTCTTTGTAGAAATCTGCTGCCTTAGATTTTTGGCACTTATCTTGCCCAAAAGTTATGATAAGCAAGCTTTCCTGATACAATTAATTGCAGTAGACTTTTGTGAAAATTGAGGTAAATAAAGTGACAGTTCTGTAATCGTAATGCAGCGATTTTCACAAATTTTATCATTGATTACCATTGTCAGTTCATCAGTCACAAGGCTCGGCCGACCACTGAGGTCCTCATCATGAATATTGGTGCGGCCATTTTTAAACTGAATGCACCACTGCCGCATTCCACCATCACTCATTATTCCATCTCTGTACACCTCATAAAGTTGCAGATGAATTTCAACTGGTTTGAGGTTTTTTGCCAGTAAAAACCTAATCACTGAACACACCTCACAACTTGCAGGATTTTCTGCTGAAGCGCACTTTTCAATAATTCACAACAAATACATTAGGAAAGTCATAGTCCACAAGGCTATGACAACTTGGTGCGTACTAAGTGTAGGAAGGTTTTGACACCAATGGCAGCTCTATCCCCATCATCTCCATGCTAGACACAAACGTAAGTTACTTTTTGGACCGCTCTCATTGTTACCTCCAAGCTCTTGACTTCGTCAGATGTTACATTTCAGTAATATTTCATTAACCACACTTATTTTAAGTTCCACTATTATAATAAAATATTATTACTTTATATTTTTTTGCAGAGTATGGATGCACAAACTGGTAATTCAGTTTTGGAAGAAGTTCCGTTTTCCTTGCCTATTAAAATAGAAAACATGTATGAAACAGAGCAAAAAGAATATTTGTTTGTAACTCTTTCCAAGACAAATGATGATGGACAGACAGTATTTAAACAAGTAAGCTATTTTGTATTTTATGTTGGTTTAAGTTATAAATATAAGACCTAGTTATTGTATTATGAATTCTCAACTTTTTATTCATCATGATTCATTTATTTACTATTTACGGCACCCATATCTTTAGTAATTGTGTCAGACACAAGATATTTCGATTTACAGTATATAAAACAGTTATTAATGGAGAATAGGGAGAGAAATATTTATGATAAACAGATTGCCCCTAACACTTTATGGGAGATAAACATTTTGATTACAGTATGTAACAATGGAAATACAGTGTGCTGATGCCTCATGGTATAAACAAAGCTGCCTAAATGTTATTTATTCTATACCCAGATCCAACATTGTTTACGAAAAGAGTACAAAACTATCCTTGCTTTTGTGGAGTATGTTCAGTTACTAAATGGTTTATTATAGTTTTTGATAATCCTCATTCTAGGTCTCTGTATTTTTGTTTTCAAACAACGTTGATATGTTTCCAGCAGTGGCATTGTCTTATACAAAACTATTTAGATTGTGTTTAGGTAGAAACATTTTTTTTGTTGATCGATTTATAAATGCCAATGCCTATAATATCTTTGTATTCCATTGCTATCAAGTCTGATCATATACTGAATGATGCCACTTGCAAACCACGAGGGCGGTTCAGGAAGTAGTTTATGATCTTTAATAAAATACCAACCAAATGAAAAAAAAAGAAATGTTATGTATTTGAAAGGGACAACCTAACTATTTTTCTACATAGTCGCCATTTAAATTGAGGCTTTTATCATAGCAATGCATGAGCTTTCCAAATCCTTCTTTGTAGAAATCTGCTGCCTTAGATTTTTGGCACTTATCTTGCCCAAAAGTTATGATAAGCAAGCTTTCCTGATACAATTAATTGCAGTAGACTTTTGTGAAAATTGAGGTAAATAAAGGGACAGTTCTGTAATCATAATGCAGCGATTTTCACAAATTCTATCGTTGATTACCATTGTCAGTTCATCAGTCACAAGGCTCGGCCGACCACTGAGGTCCTCATCATGAATATTGGTGCGGCCATTTTTAAACTGAATGCACCACTGCCTCATTCCACCATCACTCATTATTCCATCTCTGTACACCTCAAAGTTGCCGATGAATTTCAACTGGTTTGAGGTTTTTTGCCAGTAAAAACCTAATCACTGAACACACCTCAAAACTTGCAGGATTTTCTGCTGAAGCGCAATTTTCAATAATTCACAACAAATACAGTAGGAAAGTCATAGTCCACAAGGCTATGACAACTTGGTGCGTACTAAGTGTAGAAAGGTTTTGACACCAATGGCAGCTCTATCCCCATCATCTCCATGCTAGACACAAACGTAAGTTACTTTTTGGACCGCTCTCATTGTTACCTCCAAGCTCTTGACTTCGTCAGATGTTACATTTCGGTAATATTTCATTAACCACACTTATTTTAAGTTCCACTATTATAATAAAATATTATTACTTTATATTTTTTTGCAGAGTATGGATGCACAAACTGGTAATTCAGTTTTGGAAGAAGTTCCGTTTTCCTTGCCTATTAAAATAGAAAATACGCATGAAACAGAGCAAAAAGAATATTTGTTTGTAACTCTTTCCAAGGCAAATGATGATGGACAGACAGTATTTAAACAAGTAAGCTATTTTGTATTTTATGTTGGTTTAAGTTATAAATATAAGACCTAGTTATTGTATGAATTCTCAACTTTTTATTCATCAGAATACATTTATTTACTGTTTATGGCCCTCATATCATTTAGCATTCGTGTCTGATATGTGGTATTTTTATTTATAGTGAAATAAACAGTTACTAATGGAGTGTAATGAGGTAAATAGCTATGATGAACAGATTGTTCCTTACACTTTATGATACATAACCATTTTTCCAACAATACACAATACAGAAAATACAGTGAGTTTGATGCCTGATGGTATAAACAAAACTGCCTAAACATTATCCATTTTATTCCCGGATTCAACATTGTTTACCAAGATAGTAATACAGTACAAAGCTATCCTTTCTTTTGTGAAGCATGTTCAGTTACAATAAGGTTTATTATAGTTTTCGATAATCTTCATTCTTGGTCACTGCATTTTTGTTTACAAAAAAAGATTCGTATGTTTCTTTATGTTTCCAGCAGTGACATTGTCTTATACAAAATGATTTAGATTGTGCTTAGGCACAAACCTTTTTCTATTGATCGATTAATAAATGCCAATGCCTACAACATATTTGTGTTCTGATGTTATCATGTGTGATTGTATACTGAAAGATGCCAGTTGCAAACTGCAAGGGCAGTTCAGGAAGTAGCTTATATTTCTAAGTAAAAAAACCCAACCAAATAAAAAAAAGAAATGTTATCTATTTGAAAGGGACAATCTAACTATTTTTCTACGTAGTCGCCATTTAAATTGAGGCTTTTATCATAACGATGTATGAACTTTCCAAATCCTTCTCTGTAGAAATCTGCTGCCTTAGATTTTTGGCATCCATCTTGCCCAAAACATATGATAAGCAAGCATTCTCAATATAATTTCATGCAGTAGACTTTTGTGAAATTTGGAGTAAATAAAGGGACAGTTCTGTAATCGTAATGCGGCGACTTTCATTAATTTTATTGGTGATTACCTTTGACAGTGCATCAGTCACAAGGGTCGGCCAACCACTGAGGTCCTTATCATGAATATTGGTGCGATCATTTTTTAATGCATCACTGCCTCACTCCATCATCCCTCCTTCCATTTCTGTACATCTCACAAAGTCGATGAATTTTAATTGGTTTGAGGTTTTCTGCTAGTTAAAACGTAATCACTTAATGCACCTCACAACTTGCAGGATTTTCTACTGAAGCGCTTATTTCAATAATACACAACGAACAAAGTAAGAAAAATCATAGTCCACAAGGTTACAACACCTTGATGCGTACTAAGTGTAGAAATGTTTTGACGCCAAGAAGATAGCTCTTTCCCTAACATCTCCTTGATAGGCTCAAATGTAAGTTACTTTCTGGATCACCATTGTAATAATGAATGGAGGCCCTTTTAAACTTATGAGACTTTTTCCCTTCCTTTACTCTGGAAGTAGTACAGACTTTTTCCCCTTGAATAATTGTATAGAAGTTAATAGGTTGAGAGTTAACTTAAGAGTAGCAGATAATTCAGTAGAAGGAAATTCTTATATACTGTTAAGTGCCGGTAGACGAGAAAGTGAATACAATTTAGTGGTAATCATTTTTCATTATACGTCCACATTGTTGAACTACTTTTAACATGCAATAAAGGATGGGTTATATCTATTTTCTTGATAATTTATTTGAATTTTCAAATTAATTTTTAGTAACTAATTTACTTAAGATCTTTATAAAAGCATTCACTTGCTACATTGTTCAAATAGAATGTATAGAAAATTTCAAGCATTATATTTGATAAGTCTTTTTTGATTTATTCTCTAACCAGTACAATAAAGTAATTAACACATTAGGTGTCGCAAGGAACTCATTGATTCTTCACACGACTGTTCAGTACAGGCCTTCAGGATCCATGGTGGTTGCTAACTCAGCCTTATTCATTGCTTTTACATATATTGTGGACTGTGATGTATGATTATGAACACCCCTGTCGCACAGTAGGAATACTAATATATACTCCTTTCACGTGCTGTCATCTTTTGACACCCTCAGTAACCAATATATGAAATCTATTCTGTTAGATGGTGTTTGTTAGTGATTAAGATTATGTTTACAGTTTTTACAGAGTGAGATAAGTGTGCATTATTTCCATGTTTTAAGTATATTAATATATTTAAAAATAATAATATAGTAATTTCTAAAATAACCCATTTAATCATTAATCATATTTGAGGAGCTAGGAGCTAAGTAAACGTTATGTATTTTTTTATGAAATAATGGAATCTCATCTGCTACAGAGTCAGACTCGCCCTGTTAGCAAACAGGAAATTGTTCATGAACAACAGACAGATATTTAGAATGATTCTATAAGCGAAATACGGGGGATATTCAATAATTAAAGAGATAAATTGATGTAGAAGTGAAACAGTTTGTAGGAGGAGTTTTGTATTTTCATGACTTTAGTTTCACATCACTGGGATTATCTGAGAACAGGTGATGGATAAAAATCTTTTTGTTTATAACCTCAAAGTTGCATTTAACAATGGTGTGCCCACTTAAAGTTTCCACATTAGTAAAGAATGTTCAGTGATCTGTTTCTTGAATAATTTTACAGTATGGTGAAAGTTGTATGAACCGCAGATATTTTTGTAAGTGGGTAGAACAGTTAAAAAATGGTCAAACCTCAATGACTGAAGAGCAGTGTCCTGGCCGGCCAGTTGAATTGTCAATTCCTTCACTTGAAACCTGCCATTGATGACATTTTTCGTGAAGACTGACATATTACAGTTGAACAAATAGAAAAAAGTTACAGTACGTGTTGGCACAGTTCATAATGTTTTCAGTAACAAGCTCATGTACAGCAAAACAATTGCAAGGGGGGTCCTGAAGGAGTTAACGCAACAAGGAAACAAGACTCAAAGTGTGTGCTGATTTGAAAAAACATTATGAAAGGGAAGGTGATCCTTTTCTAAACAAGATTTTAACGTGTAATGAAACTTGGGTTCACTATTTTGTACCAGAGTCTAAAAAACAAAGCATGGAATGAAGGCATACCAGCTGACCTGTCCGAAAGAAATTCAGAATGCAAGCATCAGTGGGAAAAGTCATATTGACCGTCTTTTGGGATGCGCAAGCCATCTTTTGTGATTATTTGGAAAATAAGCGTATTTCTGGGAAAACCAGTGTGCCTCCATTCTATGGGCTGTCATTTTGTTTCACAGTTGACATGCTTTACCCAGGTCTCATTTTCTGTTATGTCACGATCAAGCAGTGCATTACCATCCTCGTTGTAGGCTTCGAGGTAATTCAGCGATGCAGCAGGAAGCTATTTTTTTTTGGTCTTTCAAGATTTTTGGCACCCATCTTGCACATAACTTGTGATAGCTAAGCTTCCCTGTTACAATTTCTTGCAGTAAACTTCGTGAAATTTGGGGGGAAATGAGCAATAGTTTTTTGTAATCATAAAATAGTGATTTTCATGAGTTTTATCGTTGATTTTAATTGTCATTTCATCAGTCAAAAGGCTAAGCCGACCACTGCGGTCCTTATCATGAACATTGGTGTGACCATTTATAAACTGAATGCACTACTGCCTCACTCCAATGTTACTCATTATTCCATCTCCATACACCTTACAAAGTTGCTGATGAATTTCAATAGCTTTGAGGTTTTTTGCCAGTAAAATCCTGATAACTGAACGCAACTCGCAGGATTTTCTACCAGATTTTGACCCAGGATAGTCTATCCCCATCAATCTCCATGCTAGGGACAAATGTAAGTTACTTTTTGAACTGCTCTCATAGTTAGCTCCAAGCTCTTGACTTTATCAGATGTTACATTTCAGTAATATTTAATTAACCACACTTATTTTAAGTCCCACTATTATAAAAAAATATTATTATTATTTTATATTTTTTGCAGAATATTGATGCACAGACCGGTAATTCATTTTTAGAAGAAGATCCATTATCATTGCCCGTTAAGAAAGAAAACATGCATGAAACAGAGCAAAAGGACAATTTGTTTGTACCTCTTGCAAAGACAGATGATGAGCAGACAATATTTAAACATGTAAGCTATTTTCTATTTTCTCTTTGTTTATGTTATAATTATAAGATCTAGTTATTGTAAGAATTCTCAATTTTTCTATTCATCAGGATACTTTTATGTAGTGTTTATGGCCCACATATCATGTGGCATTCTTGTCTGACATGAGATATTTTATTTATAATATAAAAAATATATTATATGGAGTATAGGGAGATAAATAGCTATGATGAACAGATTGCCCCTAACACTTTATGGTAGATAAACATTTTTTACAACAGTACAAAACAAAGAAAATACAGTGAGATGATGCCTCATGGTATAAACAAAGCTGCCTAAACATTATTAATTTTATACCCAGATTCAAAATTGTTTAAATTGTACAAAGATAGTAAAACAGCACAAAGCTATCCTTGCTTTTGTGAAACATGTTCAGTTACAAGAAGGTTTGTTATAGTTTTTTATAATCTTCATTTTTTTATATATAAGATTGGTCTGTTTCTTTATGTTTCTATCAGTGACATTGCGTTATACAAAACTATGTAGATTGTGCTTAGGTGAAAATATTTTTCTTTTGATCGATTATTAAATGCCAATGCCTGCAATATATTTGTGTTTTGGTGCTATCAAATGTCATTATATACATAAAGATGCCAGTTGCATACTATTATGGAAGCACTCATACAGATGAGTTATTTGTGTGGAAATCAATTTATTTTATAACTAAGAAATATAGATGTTTTTGGGCTCTTGGATTCTGTATAGCATTGCAATAAATGAATGAATGCAGGCCATGTTTATGAGGCTTTTCACTGCTTTCAGTCTGATAACAGTACAGACTTTCTCCCCTTGAATAATAGTTTTAATAGGTTGATAGATACTAAAACATAAAGAAGAGTAGAAGGAAATCCTTAAGTTCAGATAGACCGGATAATGAATACAATTCTGTGGTATTCATTTTTTAATTGATGTCCACAATGTTGAACTATTTTTTACATGCCATAAAGGATGTGTTATATAAAATCTTTTTTCTCTATAATTTATTTGAAGTTTCAAGTTAATTTTTTTTTCTACAGTCATTTGACTTGTTTGTTGCAGCTCTCCAATATTCCCTGTGTAGTACCAGTTGTTTCATTTTGGTATACTCCCTACATCGCACTTCCCTAACAACTTGGTTTTGATATTCCAACTGTTGCTTCCTGCACAATTTTTCGCATGTACCTGACCCTCCAATATCAAAGCTACTATTCCAGGATGCTGTAATATGTGGTCTGTAAGTCTGTCACTATCCAACCATTTGATTTTTATCATGCTATAGCACCACATTTCAAAAGCTTCTAATCTTTTCTCCTCAAGTAGTTTGATTGTCCAAGTTTCACTTGCATTTAAAGTTATGCTCCAAGCATATACTTTCAGAAATGATTTCCTGATGTTTAAATTAATTTTTGATGTAAGCAAATTATATTTTTGACTGAAAGCTCGTTTGGCTTGTGCTATTTGTCAGTTATCACTGCTGCTTCATCCATCTTTTAGTAATTCTACTTCCCAAATAACAGAAGTCTTTTACCTCCATAATCTTTTCATATTTTTATACTCAGTGGTCCATTTACATTATTTAGACTATATTCCATTACTTTTGTTTTGTTCTTGCTTATTTTCATGCGGTAGTTCTTGCGAAGGACTTCATTCATGCCATTCATTGCCTGTAATAAATCATTCTTACTCTCTGCTAGAATTACTATATCATCAGCAGATCGTAACATCTTTATCTTTTCAACTTGTACTGTTACTCCGGATCTAAATTGTTCTTTAACATCATTAACTGCTAGTTCTATGTACTGACTAAAAAGTAACGGGGATAGGGAACATCCTTGTCAGACTCCCTTTTTTATTACGGTTTTTTTCTTATGTTCTTCAATTATTACTGTTGCTGTTTGGTTCCTGTAAATGTTAGCAATTAATCTTGTATCTCTGTATTTGAACCCTAATTTATTTAAATGCTGAACATATTATTCCAGTGTACGTTATCGAATGCCTTTTCCAGGTATATAAATTCCAAGTATGTTGGTTTGTTTTTCTTTAATCTTCCTTCTACTATTAATCTGAGCTCTAAAATTGTTTCCCTTGTCCCTATACTTTACCTGAAACCAAATTGATCCTTTTCTAATACTTTTATAAAAAGTATATAAATACTTGGTATATAAATTCCAAGTATGTTGGTTTGATTTTCTTTAATCTTCCTTCTACTATTAATCTGAGCTCTAAAATTGTTTCCCTTGTCCCTATACTTTACCTGAAACCAAATTGATCCTTTCCTAATACTGCTAGTTATATGTAAAAATTAAAAAGTAACGGATAGGGAACATCCTTGTCCGACTCTTGTTTTTATTACTGCTTCTTTCTTATGCTCTTTGACTAATAATATTGCAGTTTGGTTTTCCTGTATAATTGTTATCAAATATTCCATTCTTCTATTACTAAACTTGAATCCTAAATGTTTTAAAATGCTGATCATTTTATTTCAGTCTAAGTTATCAAATTGCTATTGCTTTCTCACCTGCGCTGGGCAGTAATTCTGCAGGTATTCCGGCTATCCCAGGAGCCTTTCTTCCATTCATATCTTTTAATGCTCTCTTAAATTCAGATCTCCCCTTTCATCCTCTTTGACTTCCTCTTCTTCCTCATTATCACCATTTTCTAATTCATTTCGTCCGTATAACTCTTCAATATATTCCACCCACCTATTGACTTTTCCTTTCGCATTATAAATCAGTGTATCATCTTTGTTTAACAAATTATTAGATTTTAATTTATGTACCATAAAATTTTCCTTAACTTTTCTGTATGCTCCATCTATTTTACCACAATTATCATTTCTCTTTCCATTTCTGAACATTTTTCTTTAATCCAGTCTTCTTTCACTAGTTTGCACTTCCTGTTAATAGTATTCCTTAATTGTCGATAGTTCCATTTACTTTCTTCATCACTAGCATTCTTATATTTTCTACGTTCATCCATTGGCCGCAATACATTGTCTTGTCAATCTGTTTTTTACTAGTTCTCTTTGTTCCACCTACGTTCACTTCTGCTGATTTAAGAATTTCCTTTTTAACATTCTCCCATTCTTCGTCTACATTTTCTATTTTATGTTTTTTACTCAGATCTCTTGCCACAAATTTTCACCTCAAATTCCACCAATTCATCTGACACTTTTTCTTCACGTTTTTAAACCCCAACCACATTTCATGTTACTAAATTATGGTCGTTATCAATGTCTGCTCTAGGGTAAGCTTTGCAGTCTATGAGTTGATTTCTAAATCTTTGCTTAACCATGATATAATCTATCTGATACCTTGCAGTATCTGTTCGCTCGTGGAAACAGCCTGGTGGCTTTTTCCAAGAGTATATTCTTCTATTATAATTGTTAAACTGGGTGTTGGCAATTACTAAATTTTACTTCATGCAAAACTCAATAACTCAGACCCTTCTTTCATTCATTTTGCCCAGCTCATATCCACCGACAATATTAGGTCAATCAAATTAAATTTTAAGACTTGTATAATCATGTAAAGATATGGTAAGACATGTAAAAAATAGGAAAACCTGTAGAAATGAATGAATGATGAACTACTTTTCCATCTTCTTGTTCTTCAAAATGGCACTCAAAGTTGGAGAAAAACAATTTTTTTTGTTTTAAAGAAAAACTAGATATTTTGCAAAAAAGAGTTTTTGGTTCACAGACTAGCTGAGGACACCAAGCCAAAGTCTATCGTCCCCCACAACACACATCAACGTGCCGAATCTAATAAATATTTTACGGTGTTCAACATGATTTAGCTTACAGAGAAGAAAATGATCGCTGTGGAATAATTTTTATATTAAACTACAAGTATTTGAGTACAACGTGTGTATGTGTATCTGTACGTACTACTGACCAAACCTCCACCCCTTGCTGCCCACCCCCTTCTGGTACCACTAACAAAGAATTTTATCAGGAGGGGGGATCACCCTCACACTCAGTCATACGCTACATCACACTGTGCCAACAGTGACTAACTTCACACAAACTGCACAGCACAACCATGCACACACTAACACACAGCTTACAAACATATACCATTAACTTACCAAAGCCTTCATCAGACCCAGAGGTGGAGTCCCCCCAACCTCATCACACCCAGGTGAACCCTACAAGCTCAGGAAGCTCCCTAGCCACTCAGCCGGGGGCCTGTCTGTCCCCGCGCCCTCCATCACCTCACTCTGCGTGTCTCATCCTAGCTATTCAATTCCTTCATCACTGCTCTAGAGAAATTAGTAATTGCGTTCTAAACTTCCTCCGCATTCAGTAGGAGGTCTTGCACCTCTCAGGTTCAAATAGGTCTTCCCTTTCCATAGTAGTTAACTGATCTTTGTTCACCTCCGTGAATTTAAGGCACTCGAAGAAAACATGAAAGGGCGTTTCCTCCTCCTGACACACAAGGCAGGTCTTTGTGTGGTCCAGGTCAAACCTATACAAGTAGGACCTGAACCCCCCCATGGCCTGCCAGAAACTGAGTTAAGCAGAAATCCAGTGAACCATGGGGTCCCACGGTACTTCACGTAACCGACAGCATCTGCCCATACTTTAGCACTGTACAGAAGCACAGAACAAATCCCGCTTGCTAAAATCTTTTTGTTATGGTTTCTTGGCCTTTCTTTTTCCTGTTTAGCCTCCGGTAACTACCATTTAGATAATATTTCAGAGGATGAATTAGGATGATATGTATGAGTGTAAATGTAGTGTAGTCTTGTACATTCTCAGTTCGACCAATCCACAGATGTGTGGTTAATTGAAACCCAACCACCAAAGAACACCGGTATCCACAATCTAGCATTCAAATCCATGTAAAAATAACTGGCTTTACTAGGACTTGAACGCTGGAACTCTCGGCTTCCAAATCAGCTTATTTGGGAAGACGCGTTCACCACTAGACCAACCCGGTGGGTATGTTTTCTAGGCCTGTAATTATTAGGCAGGAGCATAACAACAAGCTCCATCTCCCTGTCAGCCCTTTTAGCAGCCTCCAGTGCATGTGTTCCAAAATGTGCCCGGGCAAAATCTATCCAAGTACTAAATCTAGCCCAAGTACTCCAACGCCGGGCTAGATTCAACTTGCTGTCCTTCCAGTGTAAGGATCAATCTGAGCCTCTTGGCCACAGTTATAGACACGACCTCTGTTTTCTCCGGGGCCGTCCGCAATTCAACCCCGCTCATCCAGTCTTTAATGATACCATATACGATGCTAACTTTTCCAGCTGCCTCTCTCTTCATAGCCGCATCAACCACAATCATAAGGTCATCAGCTAATGCCATAAGGGTGACCTGGCAGCATTGGGAGGTGGAATACCTTATCATATGCAACATTTCATTGGGTCGGTCCAAGTACCGAGCCCTGAGGGACCCGCCCCTTTTTAGAGCATCCTCTATTAGTTTCCCCTCCACCTCGTAGATCAGTCTGCAACCAGACAAATAAGACAGCATCGGCCTAATCAGATAATCTGGTACTGAGTTCTACCAAGGCACAGAGAATAGCAGCGTGTGTAATGCTATTAAAAGCATTCTGCACTTCGACAGTTACTAGAACACACACATCCTTCTTGCAGTCTGTTCCCCACGACCTTGAATAATGCTGTTCGCCATCTGGCTAACAGCAGAGACAGCATCAAGGGGCGGACCTATGCCAGCAGAACACAAAGTGGCTTGCAGAGAGGCCGTCCACATCCTCCACAGCCCCGGCCAGTCTTCGCACCAGCATTCGCTCGAAAAATTTTGCCAGTGCGTCGATCATAGCCAGAGGCCTATATGATGATGTGTTTCCTTGTAATACACATTATACACCTATTAGGGAGTCTAGGCGCGCACGCATTGTTCTTCTCTTGTGCCGATGGCACTTCTTCCTTTTGCGTCCAATTTCTTCCGTCCACCAATACACAGCTGCGTGGTCTCCACCCACGTACCTGCGGGGGAGTGACCCATTACAGGCGCTAGTGAGGGACTCAACAAGAGAGGCCATCTTCTCCTCGGCTTTCGGGAGTCAAACAACTCCCCAAAGATTGATCACCCCAGCAAATGCCTCTGCATCCATATTTCTGGTACTCTACCTCATTGTCGCAGATCGTCGTACTCGTCACATATCAATCTCCGCAATCACCTTAATAACAGCCCATTGATCACTAGCCGTGAATCCTTCCCATACCTTCCACTTCGAAACCCTGCTAGCCAGATCAGGGGTAGCGAATGTGAGGTCCACCATAGATCCTGTCCCTCCTCTCCTGAAGGTGTATGTGCCCCGCAGTTAGACAAACTAACCCAAGCACCGCCACCGTGTCGTTCAGGGTGGTTCCAACGGCGTTGGTTTTCGTTGAAACCCAGGAGGCCGACCAGTCGTTAAAATATCCCGCCAGCAGTGCAGGACGACACCAAACCACATCTCGGAAAATCGAGGACACCAGTATCTCTCCAGAATGATGTTGGGCCCTCTCCTAGTTTTCTTTGTTGTCCTTCTTCTTTTTAGGGCATGCAGCGCTATCTGTCCTGTGCCCCTCTCCACCAAAGTTGAAACATCAAGCCACCCTGTCTGTGTCCTCACAGTTCCTCGCAAGGTGGCAAGTCTCCAGGCATCTATAACACCGTTGTGGGAGCTCGATGTATTTCCACTCTGTAAGAGACTCTCTCAGCCCAATATTGACTCATCCCTGTTGAGCAACAGCTGCAACGATGGTCGCCGGATGCCACCATGCCAGTCTCCCCATTTCCCGGCCTGACTGCCTACACATAGATCATCTGACAATACCTGCCCAGCGACCGCCACCAGCACCTTGAAATTCTCTCCCTGTTGATGCCTTTCTCCAAATCACGAATCCGGAGAACGGCCAGAATCCTCGTTTTCTTAGCGATAGACCCAACCTTTAAGATGGAAATCAGATTTTGGCTTAGAGTACCAGACTTCTCTCTCAACCTTAACTTTAATTTTCATTCTGTTGTCTGCATTCCTCACAGAAGTCATATCATATTGTCTTTCCTGACCGACTTAATCCGTTCTGCATAGGTAGCCGCAGACTTTACTTAGATCATTTCTCCTCTATTATCCTCTACTGGTTCTCCGTGCTTCCATGCAGAAGGGCGACTTCCAGTCGGAGCGATTATGTGACATCTGTAAGCCAGTCGACCTCCACTCACACCCTAAAATCTTGCACGCATATACGGCAGTGTCCTTCAAATTGATCTCTGCCTGGAGAGGCCCAAGGTCATCTCCACAGTTCTTCTTGATTCTGGCGGATACATGTACTAGGGCCTGTTCAAGGTCCCCTCCATCATCAGAATCAACACATGTTGGAGACCGATGTTTCATCTGTTTCTGTGTCTCCCAACAAGTCTTACCTCTAACATAGCCAGCACTACATTTCCAGCCCTAATGGGAGACTTACTAAGGAGCCAGGCCACCTGCAGGTGCCTGGTGGCCAGGGAATCCAATACCTTACTTTCTGCCAGAGCATTTATTTTGATAACTGCAACCATATTTAGGGCCCTGTATCTCCGATCCAGAGTTCCTACCTGTGTGTTCCTGAAGGACTTTTTAGGCCAGTCCTTAATAAACTCAGTAACCTAGGGTGCAGGCACCTTGTTATCCAGTGCATCCATAGTCGGACACCAAGTAACAACAAGCTTTTGAGCGGTCGCATCCGATGTGATTCTCTTTGTAGTGTCAACAGAGATTTCATTTGCCGTTTTTCTAAGATCTGACACCATTTAGACAGTTTACTGTTTAATGGCATAACTAATATGTGGCAATTCTTGTTTAACATTAGATACTTTGATTAAAAAGAATGATGAAAACAGTATGTGGAGGATTGTAGCTGACATGATACTAGTCATAAGTCACTTTTGAAAAAGAATAAACATTCCGTGCCAGGTTTTATAAAAGGTTTCTTGTTTCTTTCTTCGTAGTCCCAAAATATACTGTTGTTCATCACATAACAAACCTACTGAAATGCAGCTGATAGATTCTTGCAGTGAATTTATAATCTATTCACAGAAACCAGGTATATGATGAACATTGTTGTCCTTACAAAAAAGTACTTTGATGTATCTCTTATGGTGCTGTACATGTGTCAGTTATAACAAATTGTTTATCTTCTAACAGACAGTGTGTTGCATTATTGCTGTTGAAACATTGATGAAACACAGAAATAAATAAATGTAAGAAATATTATACTTCTTTATGCCAATCCTATTGGTCTTTGATAAGAGCCATGAGGCTTCTTTTCCCGGATCTATACTTTATGTGTAGTTTGTAGTGTGAAATTTATGAGGTTTCTGAGGGTTCCTAAGAATTTTTAATGTGGTTTTATGCCATTTCTCTAAGGTTTTCATTACTGATTGATTAGAATCTTTTTTTCATGTACACTAAATTATAATCTGTAATTATAATAAAATGACTATTTAGTATCGTAATATAAGAATTGCATAATATAAATCTGAAAATTATTGGATTGTATTGAAATGTCGCTACTTTTAAGGAAAACAAAATTTGACTTTTTGAAGCTGTAGAGCGCATCAGCTTTCACAAAATAAGGGAAACTTCTTAGTTTCCTTTCACAGAAATTTTAATTCATATTTAAATGGCAGTTTCAATTAAAGTTGTGCTTATAAATCGTTGGCAGTCCATAAATATTCTATAGAAACTGTTGAAACCATTCCTAGTATTGAATTCACTATCCACAGTCTCTGGACAATAACTTTTATCGCTTTATATGGGATAAAACGGAGCTTCTTATAAATTGCCTTGTTGAAGTTGTTTTTTGTGTTGAGCTAACTTTTGCACAGGTTTGTTGAAACTACTTCATATAGTAGTTGATATGTTTTAGTTTTTTCAAATACTGATAGTCTATCATTTCACTCATATATCTTTATTGATCCAATCTTCCAAAAGTCTTCAATTAGTGTTCTTACAGTACATCGATTAGGAACCGGTGTACCTGGAAGTCTAATAAAATACTATTCTTTTACTTTCTGATACTCTCGATGTTTATGAACACCGATTAAATGAGAAATTTTCACTGTTCTGTGTGCACATGGAAAGACAGCCTCAGTCATTCAAAGACAATGAACAAACAGTGACAACAAAGAATCACATCTTCTTATGTTAAGACACATCTTGTCTCAACATCGTGATTGGCTCATGGAAGCTAACTGCACGCAATACAGGATTACCAACCTTTGTGAAAGCATTACTCTTAGTGCATAGAATAAAATTCTTCAGCCTTTAATCATGTTTATATAGGTGTGCAGTTACTTTTTGAATGCACTGGATTATGAACATCCTGTCAGAACTCATGCTTAGAATGATACATTTTCAGGTTAGATGGTAGCAATGAATTTACACTGACAAAATGTGATATTGCTAAATATTTTGTCTACAAAGATGCTAATAATGTCACCAAAATAGCTGTGAAAGAAATAGTCTGTGACTTTGTGCGAGCTATAGAGTAAGAAAAATTCTTCGTCCTTTAAAAATTTACTATATAACATAATCATCAATTCAGTGATTGGTTTGCCCTATTAACCAATTTTAGGGAACTTAGCAGTGAAATTTATAGAATTTATTTATGCTTTCATCATTACTACAAATTTGGTTGATATTGACTGAAGAAGAAAAATAAGTAACTTCATAATCTAGTAATTTTCTCCAAATCATTTCTTATAAAATTTCCATATCAGGTGTAAAATACATGCTAAGTTGCTGCTGTTGTACATTTTATCACATTGTTTGGCCAAAACTGTGCCGGAGTTTTTTTGCCAAACCCTGACACAATGAGCTGCAGCGTTGATGAAAACAAAAATCCACAGATGAGTCGAAATGATGTTCAGTAGGTAACACCAAATGTTTATTGTTAATGCTGCATGTTAATTAATTTTTTTATGCTTGAAACGATCTAAATCTTATTACTCATAGTAGTGTTCTCTTGAAATCAGAAAAATAGTTAAAAAGTTTTTAAATACGACATCTAAAAGTAAATTTTTTTTTATTTTTACCAAACGCTCAGCAATTATCATAAGTATACTTTTCTATTCTGTCACGAAATTAAGTTAAAACCTGGAACCAAAATTTGTCAAAAAATAAATAATTTATAAATTATGCCTCAGCAGGTTATAAATTGCATTACATACTTCTGGTATGAATTTGAATATATGTGATTTAGAAACAAAACATTTCTCAAGAAACATGTAGCTTACTCCTGTAGATAAATACTAAACAATTATTTTAAGTTTCAGCTGACATTGCTTTTCCTATGGCACCCATTTTTTGTGTATCAGAATTGATTAAAAATTTATATATTTTTGGCTAAATTCTTAATTATTTTTTTATAATTTTCTTTTTTTTATTTGTCATAAAATTGTCTGTAGCAGACTAGTTTTAGTTCTATACTATGTAGCACACAGTTTACGGATTGTATTACATTTTGATAATTATTTTTTAACTGCATTTACTAAAGGAATTTTTATTTTTGCTTCGTATAAACAAACATATTGTGCTTGGTTACATATGAAGATGAGATATTTATTATTAGAGTATAAGTTGTCAATTTGTAGTTGTAATTGTTAAAATTAACATAGTTTTCTGATTGATTTTTAAATTAAAAATTATTGTAATTTTTTTAGGATAATGAAAAAACTATTGGTGATGTGGAGGAAAGAAGTACTGAAAGTATTTTACTGACATCAAAATGTATGGTTTGCTTTGAAATAAAAAAAAACTGTATATGTGATAATGTTGTTGGTGAAGAATATGGTAATTTAAACAGTTTTGCTTTTAAAGAAAAATGCTTGCAAATTACTAATAAAACAGATGAAGAAATGAACTTCATAACTTCTCATCTTCCTATTCATAGATGTACTTTTTGTCAGGAGTCTTTTACTCGAAGATGTACCTTAGAGTCACATTTATCTATTCATGTTGTCAAAAAAAACTTAACATGTAATTTTTGTAAAAAAACTTTTAGCAAAAGCAATAATTTAAAGACACACCTCTCTACTCACACTGGTGAGAAAAAATTCACCTGTAATTTTTGTAAAAAAGGTTTTACTCAAAGCAGTCATTTAAAAACACATCTCGCTATTCATACTGGTGAGAAAAAATTCACTTGTAATTTTTGTAAAAAAAACTTTAATCTAAGCAGTAGGTTAAAAACACATCTCGCTATTCATACTGGTGAGAAAAAATTCACTTGTAATTTTTGTAAAAAAACATTTTATCACGGTGGTAATTTAAAAAGACATCTCTCTATTCATACTGGTGAGAAAAAATTCACTTGTAATTTTTGTAAAAAAACATTTAATCAAAGCAGTAGTTTAAAAACACATCTCTCTATTCATACTGGTGAGAAAAAATTCACTTGTAATTTTTGTAAAAAAACCTTTAATCTAAGCAGTAGGTTAAAAACACATCTCTCTATTCATACTGGTGAGAAAAAATTCACTTGTAATTTTTGTAAAAAAACATTTAATCAAAGCGGTAATTTAACAACACATCTCTCTATTCATACTGGTGAAAAAAAATTCACTTGTGATTTTTGTAAGAAAACATTTAATCGAAAGAGTCATTTAATAACACACCTCTCTATTCATACTCGTGAGAAAAAATTCATTTGTAATTTTTGTAAAAAAACATTTAATCAAAGCAGTAGTTTAAAAACACATCTCTCTATTCATACTGGTGAGAAAAAATTCACTTGTAATTTTTGTAAAAAAACCTTTAATCTAAGCAGTAGGTTAAAAACACATCTCTCTATTCATACTGGTGAGAAAAAATTCACTTGTAATTTTTGTAAAAAAACATTTAATGACGGTGGTAATTTAAAAAGTCATCTCTCTCTTCATACTGGTGAGAAAAAATTCACTTGTAATTTTTGTAAAAAAACCTTTAATCTAAGCAGTAGGTTAAAAACACATCTCTCTATTCATACTGGTGAGAAAAAATTCACTTGTAATTTTTGTAAAAAAACATTTAATCACTGTGGTAATTTAAAAAGACATCTCTCTATTCATACTGGTGAGAAAAAATTCACTTGTAATTTTTGTAAAAAAGGTTTTACTCAAAACAGTCATTTAAAAACACATCTCGCTATTCATACTGGTGAGAAAAAATTCACTTGTAATTTTTGTAAAATAACATTTAATCAAAGCAGTAATTTAAAAACACATCTGGCTATTCATACTGGTGAGAAAAATGTTGCATGTAATTTTTATCTAAAAACTTTTACATGCAAGTCAAGTTAAGTTGACAGAGTGATATAAATTGTCTTTATTAATGTTTGTGGTTTTTTTTTTACATTGTTGTATACACTATTCAAAACAAATTAGTTTATAAACAAGATTATTCAGAATCATTTATGTAATTTATGTACAATTCATTAATAAAGTTTTGTAGTAGCTTATATTTTACATGATTCATATTTCCTTTATATCAGGTTGTCTAAAAACTTTTGAGCCGTTGGAGGCTAAAATTGAGAATACATGTATTGTTTTTGAAATATAACATTTTGAGACCACGTGTACAATTTTTTTTGATAACGTTTTCCCATTTTTCCATCAACACCATATACCATGAGCTATGAACGTCTGTGGTTTCTGTTCATAAAATTTCAACACATGGTTTTCACAGGCCTTTTTTGAAACTAATTTAACACCGTTCAGGGAGTTGTTGCATAGATTGAAACAATGATATGCTGATTGTGCTAGGTCTGGGCTATATAATGAATGCATCAAAACCTCCCAGTCAAGTTCTCTGAGTTGCTGACTGGTCGTTAAAGATGTATGCAGTCGGGCAGTCTGGCGTGGTGTATGGCATCCTTTCTGTTGACCAATTCAGGTTGTTTCTTTTGAATTGCTCGCACCTAGCTTTGCATGATTGCACCAAACGCACTAATTGTCGACAGTACATGCCTGAATCTATCATACTTTGTCAGATCATGTGGCACTCAAACGTCTAGCTTCTTTTTGTAGCTAGCTTTATCCGATGGTTTAACAATGTTTGGTGATGGGTGTTAGGTCACTGGCAATGTCATGTAGTTTTGCACGCTTAGACTTAGCCAAAATATCATTCACTTTCTCTGTTTTGGCCATCCGCTGCTAGAAGCATCTTGGACTTCAAAATTCCCAAAACAAAAGCGACTGAACAATCTTTTGGCTGTTGCTCAGCCAGTTCAAAAACAAAAATTATTCAGTTGTTGCTAATATTCTAAATATTCAGTATGTTGATAACACCGATAATTATATTATATTTATTATAATCCTGAAGATTAATCCTGAAGATTCAAGGCGAGTAGACTCGCCTTGAATCTTTTTTGTTCTGTATTTCCTCCTCCATTGTCATCGTACATTGTACGTTACAGATATTTTCATATGTCCAATATCAGTTCACAATGTTTTTTTCTTGTCTCGAATGACAGTCGTGTTTGCAGCATCGCTACACTTTCTCAACTGATTACATCTCATCGCATTGATTAACTATTGTTGACCCGGGTATTGGTTTTTGTAAAAAGAAAACAAAAAATTAAATCCATCACCTGAAAAATAAATTGTACTAAGCTTTCCAAAATGATTGGCAAGAGTGGGGATTCATATGACAAAAGAAAAAACCGAGACAAAGTGAGACAGGTACGAACACTGACTGTTAGAATAGAAAAATTGTTCCACCGTATCAATCTTTTTTATGTCGACAGGGGAAAAATACAAGCCACTGCAACAAATTTTTGAACATTTATCGGAAGACAGTCTTTGATAATTTTTTGAAACTCTAATGGGTATAAAACGAAGTTTCAATATTGCCATCTGCAACCCTTACTAACTCAAAAAAGAAAATCCAAAAAATATCCTTCAAGACGTTACAAAACATTTACATACTAACTTAACCGTGAAGAAAAACATAAACAAGTTAAGAAGTTTTTGTAAACACTTTCAGTGTGAAGTGAAGGACACAAAACTTGAAAGCAACGTAGTAATGTAGCAGAAATTCTCATGTTGAAAAGACTCCATGTCAAGGAGGACACAGAATCAGAGAATAAGAAATCATGACATTATAAGCAAAAGAAAAAAGAAACCTCTCCAATCTAATGGAATGGCTTCAAAATACCCAAGTTTCCAGTATACTATAAACAAAGATGTACTTGTATAGTCTTAAAGCCTATATGGCAATTTCAACAAAAATTACAAAAAAAAAACATACGAACATTAGTAATAAACAAAGCTGATCTCTTTATATTCAAAAATATCTGTGAAGAAATGGACCATTCTATTCCAAAAAAATCCGAATGTTACATTTGTTCTCACACATAGCAGACTCTGGGACAGGTCACCGTATCCGAACACTAGCATTTCAGAGATATCTGCCTACAGGATCCTACCCCCACAAGGTGTAAGGCCTCACGATGTCCTTGATGAACCACTGTGATTGACAAGATGAGAAATCGGATAATCCCAAACTATGTCCAAGGGCCTCCCATCGGCTGTTCTGCTCCTTTTTGGCGGTAGGCCCGAGCATGACACCGGAAGCCTCCAATAGTCAGAAGGTGAGATTCTTACATACGTTCTGTTTGATTTGGTGAACGAGATTATCAGGCCGGGAGCCATGCTATCGCGGTTAGGTAATGGACGGATGTGATACCGAATGAAAACACCGAAAAGACTCCAACAGTCAGAATGTAAAATTTGTAAATCCTTTACATTGTAGATGGTGTACAGAGATACCATTAAGTGAGGACACCAGAGGACTTCAAGTTTGACGGTGAATTTAGTAGGTAAGATCCCAATTCTTTACCAAGAATCTTGAAAAAAAATCTATTTTCGGTCTGTAAGCTGTCTGCGTTCACTGCGTAAACTTAAGTGTTTATTTCATCTATAGTTGATTAATTCATTCATCTCGCCCTTGGCGTTAGGCAATTGTTCCTTTTCTTTTGTTTCATGTCAATTACAGTTGCCCGACTGAAGAGGCCTGTACTTTCCCTTGTGCTGCCTTTTCAGGCATCACAGATGTTTCTAAGGTTACGGTCTGTAATTATTTACAACTGGAAATACGAAAGGCAGACTAAAGAAGAACGAAGAATTAACTACATCCCATGGAATCGAATCAGGTCCAGCCGTGACCGGGACTCGACCGATGCAAGTCGAGGAAAATGGCGAGAGTAAAGAACAGCCTAAGGATGTTAGTTAATTCACAACTAATCGACTTTCCTCTGCCATAGAATTTTGGCTTACTGTTAGGATGCGCGACTCCCTCTGAAGAAGGGAGTACAATGACTAGCAACCCATTTTCATTATATCTCGCTAAAAACGGTTCCTTTGCTTGAAATACTTTGGAATGACTTGGTGATTTACTGTACGGCCTTACAAAATTATCTATTTGATGTAATAATATCAACATTCTAAGACAAATACTGAACAACTGTAAAATTTTTCAGGAGGTAGAGACTACATAATTTATTTCATTTCGAAAACTGATAACATTTTTTTCTAATGAAAATCTGTTGTACATTTACTATGAAACAAACATAGAAATTATTTTACCGAGTAATAATTTAATTAAAAATGTTATACATCTTAATAGATGTAGGCGCCAGAATGATACGTGTGATAGTAATTGGTAATTAATTTAACCAGCTTATTCATTCAACAATTTTCAATTTATTCAATATTTTTTTATTATTCTAAATTCAAGTTCCTGTCATTCTAGATAATTAGAGAAGTGACTTAAAGAAATTTTAATCAATGCTAAAGTAAAGTTCAACAATCCAGAATAATTTTAAAAAACCCACCGGGTTGGTCTAGTGGTGAACACGTCTTCCCAAATCAGCTGATTTGGAAGTCGAGAGTTCCAGCGTTCAAGTCCTAGTAAAGCCAGTTATTTTTACACGGATTTGAATACTATACTTTGGTGGTTGGGTTTCAATTAACCACACATCTTAGGAATGGTCGAACTGAGGAAGTACAACACTACACTTCATTTACACTCATACATATCATCCTCATTCATCCTCTGAAGAATTATCTAAACAGCAGTTACCGGAGGCTAAACAGGAAAAAGATAGAATAATTTTAAAATTCAATTAGTTGAGTGTTAGTTTAAAATCAGAGTAAATATAAAGAAGAGTCTTTATTATTATATTTATTATATCGTTAAAAAATAAAAATTAAATATTCTGCAGGGTTTCTATTAGACTGGTATCAGAAAGTTCTTTATTATTATTTTTTTTTTTTAAAGATGAAGAAATAAGGTGCCAAAAGTTATTCAATTGTAGGACGATGTTATTCCTGGAAATTTAGTTTGTTAAATAGAAAATACATGTAATACCTAATTGAAGCTGATGGTCTGTTCGATTAAAATATTAAATTAACTGAAGTATTAACCTCTAGACGTGAATAGTTCTCGTAATAGATTCATATCTATGAACTTGATTAGTTCAGTATCGAAAAATTATCAGTTATGAAAGTGCTATTTAAATAGAATATAAAAATATAGGGATTGCTACGGTACAAAATGCATAATTTTTCTACCCTGAAGTAGAAAGATAGTTGAAATAATGCTTGCTATGTCGGACAGGTATGAATGTTTTAAAAATAATCTGAATGATTTTCGTTTAATTAATGCGCTTTTATTCAGCCCGAATGATTGAAATCAAGTTTTGTAATAATCTATGTAAAGTGATGAATTATACAAAACAGTTAATTTTCTAGCTGCCAATAAATAAGTTGGCAGCACTGTCTGTTTATTCTCGACTCAATCACTCCACCGATAATTTTTAATTTTACTTAGTTTGATAATTTTTTATCTTGAATTCAGTAAAATTTTAATAAAAAAATTATGTTTAATTACAAACATTTCTCTAAAAATGTGAATACACACTGAACAAATGACAGTCATACACAACTGAACTGATACATCACGATCAAAATTAAAAAATTAAGTTTCAGTTAATAAAACTTAGCTTTATTTATTTATCTTACTGAGTTTTTTTAATTATTTCATTTCAATTACATTATTAATTTTTAAATAAGATAATATTATTAATAATAATGTGAATTTTTCCACCATTCCAAAACAACAGATGTTCAAAATGCTGTGGCAAGGTTCTTAGGCAACATTCCAGAAATGTTAACCAGCAGTGGGTAAAGCGTGGAGTAATGGTGTGTAGGCAAACGGGAACTGCAAGTACTTAGAAGGAAATTACACTACAGCCGATTAAAAACATAAGTAACAATTTTTATCGCATCAGTCTTGTAACTTTATTGTTGCACCTCGTATGATATCAGTTAAAAGTTTCATTAAACCAAAAAATATATTTGAACATAGTAAAACTTATGTAGTAAAGTCTCTATTTAGTGATATTGAAGTTATATTGAATATATTTTTGTAGAAATATAAAGCGATGTAATTCAGTTTTCTTGAATTTAATTGCATTGGGTGAAAAATTTTGAAATTTATTGCATGCAATCCGTGTCCAAGAAGGAACCTTTTACACCCCTCTCGGAATTTTTTTAATTTATTGTTGTTTATTTAAATTTTATACATTTTTTTACTTTTTTTCTTTTAAATAAACTTAACCTTATTAAGTTTCCCGCTATGAATTAATTATACATTTTTTATTGCTATTAGTTTTAAGTTTTTTAGTGATATTTTATCTGTGCTATTAGTTGTAAGATTTAGCTTTTAATTTTTAATATAGGTTTAGTTATTTTTGTTTAAACTTCCCGTTATCCGGGTTAAGGCCCCTTTACACCCTTCTTGGACTTTATTAAATTTTTTTATTTTTAGTTTTACGCTTATATTTTTAATTTTATTTTTACAGCTGTGAAGTGTGACATTATATGTCATACGTTGGGCATTAACGGCTTATATTAAAATTAGATCATTTATATGTGCAGTGCTATTAATAAATGATATTACTGATATGACAGAAGAGGGTTGCTCTAAAATTGCAACTTCAGCAATAGTCTTGTGCTACTTTTGAAAATTAAGACTCTTAAAAAATACTATGCCAAAAATAATTCCGGTTGTTACAATTAAAAGTATGAGGTAAATATACATTTTTTATGGTAAGCATAATTTACCTTACTGCTAAACATAGCGAAGTAAAAACGTAGGAGTAGTACGGAAATGGTGGTACGGCGTCAAAAATGACGTCATTCCAAGATGGCGGCTGTCCGCCATCTTGGATTCCAAGATGGCGGCCGTCCGCCATCTTGGAAACGTCACTTCTGACGTCACTAATTCAAGATGGCTGTGGTCAGCCATCTTGGATTGTGACGTCATTGACGCCGGTACCCCGTCAGTGTTGCCAACTTGATTTATTTTATGTCGACAGCGAGTCAGTGTTACCAACTTGATTTATTTTTTGTTGACATGTTTATATATTGAAGAAATATTTCAAAGGTTGGTATCACTGTTGTGTGGCGGTCGATTTGAATTAAATAAATAATATTTAAAGTGAAAAAAATTCTGTCGGCTAGAGTATTCGAACCCGGTCATGACGGGACGCGACCGACTGACGCCTTAAACCAATCGGCTGCGGTGACTCCCTGATGTAATGAGTGAAAAATGTTCTACGTAAGCTGTGAATTTTAACGTAACATCAGTCTGTACACACACACACATACACATGCACACACACACGCGCACACACATACATATACACACAAGTGAATATAGACGTACCTCGAGGATGATCCTGGTCGTCCAGGCGATGACGTCGGGAGGCGTAACCTCGAAGGAGAGAGGTTCTCGTCGTAGATCGTGCACCGGGAGGCGGTGGCGGCGATGTCTGCTGCGACACACAAACACACACGCACACACACATGCGCACACACATACATATATATACACACAAGTGAATATAGACGTACCTCGAGGATGATCCTGGTCGTCCAGGCGATGGCGTCGGGAGGCGTTACAGGTTCTCGTCATGAATCGTGCACCGGGAGGCGGTGGCGGCGATGTCTGCTGCGACACACAAACACACACGCACACACACACGCGCACACACATACATATACACACAAGTGAATATAGACGTACCTCGAGGATGATCCTGGTCGTCCAGGCGATGGCGTCGGGAGGCGTTACCGCGACGGAGAGAGGTTCTCGTCGTGGATCGTGCACCGGGAGGCGGTGGCGGCTGTGTTTGTGTGCGTGCGTCAGCGGAGTGACGTAGAGGTGTTTACCGTGCGAGATGCGGCGCTCGACTGAAGAATTGTGGGACCGACGTGGTCTGAAGTTGTCCGATTGACCAATCGCAGCGTTGGAATTCGAATCGGCGCATGCGCACTAGCCGGTAGTGCGTACGTGCGAACTCGAACGTCGTCTCTAATAAGAGCGGATGCGATAAGGAAAATGTTTTTTTTAATAATTATCGGATCACTAATACAAAAGTGACTTGAGTTGTTGTAACTGGTTAAATCCGGTTGTGTCTGGATCTGTAAAAGGAAAAAAAAAAGTTATGAAATGAATTTATGTGTTGGAACACTCTCCTCACCATTCGCAAGTGTAATTCGACAACAGATGGTGAATCTGACATCGGATTACACCGCAGGCCTTGGAACCTTCATCCAGTAATGCCGATCGACTAAATTTTATTTCTAAAAAATAGTTTTACATTACTGTATGGGGGTTTAGAGTGTTGTTGCATTTCCACACCACCCCAAAGGTAGCAACCGCGGTGCGTTGAGATTTTTTTTTTAGAGTGATATCTCTCCCCAGTAGGCCTACAAAACACTCGACTATATATATATCTTAAGAAACGTCTTCATGATACTTCTTTACAAGAAAGAACATCTATGTTAAACAAAAAAAAATCCCAAGATAACTCTAATTTATGTTGTAGTCCTTAAAAGAACTTATTTAAACATCGTAGAAATTAAAAAATTCGTTGACGGTTTTCTTTATACTCTTCTTTGCGTTTCGTATTCTTGTATAAAATAAAATAAAGAGAAGCGATGTGACGTCCTTTCATATATCGATTGGTTTTAACGTAATCGAATTCTGAATTTTCATTTGTGTCGTACGCCACCAACAGCGGTTGGGTATCATCGTCACAACCATCGGCAGAACAATCTACCTCATCACGACCTCTGAAGAAAAGTCCTCCGTCCTTCGCTACATTAGCTGTTACTCTTCTTCTTTCGTTTGCAGCAAACACGTTTACAGCGAGTACGTTATTTTTTCGATGCGACGTATTGAGATTTTTTAACACGGACGCATTCAACTTCATATTCGACGAACGATTTAATTTGAACGCCTTTACGTTACCGTCGTCACCGTAGAATCCAGAAAACAGTACTTCTTTGCTGTGAATAAGTGCGATAGCTTGTTCACCGCATTCAAATTCGCAATAATATTTTCGTCCATATCCAAAATCATCATCATTGAAAACCACTCTTATGGTCAAGTTATCACCGTTTTTATCAAAATCATGATCAGATAAATCGACAATATATAGGTAACTGTGTTTTAATTTAAAACACATAGTCGTCAGTTGTTGGTCACCAACGCGCACGCGTACATCTTCTTCACTAAACTGAATCATGTTTACAACTCGAACGTTTCTCAACAAATAAACTGCTTCACTCAGTTACACTGTATTTATAAGCTCCTCCCCACCACCACAACTACCACACCCTACTATCAACGAATCAGAATGTCACATCCTCCCCTCCACAATTCAAAAAAAATTCATCTGATAGGTATGGTGATATCCTGACAAGTGCATTTTGTATGATTTGAAGCTACAATTTTTCAATTTATTGTTAAACACTCTCCTCACCATTTGCAACAAAATCCGATAGTAGATAAATCTATTACCAGATCGTGTCGCGGGCCTTGGAACCACTACATTCAATAAACGTAACTAAATATCGTTTTCTATCTTGTTTACTTTAAAAGAAAACATTTTTTAAAAAACAATAATTAGTTACAAATTTATTGATGGGGGTTTAAAGTGTTTTTTGTTTTGTGTATGTATGTGTAATTTTGTGTTGTTTGTTTAATGTGTTGTTGTCCTGAAAAGGACAGTTTAAATAGCTACCTGGTATTACTCGAATGCTACATCGAAAGCTTTACCAATTAGTCCTTTATATACGAGTTTTAATTTCATAGATACCATTTTTTCTAATTCATCCTCATTAAGCATTTCGGTAAAACGTCTTGGTAAAACAACGTTAAATGGTTGTTCTTCTTCACCATCTCGTAAACGACATACTATGCTCTTCCCATAACGTGTAGCGATTTTCCTTAACCATACAATTTCATAAGGTTTACCGATAGTGAGATCACCAACGCTTTTTGTTTCGAAGTTGGTAGCAACAAGTCGCTTATTCAAATGATGAATAAAATCTTTTCTGTTACCGTCAGTCATGATGATGTTGTTTGTCCAAGAGTTAGCTTTAGAATGAGACTACGGCGATTACAAATGGCTATTTATACCCACACATCTGCTTATCAACATCCGCAATCGGTATTCCAAGAATCGACAATTAATATTTATTTTAATTGCTTAACAACATCTGGTTGAGCCAATTATTTTTTCTTATCAAAGCCATAAATTATTTTTATTTTAAGTTCTTATCTACTAATCACATCCGGTCGAGCCAATTATTTCTTATCAACGCTATAAATAATTTTTTATTGTTATCGTCACGATAAATAATCCCACGTGTCAATTAAAATTATCGTCACGATAATTAATTCCACGAATTGAACCAATTATTTTTTTTATCAAAGTCATAAATTATTCTTATCAATATTTATTTTAATTGCTTAACAACATCTGGTTGAGACAATTATTTTTATTTTAAGTTCTTATCTACTAATCACATCCGGTCGAGCCAATTATTTCTTATCAACGCTATAAATAATTTTTTATTGTTATCGTCATGATAATTAATCCCACGTGCCAATTAAAATTATCGTCACGATAATTAATTCCACGAATTGAACCAATTATTTTTTTTTATCAAAGCCATAAATTATTCTTATCAATATTTATTTTAATTGCTTAACAACATCTGGTTGAGCCAATTATTTTTCTTATCAAAGCCATAAATTATTTTTATTTCTTATCAACGCTATAAATATTTTTTTTTTATTGTTATCGTCACGATAAATAATCCCACGTGCCAATTAAAAATTATATTTTCCTTATAAAACAGTAATCACAAATAAACAAACATTTACCACCACCAAAAAAAAAATACATTTGTTTGAGTTGCGTTTCCACACCACCCAAGAGGTAGCAACTGCAGCGCGTTGAGATTTTTTTTATGCGAGTGATATCTCTCCCCAATAGGCCTACAAACACTCGTGCAAAATTTTACAAACTGATTTTTATATCCTCGTTGAACTCGTCAACGTCACCGTTGGCGAGTTTTTTCTTTCCATAATAAGTTAATTTCATCGAATGATTTTTTACAACGTTCAATTCATCGTCGGTAAATCTGTTTGTATACGTCTTTGGTAATAAGGGTTGAAAGCTGTCCGGTTCATCCGATTCGCTGTCGAACAATATTACGCAAATACGGAGTTCGCCGTATTGAGTAAATATCTTTCTCATTTCCAACAGTACGTAGCTAACACCGATATCAAGATCGGTCAACCTCCTGAACGGTATCTTCTTTAGAAAACAATATTCATCGTTGAAAATGTTAATAAACGCTACGGTGTCCATCTTAACATTCGCAGTGCTCACACTCGAATGGCAATTGCAAGTGTTATTTACCTTCTTACCCCCTATTTCCACGACAATTTTGCAAAACAACCGATAGACTTCGTTACAATCGATAACTGTACAGGCGAACGGACTTTCCCATAACACTTCGTATTTATTTGCACGTACCATAGCGTGCATTCTTTTCACGTTTTCAATAATCAATTCGCACGAACATAAGTATTCTGGTAGACCACGACCGCAGTAGTCGAATTTCTTACAATCGAAAGCATGTATTTCATCATTAACATCGTAGTGGGTGGTAAGCATCATAAAACAATATTTGCAAATATACGATGCAATAAACCTCAATTCGTTTACCGAATCGCTAAACGTTTTCATCGCTGCTATATTGGATCGTCACTATAGTGAATATAATGTCTACACAATCCGTCTACAGTATCTATTTTTAAACTGTCTAAATATTCTTGTAAACCGTCGTGAAGTTCAGCGTAAGTGGCGTCGTAATTGAAAACCACTCTAACCGTATTGAAACGGTGTATGTCTGCGGTAATACTTGTTGCGTGAGGAAACGCAGCAATTGTAAGTTTCATAAGATGACGCAACGTTCTTACGCGACGATTTGGAAAAAATCTAATCGTCCACACCGATGCGGCTATGTCAACGTCCATCGCTAAACTGCGGATGGAATTACACATCGGAAGGTTTTTTAAGGGGAAAAAATAGGTTTACTATAAAACACTCTCCTCACCGTTTGTAACACAATTGATAGTGGATAAATCCAATATCATATCGTGTCACGGGCCTTGGAACCACTACATTCAATAAATGTAAATAAATATCGTTTTTTTTTTTTAAATTAAAAAAACAATAATTAGTTACAATTTATTGTATGGGGGTTTAAAGTGTTTTTTGTTTTGTCTACGCGTGTAATTTTGTGTTGTTTGTGTAATGTGTTGTTGTCCTGAAAAGGACAGTTTGGGAAAGACGGTGAGGTGACTAGTTGAAATAGATTTTTATATAGCCAGTCACCGCTTGTCTACACATCCCACATGGAAGGTTGTGTTGTATTAAATACCGTACACAATCTATGCAGAATGTGTGACCACACGGTAGTATCGTTGCTCCTACACGTCCAATCAGACATATTTTACATCGCAGTGTACTGGTCAAATCTTCATCCCGTATAACACCTCGTTCTACTGCACATTTCACATTTCTTAATGCCTCACTAAGCGATTCTAAAAAGGGTACATCTGCACCTTTCACACTTGAGATACTACGCACCAAGTTTCTAATACTGGTAACCACTCTTGCTTTAGCAAGTTCGAATGATGTCGATGTTCTCTCACCCATGTTCGTCTGATGTGCAGCTGTGTTGTGAAATGAATGATGTAGTGAGCAGAGCGACAAATATATATACCTTATCAGTGCTATGGACCCTGTACTTCCTGTTATTTCCCGCTTGTTATTTTAAATTAAAAAAAAACGGTTACGTTTCCACACCACCCAAGAGGTAGCAACCGTGGCGCGTTGAGATATTTTTTTACATGAGTGAAATCTCTCCCCAATAGGCCTACTGTAAAACACTCGAATCTTTTTTTATATTTTTTTTAATTTTTTTTTTTATTTTATTTATTTTTTATTTTTTTCATCAACATCTTGCAGCAGACTGAGCTCTACAGCGGTATTCGACGTGGAACAACATATTCAAACGAAAGCGGTACGTTTTCCTTGATGCAGTTTTGACAACGAGTTGAGTGGTGATGCACATCCATCCTTTCGTTACACCAACAACATTTTACACACAATTCGTTGAAGGAATAGTAATAACCGTTTTTTGCCAATTCCTCTTTGTTTTCCGCGTTTGTGTTCGCAAACGATCGCAATCGATCGGCTTCTCTCACCAGATCCAACGGCTTTTTACACATCTTCAACCACTCCATGTAGAAACAACCGGTTTGTAACGCACATTTTCCACTCTCCTTGTGCGTGTGGTACGGACAATTTACGATATAATTTGAATTAGGTTTCGGTGCGCCGTCCGGTATCTGACGAACATCGTTATGAAACCGTCGCAAAAATTCCACTTTCTCCAAACCTTTGGTGTGTATTGTGGCAAACTGCGAACATAACGCCTTCATGATATCGTCGTTGTATACGACTTCGCCGTAATTCCAATCGATTTTGTGAAAATTCCTCTCCAACCATCCGACCATCCGTTTGTATTTAGATGTCAACTCAGACTTTGGGTACGGTGATCGAAAGTGAAGAATCATATAGTTTCCATCACCAACAACAGCAAGTTCTTTAACTATAAACTCACCTCGTTTGCCGAGAAAGCCGTGATACTCGATAACTCCTTCCATGACGATCGCTCATCCGTGTATGAGGATGGCGATATGTAACCACCAACGATGTCTATGAAATCACAATGTTGGTGGGGGATATCCCTTCGTTCCCCTTATCCGCCTTCTTTTTGTCCTTCTTCTTCTGCTTCTTATTGGTCTTGGTCTTTGTGATCGTGTGTTCAACTGAAGAAGGTTTATCATAAGATTTTTTACGCGGATTTCTCCTTTTGCGGATCTTCGTTGGTTTCGATTTAACCTCCTTCTCAGTCGGTTTCGTAACTTCAGGATGGTGATTGATGTTATGCAAAGAATCGTTCATGAATAGAAACGATTGAACGTCGTCTGGCGAATATACACCACTTCCTTCCATGACGGATGCTCAACAACTACTGATTTGTATGCGTGCAGTCGGATTAAGCCTTTTTATACTTTCAAAGTAGAAGTGGTGGGGGTTACCCCCTCCACATCTTCTTCTTCCTCGTTTAGAGGACCATCATAGTCATCATCACCATGTGCATGTAACGTCATGTTACGTAATGAGATTTTGGTAGCGTTTACCTTTGGTAACACTGTTGTCCTCGCTGAAGGTAATGATGTCGTTACATTCACTATGTTTTTCCTCTTCAATGCGGTTTTGTCGATGTTTACCTTTGGTAATACTGTCGTCTTCGCTGAAGGTAACGATGTAGTGATGTTGCTAACTACGTCAGCAGACAGGTTTTTTGAAGATGATGGTGGTGATACGGTAGCGTTGTAAAAAATGGACAACACCTCCACAGACGATGAATTACACCATACTAACGGTATGTTAACCGGTGATTGTGTAGAAAAAGTCACTCTACACCGTATCGGTTTGATCGTTGTACAAGATTCATGCGAAAAGTCACCCAGTAACAGTGTTACGATTATTCCAACTGCAATACCCGTTTTAAATATGCTAAATGTTATCAACCATTTCGTAAACTGTCGCCACGTAGCTAATATTTGCTTTTTACCTTCCTCTCCCCGTCCACCACCTAATTGATCCATCTCAAATACCACCGGCATTACATACGTTTTTTCACTATTCCACTGAGCGGAGTGTACGTGACGATGCTATCATGTATAATGAGACAGTAGGCAGTCGTGTTGGTCGGTATATTGTTTTTAGTATCGAAATCGATACGTACATCTACTGTTCCTGTTTTAAGCGATTCGTTCTGACGGGAACAGTCGATAACTATTAACGGTACACTGGTCTTGAAATCCGCCAAACTGTAAGCGGGACATTCGTCCTGCGGTTTGTTATAATACCCGGACCGAAAGCTGGCGAACATTTCATACATCATATTCACATCTCCCTGTAGATTGTCGTACGGATAGTATTGCGAATTCAAATACAGACGAACGTTTACCAACTCGCACATATCGAAGTTCGTCAATGATTTTGTAGCTTTATCTTTTCTGTCGGTCTGTAAACCGAATATCACGTATCTTGGTCTCTCTGTTTGCGCACATGTTTTTACCGTCCATGAATGTATGTTTGTTTGTGGTAGAGCCGGATATTCGTGGATCTGCCATGTACGAAAAGCAATAGCTAACGGTCTATCTCGTTCTACTACCTTCAACAAATGCAATCGCATCGTATCGGCAACGTGAACATACGGAATTTTCCACGCTATCTTAGTCACTTTCAACTTGGAATCAGGCGCCTCTTTTGAAGACACTAATGCGTTCACGTCGTTGGAAGATCTAAGCAAAACCAATTCTTGTTTGACGTTCAATATTATGTGTCTGTAGTCTTCGGCGAAACCCATAAGCATACGCAGCGGTACGTAGAAGCAAAATCTTCCCGTGTTTTCTTCCAAATCGAACTTATCCGACGCTTTGAACTTCCACCCGAAATTTTCCAAAATATTTTCTTCGCTTTTACGCAACGAAAGAATATTCTTTATCGTTGTCGTTATTCCTAGCTTTTGTACGCGACACATTTCCGTACCGTTTATCTCGTATCGTATCTCTTCGAAGAGAAACGGTATCGCGTTGTTTGTTAACCACGATTCCGTTGCCTTTTTATCGCCTGCTTTAGTAGTTAACGCACCTTCGACCATCAAATAGCTTTTATGCGGTAAAGTGTACACATCTTGTTGGTGTATCGGAATCCGGATTTCATCGTTGTTGTTGTAAGTCGACGAAGCGTACGGTAGATGGGTATGATATTCGTACTGTGTGATCGTGTTATCGAACGAAACACTTTCACCGACGTCCAACATATTCGCTCCTGCCATTACTGTTCACCAAAACTGTAAAACCAAGTTTACGAAGAAACAACACGTTACGCGATGTTAACGCTTTGGTGTTTGCACGTCGACTGATCGGTTTGCGTGTCGTTTCGCTACTAGTACCAACGCTGTTGTATATTAACCCCATCTATTGGCTTTCTTTTTTACTTCGTTTTCCTTTGTAAATGCAATCTCACCGTAACGGTTTCACCGCGAAAATTAATCGGTTTTCCGTCTTGATCGGTAAACTTTATAGCGATATCGTCTAAGCTCTTCGTATTCACCGGTAGATAGATTATATTCTTCGGCGATTCGATTATTTTGAAACCTGGCGGTACGCTTAGCGTGAATTCGTGCAACACGTGTCCCTCTGATCCGTTTGTGTAGGAGCCTCGTATAAGGTTGCATTCGACCCGTACGGTGTTCACGTTGTTAATGGCAACTGGCTTCGATGACTCGTGCCATATATTCGCCGTCAGATTAGTTTTCTCGAACCCCAACAACGGTGCTAAACTATCCGTTGATGTCAAATCGATGGCAGCGCTGCATTTAAGTTCGCATTTTAATGTGTTGTTATTCGGACGCATAAGTAAATCTATTTTGCTTTTGTCTTTGAGTTCATCGCTCAAGCGTTTGGCGATATCATCCACTTCGTACGATCCGGTCGCTAGTGTCAGCTTAATCGGTTTTTGAGGTTTCTTTGGTACAACAGTAAATGTGTTGTTGATTCCCTCTTCGACATTTGGAATCGAGTTGTATGTGGTTAAGTTTATCAACGCCAATTCCCAATCGCCATCAGACAAATCCAATGGCGGAAAGAATGTAGCGTGTAAGAACGACGTAGTTCCACTTATGCAAAACATGTTTACCTGTAGGCTGACGAATCACGACTGAGAAATTCAAGACATAAATGACCGCAGATAACCGTGTTTATACTCTGTCTGGCGTTATAATTGAAATTTATAATCGAATCGAGTGGAAAATAACGTATCAATTCGTTAGGTGGACGCAGATTACCGAAACTGTCGAAATAGTCCACCATCCGTCCACGTTTTCTATAACATACCCAGTGTGTTCCATGACCAGTACTGCGGTCAAGATTAACTATCGCAGTTTCGTTAATCTTCGGTTGTGTAGGTAATGCGTCCAACATGAAGACCCCTCGAAAATCGGTTATATTTAGTCTTCTCGCGTACCACATTAGTTCTATGTTCGATAGCGGTCGCACTGGTATTCCCTTTATTGGAGACGACGACGACGGCGACGACGTTTTTTTTTACCGCCCATCCCCGATCCCGTCAAAGGGTAGGGCTTAAGGTATAATCCCTGCCCTGCAGCGTCCGCTTTTCGTTTCATCATTTCGACAAGGCGTTTTATATTATTCCTTTTTGTTCGTCTTCTTCGTCTTCGTACTCTTCCACCGCCGAACTTTGCTTTTAATTTCATCGCGTTTGTAACCGCCAATGCCGTAGCTTTTTCCGCGATACTCGAATCCTTAGCTTTAACTCTTTCCCAAGCGCTTTCGGCTAATTTACGATCTGCTGCCGCTCTTCTTTCGTTGTCGCTGTACGTTGCGTATGCGATATCGTGTTCTTTACAAGCGGCGTCCAACTTGTTTACACCGGGATCGCCTCTCTTTAATCGTTTTTTTAAATTCGTTCCAGGTCCGCAGTACTGATATCCCGGAATATGTAACTCTATCGGTAATAAATCGACCCCTTTGTTTACGACCGTACCCACCACCTTTTTGACACCTTTTAATGCTTTATCACCGATATAGGATCCTAACGCTCCTGCAGCTCCTGCTGTTAGAGTTGTTAACAGTCCACCGCCTCGTTTAAGACTGGCTATTCGTTTAGATCTTCTCACCTTACCCTTTTGAACGGGAGAACATTTTGACCTCCTCACTCTTGCCATGTCGGATAGACAATGAACTTGTTTACAACATTCTACCATCTTACATTGGATCCATGTTCGACAATCATACCATATTTTTATTCACATCATCCGAGACCGGGGGACGTATCATATTTTTATTCACATCCTCATTCTTCAATGTCTTATCAGTGATCGGAGGACGCACCATATTTTTTGTCACATCCTCGTCCTCCGAAACCGGGAGACGTATCGTATTTTTATTCACATCATCATTCTTCATTGTCTTATCAGCGATTGGAGGACGCACCATATTTTTTGTCGCATCCTCATTCTCCTTTGTATCTTTACTATTTAGATCTGTGTTTGCAGAATCGCTTTGGTGATGATTGTCAGCGGTTAATATACGCATAAGCGATATTTGATTTAAGTTTCTGTTAGCGCTGTCATTAATGTTTAATACAAATTTGTAAAAATTAAATAGTGCGCGTGTTAAAAGCAAATTAATTATTTGCTTTTCATCGAAAAGTTTTTTTTGTAAATAGTTGACAGTAACGACGTCCGTCTTTTCGACAGGATCACCGACTCTACATATTCGCTTAATTTGGATATCCACAACACCGTTTTTAATCGTTAAAATCCCATTTGTCAATTTGTCTACGTATGACTTAACCACTTGTAGTGAGATCTGTGGTATTAATTGGTGCACCAGCATTTGCGATAACGCACCCTCTCGCGTTAATTCTCTCATTTGTACCGAAAAGGTTTTTCCGTAAATAGTCGACAGTTACGGCGTCTGTTTTTACAATTGGATCGGCGATATCGCACAATCGCCTCTTTGAAAAGGAGAGTGCGTTGTTGTCCATCGGTGAAACCGTCGGTAAGTATTTATTATTCAACTCGCTTTGCTTTACGAACATTTTCTTAACGTGACCGATTGTTGCACCATCATCATCTTCAACAGGCGGTCCGACGTTGCACAAACGTCTTTTTTTGATATCGAAATCTCCATCGGCGGTTTTGTCAAACGTTTCAACAATCCGAGTTGGTGGTGGTTGGGCGGTTGCACTCCCAACGCGAGAACGTCCGAACTTGTCGATACTCATCTTCAGACTGTTTAAAATAAAAGGTTCCCTGTACTACCTTCCTTTATGTATCCGCCTTCTTGCAGTTCTTCTACGATTGAAACTATTTCGTTATTATGACCGGTATGACCCGCACGTTTCGAAGCCAATAAAAGTCGCAGTCTATCGCACAGTTCATTCGGATCGTCCCAGTAAACGTAATCCGGTCTAACCGTTTTCTTCGCTCTCATCAACAGACCCGATCCAGTTATTGGACTTTCGTCGTCATGACCGCTTTCCGACGAAAGATGCGTACGAGGAAACAGTCTTTTGATAATATTCTTGTACTTTAACGATCGACTGGAAATTATGCGACCGGTATTTTGACTTTTATGCGCCTCAGTAGTTTCTAATATTTTCTTATAGTTATTTAAATCTTTGGTTGTATAATCTACAGGCTCATTCAAAAAAATCAATTGATATAAACCTTTGGAACCGCTATACGTCTTGTTGTCGATAACTATTTTATTTCCTTTGAACTGGAGTGGTTTTGTTCCGATCATCCATTGATCGTCAATGTTTTTAACTCCGTAGACGTTGTCTATTTTTTTACCTTTATCCGTTACGGTAAGATCCAAGAAATGTTTTGCACGAAACCCCATCGTTTTCGGTGTCGACGGGTCTACAGGTTTCACGAACTGTTTTTCCGACGTCGGTGTTTTAAAGAGTCTTCTCATAACCGTTGGTGTCTCTTCCACCTCCTCCTTTGCATTCTCTTCTTGTTCTTTTTTAACATCGTACTTTTGTTTAAACGATTGATTAAGTTCTCGGAGCGGTTCGACAATAGGCTTAAATTCCTTTTCAATATCTTGTTCCGATTCTGTTATTCCTTGCGTAATAGCGCGATGTTTTCGTTTAATCGAATCTCGTATTCTATCGATTTCCATTACCAACTTCGCAGACGACGACGAGGATGGCATATCGACCTCGTTCTTGTTCGACATCGTGGTTACGAATGATCGGAAAACAGTCGATCACATCACCATCCTAGTTCCACCGATCTAAAGAACACTGCATGTTTTTTGGTTCTGCGTAGAAAACGTATAACATCGATTAACGAAACATTCATTCTTGTCAGACGACGATTGGTATTGCACAATTCGCGGTAATATTGTGTCACACCCTGATCGATAGACGGTATCATGAGTTTCGTGCTTGTGTCTTTAAAGACAGCAGCCCTTTTTACATTTCCAACCCACAGCGGAATATCCACAACCGTTGAGTGATCGCGTTGTGGTACCTTTGTCAAGTACCGTGTGGAAAGTCGTCTGATCGGATGACGGTCACCTTCCGAATGTAAATGCAACAGATAGCTATTCAACAACCAAAATTCGTCCGGTTTCGCTCCTGCATATTCGCACCATTTTCGCAGCAGATCTTCGTTTTGGATTTCAAACAGTTCGCGTCGTTCGTTGTACCTCAATCCGAACGAATCGGCGTATAATCGCAACGTAGGTAGCGCTTCGTTTAGAAATTCGCCAGAAAAGAGCGCCTGCGCCCTGTTGTTCACGATGTCGAACGGTAATCCTCCTCGTCTTATCGGTAATGTTTCCGGTACGTCGTCGGTAAATTGTACTCCGTAAGCCGTATCCACAAAACATTTTCTACCGTATGATAACGCTAAGCGGTAAAACGTTTTTGGCGACCTGATCGGAATAGTTCGTTCCGTGATCACTATACAGCATCTCGCTCCTTCTAGACGACTACCGTATTCCAACATGTGCATGTAAACGTTTGTGTAGTCCATAGATGCATGTCGGTTTTGAAGTTCCAATAAAGGCTTTTTGTACACGAGCGGAGAGGGTCTAAATCTTGAAATAAAGTTCCATCCGTGTCGAATTGTGGTGTTGAACATGTTTTTATCGTATATCACCAGTTCAATTGGCATCTCGTATTTGTCACATTCTTCTAAAAATTTTAACCATATACGCTTATTGAAAATCGTACCTTCGCTAGTAATCATCAACAGAACGACCAACGGATAGTCACGATTCATTCTTTTTACATGTCGCCAACATCGTCGGTCTTTATTTTCACAGTAGTTCACTTTACGACAGACGTAGTTACCGCAAAACTTCTGACGGTCGCTAAAATATTTGGAACACAAGTTGTTTTGCGGTTTTTGCCTAAAACGTATCGCGTTAGCGTACGGTGTTCCGTCCTCGTAGGTGTGTATGCTTGCCATTGTTACCGACTATCAACTGATCTCTTTTACAAAATCATCAAAGCCTACTCTATATCGTCCACCGTCGATATCGCTCTCCTTATCCACAACCAAAAATCCATGAGGTTTTCTCCATGCAACACCACACAGACTTTTAAACCGATCGAATTTCATATCGGTATTTACATGATCTTGATATATGTGACGTAAGTTGAGATCGTCTTGTTTGAATATAAGAAGGAGATTTGCGTTGTCCCGTACAAGGTGTTTCCCGACACTGGAATATGTCTGAGTCAAATAAAAGCTATCGATGTTGTTGTGTCGCCCCATCGCAAAGTACTTGCGAATATTATGTTGCTTTTCGCAAGCTACATCGTCGAAAATCATTATCGAGTTCGGTTCCGCTTCGTCGGGTGCCATCACATGATCGTTTTCTGAGTATGCAAAAAAGCCGATCTCCGGGACACCAGTCATGACTTGTTCTAGAAACTTATATTTCGGTTGGTACAGCGATTTAGAAAACACGTAAATATTTCTGAATCGTAAACCGTCCGGTGAGAACAGCAAGTTGAATAGGACATTTGTTTTTCCGCAATTAGACGGTCCACAGATAATACATCTGATTGTATTCGGTAGAAGAGGTCCATGACGAGTCCTTTTTCGCTCTCCACACCCGGCTCCTGTATATTCGTCGAAGTTTTCTAGCGTAATATTACCGACCTGTTGACGTTCCAACTGCATGTTTATGACTGATCGATTCACTACACCAAATCCGCCTTATGTATCCAACTGTTGTGTTTTCCATCGAACCCTTGCCACTTTACAAATAGCCTATCGCCTTTTCTTCGTAAGACTTTCTCGACTAAATAAACATTATTTGTAACGTTAGTTTTAGTGAGCTCTTCAGCGTAAAATTTACCGCTCACCACCTCACCGTGAACATCGATCAACGTGTAAGTACACGGACGCGTATTATCATGTACCTTATGTACGATAAATATTTCATTCGTCCAATTCGGTAGATATCCTTTGGCGAATGTCTTTTTAAATTTGCTTATACGCACTCGATCGCCGACATTGTATTTCGGTAAAGTAGGTTTTCGATAGAGTACCGTATTTAACCGCTGTAAAACAGCGGCTTGGTTTCGCTTATTTACATCTTTCGGTTTCATTCCGATAGTCCGGAGACTGGTGTTGTTGTATTTTGCGATCAATTTCGGTAGTAATTCTAACCACCTGTAGGTTCCTTGTTCGGTAAATTTTCTCCACATCATCGTTTTCAGTGTTCGATTAAACCGTTCGACTATCGACGCTTTTTTATCCGAATGTGTGGAATAGTGATTTATATTGTACGACTGTAATAGTCGTTTAACCGACGGATTGTAAAACTCTTTACCCAAATCGGTTTGAAAATGTCGCATCTTGTGTTTATCCAATATGGGTTTGAGGGCTTTAGCGATCTCCGTACCGGTTTTGGTTTTAATCGGTACGGCAAATGCTAGTTTAGAAAAACAATTTATCATCGTCAGTATGTAACGATAACCTTTGTTCGATTTAGCATACGGTATCATCTCAACAAGGTCAGCTTGATATAGGTCTGAAATACCTTTAAGTTCAACGCGTCTTGTGGGGTAGTTTCGACGCGCCTGTCGATGGAGCTCTTTAGCTATTGACGCCTTGACGTTCATTGTTGTACTGACCGTATTTCGTGTGTGTTTGTTTTTATATTATTAGATATATACTTTATTTCATATTTTTTTACATTAAATTTTTTTGAAAAAAGTGATTTATGTAATAATTTTAAAAAGTCATTTATATTATTAGATATATACTTTATTTCATATTTTTTACTTATAATTTTTTTTTCACTTATAATAATTTATTACATAATGGTTTTATTTTAAATAAAAGAAAGGCAATATATATCCTCATGATAAAAAAATTAACAATAGTCATGATCGTGGGCTATTAGGGTTTCGTTTACGGTTCTTGGTCTACAATAGTCATGACCGTGGGCTATGAGCACTTCGTTTACGGTTCTTGGTCTTTTTTGCGGAGTGTTGTCGTTATTGTTGGGTGGGAGTTTACGTTTCTTTTTGTTTATACTGTAATGTCCGTATGGAACTGTGTTGATTTTATTTTCTAATATGTAACGTTTATCGTCGTAAGGTGAAAGCGATTTCTTTGACTTGTTAATGGAAAATATATTGTGCAAAGTGCTTATGATTCCGTACGCGCTTGTATACGTAACGGAATCATTAAAAAGACTTTTTTTGTACAGATCGTGTCTAAGATCCTTTGCAATGGATACTCTAGGAATACCCTTTGCTACATTCTTCTCTTTCTTGTCGAATTCGAGAATGCTATACATCTTAGCACGAAGTCCGACAAATTCACGAATAGCTTTTCCATTCATTTCGTCTTTGAATTTACCAAGTTTTTTCTTATTGGTATTACTAAAACATGCGTGATCGCGAGGGTAATCTGAAGTATCGAACCGATCGATATCGTGAAGAATATCGTTGTAAACGTTATCGGTCACGATATGATACATCAGACTGTCCGTATCGGTCATTAGAAGATTTATATTATGACCGTACTTTTCCACCATGTAGTCATAGTGGAATTCGTACATGATCATTTTGCTAATGTCCAATACGGTAAATCCGATGTAGATCGGACGATTAAGGAATATCTCCGTTTTCTTTAGACTTACCCCAACGACATCCTTGTTATAGATGTACCAAGCCTTAACTCTCGGTTTTGCAATCACCTTATCCAATTTACGTTCGTTAGTGACCAGTTGGAAGTCTATTCTGTTTCGTACGTTTTCTAAGGACTTACCGTACACCGCGTTGTTCATCAACTTAAAAAAGTCCTTTTCAAAACTGTTTCGTGCTTGTGCACGCTTTTCAGTATTGAAGTCGATGTACGGTTTCAACCAAGGCGACTGGGAGAATTCCAGAACTCTGTGAATGTTTTTCACTTTCAGTCCTAGTCGAGTGTACAACTTTAGGTTTCTGTAATGTAAAACGTATTTTTGTTTGTCGTACAATGTGGTCATTAATTTTTTTACGGGACATCTCTTTATGTCCTTCAAATAGGGGGACAGCATATCATCGGTTGGTACTAATCGTTCTGGTGCAAGAGGGTAATCCTTGTGACGATCGTGCAATTCTTGTGGATACTCAAGATCCACTTCTAAGATGTAGCCCTTTTCACCACGATCGCAAACGCTGTTAATATCGAGATTGTCAATCTCTTCAGTACTCAACCACCTAAAATTAGCGTGTGGCAAGGGCTCAACCATGGCTGTCCCGTAAAGGTTGTTGCAATCGTAATATTGAACCCAGGATGTGGGTTCGGATGGGTCATACTGATCTGGAATGTTGGGATTGTTCGCCTTAGCGTACCTGTTTGAAATCATGGCTACACCACCTCGTGTTCCTTTTTCGACAAACAGATGCATATCTATGTCGGTCAACAGTTCCAATTTTTGTCGGGTAAATTTTAACATGGCATTCCACGTGAAATGGGGGGTGGAGTAAAAGTGACAGGGGTCCAAACCGTAATATTGCATAGACGTACTTCGGAAATTTTCAAAGACGTCTGCCAACAATAATACGTCGCTAAGAAGATAAAGATCGTGGTAATCGCCTAACGTATTGCAGTCAAACGATTCCCACACGTTTTGAGCGTGGACGTAATCATCGTCCGTTATGTTCTCTCTTCTTAGCGTACTGTAGAATGCCGTCTGTGGTGGAAGTTGGGTTTCGAAAAACCTGTTTATATGGGTCATGTACTCGTACGGGTAAACGCCTTTACGGATTAAACAATCTCTTTTCTCGGGTAGCGGGTAACAGTTTGTGAGACGTTTAAATACGGTGTCTTTGTCCTGACAATCTTTTACAAGATTTTCCACAAGTTTTTCGAGCGATGACGAAAGAAATTGTAAAGAGTCCAAGAACCTCAACGGACCGACAGACAGTGACTGTAATCGCTCGGACGTGTTGGCGATACAGTTTATTTTTACATCGTCCTTATATTTTCCCAGAGCTTGAACTATATGATGACTATCGTAACCGCGGAGGTTATGAAAAAATACTGGAATATGCTCGGTGCGCTTACAATTTAAATTGCACTCGTTATGACATGCACCGAGAAACCGTCCTGTGGTATGCGAGTGATGACGTACACGATCGTCGTTCAACTCACAATGACAAAGAAAACACTCGGTAGCCCTTTGAAATGTTTCAGTGTCTTCGGGAGTCATCACCATCGGTTTTTCGGTAATCATAATTTTGTGCAATCTATCGGCGTGATCGAGCAATTCATCCAGCATCTTTTCAACGATATTTTCACCATCGGTTCTCGTTCGGTAGACTACAGGACCTTCACAAATCTCCCCTTCCTCGTCGACGATTACATAGGCGTAACCGGACGGAAGATGATGGGCTACCTCATCGGTAAAACTAGTGTTGGGTTTAGGGGTGGCAGTGTCCATCGGATGTACAAATGATTCAAAGTCTGCATACACCGTATACGGAACGCGTAGCGTGGACGAGTAGTCCCTGAACTTCATCACGCATTCCTTTTCTTTAGCGGGATCGGGTACTCTTATCCTTTGTGCACCGTGTCGCTTACACTCGATCAAATGTTGGTTTAGGTTTTGTGTAGCGACATGTGGGTCTGATGAACTGAAACGGTGCAAACAGTAAGGGCAATATTGGCTGCTACCACCATGTTTTGTAAGACCTGAAAGGAGACGAGATAGCCCATTTTTACCTGGTTTGGTATTTATAAGGCAGTAGTGAAATTTATCTCTCGTCTCCCCTGCAAGCAGCAATAGGTGTATGCAGTGGGTACGATCGCGGTTTTCGGTAACACGCACCGGGTACACGCGATCGTTATCTTCCTCATAGCCGTAAACATTGATGCTTATTGTGGGGTTCAACACCTCGAAGCGATCAATGTCTTTTACCTTTACTGGATATGATATCCCGTTCATGTTAATTTCATGTTCAAAGCGTGCATACCAACTCTGACGATAGTTACGACCTGGTTGGTCATGCAGGTATGCTAGTACGGACTATAGGAAACATTTTTCATCATGCGGATTTTTTACATTAACTATTGCCTCTCTTTTTACAAGTTTTTTTGGTGTTTTTATAAATGTGCTAGAGGCGCCATATAACGGACGGTAACGGATAATATTTAAATCAATATAAATTATTTTATTCATTACCCATCCGCTGCCGTTGTTGATGAATTTGGTTAGTATCTCTATAATTTTCTCCACTGATTCTATCCATGATTCTTCAACAACGTTGGTGTTATCGTCCAAATTTATCACCGTTCTAGTTTTTCCATGCAAGTACAAATTGATGAATGTTGTTTCTACTCCGTCTTCCAGATGTGTCCGCTTCATCAATTCAACATTTGCTGCAACGTACCTGTAGAAACAGAATAATTTTAGTACATATTGACTACTTTAAAAAAAACAGTATTTACAAAAAAAATTAACGTTTTTTTTTAATTACTATTTTATGTTGCCATCAAAGCGTCTGCCTTCTTCCTTCAAACAGTTCAGGATGTTCTTCTGATACCGTAGAAGAGTTGAAAGGAGATACATCTCCTCAGAGTCAGACAGGTCCCATCGAAGACGGATGACGTTGTTATTTATTGCGTGGATAACTACCGGTGATACCATTTTTTTTTTTAATATCTGAAACAAATTAAAATAACATATATCGTAACATTGTTTTTTTGTGTGTTTCAGTGAATAACAGAAGAAGAAGAAATTTTTTTCATTATATATATTATTTATTTTATTTGTTTAAAAGTATTTTTTATTGTATTTATTTTAATTGTATAAAGTATTTTTTTAATTGTATTTATTTTAATTGTTTGAAAGTATTTATTTTTTTAAAGTTATAAAGTATTTTTTTAAATTTAATTAAATAATTTATTTGATTTGATTTGGTTGAAAGTTATTTGATAATACCATACTGTTCCATTAGTATTTATTTTTTTCATTATATATATTATTTATTTTATTTGTTTAAAAGTATTTTTATTGTATTTATTTTAATTGTATAAAGTATTTTTCAATTGTATTTTTTTTAATTGTTTAAAAGTATTAATTTTTTTTAATTTATAAAGTATTTTTTTTTTAATTTAATTAAATAATTTTTTTGATTTGATTGAAAGTTATTTGATAATACCATACTGTTCCATTAGTATTTATTTTTTTAATTAATTAAAGTAAAACTTACCTTGCTAATTAAGATGAAAATGTAATGATCTCTCTCCGATCGATGTATTCACTTTCAATAACAGATTGCGAATGATGAAATCAAATGATCTCTCTGCGATCGATGTATTCACTTTCAATAACAGATTGCGAATGATGAAATTACACAAATTTTTTCACTTATTTACAAACACAACCGGATTTAACCAACACAAGTTATAGATAAGAAATTAAAATAAATACGATTCGTGGAATTATTTATCGTGTCGATAAGAACAAAAAAAAAAAATAATTGGCTTGTGGTTTTAATTATTAAAAAAAAAACATTTTCCTTATCGCATCCGCTCTTATTAGAGACGACGTTCCAGTTCGCACGTGCGCACTAACGGCTACTGCGCATGCGCCGATTCATATACAAAAACGGCTCGAAAGAGAGAAGAGAGAAAATGAAGAGGGAAGGGGCAGGATAGGCAATCGCGTATCGGAGACTGCAACGATGGTATAGAAACGGTGGCTATGTGTGTGTGTATTAATATTACTGTACCATAGCAAATACGATTCTTGGAATTATTTTTCGTGACGATAAGAATATTTTATGGCTTTGATAAAAAAATAATTGGCTCAATTCGCGGAATTAATTATAATGACGATAACAATAAAAAATTATTTATAGCGTTGATAAGAAATAATTGGCTCGACCGGATGTGATTAGTAGATAAGAACTTAAAATAAAAATAATTTATGGCTTTGATAAGAAAAATAATTGACTCAACCAGATGTTGTTAAGCAATTAAAATAAATATTGATAATAATAATTTATGGCTTTGATAAGAAAAAATAATTGGCTCAACCAGATGTTGTTAAGCAATTAAAATAAATATTAATTGTCGATTCTTGGAATACCGATTGCGGATGTTGATAAGCAGATGTGTGGGCACGTACGCACTAACGGCTAGTGCGCATGCGCCGATTCGAATTCCAACGCTGCGATTGGTCAATCGGACAACTTCAGACCACGTCGGTCCCACAATTCTTCAGTCGAGCGCCGCATCTCGCACGGTAAACACCTCTACGTCACTCCGCTGACGCACGCACGCAAACACAGCCGCCACCGCCTCCCGGTGCACGATCCACGACGAGAACCTCTCTCCGTCGCGGTAACGCCTCCCGACGCCATCGCCTGGACGACCAGGATCATCCTCGAGGTACGTCTATATTCACTTGTGTGTATATGTATGTGTGTGCGCGTGTGTGTGTGCGTGTGTGTTTGTGTGTCGCAGCAGACATCGCCGCCACCGCCTCCCGGTGCACGATTCACGACGAGAACCTGTAACGCCTCCCGACGCCATCGCCTGGACGACCAGGATCATCCTCGAGGTACGTCTATATTCACTTGTGTGTATATGTATGTGTGTGCGCGTGTGTGTGTGCATGTGTGTTTGTGTATGTGTGTGTGTGTACAGACTGATGTTACGTTAAAATTCACAGCTTACGTAGAACATTTTTCACTCATTACATCAGGGAGTCACCGCAGCCGATTGGTTTAAGGCGTCAGTCGGTCGCGTCCCGTCATGACCGGGTTCGAATCCTCTAGCCGACAGAATTTTTTTCACTTTAAATATTATTTATTTAATTCAAATCGACCGCCACACAACAGTGATACCAACCTTTGAAATATTTCTTCAATATATAAACATGTCAACAAAAAATAAATCAAGTTGGCAACACTGACTCACTATCGACATAAAATAAATCAAGTTGGCAACACTGACGGGGTACCGGCGTCAATGACGTCACAATCCAAGATGGCTGACCACAGCCATCTTGAATTAGTGACGTCAGAAGTGACGTTTCCAAGATGGCGGACGGCCGCCATCTTGGAATCCAAGATGGCGGACAGCCGCCATCTTGGAATGACGTCATTTTTGACGCCGTACCACCATTTCCGTACTACTCGTAGGCCATGTTTATGAGAAAAGTAGAGATGGATTTTTGTTGTGAAATGCAATATTTTTAAAAATATCATTTGTATTTTTAATTACAACCATATATACATAAGACAATACATAATTTAAAACAGTAATTCACAGTATGGGACATGTATTCCAATAAGACATTGAGTGTGGCAAGACAGCCATACTCAATTGCTGTTGCAGTGGGATATTACAGGTAAGCACGGAACAAAGCTGGATATGATCTTTCTCTACTATATACAAAAGCTATTTGTCTAGAAAACGAAGGAAGCTGGAGAATGGAGCAATATACTATTGTTAAATAACAATAAAAACTAATGAAGATAAATTGTTAAAAATTTGTATATACATTTTTCTTATGGTGCAAGTATGGACTAAGAAAGGATTTTTTGAAATTCAGAGTTTAGAGTTAAACTGGAGCAACAGTAATATATATATATAAATAATATATATCTTTTTAATTCCTACTACTAGATATCACCTTAATTTTTGGTATGTAAAAATCTTCATGTGAATATCTAAAGTGCCGAAGATGTACGGTACGGTGGGTCAACAAATACGCTACTGCCACTGTTATTGTAGGTGCGACGTGCCTAACTGCACCTTCCTTTGATTTATGTAATAAAATAAAAATATTGACTGCAATGTAAAATGCAAATAACCATATAGCGACCGGGATGCTTGTTTAATTTAGTAATAGACTGACGCCCATTAAAAATTACTGAAGAATGATAATAAATTTTATGCAATGAAAAAAATCCAAGCCTGACTGGGATTCAAAACCAGAACCTTCCAAATGAATTTCAGATGCTCCGCCACTGTTATAACAACAGTACTAGTTATAATTTCAGTTCCGGTAATTCAATAAAGTTGGAAGCATAATCTATCCTTAATAACACATTACAAATTAATTGCGTTAAAAGAAATTGAATATTTTAAAAATTGTTCCAATAATTTTTAAGTTTATTATTTTAATTTATTCATATAATATACATTTGAAAATATTCAAGCAGTTTTATTTTACGTCTCGTTTGAGTTTAAAAAATATCTTCAATATCGGCTTGGAAAAAATTATGGATATTGTTTAGCGCGTAGATACAATTTTCGCAGAAGAGAAATTAACTAAAATCGTTATGAAAATCGGTGCAGCAGTTCTGTAGTTACAAAGAATATAAAAATATTAAATGGAGACCCCCCCCCCAAAATCCCCACAGATGCACAGATTTTTTGAAACTGGTGCCAAAAATCTTGGCACCAGTTTCAAAAAATCCCCACAGAATTAGATAACTTACCCGGTAAAATTACGGGTGCAGAGAGTTTTACTCTCAAAGGACTTACTATTTAGGAGAAAATTAAGCGGAACATTCAAGAAGTTTCTTTGCTAGTTATCAGAGAAAGTAATTCACATTATGTATTAAGTATTAAATAAAGTATAAATTGAAATTACCATTTTCATCTAAATCGACTTTATTTTTTCCACTAATCCATCCCGCTATTTCGGCAGATGTCAACATAGAATTTGTCATTGAAAGAGCATTTTTTATAACAGTTGTCACGCCTACATTTCTCACCGAAGCTACTTCGTGCGCGTTAATAAGATATCGTATGTCCTGGAATAAGAAGGCCACACCAAAATTAACTAATTCTGAAGTAGTCGATTTTTTTTCCGTCTGTTCCGACGAGTTTGCCGGAAACAATCAAATAACTTTCACCTGCAACGGTATACACGTCCGGTTGATTTATAGGGATTTTAATCTCCTTTTCGATTTTATTCACTAAGGAATAATGATTGTGAAATTGATTATATGTTAGGGACTCATCTGAACGCGCTACTTTATTAACTGTTAAATAATTCATCTCTATAGACAAAGTTTAATTTCTTATTTTAATAACGTAATGTGGCTTTTAAGTTTCCCGTCGACGATTTCAAAACCTAAAGTCGTAAATTGCTCTCACATCTACCGGCAGAAATTCAATATAAGGAGGATATTCTTCAATCATATCGCCCGGATCTACACTCAGTGTAACTCATGTAAAATGCGGTCTTGATTTTCATTTCTATAATAACTGCCCGAAATAATGTTACATTTCACTCGTACTACATTCACGGGAGCGATATTTATTATTTGATCCGAAAGATGCGTCGTATTCGCTTTCAGAACTCTCGGCGCTTAGCCCAACAGACTGCCGATACTGCATTCTGAATCCGAAAAGTCTATCCATACAGTGCTTTTAATTTCACACTGTAACGTATTTGGGTTTGCTTGCAATGTGATGGTTTGATTAATTTTATTCTGTGTATAGTTACTGATATCTTCAATTTCATAACTACCTGTTGGTATTGTTATGTATTGCTTTTTTGTCAACACATAATTATTATTTTCATCTTTCTTGACATCCTTTTCCAAAGCGAAACAAAATTTGTTATTTTTGTTTTCCTCGACGTTCGGGATAGTGTTGGCAGTCATCAACCATTTGAGACCCAATTCGTATTGACCTTTTGAAAGTTCGATCGGCGGAAAAAATGATTTTTTAATCATCGAACTGTTATCATCAATCGATAATAGACACGACATATCTATTCAGAAAAAATAAAAAACAAAAAACGTATAATTTATTCGGATAAAAATTCTAAACATAATCGACCGCAAACCACATCATCGTCGGTTTGATATCTATTGTAATTGTACGTTACGTTGGAGTTTCTGAAATAATTCATCAGTTCTGGAGGCGGATGCGGATCGCCTATACTATCAAAATAATCTACGTTTTTGTCGATTTTTCGGAAACAAACCCAATGCGTACCGCGGCCGTTTGAAGTGTCTAAATTCTCTATCTAGCATTCATTTTTCCAAATCTTTTTCGGTAAAGCGTCCAACATAAAAACACCGCGGAAGTGTGGAATTTTCAATTGTTTCGCATATTCAATCATTTCGTGATCGTACAAAGCGCGATTTGGTATTGAATTGATTTTTGTTTTCTTAGCCGTACCGCCGCCTTTCTTCAATCTGAATCGACCGCCAAATTTGGATTTAAGTTTCATCGCGTTAGTAGGCGTTAGTAGGCGGCCGCTCTTTCAGTCAAACTGCTATCCGGCGCGAGCACACGTTCAGCAAGCGCTTTATCGGCTTGGGATCTTGTTTTATTCGAATAAGCTATATCGTGCAGTTTACACGCCTCATCTAATTTATTTATGCCTCTATCACCACGCTTCGACCTCTTATCCAAGTTCGTGCCCGGACCGCAATAATTGTAACCTGGAATATGAGCAAACGGTAATAAATCTACAGCCTTATTGATTACTGATCCGATTATACCGCGTCCACCTTTTTTCTTGGAAATATTTTTCTTCTTCACCTTCATATCTCTATATATAAAAAAATTATTTTTTCATTCAAATACATTATTCATCGTGACGAACCAAATTTATTTTTACGCCATTATTATTGTTTTTATAAATCGCTTCCGAAATTTCCTTAATGGCCGTCTCTATCGCATCATCTATATATATCTATCAACTTTTGTTTTAAGCTTGACGTTTTCATCATTTATAAATTGTAAAGTATCGTTAGCAAGCCTTTCCATTTCATCTTCTATGTACTTTCTAATAACCGCATAGTATGCATTTAATCTTTCCAAACGTATAAACTTTTCATAGAAATTGATTGTGTATTCATCAAACATACTTTTGGTTCGACGCAGATTCAACACGTCCGCATCATCGATAGGATCGCACATGTTACACAACCTATGATTTTTTATATCGTAGTTTCCATCGGTTATGATGGGGAAACCCAACGACATTTGTTTGGCATGTTTCAAATTCACCGCATCCGAATCACCGATAGGATCGGACACGTTGCACAATCTATGGTGATTTATATCATAATTTCCATCACTAGTCAACGAAAAACCTTCCCCAGGAGGCCCTCGTTTTCCCGCTGTTCGACGTCCATTACGACCTAATCTTAATCGTGACATTTCTATATTTGCAAAAATTAAAATTAAAAACAAATAATCTATTCTTCAAATTCAACTTGTTTCAATTCTTTAATTATGGATATCAGTTCGTTAGAAACGCCCTTGTTTCCGGCGTCATATTCACCTACAAGAGTATGCAATCTAGCTACCAGATCGTTTGGATCGTGCCAATATAAATAGACCGGATTATAATTGAGTTGCGCGTGCAACAGCCCGGTGCCGCTGAACGATGTTGATGGTGTTTTATATGGTGAAATTGATCTGACGGGTCTTTTTGAAGGGAACAGCTTTCTGATGACTTCGTTGTATTTGGAAGATTTATTCGTTTTTACTGCGCCAGCGTCCGTCAAGTGAGCACCGGTACGCTTCAACATTTCACCATAAGTTTGCATATCTGCCGTGTGAACTTTTGTCAGATCTGGATTTTGAAACAACAACAGCTGGAGGACGCCCGGTGTGGCCGAATATATCATCTCTCCCAAATGCATTTTATCACCGACTAATTCAATTTTAATACCGCCCAATGTAGCCGTATCTGTATTTTTCTCGTATTTCCCACCGTATCTAGAGATACTTTTGGACCAGTCCTCAACATTTGTATGTATGGTTTTATAGCTTCTGAATAATCTTCACTTGTAATTGTTTCTTGCGTCTCAGAAATTTGTGTAGATGGAGTGTCTGGCAAAACATCTATATATTTAACAGGCTCTTCGCCACCTTCATACGCAGTTTGAGTTCGTTCGCATGGTGGAGTTGTTTGTCGAGATAACATGGTAGTAGAAGCTACAAATTCTTCATCATTTGAAAGTTCTAAATCTTGTTCCAATATACTCTCTTCACATCTCTCTTGATGTCTCTCTAAATTACTCATCAGTCTATCGCCCAATTCGCGTCCTACTCTATTTATATCAATTTCTCCATCGGTTGGAGATGAAGGAGACGGTTTTGGTTCATCTATTTTTTCTCTAATTTCTTGGATCGGTTCGATTATCGGTTTGAAACGTTTAGCGAATAAAGCTTCCTCTTCGGCTAAACCCAACATGAAAACCGCATGTTTACGTTTAAAATCTTTATTCAATCTATCAATTTCCATCATTTGTTTCTCCTTCTTATACATTGTTCTATATATAAAAAAATAAAAAAATTGAAACAAATAATCTATTCATGTTCAACGCTGCGTTCAATATAGCATCGCTGCGTTCAATCGATGATGATAAATTTATCCATACCGTTCCGATAGCGACCCTTATTTTTATCGCTTTCTTTATCGATAACTAGAAAACCATACCGATTCGCGTTCCAAACATGTTCGCATTAAGATTTAAAATCGTCAAAGGACATGTCGATGTTTACGTGTTCATCGTAAATGTGTTGTAAATTTAAACCGTCTTGTCTGAACAGAATTAGAAAATTGCAATTGTCCCGCACGAGTTGTTTTGGTATTTTCGAATACGTTTGCGCCAGATAGAAGCAAACAATTTTATTGTGACGACCTCTCGAAAAATAATCACCGATATTGTTTTGCTTTTGTTTGATTACATCGTTGAACACCATTATCGAATGTGGTTGAATCGATCCGGTTGTGGAAACTGATCGTTTTCACTGTATTCATAGTAACCCAATTCTGGATTCAACATTATCAGGTTTGATAACATTCTATATAGCGGTTGATGGAGAGATTTAGAGAAAATGTACAAGTCGTGAAAGCGTACTCCGTTTTCTTGAACTAAAAGATTGAAAACAAGATTTGTTTTACCGCAATTCGATGAGCCGCATACAATACATCTGATAGTGTTTGGCAAGAGGGAACCATGCTTACTTCGTTTTTTCAATCCGTATCCTTTCATTACGTTCATGATGGGAAATTTTGTTTTCTGTTGCACTTCCTTCATATCTCTCTCTTGTAAAAATATTTATGAATTTTTAACAAACTATTAGTTTGTTAAACTCACATCAATTTCGTTGACTTATGATAAAATTATTGTGAAATTTGTTATCATATGTCAAAATCATACGGATAAAACAGTGCTGTTTTATGCGAAATGGAGGCATCTCTATATATACAACATCATTTCATTTGTCATGAAATATTGAAAATCATATCCTAAACATCAGTAAAATCAAAATTACCAAAACAATAAATTCCAACATTATAATCGAATCTATATTATGAAAAAATAATTTTCCACGTAACAATATATTCACACTACATCATTCAAATCTATCCATGAATTGTAAGATTTATCAAAACCTAACCATTTTACATAGGCTTTGTTGCCGTTTCGTTTGAGAATTTTCTCAATTTGATATATGTCTTTGTGTTTTGTTTTTTTGCAATTCGTGTTGATAAAAACGACCTTTTAGAATTTTATTTCTGGAATCGATCAGTTCATAGGTTTCGGGTCGAGATTCCGAGTGAACAGTGTGTATTTTGAATATTTCACTCGTCCAATTGGGCAAATAATCCTTGTCGAATATCTTTTTATGTTTGCTTATACGAACGGGATCGTCGACTTGAAATTTAATCTTAACAATATTCGTTTTCCTGTTGTATTTTTCATATAAATTTGTGAGAACTTGCTGTTCATTTTTTTGATTTACATCTTTCGGTTTAAATTTTGTAGCCGAATGCACCGTATTATTGTATTCATCGACGAGATTTTGCAACATATTAATCCATTTAAAGTTTCCGGTATTTATATAACGGTATAGCGTATGCAAACTTACTAAAACAATCGATAACGGTCAAAAAGTATTTGTAGCCGTTGTTTTGTCGTGAATAAGGTATCATTTTGACTATGTCTGTTTGGACTAAGTAATTTAGACTTTTTAATTCCGTTTTTCTGGATGGATAATTGCATCTGGCAGGCTTGTGGAGTTCTTTCGCCAAAACAGCTTTAATGGACAGCTTTAAAAGAAAAAAAATAATAACATAAATAATAATATATTAAAGCCAAAAAACTGGTATTTGTATCGATAATCACCAAATAGTTGTGTTTTATCTGTTCATAACAAACTCATTTCACATTTAAATAAATATTTTTTAAATTAATAAAATACTAATTCTAAGTTTCATTACTTTTATATATAGAATCATAAAAATGTCTAATATCTTCGATAAATTGAATAGCTTAAATTATAGCAATACTATTAAAAATATCGGTGAATTTGCCTGTAATAAGGAATACAGAATTGAAAAGATGGAGTTTATGAATACTAGAAACGGTAAATCGATTATTGCGTCAATTGAAGGATTCGGGAAAATATTTTTACCACAAAGATTTAATAATCTTACAGAATCGGATTTGGACGAAATCAATAAAAATAAAGAACTTTATATAGTATATAACGGATTAAAGAAAATGAATAATGGACACAATTATCATGACATAGAATTTACATGCGGTATTGACATTGCATATTAAGTTGTACATATTTTAGATGTAATGTATTCGTTTTGTATGAAATGTAGATTTATCTATCTATATCTTTATTCTATCGCGTAATTGCGTCGTTGTTGAAAAAAATAAAATACGATCAAATTGCAGTATTTGTAAGGAAACTAAATTAACGTATATTAAAAAAACTAAACTAATTAACAAAATCGATTGCGGTAACAAAATGACATGAACGGACGTGTGCATGAAAGAAACGCAACGTAATCTCTATACATAGACATTTATTTATTGATATGAAACATGTAATAACATATATAAAATAAAAGAAACATATTTATTGACATACAATATAATATCAAACATTCAATTTTTTCTTTTTTGCTAAATCTGTTTTATTTTTTCATGACCGTATGGAAGTGTACCTATATTATTTTCCAATACAAATCGTTTATCGTCATATGGTGATAGTGCCTTTTTACATTGATCAATCGAGTATATTTTATGCTCAAAACTACGTAATGATTTCGAAGTGGAATATGAAATGTTTCTATTGAACAAACAATCTTTATACATTTTATGGTCTAAAGCAGTCAGACTATTATCTTTATCGAATATGCGAAAACCCTTTTTAATTCCCTTGGCTGTCATTTTTTGACTGAAACCATAAGACTGATGCTTCTTCAAAGTAAAGAATACATTTTAGCTCTTAACCCAACAAATTCGTAGATTGGTTCTCCTTTCATTTCATCCTTATTTATTCCTATTTACTCGATGCGTAAACGTTTTGATCTTGTTCATTCAATCGTTTATTATCATCATCACCAAAAGAATGATCAAAATGTTCCTCTTTTGTTGGTATAATAGAGTATAATAACGAATCTGTATCTGTCATTAGCAGTTTTATGTTTTCATGTCCGTATCTAGATAAGAAATGATTGTAATGATAATCATACATGGTTAATTTTGCTAAATCCGTTACTGTCAAACCTACATATATGGGTTTGTTTAAGTATATATTTTTCTTCAACATTGATATTCCAACCACATCGTTTCCGTAAATATAATAATGTTTAAGTCTTGGACTGGCGTTTAATTTTTTAAATTTTGATTCGTCATTGATCATTGATATCGATTCGTTTTCTTACATTTTCAATAGTTTTACCGTATACACTGTTGATCAGAAGTTTATACCCTTTTTTTTCAATTTCATCTTTTGTTTCACACCATGCATAGAAGTTTTTCTCAACGTAATCTTTCATCCACGGAGATTGCTTGAAGGCTGGTGGGGGATGGCTACTGACATTAACCTTAAGGATTATATATTGTACAGGTATAAAGAAAGAATTCAAGAAAAAAGAACTCATATTAAATGTTGCCGAAGTGGAAGTAGGAGGTACTGCAATTTCACAATTCCTATACGCGAGCCGCCACTGTTCAATTCGTTAAACTTTATGCTTCAACCGGCAAATCTCCACCACTACATGTTGATATATATTTTCGAGATGAAATATATGTAAAAACCTTCTCAGTTATGCCAAGAACCATGGGTAAAAACATGGTCGCGACTGATTTGGTTGTTATGTAGAAGTACAGATAGAGATACATTTAAAGATGATTTCTAAGTCGAGAGTTCTAAGGTACAAATCCTTGTAAAGGCACTTTTATACGGGTTTAAATGCTAAATCGTCGATACCGGTGTTCTATGATGTTGAATTTCAATTAACCACACATCTTAGGAGTGGTCGACTGAGATTGTAGAAGACTACGCTTCATTTACACCATACATATTATCCTCATTCAGGCTCTGAAGTACTATCTGAAAGGTAATTACCGGAGGCTAAACAGGAAAAAATAAAAAAAAGTAGTGGGCAACGACTATTTTCAAAATAAGTCGACTAATATTTTTGTGTTGTTAAATTAGTCGACTAATTTTAATAATCGACTAATACAACTAATTTTGGTCGATCTACTCCCATGATTGTTTGTTAGTGATTAAGATTATATTTACAATTTTTATGGTGCTGAAAGTATGAATTATTTACGTGTTGTAAGTATAGTAATGAACTTGTTAAATCTCTGTTTAAATAAACACACGGATTTTCAAATTATAGAACTATATATATATTTATATTAATTAAAACATAATAAACAATTATAGAAGTGAATATTGAAAGTTCATCTTAATTACTCCAAAACCCAGGTCGATAGTCTACATACATTGATGAATCGAACGTTGTGGTACTGGGTATAACAAAACGTAAAAATTATTATATAGTAATTACTATAATAACGCATTGGATATTGAACCATATTTAAGTAGCCAGGAGGTAAGTTAACCTTACTAATTTTTTTGAAATAATGGGACGGATTCAAACTTGCCTTGTTAGAAAATAGGAAATTAGTCTTTAACAACTACAGACAGGTATTCAAAATGATTCTGAAGGCGAAATACTTTAATATATTCTCAAACAAGTGTAATAAAACTTTTGCTAAAGGTAGTTGTGGAAGGTTCTTGTAAACTTTACATAAGAAGATATCTCGTATTTTTTTGTTAAATTTTTAACATTTTCGTAACGGCCTCTGTGTACCACACAAAATATATCCAGTCCAGCGTAACCAGAAACAGTTATAAATTTAGATGTTTAATTAATTGTTAGCTTCTCCTGAAATCTTCATCCATAAAATCCGTAATTTGTTGATTAATGGTTGATAATGGCATATGAGAGGCTGTAGTTTTACAAGTTTTCACATCACATGTTACTTTAATGAAAAGGAAAAGAAGCTTGTCAATGAAATTAGGCAAGCTGAGTAGCACGCTTGTGTTAAAAACATGGTATAACACTAAAATGTCATGTTATATCATGCTGATCAATAATTATTAACATTTGCATTTATCAGCCCAAGATGGTTGTATAAGGAAGTTATAACTAAAGTCAGGTTAGGATACCCCCATTTGACTTATAATAGCTCATGGAAGACTGCCTTATTTTAGGTTACTGGTGTCATACTTTTTGGTTATTGTTTCTTGTTTCATTTTGTAAAAATTAACTTTTCTTCCTTTTTACAACTACATTGCCTTACATTAATACGTAGAAAAGGTGTAATATTCTATGTTTAATTAAGCATCAAAGTGTATATACCCAGTTAAAACTTTTCTTTTGCCAAAAATGTATCTTTTTAGGCAAAAAAAACAACCTCTACTGTTGATCCATACTTGTGTATATTTTTTGAGATTTAGAAATTCAATGATCATTCAGTTATGACATAGACTCTGGTTTTCTTGTTATAGTAAATCATTTCCTTACATAACTCACATAGGTTGGTGCTTTGGAACGTGCTCCGATCCGTAACATTTCTTAAATTGTGTTTGACATTATTGTTAGCTCCAAGCTCACGGGATCAGATGCTATATTTATGTAATATTTCATTAACTATGCTTATTTTAAGTTCACTATTATAATAAATATTATAATTACTTTATATTTTTTTCAGAGTATGGATACACAAACTGGTACTTCATTTTTGGAAGAAGATCCATTATCGTTACCTATTAAAAAAGAAAATATGCATGAAACAGAGGAAACTGAATATTTTTTTGTACCTCTTGCCAAGACAAATGATGAAGTGACAATATTTAAACAAGTAAGCTATTTTATGTTTTATATTGATTTAAGTTAAAAATATAAAACCTAGTTATTGTAAGAACTCTGAATTTTTTCTATTCATTAATATATTTTTATTTACTTTTGTAGCCAACATAATGTTTAGCATCTATGTCTGACATGAGATGTTTTGATTTATAGTGTAAAGAAACAATTATTAATGAAGTATAAGCAGGTAAATAAATACCTTTGATGAACAGATTGCACCTAATATTTTACAGTAAACATTTTTTGCATATCAAAGAAAATACATTGTACTGATGCTTCATGCTATAAACAAAGCTGCCTAAACATTATTATACCCAGATTCAACATTGTTTACAAAGATAGTAGTAAAACAGTACAATGGTATCCTTGCTTTTATGAAACTTGTTCAGTTATGAGGAAGCTATTTTTATAGTTTTTGATAATCCCTATTCTAGGTTACAGCATTTTTGTTTTCAAACAAGATTGATGTGTATTTTTTTTTACCAGTTATACCAGTGACATGTGACTTACCAAACCAGTTAGAGTGTGTTTTCTATTGATCATATTGTGTGTATTATTCTATTGTGATCGATTAATTAATGCCAGTGCCTACAATACATTTGTGTTCTGGCGGTGTGATATCTGATTATATACTGAAAGATGCCAGTTGCATACTAATATGGAAGCACTCACACAGATGAGTTATTTCTGTGAAAATCAATTTATTTTATGACTTAAAAAAAAATACATGTTTTTGAGCTTTTGGATTCTGTATAGCAGTGCAATAAATGAATGGAGGCCCTCTTAAACCTATGAGGCATTTTTCCCTCCTTTCTTTGTGAAAAGAGTGGACTTTCTCTTCTTGAATACTAGTTCAAAAGTTCATATGTTGATTAGTACAAAAATATAAACAAGAGTAGCAAAAAATTTAGTAGAAGTCAATTCTTATGTAAGGTTAAGTGTTTAGTGCAGATATAATTCAGTAGTATTTTTTTACATGCAATAAAGAATGTGCTATATCTACTTTGTCTATACTTTATTTGAAGTTTCAAATTAATTATTGGAATCTAATTAACTTAAAATTTTTATAAAAGTATTTGCTTGAGTTTATACATTGTTCAAATAGAATGTATAGAAAATTTCAAGCAATATTTTGGATCTGTCTGTTTTGAAATATTTTCTAACCAGTATAATAAAATAATTAACATTAGCTGCTACAAAAAACTGATTGGTTCCTCACATAACTTGCTAGTACTGGCCTTGAGAATCCACGGTAGTTTTTAACTCACAACCTTATTTCATTGTTTTTTACATATATTGTGGACTATGATGTATGATTATGAACACCCCAATAGCACAGTAGAATAATATTACACATTCCTTTCATGTGCTGTCATCTGTTGACACCCACAGTAAGCTATATATGAAATCTGTTATGTCAGATGGGGTTTGTTAGTGATTAAGATGATGTTTACAGTTTTTACAGAGTGAAAGAATTGTTTATTATTTATGTGTAGAAAGTATATTAGTATACCTAAAAATGATGATATATAATTTCTATAATAACTCATTTAATAATTAATTATATTTGTGTAGCCAGGAGGTAAGTAAATCTTATGTATTTTTTGTAAAGTATTGGAACCTCATCCAGGACTGTCATACTCACCCCATAACAAATGTGAAATTAATCATGAACTATAGCAGATAGATATTCAGAATGATTCTGAAGGCGAAATGCTTTGAATTATTCTTAAAAAAGTATAATTAAAACATTAAACATATTTATGGAAATAGGCAGGTTTCCATGTGCGTTTGGTTTTTCAGTTGAAATCATATCATTCATATAAATTACATTTTTGATGAAAATTTGGTGTATTGGTACAGATTATTTAGTTCTCTGTAAGATAGTTGTAGAAGGTTCTTGTGAACTTATGTGTAAGAAGAGATAATCTCATATTTTTCTGTTAAATTTTTAACACGTTTGTTGCGGTATGCCACATATACATGCCATAATAGGAAGTTGTTATGTTATTGTTGTCCTATGCGTAATTTCAGTACTGTCCTGAGCTGTAAGTTATTTAACTTAATTCTTGTGCTGTACAGGCGTCATTGTTGCCATATTGTACTTTACAACTGTGTGTTACAGCTCATAATGTGCTATGTGTAATGAATGCTTTATTTCTCTTTATAATTAAAAGTATTTTTTAAAATGATTTTGTAGTTTACGTTATCTTTCAGGAAACATATGAACTAAGTCTAGTTGAAACAGTTGTTTTATACATATTCTTATTTAGCATCTCTTCATAATAATTATTACAGGTAATTTTGCTGGCTTGTTCCGTGCTATCATCATTTCTTTTGTTAAAATATGACAAATTTTCTAGAAGAAAAAACTTTTTATTGTAATTTATGATTGTGTATAATTAATTTAAGAAAGATGAAAAATAAAATTACGAATTTCAGACTACAAATGATAAAAGAGCATTCGATATTTATGAATTTAAAAAAGCTGTTTTACAATCACATCTTCAAAATGTAATATTATGTTAACAAATAGTAATTAATCAAGTCAAAAGTAAATCAAATTATTAATTAATAATTTGGATGATGTTTATATGAAAGTGTGTAAACATATTATGTGAAGCGATTAAGACCCAAATTATCTGGAAATAAATTGTATGTTTCGTTCAGTACTTATATTATTAAAATATACACTTTAATGGAGGTTTTTTTTTTAAAGAAAAATAAATCAACATTAACTTCATTTAGGAATATTAAGATGACAAATCAAAACAGTGAGTAATGGATTAGAAAATATAGTATAATTTAATTTATAAATAAAAACCAGCATTTATAAAATTAAGTAATATTATGAATGTTTTATTGAAGAATTTATTGAACAACTTATGATAAAGATATATGAAAAGGAAATAAAATTGACAGAAAGAGATTAAAAAACAATGTGATATGTGGTATGGAACAACTGTATACTGAACAAAAATGCAAGGTCAAACAGTTCAGCATATAGAGTAAATTAATGTAAAAACTACACAGTTTTGAACTGTGTATCAGGACGGCCAATATGCCACATAATGCATAATTACCTATCACATAATGCATGGTAGGTAATTACTATACGGCATCATAATAGCCCATACAGCAAGATGGTTAAGATCCTTTATTATATGCCGCAGCAAAATTGGTTCTGTGTACCACAAAAAATATGTGCATCCTGGTATTACCAGAAACAGTATAATAAATTTAGATTAGTTAATTGGTTGCTTCTCCTGAAATCTTCATCCAAAAAATCAGTAATCTGTTTATTAATGGTTGATAATAGCATCTGAGAGGCTGTAGTTTTACAAGTTTTCACATAACATGTTACTGTGTCAGATGCTTGCAAATGAAATTAGGCAAACTCAGTGGTATGCTTGTGTTAAAACCATGACATCACATTGAAATATCATGTCATATTATGTTGATCCATAAGTGTTAATGCTGGCATTTATCACTCTGAGATGTTTGTGTGAGGAAGTTATAACTAGGGCCAGGTTAGGACACCCTCTGTTGACATGTACTTCTAATAGCTCATGGAAGACTGCTTTATTTTATGTTACTGGCATCTTACTCTTAGATTATTGTTTCTTATCTGTAAGAAATAAATTTTCTTCTTTCTTTTTTGCAACTACATTGCCTTATATTAATACTTACAAAATGTGTAAATAATCTTGGTTTATTTAAGCATCAAAGTGTACATACCAGTTAAAACTTTTCTTTTGCCAAAAATTGTATCCTTTTAGGTAATAAAAAACAATGAACTCTACTGTTATTACACACTCATTTATATTTTATTTGAGATGTAGAAATTCAATGATCATTCAGTTATACCATAAGACTGGTTTTCATGTTGTGTTTGTTATTAACATAAATTATATTTATAGTAAGTTACTTCCATACATAACTCACATAGGTTGGTGGTTTGAACATGCTCTGATCCGTAACATGTCTTAAATTATCTTTGACATTATATTTCGCTCTAAGCTCTTGAGATCAGGTGTTACATTTATGTAATATTTCATTAACCACGCTTATTTGAAGTCCCACTTTTATAATAAAATATTATGACTACTTTATATTTTTTCAGACTATGGATTCACAAACTGGTAATTCATTTTTGGAAGAAGATCCATTATTGTTGCCTATTAAAAAAGAAAATATGCATGAAACAGAGGAACCAGAAAATTTGTTTGTACCTCTTGCCAAGGCAGATGATGAAGAGACAATATTTAAACAAGTAAGCTATTTTATCTTGGTTTAAGACATTAATATAAAACCAGTTATTATAAGAACTCTGAATTTCTCTATTCATCAAGATATTTTTATTTACTGTTTATGGCCCACATAGCGTTTAGCATCCATGTCTGAATGAGTTATTTAATTTATAGTGTAAAAAAAACAATTATTAATGAAGTATAGGTAGGTAAATACCTTTGATGAACAAATTGCCCCTAACATTTTACTGTAAACATTTTTTGCAATGATACATATCAAAGAAAATACATCAAACTGATGCTTCATGCTATAAATATAGCTGCCTAAACATTATTCATTTTATACCCAGATTCAACATTGTTTACAATGATAGTAGTAAAACAGTACAAAGTTATCCTTCCATATATGAAGTGTGTCAGTTACGAGGAAGCTTAGTTGTAATTTTTTATAATCTCCATTCTAGGTCACTGCATTTTTTGTTTTCAAACAAGATTGATGTGTACTTTTATGTTTACACCAGTGATGTGTGTCTTTTACCAAACCATGAAGTTTGTGTTTGGGAGGAAATATTTTTCTATTGATCGATTAATTAATGCCAATGTCTACAATATACAGGGCGTTTCATAATGTTCTTCGGCGTTTTGAAAATTCGTTAACAAAAAACTATTTCACTCGTAAGAATAAAACATGTACTGTACGAAAGAGTACTTCAAATAGTTTTTTCAACATATACTTGGCTATTAGTAAACCATTTGCTTGCTAGGCATTGACAGTAGAGAAAATGGCTGCCACGGGAAGCAAGAAGTCGTTATGTCTGTTAGAATTTCACTTGTCAAAGTCAGTAATTTTTGTGCAACGTGTGTTTCGGTTGAAATTTCATAAGGAGCCATCAAGTGACAATTCAATTCGTGCATGGTATAAACAATTCAGTGAATGCTTGTATAAGCGAAAATCAACTGGTCGTCCATCAACCTCAGAAGTCAATGTCGAATGTGTGCGTGCAAGTTTCATTCGCAGCCCGTCAAAATTGACTGCGGCTGCAGGCAGAGAATTAGGAATTCCGAAACGTAAACGTTTATTATGCAAACCGTACCATCTTCAATTAAGCCAGTGTCTTTCTGATGGAGATAAAACATGTAGGCTCGATTTTTGTTTACAGTTACAGGAAAAGATGTTGTTAGATGAAGGTTTTCTAAACAAGATAATTTTCAGCTATGAAGCTACTTTCCATATTAGTGGCAAAGTAAACCCCAAACGTGCGAGTTTGGGGAACTGAAAACCCACACGCTTATGTGGAATACATTCAGGATTCTCTGAAAGTAAACGTTTTTTGTGCGATCTCTCGTGAGGCAGTGTATGGGTCGTTCTTTTTTATAGAAACGACAGTAACCAGCATGATATACCTGGATATGTTACAATTACGGCTTATGCCTCAGCTACTCAACGACTTCATTTTCCAGCAAGATGGTTGTCCTGCCAATTTTCTTAACAAGGTTCGACAGTACCTTAACACAACATTACCTCGGTGCTGGATAGAACGTGCGTCTGAAGAAGACCAACACATTATGGTTTGGCCACCAAGATCACCAGACCTCACGTCATGTGATTTCTTTCTCTGGGGTTACGTGAAAGATAAGGTGTTTATCCCATCAATGCTGCACGATATCTCTGAGGTAAAGGATTGCATAATCAATGCAGTCAACTCTATCGAAAATGACATGTTAGAACAAGTTTGGCAAGAGCTAGACTTTCGTGTTGATATGTGTCATGTCACTAGAGGAGCACATATTGAACATTTATAGATTTTAACAAAAACTGTTTGAGTCCCTGCATCACTTCGTACAACTTTCATTTAGGTAAGTGAAATACTTTTTTTGTATTGACTTTTTTTAACTCCTAAGGACATTATGAATCACTGTATTTGTGTTCTATGCGGTGTCAAGTCTGATTATATAATGAAAGATGCCAGTTGCATACTACTATGGAAACAATAAGACACATGACTTATTTCTGAGAAAATCTATTTATTTTATGACTTTAAAAAAAATTAGATGTTTTTGAGCTCTTGGATTCTGTATAGCATTGCAATAAATGAGTGGAGGCCCTCTTATACTTACAAAGCATTTTTCTCCCCTTTCAGTCTGAAAACAGTGAACTTTCTGTCCTTGCATACTCATTTAAAAGTTAATATGTTGATTGGTACAAAAATATAAAACAAGGATAGCAGAAAATTCAGTATAAGTCAATTCTTATATAAGGTTAAGTGTTTAGTGCAGATAGAATTCAGTGGTATTCACTTAAAATTTTTATAAAAGTATTTGCTTGTGTTTGTACATTCTTCAAATAGAATGTATAGAAAATTTCAAGCAATATTTTGGGTCTGTCTGTTTTGAAATATTTTCTAACCAGTTTAATAAAATAATTAACATTAGCTACTACAAAAAACTGATTGGTTCCTCACATGACTTTTCAGTACTGGCCTTGAGAATCCATGGTGGTTGTTAACTCACAACCTTATTTCATTGTTTTTTATACATATTGTGGACTGTGATGTATGATTTCAAACACCCCAATGGCACAATAGAATAATAATACACATTCCTTGCACGTGCTGTAGTCTGTTGACACCCTCAGTAACGTATATATAAAATCTGTTCTGTCAGATGGTGTTTGTTAGTGATTAAGATGATGTTTACAGTTTTTACAGAGTGAAAGGTTTGTTTATTATTAACGGGTTGTAAGTATATTAATATACCTAAAAATAATAGTATATTAATTTATATAATTACTCACTTAATAATTCATTATATTTGAGTAGCCAGGAGGTAAGTAAATCTTATGTTATTTTTGGGAAATATTGGAACCTCATCCAGGACATCATACTCACCCCGTTAGCAAATGGGAAGTTAGTCATGAACTATAGCAGACAGATATTCAGAATGACTCTGAAGACGAAATGCTTTGTAGTATTCTTAAACTAGTATAATTAAAACATTAAACATATTTATGGAAATAGGCATGTTTCCATAAAATTGTGGTTTTTCAGTTTAAATCATATCCTACATGTAAATTACATTTTTGATGAAATGTTGTGTCAGATTATGGTGATCAATAAGTTTTAATGCTGGCATTTGTGAATCCAAGATGTTTGTGTGAGGAAGTTATAACTATGGCCACGTTAGTTCTTTTGACTAACGTACTTCTAATACCACATGGAAGACTGCTTTATTTTATGTTGCTGGCATCTTACTCTTAGATTATTGTTTCTCATCTGTAAAAATTAACTTTTCTTCTTTCTTTTTTGCAACTACATTGCCTTATATTAATACTTACAAAATGTGTAATTAATCCTGGTTTATTTAAGCATCAAAGTGTACATACCAGTTAAAACTTTTCTTTTGCCAAAAATTGTATCCTTTTAGGTAATAAAAAACAATGAACTCTACTGTTATTACACAGTCATTTATATTTTATTTGAGATGTAGAAATTCAATGATCATTCAGTTATACCATAAGACTGGTTCTCATGTTGTGTTTGTTATTAACATAAATTATTTTTGTAGTAAGTTACTTCCATACATAACTCACATAGGTTGGTGCTTTGGAACATGCTCTGATCCGTAACATGTCTTAAATTATCTTTGACATTATAGTTCGCTCCAAGCTCTTGAGATCAGGTGTTACATTTATGTAATATTTCATTAACCAAGCTTATTTGAAGTCCCACTATTATAATAAACTATTATGATTACTTTATATTTTTTCCAGAGTATGGATTCACAAACTGGTAATTCATTTTTGGAAGAAGATCCATTATTGTTGCCTATTAAAAAAGAAAACATACATGGAATAGAGGAAACAAAATATTTGTTTGTACCTCTTGCCAAGACAGCTGATGAAGTGACAATATTTAAACAAGTAAGCTATTTTCTATTTTATCTTGGTTTAAGTCATTAATATTAAACCAGTTATTGTAAGAACTCTGAATTTCTCTATTCATCAAGATATTTTTATTTACTGTTTATGGCCCCCATAGCGTTTAGCATCCATGTATGAATGAGATATTTTGATTTATAGTGTAAAAAAACAATTATTAATGAAATATAGGTAGGTAAATACCTTTGATGAACAAATTGCCCCTAACATTTTACCGTAAACATTTTTGCAACGATACATATCAAAGAAAATACATCAAACTGATGCTTCATGCTATAAACATAGCTGCCTAAACATTATTCATTTTATACCCAGAAAAAATTATTAAGTCATTTTAAGTAAAACAGTACAAATTTATCATTGCATTTATGAAGCATGTCAGTTAAGAGGAAGTTTTGCTATAATTTTTGATAATATCCATTCTAGGTCACTGCAGTTTTTTTTCAAACAAGATTAATGTGTTTTTTTATGTTTACACCAGCGACTTGTTTCTTTTACCAAACTATTTAGATTATGCTTAGGTGCAAACATTTTTCTATTGAGCTATTAATTTTTTGCCAATGCCTACAATATTTCTGGGTTTTGGCATTATCAACTATTCCAGTTGAATACTATTATAGAAGCACTCATACAGGTGACTTATTTCTGTGAAAATTAATTCATTGTATGATTGTAAGAAAAATTGGTGTTTCTTTTTTTGCCTATAAAGCTTATAAATTATTATTATTATTGTCGCAGAATATGGATGCACAAGGTGGTAGTTCAGTTTTGGGTGAAGATCCATTATCCTCCAGTATTAAAAAAGAAATCAAGCATGAAACAGAGCAAACAGAATATTTGTTTGAACCTGTTGTCATAACAGATGATAAACTGATGACAACATCTAGACAAGTAAGATATTTTCATTTCCTGTTTAATAGTTTACTTAATATTTAGCATACTTGTTTAGAACTAGATATTTTGATTAAAAGTGTAAAACAAATTACAAACAGTTTGTGGAGGATTGCAGCGGATTTGACACAAGTCAGTCCTGAAAACTCATGGCTTTTGAAAAAAAATAAACATTCTGTGCTGGGTTTTTATAAAAGGTTTGTTGTGTCCTTCTTCATAGTGCCAAGGTATACTGTTGCTTATCACACAACAAACCTACTGAAATGCAGCTGATAGATTCTTGCAAGTGAATTTATAATCTATTCATGGAAACCAGGTTTATAATGAACATTGTTTTCATCACAGTAAATAACTTTGATGTTTCTCTTATGGTGCTGTACATGTGTCACAGCGCAAAAAAATTCTGTAACACAACAAATTGTTTATCTCCTCACAGACAGCATGTTGTTATATTACTACTGTAAAAACATCTGTAAAACACAGAAATTAATAAATGTAAGAAATATTGTACGTAACGTAAGTAATATTATATTATTTCTGAGGGTTTCTAGGGATTTTTAATGTGGTTTTATACCATTTCTCTAGGGTTTTTCAATACTCATTGATTAGAATATTTTTTCATGTTTAGAAATTGTAATTGGTAATTATAATAAAATGATTGTAATATAATAATATGAACATTACATAATATAAATCTGAAAATTAGTGGAATATTTGAAATTTCACTACTTTTTAGAAAAAAAACTTGCCCTTTTTAAGCCATAGAGCATATTGACTTTCTCAAAAAATGGAAACTTTTTAGAGTTTCCTTTCACTGAGAATTTAATTTGTATTTAAATGGCAGTTTAAATTAAATTTCTTCTTAAATTGTTGGCAGTCCATAAATATCCATTAGAAAATGCTAAACCATTCCCAGTATTGAATTCACTGTCCACAGTCTGGCCAGTAATCTTTGAATCGCTTTATTTGGGATGAGACTGAGCTTCTTACAAATTGTCTTGTTGCAGTTATTTTTTCTGTTGAGCTAATTTTTGCATGGGTTGTTGAGACTGCATCACATAGTTGTTGGCATGTCTTAGTTTTTTCATCAAAGTGTCTACTACTTCACTCATATTTCTTTACTGATCCAATCTTCCCAAAGTCTTCGATTAGTGTTCTTTCACTATGTCAATTAGGAACCAGTATACCTCTCTTTCTTTTTTCCCGTTTAGCCTCTGGGAATTACCATTAAGATATTACTTTAGTGGATGAAAGAGGATGGTATGTATGAATGTAATCTTGTACAGTCTCAGTTCAACCATTCTTGAGATGTGTTGTTAATTGAAACTCAACCACCAAAGAACACTGGTATCCACCATCTAGTATTCAGATCTGTATAAAAGTAACTGACTCTTCTTGGACTTGAACACTGGAACTCTTGACTTCCAAATCAGCTGATTTGAGAAGACGTGTTCACCACTAGACCAACCTGGTGGGTAGGAACTTGTGGTAGTTCACTATCTGTGTATACTCTTTATGCTTATGAAGATGTATTAAATGAGAAATATTCATTGTTCTGTGTGCACGTGGAAAGACAATGAACAAACAGTGACGACAAAGAATCGCATCTTCTTGTGTTGAGACACTTCTTGTCTCAACATCCTGATTGACTCATGGAAGTTAACTCTACTCAATACAGGATTACAAACTAACCTTTGTAGAAAACGTTACTCATAATGTACAGAATAAAATCCCTCAACCTATGTTCATGTTTATATAGGTGTGTAGTTACTTTTCAAATGCACTGGATTATGAACTTCCTGTTAGATCTAGTGCTTAAGAATGGTACATTTTCATCAAGTTATATGGTAGCAATGAATTTAATTGACATAATGTGATATTTCTGAATATTTTGTCTGCAAAGATGTTAATCATGTTACTCAAAATATTATATATGTATTGTATATATATTATATATAATATAATATTATATATAATATATATATTATATATATTGTGGGAGCTATAAAGAGTGGGAAAAATTCTCCTTCCTTCTTTAACAATTTTACCATAAAGAGTTCAGTGATTGGTTTTCCCTATTAACCAATTTTAGAGATCTTAGCAATGAAATATATTGAATTTATTTATGCTTTCATCATTACTGCAAATAAGATCAATATTGACTGATGAAGAAAAATAAGTAACTTCATAATCAATTAATTTTTTCTAAACGATGTCTTATCGAATTTGGATGTCGGGTGTTAATTTCATACCAACATGCTGTTGTACTGTTTTATCACAATGTTTGGCCAAAACTTTGCAGAAGGTTTTGCCAAACCTTGACACAATGAACTGTGGTTTTGATCCTACAATAAATCCACTATTGATCCGAAATGATTTCACTAACACCAAATGTCAATAGTGCATGTTAATTAATTTTTTTGTTTGCTAAGATCTAAATTCTATTGCTGATAGTATTCTCTTAAAATCAGAAAACAGTTAAAAAGTTTTTAAATAAGACATCTAAAAATTTAAGTTCTTTTACTTTTACTATTTTTACTAAACACTCTGGAATTATCAGAAGTATACTTTTCTATTCTGTTACAAAATTAAGAAGTTAAATCCTAGAACCACAATTTATCAAAAACGAAATAGTTATCTGTAAATTATTTCTTAGCAGATTTTAAATTGCATTACTAACTTCTAGTACGAATCTTTACGTGATTTAGAAACATGATAACATTTCTCAAGAAATGTGTAGCTCACTCCTGTAGGTAAATTATATATATTTATTTCAAGTTTTATTGCAGCACTCGTTGCTTTTCTCATGGTACTCTCATTTTTGTGTAGCAGAATGGATTGAAAGAAATTAAAATTCTTCGTTTGACATTTTCATGGACAATATATATATTTTGGATCTTCAGTGTATAATTCTTTCATTGTTAAGCTGATTCACATATCTAGTACTAAACCTGTTTTCTAATTTTTCATATAAATTGATGTTAATACTGTTCTCTGTGTTTGATTTTGTAAGACGAAATGCAGGGACCAGTAACTTAATCTAGGGATGAGTTAAGGAAATATTTACACTTATTGCCAGATTTCATTTTCATTCAGTTAATATTAACAAAACTAAACTACAGTAATTTTTTTTTTTTTTTTTTTTTATTTGCTATTACAAAAATTGTCTCTAGTCAGTCCAGCTTTAGTTTCTATACTATGTAGCACATAGTTTGGGAATTGTGTTATATTTTGTTCCTTATTTTTTAACTTCTTATACAAATGAAATTTTTATTTTTGCTACTTACAAACAAAGATATTGTGCTTACTTTAATATGAAGATAAGATATTTAATGTTAGAGTGTAAGTTGTCAATTTTTAGTTGGCATTATTAAAATTAACAAAGTTTTCCGATAGATAACTTAACAGTTATGTTAATTTTTTTAGGATCTTAGTGAAAAAGCTATCGATGATGTGGACGAAAGAAGTACTGAAAGTAGTTCACAGAGTTCAAAATGTATGGTTTGCAATAAATTAAAAAATAACTGTATATGTGATAATGGCAATGATAAAGAATATGATGATGTAAACAGTTTCTCTATTAAAGAAAAATACTTGCAAATTACAGAAAAAACCGTTAAAGAAATGGACATAATATCTTCTCATCTTCCTATTCACACATGTGTTTTTTGTCAGGAGTCTTTCACTCAGAGATCTACTTTAGAGTCACACTTAAATATTCATGTTGTCAAAAAAAACTTAATATGTGATTTATGTAAAAAAACGTTTACTCAACGCAGTAGTTTAAAAACACATCTCTCCATTCATACTGGTGAGAAAAAATTCAGTTGTAATTTTTGTAAAAAAGGTTTTACTCAAAGCAGTCATTTAAAAACACATCTCGCTATTCATACTGGTGAGAAGAAATTCACTTGTAATTTTTGTAACAAAACATTTAGTGTCAAGTGCAATTTAAAAACACATCTCTACATTCATACTGATGAGAAAAAGTTCACTTGTAATTTTTGTAAGAAAACATTTAATCAAAGAAGTAATTTAAAAAGACATCTCTCTATTCATACTGGTGAGAAAAAATTCACTTGTAAATTTTGTAAAAAAACTTTTAATCAAAGCGGTAGTTTAAAAACACATCTCTCTATTCATACTGGCGAGAAAAAATTCAGTTGTAAATTTTGTAAAAAAACTTTTAATCAAAGCGGTAGTTTAAAAACACATCTCTCTATTCATACTGGTGAGAAAAAATTCAGTTGTAAATTTTGTAAAAAAACTTTTAATCAAAGCGGTAGTTTAAAAACACATCTCTCTGTTCATACTGGTGAGAAAAAATTCACTTTTGTAAGAAAACATTTAGTGTTAGTGGTAATTTAAAAAAAACATCTTTCTATTCATACTGGTGAGAAGAAATTCACCTGTAATTTTTGTAAAAAAGGTTTTACTCAAAGAAGTCATTTAAAAACACATCTCGCTATTCATACTGGTGAGAAAAAATTCAGTTGTAATTTTTGTGAAAAAACTTTTAATCAAAGCAGTAGTTTAAAAACACATCTCTCTATTCATACTGGTGAAAAAAAATTCATTTGTGATTTTTGTAAGAAAACATTTAATCAAAAGAGTAATTTAATAACACACCTCTCTATTCATACTGGTGAGAAAAAGTTCACTTGTAATTTTTGTAAGAAAACATTTAATCAAAGAAGTAATTTAAAAACACATCTCTCTATTCATACTGGTTAGAGAAATTTCACATGTAATTTTTATCGAAAAACCTTTACACAGAAGTCAAATTAGGTTGACAAAGTGGTATAAATTCTTTATTTGTTATAAAGTCTTTGCAGTTTATTGTGAGTATTTTTTATTTATTTATTTTTTTCATTGTATACAGTATTCAAAACTTTATACAAGTTTATAAATAAGATTTTTTGGAATTATTTGTATAATAGTATCCACTTACCAACAATCTTTTAATGTTATGTTATAGTGCTTTTGGATATTAATCCATTCTTAGGAACACTGATGTCTAATGCATTATATTTCCTTCACATACCATTAAAATACTAAACGAATTTTGAATTTTTAAATAAAAAATTATAAATATAACAATTGATTGTCAAAAGGTAAAAATAATATCAACATTATCTATCATGTCAGTATGAAGGCCTCAATTGTTATGTAACAAATAACAATTGAGTAACCAACCATCAGGACCCTCCATGCTGAATTAATTTATAAAATATTTCAAGTTTTATAATTAAAAATAAAAGAATAAAAAAGTAGAAAATCTTACCTTATGTCAGGAAAAAGAAAACTGATGACCAAAAACATTAAATTTTGATTTTCTGACATTCAATAAAAATTCAGGGTTTTCCGTGACAGTCTAAGATACACCTCACCTTATAAAGCACAAGGCTTGTTTTTCACTGTTTTGTACTAATAAATTCTGACTAGCCACTTCCATCAACAAATTTACTTGTTTTTTGTATATATAATTTTGTAATAAAATTATATATACAAATAATATATAATTATATATTATAATTATAATTATAATATGTCCGTAACAGTAAAAAAGATTACTCTGAATAACTTACACAGTAATATATATTATCATTACCAATAAAATAAGTAATCGGAATATTTCGAGCACAGCAATGACTAAATAATATGGCGCACTCAAAATATTTCGAGCGCAGCAATGATTAAATGATACGAAGCACTCGAAATATTATGAGTGTAGCAATTAAAAGGTTAATGATATGTGAAGGATGTAATTATAATGTATAACACATCAATGTTCCTAAGGATGGATTAATATCTGAAAGCGCTAGAACATAATATTAAAGATTGTTGGTAAACGGATACTATTATATAAATAATTTATAAAAAACCAACGGGCCATGATTAGTAATAAAATTCATTTATATAATGTGTGTACAATTCTATCAATAAAGCTTTGTAATAACTTATGTATTACATGATTTTCTTTATTTCACGTTGTCTAAAAAGTATTAAGCCTTTGGAGGCCAAAATTGAAAATACATTTATTGTTATTGAAAAATAACATTTTGAGACCACATGCACAATTTTTTTTCAATAACCTTCTGCCATTTTTCCTTCACACCATAAACCTTACACTATAGAACTTCTGTGGTTTCATAAAATTGTGACGCATGTTTTTCACAGGCCTTTTTTGAAGCTAATTGAAACCATTCAGAGAGTTGTTGCAGAGACTGAAACAAATGATATTCTGATGGTGCTAAGTCCATTCTATGTGGTGGATGCATCAAAACCTCCCAGTCAAGTTCCCTTAATTGTTGACAGGTCATTAAAGATATACGCGGTCTGGCGGTTTTCCGCATGGTGTATGACATCCTTTCTGTGGACCTATTGAGACTGTTTCTTTTGAATTGCTAGTTGCAATCATGCTAACTGATGACAGTACTGTTCTGAGTCTATCATCTGCCTGGTGGCAGCAGCTTGTGATGCACAATACCCTTCCACTCTCACCAAACACACTGCAAAATTTTCCTGATTCTCCTCGCTTCAGTCACAATCTTTTTTGCATGTTGTTGTCTTAGGATATCCACTTTGCATCACTGGTTATTCATTTGGCTTCAGTGGCTCAATTTCATTACGTTTCAGCCGAGAATCAGAGACAGAAATTCGATCGAGTAAAGTTTTCTCAGTCAGATGATGTGGCACTGAAACGTCGAGCTTCTTTTTGTACCCAGCTTTCTCCAAATGGTTTAACAATGTTAGGTTATGGGTGTTAGGTAATTGGCAATTACATGCCTAGACTATTGGCAGAATATAATTCACTTTCTCTGTAGTTGGTCGTCCACTGCAAGGAGCATCTTGGACATCAGAATTTTGAAAACAAAAGCGACTGAACAATCTTTTGACTGTTGGTTTTGGTAACATATCTTGCCCATAAACAACACAAGTTTCTTCACGGGCCTGCATGGCATTTGCATTTATCAAAATAAAATTGTAAAATGTTCATCAGTTTTGCAGAAAGCCCACTCATCTTCACAGCGCAATACCTTATATCCTAGTATAAGAATTGCAAATTTTTTGCATATCTACTAGTTTCAACTGCCAGCTGTCTAGTGATGTTTGGGCTGACCCACTGCAACTCATATACGCTGAGATTTGGGACACTAAACTATCTAGTGTGCAAAATGCTCAGTACTCTTTAGACTACCTATTATTAATCCCTAACAAACTAAAACTACAAGTTTAAGACATTGTTAGAAAGATATTCATTAAGTTAAGAGTATATTAGATGTAATTGAGAAAGAATATTAAAAACTGTGTGTTTATATATATCTATAAATATAAAATAACATGTGAGTCATTTATAATCAACGTCCAGAAATCACTAATTAAGATTAATTGATGGAAGTTTGTATACACGTTTTTGTTACAGTGTAAGCAAGCACTAACAAAGAATTCTTTGAAATTTCGAGTTTAAAAGTTCAAATCGAGTAACATTGAAATTTACTATTTTTTAAATTTCTCTGTAACAAATGTAGATATCTACTTGATTTCTGGTGTGTGTGTAATCTTCATGTGAATATCAAAAGTGCCGATGATATACAGGGTGGCAGCTCAACAAATACAGCAGCCACTGCCACTCTTATTGTATTTATAATGTGATTGGCTGCACCAGCCTCTGGTTACTTGACTAAAAAACATAAAATTAAAAATAATTGACCGTGATTGGAAAGCAAGTAACCATGATGTGTCGGCAACGACGCGACAGGGATGACACTTAGTACAGTTACTAATGGATGATAATAAATTTTAAGTGTAATGAAAAAAATATAAAGGCTGACTGTGATTCAAAACTAGAACCTTCCCAATGAATTTCAGAGACGTTACCACTTTGTTAGAATGATAACAGCAACACTACTAATAATAATAGTATAAATATAGTTATAAATATTTCAGTTCTGATGATCCAACTAAGTCGAAGAATAATCTGTGTGCAACATCAGATAAAATTAAAAATTGTACAAATAATTTTTAAGCTTAATATTGTTAATTATTTGTTTAATATACATTTGAAATCATTCAGGCAGTTTTTCATTTCATTTAATTCCATTGCAAAAACTTTTTCTACATCGGCTTGGAAATAAATATTGGTGTGTAGTTTAGTCTGTTAGATGTGTACTTCGTGAAAGTGAATTGTTTACAATCTTTATAAAAATTGATGAAGCTGTTCTGTAGTTAAAGAATTTCAAAATTTTAAAAAAGAGACCCCAACATGTTTATCTATAATATTTACTGTCACATTCGAATAAAATTAAAGAAAACATTAGTTTTAAGCTAAATAAATTGAATTTTTTGAAACTGTTCAAATTTAAAAAAAAAAAATCTTTACTACAATTAACTCTGCGCTGATTTCAAGAAATGTTTGCAGAATTGGATAACTTAAAAGGTAAAGCCAATAAAATTCTGCCTACTGAGATTTTTACTCTTAAAAGACTTACTATTCAGAAGAAAATTAAGTTGAACATTGATGTAAGTAAAATAATTATTTGCATTAAATTTAAAAATACAGAACACATGGTGGATCGTAACTTCCTGCACCTTTGACCGATTCTAACAAAGAATGAAATGGCATTAGTGACCCGTATTCAGATTTTCAAATAGGTTTTTCAGAAAATTTTCAAAAAATTGGTTAACTTATTCCGAAGATATCAAGGAAAATAAATAATTCATGAAAAAATTAGGCTTATTACATCCTCAGTAATCCCAAAAAGAAATTTCAAAAATCCATAACCAAAGTGACAATAAAGTAATTGAATTCTCCAATTTGTATAAGAATCTAGAAACTAGAAAAAAAAAATTAAAAAAGGTTTTTTTTATCAGATACCACTTTATTTGGATTTGAAGAAAACTAAACATCATCAGAAAGTATCCTATTGTCAAGGGTAAAAATATTTTTTTTAAATTTAGCTGCCGTTCAGGTAAATGTTGATGTACAAAATATTAACCCCTTCACCTTTTAAGACTACCGAAATTAAATGATATTAATGACCTGTGTACAGAAATTATCATGTGAATTTTCATCCAGATAGGTCCAAGAAGAAAAAGGTAGCTAACGTATACAACCTTCCAAAATTTTTCAATAATAAAATTATGTTTTTATTTTTTGAAATGTAATTGTTGACCTGATCCTTTCTATTATATGGTATACTATATAACTATTTACCGGGGAAACTAAAAAAGGAACAAGTAAAACCATTCCTACAATAAGCTGCATACCTTTTGCTAATGTTTTAAAAAACAATTTTTGATGTAAAAATGGGTAGGGTAACATTCTCCTGATGAATTTTTAAAATGCATTTATTTAAATATTTCAGTAGTTATACATAACAAAAAAGTCTATTTCTGTATACTTACATTATTTTATGACATTCAAGTCAATTCTGGCTATGCCAGTCATGTACCTTGCCTAGCTTTTATTATGTTATATTATTATGTATAATCATTTTTATATTACATAATAATAATAATAATAATAATATTATAATTGTAAGTAAATTAAAAAAATAAAATTTTCAAAAATATTTTCTACATTTTAGGTTTGGGTCTATAATAAAAGTCTTATTAAAATAAAAGTTGTACAAATCTATATATGAAGTGTAAACCTTCAAAAAATTTTGAAAAATATTTAAACCAAAGGGAGGTGGGACATAAGAACAAAAAATATGTATTTCAATTTTAAGAGTTGATTTTTTGAAAAATTTTCCCTAAAATGTCCCTGAACAAAATCGAAATCGGTTTTTCTGTCATATCCCTCTACATTCTGCACAAATTTTCATGTATAGAAGTAAATATTTGAGCCAAATTTGATAAAAATGGTTCAGTCAATTCTAAGATGCAAGGCCAAAATCAGTACGATTCACATGCATAATTATGTTTTTTTAGTCTAAATGAACTAGTTTGACCCTAAAATGTAAAGATATAAAAAAAAACCTGATATCCTATATTTGACATGATCACTGTACGTTCCCTTTTAATACAGTTATTCTAGCCATATTCACTGGAAAAAAAAAAATTCATTTATAAATAACTATAAGTTAAAAACATATTATAGTAAGACCATTGTTGAAAACTTTATAAGTACATGTCTTCGCATAATTTAATTCAACTTTGATAGCTAAGATTCTTTCTAATTGTATTTGATATTGATCAAACCCCTGTAAAGAGATGTGGGGAAAACTTCTTTTGTTTGTTCTTTCTGGGTTCAAATTCTCATCCTTGAATTTTATTACATCAATATATTCTAAAACATTGGCAGGCAGCAGGTACCATATAGTTTATGAAAACAAATTTTATATTGACATATAGTAGTAGTTCATAACACATCAACTAATATTTATTTCTAACTATAATTTTAACTATTAAAATACTTAGAAATTTTTTTGTTAAATGAATGTTTGCAAAGTTCATATTACATAAAAAAAATAAAATAAAAAATATCAATCTAAGAGTGTGATATTTGACATTGCATTTCATCGGCCAGTGCCTCATAATTAGTTCTGTATGATGATATTCCGTTCATAAAAAATCAGCAGGTGCTCATCAGCAAGTCAAGATCTACATATGTTATTATATTTATGGTCAAAGATATGTAGTACCGAAAAACGATTCTGTTTTGTAAGCTGCTTCTTTTAAGAATGAGAATAGTTCAATACAAAAGCTCTTACCTGATATGTAGGATTTAGCATAATGTCATGAAGATCCAAACTTTCTAGCCCCACTTTTTACTTTAAGAAGATAAGAAATGTATGCACTCATTTCTATTATACTCGGCGAGTAAAAGGATCGTTTAAAAAGCCATCGGCTTGATGACAGCCTGTTGAAATCTTTTTTCAAACTGTTCAAGTATTTGAAGAACTTTATGACAGTTAAATTTACTCTGGCCTTTATATTTGGGAAACGCACAAAATATCCCCTTCTAGAATGTAATATTCATAAAATACAGTTTATTTTAATGAGTTTATCGAGCCTATCGTTTTAGCAATATGTGTTTGTCTTCTTTTTTTTGCAATTCTGTGTTTAAAGGATACAATTCTTACATGATGTCTGTGAGAAAGCCTAAATCCACCGGCCAGCAAAAGTCATTTAGTCCATCGAAATTATCATTTTTGTCGATAGGATATTTTTCTATTTCTTCAATCGAGCTTAAAAATCATAAAATGCAGGATAACGAATAACGTCAGCCGTTATCACTACCCTCTTGTAACAAGTTTCTTTATTTTTCTACGCTACTTCATCATCGTAATCTCTTCTAGGCCTTTACATAAAAGATAAGTTTTTTCTTAAGTGTTATAAGATAAGGAAAGGCTGTCTTCATTGTCCTGAATTGAATTGAATTATTAGTATATGGTTACTGGAATGAGATAGTTGGAGTCAGTCGTGAATTTAGCTACACGCATCCTCAAAACTAAAGATCGAGATACTAGAAGTGGGACGGCGTATGATAGATAGGGACTTCGAGGGGAGCTTTGATCAGGAGAAGGTGGATCGCCTTCTGCTGATCAAGATGAGTGCCCAACGTAGTCCCGGCTGGAACTCTCTCACGGGGAGGCAACGGTTAGAGTATGGAGACTCAAATGACCGAGTCCCGGCCAACGAGGTGATCCTCCGTAGGGCACAGCATAGCCGGATCTGACAGGGTCATCGAGGGGGTTAGAGGCCATGGCACCCGCTGAAGATGCGAAATTTTTCGCTTTGCACAACAATTGCACTTGCCATGTTGCCAGATTTTTTTTTTTTTTTTAAAGTAGTAGTATTACATGTTTTGTAAAAGCGGTCAACATTTTTGTGCATTTTAAGTATAAATAAGTAAGATGCCTTGAGAAGATTCGTGTATTAAATGTGATAAATAATTTAACAAGTTACTACATAAATCTACTTTCGTGGTAGTAGAGTAATATTTTACACCCTTTATTATTAAGGACAAATTTTATTTTGTTTGCACCTCAAAAATGCAAATATCAAAATACAGACTACTCTTTAATAGTACTAATTCTAGTTTGATTATATCTCCTGTGTCCATTTTCTTTGATAACTTTATCTCGAAATTATATTTAGTAATTTAGCTGATTACTTAGTATCTAGAAGAAAAGCATATATTTGAAGCGGTCAGAAACGTTAATAAATAACGCATAATCTATATATATATATAAATGTGAAGTTCGTTTGTGTACGGCTTCAAAAACTCAAAAATGTTGTGCACCGATTGAGCTCTAATTTTAGCACGATATATAACCTGCATCAAAGATTGTTTTTATCTATTTTTAATAAATCTATCTATCTATTTTTAATTTGTACATTTTTAATTTGAAAATGTAAACAAAGAAAAACGAATCAGATCAATGCAAGATGGTCGCTGTCAAACACAACGACCAAATTTCTTTGAATTATATTTAACATCTGTCTTTTATTTAAAAAAAAAAAAACACGATAAAAAATTTTTTTCGCACGATATATACCGCATCAAAGTTTGTTTTCATCAATTTTAATAAATCTATCTATTTTTAATTTATACATTTTTAATTTGTAAATGTAAACAAAGGAAAACCAGTCAGATCAATGCAAGATGGCCGCTGTCAAACACAACGACCAATCACAAAAGAGCCCGTATGGCCGTTGCCAATGTAAATAAAATCACAACTGATTAAGTAACAAATTTCTTTGAATTATATTTAACAGCTAAAACATCTGAATTTTATTAAAAAAACACCAAAACAAAAAGAAAAGCCACCAAGGACAACCGCAGTTGGTGATGATATGAATGATTTATAGCGTATGAAAATGCCATGCCTGACCGGGATTCCAACTCGGAACCACCGGATTAAAGTCCGAGACGTTACCACTCGCGTCACGGAGGCCGGCAAACATATTCGTTAGTAGCCGAATAAAAACACGACTTACCAATATGGCGTTGTGTGTCAAACCAATTTTATACGGACTATAATACCTTTTAATGCGCGAAACCCTTTGCAATGATTGAACATTAAATTAAACCTCTTCAAAAATTATTCCTTTTGAACTAAGCCACATTTTGATATCATCGTTTTACTATAACACGGCTGGAATTCTTTTCGTTTAATGATAAGAAGCGTTGTCGAAGACAATAACCGAATTCTCTTCCAAAGGACATAATACACCGCTAAACTATTTCTTAAATAATTCAAATTCGTGTAATTTTTTACGAATTTATCGTTTAAATTCGCTAAAACGAATAAAACGTTTATCGCTAAACGAATTTAGCGTTTTTATCAAAATCTCACTTTTTTCTAATTGACCTGCGGGGTTTTGTTTTCTTTGGAGACCGTAATTGATTTGTAGATTCATACTCAAGAATCACGTTGTACACTGAACCAGCACAACTTCTACTTACGTTAGCAGTTTATTAACATCTGAAATCAACGCCGTTTGATTATTCTGTAATTTGTAAGCATTACTCTGCTTTTGTAAGCATTTAAAATGATGTGTTTTTTCGCACGACAAGGGCTTTTTTCGCAGCCCACAAATCTTTATATATAAAAATGTTAAGTTTGTTTGTGTACGCTTCAAAAACTCAAAATGTTCTACACCGTTTCAGCTCAAATTTCAGCACGATATATAACCAGCATCAAAGATTGTTTTTATCTATTTTCCGCATCAGTCACATACCCGCGACCGCGAGAAAACAGGTTTTTAACGGTCAGTTATGTACCAGTGACCGCGCCATCAGCCGGAAGCGAGGGGAACACTTGCCATACTAGCTAACAACCGCAGTCACATGTGAAACAATACCTGATCCCCAATTAAATATTCACTTTAATCGAGGTACTTTTGTGTGATCGTGTCGTGATTGAGCTGCGCCTTTCACCAAGCACTGAATTTATTAGAAAACGACCAACAGTGGGATATATGTATTAATGACGCGTGCAACAGTGCACATCCAAACCAAATTTGCGCATTATTCACAATTATATTGACCGCTTGCTTCCTTCATCTCCCACAGAGTTACGGGAAAGATATCGATCGCATATGGCTGAGGATATTCTTGCATAGAGTACGCCTACAAAATACCAATATCACCATGGAATTTACAGAAGCCATTTACAACGAAGCATTGATAAATATTGAAGACAAGTGCTTAGCTATTGCAAATAAAGTTCTTAGTCAATTGGGAATGCCAGCACCCACCCGAGCTGCGATTGCTTCATTTGATGTGGATTTACGCCATGAACAGAGTTACAACATCGGTGATCTTCAGTCATATGTCCAATCAAACATTCCCAAATTAACGCGTGAGCAGAAAGGCATTTATGATCGCATAATGCAAATGACGGAGTTGGGGGGGGGGACCTTCTTCTTGGATGCGCCAGGGAGGAATTGGTAAAACATTCCTCATTAGATTGATTCTAGCAACAGTTCGATCAAAAAATGACAATTATCCTGTTGCGGAATATTAATCAGCCAAAACTCTGCAACGGCACGCGACTTGCAGTTAAGAAATTGATGAATAACGTAGTGAAAGCAACGATTTTAACGGGGCCTTTCAAAGGTGAAGATGTCCTCATTCCTCGAATACCCATAATCCCGACCAATACACCATTTTAATTTAAAAGATTACAATTCCCAATTTGATTGGCATTTGCAATCACAATCAATAAAGCTCAAATTGTGTGGTTTAGATTTAGATGCGGATTGCTTCTCACATGGGCAACTGTATGTTGCATGTTCCCGAGTCGGCAAACCAAATAGCCTTTATATCTACGCAGACAGTGGAAAAACAAAAAATATTGTATATCCACAAGTATTGCAAAATTAAACTTCTATGAAATGTATACTTTGTTTTGTTTCTCATTTCTCATCCATGCAATCACAATGTGCTACAGCACAATTGCAACGCAATGTGTAGGGTAGAGCTAGTTAATTTAATAAATGGGCAAACATTTATCACTATTAAGCTGTTTCTACAGCTTTTTCTCCCATGGGAACGCCAACCCCCAAAGTTTAAAAGAATAAGTCTCCCCATCGGGGTGTGTTATATTACTGCTGTAGAAACATCCGTAAAACACAGAAATTAATGAATGTAAGAATTATTATACTTCTTTATACCAATCCTATTAGTCTTTGAGAAGAACCATGAGGCTACTTTTCTAGGATCTGTACTTCATGTATAGTTTTTAATGTGGTGTTTATGATGTTTCTGAGGGTTCCTAGGGAATTTTAATGTGGTTTTATGGCATTACTCTAAGGTTTTGCAGTATACATTGATCAGAATATTTTTTTCATATATATAAAATTCCTCCTCTATGAATCATGAGACCTTGCCGTTGGTGAGGGGGCTTGAGTGCTCAGGGATACAGAGTAGCTGGACCGAAGGTGCAACCATATCGGAGAGGTATCTGTTGAGAGCCAGACTAAGGAATGATTCCTGAAAGAGGGCAGCAGCTCTTTCAGTAGTTGTTAGGGGCGTGAGTCAGGACGACTTAAACGGCCGTATCAACATCACTCAGTCCTCTGAGTACTGCGCAGCTGAATGCAATGGAAAACTACAGCTGCTTTTTTTTTCCAAGAAAATGTGGCTCTGCATTTTCACATAACAATAATGGAGGCGCCTTCCTTGGTAAAATATTCCGGAGGTAAAATAGTCCCCCGTTCGGATCTCCGGGTGGGGACTACTAAGGAAGGGGTCACCAGAAAATTAAAAAATAACATTCTACGAGTCGGAGCGTGGAATGTTAGAAGCTTAAAAAAGGTTGGTAGGCTAGAAAATTTAAAAAGGGAAATGGATAGGGTGAATGTGGATATAGTAGGAATTAGTGAGGTTCGGTGGGAAGAGGAAGGCGACTTTTGGTCAGGTGATTTTAGAGTAATTAACTCAGCGTCAAATAATGGGCAGGCAGGAGTAGGTTTCGTGATGAACAAGAAGATAGGGAGGAGAGTGGAGTATTTCAAAACGCATAGCGATAGAATCATTGTAATAAGGATAAAATCAAAACCTAAACCGACAACGATTGTTAACGTCTATATGCCTACAAGCGCCCATGATGATGATGAGGTAGAGTGTGTATACGAAGAGATTGATGAAGCAATTAAACACGTAAAAGGAGATGAAAATTTAATAATAGTTGGAGATTGGAATGCAAGCATTGGAAAAGGCAAGGAAGGGAATATAGTGGGTGAATACGGGCTGGGCAAAAGGAATGAAAGAGGGGACCTACTTACAGAGTTTTGCACGAAGTATAATTTAGTAATTGCCAACACCCAATTTAAAAATCATAATAGAAGAATATACACTTGGAAAAAGCTAGGCGATACTGCAAGGTATCAGATAGATTATATCATGGTTAAGCAAAGATTTAGAAATCAACTCGTTGACTGCAAAACTTACCCTGGAGCAGACATTGATAGCGACCATAATTTGGTGATAATGAAATGTAGATTGGGGTTTAAAAACCTGAAGAAAAGGTGTCAGATGAATCGGTGGAATTTAGAGAAGCTTGAGGAAGAGGAGGTAAAGAAGATTTTTGAGGAGGACATTGCAAGAGGTCTGAGTAAAAAAGATAAGGTAGAAAATGTAGAAGAAGAATGGGAGAATGTTAAAAAGGAAATTCTTAAATCAGCAGAAGCAAACTTAGGCGGAATAAAGAGAACTGGTAGAAAACCTTGGGTTTCAGACGATATATTGCAGCTGATGGATGAACGTAGAAAATATAAGAATGCTAGTGATGAAGAAAGTAAAAGGAACTATCGGCAATTAAGAAATACTATAAACAGGAAGTGCAAACGGGTGAAAGAAGAGTGGATTAAAGAAAAGTGTTCAGAAGTGGAAAGAGAAATGAACATTGGTAAAATAGACGGAGCATACAGGAAAGTTAAGGAAAATTTTGGGGTACATAAATTAAAATGTAATAATGTGTTAAACAAAGATGGTACACCAATATATAATACGAAAGGTAAAGTCGATAGATGGGTGGAATATATTGAAGAGTTATACGGAGGAAATGAATTAGAAAATGGTGTTATAGAGGAAGAAGAGGAATTTGAGGAGGATGAAATGGGAGAAACAATACTGAGATCTGAATTTAAGAGAGCATTAAAAGATTTAAATGGCAGAAAGGCTCCTGGAATAGACGGAATACCTGTAGAATTACTGCGCAGTGCAGGTGAGGAAGCGATTGATAGATTATACAAACTGGTGTGTAATATTTATGAAAATGGGGAATTTCCATCAGACTTCAAAAAAAGTGTTATAGTTATGATACCAAAGAAAGCAGGGGCAGATAAATGTGAAGAATACAGAACAATTAGTTTAACTAGTCATGCATCAAAAATCTTAACTAGAATTTTATACAGAAGAATTGAGAGGAGAGTGGAAGAAGTGTTAGGAGAAGACCAATTTGGTTTCAGGAAAAGTATAGGGACAAGGGAAGCAATTTTAGGCCTCAGATTAATAGTAGAAGGAAGATTAAAGAAAAACAAACCAACATACTTGGCGTTTATAGACCTAGAAAAGGCTTTCGATAACGTAGACTGGAATAAAATGTTCAGCATTTTAAAAAAATTAGGGTTCAAATACAGAGATAGAAGAACAATTGCTAACATGTACAGGAACCAAACAGCAACAATAACAATTGAAGAACATAAGAAAGAAGCCCTAATAAGAAAGGGAGTCCGACAAGGATGTTCCCTATCGCCGTTACTTTTTAATCTTTACATGGAACTAGCAGTTAATGATGTTAAAGAACAATTTAGATTCGGAGTAACAGTACAAGGTGAAAAGATAACGATGCTACGATTTGCTGATGATATAGTAATTCTAGCCGAGAGTAAAAAGGATTTAGAAGAAACAATGAACGGCATAGATGAAGTCCTACGCAAAAACTATCGCATGAAAATAAACAAGAACAAAACAAAAGTAATGAAATGTAGTAGAAATAACAAAGATGGACCACTGAATGTGAAAATAGGAGGAGAAAAGATTATGGAGGTAGAAGAATTTTGTTATTTGGGAAGTAAAATTACTAAAGATGGACGAAGCAGAAGCGATATAAAATAGGCCACATACTAAGGCATCCTGGAATAGTCGCTTTAATATTGGAAGGACAGGTAGAAGGGAAAAATTGTGTAGGCAGGCCACGTTTGGAGTATGTAAAACAAATTGTTGGGGATGTAGGATGTAGAGGGTATACTGAAATGAAACGACTAGCACTAGATAGGGAATCTTGGAGAGCTGCATCAAACCAGTCAAATGACTGAAGACAAAAAAAAAAAAAAAAAAAAAATATATAAAATTATATTGGTAATTGAAATAAAATGATTATACTATAGTAATATGAATATTGCATAATATAAATCTGAAAATTAGTGGAATGTTTGAAATTTCATTATCTTTTTAGCAAAATAAAACTTGCCCTTTTGAAGCCATAGAGAACATCAACTTTCTCAAAACAAAGGAAACTTCTTAGAGTTTCCTTTCACAGAGAAATTAATTTGTATTTAAATAGCAGTTGAAATTTAATTTCTGCTTAAACTGTTGGCAGTCCATAAACATCAACCAGAAAATGTTAAATCATTCCCTGTATCAAGTTTACTTTCCACAGTCTCTGGCCGATAACATTTGAATCCCTTTATTTGGTACGAGACTGAGCTTCTTACAAATTCTGTTGTTACAGTTGTTTTTTCTGTTGAGCTAACTTTTGCACAAATTTTTAAGACTGCATCACGTAGTAGTAGTAGTTGATATGTCTTAGTTTTTTCTTTATCATGTTGGTTTACCACTTCACTCATATTTCTTTATTGATCCAATCTCCCCAAAGTCTTCGATTAGTTTTCTTTCACTATATCGATTGGAACCAGTGTACCTGGAAATCTAATAAAATACTAGTCTTTCACTGTCAGTGTATACTCTTTATGCTTATGAAGATGTATTAAATGAGAAATATTCATTGTTCTGTGTGCACGTGGAAAGACAGCCTCAATCATTCAGACAATGAACAAACAGTAACAACAAAGAATCACATCTTGTGTTTAGACACTTCTTGTCTCAACATCCTGATTGACTCATGGACATTAGCTGCACTCAATACAGGATTACCAACCAACCTTTGTAGAAGACATTACTCGTAGTGCACAGAATAAAATCCCTCAACCCATTATTTTGTTTATATAGGTGTGTAGTTAGTTTTGAATGCACTGGATTATGAACTTCCTGTTAGAACTAGTACTTTAAAATGGTACATTTTCATCAAGTTAAGTGGTAGCAATAAATTTAATTAACAGAATGTGATGTGCAACAAATCCACAGTTGACCCGAAATGATTTCACTAAGTAACAGCAAATGTCAGTGGTTCTTGTTGATTAATTTTCTTACGTTTGATAAGGTCTAAATTTTATTGCTGATAGTGTTCTCTTAATGTCAGAAAACAGTTAAAAATTTTTTAACTAAGACATCTAAAAGGTTAACATCTTTTTTTACCTTTACTATTTTTACTAAACACTGTGGAATTATAAGTAGTATACTTTTCTATTCTATCACTTAATTAAGTTACATCCTAGAACCAGAATTTTTCAAAAAAGAAATAGTTATCTATAAATTATTTCTCAGCAGTTTTTAAGTGCATTATAAACTTCTGGTATGAATCTGAATATACGTGATTTAGAAACATGATAACATTTCTCAAGATGTGTGCAGCTCACTCCTGAAGATAACTACATATAATTATTTCAGGTTTTATTGCAGCAGACATTGCTATTCTCATGGCACTCTCATTTATGTGTATCAGAATGAATTAAAAAGAAATTAACGTTCTTTGTTAGACATTTTCATGGTCAGTTTATATATTTTTGATTTTCAGTTTATGATTCTTTCTTAATTAAATTTACACGCCCATCCAATACTAAATCGGATTTCTTATTTTTCATTTTCTTTTATTCTTCCAATGCATTAAAATATAATAAAAATTATAAACTGGTCTTTTTATTCTTCTCTGTGTTTGATTTTATAAGAAGAAATGTAATGAACAATATCTTAATCTAGGCATGAGTTTTGAAAATATGTACACTTATTGCCAGATTTCTATTTTCAGTTAATTTTAACAGAACTGAACTACAGTAATCTTTTTTATATTTGTTTTTTTTTTATTTGCCATTTTAAAATGGCAAATAAAAGCTTGTATGTTGTCAGACAAGCTTTGGTTTCTATACTGTGTAGCACATAGTTTGGGTATTGTTGCACTTTTTGTTCCTTATTTTTTTAACTGCTTATACTAATGAAATTTTCATTTTTGCTTGCTAAAATTTTTAAACATATTGTGCTTGCTTAAATATGAAGATATTTAATATTAAAGTTGTAAATTTGTAGTTAGCATCATTAAAATTAACAAAGTTTTCCAATTGATTTTTAACTTAATAGTTCCGTTAATTTTTTTACGATCTTGAAGCTATAGATGATGTGGAGGAAAGAAGTACTGAAAGTAAGTTTACAGACATAAAAATGTGTGGTTTGCAATAAATTAAAAAATAACTGTATATGTGAAAATGTCATAGGTAAAGAATATGATGATTTCAACAGTTTTCCTTTTAAAGAAAAATTCTTGCAAATTACAGAAAAAAAAGTTAAAGTAAGGGACATTATACCTTCTCATTTTCCTATTCACACACGTGTTTTTTGTCAGGATTCTTTCATTCAGAGATCTAATTTAGAGTCACACTTACATATTCATGTCAAAAAAAAACTTAATATGTGATTTTTATAAAAAAACGTTTACTCAACGCAGTAGTTTAAAAACACATCCCTCCATTCATACTGGTGAGAAAAAATTCAGTTGTAATTTTTGTAAAAAAACTTTTAATCAAAACAGTAGTTTAAAAACACATCTATCTATTCATACTGGTGAGAAAAAGTTCACTTATAATTTTTGTAAGAAAACATTTAGTCAAAAGAGTAATTTAAAAACACATCTTTCTATTCATACTGGTTAGAGAAATTTCACATGTAATTTTTATCTAAAAAGTTTTACACAAAAGTCAAATTAGGTTGACAGACTGGTGTAAATTGTCTCTATTTGTTATAAAGTCTGCAGTTTGTGGTGAGTTTTTTTTTTAATTTATTACACTGTATACATTATTAAAAACTAATTAGTCTACAAATAAGATCATTTGGAATTATTTATACAATTATTTATATAATACTATCTCCTTACCAACAATCTTTCAATATTATGTTTGAGCACTTTCGGATATTAATCCATCCTGAGGAACACTGATGTGTTATGAATATATTATAACTTTACGTATATCCTTATATAAATATATTATATCTCCTTATATTATATTTCCTTCACATATTATTAATGTAGTATATAAATTTTGAAATAAAAAATTATAAATAACAACTGATTGTCAAAAGGTAAAAATAATATCTGCATTATCCATCGTGCGAGTATGAAGGTCTTAATTGTTATGTAACAATTGAGACCTTCATACTGACATGATAGGTAACATCGACATTATTTTTACCTTTTTATAATCAATTGTATTTATAATTTTTTATTTTTAAATTCAAAATTCATTTAGTATATTAACCTTTTCATTGTGATATGGTAACCAAACATCAGGACCCTGTGAGCTAAATTAATTTTTTAAATATTTCAAGTTTTATAATTAAAATAAATAAAAGAATAAAAAGTAAAAAAAATTTACCTTATGTTTAGAAAAGAAAACTGATGACTAAAAACATTAAATTTTCACTTTCTGGCACACAATAAATATCCAGGGTAGACCATGACAGTCTAAAATACATACCACCTTATAAAACACAGGTCTTGTTTTTCAGTGTTTTGTACTATAATTTCTGACCAAGCAGTTTCATCAGCAATTTTTTTTTTTTTTAATTATAATTTTATAATAAAATCAGGGTTGTGCATAATGGTAAAAAAATTACTCTGAATAACTTAGACTGTAATATACGTTATCACTACAATAAAATAAATAATCACTACTAATAAACTAAATAATCTGGAATCATATTATTTACAAATTGAAATAAGAATTAGGGTTGTCGAAAATAAAGAAAATAGTATAAAATTTTTTAAAACATTATTAAACATCTCTTTCTATCAGTTTGTATTTACACAATGTTGCGATCGGAATATTTCAAGTGCAGCAATGCCTAAATGTTATGACGCACTCAAAATACTTAAAATATTAAATTAGCAATTAAAATGTTAATGATGTGTAAAGGAAATAATTGTAATGTATAACACATCAATGTTCCTAACGATGGATTAATATCCGAAAGCGCTAGAACATAATATTAAAGATTGTTGGTAAACGGATACTATTATATAATTTATATCAATACCAATAGGCCATGATAAATAATGAAATTCATTTATATAATGTGTATACAATTCTATCAAGAGAGCTTCAAACTAACTTTTATATTACTTGATTCATATTTCCTTTATTTCAGGTTGTCAAAAAGTCCTTTGGAGGCCAAAATTGTGAATACATTTATTGTTATTGAAAAATAACATTTTGAGATCACAAGCACCATTTTTTTCTATAACCTTCTGCCATTTTTCCTTCATCACCATAAACCCTACGCTATAAAACTATGGTTTCTGTTCAAAAAAATTGTGACACATGGTTTTCACAGGCCTTTTTTGAAACTAATTTAAACCATTCAGGGAGTTGTGGCAGAGATGAAACAAATGATATGCTGATGGTGCTAGGTCCAGGCTATATGACGGATGCATCAAAACTTTCCAGTCAAGTTCTCTCAATTGTTGGCAGGTCGTTAAAGATGTAAGCGATCTGGCGGTTAACAGCATAGTGTATGACATCCTTTCTGTTGACCTTTTCAGGGTATTTCTTTTGAATTGTTAGTGCAATTGTGTTAATTGTCAACAGCACTGATCTGACTCTATCATACTGCCTGGGGGCAGCAGCTTGTGATGCACGATGCCCTTCCAGTCTCACCAAACAGAGCAATATCTTCCTGGTCTTCGGTGCAGGCAAGGAGTTTCTCCTCGCTTCAGTCACAATCTTTTTCACACATTGTTGTCTTAGGTTATCCACTTTCCAATACTGATGATCATCTGGTTTCAGTGGCTCAATTTCATTATGTTTCTGTTTCAACAGAGATTCGCAGACAGAAATTCAAACTTTTGCCATAATATCATTCACTTTCTCTGTGGTTGGTCATGCACTGCAAGAAGCGTAACGTGCAATAATAACGGAATTTTAGACCGGATGTTTCTCTTTTTGCATAGTACCAGGTTACTGTAAAGAGTTTAATATTATCATATATATTTTTCTGTAAGAAGAGTTTTTAAATAATTAACCTAATAATAATAATTTTAACCTTTACTTTCAATTTTGATTTTTTTAGTTCTATGTATTTAATTTTACTATCCGGAGAGGGGACTTTTGCACAACCCATCGGAATTATGTAAGTTTTATATAGTTTCTTTATTCGATTATTTTAACTTTTATATTTTATCAACTTCGTCTGTGGTAGTAGTTTTGAGTTTTATTTTGCCTTTTTTGCTTGTTTTAATAAATTTTTATTATATGAATAATATTACGTTTACACCTTATATACTTTATTATTTTGGAGTTATTTTACCCTTTTATTAATAAAATTCAGGGCGATGATAACGCCCAGGTGTTTTTCGCTCACAAACAACAAAAAAAAAAGAAAAAAGAAGCATCTTGGACAACAGAATTTCAAAAACAAAAGTGACTGAACAAACTTTTGGCTGTTGTTTTTGGTAAGATATCTTGCCCGTAAACATCACAAGTTTCTTCATGGGCCTGTGCAGCATTTGCATCTATCGAAATAAAAATATAAATTCTTCATCAGTTTTTCGGCAACTCCACTCATCTTCACAGCACAGTACCTTATGTCCAAGTATTAGAATTGCAAATTTTTTGCACATCTACTAGTTTCAACTGCCTGCTCTCAAACAATGTTTGGCTTGTCCAATTGTGACTCATATACTTGAGATTTGGGACACTAAACTATCTAGTGCGCTAAACGCTCAGTACTCTTTAGACTACTTATTATTATATATATTAAATTATATATTACTATTATATTGTTACGATTTACAAACTAAAACTTCAAAGTTAAGACATAAAGATGATCATTAAGTTAAGAGTATATTACAAGTAATTGAGAAAGAATATTAAAAACTTTGTTCACATATATCTATAAATATAAAATAACATGTGAATCATTTATAATCAACATCTAAAAATCACTAATTAAGATTAATTGATGGAAGTTTGTATACATGGTTTTGTTACAGTTTAAGCAAGCACCAAGAGAATTCTTTGAAATTTTGAGTTTAAAGGTTCAAATTGAGTAACAATGAAATTTATTATTTTTTTAATTTCTCTGTAATAAATGTAGTAGGTATCTACTTGATGTTTGATGCGCGCATGCGTGTGTGGGTGTGTGTGATGAATTTGCGATGTGATTTGCTACACCAGCCTTGGGTTATTCGACTTAAAAACCTAAAATTTAATATAAATGACCATGATGGGAAATGCAAATAATCATGATGCGCCGGTGACGACATGACTGGAATGACAACCACTAACAGTTACTCATTAGTAACTGTTGATAATAAATTTTATATGTAAAAAAAAATTACCAAGCCTGACTGGAATTCGAAACTATTCAGAATTTCAGAGAAGTTACCACTCTGTCACGGAGATTGAATTTTTTAGAATAATAATAACAGCACTAGTAGTAATGATAGAATAAATATTTCAGTTTAATCCAACAAAGTCAAAGCATACTATATCTGTAACAGCAGATAAATTTGTATAGAGATAGATAGAACAGAGATAGATATTATACAGAGATAAGTAGATTATGCAGATATATTAAAACAGAGTTTTCAGACCCATCAAGTTCTTTAATTTTTTAATAATATACAATAGAAATCACATCAATAATAAGTAGAAATTTTAAAACCATGGATACAAAATGAAATTGACAAATCCATTTGGGTGGATGGACCAAGGAATACCAAAGTAAAAAATAAGCAATTTTAATTTACTTACATCTCTGAATTGCTTACAAAATAAATAAATAATAACAGATATTAGATCAAGTTAAGTTTAAAAATTATTAATATTATAAACAAAACAATAATTGTTCATTACATTATAAATAAAATTGTATAGTTTTTTTAATTGAAAGTTGAACTTATGCCTGAATAGGAATTATAACCTACAACATAAAAAGTTAATGAACTTTCTGAATTCAGGTGGTGATTATAATTTTTTCCATGAATAAAACATACTTCATTTAACACAACGGCATATTCTGCTAAAAATGAAAAAAGTGTGTAAATGAAATTTCAACTCTGAATGATAAAACTTATTAAAAAGCCAGTTAAAATAACTTTTCCGTCAATGGCCTTGTCAGATTTTTATTTCAAATACAACATATGGTTTTCCTTCCTTGTATGAAGTAAAGGAAGTATTGTGATGACAAAAAATTCTGGTTTTCAGATTTCAACGAAAATATCCATTTGACCATCCTTGAATCCATTTGACTAGTTTCGGCATGATGTTTGTATGTATGTACATATCTCGCATAACTCAAAAACGATTTGCCGTAGGATGTTGAAATTTTGGATTTAGGACTGTTTTAACATCTAGTTGTGTACATCCCCCTTTGATTGCAATCTACTGAACCAAAAGTATCCAAAAAAGTCCAAAATCCCCAAAAAATTGAATTTTGGACTTTTTTTGCAGTAATGACCTTGTTGAGAGCAAGTGGTACTTATTTTCATTGTTATTTTCCAGAGTTATAGCCAAATAAAATTTTAATTAATGAAATATGTAGATCAAGGGGGAAGGCCACATCAGTTCAAAAAAGACTTCATCTCCTTTTTTTTTATAATTTAAATAGCTTGATTTATTAATAATTATTAACCTGTGATTGTAAAAAATAATTACAATAAATAATAGTTCAGAAATAACAATAAATAAATAAAAAAAATATGTGAAGTTATTACTGAAATAAAATTTTATGTACTTTTCATTAAAAAAATGTGTATATGTAATTTAGTAGGTGTACAAGAAAGTCATTTGGTGTCCACATCAATTTTTTTTTATTGCTATTATTGAAGATTATTAACAGTAATTTTTTTTTTGCAATAATAAGTTAATAATTATCAATAAATCAGTCTATTTAGATTAAAAAAAAAATTAAAAAAAAGAGATGAAGTTGGATTTGAACCAATGAACCGATTCGTTACATAAGACTATAAATTGTGATTGACATAATATGCGAAACCAAACAATAGTCAAATAAACTTTGGAAACATATAATGTGTTATAATCTGAGTTAAGGAGGAAGGAGTATACATTAAAAAGCTATTTTTTTAAATATAAGACTTGTTATACAATTTTTTGTCATACATTTTCAACAGTAGTGAGTAATATATAGCATAATTTTCAACCCCAATTGTTATTTACAAACCCTGATGTAGGGATTGCAGAGGCAGAAACAGTGATTTGCTTGAGAAATCATAATTTCATTGGTATTATATCATTGATATCATAATTTCATAATCATAATTTCATTTCACTTTTTAATCTTTACATGGAACTAGCAGTTAATGATGTTAAAGAACAATTTAGATTCGGAGTAACAGTACAAGGTGAAAAGATAAAGATGCTACGATTTGCTGATGATATAGAAATTCTAGCCGAGAGTAAAAAGGATTTAGAAGAAACAATGAACGGCATAGATGAAGTCCTACGCAAAAACTATCGCATGAAAATAAACAAGAACAAAACAAAAGTAATGAAATGTAGTAGAAATAACAAAGATGGACCACTGAATGTGAAAATAGGAGGAGAAAAGATTATGGAGGTAGAAGAATTTTGTTATTTGGGAAGTAAAATTACTAAAGATGGACGAAGCAGGAGCGATATAAAATGCCGAATAGCACAAGCTAAACGAGCCTTCAGTAAGAAATATAATTTGTTTACATCAAAAATGAATTTAAATGTCAGGAAATGATTTTTGAAAGTGTATGTTTGGAGTGTCGCTTTATATGGAAGTGAAACTTGGACAATCGGAGTATCTGAGAAGAAAAGATTAGAAGCTTTTGAAATGTGGTGCTATAGGAGAATGTTAAAAATCAGATGGGTGGATAAAGTGGCAAATGAAGAGGTATTGCGGCAAATAGATGAAGAAAGTAGCATTTGGAAAAATATAGTTAAAAGAAGAAACAGACTTATAGGCCACATACTAAGGCATCCTGGAATAGTCGCTTTAATATTGGAAGGACAGGTAGAAGGGAAAAATTGTATAGGCAGGCCACGTTTGGAGTATGTAAAACAAATTGTTGGGGATGTAGGATGTAGAGGGTATACTGAAATGAAACGACTAGCACTAGATAGGGAATCTTGGAGAGCTGCATCAAACCAGTCAAATGACTGAAGACAAAAAAAAAAAAAAAAAAATTTCATTGGTCTAGATGCTTTGCTGTTTTGCTTCAGAATTAAAATAAAAATTAAAAAAGAAAGAGAGTTAAAGGATAGTTATTAAAACACTCTCTGTTACTTCTTTTTAAATTTATTGAAACAATAAAGTATTAATTTGCTTTAAAACACTCTCTGTTACTTCTTTTTAAATTTATTGAATCAATAAACTATTAATTTGCTACATAATTACACTTTTCATTTATTTTTATTTTAATTTTTTGGATAACAGCTGTAGGATACTAGCTTCTACTACTAAACAGAATCGTTCATCAATAGCATTTTTAACTCCTTACATAAAAATAATTTCTTTAATTTCTAAGTCATATAAAAAGTCCTTTGAAATCTCGACCTTTGAAGGAAAATCCTAAAATTAAACAAAACACATGTAAAATGAAGTAATGTACAATTTATTATATTGTTTACAATTAATTAAATTAAACTTTTTGATACTGATAAAACCAATACTAATAAGAAATTTAAATGAAAGAAGCATCAAATATAAGTGGTAGAAAATTGTTAGAGTAGTCTGAAAATTTTTCATAATTGATAACGGTAAGGTAACAATTAGTAGACCTTCTTATGTGAAGTTGGATCTTTCATAATCTATTTGCATTGTCTTTAATGTTATATATAGGGTTATGTTAATTTTCAACAGGGTGGGATTTTTTCTGATCGCTTGGAGTTGGAAATTTCCTTGGAGAATGTTGTGTGTAATAATGCTTTGCACTTGTAAATTGATTACTCCTTGAGGAGTTTATGTAATAGCGTGGGGTATTTTTGTTCATTGTTGCCACTCTATGAATGCTGAATCAGTTTCCATGAAATATTTATCAAATTATTCCTACTGTAATTATGTCAGCAATGGAGGATGATGATTTGAAACAAAACAAAGTAGCAGTCATCCGGATGCAAGTTTTTCCTATTACACTTCTCAAAGATTTTATTCTGGCATTTGTAGCTTACTTCTATATTTACTATTTATTTGAATCTATGTTCCAAATTTATATGGCAAGATAACTGACTAGTATGCTTTGTAAGCGGTTTGAAATCTGAAGGCACTTATCTGTGTCTCAACAACTCTTGAAGAATGTTTGAACTGGCTCACCTTTTGTATTCTTGCCCTTTAAACCTTCTTCTATTTTCTGTCATGACTGTATCCAAATATATGAATTCCCCTTTTACATTGCTCTGCCATGTCTACACTATTATTACCTTGCGTATCTTTGTACTAATTTCTTTATTCCAGATGTCCAATACTCTTTGAATTTCCTCTTGACTTTCACAATGTCCATATTATGAAATCAGTAGCAAATAATGTACAAGATGGAATTTCTTTCTTACATTTTTGCTTCAATCTTTTACATATATCATTCATAGCTGTTAAAATAGCAACAAAGTTGACTATTTATAAGCCATGGAATATTACTCTCCTGGACTAAAGTTTGTTAAATCCAAAACTATTCAGTTTCAACTAAATAATTTCATGTCTTTATTTTTATATACAGATAATTATAATTTTTTTCCTAATCTGGTTTTATTTATTTTTTGTCTTTTATGAATAACATTTACTTGGGCAGCAAGTGTAAGCAGCTCCCTTGAATACTTAAAATATATTTTACACAATAGCTACAGATGAAATAAAAATTTTTAAATGTTGTAAATTTTGAAAACTTCATCATTTAAATTACTGAAAATTTTGTCTGATATTAGAATTCGGAAATTTAAATCTGCAAGTACAATGACAATATGCAAAAGGAAGAAGGTTAGCTAAAGCACTGTTACGCAGGTGTTATTTAAAGTGGCTACTACAGGACAAATTCCTTGCCCAAACTGGATGTTATAGGAGGTTATTTATTTTCATTCACTTTAGCATTTTAAATTCTGTTAAAAATATGATTTATTTGTACTGATTCATTTTTGTAAATGCAACTGTTATATTTAATTTTGTAGACATAGAAGTACGCAGTGAATTTGATAAATGTTGCATTGGTACTGTTTTTTTTCTTCAGCTTTTCAAATGAAAGGAACATTACAACATAAAAAGGCATGGCATTCATGAATCTTTATACTATTTCTGAATGATTGTATGTAGTTATATTATAATAATAAAAAACATAATTTATCTTCTTTTATTTTAATAAATGCAATGAATCAATAAAGTTTTGTAATGTTCCTTAGACAGATCAGATAGACATGTGAGCTAATATGATGTGAGCTAATAAGAGTTATTGAATCTGTGATGTAAGTTGAAATCATCTACCTCTAAGGTATGAATCTAATATGTAAAAAAAACGATTCTTCGATTTGAAAAGTGATTTGAACTTTTCACAAAGTTAAATGATAGTGTGAAGGATTTTGGAAGTTTGTAAAATATGAGAAATGAACAAGATATAGCAGAATAAAAGGAATTCTTAAAAATAAAAGGTATTAAAATAATGTTGTTTTAATCTGTTCTTCAATGGCATGCTAGGTTTGAAAGCTAAACTGATGTAATGTTTTCACAGCTCATCATCATTGTCATACCTGCCTGATATACGGTCCTTGCACCATGTATGATTTTTATTGGTTTATATTTTCAACTAAAAATTTTAGTTCTTTGTAGATCCAATGTCTTTTAACTTTTATCATTCTTGATCGTTTAGGTCTCTCATCTTTTCACCTTCTACTGATCCTTCTAGCAATGTTTTAATCAATCTTTCTCATGATATCTCTTAACCGATTAGATTTCCTATTCTGAATTAAGCTTGTCCATATTTTAATTCAGATTCTAAAATTGTTCACTCTCTTCATTACTTTTTCATTTTCTGATTGATGCTCCTATTTCATCCTGTTTCATTTTTACTTGATCTATTATGGGAAAATTATTTGGTTTTCTACTACATCAGTATACTTCTGTATATTTCTTCCACCTTTCAAATTTATCAGTTTCATTTTTTCCTTTTTTTTATACATAGATCACATCATTCATTTTTTTTTTAAATCTTCTCTATCTGATAATTCATCTGCAAGACATTTATCATTTGCTTTTTGAATCTTATTGATTCATTATTCAATTTGCTGTAGAACATCTCAACTTCCTCAACCTTACTGTTATTTTATTGCCTGTTTTTTCTACATGTTCAAACACTATCTGATAACCCACAGCTTCTTTATTCTTCTTCTCTTAATAAAGCTAATTGTTTTATGCCATTGGTGTTTATATGACATCCTTAATATTTAGAAAAAATTCATCTGAACAATGGTCTTGTGCAATTCTTTTTTCTAATTCTTAAGGTAACTTCTTATCCAACTGATGTAATTTATTCAATCCTCCATTTAGTTAATTTCTCAGCTCTTTTAACTAACTGCCTTCAATATTACTTTTATTTCTACTACCAGAAAGAAGTACAGTGCATTAGGAAAGTTGCTGTGCACTGGAATTATGGGAGTTTAATGATGAAACTTTCTTAATTATAACTTTGCATTTTTATTTCATTATTTTATAGAAACAGATATTACAGTAATTGGAATAGTTTATAAAAGGTGTTGAAATTCACCTCTTCAAACATCAATACAACATTGCACATGTTGTAGTTTGTTTTCATACACTGTAACTAACTGATTTATTGGAATGTCTTGTACTTATGCCATTATTGCAGTTTTTAGTTTGTTAATTGTGCATGGTCTGTTGTGATACACTGCTCTTTTTGCAGTCCCCATAGAAAGTAATCTGAGGGAGTCAGATTGGGCTATTGTGCAGGCCAAAAACCCCTCAGAATGATTCGTTTACCAAAGACATTTTATAAAAAAGTCATTGACTTGTTAGCTGTGGCACCATCTTGTTGGAATAACAGTGATTGCTTTCCACTTCTGTTAACTGAGTAATGAAGGTTGTTAAAATATCACAATAATGATCACTGTCAAGTAAAATTTCAAAAACGATTGGACCCACAATGCACATTCTGTTCACATCAAACCAGACTCCAATGTTTGCATCATGTAAAGATTGTTCATGCAATTCATAAGAGGTTACTAGTCAACCACAGTTGTATATTTTGTAATTTAATATATCCTCCCAGTTGAAACCACTCTTTCTGTAAAAAACATAATGTTCTGTATACCTATGCAGTTTTGGTCAATAAAACGTTTAAACCATTGACAATAAATTAGTCTTTTGACGTGATCTGTTGCTTTCAGTTTTTGAACACACATTATTTTGTAGGGGAAGAGTTTCTTTTCCTTTCTTGCACTTTTCTGTGCGGCATCAAGTCTAATATCTAGCTACTGTGGTAACTTACTCATTAGCTTTGGTGGACTTTCAGCCATAGCATCTGAACTTTATGTGGTTTTCTGTTTCGATCAGCATCTTCAACAGAGCCTGTTGCCTGAAACTTTTTGATATTAGTTCAAAATGCATTGTGGTGAGGAACAGCAAGTATTAGCTAATTTTTCAGAAAAATTGTGCTTCACTAAATCACTATAATTGTCGCTTTCACAAAAGGCATATTCAACGTTTTTCGTGAAAAATGTATTCTTCTATAAAAAGAATCATTACTTTTCTCAATACTATTGATTCTGATAAATGAAACAACATAACTCAACATCTAATGTCTTGGTTTATCACTGAACAATACACAATGAACCAAGGGCAACCAATCTAACACCAAAAGACCAGAATGCAGCAACATAATTCTAAAGTATACTGTACAGTGACTTTCTGAACGCACTGTTATGATCACTATCAATAAAAGCACCTGGCCATCTACATATCTGATTCATTGCATTTCTCAATTTCTCTTCTGCAAATATATAGTCAATTTTTTATCTGTTTTTATCTCCATCACATTTCCAAAAACTACCAAAGAATTTGGAGATTTTGAAATCTCCAGCCTCTTTTATAGTTTTTTTACCAGCCTATATTATTACCATTTTCATTAGTCTTTTTTGTAGTATTTATTATCCTTCTTCCACTTTCATTTCATGTTCTCAGTTGTTTCCTTTCACCTTTTCATCCCTCCAAAGTACGTTTGGGTGCCCTACAGCACCAATTTCCTTATTATTATTCTACAACAATGTTTATCTTATTCTTCCATAATTTTCTCTTTCTCTTAATACAGTACTTCAATTGTGTCATCTTCAGATTGATTAGTTGGCATATAAACTTGTATTAAAAGCATGTCCCTGGGTTTATTCTTATTCTGATAGAAATTTTCCTATCATTAGTAAAAACTGTCCTAAGTACAATACTATTTCTTTTTTTTAGAATTTTCTTACATTATGTCTTCCTTTTTATTTCCTGAATTGTAAAATTATCCTCTAATAACTTCATCCTTTCTTTTCATTTCATTTTATTTATCCAATTCCATTACTATTATGTTTATGTTCATCTCTCTTTTAAAATTTTCTAACTTCTTTGTTTGCAAAAATGTTCCTACATTACATATTTCCGTTCCAGTTTTTGCTGATTTCCAGTTGTTGATTACCTCAACCAGGTTGATAAAACATAATATTTGAGTTATTAATTTTTTTAATATCGAAAATGTATTTGAATGAATACAAAATTTTTATATATTTAGATATGAAGGTAAAGAAAAATACGCAGAAAGGAGGTGGTATTATCGGTTCTTTAGTGAATTAGTCTAGATTTATTACCATTTTAAGCACATATCACGGGTTATAATCATGTCGGACCGGGTTCTAAATAAGATAAACGATTGAAACGTGGTGATAAAGGCGTTAATAAATTGGATGATGCATGTAAACTGCATGCTTATTCGAAATATTCAGATAACAAAACCAGATCTCAAGCCGATAAAGCACTTACTGAACGAGCTTGGGAACGTGTAATCGTCCCAGATAACAGTCTAACTGAAAGAGTCGCCGCCTTTGAAGTAACTAACGCGATGAAACTTAAATCTAAATTTGGCGGTAGACAGACTTAAGAAAAGTGGTGGGCAATTAAAATTAAAGAAAGGTGGGGGTACTGCTAATAAAAAGAAAAAATAATCGATTCAATACCATAACGCGCTTTATACGATCACGAATTGATCGAGTACGCGAAACAGTTGAATATTCCACATTTTAGAGGTATTTTATGTTAAACGCTTTACCAAAAAAATTAGTAAAAATGAATGCGTTATAGTTAATTTAGACACTTCAAACAGTCGTGGTACGCATTGGATTTGTTTCTTATTAGTATTACTTTATATTTTTTTGCAGAGTATAGATTCACCAATTGATAATTCATATTTGGATGAAGATCCATTATCGTCCATTATTAAAAAAGAAATCAAGCATGAAACAGAGCAAATAAAATATTTGTTTATACCTGTTGCCATGACATCCATATTTAATATGGGTGTATTATGACAAAGCTTACAAGAAGCTTTGTCGTAGTTTTCAATAATCCCCATTCTAGGTTACTGCATTTTTGTTTTCAAACAGGATTGCTGTGTTTCTTTATGCATCCACCTGTGACCTGGGTCTCTTACCAAATAATTTACGTGGTGCTCAACCCCACACATTTTTCTATTGTTCTATTATTTTTAATGCCTTCAATATTCTTGTGTTCTGGTGCTATCAAGCGTGATTATATTGAAAGATGCTAGTTGTACATTATTAAATAAGCATTCATACAAACCAGTTACTTTGTGAAAATCAATTTATTTTCTGGCCATATGAAAAGTAAGTGTTTCTCAGCCCTTAGAATCTGCATGGCATGGCAATAAATGAACTATGGCCCTCTTAAACTTATGAACTTTTCCCTCTTTCAGTCTGATTACTGAAAAACTGTAAATTCTGAATGCACAGTCTGAACACAGACTTTCTCCCTTTTTGTACTACTATAAAAGTTAATGGATGGATTGGTACATAAAGCATCTAGAGAAGTAGAAAATTCATTGGACTAAGATTGTTTTATACAGTTATCAGGTCAGTGCAGGTAGTCCGGATGGTGAATATAATGCAAAGGTTTTGGTTTTTTTAATTAACCTCCACATTGTAAAATTATTATTTTTTTCACAAAAGGATTTGTTAATTTTATTTTCTCTATGAACTATTTGAACTCTTATGGGCGATTTCATAAACCTCTGTTTTGTCTCTTGTACAAGCCACGATGCAGCACTCGCTGTAAGAAAGATATCGAATCAAGTTTGGCGTGGAACTTGGCAAGTCTGTCAAAGAAACTTTTGCAGTGGTTCAACAGGTCTTTGGGATGAGTGTTTATCATAAAGGCAAGTATACAGATGAAACAAGGAGATTTTGGAAGGCCTTGAAGAGGTTGACGATGAAGCCCACACTTGATGCCCATCAATGAAAATGCCCTCAAACAACAAAAATGGTACTTGTGTAAAAGAACTTTTGCAAGCAGATTATCAGATGGATGTTTGTTTAATGGCCAACATTTTAAATATTCCAAAAATGATCATCTATGTGATTGTGACCAAGGATTTACATATGAGAAATAAGTGCATGAAGCTTGTCCAAGAATTTTGACCGATGACCAACATTCTCGCCGTGGAAATTTTTCAAGACATTTTGGAAAGGTGTGAAATGATCCTCACATTTTGGACAATGTTATGTTTTGGTGATGAAAAATGGATATTCCAGTACAACCCTGAAATGAAAATGCAAAGTGCCGAGTGGCACACCTCGGCATCCCCTCACTCCAAAAAGGCTCAAATTAGCAAATCAAAGATCAAGACCATGCTCATCGTGTTTTTTGACATCAAGGGATCGTCCACCTTGATTTTATACCTCCTGGGACAACCATTAACTCTAAACTTTATGTAGAAGTCCTCAAGAGACTGAGAGCAAGGATCTGGCACATCAGACCAAACATCAGTGGTGACAGGAAACTTCACCATGACAACATGCTAGCCCACACTGCCTTCACCATGAACCACCTATCCGGCCAAATCTAACATGACAATGCTGCCCCAGCCAGCCTACAATCCTGAACCAGCTTTATAATCGTCATTGTGATCCTCGGAGAAAACTACTTCAATGCTTCTCTTACACTACTGTACACATGTCACAGCCATAACAAATTCTGTAACAAATTTTGTAATAAATAGTTTATCTCCCAACAGACGGAATTTTCTATTACAGCTGTTAAAACATCCATAAAACACACAGAAATGAATAAATGTAAAAAATATTATACTTATTAAAACCATTCCTATCAGTCTTTGATAAGAGCCATAAGGCAGCTTTTCCAGGATCTGTACTTTGTGCATAATTTTTATTATTATGTTTATTAGGTTTCTATGAGTTACTAAGCATTTTTAATGTGGTTTTATGGTGTTTCTCTCAGGTTTTTCTGTACTCCCTTGTTGTGAATCATTAATAATATAATTTAATGTACAACACAAACTGATTTACGCAATATATATTAGTACTGGACAAATCATTTTGTTAGCTCCATTTCTGTGGAGTTTTTCAGTACTGGTTTTAATCATTTTGTGTATTATATTATGGGATAATTATATTACAATAAAATGATTATGTTAAGGTAATATAATTATCGCATAATATAAATCTGTAAATGAGTGGAAAATATTGAAATTTATGCATTATTATTTGAAACCATGAAGAATATAGTACTTTTGCTGTTAATACTGTGGACCCAACTGTCACAGAACCAGAGCTGAAAGTAGAAAAACTGAAAGGACAGACTCACCTGTAAACCACCAACTGGTTTTACAGTTACCTCCCAAATAACAAAAAATTTCTAATGAAATTGATGGTTTATTTTCCATCCAAGAAAAGCTTATTTCACTTTTCTTGCTTATTTCACTGTTGATAACAAGAAAACTGCATATCTTAATACAGTATCCAAAAATTGGCAAAACCTGAACCCTAACGCCTGACCTTCCACCTGCTGAGGTGCGGGCACAAGTCTGAGAATCAGTGAAATTTTCAGAACGGTTTCACTCTTGTGCCTAAGAAGTGAACTGGGACTTGCTGTAATTCACTGACAGTGACACCCACTACATTCAACACTGTGAATACACATACCACTCTCTGGTCGTTATAACAGTCATGTGATTAAGTCCCAGTTCTTGTTGACATTCACCAACTGCCAGTAAGCATTCTGAAAGAATATAATTATGGTTTTTGTCGCACACACACTGCCACCTAACTCATTTCAGCTGAACTTACAATCTGAGAATATTATGTTATTCCCATTGGAGGTGACCAGAAATGTATTGGGGATGGAAAGGAATAATGGAGTTCAGCATTTTTTCCCAAACCAAGATGTGTTCCATTACTATTCTAAAGCTTGGAAAGATTTTTTTTTTTGAAGCTGAAAGAATAATTGTTTACATTCTGCACATATGTTACTTGAAAAAGTAATTGATACAAGTTTCTCCACTTCTGTTGATCTTTTATACAATCTTTATAGGGTTCTTTTTTCCCTAATTTATGACACTAACCCTACAGTTCTACATTATTGCAATAAGAAACAAACAATATTTTTGCATAAATTATATAGCTAGTCAACAAAATTTCAAAGGCAAGTGTCAACAGTAGAAGAATATTTTTGCACTGTTTTTATTTTTCACAAAGCTTCCATCTCCAATCCAGTGGCCTTCGGTGTATGTACATACTTTGTACTTCACTGTTTTTTTTTCCTCTTTAAGCACCCCTATGGAAATCGTTCCCCGCCGTTAAGCAAATGCAGTTCCCATAGGCATGCCGTGGCTGCAGACTACCACCCCCTGGCTTGAGTTTTCTACTAGGGCTTCTCCCAACGGGGTCCCCACGGTATCGACAGAGACCATAGACATCCCTCTTCTAGCACGCCCATGATCCCCTCCCCCATAGGACAACCCTTCACATCCTATCCTATAATGGGCGACATGTCCTCATTACCCCTCGCGACCCATCTTCTTACCTCGAATGTCCCTAGTGCTTCATCGAGTAGCGCCGACCCACCTTCCTCTTACATGGCAGGTGGACCTTCACCCTTTCCACAAGAGGGCTGCCTCCCTGTCCCTAGACGTCGCCACGCTTCATCCCCATGCCCTCTCCACTGCTTTTTTTTTAATTTTTTTTGTATATTTTCATATGTTTTTTAATTTTTTTGTATTTTAAGATTTTATATTTTTATTAGATTTGTCTTTTCCTCCTTTTTTTTGTGCAGTGGACCCGGCTTTCTTCCCTCCTGGGTGCGACTTGTAACCCCCCCGTTATAAGTCAATGTCGATTGGGTGGAAGCAACTCGCTTATATCTACCTTAATTCTAATCACACTAATTAGTGCAGCTCGCAGGCCGCCTAACTTAACCTACACACTAATTTAATCTAATCTATGCTTGTTCATTGGTCAGGATGGTGCTCCTGACCAGCACAAGTCCTTTCCTTAAAACCTATTAGAGCTCGCAGGCTCATTACCTAATTGTTATGTCTAACCATGCCTATTGAGTGTGGATGATACGGTCTTCTATCCTTTACACCCAGCACACGTTCATCATAGCACTCTTGCAACTAAGCCACAGCACGCAGGCTGCCTTTTATCTGCTTACCTATTGAGTGGTAGTGAAAGGCATCTTTTCACTATCACTCAGCATAAGTGCTCCACTCCAAACCTAATAATGACACACAGGTCATTAAGGAAGTGCTTACCAATTGAGAACTGCTGAGGATACCCCACAATTCCTAGCACAAATCCTTCCTACCCACTCAAAGCACTCTATTTAACTTTCACACTCGGCATATCCATCGGGATGAACAGGTACCCCTTCCTGCTCAGCCCAGCGTACGTCCATTAGTGCCTATATCTATCCTTATGACTAAATGAAACATGCAGGCTTCCTAATTCTATACTTAACATGCTCGTTGGGAGACCCAGGTACACCTCCCTGTGCCTCCCAGCGCATGTCCTTTGTACTAATACTAGACTTTAATCTAATATTTCTTATGCCTACCCTATCTAAGGGTCATACTCTAAAGTGACCCTTGCGAACATGCTTCTCCTAACAACTAACTAATTTGGGAAAATGGGCTGCCTGCCCATCAGGGCAGGTCTAGCCCCACAGCCAGACTAGCATGACTCTCAGCAAAGAGTCTACTTCGCTAAAACTTTATGTTTCAAACCGGCAATCACCCATACTCATCATCCGCAAAGGTGGACACAAAAAAAATAAAACAAAACAGAAGTAAAACAAAACAACCTTAATGTAAATATAACTTTCGCACCTCATATCTAAGGTGCCTAAAGACCCTGGTTAAGTGGGCGAAGCATGTTCACCCATATTAATCTACTCACATATCATGTCATTACACAATGAGACACCGGCTTCCACCCTTGCACCCTTCATTTGCTTCCGGAAACCACAATTAGAAATACCATAGAGCCCCAGGACCATCCTACCCGGATTCCTACCCGATGGCACCCCTCAAGCAACACAAAGACATATATTAAAATGATTCTTAAACCTAGCATACTTCCAGCCTGAGCCTGGCCTCACGCAGACGTCCCTCACCTTCCTTTGTTCTCAGGATTGTGCATACCAGCTTCTCCACCTGGCTCCACTGCCTATTTCCCGCCAGCATGTACGGTACCGTGTTGTCAGGGGTGAGCCATATCAGGCCCTCTCTCCTCCTGACATGCTCCCACTTCTGACACTCATAGATAGTGTGGTGTACCCTATCAACTACTTCACAATACGGACAATCTGCCAGTATCCTCTTCCCGAACCTGCATAGGTATGCCTCAAAATCAACGTGCCCAGACAAGAACTGTGTGAGGCAGGGTATTACCTCACACAAATGAAGTAACTTGATAGTTTTTTTTGGTTGTTCAGTTTTACTGACAAAGAAATTTGAAAAAAAAAATTGTTTGATGGTGCCTTTTTGGCTTATTATATATAATATATATTATGAAGTTCAATATTATAATATTTTTTAAAGTAACTGACTTTTAAACCAGTTTTAAAAATAACTTTTAGACAAACTACTCAATTTGTCATACTAATAAATAATATAAAAATAAATTTACAGTAGTTATTCTGTTTAATGCCTAAAATAATAAGCTTACAAAAAAAATCAAAAAGGAGGTTTAATTGAGTTAAAATAAATTACATATTTTAAAAATTGTTCCAATAACTTTTAAGTTTAGTATTTTAATTTATTCATATAATATACATTTGAAAATATTCAAGCAGTTTTATTTTACGTCTCGTTTGAGTTTAAAAAATACTTTCAATATCGGCTTGGAAAAAAGTATTGATATTGTTTAGCTTGTAGATACAACTGTCACGGAACAGAAATTAACTAAAATCTTTATGAAACTTTGTGCAGCAGTACTGTAGTTACAAAGAATATAAAAATATTAAATGGAGACCCCCCCCCCCCTCAAATACATGTTACTAAAATTTTTCCTGTCGCACTCGAATAAAACAAAAAAAATTTTTAAACTAAATTAAGTTTTTTGAAAAGCTTTAAATTTAAAAAAAAATTTACTACACTAAATCTTTGCACCAATTTCAAAAAATCCCAACAAATTAGATAACTTATCCGGAAAAGGGAGTAAAATTCTAGCTACAGAGAGTTTTACTCTCAAAAGACTTACTATTTAGGAGAAAATTAAGCAGAAAATTCAAGTAAGTTTCTTTCCTAGTTATCAGTGAAAGTAATTCACATTATGTATTAAGAGCAAAAAGTTAAAATAGAAAAACAAATAAATACATTTAAAAAAATCTATTTAGCGAAATAATCAGGTGACAGTTTAATTTCGATTTGATTTTGTAAGACTTTATTTACAGACACAGGAATTGCTTCCCAAGCCATTTCAATTTCATTGTGTAGTTCCACTAGTGACTGGCTTTTTACTGTACACTACATTCTTGACTGTCCCCCACAAGTAATATTCTTGGGGGGTTAAATTAGGCAAATGGAGGTGTACACAATCGGGTACCTTTGTCCTGTTCATTATGGAACAATATTATCCAGGCAGGTGTGACGCACATCTGAATGAAAGTGTGTCAGCACTTTACAGACATTCTTGAACACCCAATACCAGTTGGTAAAAAAACTGACAAAGTGTTACAAGAACAAATACTGAGAGAGAGAGAGCAGAAAAATTGTTCCAATGTCAATCTGTTGTATGTAAACAAGGAAAAAATACAAGCCACGGCAACAAATATTTGAAAATTGATCGGAAGACTATCTTTTATAATTTTTGGAAAATCTTTAGTATAAAAAGAAGTTTTAATATCACCACTAGTAATCCTTAACTAACCCAAAAAGAGAAGCAAAAAAATCCTTCAAATGAATATCATTGAAGATGTCAATAACTTATGAAGGAAATCACAAACAAGTACTACATGTCAAATAGTACAGCGAGTCTATACTCAAACCCTATATAACAATTTAAACACAAAGTACAAAAAAAGTTATGAATTTTAGTAACAACATTGATTTCTTTACTTACAAGAATACTTGTTAAGAAATTGCACGTCCTATTTCATGTCCGAATAAGGGCATCTCAGAGAAATATGCCTAATTATCCTACTTCACAGGGTATAAGGAAAAGGCCTCACTTTGTCCTTGAACTACGGCATTTGACAAGACAAGAAATTGCATAATCCTAAAACTAGGCCCCTCACTATGAGGTGTTCTGTCCGATTTATTTTAGGTTAGGCAGGAATATGACACCAGAAGACAATAGTCAGAAGTAAGATTCTTGCATACTTTATTATAGGAGGGGTACGAGATTGCCAGACCCGGAGATGAGCTACTGCGGTGAGGTAAGTCACAGATGTGACACCGAATGAAAACACCGGAAGCTCTGACAGTCAGAACGTAAGATTTTTAAATCCTATATGTTGTACTTGGTGTACAGAGATACAATCAAGTGAGGACACCGGAGAATTTCAAGTTTGACTGCGTGTTAAAAAGGTAAGATTCCAACATTGTGACGAATCGTAAATAAACCTGAAATCAATAATTAAATAATTGTCCCAAAAGTCATCAGGTATCATTTCTTCCCCTCAAAAACAAAAATTTCTGTAATATAAATAAAACAGTTTTTAACAAATGATATTGATATCAAAAAAAGTAAGACATTACATTCTAATTCTATGTAAAAGCAGTTCATTAGATTGAATTTTTTATGTTGTAAATAATATTATAAGAAGGTTAAGTAGTTGACAACTACTAATTTTCAAAAATTGGTCGTTTAATACATATTTGCATGTTGTTAAATAAATCGATTAATTTTAATAATCGAATAGTACGACTAATTTTAGTCGAACTATTCCCATGGTTGTATGTTACCGTGTAAGATTATGTTTAAAGTTTTTACAGAGTGAAAAAAATTATATTATTTACGTGTCGTAAGTATATTTATATAAATAAAATTCAAAAATATATAATAAAAATAATAACGTAGTAATAATAATAGAAACCTAAAATTAAATATGTAGTAATAGGACTAATATTAGTATTGTTTATCCCGCGATTGTTTGCTAGTGGTTAAGATTATGCCTACAGATTTACCAGAGTGAAAGAAGTATTTATTATTTACGCGTTCTAAGCATATTAATGTAACAAAAAATAATAATATAGTAATTTCTATAGTAAATCATTTCTATACGTAACCGACTCAGGTTGGTGCTTTGGAACACTGATCAATAAATTGTCATAAAATATCTTTGATATAATAGTTAGCTCCAAACTTTCCACTTCATCAGATGTTACATTTCAGTAATTTATCATTAACCACACTATTTAACTATTATTAAATAAATATTATTATTATTTAATATTAGTATAATATTATTATTTTTATTATTATTATTATTATTATTGAAACCACGTGGTTTCATTAACAACGATATTTTAAGTTCCAGTATTATAATAAAATATTATCAAATATTTTTTTTTGCAGAGTATGGATGCACAAACTTGTAATTCATTTTTGGAAGAAGATCCATTTTCCTTGCCTGTTAAAAAAGAAAATGTGCATGAAACAGAGCAGACAGAATATTTGTTTGTACCTCCTGCCAAGACAGATGATGAAGAAACAATATTTAAACAAGTAAGCCATTTTCTATTTTATGTTGATGTAAATTATAAATATAAGACCTAGTTATTGTAAGAATTCTCAATTTTTTTATTCATCAGGATATATTTATTTACTGTTTATGGCCCTCATATGGTTTAGCATTCATGTCTGATATGAGATATTTTGATTTATAATATTAAAAAAAGTTATTAACGAAGTGTAGGGAGATAAATAGCTATGATAAACAGATTGTTCTTAACATTTTAAGGTAGATAAACATTTTGATGACAGTACATAACAAAGAAAGTACAGTGAGCCTCATGTTGTAAACAAATCTGCCTAAACATTATTCTTTCTACACCCAGATTCAATGTTTTTTCCAAAAGCTGTACAAAACTATCTTTGATTTGGTGAAACATGTTCAGTTACAAGAAGGTTTATTATACTTTTTGATAATCTTCATTCTAGATCACTGCATAATTATTTTCAAACAAGACTGATTATTTATATATGTTTCCAGCAGTGACATTATTTTATACAAAACCATTTAGATTGCGCTTAGGTGCAAACATTTTTCTATTGGTTGATAGCTAAATGCCAATACCTACAATATACGTGTGTTCCAGTGCTATCAAGTCTGATTATATAATGAAAGATGCCAGTTGCAAACTTCGAGGGCAGTTCAGTAAGTAGCTTACATTATTTAATAAAAAAAAAAATAGTTATCTATTTGAAAGGGACAATCTTAAAATTGTTCTATATAGTCACCATTTAAATTGCACTTATCATAATGATGCATGAGTTTTGCAAATCCTTCTCTGTAGAAATCTGCCCCCTTAGATTTTTGGCACCTATCTTGTCCAAAACTTGTGATAAGCAAGCTTCCCCAATACAATTGCTTGCAGTACTTTTGTGACTTAAGTGAAATTTGGGGGAAATGAAGCGAGAGTTCCGTAATCGAAAAGGCGCGATTTTCACAAATTTTATCGTTGATTATCATTGTCCGTTCATCAGTCACAAGACTCGGCCAACCACTGAGATCTTCTTGATGAATATTTTTGCGGCGATTTTTAAACTGAATGCACCACTGCCTCATTCCACCATCACTCATTATTCCATCTCTGTACACCTCATAAAGTTGCCGATGAATTTTAACTGGTTTGAGGTTTTTTGCCAGTAAAAACCTAATCACTGAACACACTTTACAACTTGTGGGATTTTCTGCTGAAACGCACTTTTCAATAATTCACAACAAATACAGTAGGAAAGTCATAGTCCACAAGGCTATGACAACTTGGTGCGTACTAAGTGTAGAAAGGTTTTGACACCAATGGCAGCTCTATCCCCATCATCTCCATGCTAGACACAAATGTAAGTTACTTTTTGGACCACTCTCATTGTTACCTCCAAGCTCTCGACTTCGTCAGATAATACATTTCAGTAATATTTCATTAACCGCACTTATTTTAAGTTCCACTATTATAATAAAATATTATTACCATATATTTTTTTGCAGAGTATGGATGCACTAACTGGTAATTCAGTTTTGGAAGAAGTTCCGTTTTCCTTGCCTATTAAAATAGAAAACACGCATGAAACAGAGCAAAAAGAATATTTGTTTGTAACTCTTTCCAAGATAAATGATGGACAGACAATATTTAAACAAGTAAGCTATTTTGTATTTTATGTTGGTTTAAGTTATAAATATAAGACCTAGTTATTATATGAATTCTCAACTTTTTATTCATCATGATTCATTTATTTACTATTTACGGCACCCATATCGTTTAGTAATTGTGTCAGACACAAGATATTTCGATTTATAGTATATAAAACAGTTATTAATGGAGAATAGGGAGAGAAATAGTTATGATAAACAGATTGCCCCTAACACTTTATGGTGGATAAACATTTTGATTACAGTATGTAACATTGGAAATACAGTGTGCTGATGCCTCATGGTATAAACAAAGCTGCCTAAATGTTATTTATTCTATACCCAGATCCAACATTGTTTACGAAAAGAGTACAAAACTATCCTTGCTTTTGTGGAGTATGTTCCGTTACTAAATGGTTTATTATAGTTTTTGATAATCCTCATTGTAGGTCTCTGTATTTTTGTTTTCAAACAACGTTGATATGTTTCCAGCAGTGGCATTGTCTTATACAAAACCATTTACATTGTGTTTAGTTGGAAACATTTTTTTTGTTGATCGATTTATAAATGCCAATGCCTATAATATCTTTGTATTCCATTGCTATCAAGTCTGATCATATACTGAATGATGCCACTTGCAAACCACGAGGGCAGTTCAGGAAGTAGCTTATGTTCTTTAATAAAATACCAACCAAATGAAAAAAAAGAAATGTTATGTATTTGAAACCTAACTATTTTTCTACATAGTCGCCATTTAAATTGAGGCATTTATCATAACAATGCATGATCTTTCCAAATCCTTCTTTGTAGAAATCTGCTGCCTTAGATTTTTGGCACTTATCTTGCCCAAAAGTTATGATAAGCAAGCTTTCCTGATACAATTAATTGCAGTAGACTTTTGTGAAAATTGAGGTAAATAAAGGGACAGTTCTGTAATCGTAATGCAGTGATTTTCACAAATTTTATCGTTGATTACCATTGTCAGTTCATCAGTCACAAGGCTCGGCCGACCACTGAGGTCCTCATCATGAATATTGGTGCGGCCATTTTTAAACTGAATGCACCACTGCCTCATTCCACCATCACTCATTATTCCATCTCTGTATACCTCATAAAGTTGCCGATGAATTTCAACTGGTTTGAGGTTTTTTGCCAGTAAAAACCTAATCACTGAACACACCTCACAACTTGCAGGAATTTCTGTTGAAGCGCACTTTTCAATAATTCACAACAAATACAGTAGGAAAGTCATAGTCCACAAGGCTATGACAACTTGGTGCGTACTAAGTGTAGAAAGGTTTTGACACCAATGGCAGCTCTATCCCCATCATCTCCATGCTAGACACAAACGTAAGTTACTTTTTGGACCGCTCTCATTGTTACCTCCAAGCTCTCGACTTCGTCAGATAATACATTTCAGTAATATTTCATTAACCGCACTTATTTTAAGTTCCACTATTATAATAAAATATTATTACCATATATTTTTTTGCAGAGTATGGATGCACAAACTGGTAATTCAGTTTTGGAAGAAGTTCCGTTTTCCTTGCCTATTAAAATAGAAAACACGCATGAAACAGAGCAAAAAGAATATTTGTTTGTAACTCTTTCCAAGTCAAATGATGATGGACAGACAGTATTTAAACAAGTAAGCTATTTTCTCTTTTATGTTGGCTTAAGTTATAAATATAAGACCTAGTTATTGTATGAATTCTCAACTTTTTATTCATCAGGATACATTTATTTACTGTTTATGGCCCTCATATCGTTTAGCATTCGTGTCTGATATTTGGTATTTTTATTTATAGTGAAATAAACAGTTATTAATGGAGTGTAATGAGGTAAATAGGTATGATGAACAGATTGTTCCTTACACTTTATGATACATAACCATTTTTCCAACAATACACAATACAGAAAATACAGTGAGTTTGATGCCTCATGGTATAAACAAAACTGCCTAAACATTATCCATTTTATTCCCGGATTCAACATTGTTTACCAAGATAGTAATACAGTACATAGCTATCCTTTCTTTTGTGAAGCATGTTCAGTTACAATAAGGTTTATTATAGTTTTAGTGATAATCTTCATTCTTGGTCACTGCATTTTTGTTTACAAAAAAAGATTCGTATGTTTCTTTATGTTTCCAGCAGTGACATTGTCTTATACAAAACGATTTAGATTGTGCTTAGGCACAAACCTTTTTCTATTGATCGATTAATAAATGCCAATGCCTACAACATATTTGTGTTCTGATGTTATCATGTGTGATTGTATACTGAAAGATGCCAGTTGCAAACTGCAAGGGCAGTTCAGGAAGTAGTCGCCATTTAAATTGAGGCTTTTATCATAACGATGTATGAACTTTCCAAATCCTTCTCTGTAGAAATCTGCTGCCTTAGATTTTTGGCATCCATCTTGCCCAAAACATATGATAAGCAAGCTTTCTCAATATAATTTCATGCAGTAGACTTTTGTGAAATTTGGAGTAAATAAAGGGACAGTTCTGTAATCGTAATGCGGCGACTTTCATTAATTTTATTGGTGATTACCTTTGTCAGTTCATCAGTCGCAAGGCTCGGCCAACCACTGAGGTCCTTATCATGAATATTGGTGCGATCATTTTTTAATGCACCACTGCCTCACTCCATCATCCCTCATTCCATTTCTGTACATCTCACAAAGTTGATGAATTTTAATTGGTTTGAGGTTTTCTGCTAGTTAAAACCTAATCACTTAATGCACCTCACAACTTGCAGGATTTTCTACTGAAGCGCTTATTTCAATAATACACAACGAACAAAGTAAGAAAAGTCATAGTCCACAAGGTTACAACACCTTGATGCGTACTAAGTGTAGAAATGTTTTAACGTCAAGAAGATGGCTCTTTCCCTAACATCTCCTTGATAGGCTCAAATGTAAGTTACTTTCTGGATCACCATTGTAATAATGAATCGAGGCCCTTTTAAACTTATGAGACTTTTTCCCTTCCTTTACTCTGGAAATAGTACAGACTTTTTCCCCTTGAATAATTGTATAGAAGTTAATAGGTTGAGAGTTAAGTTAAGAGTAGCAGATAATTCAGTAGAAGGAAATTCTTATATACTGTTAAGTGCCGGTAGACCAGAAAGTGAATACAATTTAGTGGTAATCATTTTTCATTATACGTCCACATTGTTGAACTACTTTTAACATGCAATAAAGGATGGGTTATATCTATTTTCTTGATAATTTATTTGAATTTTCAAATTAATTTTTAGTAACTGATTTACTTAAGATCTTTATAAAAGCATTCACTTGCTACATTGTTCAAATAGAATGTATAGAAAATTTCAAGCATTATATTTGATAAGTCTTTTTTGATTTATTCTCTAACCAGTACAATAAAGTAATTAACACATTAGGTGTCGTAAGGAACTCATTGATTCTTCACACGACTGTTCAGTACAGGCCTTCAGGATCCATGGTGGTTGCTAACTCAGCCTTATTCATTGCTTTTACATATATTGTGGACTGTGATGTATGATTATGAACACCCCTGTCGCACAGTAGGAATACTAATATATACTCCTTTCACGTGCTGTCATCTTTTGACACCCTCAGTAACCAATATATGAAATCTATTCTGTTAGATGGTGTTTGTTAGTGATTAAGATTATGTTTACAGTTTTTACAGAGTGAGATAAGTGTGCATTATTTCCATGTTTTAAGTATATTAATATATTTAAAAATAATAATATAGTAATTTCTAAAATAACCCATTTAATCATTAATCATATTTGAGGAGCTAGGAGCTAAGTAAACGTTATGTATTTTTTTATGAAATAATGGAATCTCATCTGCTACAGAGTCAGACTCGCCCTGTTAGCAAACAGGAAATTGTTCATGAACAACAGACAGATATTTAGAATGATTCTATAAGCGAAATACGGGGGATATTCAATAATTAAAGAGATAAATTGATGTAGAAGTGAAACAGTTTGTAGGAGGAGTTTTGTATTTTCATGACTTTAGTTTCACATCACTGGGATTATCTGAGAACAGGTGATGGATAAAAATCTTTTTGTTTATAACCTCAAAGTTGCATTTAACAATGGTGTGCCCACTTAAAGTTTCCACATTAGTAAAGAATGTTCAGTGATCTGTTTCTTGAATAATTTTACAGTATGGTGAAAGTTGTATGAACCGCAGATATTTTTGTAAGTGGGTAGAACAGTTAAAAAATGGTCAAACCTCAATGACTGAAGAGCAGTGTCCTGGCCGGCCAGTTGAATTGTCAATTCCTTCACTTGAAACCTGCCATTGATGACATTTTTCGTGAAGACTGACATATTACAGTTGAACAAATAGAAAAAAGTTACAGTACGTGTTGGCACAGTTCATAATGTTTTCAGTAACAAGCTCATGTACAGCAAAACAATTGCAAGGGGGGTCCTGAAGGAGTTAACGCAACAAGGAAACAAGACTCAAAGTGTGTGCTGATTTGAAAAAACATTATGAAAGGGAAGGTGATCCTTTTCTAAACAAGATTTTAACGTGTAATGAAACTTGGGTTCACTATTTTGTACCAGAGTCTAAAAAACAAAGCATGGAATGAAGGCATACCAGCTCACCTGTCCGAAAGAAATTCAGAATGCAAGCATCAGTGGGAAAAGTCATATTGACCGTCTTTTGGGATGCGCAAGCCGTCTTTCGTGATTATTTGGAAAATAAGCGTACAATAAACAGTACAATACTCAGACATGCTGATGAAAAATGTAAAGCCAACAATGAGAGAAAACATCACGGATCTCAAAGAAAAGGCGGATATTGGTACACGACAATGCTCGCCGTCACACCGCATAGCTGACCCAAGAAACCATTGGAAAGATGGGTTGTGAAATATTACCACATCCTCCCTCTTGTTTTGTATCGCTCTCCATAGATTTATCAATGTCTCACAATATCTTTCTGAGTTAATTGTGTTGCTATGTTCAAGGAAATCAGTGAAAGCACTCCCTTAGCGGCCCAAAACATAGTTGCCATAATCTGTATGGCTGACAATGGTTGAAAACATTTTACTGGATTTCTGGGAGAACCAGTGTGCCTCCATTCTATGGGCTGTCATTTTGTTTCACAGTTGACATGCTTTACCCAGGTCTCATTTTCTGTTATGTCACGATCAAGCAGTGCATTACCATCCTCGTTGTAGGCTTCGAGGTAATTCAGCGATGCAGCAAGAAACTAATTTTTTTTGGTCTTTCAAGATTTTTGGCACCCATCTTGCACATAACTTGTGATAGCTAAGCTGCCCTGTTACAATTTCTTGCAGTAAACTTCGTGAAATTTGGGGGGGGAAATGAGCAATAGTTTCGTAATCATAAAATAGTGATTTTTATGAGTTTTATCGTTGATTTTAATTGTCATTTCTTCAGTCAAAAGGCTAAGCCGACCACTGCGGTCCTTATCATGAACATTGGTGTGACCATTTATAAACTGAATGCACCACTGCCTCACTCCAATGTTACTCATTATTCCATCTCCATACACCTTACAAAGTTGCTGATGAATTTCAATTGCTTTGAGGTTTTTTGCCAGTAAAATCCTGATAACTAAACGCAACTTGCAGGATTTTCTATTGAAAAGTACATTTCAATAGTTCACAATAAAAAAAGTAGAAAAATCACAGTTCATACGCTATGACATCTTGATGCGTTCTGAGTATAAAAACATTTTGACCCAGGATGGTAGTTCTATCCCCATCAATCTCCATGCTAGGGACAAATGTAAGTTACTTTTTGAACTGCTCTCATAGTTAGCTCCAAGCTCTTGACTTTATCAGATGTTACGTTTCAGTAATATTTAATTAACCACACTTATTTTAAGTCCCACTATTATAAAAAAATATTATTATTATTTTATATTTTTTGCAGAATATTGATGCACAGAACGGTAATTCATTTTTAGAAGAAGATCCATTATCCTTGCCCGTTAAGAAAGAAAACATTAATGAAACAGAGCAAAAACACAATTTGTTTGTACCTCTTGCAAAGACAGATGATGAGCAGACAATATTTAAACATGTAAGCTATTTTCTATTTTCTCTTTGTTTATGTTATAATTATAAGATCTAGTTATTGTAAGAATTCTCAATTTTTATATTCATCAGGATACTTTTATGTAGTGTTTATGGCCCACATATCATGTGGCATTCTTGTCTGACATGAGATATTTTATTTATAATATAAAAAATATATTATATGGAGTATAGGGAGGTAAATAGCTATGATGAACAGATTGCCCCTAACACTTTATGGTAGATAAACATTTTTTACAACAGTACAAAACAAAGAAAATACAGTGAGATGATGCCTCATGGTATAAACAAAGCTGCCTAAACATTATTAATTTTATACCCAGATTCAAAATTGTTTAAATTGTACAAAGATAGTAAAACAGCACAAAGCTATCCTTGCTTTTGTGAAATATGTTCAGTTACAAGAAGGTTTGTTATAGTTTTCGATAATCTTCATTTTTTTATATATAAGATTGGTCTGTTTCTTTAGGTTTCTATCAGTGACATTGCGTTATACAAAACTATGTAGATTGTGCTTAGGTGAAAATATTTTTCTGTTGATCGATTATTAAATGCCAATGCCTGCAATATATTTGTGTTTTGGTGCTATCAAATGTCATTATATACATAAAGATGCCAGTTGCATACTATTATGGAAGCACTCATACAGTTGAGTTATTTGTGTGAAAATCAATTTATTTTATAACTAAGAAATATAGATGTTTTTGGGCTCTTGGATTCTGTATAGCATTGCAATAAATGAATGAATGCAGGCCATGTTTATGAGGCTTTTTCACTGCTTTCAGTCTGATAACAGTACAGACTTTCTCCCCTTGAATAATAGTTTTAATAGGTTGATAGATACAAAAACATAAAAGAAGAGTAGAAGGAAATCCTTAAGTTCAGATAGACCGGATAATGAATACAATTCTGTGGTATTCATTTTTTAATTGATGTCCACAATGTTGAACTATTTTTTACATGCCATAAAGGATGTGTTATATAAAATCTATTTTCTCTATAATTTATTTGACGTTTCAAGTTAATTTTTTTTCTACAGTCATTTGACTTGTTTGATGCAGCTCTCCAATATTCCCTGTGTAGTACCAGTCGTTTCATTTTGGTATACTCCCTACATCGCACTTCCCTAACAACTTGGTTTTGATATTCCAACTGTTGCTTTCTGCACAATTTTTCCCATGTACCTGACCCTCCAATATCAAAGCTACTATTCCAGGATGCTGTAATATGTGGTCTGTAAGTCTGTCACTATCCAACCATTTGATTTTTATCATGCTATAGCACCACATTTCAAAAGCTTCTAATCTTTTCTCCTCAAGTACTTTGATTTTCCAAGTTTCACTTGCATTTAAAGTTATGCTCGAAGCATATACTTTCAGAAATGATTTCCTGATGTTTAAATTAATTTTTGATGTACGCAAATTATATTTTTGACTGAAAGCTCGTTTGGCTTGTGCTATTTGTCAGTTATCACTGCTGCTTCATCCATCTTTTAGTAATTCTACTTCCCAAATAACAGAAGTCTTTTACCTCTATAATCTTTTCATATTTTTATACTCAGTGGTCCATTTACATTATTTCGACTATATTCCATTACTTTTGTTTTGTTCTTGCTTATTTTCATGCGGTAGTTCTTGCGAAGGACTTCATTCATGCCATTCATTGCCTGTAATAAATCATTCTTACTCTCTGCTAGAATTACTATATCATCAGCAGATCGTAACATCTTTATCTTTTCACCTTGTACTGTTACTCCGGATCTAAATTGTTCTTTAACATCATTAACTGCTAGTTCTATGTACTGACTAAAAAGTAACGGGGATAGGGAACATCCTTGTCAGACTCCCTTTTTTATTACGGTTTTTTTCTTATGTTCTTCAATTATTACTGTTGCTGTTTGGTTCCTGTAAATGTTAGCAATTAATCTTGTATCTCTGTATTTGTACCCTAATTTATTTAAATGCTGAACATTTTATTCCAGTGTACGTTATCGAATGCCTTTTCCAGGTATATAAATTCCAAGTATGTTGGTTTGTTTTTCTTTAATCTTCCTTCTACTATTAATCTGAGCTCTAAAATTGTTTCCCTTGTCCCTATACTTTACCTGAAACCAAATTGATCCTTTCCTATTACTTTTTCTATTCTTCTCTCAATTCTTCTATACAGAATTCTAGTTAAGATTTTTGATGCATGAGTAGTTAAGCTAATTGCTCTGTATAATTCACATTTATCTGCTCCTGGTTTCTTAGGTATCATGACTATAACACTCTTTTGAAGTCTGACGGAACTTCCCGTTTTTTGTAAATATTACACACCAGGTTGTATAATCTATCCATTTCTTCCTCACCTGCACGTGCAGTAATTCTGCAGGTATTCAGTTTATTCCAGGAGCCTTTCTGTCATTCAGATCTTTTAATGCTCTCTTAAATTCAGATCTCAGTATTGCTTATTCCCTTTCATCCTCTTCGACTTTATCTTCTTCTATAACACCATTTTCGAATTTATTTCTTCTGTATTACTCTTCAATATATTCCACTCGCCTATCAACTTTTCCTTTCATACTATAAATCGGTGTACCATCTTTGTTTAACACATTATTAGATTTTAATTTATGTACCCAAAAATTTCTTGTTCATTACGAAAAACATTCCTGCCTGCACATTATTTGAAGCTCAGTTGATTATTGTGAAATCTCTAACCAAATGTCGTTTTCCTGTTCTATAGAATTGCTATATCAGAAAATTGTAGCATCATTATCTTTTCACCTTGCACTGTTACTCCAGATCTAAATTGTTCTTTAACATCATTAACTGCTAGTTCTATGTAAAAATTAAAAAGTAACGGATAGGGAACATCCTTGTCCAACTCTTGTTTTTATTACTGCTTCTTTCTTATGACTAATCTTTGACTAATAATATTGCAGTTTGGTTTTCCTGTATAAATGTTATCAAATATTCCATTCTTCTATTACTAAACTTGAATCCTAAATGTTTTAAAATGCTGATCATTTTATTTCAGTCTAAGTTATCAAAATGCTATTGCTTTCTCACCTGCACTGGGCAGTAATTCTGCAGGTATTCCGGCTATCCCAGGAGCCTTTCTTCCATTCATATCTTTTAATGCTCTCTTAAATTCAGATCTCCCCTTTCATCCTCTTTGACTTCCTCTTCTTCCTCATTATCACCATTTTCTAATTCATTTCCTCCGTATAACTCTTCTATATGTTCCACCCACCTATTGACTTTTCCTTTCGCATTATAAATCAGTGTATGATCTTTGTTTAACAAATTATTAGATTTTAATTTATGTACCATAAAATTTTCCTTAACTTTTCTGTATGCTCCATCTATTTTACCACAATTATCATTTCTCTTTCCATTTCTGAACATTTTTCTTTAATCCAGTCTTCTTTCGCCAGTTTGGACTTCCTGTTAATAGTATTCCTTAATTGTCGATAGTTCCATTTACTTTCTTCATCACTAGCATTCTTATATTTTCTACGTTCATCCATTGGCCGCAATACATTCTCTGATATCCAAGGTTTTCTACTAGTTCTCTTTGTCCCACCTACGTTCACTTCTGCTGATTTTAGAATTTCCTTTTTAACATTCTCCCATTCTTCGTCTACATTTTCTATTTTATGTTTTTTACTCAGATCTCTTGCCACAAATTTTCACCTCAAATTCCACCAATTCATCTGACACTTTTTCTTCACGTTTTTAAACCCCAACCACATTTCATGTTACTAAATTATGGTCGTTATCAATGTCTGCTCTAGGGTAAGCTTTGCAGTCGATGAGTTGATTTTGCTTAACCATCTTTGCTTAACCATGATATAATCTATCTGATACCTTGCAGTATCTGTTCGCTCGTGGAAACAGCCTAGTGGCTTTTTCCAAGAGTATATTCTTCTATTATAATTGTTAAACTGGGTGTTGGCAATTACTAAATTTTACTTCATGCAAAACTCAATAACTCAGACCCTTCTTTCATTCATTTTGCCAAGCTCATATCCACCGACAATATTAGGTCAATCAAATTAAATTTTAAGACTTGTATAAACATGTAAAGATATGGTAAGACATGTAAAAAATAGGAAAACCTGTAGAATTGAATGAAGAACTACTTTTCCATCTTCTTGTTCTTCAAAATGGCATTCAAAGTTGGAGAAAAACAATTTTTTTTTTTTAAAAGAAAAACTAGATATTTTGCAAAAGTTATAGCCACGACCTCTGTTTTCTCCGGGGCCATCCGCAATTCAACCCCGCTCATCCAGTCTTTAATGATACCATATACGATGCTAACTTTTCCAGTCGCCTCTCTTTTCATAGCCGCATCAACCACAATCATGAGGTCATCAGCTAATGCCATAAGGGTGACCTGGCAGCATTGGGAGGTGGAATACCTTATCATATGCAACATTTCATTGGGTCGGTCCAAGTACCGAACCCTGAGGGACCCGCCCCTTTTTAGAGCATCCTCTATTAGTTTCCCCTCCACCTCGTAGATCAGTCTGTAACCAGACAAATAAGACAGCATCGGCCTAATCAGATAATTCGGTACTGAGTTCTACGAAGGCACAGAGAATAGCAGCGTGTGTAATGCTATTAAAAGCATTCTGCACTTCGACAGTTACTAGAACACACACATCCTTCTTGCAGTCTGTTCCCCACGACCTTGAATAATGCTGCTCGCCATCTGGCTGGCTGGCTGGGGCGGACCTACGCCAGCAGAACACAAAGTGGCTTGCAGAGAGGCCGTCCACATCCTCTTCCCGTCCCGGCCAGTCTTCGCACCAGCATTCGCTCGAAAAATTTTGCCAGTGCGTCGATCATAGCCAGAGGCCTATATGATGAAGTGTTTCCTTGTAATACACATTATACACCTATTAGGGAGTCTAGGCGCGCACGCATCGTTCTTCTCTTGTGATGGCACTTCTTCCTTTTGCGTCCAATTTCTTCCGTCCACCAATACACAGCTGCGTGGTCTCCACCCACGTACCTGCGGTGGAGTGACCCATGGCGCTAGTGAGGTACTCAACAAGAGAGGCCATCTTCTCCTCAGCTTTCGGGAGTCAAACAACTCCCCAAAGATTGATCACCCCAGCAAATGCCTGTGCATCCATATTTCTGGTACCCCACCTCATTGTCACAGATCGTCGTACTCGTCACATATCAATCTCCGCAATCACCTTAATAACAGCCCATTGATCACTAGCCGTGAATCCTTCCCATACCTTCCACTTCGAAACCCCGCTAGCCAGATCAGGGGTAGCGAATGTGGTGTCCACCATAGATCCTGTCCCTCCTCTCCTGAAGGTGTATGTGCCCTCGCAGTTAGACAAACTAACTCAAGCACCGCCACCGCGTCGTTCAGGGTGTTGCCATGGGCGTTGGTTTTCGTTGAAACCCAGGAGGCCGACCAGTCGTTAAAATATCCCGCCAGAAGTGCAGGACGACAGCAAACCACATCTCGATAAATCGAGGACACCAGTATCTCTCCAGAATGATGATGGGCCCTCTCCTAGTTTTCTTTGTTGTCCTTCTTCTTTTTAGGGCATGCAGCGCTATCTGTCCTGTGCCCCTCTCCACCAAAGTTGAAACATCAAGCCACCCTGTCTGTGTCCTCACAGTTCCTCGCAAGGTGGCAAGTCTCCAGGCATCTATCTATAACACCGTTGTGGGAGCTCGATGTATTTCCACTCTGTAAGAGACTCTCTCAGCCCATTATTGACTCATCCCTGCTGAGCAACAGCTGCAACGATGGTCGCCGGATGCCGCCACGCCAGTCTCCCCATTTCCCGGCCTGACTGCCTACCCATAGATCATCTGACAATACCTGCCCAGCGACCGCCACCAGCGCCTTGAAATTCTCTCCCTGTTGGATGCCTTTCTCCAAATCACGAATCCGGAGAACGGCCAGAATCCTCGTTTTCTTAGCGATAGACCCAACCTTTAAGATGGAAATCAGATTTGGCTTAGAGTACCAGACTTCTCTCTCCACCTTAACTTTAATTTTCATTCTGTTTTCTGCCTTCCTTACAGAAGGAATCACAGAAGTCGGCAGCATCATATTGTCTTTCCTGACCGACTTAATCCGTTCTGCATAGGTAGCCGCAGACTTTACTTTGATCATTTTTCCACTTTTTTCCTCTACTGGTTCTCCGTGCCTCCATACAGAAGGGCGACTTCCAGTCGGAGCGATTATGTGACATCTGTAGCCAGTCGACCTCCACTCACACCCTAAAATCTTGCACGCATATACGGCAGTGTCCTTCAAACTGATCTCTGCCTGGAGAGGCCCAAGGTCATCTCCACAGTTCTTTTGATTCTGGCGGATACATGTACTAGGGCCTGTTCAAGGTCCCCTCCATCATCAGAATCAACACATGCAGTATGAAACATGTTGGAGACCGATGTTTCGTCTGTTTCTGTGTCTCCCAACAAGTCTTACCTCTAACATAGCCAGCACTACATTTCCAGCCCTAATGTAAGACTTACTAAGGAGCCAGGCCACCTGCAGGTGCCTGGTGGCCAGGGAATCCAATACCTTACTTTCTGCCAGAGCATTTATTTCGATAACTGCAACCATATTTAGGGCCCTGTGTCTCCGATCCAGAGTTCCTACCTGTGTGTTCCTGAAGGACTTCTTAGGCCAGTCCTTAATAAACTCAGTAACCTAGGGTGCAGGCACCCTGTTATCCAGTGCATCCATAGTCGGACACCAAGTAACAGCAAGCTTTTGAGCGGTCGCATCCGATGTGATTCTCTTTGTAGTGTCAACAGAGATATCATTTGCCGTTTTTCTAAGATCTGACAACATTTAGACAAGTAAGATATTTTCATTTACTGTTAAATGCCGTAACTAATATGTGGCAATTATTGTTTAACATTAGATACTTTGATTAAAAAGAAAGATGAAAACAGTATGTGGAGGATTGTAGCTGACATGATACTAGTCATAAGTCACTTCTGAAAAAGAATAAACATTCCGTGCCAGGTTTTATAAAAGGTTTCTTGTTTCTTTCTTCGTAGTCCCAAAATATACTGTTGTTCATCACATAACAAACCTACTGAAATGCAGCTGATAGATTCTTGCAAGTGAATTTATAATCTATTCACAGAAACCAGGTATATGATGAACATTGGTGTCCTTACAAAAAAGTACTTTGATGTGTATCTCTTATGGTGCTGTACATGTGTCAGTTATAACAAATTGTTTATCTTCTAACAGACAGTGTGTTGCATTATTGCTGTTGAAACATTGATGAAACACAGAAATAAATAAATGTAAGAAATATTATACTTCTTTATGCCAATCCTATTGGTCTTTGATAAGTGCCATGAGGCTACTTTTCCCGGATCTATACTTCATGTGTAGTTTGTAGTGTGAATTTTATGAGGTTTCTGAGGGTTCCTAAGAATTTTTAATGTGGTTTTATGCCATTTCTCTAAGGTTTTCATTACTGATTGATTAGAATCTTTTTTTCATGTACACTAAATTATAATCGGTAATTATAATAAAATGACTATTTAGTATCGTAATATAAGAATTGCATGATATAAATCTGAAAATTATTGGATTGTATTGAAATGTCGCTACTTTTAAGGAAAACAAAATTTGACTTTTTGAAGCTGTAGAGCGCATCAGTTTTCACAAAATAAGGGAAACTTCTTAGTTTCCTTTCACAGAAATTTTAATTCATATTTAAATGGCAGTTTCAATTAAATTTGTGCTTATAAATTGTTGGCAGTCCATAAATATTCTATAGAAACTGTTGAAACCATTCCTAGTATTGAATTGGACAATAACTTTTGAATCACTTTATATGGGATAAAACGGAGCTTCTTATAAATTGCCTTGTTGAAGTTGTTTTTTGTGTTGAGCTAACTTTTGCACAGGTTTGTTGAAACTACTTCATATAGTAGTTGATATGTTTTAGTTTTTTCAAATACTGATGGTCTATCACTTCACTCATATATCTTTATTGATCCAATCTTCCAAAAGTCTTCAATTAGTGTTCTTACACTCCATCGATTAGGAATCGGTGTACCTGGAAGTCTAATAAAATACTATTCTTTTACTTTCTGATACTCTCCATGCTTATGAACACCGATTAAATGAGAAATTTTCACTGTTCTGTGTGCACATTGAAAGACAGCCTCAGTCATTCAAAGACAATGAACAAACAGTGACAACAATGAATCACATCTTCTTATGTTAAGACACATCTTGTCTCAACATCGTGATTGGCTCATGGAAGCTAACTGCACGCAATACAGGATTCCCAACCTTTGTGAAAGCATTACTCATAGTGCATGGAATAAAATTCTTCAACCTATAATCATGTTTATATAGGTGTGCAGTTACTTTTTGAATGCACTGGATTATGAACATCCTGTCAGAACTCGTGCTTAGAATGATACATTTTCAGGTTAGATGGTAGCAATGAATTTACACTGACAAAATGTGATATTGCTAAATATTTTGTCTACCAAGATGCTAATAATGTCACCAAAATAGCTGTGAAAGAAATGTCTGTGACTTTGTGTGAGCTATAGAGTAAGAAAAATTCTTCGTCCTTTAAAAATTTACTATAAAACATAATCATCAATTCAGTGATTGGTTTGCCCTATTAACCAATTTTAGGGAACTTAGCAGTGAAATTTATAGAATTTATTTATGCTTTCATTATTACTACAAATTTGGTTGATATTGACTGATGAAGAAAAATAAGTAACTTCATAATCTAGTAATTTTCTCCAAATCATTTCTTATAAAATTTCCATATCAGGTGTTAAATACATGCTAAGTTGCTGCTGTTGTACATTTTATCACATTGTTTGGCCAAAACTGTGCAGGAGTTTTTTGCCAAACCCTGACACAATGAACTGCAGCGTTGATGGAAACACAAATCCACAGATAAGTCAAAATGATGTTCAGTAGGTAACACCAAATGTTTATTGTTAATGCTGTATGTTAATTAATTTTTTTATGCTTGAAACGATCTAAATCTTATTACTCATAGTAGTGTTGTAGTGTTCTTTTGAAATCAGAAAAACAGTTAAAAATTTTTTATTTAAGACATCTAAAAGTAAAGTTTTTTTATTTTTACCAAACGCTCAGCAATTATCATAAGTATACTTTTCTATTCTGTCACGAAATTAAGTTAAAACTTGGAACCAAAATTTGTCAAAAAATAAATAATTTATAAATTATGCCTCAGCAGGTTATAAATTGCATTACATACTTCTGGTATGAATTTGAATATATGTGATTTAGAAACAAAACATTTCTCAAGAAACATGTAGCTCACTCCTGTAGATAAATACTAAACAATTATTTTAAGTTTCAGCTGACATTGCTTTTCCTATGGCACCCGTTTTTTGTGTATCAGAATTGATTAAAAATTTATATGTTTTTGGCTAAATTCTTAATTATTTTTTTTATAATTTTCTTTTTTTTATTTGTCATAAAATTGTATGTAGTCAGACTAGTTTTAGTTCTATACTATGTAGCACACAGTTTACGGATTGTGTTACATTTTGTTAATTATTTTTTAACTGCATTTACTAAAGAAATTTTTATTTTTGCTTCGTATAAACAAACATATTGTGCTTGGTTAAATATGAAGATGGATATTTATTATTAGAGTATAAGTTGTCAATTTGTAGTTGTAATTGTTTAGATTAACATAGTTTTCTGATTGATTTTTAAATTAAAAATTATTGTAATTTTTTTAGGATAATGAAAAAGCTATTAGTGATGTGGAGGAAAGAAGTACTGAAAGTATTTTACTGACATCAAAATGTGTGGTTTGCTATAAAATAAAAAAAAACTGTATATGTGATAATGTTGTTGGTGAAGAATATGGTAATTTAAACAGTTTTGCTTTTAAAGAAAAATGCTTGCAAATTACTAATAAAACAGATGAGGAAATGAACTTCATAACTTCTCATCTTCCTATTCATAGATGTACTTTTTGTCAGGAGTCTTTTACTCGAAGATGTACCTTAGAGTCACATTTATCTATTCATGTTGTCAAAAAAAACTTAACATGTAATTTTTGTAAAAAAACTTTTAGCAAAAGCAATAATTTAAAGACACACCTCTCTACTCACACTGGTGAGAAGAAATTCACTTGTAACTTTTGTAAGAAAACATTTTGTCTAAAATGTAATTTAAATACACATCTCTCTATTCATACTGGTGAGAAAAAATTCACATGTAATTTTTGTAAAAAAAACTTTTATCTAAGCAGTAGGTTAAAAACACATCTCGCGATTCATACTGGTGAGAAAAAATTCACTTGTAATTTTTGTAAAAAAACATTTAATCAAAGCGGTAATTTAAAAAGACATCTCTCTATTCATATTGGTGAGAAGAAATTCACTTGTAACTTTTGTAAGAAAACATTTCGTCTAAAATGTAATTTAAATACACATCTCTCTATTCATACTGGTGAGAAAAAATTCACATGTAATTTTTGTAAAAAAAACTTTTATCTAAGCAGTAGGTTAAAAACACATCTCGCTATTCATACTGGTGAGAAAAAATTCACTTGTAATTTTTGTAAAAAAACATTTAATGACGGTGGTAATTTAAAAATACATCTCTCTATTCATACTGGTGAGAAAAAATTCACTTGTAATTTTTGTAAAAAAACATTTTATCACGGTGGTAATTTAAAAAGACATCTCTCTATTCATACTGGTGAGAAAAAATTCACTTGTAATTTTTGTAAAAAAGGTTTTACTCAAAACAGTCATTTAAAAACACATCTCGCTATTCATACTGGTGAGAAAAAATTCACTTGTAATTTTTGTGAAAAAACTTTTAATCAAAGCAGTAGTTTAAAAACACATCTCTCTATTCATACTGGTGAGAAAAAATTCACCTGTAATTTTTGTAAGAAAACATTTCGTCTAAAATGTAATTTAAATACACATCTCTCTATTCATACTGGTGAGAAGAAATTCACCTGTAATTTTTGTAAGAAAACATTTCGTCTAAAATGTAATTTAAATACACATCTCTCTATTCATACTGGTGAGAAAAAATTCACATGTAATTTTTGTAAAAAAAACTTTTATCTAAGCAGTAGGTTAAAAACACATCTCGCTATTCATACTGGTGAGAAAAAATTCACTTGTAATTTTTGTAAAAAAACATTTAATCAAAGCGGTAATTTAAAAAGACATCTCTCTATTCATATTGGTGAGAAAATATTCACTTGTAATTTTTGTAAAAAAACATTTAATCACGGTGGTAGTTTAAAAACACATCTCTCTATACATACTGCTGAGAAAAAATTCACCTGTAATTTTTGTAAAAAAGGTTTTACTCAAAACAGTCATTTAAAAACACATCTCGCTATTCATACTGGTGAGAAAAAATTCACTTGTAATTTTTGTGAAAAAACTTTTAATCAAAGCAGTAGTTTAAAAACACATCTCTCTATTCATACTGGTGAGAAAAAATTCACTTGTAATTTTTGTAAAAAAACATTTAATCAAAGCGGTAATTTAAAAACACATCTCTCTATTCATACTGGTGAGTAGAAATTCACTTGTAATTTTTGTAAGAAAGCATTTTGTCTAAAGTGTAATTTAAAAAACATCTCTCTATTCATATTGGTGAGAAAAAATTCACTTGTAATTTTTATAAAAAAACATTTAATCAAAGCAGCAATTTAAAAACACATCCCGCTATTCATACTGGAGAGAATAAATTCACTTGTAATATTTGTAAAAAAACATTTAATCTAAGCAGTACTTTAAAAACACATCTCTCTATTCATACTGGTGAGAAAAATGTTGCATGTAATTTTTATCTAAAAACGTTTACATGCAAGTCAAGTTAAGTTGACAGAGTGATATAAATTGTCTTTATTAAAGTTTGTGGTTTTTTTTTTTTTACGTAATTGTATACACTTTTCAAAACAAATTAGTTTATAAACAAGATTATTAAGAAACATTTATGTAATTTATGTACAATTCATTAATAAAGTTTTGTAGTAGCTTATATTTTACATGATTCATATTTTCTTTATATCAGGTTGTCTAAAAATTTTTGAGCCGTTGGAGGCTAAAATTGAGAATACATGTATTGTTTTTGAAATATAACATTTTGAGACCACGTGCACAATTTTTTTTGATAACATTCTCCCATTTTTCCATCAACACCATATACCATTAGCTATGAACGTCTGTGAATTCTGTTCATAAAATTTCAACACATGGTTTTCACAGGCCTTTTTTGAAACTAATTTAACACCGTTCAGGGAGTTGTTGCATAGATTGAAACAATGATATGCTGATTGTGCTAGGTCTGGGCTATATAATGAATGCATCAAAACCTCCCAGTCAAGTTCTCTGAGTTGCTGACTGGTCGTTAAAGATGTATGCAGTCGGGCAGTATGCATTTTGGCAGTGTGGCGTGGTGTATGGCATCCTTTCTGTTGACCAATTCAGGTTGTTTCTTTTGAATTGCTCGCACCTAGCTTTGCATGATTGCACCAAACGCGCTAATTGTCGACAGTACACGCCTGAATCTATCATACTTTGTCAGATCATGTGGCACTCAAACGTCTAGCTTCTTTTTGTAGCTAGCTTTATCCGATGGTTTAACAATGTTTGGTGATGGGTGTTAGGTCACTGGCAATTTCATGTAGTTTTGCACGCTTAGACTTAGCCAAAATATCATTCACTTTCTCTGTTTTGGCCATCCGCTGCTAAAAGCATCTTGGACTTCAAAATTCCCAAAACAAAAGGGACTGAACAATCTTTTGGCTGTTGCTCAGCCAGTTCAAAAACAAAAATTATTCAGTTGTTGCTAATATTCTAAATATTCAGTATGTTGATAACACCGATATTTATATTATTTTTATTAATTGTAGAAAAAATGTATCGATAAACATTATCCTTTACCATTATCGCAAAATTATGAATATAAAAACATATTTATTAATATATACAATACAAACAATTTATTTATTCGGTGTACTAATATTGGGTTACTGTTCATAGGAGTTCATAACTGCTGTATTTTTGTTATAAATAAATTTATGTTGATAATTTATTTATTTAAAGTTGTTTTTATTTTATTATGTTGATAATTTATTATATTAATTAAAAAAAAAATTCAGATATAATTTTAAATAAAGAAAAAAATTTAAAAGATTATTAAACAACTTGTCATCACATAATATACTGCCTCCCGTCAAAAATCATATGATAATTTATTTACTGTAAAGTGAAATATTACAATTATAATATGAAAATTATAATAATGTTATTATTGCAAATGTAAAGTGAAATATTACAATTATAATATGAAAATTATAATAATGTTATTATTGCAAATGAATGTATTATATAATGGTATATTTTTTTCAACAATGTAAATGAAGTTACTGCCAATATATTACAAGTAATAACACGATTAGAAATTACAAATAAGTTATATACAATGTATAATATAAGTGTGAAATACAAATATGTAAATTAAATTATGAGTATGTTGACATACATATAAAAATATAAATAAAATGAAATTACAATTACTTAGGAAATATTATTTAAATCGACAAATTGAAATTGTTAACAGGGCTTATTTTATGCAGATCTTAGACCTCTGCCCATCATGATGAATCATAATCGGATGATTTGAAAGAATTTGTTTGCGTTAGTGGTAGTGCATCATTAAAATCAATGTAGTTCTGTTCTTTGTTTGAATGTTTTGATTGTGTCCTTACATCTTGATTAGGATTATGTTTATTATTACTATCACTATTATTATCATTTGCATTTTTATTATTTTGATAAACAGGATTCTATTGTCATCGTACATTGTACGTTACAGATATTTTCATATGTCCAGTATCAGTTCATAATGTTTTTTTCTTGTCTCGAATGACAGTCGTGTTTGCAGCATCGCTACATTTTCTCAACTGATTACATCTCATCGCATTGATTAACTATTGTTGACCGGGATATTGGTTTTTGTAAAAAGAAAACAAAAAATTAAATCCATCACCTGAAAAATAAATTGTACTAAGCTTTCCAAAATGATTGGCAAGAGTGGGGATTCATATGAAAAAAGAAAAAACCGAGACAAAGTGAGACAAGTACGAACACTGACTGTTAGAATAGAAAAATTGTTCCACCGTATCAATCTTTTTTATGTCGACACTGCAAGCCACTGCAACAAATTTTTGAACATTTATCGGAAGACAGTCTTTGATAATTTTTTGAAACTCTAATGGGTATAAAACGAAGTTTCAATATTGCCATCTGCAACCCTTACTAACTCAAAAAAGAAAATCCAAAAAATATCCTTCAAGATGTTACAAAACATTTACATACTAACTTAACCGTGAAGAAAAACATAAACAAGTTAAGAAGTGTTTGTAAACACTTTCAGTGTGAAGTGAAGGACACAAAACTTGAAAGCAAAGTAGTAATGTAGCAGAAATTCTCATGTTGAAAAGACTCCATGTCAAGGAGGACACAGAATCAGAGAATAAGAAATCATGACATTATAAGCAAAAGAAAAAAGAAACCTCTCCAATCTAAAGGAATGGCTTCAAAATACCCAAGTTTCCAGTATACTATAAACAAAGATGTACTCGTATAGTCTTAAAGCCTATATGGCAATTTCAACAAAAATTACAAAAAAAAAAACATACAAACATTAGTAATAAACAAAGCTGATCTCTTTATATTCAAAAATATCTGTGAAGAAATGGACCATTCTATTCCAAAAAAATCCGAATGTTACATTTGTTCTCACACATAGCAGACTGTGCGACAGGTCACCGTATCCGAACACTAGCATTTCAGAGATATCTGCCTACAGGATCCTACCCCAACAAGGTGTAAGGCCTCACGATGTCCTTGATGAACCACTGTGATTGACAAGATGAGAAATCGGATAATCCCAAACTATGTCCAGGGCCTCCCATCGGCTGTTCTGCTCCTTTTTGGCGGTAGGCCCGAGCATGACACCGGAAGCCTCCAATAGTCAGAAGGTGAGATTCTTACATACGTTCTGTTTGATTTGGTGAACGAGATTATCAGGCCGGGAGCCATGCTATCGCGGTTAGGTAATGGACGGATGTGATACCGAATGAAAACACCAAAAAGACTCCAACAGTCAGAATGTAAAATTTGTAAATCCTTTACATTGTAGATGGTGTACAGAGATACCAATAAGTGAGGACACCAGAGGACTTCAAGTTTGATAGTGAATTTAGTAGGTAAGATCCCAATTCTTTACCAAGAATCTTGAAAAAAAATCTATTTTCGGTCTGTAAGCTGTCTGCGTTCACTGCGTAAACTTAAGTGTTTATTTCATCTATAGTTGATTAATTCATTCATCTCGCCCTTGGCGTTAGGCAATTGTTCCTTTTCTTTTGTTTCATGTCAATTACAGTTGCCCGACTGAAGAGGCCTGTACTTTCCCTTGTGCTGCCTTTTCAGGCATCACAGATGTTTCTAAGGTTACGGTCTGTAATTATTTACAACTGGAAATACGAAAGGCAGACTAAAGAAGAACGAAGAATTAACTACATCCCATGAAATCAAATCAGGTCCAGCCGTGACCGGGACTCGACCGATGCAAGTCGAGGAAAATGGCGAGAGTAAAGAACAGCCTAAGGATGTTAGTTAATTCACAACTAATCGACTTTCCTCTGCCATAGAATTTTGGCTTACTGTTAGGATGCGCGACTCCCTCTGAAGAAGGGAGTACAATGACTAGCAACCCATTTTCATTATATCTTGCTAAAAACGGTTCCTTTGCTTGAAATACTTTGGAATGACTTGGTGATTTACTGTACGGCCTTACAAAATTATCTATTTGATGTAATAATATCAACATTCTAAGACAAATACTGAACAACTGTAAAATTTTTCAGGAAGTAGAGACTACATAATTTATTTCATTTCGAAAACTGATAACATTTTCTTCTAATAAAAATCTAATCGTGATCTGTTGTACATTTACTATGAAACCAACATAGAAATTATTTTACCGAGTAATAATTTAATTAAAAATGTTATACATCTTAATAGATGTAGGCGCCAGAATAATACGTGTGATAGTAATTGGTAATTAATTTAACCAGCTTATTCATTCAACAATTTTCAATTTATTCAATATTTTTTTATTATTCTAAATTCAAGTTCCTGTCATTCTAGATAATTAGAGAAGTGACTTAAAGAAATTTTAATCAATGCTAAAGTAAAGTTCAACAATCCAGAATAATTTAAAAAATCCACCGTGTTGGTCTAGTGGTGAACACGTCTTCCCAAATCAGCTGATTTGGAAGTCGAGAGTTCCAGCGTTCAAGTCCTAGTAAAGCCAGTTATTTTTACACGGATTTGAATACTATACTTTGGTGGTTGGGTTTCAATTAACCACACATCTTAGGAATGGTCGAACTGAGGAAGTACAACACTACACTTCATTTACACTCATACATATCATCCTCATTCATCCTCTGAAGAATTATCTAAACAGCAGTTACCGGAGGCTAAACAGGAAAAAGATAGAATAATTTTAAAATTCAATTAGTTGAGTGTTAGTTTAAAATCAGAGTAAATATAAAGAAGAGTTTTTATTATTATATTTATTATATCGTTAAAAAATAAAAATTAAATATTCTGCAGGGTTTTTATTAGACTGGTATCAGAAAGTTCTTTATTATTATTTTTTTTTTTTAAAGATGAAGAAATAAGGTGCCAAAAGTTATTCAATTGTAGGACGATGTTATTCCTGGAAATTTAGTTTGTTAAATAGAAAATACATGTAATACCTAATTGAAGCTGATGGTCTGTTCGATTAAAATATTAAATTAACTGAAGTATTAACCTCTAGACGTGAATAGTTCTCGTAATAGATTCATATCTATGAACTTGATTAGTTCAGTATCGAAAAATTATCAGTTATGAAAGCGCTATTTAAATAGAATATAAAAATATAGGGATTGCTACGGTACAAAATGCATAATTTTTCTACCCTGAAGTAGAAAGATAGTTGAAATAATGCTTGCTATGTTGGACAGGTATGAATGTTTTAAAAATAATCTGAATGATTTTCGTTTAATTAATGCGCTTTTATTCAGCCCGAATGATTGAAATCAAGTTTTGTAATAATCTATGTAAAGTGATGAATTATACAAAACAGTTAATTTTCTAGCTGCCAATAAATAAGTTGGCAGCACTGTCTGTTTATTCTCGACTCAATCACTCCACCGATAATTTTTAATTTTACTTAGTTTGATAATTTTTTATCTTGAATTCAGTAAAATTTTAATAAAAAAATTATGTTTAATTACAAACATTTCTCTAAAAATGTGAATACACACTGAACAAATGACAGTCATACACAACTGAACTGATACATCACGATCAAAATTAAAAAATTAAGTTTCAGTTAATAAAACTTAGCTTTATTTATTTATCTTACTGAGTTTTTTTAATTATTTCATTTCAATTACATTATTAATTTTTAAATAAGATAATATTATTAATAATAATGTGAATTTTTTCACCATTCCAAAACAACAGATGTTCAAAATGCTGTGGCAAGGTTCTTAGGCAACATTCCAGAAATGTTAACCAGCAGTGGGTAAAGCATGGAGTAATGGTGTGTAGGCAAACGGGAACTGCAAGTACTTAGAAGGAAATTACACTACAGCCGATTAAAAACATAAGTAACAATTTTTATCACATCAGTCTTGTAACTTTATTGTTGCACCTCGTATGATATCAGTTAAAAGTTTCATTAAACCAAAAAATATATTTGAACATAGTAAAACTTATGTAGTAAAGTCTCTATTTAGTGATATTGAAGTTATATTGAATATATTTTTGTAGAAATATAAAGCGATGTAATTCAGTTTTCTTGAATTTAATTGCATTGGGTGAAAAATTTTGAAATTTATTGCATGCAATCCGTGTCCAAGAAGGAACCTTTTACACCCCTCTCGGAATTTTTTTAATTTATTGTTGTTTATTTAAATTTTATACATTTTTTTACTTTTTTTCTTTTAAATAAACTTAACCTTATTAAGTTTCCCGCTATGAATTAATTATACATTTTTTATTGCTATTAGTTTTAAGTTTTTTAGTGATATTTTATCTGTCCTATTAGTTGTAAGATTTAGCTTTTAATTTTTAACATAGGTTTAGTTATTTTTGTTTAGTCTTCCCGTTATCCGGGTTAAGGCCCCTTTACACCCTTCTTGGACTTTATTAAATTTTTTTATTTTTAGTTTTACGCTTATATTTTTAATTTTATTTTTACAGCTGTGAAGTGTGACATTATACGTCATACGTCGGGCATTAACGGCTTATATTAAAATTAGATCATTTATATGTGCAGTGCTATTAATAAATGATATTACTGATATGACAGAAGAGGGTTGCTCTAAAATTACAACTTCAGCAATAGTCTTGTGCTACTTTTGACAATTAAGACTCTTAAAAAAATACTATGCCAAAAATAATTCCGGTTGTTACAATTAAAAATATGAGGTAAATATACATTTTTTATGGTAAGCATAATTTACCTTACTGCTAAACATAGCGAAGTAAAAACGTAGGCCATGTTTATGAGAAAAGTAGAGATGGATTTTTGTTGTGAAATGCAATATTTTAAAAAATATCATTTGTATTTTTAATTACAACCATATATACATAAGACAATACATAATTTAAAACAGTAATTCACAGTAGGGGACATGTATTCCAATAAGACATTGAGTGTGGCAAGACAGCCATACTCAAATGCTGTTGCAGTGGGATATTACAGGTAAGCATGGAACAAAGCTGGATATGATCTTTCTCTACTATATACAAAAGCTATTTGTTTAGAAAACGAAGGAAGCTGGAGAATGGAGCAATATACTATTGTTAAATAACAATAAAAACTAATGAAGATAAATTGTTAAAAATTTGTATATACATTTTTCTTATGGTGCAAGTATGGACTAAGAAAGGATTTTTTGAAATTCAGAGTTTAGAGTTAAACTGAAGCAACAGTAATATATATATAAATAATATATATCTTTTTAATTCTTACTAATAGATATCACCTTAATTTTTGGTATGTAAAAATCTTCATGTGAATATCTAAAGTGCCGAAGATGTACGGTACGGTGGGTCAACAAATACGCTACTGCCACTGTTATTGTAGGTGCGACGTGCCTAACTGCACCTTCCTTTGATTTATGTAATAAAATAAAAATATTGACTGCAATGTAAAATGCAAATAACCATATAGCGACCGGGATGCTTGTTTAATTTAGTAATAGACTGACGCCCATTAAAAATTACTGAAGAATGATAATAAATTTTATGCAATGAAAAAAATCCAAGCCTGACTGGGATTCAAAACCAGAACCTTCCAAATGAATTTCAGACGCTCCGCCACTGTTATAACAACAGTACTAGTTATAATTTCAGTTCCGGTAATTCAATAAAGTTGGAAGCATAATCTATCCTTAATAACACATTACAAATTAATTGCGTTAAAAGAAATTGAATATTTTAAAAATTGTTCCAATAATTTTTAAGTTTATTATTTTAATTTATTCATATAATATACATTTGAAAATATTCAAGCAGTTTTATTTTACTTCTCGTTTGAGTTTCAAAAATATCTTCAATATCGGCTTGGAAAAAATTATGGATATTGTTTAGCGCGTAGATACAATTTTCGCAGAAGAGAAATTAACTAAAATCGTTATGAAAATCGGTGCAGCAGTTCTGCAGTTACAAAGAATATAAAAATTTTAAATGGAGACCTCCTCACACATGTTACTAAAATTTTTCCTGTCGCACTCGAATAAAATATAAAAATTTTTTAAAGTAAATAAATTTTTTTGAAAGCTTTAAATTTAAAAAAAAACTTTACTACAACTAAATCTTGGCACCAGTTTCAAAAAATCCCCACAGAATTAGATAACTTACCCGGTAAAATTACGGGTGCAGAGAGTTTTACTCTCAAAGGACTTACTATTTAGGAGAAAATTAAGCGGAACATTCAAGAAGTTTCTTTGCTAGTTATCAGAGAAAGTAATTCACATTATGTATTAAGTATTAAATAAAATATAAATTGAAATTACCATTTTCATCTAAATCGACTTTATTTTTTCCACTAATCCATCCCGCTATTTCGGCAGGTGTCAACATAGAATTTGTCATTGAAAGAGCATTTTTTATAACAGTTGTCACGCCTACATTTCTCACCGAAGCTACTTCGTGCGCGTTAATAAGATATCGTATTGTCCTGGAATAAGAAGGCCACACCAAAATTAACTAATTCTGAAGTAGTCGATTTTTTTTCCGTCTGTTCCGACGAGTTTGCCGGAAACAATCAAATAACTTTCACCTGGAACGGTATACACGTCCGGTTGATTTATAGGGATTTTAATCTCCTTTTCGATTTTATTCGCTAAGGAATAGTGATTGTGAAATTGATTATATGTTAGGGACTCATCTGAACGCGCTACTTTATTAACTGTTAAATAATTCATCTCTATAGACAATGTTTAATTTCTTTTCAATAACGTAATGTGGCTTTTAAGTTTCTCGTCGACGATTTCAAAACCTAAAGATTTTAATTTTTTAACGCTTTCTTCGGTCAATTTGTAACGTTTTTTAACATCAATTTCATCATCACTTTTAAATACTAGCGGCATGTCTATCTAAAATAACAAAAATAAAAATAAAATTACAATAAACTGTTCAGAAATTCCGATGGGTCCTTGATTCTTTTAAATCTAACATCATGTTTACTCGTTCGCCGCGCAAATTTAATAAATTATCATTTTCATCGGTCAACGATATAACTAAATCGTAAATTGCTCTCATACCTACCGGTAGAAATTCAATATAAGGAGGATATTCTTCAATCATATCGCCCGGATCTACACTCAGTGGAAACTCATGTAAAATGCGGTCTTGATTTTCATTTCTATAACTGCCCGAAATAATGTTACATTTCACTCGTACTACATTCACGAGAGCGATATTTATTATTTGATCCGAAAGATGCGTCGTATTCGCTTTCAGAACTCTCGGCCCTTAGCCCAACAGACTGCCGATACTGCAATCTGTATCCGAAAAGTCTATCCATACAGTGTTTTTAATTTCACACTGTAACGTATTTGGGTTTGCTTGCAATGTGATGGTTTGATTAATTTTATTCATTTTATTCTGTATATAGTTACTGATATCTTCAATTTCATAACTACCTGTTGGTATTGTTATGTATTGCTTTTTTGTCAACACATAATTATTATTTTCATCTTTCTTGACATCCTTTTCCAAAGCGAAACAAAATTTATTATTTTTGTTTTCCTCGACGTTGGGGATAGTGTTGGCGGTCATCAACCATTTGAGACCCGATTCGTATTGACCTTTTGAAAGTTCGATCGGCGGAAAAAATGATTTTTTAATCATCGAACTGTTATCATCAATCGATAATAGACACGACATATCTATTCAGAAAAAATAAAAAACAAAAAACGTATAATTTATTCGGATAAAAATTCTAAACATAATCGACCGCAAACTACATCATCGTCGGTTTGATATTTATTGTAATTGTACGTTACGTTGGAGTTTCTGAAATAATTTATCAGTTCTGGAGGCGGATGCGGATCGCCTATACTATCAAAATAATCTACGTTTTTGTCGATTTTTCGGAAACAAACCCAATGCGTACCGCGGCCGTTTGAAGTGTCTAAATTCTCTATCTAGCATTCATTTTTCCAAATCTTTTTCGGTAAAGCGTCCAACATAAAAACACCGCGGAAGTGTGGAATTTTCAATTGTTTCGCATATTCAATCATTTCGTGATCGTACAAAGCGCGATTTGGTATTGAATTGATTTTTTTTTCTCAGCCGTACCGCCGCCTTTCTTCAATCTGAATCGACCGCCAAATTTGGATTTAAGTTTCATCGCGTTAGTTACTGCGTAGGCGGCCGCTCTTTCAGTCAAACTGCTATCCGGCGCGAGCACACGTTCAGCAAGCGCTTTATCGGCTTGGGATCTTGTTTTATTCGAATAAGCTATATCGTGCAGTTTACACGCCTCATCTAATTTATTTATGCCTCTATCACCACGCTTCGACCTCTTATCCAAGTTCGTGCCCGGACCGCAATAATTGTAACCTGGAATATGAGCAAACGGTAATAAATCTACAGCCTTATTGATTACTGATCCGATTATACCGCGTCCACCTTTTTTCTTGGAAATATTTTTCTTCTTCACCTTCATATCTCTATATATAAATAAATTATTTTTTCATTCAAATACATTATTCATCGTGACGAACCAAATTTATTTTTACGCCATTATTATTGTTTTTATAAATCGCTTCCGAAATTTCCTTAATGGCCGTCTCTATCGCATCATCTATATATCTATCAACTTTTGTTTTAAGCTTGATGTTTTCATCATTTATAAATTGTAAAGTATCGTTAGCAAGCCTTTCCATTTTATCTTCTATGTACTTTCTAATAACCGCATAGTATGCATTTAATCTTTCCAAACGTATAAACTTTTCATAGAAATTGATTGTGTATTCATCAAACATACTTTTGGTTCGACGCAGATTCAACACGTCCGCATCATCGATAGGATCGCACATGTTACACAACCTATGATTTTTTATATCGTAGTTTCCATCGGTTATGATGGGGAAACCCGACGACATTTGTTTGGCATGTTTCAAATTCACCGCATCCGAATCACCGATAGGATCGGACACGTTGCACAATCTATGGTGATTTATATCATAATTTCCATCACTATAAACGAAAACCCTTCCCCAGGAGGCCCTCGTTTTCCCGCTGTTCGACGTCCATTACGACCTAATCTTAATCGTGACATTTCTATATTTGCAAAAATAAAAATTAAAAACAAATAATCTATTCTTCAAATTCAACTTGTTTCAATTCTTTAATTATGGATATCAGTTCGTTAGAAACGTCCTTGTTTCCGACGTCATATTCGCCTACAAGAGTATGCAATCTAGCTACCAGATCGTTTGGATCGTGCCAATATAAATAGACCGGATTATAATTGAGTTGCGCGTGCAACAGCCCGGTGCCGCTGAACGATGTTGATGGTGTTTTATATGGTGAAATTGATCTGACGGGTCTTTTTGAAGGGAACAGCTTTCTGATGACTTCGTTGTATCTGGAAGATTTATTCGTTTTTACTGCGCCGGCGTCCGTCAAGTGAGCACCGGTACGCTTCAACATTTCACCATAAGTTTGCATATCTGCCGTGTGAACTTTTGTCAGATCTGGATTTTGAAACAACAACAGCTGGAGGACGCCCGGTGTGGCCGAATATATCATCTCTCCCAAATGCATTTTATCACCGACAAATTCAATTTTAATACCGCCCAATGTAGCCGTATCTGTATTTTTCTCGTATTTCCCACCGTATACATGATCTAGAGATACTTTTGGACCAGTCCTCAACATTTGTATGTATGGTTTTATAGCTCCTGAATAATCTTCACTTGTAATTGTTTCTTGCGTCTCAGAAATTTGTGTAGATGGAGTGTCTGGCAAAACATCTATATATTTAACAGGCTCTTCGCCACCTTCATACGCAGTTTGAGTTCGTTCGCATGGTGGAGTTGTTTGTCGAGATAACATGGTAGTAGAAGCTACATATTCTTCATCATTTGAAAGTTCTAAATCTTGTTCCAATATACTCTCTTCACATCTCTCTAAATTACTCATCAGTCTATCGCCCAATTCGCGCCCTACTCTATCTATATCAATTTCTCCATCGGTCGGAGATAGAGGAGACGGTTTTGGTTTATCTATTTTTTCTCTAATTTCTTGGATCGGTTCGATTATCGGTTTGAAACGTTTAGCGAATAAAGCTTCCTCTTCGGCTAAACCCAACATGAAAGCCGCATGTTTACGTTTAAAATCTTTATTCAATCTATCAATTTCCATCATTTGCTTCTCCTTCTTATACATTGTTCTATATATAAAAAAATAAAAAAATTGAAACAAATAATCTATTCATGTTCAACGCTGCGTTCAATATAGCATCGCTGCGTTCAATCGATGATGATAAATTTATCCATACCGTTCCGATAGCGACCCTTATTTTTATCGCTTTGTTTATCGATAACTAGAAAACCATACCGATTCGCGTTCCAAACATGTTCGCATTAAGATTTAAAATCGTCAAAGGACATGTCGATGTTTACGTGTTCATCGTAAATGTGTTGTAAATTTAAACCGTCTTGTCTGAACAGAATTAGAAAATTGCAATTGTCCCGCACGAGTTGTTTTGGTATTTTCGAATACGTTTGCGCCAGATAGAAGCAATCAATTTTATTGTGACGACCTCTCGAAAAATAATCACCGATATTGTTTTGCTTTTGTTTCATTACATCGTTGAACACCATTCTCGAATGTGGTTGAATCGATCCGGTTGTGGAAACAGATCGTTTTCACTGTATTCATAGTAACCCAATTCTGAATTCAACATTATCAGGTTTGATAACATTCTATATAGCGGTTGATGGAGAGATTTAGAGAAAATGTACAAGTTGTGAAAGCGTACTCCGTTTTCTTGAACTAAAAGATTGAAAACAAGATTTGTTTTACCGCAATTCGATGGGCCGCATACAATACATCTGATAGTATTTGGCAAGAGGGAACCATGCTTACTTCGTTTTTTCAATCCGTATCCTTTCATTACGTTGATGATGGGAAATTTTGTTTTCTGTTGCACTTCCTTCATATCTCTCTCTTGTAAAAATATTTATGAATTTTTAACAAACTATTAGTTTGTTAAACTCACATCAATTTCGTTGACTTATGATAAAATTATTGTGAAATTTGTTATCATATGTCAAAATCATACGGATAAAACAGTGCTGTTTTATGCGAAATGGAGGCATCTCTATATATACAACATCATTTCATTTGTCATGAAATATTGAAAATCATATCCTAAACATCAGTAAAATCAAAATTACCAAAACAATAAATTCCAACATTATAATCGAATCTATATTATGAAAAAAAAATTTTCCACGTAACAATATATTCACACTACATCATTCAAATCTATCCATGAATTGTAAGATTTATCAAAACCTAACCATTTTGCATAGGCTTTGTTGCCGTTTCGTTTGAGAATTTTCTCGATTTGATATATGTCTTTGTGTTTTGTTTTTTTGCAATTCGTGTTTATAAAAACGACCTTTTAGAATTTTATTTCTGGAATCGATCAGTTCATAGGTTTCGGGTCGAGATTCCGAGTGAACAGTGTGTATTTTGAATATTTCATTCGTCCAATTGGGCATATAATCCTTGTCGAATATGTTTTTATGTTTGCTTATACGAACGGGATCGTCGACTTGAAATTTAATCTTAACAATATTCGTTTTCTTGTTGTATTTTTCATATAAATTTGTGAGAACTTGCTGTTCATTTTTTTGATTTACATCTTTCGGTTTAAATTTTGTAGCCGAATGCACCGTATTATTGTATTCATCGACGAGATTTTGCAACATATTAATCCATTTATAGTTTCCGGTATTTATATAACGGTATAGCGTATGCAAACTTACTAAAACAATCGATAACGGTCAAAAAGTACTTGTAGTCGTTGTTTTGTCGTGAATAAGGTATCATTTTGACTATGTCTGCTTGGACTAAGTAATTTAGACTTTTTAATTCCGTTTTTCTGGTTGGATAATTGCATCTGGCAGGCTTGTGGCGTTCTTTCGCCAAAACAGCTTTAATGGACAGCTTTAAAAGAAAAAAAATAATAACATAAATAATAATGTATTAAAGCCAAAAAACTGGTATTTGTATCGATAATCACCAAATAGTTGTGTTTTATCTGTTCGTAACAAACTCATTTTCCATTTAAATAAATATTTTTTAAATTAATAAATATATAATATTTAAAGATATTATATAAATTATAATATATATAGAATCATAAAAATGTCTAATATCTTCGATAAATTGAATAGCTTAAATTATAGCAATACTATTAAAAATATCGGTGAATTTACCTGTAATAAGGAATACAGAATTGAAAAGATGGAGTTTATGAATACTAGAAACGGTAAATCGATTATTGCGTCAATTGAAGGATTCGGGAAAATATTTTTACCACAAAGATTTAATAATCTTACAGAATCGGATTTGGACGAAATCAATAAAAATAAAGAACTTTATATAGTATATAACGGATTAAAGAAAATGAATAATGGACACAATTATCATGACATAGAATTTACATGCGGTATTGACATTGCATATTAAGTTGTACATATTTTAGATGTAATGTATTCGTTTTGTATGAAATGTAGATTTATCTATCTATATCTTTATTCTATCGCGTAATTGCGTCGTTGTTGAAAAAAATAAAATACGATCAAATTGCAGTATTTGTAAGGAAACTAAATTAACGTATATTAAAAAAACTAAACTAATTAACAAAATCGATTGCGGTAACAAAATGACATGAACGGACGTGTGCATGAAAGAAACGCAACGTAATCTCTATACATAGACATTTATTTATTGATATGAAACATGTAATAACATATATAAAATAAAAGAAACATATTTATTGACATACAATATAATATCAAACATTCAATTTTTTCTTTTTTGCTAAATCTGTTTTATTTTTTCATGACCGTATGGAAGTGTATCTATATTATTTTCCAATACAAATCGTTTATCGTCATATGGTGATAGTGCCTTTTTACATTGATCAATCGAGTATATTTTATGCTCAAAACTACGTAATGATTTCGAAGTGGAATATGAAATGTTTCTATTGAACAAACAATCTTTATACATTTTATGGTCTAAAGCAGTCAGACTATTATCTTTATCGAATATGCGAAAACCCTTTTTAATTCCCTTGGCTGTCATTTTTTGACTGAAACCATAAGACTGATGCTTCTTCAAAGTAAAGAATACATTTTAGCTCTTAACCCAACAAATTCGTAGATTGGTTCTCCTTTCATTTCATCCTTATTTATTCCTATTTACTCGATGCGTAAACGTTTTGATCTTGTTCATTCAATCGTTTATTATCATCATCACCAAAAGAATGATGAAAATGTTCCTCTTTTGTTGGTATAATAGAGTATAATAACGAATCTGTATCTGTCATTAGCAGTTTTATGTTTTCATGTCCGTATCTAGATAAGAAATGATTGTAATGATAATCATACATGATTAATTTTGCTAAATCCGTTACTGTCAAACCTTCATATATGGGTTTGTTTAAGTATATATTTTTCTTCAACATTGATATTCCAACCACATCGTTTCCGTAAATATAATAATGTTTAAGTCTTGGACTGGCGTTTAATTTTTTAAATTTTGATTCGTCATTGATCATTGATATCGATTCGTTTTCTTACATTTTCAATAGTTTTACCGTATACACTGTTGATCAGAAGTTTATACACTTTTTTTTCAATTTCATCTTTTGTTTCACACCATGCATAGAAGTTTTTCTCAACGTAATCTTTCATCCACGGAGATTGCTTGAAGGCTGGTGGGGGATGGCTACTGACATTAACCTTAAGGATTATATATTGTACAGGTATAAAGAAAGAATTCAAGAAAAAAGAACACATATTAAATGTTGCCGAAGTGGAAGTAGGTGGTACTGCAATTTCACAATTCCTATACGCGAGCCGCCACTGTTCAATTCGTTAAAGTTTATGCTTCAACCGGCAAATCTCCACCACTACATGTTGATATATATTTTCGAGATGAAATATATGTAAAAACCTTCTCAGTTATGCCAAGAACCATGGGTAAAAACATGGTCGCGACTGATTTGGTTGTTATGTAGAAGTACAGATAGATACATTTAAAGATGATTTCTAAGTCGAGAGTTCTAAGGTACAAATCCTTGTAAAGGCACTTTTATACGGGTTTAAATGCTAAATCGTCGATACCGGTGTTCTATGATGTTGAATTTCAATTAACCACACATCTTAGGAGTGGTCGACTGAGATTGTAGAAGACTACGCTTCATTTACACCATACATATTATCCTCATTCAGGCTCTGAAGTACTATCTGAAAGGTAATTACCGGAGGCTAAACAGGAAAAATAAAAGAAAGTAGTGGGCAACGACTATTTTCAAAATAAGTCGACTAATATTTTTGTGTTGTTAAATTAGTCGACTAATTTTAATAATCGACTAATACGACTAATTTTGGTCGATCTACTTCCATGATTGTTTGTTAGTGATTAAGATTATATTTACAATTTTTATGGTGCTGAAAGTATGAATTATTTACGTGTCGTAAGTATAGTAATGAACTTGTTAAGTCTCTGTTTAAATAAACACACGGATTTTCAAATTATAGAACTATATATATATTTATATTAATTAAAACATAATAAACAATTATAGAAGTGAATATTGAAAGTTCATCTTAATTACTCCAAAACCCAGGTCGATAGTCTACATACATTGATGAATCGAACGTTGGGGTACTGGGTATAACAAAACGTAAAAATTATTATATAGTAATTACTATAATAACGCATTGGATATTGAACCATATTTAAGTAGCCAGGAGGTAAGTTAACCTTACTAATTTTTTTGAAATAATGGGACGGATTCAAACTTGCCTTGTTAGAAAATAGGAAATTAGTCTTTAACAACTACAGACAGGTATTCAAAATGATTCTGAAGGCGAAATACTTTAATATATTCTCAAACAAGTGTAATAAAACTTTTGCTAAAGGTAGTTGTGGAAGGTTCTTGTAAACTTTACATAAGAAGATATCTCGTATTTTTTTGTTAAATTTTTAACATTTTCGTAACGGCCTCTGTGTACCACACAAAATATATCCAGTCCAGCGTAACCAGAAACAGTTATAAATTTAGATGTTTAATTAATTGTTAGCTTCTCCTGAAATCTTCATCCATAAAATCCGTAATTTATTGATTAATGGTTGATAATGGCATATGAGAGGCTGTAGTTTTACAAGTTTTCACATCACATGTTAATTTAATGAAAAGGAAAAGAAGCTTGTCAATGAAATTAGGCAAGCTGAGTAGCACGCTTGTGTTAAAAACATGGTATAACACTAAAATGTCATGTTAAATCATGCTGATCAATAATTATTAACATTTGCATTTATCAGCCCAAGATTGTTGTATAAGGAAGTTATAACTAAAGTCAGGTTAGGATACCCCCATTTGACTTATAATAGCTCATGGAAGACTGCCTTATTTTAGGTTACTGGTGTCATACTTTTTGGTTATTGTTTCTTGTTTCATTTTGTAAAAATTAACGTTTCTTCCTTTTTACAACTACATTGCCTTACATTAATACGTAGAAAAGGTGTAATATTCTATGTTTATTTAAGCATCAAAGTGTATATACCCAGTTAAAACTTTTCTTTTGCCAAAAAATGTATCTTTTTAGGCAAAAAAAACAACCTCTACTGTTGATCCATACTCGTGTATATTTTTTGAGATTTAGAAATTCAATGATCATTCAGTTATGACATAGACTCTGGTTTTCTTGTTATAGTAAATCATTTCCTTACATAACTCACATAGGTTGGTGCTTTGGAACGTGCTCCGATCCGTAACATTTCTTAAATTGTGTTTGACATTATTGTTAGCTCCAAGCTCACGGGATCAGATGCTATATTTATGTAATATTTCATTAACTATGCTTATTTTAAGTTCACTATTATAATAAATATTATAATTACTTTATATTTTTTTCAGAGTATGGATACACAAACTGGTACTTCATTTTTGGAAGAAGATCCATTATCGTTACCTATTAAAAAAGAAAATATGCATGAAACAGAGGAAACTGAATATTTTTTTGTACCTCTTGCCAAGACAAATGATGAAGTGACAATATTTAAACAAGTAAGCTATTTTATGTTTTATATTGATTTAAGTTAAAAATATAAAACCTAGTTATTGTAAGAACTCTGAATTTTTTCTATTCATTAATATATTTTTATTTACTTTTGTAGCCAACATAATGTTTAGCATCTATGTCTGACATGAGATGTTTTGATTTATAGTGTAAAGAAACAATTATTAATGAAGTATAAGCAGGTAAATAAATACCTTTGATGAACAGATTGCACCTAATATTTTACAGTAAACATTTTTTGTATATCAAAGAAAATACATTGTACTGATGCTTCATGCTATAAACAAAGCTGCCTAAACATTATTATACCCAGATTCAACATTGTTTACAAAGATAGTAGTAAAACAGTACAATGGTATCCTTGCTTTTATGAAACTTGTTCAGTTACGAGGAAGCTATTTTTATAATATTTGATAATAGAAGAAAAAACTTTTTATTGTAATTTATAATTGTGTATAATTAATTTAAGAAAGATGAAAAATAAAATTACGAATTTCAGACTACAAATGATAAAAGAGCATTTGATATTTATGAATTTAAAAAAGCTGTTTTACAATCACATCTTCAAAATGTAATATTATGTTAACAAATAGTAATTAATCAAGTCAAAAGTAAATCAATTTATTAATTAATAATTTGGATGATGTTTATATGAAAGTGTGTAAACATATTATGTGAAGCGATTAAGACCCAAATTATCTGGAAATAAATTGTATGTTTCGTTCAGTACTTATATTATTAAAATATACACTTTAATGGAGGTTTTTTTTTAAAGAAAAATAAATCAACATTAACTTCATTTAGGAATATTAAGATGACAAATCAAAACAGTGAGTAATGGATTAGGAAATATAGTATAATTTAATTTATAAATAAAAACCAGCATTTATAAAATTAAGTAATATTATGAATGTTTTATTGAAGAATTTATTGAACAACTTATGATAAAGATATATGAAAAGGAAATAAAATTGACAGAAAGAGATTAAAAAACAATGTGATATGTGGTATGGAACAACTGTATACTGAACAAAAATGCAAGGTCAAACAGTTCAGCATATAGAGTAAATTAATGTAAAAACTACACAGTTTTGAACTGTGTATCAGGACGGCCAATATGCCACATAATGCATAATTACCTATCACATAATGCATGGTAGGTAATTACTATACGGCATCATAATAGCCCATACAGCAAGATGGTTAAGATCCTTTATTATATGCCGCAGCAAAATTGGTTCTGTGTACCACAAAAAATATGTGCATCCTGGTATTACCAGAAACAGTATAATAAATTTAGATTAGTTAATTGGTTGCTTCTCCTGAAATCTTCATCCAAAAAATCAGTAATCTGTTTATTAATGGTTGATAATAGCATCTGAGAGGCTGTAGTTTTACAAGTTTTCACATAACATGTTACTGTGTCAGATGCTTGCAAATGAAATTAGGCAAACTCAGTGCTATGCTTGTGTTAAAACCATGACATCACATTGAAATATCATGTCATATTATTTTGATCCATAAGTGTTAATGCTAGCATTTATCACTCTGAGATGTTTGTGTGAGGAAGTTATAACTAGGGCCAGGTTAGGACACCCTCTGTTGACATGTACTTCTAATAGCTCATGGAAGACTGCTTTATTTTATGTTACTGGCATCTTACTCTTAGATTATTGTTTCTTATCTGTAAGAAATAAATTTTCTTCTTTCTTTTTTGCAACTACATTGCCTTATATTAATACTTACAAAATGTGTAAATAATCCTGGTTTATTTAAGCATCAAAGTGTACATACCAGTTAAAACTTTTCTTTTGCCAAAAATTGTATCCTTTTAGGTAATAAAAAACAATGAACTCTACTGTTATTACACACTCATTTATATTTTATTTGAGATGTAGAAATTCAATGATCATTCAGTTATACCATAAGACTGGTTTTCATGTTGTGTTTGTTATTAACATAAATTATATTTATAGTAAGTTACTTCCATACATAACTCACATAGGTTGGTGGTTTGAACATGCTCTGATCCGTAACATGTCTTAAATTATCTTTGACATTATAGTTCGCTCTAAGCTCTTGAGATCAGGTGTTACATTTATGTAATATTTCATTAACCACGCTTATTTGAAGTCCCACTTTTATAATAAAATATTATGACTACTTTATATTTTTTCAGACTATGGATTCACAAACTGGTAATTCATTTTTGGAAGAAGATCCATTATTGTTGCCTATTAAAAAAGAAAATATGCATGAAACAGAGGAACCAGAAAATTTGTTTGTACCTCTTGCCAAGGCAGATGTTGAAGAGACAATATTTAAACAAGTAAGCTATTTTATCTTGGTTTAAGACATTAATATAAAACCAGTTATTGTAAGAACTCTGAATTTCTCTATTCGTCAAGATATTTTTATTTACTGTTTATGGCCCACATAGCGTTTAGCATCCATGTCTGAATGAGTTATTTAATTTATAGTGTAAAGAAAACAATTATTAATGAAGTATAGGTAGGTAAATACCTTTGATGAACAAATTGCCCCTAACATTTTACTGTAAACATTTTTTGCAATGATACATATCAAAGAAAATACATCAAACTGATGCTTCATGCTATAAATATAGCTGCCTAAACATTATTCATTTTATACCCAGATTCAACATTGTTTACAATGATAGTAGTAAAACAGTACAAAGTTATCCTTCCATATATGAAGTGTGTCAGTTACGAGGAAGCTTAGTTGTAATTTTTTATAATCTCCATTCTAGGTCACTGCATTTTTTGTTTTCAAACAAGATTGATGTGTACTTTTATGTTTACACCAGTGATGTGTGTCTTTTACCAAACCATGAAGTTTGTGTTTGGGAGGAAATATTTTTCTATTGATCGATTAATTAATGCCAATGTCTACAATATACAGGGCGTTTCATAATGTTCTTCGGCGTTTTGAAAATTCGTTAACAAAAAACTATTTCACTCGTAAGAATAAAACATGTACTGTACGAAAGAGTACTTCAAATAGTTTTTTCAACATATACTTGGCTATTAGTAAACCTTTTGCTTGCTAGGCATTGACAGTAGAGAAAATGGCTGCCACGGGAAGCGAGAAGTCGTTATGTCTGTTAGAATTTCACTTGTCAAAGTCAGTAATTTTTGTGCAACGTGTGTTTCGGTTGAAATTTCATAAGGAGCCATCAAGTGACAATTCAATTCGTGCATGGTATAAACAATTCAGTGAATGCTTGTATAAGCGAAAATCAACTGGTCGTCCATCAACCTCAGAAGTCAATGTCGAATGTGTGCGTGCAAGTTTCATTCGCAGCCCGTCAAAATTGACTGCGGCTGCAGGCAGAGAATTAGGAATTCCGAAACGTAAACGTTTATTATGCAAACCGTACCATCTTCAATTAAGCCAGTGTCTTTCTGATGGAGATAAAACATGTAGGCTCGATTTTTGTTTACAGTTACAGGAAAAGATGTTGTTAGATGAAGGTTTTCTAAACAAGATAATTTTCAGCTATGAAGCTACTTTCCATATTAGCGGCAAAGTAAACCCCAAACGTGCGAGTTTGGGGAACTGAAAACCCACACGCTTATGTGGAATACATTCAGGATTCTCTGAAAGTAAACGTTTTTTGTGCGATCTCTCGTGAGGCAGTGTATGGGTCGTTCTTTTTTATGGAAACGACAGTAACCAGCATGATATACCTGGATATGTTACAATTACGGCTTATGCCCCAGCTACTCAACGACTTCATTTTCCAGCAAGATGGTTGTCCTGCCAATTTTCATAACAAGGTTCGACAGTACCTTAACACAACATTACCTCGGTGCTGGATAGAACGTGCGTCTGAAGAAGACCAACACATTATGGTTTGGCCACCAAGATCACCAGACCTCACGTCATGTGATTTCTTTCTCTGGGGTTACGTGAAAGATAAGGTGTTTATCCCACCAATGCTGCACGATATCTCTGAGGTAAAGGATTGCATAATCAATGCAGTCAACTCTATCGAAAATGACATGTTAGAACAAGTTTGGCAAGAGCTAGACTTTCGTGTTGATATGTGTCATGTCACTAGAGGAGCACATATTGAACATTTATAGATTTTAACAAAAACTGTTTGAGTCCCTGCATCACTTCGTACAACTTTCATTTAGGTAAGTGAAATACTTTTTTTGTATTGACTTTTTTTAACTCCTAAGGACATTATGAATCACTCTGTATTTGTGTTCTATGCGGTGTCAAGTCTGATTATATAATGAAAGATGCCAGTTGCATACTACTATGGAAACAATCAGACACATGACTTATTTCTGAGAAAATCTATTTATTTTATGACTTTAAAAAAAAATAGATGTTTTTGAGCTCTTGGATTCTGTATAGCATTGCAATAAATGAGTGGAGGCCCTCTTATACTTACGAAGCATTTTTCTCCCCTTTCAGTCTGAAAACAGTGAACTTTCTGTCCTTGCATACTCATTTAAAAGTTAATATGTTGATTGGTACAAAAATATAAAACAAGGATAGCAGAAAATTCAGTATAAGTCAATTCTTATATAAGGTTATAAGGTTAAGTGTTTAGTGCAGATAGAATTCAGTGGTATTCACTTAAAATTTTTATAAAAGTATTTGCTTGTGTTTGTACATTCTTCAAATAGAATGTATAGAAAATTTCAAGCAATATTTTGGGTCTGTCTGTTTTGAAATATTTTCTAACCAGTTTAATAAAATAATTAACATTAGCTACTACAAAAAACTGATTGGTTCCTCACATGACTTTTCAGTACTGGCCTTGAGAATCCATGGTGGTTGTTAACTCACAACCTTATTTCATTGTTTTTTATACATATTGTGGACTGTGATGTATGATTTCAAACACCGCAATGGCACAATAGAATAATAATACACATTCCTTGCACGTGCTGTAGTCTGTTGACACCCTCAGTAACGTATATATAAAATCTGTTCTGTCAGATGGTGTTTGTTAGTGATTAAGATGATGTTTATAGTTTTTACAGAGTGAAAGGTTTGTTTATTATTAACGGGTTGTAAGTATATTAATATACCTAAAAATAATAGTATATTAATTTATATAATTACTCATTTAATAATTCATTATATTTGAGTAGCCAGGAGGTAAGTAAATCTTATGTTATTTTTGGGAAATATTGGAACCTCATCCAGGACGTCATACTCACCCCGTTAGCAAATGGGAAGTTAGTCATGAACTATAGCAGACAGATATTCAGAATGACTCTGAAGGCGAAATGCTTTGTAGTATTCTTAAACTAGTATAATTAAAACATTAAACATATTTATGGAAATAGGCATGTTTCCATAAAATTGTGGTTTTTCAGTTTAAATCATATCCTACATGTAAATTACATTTTTGATGAAAATTTGGTGTACTGGTACAGATTGTTCGATTCTCTGTAAGATAGTTGTATAAGATTCTTGTAAACTTTCTTTCTGTAAGAAGAGATATGTCATATTTTACTGTTAAAAAACATTTTCACAATGGCTTTGTGTACCACACAAAATTCATGGAGGCCGACATTACCAGAAACAGTGTAATAAATTTAGATGTTTAATTAACTGTTAGCTTCTCCTGAAATCTTCATCCAAACTATCTGTAATGTGTTTATTAATGGTTGATAATGGCATATGAGAAGCTTTAGTTTTACACATGAAGATGTAAAACATGTACATGTGAGAAGTTTTCACATCACATGCTGCTATTTCAGATTAATGAACAGGGAAAAAAGATTGTCAGTGAAATTAAGCAAACTGTGTATTATGCTTGTGTTAACAACACAGTATAACACTGAAATGTTGTGTCAGATTATGGTGATCAATAAGTTTTAATGCTGGCATTTGTGAATCCAAGATGTTTGTGTGAGGAAGTTATAACTATGGCCACGTTAGTTCTTTTGACTAACGTACTTCTAATACCACATGGAAGACTGCTTTATTTTATGTTGCTGGCATCTTACTCTTAGATTATTGTTTCTCATCTGTAAAAATTAACTTTTCTTCTTTCTTTTTTGCAACTACATTGCCTTATATTAATACTTACAAAATGTGTAATTAATCCTGGTTTATTTAAGCATCAAAGTGTACATACCAGTTAAAACTTTTCTTTTGCCAAAAATTGTATCCTTTTTAGGTAATAAAAAACAATGAACTCTACTGTTATTACACACTCATTTATATTTTATTTGAGATGTAGAAATTCAATGATCATTCAGTTATACCATAAGACTGGTTATCATGTTGTGTTTGTTATTAACATAAATTATATTTATAGTAAGTTACTTCCATACATAACTCACATAGGTTGGTGGTTTGAACATGCTCTGATCCGTAACATGTCTTAAATTATCTTTGACATTATAGTTCGCTCTAAGCTCTTGAGATCAGGTGTTACATTTATGTAATATTTCATTAACCACGCTTATTTGAAGTCCCACTTTTATAATAAAATATTATGACTACTTTATATTTTTTCCAGACTATGGATTCACAAACTGGTAATTCATTTTTGGAAGAAGATCCATTATTGTTGCCTATTAAAAAAGAAAACATACATGAAATAGAGGAAACAAAATATTTGTTTGTACCTCTTGCCAAGATAGCTGATGAAGTGACAATATTTAAACAAGTAAGCTATTTTCTATTTTATCTTGGTTTAAGTCATTAATATTAAACCAGTTATTGTAAGAACTCTGAATTTCTCTATTCATCAAGATATTTTTATTTACTGTTTATGGCCCTCATAGCGTTTAGCATCCATGTCTGAATGAGATATTTCGATTTATAGTGTAAAAAAACAATTATTAATGAAATATAGGTAGGTAAATACCTTTGATGAACAAATTGCCCCTAACATTTTACCGTAAACATTTTTGCAACGATACATATCAAAGAAAATACATCAAACTGATGCTTCATACTATAAACATAGCTGCCTAAACATTATTCATTTTATACCCAGAAAAAATTATTAAGTCATTTTAAGTAAAACAGTACAAATTTATCATTGCATTTATGAAGCATGTCAGTTAAGAGGAAGTTTTGCTATAATTTTTGATAATATCCATTCTAGGTCACTGCAGTTTTTTTTCAAACAAGATTAATGTGTTTTTTATGTTTACACCAGCGACTTGTTTCTTTTACCAAACAATTTAGATTATGCTTAGGTGCAAACATTTTTCTATTGAGCTTTTAATTTTTTGCCAATGCCTACAATATTTCTGGGTTTTGGCATTATCAACTATTCCAGTTGAATACTATTATAGAAGCACTCATACAGGTGACTTATTTCTGTGAAAATTAATTCATTGTATGATTGTAAGAAAAATTGGTGTTTCTTTTTTTGCCTATAAAGCTTATAAATTATTATTATTATTGTCGCAGAATATGGATGCACAAGGTGGTAGTTCAGTTTTGGGTGAAGATCCATTATCCTCCAGTATTAAAAAAGAAATCAAGCATGAAACAGAGCAAACAGAATATTTGTTTGAACCTGTTGTCATAACAGATGATAAACTGATGACAACATCTAGACAAGTAAGATATTTTCATTTCCTGTTTAATAGTTTACTTAATATTTAGCATACTTGTTTAGAACTAGATATTTTGATTAAAAGTGTAAAACAAATTACAAACAGTTTGTGGAGGATTGCAGCGGATTTGACACAAGTCAGTCCTGAAAACTCATGGCTTTTGAAAAAAAATAAACATTCTGTGCTGGGTTTTTATAAAAGGTTTGTTGTGTCCTTCTTGACACAATGAACTGTGGTTTTGATCCTACAATAAATCCACTATTGATCCGAAATGATTTCACTAACACCAAATGTCAATGGTGCATGTTAATTAATTTTTTTGTTTGCTAAGATCTAAATTCTATTGCTGATAGTATTCTCTTAAAATCAGAAAACAGTTAAAACGTTTTTAAATAAGACATCTAAAAATTTAAGTTCTTTTACTTTTACTATTTTTACTAAACACTCTGGAATTATCAGAAGTATACTTTTCTATTCTGTTACAAAATTAAGAAGTTAAATCCTAGAACCACAATTTATCAAAAACGAAATAGTTATCTGTAAATTATTTCTTAGCAGATTTTAAATTGCATTACTAACTTCTAGTACGAATCTTTACGTGATTTAGAAACATGATAACATTTCTCAAGAAATGTGTAGCTCACTCCTGTAGGTAAATTATATATATTTATTTCAAGTTTTATTGCAGCACTCGTTGCTTTTCTCATGGTACTCTCATTTTTGTGTAGCAGAATGGATTAAAAGAAATTAAAATTCTTCGTTTGACATTTTCATGGACAATATATATATTTTGGATCTTCAGTGTATAATTCTTTCATTGTTAAGCTGATTCACATATCTAGTACTAAACCTGTTTTCTAATTTTTCATATAAATTGATGTTAATACTGTTCTCTGTGTTTGATTTTGTAAGAAGAAATGCAGGGACCAGTAACTTAATCTAGGGATGAGTTAAGGAAATATTTACACTTATTGCCAGATTTCTATTTTCATTCAGTTAATATTAACAAAACTAAACTACAGTAATTTTTTTTTTTTTTTTTTATTTTTATTTGCTATTTCAAAAATTGTCTCTAGTCAGTCCAGCTTTAGTTTCTATACTATGTAGCACATAGTTTGGGAATTGTGTTATATTTTGTTCCTTATTTTTTAACTTCTTATACTAATGAAATTTTTATTTTTGCTACTTACAAACAAAGATATTGTGCTTACTTTAATATGAAGATAAGATATTTAATGTTAGAGTGTAAGTTGTCAATTTTTAGTTGGCATTATTAAAATTAACAAAGTTTTCCGATAGATAACTTAACAGTTATGTTAATTTTTTTAGGATCTTAGTGAAAAAGCTATCGATGATGTGGAGGAAAGAAGTACTGAAAGTAGTTCACAGAGTTCAAAATGTATGGTTTGCAATAAATTAAAAAATAACTGTATATGTGATAATGGCAATGATAAAGAATATGATGATGTAAACAGTTTCTCTATTAAAGAAAAATACTTGCAAATTACAGAAAAAACAGTTAAAGAAATGGACATAATATCTTCTCATCTTCCTATTCACACATGTGTTTTTTGTCAGGAGTCTTTCACTCAGAGATCTACTTTAGAGTCACACTTAAATATTCATGTTGTCAAAAAAAACTTAATATGTGATTTATGTAAAAAAACGTTTACTCAACGCAGTAGTTTAAAAGCACATCTCTTGATTCATACTGGTGAGAAAAAATTCACTTGTAATTTTTGTAACAAAACATTTAGTGTCAAGTGCAATTTAAAAACACATCTCTACATTCATACTGATGAGAAAAAGTTCAATTGTAATTTTTGTAAGAAAACATTTAATCAAAGAAGTAATTTAAAAAGACATCTCTCTATTCATACTGGTGAGAAAAAATTCACTTGTAAATTTTGTAAAAAAACTTTTAATCAAAGCGGTAGTTTAAAAACACATCTCTCTATTCATACTGGCGAGAAAAAATTCAGTTGTAAATTTTGTAAAAAAACTTTTAATCAAAGCGGTAGTTTAAAAACACATCTCTCTATTCATACTGGCGAGAAAAAATTCAGTTGTAAATTTTGTAAAAAAACTTTTAATCAAAGCGGTAGTTTAAAAACACATCTCTCTATTCATACTGGCGAGAAAAAATTCAGTTGTAAATTTTGTAAAAAAACTTTTAATCAAAGCGGTAGTTTAAAAACACATCTCTCTATTCATACTGGCGAGAAAAAATTCAGTTGTAAATTTTGTAAAAAAACTTTTAATCAAAGCGGTAGTTTAAAAACACATCTCTCTGTTCATACTGGTGAGAAAAAATTCACTTGTAATTTTTGTAAGAAAACATTTAGTGTTAGTGGTAATTTAAAAAAACATCTCTCTATTCATACTGGTGAGAAAAAATTCAGTTGTAATTTTTGTAAGAAAACATTTAGTGTCAGGGGTAATTTAAAAACACATCTCTACATTCATACTGGTGAGAAAAATTTTACTTGTAATTTTTGTAAAAAAACTTTTAATCAAAGCAGTAGTTTAAAAACACATCTCTCTATTCATACTGGTGAGAAAAAATTCAGCTGTAATTTTTGTGAAAAAACTTTTAATCAAAGCAGTAGTTTAAAAACACATCTCTCTATTCATACTGGTGAGAAAAAATTCAGTTGTAATTTTTGTGAAAAAACTTTTAATCAAAGCAGTAGTTTAAAAACACATCTCTCTATTCATACTGGTGAAAAAAAATTCATTTGTGATTTTTGTAAGAAAACATTTAATCAAAAGAGTAATTTAATAACACACCTCTCTATTCATACTGGTGAGAAAAAGTTCACTTGTAATTTTTGTAAGAAAACATTTAATCAAAGAAGTAATTTAAAAACACATCTCTCTATTCATACTGGTTAGAGAAATTTCACATGTAATTTTTATCGAAAAACCTTTACACAGAAGTCAAATTAGGTTGACAAAGTGGTATAAATTCTTTATTTGTTATAAAGTCTTTGCAGTTTATTGTGAGTATTTTTTATTTATTTATTTTTTTCATTGTATACAGTATTCAAAACTAATTAGTTTATAAATAAGATTTTTTGGAATTATTTGTATAATAGTATCCACTTACCAACAATCTTTTAATGTTATGTTCTAGTGCTTTTGGATATTAATCCATTCTTAGGAACACTGATGTCTAATGCATTGTATTTCCTTCACATACCATTAATATACTAAACGAGTTTTGAATTTTTAAATAAAAAATTATAAATATAACAATTGATTGTCAAAAGGTAAAAATAATATCAACATTATCTGTCATGTCAGTATGAAGGTCTCAATTGTTATGTAACAAATAACAATTGAGTAACCAACCATCAGGACCCTCCATGCTGAATTAATTTATAAAATATTTCAAGTTTTATAATTAAAAATAAAAGAATAAAAAAGTAGAAAATCTTACCTTATGTCAGGAAAAAGAAAACTGATGACCAAAAACATTAAATTTTGATTTTCTGACATTCAATAAAAATTCAGGGTTTTCCGTGACAGTCTAAGATACACCTCACCTTATAAAGCACAAGGCTTGTTTTTCACTGTTTTGTACTAGTAAATTCTGACCAGCCACTTCCATCAACAAATCTACTTGATTTTTGTATATATAATTTTGTAATAAAATCAGTGTTGTCCGTAACAGTAAAAAAGATTACTCTGAATAACTTACACAGTAATATATATTATCATTACCAATAAAATAAGTAATCGGAATATTTCGAGCACAGCAATGACTAAATAATATGGCGCACTCAAAATATTTCGAGCGCAGCAATGATTAAATGATACGAAGCACTCGAAATATTATGAGTGTAGCAATTAAAAGGTTAATGATATGTGAAGGATGTAATTATAATGTATAACACATCAATGTTCCTAAGGATGGATTAATATCTGAAAGCGCTAGAACATAATATTAAAGATTGTTGGTAAACGGATACTATTATATAAATAATTTATAAAAAACCAACGGGCCATGATTAGTAATAAAATTCATTTATATAATGTGTGTACAATTCTATCAATAAAGCTTTGTAATAACTTATGTATTACATGATTTTCTTTATTTCACGTTGTCTAAAAAGTATTAAGCCTTTGGAGGCCAAAATTGAAAATACATTTATTGTTATTGAAAAATAACATTTTGAGACCACATGCACAATTTTTTTTCAATAACCTTCTGCCATTTTTCCTTCACACCATAAACCTTACACTATAGAACTTCTGTGGTTTCATAAAATTGTGACGCATGTTTTTCACAGGCCTTTTTTGAAGCTAATTGAAACCATTCAGAGAGTTGTTGCAGAGACTGAAACAAATGATATTCTGATGGTGCTAAGTCCATTCTATGTGGTGGATGCATCAAAACCTCCCAGTCAAGTTCCCTTAATTGTTGACAGGTCATTAAAGATATATGCGGTCTGGCGGTTTTCCGCATGGTGTATGACATCCTTTCTGTGGACCTATTGAGGCTGTTTCTTTTGAATTGCTAGTTGCAATCATGCTAACTGATGACAGTACTGTTCTGAGTCTATCATCTGCCTGGTGGCAGCAGCTTGTGATGCACAATACCCTTCCACTCTCACCAAACACACTGCAAAACTTTCCTGGTTCTCCTCGCTTCAGTCACAATCTTTTTTGCATATTGTTGTCTTAGGTTATCCACTTTTCATCACTGATTTTTCATTTGGCTTCAGTGGCTCAATTTCATTACGTTTCAGCCGAGAATCAGAGACAGAAATTCGATCGAGTAAAGTTTTCTCAGTCAGATGATGTCGCACTGAAACATCGAGCTTCTTTTTGTACCCAGCTTTCTCCAAATGGTTTAACAATGTTAGGTTATGGGTGTTAGGTAATTGGCAATTACATGCCTAGACTATTGGCAGAATATAATTCACTTTCTCTGTAGTTGGTCGTCCACTGCAAGGAGCATCTTGGACATCAGAATTTTGAAAACAAAAGCGACTGAACAATCTTTTGACTGTTGCTTTTGGTAACATATCTTGCCCATAAACAACACAAGTTTCTTCACGGGCCTGCATGGCATTTGCATTTATCAAAATAAAATTGTAAAATGTTCATCAGTTTTGCAGAAAGCCCACTCATCTTCACAGCGCAATACCTTATGTCCTAATATAAGAATTGCAAATTTTTTGCATATCTACTAGTTTCAACTGCCAGCTGTCTAGTGATGTTTGGGCTGACCCACTGCAACTCATATACGCTGAGATTTGGGACACTAAATTATCTAGTGTGCAAAATGCTCAGTATTCTTTAGACTACCTACTATTAATCCCTAACAAACTAAAACTACAAGTTTAAGACATTGTTAGAAAGATATTCATTAAGTTAAGAGTATATTAGATGTAATTGAGAAAGAATATTAAAAACTGTGTGTTTATATATATATCTATAAATATAAAATAACATGTGAGTCATTTATAATCAACGTCCAGAAATCACTAATTAAGATTAATTGATGGAAGTTTGTATACACGTTTTTGTTACAGTGTAAGCAAGCACTAACAAAGAATTCTTTGAAATTTTGAGTTTAAAAGTTCAAATCGAGTAACATTGAAATTTACTATTTTTTGAATTTCTCTGTAACAAATGTAGATATCTACTTGATTTCTGGTGTGTGTGTAATCTTCATGTGAATATCAAAAGTGCCGATGATATACGGGGTGGCAGCTCAACAAATACAGCAGCCACTGCCACTCTTATTGTATTTATAATGTGATTGGCTGCACCAGCCTCTGGTTACTTGACTAAAAAACATAAAATTAAAAATAATTGACCGTGATTGGAAAGCAAGTAACCATGATGTGTCGGCAACGACGCGACAGGGATGACACTTAGTACAGTTACTAATGGATGATAATAAATTTTAAGTATAATGAAAAAAATATAAAGGCTGACTGTGATTCAAAACTAGAACCTTCCCAATGAATTTCAGAGACGTTACCACTTTGTTAGAATGATAACAGCAACACTACTAATAATAATAGTATAAATATTTCAGTTCTGATGATCCAACTAAGTCGAAGAATAATCTGTGTGCAACATCAGATAAAATTAAAAATTGTACAAATAATTTTTAAGCTTAATATTGTTAATTATTTGTTTAATATACATTTGAAATCATTCAGGCAGTTTTTCATTTCATTTAATTCCATTGCAAAAACTTTTTCTACATCGGCTTGGAAATAAATATTGGTGTGTAGTTTAGTCTGTTAGATGTGTACTTCGTGAAAGTGAATTGTTTAAAATCTTTATAAAAATTGATGAAGCTGTTCTGTAGTTAAAGAATTTCAAAATTTTAAAAAAGAGACCCCAACATGTTTATCTATAATATTTACTGTCACATTCGAATAAAATTAAAAAAAACATTAGTTTTAAGCTAAATAAATTGAATTTTTTGAAACTGTTCAAATTTAAAAAAAAAAAAATCTTTACTACAATTAACTCTGCGCTGATTTCAAGAAATGTTTGCAGAATTGGATAACTTAAAAGGTAAAGCCAATAAAATTCTGCCTACTGAGATTTTTACTCTTAAATACTTACTATTCAGAAGAAAATTAAGTTGCACATTGATGTAAGTAAAATAATTATTTACATTCAATTTTAAAATACAGAACACATGGTGGATCGTAACTTCCTGCACCTTTGACCGATTCTAACAAAGAATGAAATGGCATTAGTGACCCGTATTCAGATTTTCAAATAGGTTTTTCAGAAAATTTTCAAAAAATTGGTTAACTTATTCCGAAGATATCAAGGAAAATAAATAATAATTCAAGAAAAAAATTAGCCTTATTACATCCTCAGTTATCCCAAAATGAAATTTCAAAAATCCATAACCAAAGTGACAATAAAGTAATTGAATTCTCCAATTTGTATAAGAATCTGATTGAATCTAGAAACTAGAAAAAAAAAAAAAAATTAAAAAAGGGTTTTTTTATCAGATACCACTTTATTTGGATTTGAAGAAAACTAAACATCATCAGAAAGTATCCTATTGTCAAGGGTAAAAATATTTTTTTTAAATTTAGCTGCCATTCAGGTAAATGTTGATGTACAAAATCTTAACCCCTTCACCTTTTAAGACCACCGAAATTAAATGATATTTATGACCTGTGTACAGAAATTACCATGTGAATTTTCATCCAGATAGGTCCAAGAAGAAAAAGGTAGCTAACATATACAACCTTCCAAAATTTTTCAATAATAAAATTATGTTTTTATTTTTTGAAATGTAATTGTTGACCTGATCCTTTCTATTATATGGTATACTATATAACTGTTTACCTGGGAAACTAAAAAAGGAACAAGTAAAACCATTCCTACAATAAGCTGCATACCTTTTGCTAATGTTTTAAAAAACAATTTTTGATGTAAAAATGGGTAGGGTAACATTCTCCTGATGAATTTTTAAAATGCATTTATTTAAATATTTCAGTAGTTATACATAACAAAAAAGTCTATTTCCGTATACTTACATTATTTTATGACATTCAAGTCAATTCGTGCTATGCCAGTCATGTACCTTGCCTAGCTTTTATTATGTTATATTATTATGTATAATTATTTTTATATTACATAATAATATTATAATTGTAAAATAAATTAAAAAAATAAAATGTTCAAATATATTTTCTACATTTTAGGTTTGGGTCTATAATAAAAGTCTTATTAAAATAAAAGTTGTACAAATCTATATATGAAGTGTAAACCTTCAAAAAATTTTGAAAAATATTTAAACCAAAGGGAGGTGGGACATAAGAACAAAAAATATGTATTTCAATTTTAAGAGTTGATTTTTTGAAAAATTTTCCCTAAAATGTCCCTGAACAAAATCGAAATCGGTTTTTCTGTGATATCCCTCTACATGCTGAACAAATTTTCATGTATAGAAGTAAATATTTGAGCCAAATTTGACAAAAATGGTTCAGTCAATTCTAAGATGCAAGGCCAAAATCAGTACGATTCACATGCATAATCATGTTTTTTTAGTCTAAATGAACTAGTTTGACCCTAAAATGTAAAGATATAAAAAAAAACCTGATATCCTATATTTGACATGATCACTGTACGTTCCCTTTTAATACAGTTATTCTAGCCATATTCACTGGAAAAAAAAAATTCATTTATAAATAACTATAAGTTAAAAACATATTATAGTAAGACCATTGTTGAAAACTTTATAAGTACATGTCTTCGCATAATTTAATTCAACTTTGATAGCTAAGATTCTTTCTAATTGTATTTGATATTGATCAAACCCCTGTAAAGAGATGTGGGGAAAACTTCTTTTGTTTGTTCTTTCTGGGTTCAAATTCTCATCCTTGAATTTTATTACATCAATATATTCTAAAACATTGGCAGGCAGCAGGTACCATATAGTTTATGAAAACAAATTTTATATTGACATATAGTAGTAGTTCATAACACATCAACTAATATTTATTTCTAACTATAATTTTAACTATTAAAATACTTAGAAATTTTTTTGTTAAATGAATGTTTGCAAAGTTCATATTACATAAAAAAAATAAAATAAAAAATATCAATCTAAGAGTGTGATATTTGACATTGCATTTCATCGGCCAGTGCCTCATAATTAGTTCTGTATGATGATATTCCGTGCATAAAAAATCAGCAGGTGCTCATCAGCAAGTCAAGATCTACATATGTTATTATATTTATGGTCAAAGATATGTAGTACCGAAAAACGATTCTGTTTTGTAAGCTGCTTCTTTTAAGAATGAGAATAGTTCAATACAAAAGCTCTTACCTGATATGTAGGATTTAGCATAATGTCATGAAGATCCAAACTTTCTAGCCCCACTTTTTACTTTAAGAAGATAAGAAATGTATGCACTCATTTCTATTATACTCGGCGAGTAAAAGGATCGTTTAAAAAGCCATCGGCTTGATGACAGCCTGTTGAAATCTTTTTTCAAACTGTTCAAGTATTTGAAGAACTTTATGACAGTTAAATTTACTGTCGCCTACCATTTTCTTTATATTTGGGAAACGCACAAAATATACCGTTCTAGAATGTAATATTCATAAAATCCAGTTTATTTTAATGAGTTTATCGAGCCTATCGTTTTAGCAATATGTGTTTGTCTTCTTTTTTTTGCAATTCTGTGTTTAAAGGATACAATTCTTACATGATGTCTGTGAGAAAGCCTAAATCCACCGGCCAGCAAAAGTCATTTAGTCCATCGAAATTATCATTTTTGTCGATAGGATATTTTTCTATTTCTAATTTATCGTTTAAATTCGCTAAAACGAATAAAATGTTTATCGCTAAACGAATTTAGCGTTTTTATCAAAATCTACCTTTTTCTAATTGACCTGCGGGGTTTTGTTTTCTTTGGAGACCGTAATTGATTTGTAGATTCATACTCAAGAATCACGTTGTACACTGAACCAGCACAACTTCTACTTACGTTAGCAGTTTATTAACATCTGAAATCAACGCCGTTTGATTATTCTGTAATTTGTAAGCATTACTCTGCTTTTGTAAGCATTTAAAATGATGTGTTTTTTCGCACGACAAGGGCTTTTTTCGCAGCCCACAAATCTTTATATATAAAAATGTTAAGTTTGTTTGTGTACGCTTCAAAAACTCAAAATGTTCTGCACCGTTTGAGCTCAAATTTCAGCACGATATATAACCAGCATCAAAGATTGTTTTTGACAGAGTTACGGGAAAGATATCGATCGCATATGGCTGAGGATATTCTTGCATAGAGTACGCCTACAAAATACCGATATCACCATGGAATTTACAGAAGCCATTTACAACGAAGCATTGATAAATATTGAAGACAAGTGCTTAGCTATTGCAAATAAAGTTCTTAGTCAATTGGGAATGCCAGCACCCACCCGAGCTGCGATTGCTTCATTTGATGTGGATTTACGCCATGAACAGAGTTACAACATCGGTGATCTTCAGTCATATGTCCAATCAAACATTCCCAAATTAACGCGTGAACAGAAAGGCATTTATGATCGCATAATGCAAATGACGGTGTTGGGGGGGGGACCTTCTTCTTGGATGCGCCAGGGAGGAATTGGGAAAACATTCCTTATTAGATTGATTCTAGCAACAGTTCGATCAAAAAATGACAATTATCCTGTTGCGGAATATTAATCAGCCAAAACTCTGCAACGGCACGCGACTTGCAGTTAAGAAATTGATGAATAACGTAGTGGAAGCAACGATTTTAACGGGGCCTTTCAAAGGTGAAGATGTCCTCATTCCTCGAATACCCATAATCCCGACCAATACACCATTTTAATTTAAAAGATTACAATTCCCAATTTGATTGGCATTTGCAATCACAATCAATTAAGCTCAAATTGTGTGGTTTAGATTTAGATGCGGATTGCTTCTCACATGGGCAACTGTATGTTGCATGTTCCCGAGTCGGCAAACCAAATAGCCTTTATATCTACGCAGACAGTGGAAAAACAAAAAATATTGTATATCCACAAGTATTGCAAAATTAAACTTCTATGAAACGTATGCTTTGTTTTGTTTCTCATTTCTCATCCATGCAACCACAATGTGCCACAGCACAATTGCAACGCAATGTGTAGGGTAGAGCTAGTTAATTTAATAAATGGGCAAACATTTATCACTAATAAGCTGTTTCTACAGCTTTTTCTCCCATGGGAACGCCAACCCCCAAAGTTTAAAAGAATAACTCTCACCATCGGGGTGTGTTATATTACTGCTGTAGAAACATCCGTAAAACACAGAAATTAATGAATGTAAGAATTATTATACTTCTTTATACCAATCCTATTAGTCTTTGAGAAGAACCATGAGGCTACTTTTCTAGGATCTGTACTTCATGTATAGTTTTTAATGTGGTGTTTATGATGTTTCTGAGGGTTCCTAGGGAATTTTAATGTGGTTTTATGGCATTACTCTAAGGTTTTGCAGTATACATTGATCAGAATATTTTTTTCATATATATAAAATTATATTGGTAATTGAAATAAAATGATTATACTATAGTAATATGAATATTGCATAATATAAATCTGAAAATTAGTGGAATGTTTGAAATTTCATTATCTTTTTAGCAAAATAAAACTTGCGCTTTTGAAGCCATAGAGAACATCAACTTTCTCAAAACAAAGGAAACTTCTTAGAGTTTCCTTTCACAGAGAATTTAATTTGTATTTAAATGGCAGTTGACATTTAATTTCTGCTTAAATTGTTGGCAGTCCATAAACATCAACCAGAAAATGTTAAATCATTCCCTGTATCAAGTTTACTTTCCACAGTCTCTGGCCGATAACATTTGAATCCCTTTATTTGGTACGAGACTGAGCTTCTTACAAATTCTGTTGTTACAGTTGTTTTTTCTGTTGAGCTAACTTTTGCACAAATTTTTAAGACTGCATCACGTAGTAGTAGTAGTTGATATGTCTTAGTTTTTTCTTTATCATGTTGGTTTACCACTTCACTCATATTTCTTTATTGATCCAATCTCCCCAAAGTCTTCGATTAGTTTTCTTTCACTATATCGATTAGAACCAGTGTACCTGGAAATCTAATAAAATACTAGTCTTTCACTGTCTGTGTATACTCTTTATGCTTATGAAGATGTATTAAATGAGAAATATTCATTGTTCTGTGTGCACGTGGAAAGACAGCCTCAATCATTCAGACAATGAACAAACAGTAACAACAAAGAATCACATCTTGTGTTTAGACACTTCTTGTCTCAACATCCTGATTGACTCATGGACATTAGCTGCACTCAATACAGGATTACCAACCAACCTTTGTAGAAGACATTACTCATAGTGCACAGAATAAAATCCCTCAACCCATTATTTTGTTTATATAGGTGTGTAGTTAGTTTTGAATGCACTGGATTATGAACTTCCTGTTAGAACTAGTACTTTAAAATGGTACATTTTCATCAAGTTAAGTGGTAGCAATAAATTTAATTAACAGAATGTGATATGCAACAAATCCACAGTTGACCCGAAATGATTTCACTAAGTAACAGCAAATGTCAGTGGTTCTTGTTGATTAATTTTCTTACGTTTGATAAAGTCTAAATTTTGTTGCTGATAGTGTTCTCTTAATGTCAGAAAACAGTTAAAAATGTTTTAACTAAGACATCTAAAAGGTTAACATCTTTTTTTACCTTTACTGTTTTTACTAAACACTGTGGAATTATAAGTAGTATACTTTTCTATTCTATCACTTAATTGAGTTACATCCTAGAACCAGAATTTTTCAAAAAAGAAATAGTTATCTATAAATTATTTCTCAGCAGTTTTTAAGTGCATTATAAACTTCTGGTATGAATCTGAATATACGTGATTTAGAAACATGATAACATTTCTCAAGATGTGTGCAGCTCACTCCTGAAGATAACTACATATAATTATTTCAGGTTTTATTGCAGCAGACATTGCTATTCTCATGGCACTCTCATTTATGTGTATCAGAATGAATTAAAAAGAAATTAACGTTCTTTGTTAGACATTTTCATGGTCAGTTTATATATTTTTGATTTTCAGTTTATGATTCTTTCTTATTAAATTTACACGCCCATCCAATACTAAATCGGATTTCTTATTTTTCATTTTGTTTTATTCTTCCAATGCATTAAAATATAATAAAAATTATAAACTGGTCTTATTATTCTTCTCTGTGTTTGATTTTATAAGAAGAAATGTAATGAACAATATCTTAATCTAGGCATGAGTTTTGAAAATATGTACACTTATTGCCAGATTTCTATTTTCAGTTAATTTTAACATAACTGAACTACAGTAATCTTTTTTATATTTGTTTTTTTTTATTTGCCATTTTAAAATGGCAAATAAAAGCTTGTATGTTGTCAGACAAGCTTTGGTTTCTATACTGTGTAGCACATAGTTTGGGTATTGTTGCACTTTTTGTTCCGTATTTTTTTAACTGCTTATACTAATGAAATTTTCATTTTTGCTTGCTAAAATTTTTAAACATATTGTGCTTGCTTAAATATGAAGATATTTAATATTAAAGTTGTAAATTTGTAGTTAGCATCATTAAAATTAACAAAGTTTTCCAATTGATTTTTAACTTAATAGTTCCGTTAATTTTTTTACGATCTTGAAGCTATAGATGATGTGGAGGAAAGAAGTACTGAAAGTAAGTTTACAGACATAAAAATGTGTGATTTGCAATAAATGAAAAAATAACTGTATATGTGACAATGTCATAGGTAAAGAATATGATGATTTCAACAGTTTTCCTTTTAAAGAAAAATTCTTGCACCTTACGTTTACACCTTATTACTTTATTATTTTGGAGTTATTTTTACCCTTTTATTAATAAAATTCAGGGCGATGATAACGCCCAGGTGTTTTTCGCTCACAAACAACAAAAAAAAGAAGCATCTTGGACAAGAGAATTTCAAAAACGAAAGTGACTGAACAAACTTTTGGCTGTTGTTTTTGGTAAGATATCTTGCCCGTAAACATCACAAGTTTCTTCATGGGCCTGTGCAGCATTTGCATCTATCGAAATAAAAATATAAATTCTTCATCAGTTTTTCGGCGATTCCACTCATCTTCACAGCACAGTACCTTATGTCCAAGAATTAGAATTGCAAATTTTTTGCACATCTACTAGTTTCAACTGCCTGCTGTTAAACAATGTTTGCTTGTCCCATTGTGACTCATATACTCGAGATTTGGGACACTAAACTATCTAGTGTGCCAAACGCTCAGTACTCTTTAGACTACTAATTATTATATACATTAAATTATTTATTACTATTATATTGTTACGATTTACAAACTAAAACTACAAAGTTAAGACATAAAGTTGATCATTAAGTTAAGAGTATATTACAAGTAATTGAGAAAGAATATTAAAAACTTTGTTCACATATATCTATAAATGTAAAATAACATGTGAATTATTTATAATCAACATCTAAAAATCACTAATTAAGATTAATTGATGGAAGTTTGTATACATGGTTTTGTTACAGTTTAAGCAAGCACCAAGAGAATTCTTTGAAATTTTGAGTTTAAAGTTTCAAATTGAGTAACAATGAAATTTATTATTTTTTTAATTTCTCTGTAACAAATGTAATAGGTATCTACTTGATGTTTGATGCGCGCATGCGTGTGTGGGTGTGTGTGATGAATTTGCGATGTGATTTGCTACACCAGCCTTGGGTTATTCGACTTAAAACCTAAAATTTAAAATAAATGACCATGATGGGAAATGCAAATAATCATGATGCGCCGGTGACGACATGACTGGAATGACAACCACTAACAGTTACTAATGGATGATAATAAATCTTATATGTAAAAAAAAAATTACCAAGCCTGACTGGAATTCGAAACTATTCAGAATTTCAGAGAAGTTACCACTCTGTCACGGAGATTGAATTTTTTATAATAATAATAACAGCACTAGTAGTAATGATAGAATAAATATTTCAGTTTAATCCAACAAAGTCGAAGCATAATATATCTGTAACAGCAGATATATTTATGGAGAGATAGATAGAACAGAGATAGATATTATACAGCGATAGATAGATAGAACATAGATAGGTAGATTATGCAGATATATTAAAAAAGAGTTTTCAGACCCATCAAGTTCTTTTAATTTTTTAATAATATACAATAGAAATCACGTCAATAATAAGTAGAAATTTTAAAACCATGGATACAAAATGAAATTGACAAATCCATTTGGGTGGATGGACCAAGGGATACCATTGTAAAAAATAAGCAATTTTAATTTACTTACATCTCTGAATTGCTTACAAACAAAACAATAATTGTTCATTATAAATAAAATTGTATAGTTTTTTTTAATTGAAAGTTGAACTTATTCCTGAACAGGAATTATAACCTATAACATAAAAAGTTAATGAACTTTCTGAATTCAGGTGGTGATTATAATTTTTTCCATGAATAAAACTTTCTTCATTTAACACAACGGCATATTCTGCTAAAAATGAAAAAATTGTGTAAATGAAATTTCAACTCTGAATGATAAAACTTATTAAAAAGCCAGTTAAAATAACTTTTCCGTCTATGGCCTTGTCAGATTTTTATTTCAAATACAACATATGGTTTTCCTTCCTTGTATGAAGTAAAGGAAGTATTGTGATCACAAAAAATTCTGGTTTTCAGATTTCAACGAAAATATCCATTTGACCTTCTTTGAATCCATTTGACTAGTTTTGGCATGATGTTTGTATATATGTACATATCTCGCATAACTCAAAAACGATTTGCCGTATGATGTTGAAATTTTGGATTTAGGACTGTTTTAACATCTAGTTGTGTACGTCCCCCTTTGATTGCAATCTACTGAACCAAAAGTATCCAAAAAAGTCCAAAATCCCCAAAAAATTGAATTTTGGACTTTTTTGCAGTAATGACCTTGTTGAGAGCAAATGGTATATATTTTCATTGTTATTTTCCAGAGTTATAGCCAAATAAAATTTTAATTAATGAAATATGTAGATCAAGGGGAAGGCCACATCAGTTCAAAAAAGACTTCATCTCCTTTTTTTTATAATTTAAATATCTTGATTTATTAATAATTATTAACCTGTGATTGTAAAAAATAATTACAATAAATAATAGTTCAGTAATAACAATAAAAAAAAAATAAATAAAAAAAAATATGTGAAGTAATTACTGAAATAAAAGTTTATGTACTTTTCATTAAAAAAATGTGTATATGTAATTTAGTAGGTGTACAAGAAAGTCATTTGGTGTCCACATCAATTTTTTTTTATTGCTATTGTTGAAGATTATTAACAGTAATTTTTTTTTGCAATAATAAGCTAATAATTATCAATAAATCAATCTACTTAGATTAAAAAAAAAATTAAAAAAAAGAGATGAAGTTGGATTTGAACCAATGAACCGATTCGTTACATAAGACTATAAATTGAGATTGACATAATATGCGAAACCAAACAATAGTCAAATAAACTTTGGAAACATATAATGTGTTATAATCTGAGTTAAGGAGGAAGGAGTATACATTAAAAAGCTATTTTTTTAAATATAAGACTTGTTATACAATTTTTTGTCATACATTTTCAACAGTAGTGAGTAATATATAGCATAATTTTCAACCCCAATTGTTATTTACAAACCCTGATGTAGGGATTGCAGAGGCAGAAACAGTGATTTGCTTGAGAAATCATAATTTCATTGGTATTATATCATTGATATAATAATTTCATAATCATAATTTCATTGGTCTAGATGCTTTGCTGTTTTGCTTCAGAATTAAAATAAAAATTAAAAAAGAAAGAGAGTTAAAGGATAGTTATTAAAACACTCTCTGTTACTTCTTTTTAAATTTATTGAAACAATAAAGTATTAATTTGCTTTAAAACACTCTCTGTTACTTCTTTTTAAATTTATTGTAACAATAAAGTATTAATTTGCTACATAATTACACTTTTCATTTATTTTTCTTTTAATTTTTTGGATAACAGCTGTAGGATTCTAACTTCTACTACTAAACAGAATCGTTCATCAACAGCATTTTTAACGCCTTACATAAAAATAATTTCTTTATTTTCTAAGTCATATAAAAAGTCCTTTGAAATCTCGACCTTTGAAGGAAAATCCTAAAATTAAACAAAACACATGTAAAATGAAGTAATGTACAATTTATTATATTGTTTACAATTAGTTAAATTAAATTTTTGTTACTGATAGAACCAATACTAATAAGAAATTTAAATGAAAGCAGCATCAAATATAAGTGGTAGAAAATTGTTAGAGTATTCTGAAAATTTTTCATAATTGATAACGGTAAGGTAACAATTAGTGGACCTTCTTATGTGAAGTAGGATCTTTCATAATCTATTTGCATTGTCTTTAATGTTATATATAGGGTTATGTTAATTTTCAACAGGGTGGGATTTTTTCTGATCGCTTGGAGTTGGAAATTTCCTTGGAGAATGTTGTGTGTAATAATGCTTTGCACTTGTAAATTGATTACTCCTTGAGGAGTTTACGTAATAGCGTGGGGTATTTTTGTTCATTGTTGCCACTCTATGAATTTTGAATCAGTTTCCATGAAATATTTATCAAATTATTCCTACTGTAATTATGTCAGCAATGGAGGATGATGATTTGAAACAAAACAAAGTAGCAGTCATCCGGATGCAAGTTTTTCCTATTACAAAGATTTTATTCTGGCATTTGTAGCTTACTTCTATATTTACTATTTATTTGAATCTATGTTCCAAATTTATATGGCAAGATAACTGACTAGTATGCTTTGTAAGCGGTTTGAAATCTGAAGGCACTTATCTGTGTCTCAACAACACTTGAAGAATGTTGAACTGGCTCACCTTTTGTATTCTTGCCCTTTAAACCTTCTATTTTCTGTCATGACTGTATCCAAATATATGAATTGCTTTTACATTGCTCTGCCATGTCTACGCTATTATTACCTTGCGTATCTTTGTACTAATTTCTTTATCCCAGATGTCCAATACTCTTTGAATTTCCTCTTGACTTTCACAATGTCCATCTTATGAAATCAGTAGCAAATAATGTACAAGATGGTATTTCTTTCTTACATTTTTGCTTCAATCTTTGACATATATCATTCATAGCTGTTAAAATAACAACAAAGTTTACTATTTATAAGCCATGGAATATTACTCTCCTGGACTAAAGTTTGTTAAATCCAAAACTATTCAGTTTCAACTAAATAATTTCATGTCTTTATTTTTATATACAGATAATTATAATTTTTTTCCTAATCTGGTTTTATTTATTTTTTGTCTTTTATGAATAACATTTACTTGGGCAACAGGTGTAACCAGCTCCCTTGAATACTTAAATTATATTTTACACAATAGCTACAGATGAAATAAAAATTTTTAAATGTTGTAAATTCAGAAAATTTCATCATTTAAATTACGGAATATTTTGTCTGATATTAGAATTCGGAAATTTAAATCTGCAAGTACAATGACAGTATGCAAAAGGAAGAAGGTTAGCAAGAAGGTTACCCATTTTTCTTGTACATAAGTCCTTCAAGCAGAAGATAATATTTTTTTACAATATGTAACTAAGAAAATACATTAAGCTGATGTCTCATTCTATCCACAAATTTTTCATAATACACCCATATTTAATATGGGTGTATTATGACAAAGCTTACAAGAAGCTTTGTCGTAGTTTTCAATAATCCCCATTCTAGGTTACTGCATTTTTGTTTTCAAACAGGATTGATGTGTTTCTTTATGCATCCACCTGTGACCTGGGTCTCTTACCAAATAATTTACGTGGTGCTCAACCCCACACATTTTTCTATTGTTCTATTATTTTTAATGCCTTCAATATTCTTGTGTTCTGGTGCTATCAAGCGTGATTATATTGAAAGATGCTAGTTGTACATTATTAAATAAGCATTCATACAAACCAGTTACTTTGTGAAAATCAATTTATTTTCTGGCCATATGAAAAGTAAGTGTTTCTCAGCCCTTAGAATCTGCATGGCATGGCAATAAATGAACTATGGCCCTCTTAAACTTATGAACTTTTTCCCTCTTTCAGTCTGATTACTGAAAAACTGTAAATTCTGAATGCACAGTCTGAACACAGACTTTCTCCCCTTTTGTACTACTATAAAAGTTAATGGATGGATTGGTACATAAAGCATCTAGAGAAGTAGAAAATTCATTGGACTAAGATTGTTTTATACAGTTATCAGGTCAGTGCAGGTAGTCCGGATGGTGAATATAATGCAAAGGTTTTGGTTTTTTTAATTAACCTCCACATTGTAAAATTATTTTTTTTTTCACTAAAGGATTTGTTAATTTTATTTTCTCTATGAATTATTTGAACTCTCATGGGCGAATTCATAAACCTCTGTTTTGTCTCTTGTACAAGCCACGATGCAGCACTCGCTGTAAGAAAGATATCCAATCAAGTTTTGCGTGGAACTTGGCAAGTCTGTCAAAGAAACTTTTGCAGTGGTTCAACAGGTATTTGGGATGAGTGTTTATCATAAAGGCAAGTATACAGATGAAACAAGGAGATTTTGGAAGGCCTTGAAGAGGTTGACGATGAAGCCCACACTTGATGCCCATCAATGAAAATGCCCTCAAACAACAAAAATGGTACTTGTGTGAAAGAACTTTTGCAAGCAGATTATCAGATGGATGTTTGTTTAATGGCCGACGTTTTAAATATTCCAAAAATGATCATCTACGTGATTGTGACCAAGGATTTACATATGAGAAAAAAGTGCATGAAGCTTGTCCAAGAATTTTGACCGATGACCAACATTCTCGCCGTGGAAATTTTTCAAGACATTTTGGAAAGGTGTGAAAATGATCCTCACATTTTGGACAATGTTATGTTTTGGTGATGAAAAATGGATATTCCAGTACAACCCTGAAATGAAAATGCAAAGTGCTGAGTGGCACACCTCGGCATCCCCTCACCACAGAAAGGCTCAAATTAGCAAATCAAAGATCAAGACCATGCTCATCGTGTTTTTTTGACATCAAGGGATCATCCACCTTGATTTTATACCTCCTGGGACAACCATTAACTCTAAACTTTATGTAGAAGTCCTCAAGAGACTGAGAGCAAGGATCTGGCATGTCAGACCAAACATCAGTGGTGACTGGAAACTTCACCATGACAACATGCTAGCCCACACTGCCTTCACCATGAACCACCTATCCAGCCAAATCTAACATGACAATGCTGCCCCAGCCACCCTACAATCCTGAATTGGCTTCCACAGACTTCTTTTTGTTTTCCGATTTGAAATTCCCCAGAAAGGACATTGTTACAGAAAATTTGACAAAGTGAAAGCAGTTTATAAAATGTCTTTTATAAACTCTTCAGGGCCTTCTAGGATGCCTTTGCAGATTGGAAATACAATCTGCAAAGATATCCTCGAAATCCTGCTGGCAAAGATGTACTGACACAGGGTACATTATTTTGAAGAATTTTAAAGTACAGATATTATATAAATAAATTTTTTTTTAATACTTGTGGACTTGGTGACATTACTTTCTGTACAGACCTTGTATGCTAAATGCTTGGTGTACCCTGGCATCTGGCAATCCAAGATGTTTGTTAATGATTGCTATTAAAAATGAAATTAAGCATGAAACGGAGCAAACAAAATATTTGTTTATACCTGATGTTACGACTGATGATGAATTGATAATATCTAAACAAGTATTTTCCATTTCAACTTTGCCTAAGATAAAAATGTAAAACCTTATTGTAAGAATTTAAAATTTTTCTGTTTTAAATTATTTTCGTTTATTGTTTGATGGCCTATCTAATGTTTAGCATTCTTGTTTAACACTAGTTATTTTGATTAAAAGTGTAAAAAAAAAGTGATTAAAACAGTATGTACAGGTTTGTTGCTGAACTGACACAAATCACAAGTCACTTCTAAAAACCCATTGCTTTTTAAAAAAAAAAGTATAAACATTCCATTCCAAGTTTCTTGTTGATAAATAGAGTTAAAATATACTGTTGCTCATCACACACCAAACCTATTGAACTGCAGCTGATCAAGTCTTGCCAATGAACTTAAAATCTATTAACAGAAACCAGCTTTATAATCATCATTGTGATCCTCGGAGAAAACTACTTCAATGCTTCTCTTACACTACTATACACATGTCACAGCCATAACAAATTTTGTAATAAATAGTTTATTTCCCAACAGACGGAATTTTCTATTACAGCTGTTAAAACATCCATAAAACACACAGAAATGAATGAATGTAAAAAATATTATACTTATTAAAAACATTCCTATCAGTCTTTGATAAGAGCCATAAGGCAGCTTTTCCAGGATCTGTACTTTGTGCATAATTTTTTTATTATGTTTATTAGGTTTCTATGAGTTACTAAGCATTTTTAATGTGGTTTTATGGTGTTTCTCTCAGGTTTTTCTGTACTCCCTTGTTGTGAATCATTAATAATATAATTTAATGTACAACACAAACTGATTTACGCAATATATATTAGTACTGGACAAATCATTTTGTTAGCTCCATTTCTGTGGAGTTTTTCAGTACTGGTTTTAATCATTTTGTGTATTATATTATGAGATAATTATATTACAATAAAATGATTATGTTAAGGTAATATAATTATCGCATAATTTAAATCTGTAAATGAGTGAAAAATATTGAAATTTATGCATTATTATTTGAAACCATGAAGAATATAGTACTTCTGCTGTTAATACTGTGGACCCAACTGTCACAGAACCAGAGCTGAAAGTAGAAAAACTGAAAGGACAGACTCACCTGTAAACCACCAACTGGTTTTACAGTTACCTCCCAAATAACAAAACATTTCTAATGAAATTGATGGTTTATTTTTCATCCAAGAAAAGCTTATTTCACTTTTCTTGCACATTTCACTGTTGATAACAAGAAAACTGCATATCTTAATACAGTATCCAAAAATTGGCAAAACCTGAACCCTAACGTATCTCAGCATGAGAACCAACACTAAGAAGTCTTGAAAAATGGGAAACTGTTAGGAGCAACATAAATGCACTCTAAAACTGTTGATGCTGTCCATTAGGAGATACAAGTTGAAAAAAGTGGAAAAATCTTTTTGGCAAAACAAACTTGCCTTTTTGAAGCCATGGAGAGTATCAGCTTTCTCAAAACAAGGGAAACTTCCTAGAGTTTCCTTTCACAGCAAATTAAAACACATTTCAATGGCAGTTTAAATTAAATTTAAGCATAAATTGTTGTTAGATCATAATCATGTTCTGTGTATGCACATATGCTGAAAAATGGAACCATGATTCATCAGTGTAGAAAACATAGTCCAAAATATAATCGTAATTTTCCACTAGGAACTGTTGAAACCATTCACAGTATCAAATTCATTTTCCACAGTCTGTGGCCAATAACTTGTGAATTGCTTTCAATTTATATGGATGAGACTGACTTTCAAATTGTCTTACTGCATTTGTTTATTCTGTTGATGAGACAATTTTTGCATGGATTTGTTGAGACTACATCACATAGTAGCTGATATGTCTTAGTTTTTTCTTCATCGACTATTGTTGGTCTACCACTTCATTCATAGCCCTTTACTGATCCCATCTCCCTGACATCTTCAATTAGTGCCTTACACTACATTTATTAGGAACCAGTGTACTGGGAAATCGAATGAAATACTAGTCTTTCACTGTCTGTGTATACTCTCCATGCTTATGAAGATGGATTAAATGAGAAATATTCACTATTCTATGTGCACATGGAAAGACATGACTGTGTGGCTTTGTTTATAAAGGGTGAGAAAGATTCTTCCTCTTTATTTGCAATTACCCTGGAACATAATCTTCAATTCAGAGATTGGTTTGCCCTATTAACAAATTTTACAAATCTCAAAAAAACAAAATTTACAGAATTTATTTACCAAGAGATACTTTCATCATTACTGCAAATGTGGTTAATATTCATTCATTGGTTAAGAATAAAAAAGTAACTTCATAATAAAAAATTTTTTCTAAAAGAGGCCTCTTTAAATTTGAATATCGAGTGGTAATTACATGCTAAGATGTTTTTCTGCTATATTATCACATTGTTTGGCTAATATTGAGCAGGAGTTTTTTACAAAACCTTGACACAATGAACTTGACGATGTTGCCACAAGAGATCACCAATTGATGTGAAATGATGTTCACTAGGTACCAGCAATGTCTATTGTTAATGCTATAGCAATGCTGAATTAATTAATTTTTTTGTATTTGAAAAGATCTAAATCTTGTTGGCCACACTATTTTGTTAAAATCAGAAAATAGTTATAAATTATTTAAATAAAAACCAAATTAAAAATTAGCTTTTTTGACTTTACTATTTTTTTCTTAATACTCCAGAACTACCAGAAGTATGTTTTTCTATTCTGGCACAAAATTAAGATACATAGTAGGACCAAAATGTGTCCAAAATAATAGTTACCTGTAAATTATTATTGTCCAGTGAGTCAATTGCATTACAAAATTCTGGTACAAATCTGGATGTATGTGATAAAGAAAGATAATAAAATTCCACAGTTTGGTGTTTGGGTTTAATTTTGTTCCTTTATTTTAACTGCTTATACTAATAACATTTTTATTTTTGCTATGTACAAACATATTGTGCTTGCTTTATTATGAACATAAAATAATAAGTATTAGAGTACAAGTTATCATTTGTAGTTGGCATTATTAAAATTAACAACACTTTCCGATAGATTTTTAACATAACAGTTAAGTTATTTTTTTAGGATCTTAGTGAAGAAGCTATCGATGATGTGGATGAAAGAAGTACTGAAAGTAGTTTACAGACATCAAAATGTGTGGTTTGTAATAAATTAAAATGTAACTCTATATGTGATAATGTCATTTGTAAAAAATATGATGATTTCAACAGTTTTTCTTTTAAAGAAAAGTGTGTGAAGATTACAAAAAAAACAGTTAAAGAAAGGAACATCATATCTTCTCATATTCCTATTAACACATTTGTTTTTAGACAGGAGTTTTCCGTTCATAGATCTGCTTTAGAGTCACACTTATCTATTCATGTTCTTAAAAAAAAATTAACTTGTAATTTTTGTCAAAAATCTTTTACATGGAGAAAAGTTTAAAGGCTCACCTCTCTATTCATACTGGTGAGAAGAAATTCACATATAACTTTTGTCAAAAGACTTTCAGACAGAGTTAAAAAACACATCTATCTATTCGTACTGGCGAGAAAAGATACACATGTAATTTTTGTCAAAAATCTTTTAGCCAAAGTTTTGGTTCAAAAGTTTTGGTTCAGCCAAAGTCATCTCTCTGTTCACACTGGTGTGAAGAAATTTGCATGTAATTTTTATAAAAAAAAACCTTTACACAGAGCTGTCATTTAAAGACACATCTTTCTATTCATACTGGTGAGAAAAAGTTCACTTGTAATTTTTGTCAAAAAACGTTTAGTCATACCTCTAATTTAAAAGCACATCTTTCTATTCATACTGGTGAAAAAAATACACGTGTAATTTTTGTCAAAAATCTTTTAGATGGAGAAGTAGTTTAAAGGCTCACCTCTATTAACACTGGTAAGAAATAATTAATTTATATAAAAATGTAAATTAAAAAAAGATCTCTCCATTCATACCAAAGGTCATTTAGGCAGGATAATCAATCAGTGATTGAAACATTTCATTTCAGTTTTTGTTAGTTTTTTTTTTTTTTTGAAAGAGATGTGATCACCAATATTTATACTGAGGAAGAGTTTGAAAAATATCTCCACCTATAGCCAGATTTATGTTTTCAGTGATTATTGTATGTTGAGAACTAAACTACAGAAATTTTTGTTTATTGCATTTGGTAAATTTTGTATGTTTTAAAATATTTTCTAAGATTTATGTTTTCAGTGATTATTGTATTCTTAACTAACCCAAAAAGAGAAGCAAAAAAATCCTTCAAATGAATGATATCATTGAAGATGTCAATATCTTATGAAGGAAATCACAAACAAGTACTACATGTCAAATAGTACAGCGAGTCTATACTCAAAACCTATATAACAATTTAAACACAAAGTACAAAAAAAGTTATGAATTTTAGTAACAACATTGATTTCTTTACTTACAAGAATACCTGTTAAGAAATTGAACGTCCTATTTCATGTCCGAATAAGGGCATCTCAGAGAAATATGCCTAATTATCCTACTTCACAGGGTATAAGGAAAAGGCCTCAGTTTGTCCTTGAACTACCGTATTTGACAAGACAAGAAATTGCATAATCCTAAAACTAGGCCCCTCTCTGTCAGGTGTTCTGTCCGATTTATTTTAGGTTAGGCAAGAATATGACACCAGAAGACAATAGTCAGAAGTAAGATTCTTGCATACTTTATTTTAGGAGGGGTACGAGATTACCAGACCCGGAGATGAGCTACTGCGGTGAGGTAAGTCACAGATGTGACACCGAATGAAAACACTGGAAGCTCTGACAGTCAGAACGTAAGATTTTTAAATCCTATATGTTGTACTTGGTGTACAGAGATACAATCAAGTGAGGACACCGGAGAATTTCAAGTTTGACTGCGTGTTAAAAAGGTAAGATTCCAACATTGTGACGAATCGTAAATAAACCTGAAATCAATAATTAAATAATTGTCCCAAAATTCTTGCAGGTATCATTTCTTCCCCTCAAAAACAAAAATTTCTGTAATATAAATAAAACAGTTTTTAACAAATGATATTGATATCAAAAAAAGTAAGACATTACATTTCTATTATCAAAATCTGTTATTATTTAGAATTTTGTTTAAAAAAATACATTTTAAATATATGTAATAGACAATAGATATACAATAATAGATAATAAACAATGTTTAAGCATTCTATGCAAAAAATTGAAAAATTTGTTACAAAACTCTTACCAGCCTGACTTCATTTATTAAACAACGAATAATTGTATTATTTCTGTAAGTGTGATAGGTATTATTCTCTGTTAAATAAATGAAATTAGTTGTAATGATATGAAGTTATGGTGGCATGGAATGTTGAAAGCCACTTTTATTAATAAGCTACTAAGTACATTCTTGCTTAAGCAGTAATGTTCATAACTATAGCAATTAATGTTTTCGACCAACGAGTAATTTATAATTCTATGTAAAAGCAGTTCATTAGATTGAATTTTTTATGTTGTAAATAATATTATAAGAATGTTAAGTAGTTGACAACTACTAATTTTCAAAAATTGGTCGTTTAATACATATTTGCATGTTGTTAAATAAATCGATTAATTTTAATAATCGAATAGTACGACTAATTTTAGTCGAACTATTCCCATGGTTGTATGTTACCGTGTAAGATTATGATTAAAGTTTTTACAGAGTGAAAAAAGTTATATTATTTACGTGTCGTAAGTATATTTATATAAATAAAATTCAAAAATATATAATACAAATAATAACGTAGTAATAATAATAGAAACCTAAAAATAAATATATAGTAATAGGACTAATATTAGTATTGCTTATCCCGCGATTGTTTGCTAGTGGTTAAGATTATGCCTACAGATTTACCAGAGTGAAAGAAGTATTTATTATTTACGTGTTCTAAGCATATTAATGTAACAAAAAATAATAATATAGTAATTTCTATAGTAAATCATTTCTATACGTAACCGACTCAGGTTGGTGCTTTGGAACACTGATCAATAAATTGTCATGAAATATCTTTGATATAATAGTTAGCTCCAAGCTTTCCACTTCATCAGATGTTACATTTCAGTAATTTATCATTAACCACACTATTTAACTATTATTAAATAAATATTACTATTATTTAATATTAGTATAATATTATTATTATTATTATTATTGAAACCACGTGGTTTCATTAACCACGTTATTTTAAGTTCCAGTATTATAATAAAATATTATCAAATATTTTTTTTTTGCAGACTATGGATGCACAAACTTGTAATTCATTTTTGGAAGAAGATCCATTTTCCTTGCCTGTTAAAACAGAAAATGTGCATGAAACAGAGCAGACAGAATATTTGTTTGTACCTCCTGCCAAGACAGATGATGAAGAAACAATATTTAAACAAGTAAGCAATTTTCTATTTTATGTTGATGTAAATTATAAATATAAGACCTAGTTATTGTAAGAATTCTCAATTTTTTATTCATCAGGATATATTTATTTACTGTTTATGGCCCTCATATGGTTTAGCATTCATGTCTGATATGAGATATTTTGATTTATAAGATTAAAAAAAGTTATTAACGAAGTGTAGGGAGATAAATAGCTATGATAAACAGATTGTTCTTAACATGTTAAGGTAGATAAACATTTTGATGACAGTACATAACAAAGAAAGTACAGTGAGCCTCATGTTGTAAACAAATCTGTCTAAACATTATTCTTTCTAGACCCAGATTCAATGTTTTTTACAAAAACTGTACAAAACTATCCTTGGTTTGGTGAAACATGTTCAGTTACAAGAAGGTTTATTATACTTTTTGATAATCTTCATTTTAGGTCCTGCATAATTATTTTCAAACAAGACTGATTATTTATATATGTTTCCAGCAGTGACATTATTTTATACAAAACCATTTAGATTGCACTTAGGTGCAAACATTTTTCTATTGGTTGATAGCTAAATGCCAATACCTACAATATACGTGTGTTCCAGTGCTATCAAGTCTGATTATATAATGAAAGATGCCAGTTGCAAACTTCGAGGGCAGCTCAGTAAGTAGCTTACATTATTTAATTAAAAAAAATAGTTATCTAGTTGAAAGGGACAATCTTAAAATTGTTCTATATAGTCACCATTTAAATTGCACTTATCATAACAATGCATGAGCTTTCCAAATCCTTCTTTGTAGAAATCTGCTGCCTTAGATTTTTGGCACTTATCTTGCCCAAAAGTTATGATAAGCAAGCTTTCCTGATACAATTAATTGCAGTAGACTTTTGTGAAAATTGAGGTAAATAAAGGGACAGTTCTGTAATCGTAATGCAGCGATTTTCACAAATTTTATCGTAGATTACCATTGTCAGTTCATCAGTCACAAGGCTGAAACCACTGAGGTCCTCATCATGAATATTGGTGCGGCCATTTTTAAACTGAATGCACCACTGCCTCATTCCACCATCACTCATTATTCCATCTCTGTACACCTCATAAAGTTGCAGATTAATTTCAACTGGTTTGAGGTTTTTTGCCAGTAAAAACCTAATCACTGAACACACCTCACAACTTGCAGGATTTTCTGCTGAAGCGCACTTTTCAATAATTCACAACAAATACAGTAGGAAAGTCATAGTCCACAAGGCTATGACAACTTGGTGCGTACTAAGTGTAGGAAGGTTTTGACACCAATGGCAGCTCTATCCCCATCATCTCCATGCTAGACACAAACGTAAGTTACTTTTTGGACCGCTCTCATTGTTACCTCCAAGCTCTTGACTTCGTCAGATGTTACATTTCAGTAATATTTCATTAACCGCACTTATTTTACGTTCCACTATTATAATAAAATATTATTACTTTATATTTTTTTGCAGAGTATGGATGCACAAACTGGTAATTCAGTTTTGGAAGAAGTTCCGTTTTCCTTGCCTATTAAAATAGAAAACATACATGAAACAGAGCAAAAAGAATATTTGTTTGTAACTCTTTCCAAGACAAATGATGATGGACAGACAGTATTTAAACAAGTAAGTTATTTTGTATTTTTTGTTGGTTTAAGTTATAAATATAAGACCTAGTTATTATATGAATTCTCAACTTTTTATTCATCATGATTCATTTATTTACTATTTACGGCACCCATATCTTTAGTAATTGTGTCAGACACAAGATATTTCGATTTATAGTATATAAAACAGTTATTAATGGAGAATAGGGAGAGAAATAGTTATGATAAACAGATTGCCCCTAACACTTTATGGTAGATAAACATTTTGATTACAGTATGTAACAATGGAAATACAGTGTGCTGATGTCTCATGGGATAAACAAAGCTGCCTAAATGTTATTTATTCTATACCCAGATCCAACATTGTTTACGAAAAGAGTACAAAACTATCCTTGCTTTTGTGGAGTATGTTCAGTTACTAAATGGTTTATTATAGTTTTGGATAATCCTCCTTCTAGGTCTCTGTATTTTTTTTTTCAAACCACGTTGATATGTTTCCAGCAGTGGCATTGTCTTATACAAAACCATTTAGATTGTGTTTAGGTGGAAACATTTTTTTTGTTGATCGATTTATAAATGCCAATGCCTATAATATCTTTGTATTCCATTGTTATCAAGTCTGATCATATACTGAATGATGCCACTTGCAAACCACGAGGGCAGTTCAGGAAGTAGCTTATGTTCTTTAATAAAATACCAACCAAATGAAAAAAAAGAAATGTTATGTATTTGAAAGGGACAACCTATCAATTTTTCTACATAGTCGCCATTTAAATTGAGGCTTTTATCATAACAATGCATGAGCTTTCCAAATCCTTCTTTGTAGAAATCTGCTGCCTTAGATTTTTGGCACTTATCTTGCCCAAAAGTTATGATAAGCAAGCTTTCCTGATACAATTAATTGCAGTAGACTTTTGTGAAAATTGAGGTAAATAAAGGGACAGTTCTGTAATCGTAATGCAGCGATTTTCACAAATTTTATCGTTGATTACCATTGTCAGTTCTTCAGTCACAAGGCTCGGCTGACCACTGAGGTCCTCATCATGAATATTGGTGCGGCCATTTTCAAAGTGAATGCACCACTGCCTCTCATTCCACCATCACTCATTATTCCATCTCTGTACACCTCAAAGTTGCCGATAAATTTCAACTGGTTTGAGGTTTTTTGCCAGTAAAAACCTAATCACTGAACACACCTCACAACTTGCAGGATTTTCTGCTGAAGCGCACTTTTCAATAATTCACAACAAATACAGTAGGAAAGTCATAGTCCACAAGGCTATGACAACTTGGTGCGTACTAAGTGTAGAAAGGTTTTGACACCAATGGCAGCTCTATCCCCATCATCTCCATGCTAGACACAAACGTAAGTTACTTTTTGGACCGCTCTCATTGTTACCTCCAAGCTCTTGACTTCGTCAGATGTTACATTTCAGTAATATTTCATTAACCACACTTATTTTAAGTTCCACTATTATAATAAAATATTATTACTTTATATTTTTTTGCAGAGTATGGATGCACAAACTGGTAATTCAGTTTTGGAAGAAGTTCCGTTTTCCTTGCCTATTAAAATAGAAAACACGTATGAAACAGAGCAAAAAGAATATTTGTTTGTAACTCTTTCCAAGACAAATGATGATGGACAGACAGTATTTAAACAAGTAAGCTATTTTCTCTTTTATGTTGGCTTAAGTTATAAATATAAGACCTAGTTATTGTATGAATTCTCATTTTTTTATTCTTCAGGATACATTTATTTACTGTTTATGGCCCTCATATCGTTTAGCATTCGTGTCTGATATGTGGTAGTTTTATTTATAGTGAAATAAACAGTTATTAATGGAGTGTAATGAGGTAAATAGCTATGATGAACAGATTGTTCCTTACACTTTATGATACATAACCATTTTTCCAACAATACACAATACAGAAAATACAGTGAGTTTGATGCCTGATTGTATAAACAAAACTGCCTAAACATTATCCATTTTATTCCCGGATTCAACATTGTTTACCAAGATAGTAATACAGTACAAAGTTATCCTTTCTTTTGTGAAGCATGTTCAGTTACAATAAGGTTTATTATAGTTTTCGATAATCTTCATTCTTGGTCACTGCATTTTTGTTTACAAAAAAAGATTTGTATGTTTCTTTATGTTTCCAGCAGTGACATTGTCTTATACAAAACGATTTAGATTGTGCTTAGGCACAAACCTTTTTCTATTGATCGAATAATAAATGCCAATGCCTACAACTTATTTGTGTTCTGATGTTATCATGTGTGATTGTATACTGAAAGATGCCAGTTGCAAACTGCAAGGGCAGTTCAGGAAGTAGCTTACATTTCTAAGTAAAAAAACCCAACCAAATAAAAAAAAGAAATGTTATCTATTTGAAAGGGACAATCTAACTATTTTTCTACGTAGTCGCCATTTAAATTGAGGCTTTTATCATAACGATGTATGAACTTTCCAAATCCTTCTCTGTAGAAATCTGCTGCCTTAGATTTTTGGCATCCATCTTGCCCAAAACATATGATAAGCAAGCTTTCTCAATATAATTTCATGCAGTAGACTTTTGTGAAATTTGGAGTAAATAAAGGGACAGTTCTGTAATCGTAATGCGGCGACTTTCATTAATTTTATTGGTGATTACCTTTGTCAGTTCATCAGTCACAAGGCTCGGCCAACCACTGAGGTCCTTATCATGAATATTGGTGCGATCATTTTTTAATGCACCACTGCCTCACTCCATCATCCCTCATTCCATTTCTGTACATCTCACAAAGTCATAATTTTTAATTGGTTTGAGGTTTTCTGCTAGTTAAAACCTAATCACTTAATGCACCTCACAACTTGCAGGATTTTCTACTGAAGCGCTTATTTCAATAATACACAACGAACAAAGTAAGAAAAATCATAGTCCACAAGTTTTCAACACCTTGATGCGTACTAAGTGTAGAAATGTTCTGACGCCAAGAAGACGGCTCTTTCCCTAACATCTCCTTGATAGGCTCAAATGTAAGTTATTTTCTGGATCACCATTGTAATAATGAATGGAGGCCCTTTTAAACTTATGAGACTTTTCCCTTCCTTTATTCTGGAAATAGTACAGACTTTTTCCCCTTGAATAATTGTATAGAAGTTAATAGGTTGAGAGTTAAGTTAAGAGTAGCAGATAATTCAGTAGAAGGAAATTCTTATATACTGTTAAGTGCCGGTAGACCAAAAAGTGAATACAATTTAGTGGTAATCATTTTTCATTATACGTCTACATTGTTGAACTACTTTTAACATGCAATAAAGGATGAGTTATATCTATTTTCTTGATAATTTATTTGAATTTTCAAATTAATTTTTAGTAACTAATTTACTTAAGATCTTTATAAAAGCATTCACTTGCTACATTGTTCAAATAGAATGTATAGAAAATTTCAAGCATTATATTTGATAAGTCTTTTTTGATTTATTCTCTAACCAGTACAATAATGTAATTAACACATTAGGTGTCGCAAGGAACTCATTGATTCTTCACACGACTGTTCAGTACAGGCCTTCAGGATCCATGGTGGTTGCTAACTCAGCCTTATTCATTGCTTTTACATATATTGTGGACTGTGATGTATGATTATGAACACCCCTGTCAACAGTAGGAATACTAATATATACTCCTTTCACGTGCTGTCATCTTTTGACACCCTCAGTAACCAATATATGAAATCTATTCTGTTAGATGGTGTTTGTTAGTGATTAAGATTATGTTTACAGTTTTTACAGAGTGAGATAAGTGTGCATTATTTCCATGTTTTAAGTATATTAATATATTTAAAAATAATAATATAGTAATTTCTAAAATAACCCATTTAATCATTAATCATATTTGAGGAGCTAGGAGCTAAGTAAACGTTATGTATTTTTTTATGAAATAATGGAATCTCATCTGCTACAGAGTCAGACTCGCCCTGTTAGCAAACAGGAAATTGTTCATGAACAACAGACAGAAATTCAGAATGATTCTATAAGCGAAATACGGGGGATATTCAATAATTAAAGAGATAAATTGATGTCGAAGTGAAACAGTTTGTAGGAGGAGTTTTGTATTTTCATGACTTTAGGTTCGCATCACTGGGATGATCTGAGAACAGGTGATGGATAAAAATCTTTTTGTTTATAACCTCAAAGTTGCAGTTAACAATGTAGTCCCCACTTAAAGTTTCCACATTAGTTAAAGAATGTTCAGTGATCTGTTTCTTGAATAATTTTACAGTATGGTGAAAGTTGTATGAACCGCAGATATTTTTGTAAGTGGGTAGAACGGTTAAAAAATGGTCGAACCTCAATGACTGAAGAGCAATGTCCTGGCCGGCATGTTGAATTGTCAATTCCTTCACTTGAAACCTGCATTGATGACATTTTTCGTGAAGACTGACATATTACAGTTGAACAAATAGAAAAAAAGTTACAGTAAGTGTTGGCACAGTTCATAATGCTTTCAGTAACAAGCTCATGTACAGAAAAACAAGTGCAAGGTGGGTTCTGAAGGAGTTAACGCAACAAGGAAACAAGACTCAAAGTGTGTGCTGATTTGAAAAAAAACATTATGAAAGGGAAGGTGATCCTTTTCTAAACAAGATTTTAACGTGTAATGAAACTTGGGTTCACTATTTTGTACCAGAGTCTAAAAAACAAAGCATGGAATGAAGGCATACCAGCTCACCTGTCCGAAAGAAATTCAGAATGCAAGCATCAGTGGGAAAAGTCATATTGACCGTCCTTTGGGATGCGCAAGCCATCTTTTGTGATTATTTGGAAAATAAGCGTACAATAAACAGTACAATACTCAGACATGCTGATGAAAAATGTAAAGCCAACAATGAGAGAAAACATCACGGATCTCAAAGAAAAGGCGGATATTGGTACACGACAATGCTCGCCGTCACACCGCATAGCTGACCCAAGAAACCATTGGAAAGATGGGTTGTGAAATACTACCACATGCTCCCTATTGTTTTGTATCGCTCTCCATAGATTTATCAATGTCTCACAATATCTTTCTGAGTTAATTGTGTTGCTATGTTCAAGGAAATCAATGAAAGCACTCCCTCAGCAGCCCAAAACATAGTTGCCGTAATCTTTATGGCTGACAATGGTTGAAAACATTTTACTGGATTTCTGGGAGAACCAGTGTGCCTCCATTCTATGGGCTGTCATTTTGTTTCACAGTTGACATGCTTTACCCAGGTCTCATTTTCTGTTATGTCACGATCAAGCAGTGCATTACCATCCTCGTTGTAGGCTTCGAGGTAATTCAGCGATGCAGCAAGAAGCTATTTTTTTTTGGTCTTTCAAGATTTTTGGCACCCGTCTTGCACATAACTTGTGATAGCTAAGCTTCCCTGTTACAATTTCTTGCAGTAAACTTCGTGAAATTTGGGGGAAAATGAGCAATAGTTTCGTAATCATAAAATAGTGATTTTTATGAGTTTTATCGTTGATTTTAATTGTCATTTCTTCAGTCAAAAGGCTAAGCCGACCACTGCGGTCCTTATCATGAACATTGGTGTGACCATTTATAAACTGAATGCACCACTGCCTCACTCCAATGTTACTGATTATTCCATCTCCATACAGCTTACAAAGTTGCTGATGAATTTCAATTGCTTTGAGGTTTTTTGCCAGTAAAATCCTGATAACTGAACGCAACTCGCAGGATTTTCTATTGAAAAGTACATTTCAATCGTTCACAATAAAAAAAGTAGAAAAATCACAGTTCACACGCTACGACATCTTGATGTGTTCTGAGTATAAAAACATTTTGGCCCAGGATGGTCTATCCCCATCAATCTCCATGCTAGGTACAAATGTAAGTTACTTTTTGAACTGCTCTCATAGTTAGCTCCAAGCTCTTGACTTTATCAGATGTTACCTTTCAGTAATATTTAATTAACCACACTTATTTTAAGTCCCACTATTATAAAAAAATATTATTATTATTTTATATTTTTTGCAGAATACTGATGCACAGACCGGTAATTCATTTTTAGAAGAAGATCCATTATCCTTGCCCGTTAAGAAAGAAAACATGGATGAAACAGAGCAAAAAGACAATTTGTTTGTACCTCTTGCAAAGACAGATGATGAGCAGACAATATTTAAACATGTAAGCTATTTTCTATTTTCTCTTTGTTTATGTTATAATTATAAGATCTAGTTATTGTAAGAATTCTCAATTTTTATATTCATCAGGATACTTTTATGTAGTGTTTATGGCCCACATATCATGTGGCATTCTTGTCTGACATGAGATATTTTATTTATAATATAAAAAATATATTATATGGAGTATAGGGAGGTAAATAGCTATGATGAACAGATTGCCCCTAACACTTTATGGTAGATAAACATTTTTTACAACAGTACAAAACAAAGAAAATACAGTGAGATGATGCCTCATGGTATAAACAAAGCTGCCTAAACATTATTAATTTTATACCCAGATTCAAAATTGTTTAAATTGTACAAAGATAGTAAAACAGCATAAAGCTATCCTTGCTTTTGTGAAACATGTTCAGTTACAAGAAGGTTTGTTATAGTTTTCGATAATCTTCATTTTTTTATATATAAGATTGGTCTGTTCTTTATGTTTCTATCAGTGACATTGCGTTATACAAAACTATGTAGATTGTGCTTAGGTGAAAATATTTTTATGTTGATCGATTATTAAATGCCAATGCCTGCAATATATTTGTGTTTTGGTGCTATCAAATGTCATTATATACATAAAGATGCCAGTTGCATACTATTATGGAAGCACTCATACAGATGAGTTATTTGTGTGGAAATCAATTTATTTTATAACTAAGAAATATAGATGTTTTTGGGCTCTTGGATTCTGTATAGCATTGCAATAAATGAATGAATGCAGGCCATGTTTATGAGGCTTTTTCACTGCTTTCAGTCTGATAACAGTACAGACTTTCTCCCCTTGAATAATAGTTTTAATAGGTTGATAGATACAATAACATAAAAGAAGAGTAGAAGGAAATTCTTAAGTTCAGATAGACCGGATAATGAATACAATTCTGTGGTATTCATTTTTTAATTGATGTCCACAATGTTGAACTATTTTTTACATGCCATAAAGGATGTGTTATATAAAATCTTTTTTCTCTATAATTTATTTGAAGTTTCAAGTTAATTTTTTTTTCTACAGTCATTTGACTTGTTTGTTGCAGCTCTCCAATATTCCCTGTGTAGTACCAGTTGTTTCATTTTGGTATACTCCTTACATCGCACTTCCCTAACAACTTGGTTTTGATATTCCAACTGTTGCTTCCTGCACAATTTTTCCCATGTACCTGACCCTCCAATATCAAAGCTAATATTCCAGGATGCTGTAATATGTGGTCTGTAAGTCTGTCACTATCCAACCATTTGATTTTTATCATGCTATAGCACCACATTTCAAAAGCTTCTAATCTTTTCTCCTCAAGTACTTTGTTGTCCAAGTTTCACTTGCATGTAAAGTTATGCTCCAAGCATATACTTTCAGAAATGATTTCCTGATGTTTAAATTAATTTTTGATGTAAGCAAATTATATTTTTGACTGAAAGCTCGTTTGGCTTGTGCTATTTGTCAGTTATCACTGCTGCTTCATCCATCTTTTAGTAATTCTACTTCCCAAATAACAGAAGTCTTTTACCTCCATAATCTTTTCATATTTTTATACTCAGTGGTCCATTTACATTATTTAGACTATATTCCATTACTTTTGTTTTGTTCTTGCTTATTTTCATGCGGTAGTTCTTGCGAAGGACTTCATTCATGCCATTCATTGCCTGTAATAAATCATTCTTACTCTCTGCTAGAATTACTATATCATCAGCAGATCGTAACATCTTTATCTTTTCACCTTGTACTGTTACTCCGGATCTAAATTGTTCTTTAACATCATTAACTGCTAGTTCTATGTACTGACTAAAAAGTAACGGGGATAGGGAACATCCTTGTCAGACTCCCTTTTTTATTACGGTTTTTTTCTTATGTTCTTCAATTATTACTGTTGCTGTTTCGTTCCTGTAAATGTTAGCAATTAATCTTGTATCTCTGTATTTGAACCCTAATTTATTTAAATGCTGAACATTTTATTCCAGTGTACGTTATCGAATGCCTTTTCCAGGTATATAAATTCCAAGTATGTTGGTTTGTTTTTCTTTAATCTTCCTTCTACTATTAATCTGAGCTCTAAAATTGTTTCCCTTGTCCCTATACTTTACCTGAAACCAAATTGATCCTTTTCTAATACTTTTTCTATTCTTCTCTCAATTCTTCTATACAGAATTCTAGTTAAGATTTTTGATGCATGAGTATTTAAGCTAATTGCTCTGTATAATTCACATTTATCTGCTCCTGGTTTCTTAGGTATCATGACTATAACACTCTTTTGAAGTCTGACGGAACTTCCCGTTTTTTGTAAATATTACACACCAGCTTGTATAATCTATCCATTTCTTCCTCACCTGCACGTGCAGTAATTCTGCAGGTATTCAGTTTATTCCAGGAGCCTTTCTGTCATTCAGATCTTTTAATGCTCTCTTAAATTCAGATCTCAGTATTGCTTATCCCCTTTCATCCTCTTCGACTTTATCTTCTTCTATAACACCATTTTTGAATTTATTTCTTCTGTATTACTCTTCAATATATTCCACTCGCCTATCAACTTTTCCTTTCATACTATAAATCGGTATACCATGTTTGTTTAACACATTATTAGATTTTAATTTATGTACCCAAAAATTTCTTGTTCATTACGAAAACCATTCCTGCCTGCACATTAATTGAAGCTCAGTTGATTATTGTGAAATCTCTAACCAAATGTAGTTTTCCTGTTCTATAGAATTACTATATCAGAAAATTGTAGCATCATTATCTTTTCACCTTGCACTGTTACTCCAGATCTAAATTGTTCTTTAACATCAATAACTGCTAGTTCTATGTAAAAATTAAAAAGTAATGGATAGGGAACATCCTTGTCCGACTCTTGTTTTTATTACTGCTTCTTTCTTATGACTAATCTTTGACTAATAATATTGCAGTTTGGTTTTCCTGTGTAAATGTTATCAAATATTCCATTCTTCTATTACTAAACTTGAATCCTAAATGTTTTAAAATGCTGATCATTTTATTTCAGTCTAAGTTATCAAATTGCTATTGCTTTCTCACCTGCACTGGGCAGTAATTCTGCAGGTATTCCGGCTATCCCAGGAGCCTTTCTTCCATTCATATCTTTTAATGCTCTCTTAAATTCAGATCTCCCCTTTCATCCTCTTTGACTTCCTCTTCTTCCTCATTATCACCATTTTCTAATTCATTTCCTCCGTTTAACTCTTCAATATATTCCACCCACCTATTGACTTTTCCTTTCGCATTATAAATCAGTGTATCATCTTTGTTTAACAAATTATTAGATTTTAATTTATGTACCATAAAATTTTCCTTAACTTTTCTGTATGCTCCATCTATTTTACCACAATTATCATTTCTCTTTCCATTTCTGAACATTTCTCTTTAATCCAGTCTTCTTTCGCTAGTTTGCACTTCCTGTTAATAGTATTCCTTAATTGTCGATAGTTCCATTTACTTTCTTCATCACTAGCATTTATATATTTTCTACGTCATCCATTGGCCGCAATACATTCTCTGATATCCAAGGTTTTCTACTAGTTCTCTTTGTTCCACCTACGTTCACTTCTGCTGATTTACGAATTTCCTTTTTACCATTCTCCCATTCTTCGTCTACATTTTCTATTTTATGTTTTTTACTCAGATCTCTTGCCACAAATTTTCACCTCAAATTCCACCAATTCATCTGACACTTTTTCTTCACGTTTTTAAACCCCAACCACATTTCATGTTACTAAATTATGGTCGTTATCAATGTCTGCTCTAGGGTAAGCTTTGCAGTCGATGAGTTGATTTCTAAATCTTTGCTTAACCATGATATAATCTATCTGATACCTTGCAGTATCTGTTCGCTCGTGGAAACAGCCTGGTGGCTTTTTCCAAGAGTATATTCTTCTATTATAATTGTTAAACTGGGTGTTGGCAATTACTAAATTTTACTTCATGCAAAACTCAATAACTCAGACCCTTCTTTCATTCATTTTGCCCAGCTCATATCCACCGACAATATTAGGTCAATCAAATTAAATTTTAAGACTTGTATAAACATGTAAAGATATGGTAAGACATGTAAAAAATAGGAAAACCTGTAGAAATGAATGAATGATGAACTACTTTTCCATCTTCTTGTTTTTCAAAATGGCATTCAAAGTTGGAGAAAAACAATTTTTTTTGTTTTAAAGAAAAACTAGACATTTTGCAAAAAAGAGTTTTTGGTTCACAGACTAGCTGAGGACACCAAGCCAAAGTCTATCGTCCCCCACAACACACATCAACGTGCCGAATATAATAAATATTTTACCGTGTTCAACATGAATTAGCTTACAGAGAAGAAAATGATTGCTGTGGAATAATTTTTATATTAAACTACAGGTATTTGAGTACAACGTGTGTATGTGTATCTGTACATACTACTGACTAAACCTCCACCCCTTGCTGCCCACCCCCTTCTGGTACCACTAACAAAGGATTTTATCAGGAGGGGGGATCACCCTCACACTCAGTCATACGGTACATCACACTGTGCCAACAGTCACTAACTTAACACAAACTGCACAGCACAACCATGCACACACTAATACACAGCTTACAAACATATACCATTAACTTACCAAAGCCTTCATCAGACCCAGAGGTGGAGTCCCCCCAACCTCATCACACCCAGGTGAACCCTACAAGCTCAGGAAGCTCCCTAGGCACTCAGCCAGGGGCCTGTCTGTCCCCGCGCCCTCCATCACCTCACTCTGCGTGTCTCATCCTAGCTATTCAAGTCCTTCATCACTGCTCTAGAGAAATTAGTAATTGCGTTCTAAACTTCCTCCGCGTTCAGTAGGAGGTCTTGCACCTCTCAGGTTCAAATATGTCTTCCCTTTCCATAGTAGTTAACTGATCTTTGTTCACCTCCGTGAATTTAAGGCACTCGAAGAAAACATGAAAGGGCGTTACCTCCTCCTGACACACAAGGCAGGTCTTTGTGTGGTCCAGGTCAAACCTATACAAGTAAGACCTGAACCCCCCCATGGCCTGCCAGAAACTGAGTTAAGCAGAAATCCAGTGAACCATGGGGTCCCACGGTACTTCACGTAACCGACAGCATCTGCCCATACCTTTGCACTGTACAGAAGCACAGAACAAATCCCGCTTGCTAAAATCTTTTTGTTATGTTTTCTAGGCCTTTCTTTTTCCTGTTTAGCCTCTGGTAACTACCATTTAGATAATATTTCATAGGATGAATGAGGATGATATGTATGAGTGTAAATGAAGTGTAGTCTTGTACATTCTTAGTTCGACCAATCCACAGATGTGTGGTTAATTGAAACCCAACCACCAAAGAACACCATGTGTTCATGTGTGCATGTGTTCCAAAATGTACCCGGGCAAAATCTATCCAGACGCCCAAGTACTCCAACGCCGGGCTAGATTCAACTTGCTGTCCTTCCAGTGTAAGGATCAATCTGAGCCTCTTGGCCACAGTTATAGCCACGACCTCTGTTTTCTCCGGGGCCATCCGCAATTCAACCCCGCTCTTCCAGTCTTTAATGATACCATATACGATGCTAACTTTTCCAGTCGCCTCTCTCTTCATAGCCGCATCAACCACAATCATGAGGTCATCAGCTAATGCCATAAGGGTGACCTGGCAGCATTGGGAGGTGGAATACCTTATCATATGCAACATTTCATTGGGTCGGTCCAAGTACCGAGCCCTGAGGGACCCGCCCCTTTTTAGAGCATCCTCTATTAGTTTCCCCTCCACCTCGTAGATCAGTCTGCAACCAGACAAATAAGACAGCATCGGCCTAATCAGATAATCTGGTACTGAGTTCTACCAAGGCACAGAGAATAGCAGCGTGTGTAATGCTATTAAAAGCATTCTGCACTTCGACAGTTACTAGAACACACAAATCCTTCTTGCAGTCTGTTCCCCACGACCTTGAATAATGCTGTTCGCCATCTGGCTAACAGCAGAGACAGCATCAAGGGGCGGACCTACGCCAGCAGAACACAAAGTGGCTTGCAGAGAGGCCGTCCACATCCTCCACAGCCCTGGCCAGTCTTCGCACCAGCATTCGCTCGAAATTATTAGGGAGTCTAGGCGCGCACGCATCGTTCTTCTCTTGTGCCGATGGCAGTTCTTCCTTTTGCGTCCAATTTCTTCCGTCCACCAATACACAGCTGCGTGGTCTCCACCCACGTACCTGCGGGGGAGTGACCCATTACAGGCGCTAGTGAGGGACTCAACAAGAGAGGCCATCTTCTCCTCGGCTTTCGGGAGTGAAACAACTCCCCAAAGATTAATCACCCCAGCAAACAAATGCCTCTGCATCCATATTTCTGGTACTCCACCTCATTGTCGCAGATCGTTGTACTCGTCACATATCAATCTCCGCAATCACCTTAATAACAGCCCATTGATCACTAGCCGTGAATCCTTCCATACCTTCCACTTCGAAACCCTGCTAGCCAGATCAGGGGTAGCGAATGTGAGGTCCACCATAGATCCTGTCTCTCCTCTCCTGAAGGTGTATGTGCCCCCGCAGTTAGACAAACTAACTTAAGCACCGCCACCGCGTCGTTCAGAGTGGTGCCATGGGTGTTGGTTTTCGTTGAAACCCAGGAGGCCTTTGGCCTCCTGGGTTTCAACGAAAACCCAGGTTTCAACGAAAACCCAGGTTTAGGCCTCCTGGGTTTCATAGAAACCCAGGAGGCCTTTGGCCTCCTGGGTTTCTATGGGATTCCTGGGATGAAACCCAGGAATCTTTTGATTCTTGCGGATACATGTACTAGGGCCTCTTCAAGGTCCCCTCCATCATCAGAATCAACACATGCAGTATGAAACATGTTGGAGACCAATGTTTCGTCTGTTTCTGTGTCTCCCAACAAGTCTTACCTCTAACATAGCCAGCACTACATTTCCAGCCCTAATGGGAGACTTACTAAGGAGCCAGGCCACCTGCAGGTGCCTGGTGGCCGGGGAATCCAATACCTTACTTTCTGCCAGAGCATTTATTTCGATAATTGCAACCATATTTAGGGCCCTGTGTCTCTGATCCAGAGTTCCTACCTTCCTGAAGGACTTCTTAGGCCAGTCCCTAATAAACTCAGTAACCTAGGGTGCAGGCACCCTGTTATCCAGTGCATCTATAGTCGGACACCAAGTAACAACAAGCTTTTGAGCGGTCGCATCCGATGTGATTCTCTTTGTAGTGTCAACAGAGATATCATTTGCCGTTTTTCTAAGATCTGACAACATTTAGACAAGTAAGATATTTTCATTTACTGTTTAATGGCGTAACTAATATGTGGCAATTCTTGTTTAACATTAGATACTTTGATTAAAAATAATGATGAAAACAGTATGTGGAGGATTGTAGCTGACATGATACTAGTCATAAGTCACTTTTGAAAAAGAATAAACATTTCGTGCCAGGTTTTATAAAAGGTTTTTGTTTCTTTCTTCGTAGTCCCAAAATATACTGTTGTTCATCACATAACAAACCTAGTGAAATGCGGCTGATAGATTCTTGCAAGTGAATTTATAATCTATTCACAGAAACCAGGTATATGATGAACATTGGTGTCCTCACAAAAAAGTACTTTGATGTATCTCTTATGGTGCTGTACATGTGTCAGTTATAACAAATTGTTTATCTTCTAACAGACAGTGTGTTGCATTATTGCTGTTGAAACATTGATGAAACACAGAAATAAATAAATGTAAGAAATATTATACTTCTTTATGCCAATCCTATTGGTCTTTGATAAGAGCCATGAGGCTACTTTTCCAGGATCTATACTTTATGTGTAGTTTGTAGTGTGAAATTTATGAGGTTTCTGAGGGTTCCTAAGAATTTTTAATGTGGTTTTATGCCATTTCTCTAAGGTTTTCATTACTGATTGATTAGAATCTTTTTTTCATGTACATTAAATTATAATCGGTAATTATAATAAGATGACTATTTAGTATCGTAATATAAGAATTGCATAATATAAATCTGAAAATTATTGGATTTTATTGAAATGTCGCTACTTTTAAGGAAAACAAAATTTGACTTTTTGAAGCTGTAGAGCGCATCAGCTTTCACAAAATAAGGGAAACTTCTTAGTTTCCTTTCACAGAAATTTTAATTCATATTTAAATGGCAGTTTCAATTAAATTTGTGCTTATAAATTGTTGGCAGTCCATAAATATTCTATAGAAACTGTTGAAACCATTCCTAGTATTGAATTGGACAATAACTTTTGAATCACTTTATATGGGATAAAACGGAGCTTCTTATAAATTGCCTTGTTGAAGTTGTTTTTTGTGTTGAGCTAACTTTTGCACAGGTTTGTTGAAACTACTTCATATAGTAGTTGATATGTTTTAGTTTTTTCAAATACTGATGGTCTATCACTTCACTCATATATCTTTATTGATCCAATCTTCCAAAAGTCTTCAATTAGTGTTCTTACACTACATCGATTAGGAACCGGTGTACCTGGAAGTCTAATAAAATACTATTCTTTTACTTTCTGATACTCTCCATGCTTATGAACACTGATTAAATGAGAAGTTTTCACTGTTCTGTGTGCACATGGAAAGACAGCCTCAGTCATTCAAAGACAATGAACAAACAGTGACAACAAAGAAGCTCATCTTCTTATGTTAAGACACATCTTGTCTCAACATCGTGATTGGCTCATGGAAGCTAACTGCACGTAATACAGGATTACCAACCTTTGTGAAAGCATTACTCATAGTGCATAGAATAAAATTCTTCAGCCTATAATCATGTTTATATAGGTGTGCAGTTACTTTTTGAATGCACTGGATTATGAACATCCTGTCAGAACTCATGCTTAGAATGATACATTTTCAGGTTAGATGGTAGCAATGAATTTACACTGACAAAATGTGATATTGCTAAATATTTTGTCTACAAAGATGCTAATAATGTCACCAAAATACTTGTGAAAGAAATGTCTGTGATTTTGTGTGAGCTATAGAGTAAGAAAAATTCTTCGTCCTTTAAAAATTTACTATAAAACATAATCATCAATTCAGTGATTGGTTTGCCCTATTAACCAATTTTAGGCAACTTAGCAGTGAAATTTATAGAATTTATTTATGCTTTCATCATTACTACAAATTTGGTTGATATTGACTGATGAAGAAAAATAACTAACTTCATAATCTAGTAATTTTCTCCAAATCATTTCTTATAAAATTTCCATATCAGGTGTTAAATACATGCTAAGTTGCTGCTGTTGTACATTTTATCACATTGTTTGGCCAAAACTGTACCGGAGTTTTTTTGCCAAACCCTGTCACAATGAACTGCAGCGTTGATGGAAACAAAAATCCACAGATGAGTCGAAATGATGTTCAGTAGGTAACACCAAATGTTTATTGTTAATCCTGCATGTTAATTAATTTTTTTATGCTTGAAACGATCTAAATCTTATTACTCATAGTAGTGTTCTCTTGAAATCAGAAAAACAGTTAAAAAGTTTTTAAATAAGACATCTAAAAGTAAAGTTTTTTTATTTTTAACAAACGCTCAGCAATTATCATAAGTATACTTTTCTATTCTGTCACGAAATTAAGTTAAAACCTGGAACCAAAATTTGTCAAAAAATAAATAATTTATAAATTATGCCTCAGCAGGTTATAAATTGCATTACATACTTCTGGTATGAATTTGAATATATGTGATTTAGAAACTAAACATTTAACTAAACATTAAACAGTTTACGGATTGTGTTACATTTTGTTAATTATTTTTTAACTGCATTTACTAAAGAAATTTTTATTTTTGCTTCGTATAAACAAACATATTGTGCTTGGTTAAATATGAAGATGAGATATTTATTATTAGAGTGTAAGTTGTCAATTTGTAGTTGTAATTGTTAAAATTAACTTAGTTTTCTGATTGATTTTTAAATTAAAAATTATTGTAATTTTTTTAGGATAATGAAAAAGCTATTGGTGATGTGGAGGAAAGAAGTACTGAAAGTATTTTACTGACATCAAAATGTGTGGTTTGCTATGAAATAAAAAAAAACTGTATATGTGATAATGTTGTTGGTGAAGAATATGGTAATTTAAACAGTTTTGCTTTTAAAGAAAAATGCTTGCAAATTACTAATAAAACAGATGAGGAAATGAACTTCATAACTTCTTATCTTCCTATTCATAGATGTACTTTTTGTCAGGAGTCTTTTACTCGAAGATGTACCTTAGATTCACATTTATCTATTCATGTTGTCAAAAAAAACCTAACATGTAATTTTTGTAAAAAAACTTTTATCAAAAGCAATAATTTAAAGACACACCTCTCTACTCACACTGGTGAGAATAAATTCACTTGTAACTTTTGTAAGAAAATATTTAGTCTAAAAGGTAATTTAAAAACACATCTCTCTATACATACTGCTGAGAAAAAATTCACCTGTAATTTTTGTAAAAAAGGTTTTACTCAAAGCAGTCATTTAAAAACACATCTCGCTATTCATACTGGTGAGAAGAAATTCACTTGTAATTTTTGTAAGAAACCATTTCGTCTAAAATGTAATTTAAATACACATCTCTCTATTCATACTGGTGAGAAAAAATTCACTTGTAATTCTTGCAAAAAAAACTTTAATCTAAGCAGTACGTTAAAAACACATCTCTCTATTCATACTGGTGAGAAAAAATTCACTTGTAATTTTTGTAAAAAAACATTTAATGACGGTGGTAATTTAAAAAGACATCTCTCTATTCATACTGGTGAGAAAAAATTCACTTGTAATTTTTGTAAAAAAACATTTAATCAAAGCGGTAATTTAACAACACATCTCTCTATTCATACTGGTGAGAAGAAATTCACCTGTAATTTTTGTAAGAAAACATTTCGTCTAAAATGTAGTTTAAATACACATCTCTCTATTCATACTGGTGAGAAAAAATTCACTTGTAATTTTTGTAAAAAAAGATTTAATGACGGTGGTAATTTAAAAAGACATCTCTCTATTCATACTGGTGAGAAAAAATTCACTTGTAATTTTTGTAAAAAAACATTTAATCAAAGCAGTAGTTTAAAATCACATCTCTCTATTCATACTGGTGAGAAAAAATTCACTTGTAATTTTTGTAAAAAAACCTTTAATCTAAGCAGTAGGTTAAAAACACATCTCTCTATTCATACTGGTGAGAAAAAATTCACTTGTAATTTTTGTAAAAACACATTTAATCAAAGCGGTCAGTTAAAAACACATCTCTCTATTCATACTGGTGAGAAAAAATTCACTTGTAATTTTTGTAAAAAAACATTTATTGACGGTGGTAATTTAAAAAGACATCTCTCTATTCATACTGGTGAGAAAAAATTCACTTGTAATTTTTGTAAAAAAAAATTTAATCAAAGCAGTAGTTTAAAATCACATCTCTCTATTCATACTGGTGAGAAAAAATTCACTTGTAATTTTTGTAAAAAAACCTTTAATCTAAGCAGTAGGTTAAAAACACATCTCTCTGTTCATACTGGTGAGAAAAAATTCACCTGTAATTTTTGTAATAAAACATTTAATGACGGTGGTAATTTAAAAAGACATCTCTCTATTCATACTGGTGAGAAAAAATTCACTTGTAATTTTTGTGAAAAAACTTTTAATGAAAGCAGTAGTTTAAAAACACATCTCTCTATTCATACTGGTGAGAAAAAATTCACTTGTAATTTTTGTAAAAAAACATTTAATCACGGTGGTAATTTAAAAAGACATCTCTCTATTCATACTGGTGAGAAAAAATTCAGTTGTAATTTTTGTGAAAAAACTTTTAATCAAAGCAGTAGTTTAAAAACACATCTCTCTATTCATACTGGTGAGAAAAAATTCACTTGTAATTTTTGTAAAAAAACATTTAATCGCGGTGTTAATTTAAAAAGACATCTCTCTATTCATACTGGTGAAAAAAAATTCACTTGTGATTTTTGTAAGAAAACATTTAATCAAAAGAGTAATTTAATAACACACCTCTCTATTCATACTGGTGAGAAGAAATTCACTTGTGAGTTTTGTAAGAAAACATTCAGTCAATTGAGTAATTTAAAAACACACCTCTCTATTCATACTGGTGAGAAAAAGTTCACTTGTAATTTTTGTAAGAAAACATTTAATCAAAGAAGTAATTTAAAAACACATCTCTCTATTCATACTGGTTAGAGAAATTTCACATGTAATTTTTATTGAAAAACCTTTACACAGAAGTCAAATTAGGTTGACAAAGTGGTATAAATTCTTTGTTTGTTATAAAGTCTTTGCAGTTTATTGTGAGTATTTTTTATTTATTTATTTTTTTCATTGTATACAGTATTCAAAACTAATTAGTTTATAAATAAGATTTTTTGGAATTATTTATATAATAGTATCCACTTACCAACAATCTTTTAATGTTATGTTCTAGCGCTTTTGGATATTAATCCATTCTTGGGAACACTGATGTCTAATGCATTATGTTTCCTTCACATACTATTAATATACTAAACGAATTTTGAATTTTTAAATTAAAAATTGTAAATATAACAATTGATTGTCAAAAGGTAAAAATAATATCAACATTATCTATCATGTCAGTATGAAAGTCTCAATTGTTATGTAACCAATAACAATTGAGTAACCAACCATCAGGACCCTCCATGCTGAATTAATTTATAAAATATTTCAAGTTTTATAATTAAAAATAAAAGAATAAAAAAGTAGAAAATCTTACCTTATGTCAGGAAAAAGAAAACTGACGACCAAAAACATTAAATTTTGATTTTCTGACATTCAATAAAAATTCAGGGTTTTCCGTGACAGTCTAAGATACACCTCACCTTATAAAGCACAAGGCTCGTTTTTCACTGTTTTGTACTAGTAAATTCTGACCAGCCACTTCCATCAACAAATTTACTTGTTTTTTGTATATATAATTTTGTAATAAAATCAGTGTTGTCCGTAACAGCAAAAAAAAATTACTCTGAATAACTTACACAGTAATATATATTATCATTACCAATAAAATAAATAATCGGAATATTTCGAGCACAACAATGACTAAATAATATGACGCACTCAAAATATTTCGAGCGCAGCAATGATTAAATGATACGAAGCACTCGAAATATTATGAGTGTAGCAATTAAAAGGTTAATGATATGTGAAGGATATAATTATAATGTATAACACATCAATGTTCCTAAGGATGGATTAATATCTGAAAGCGCTAGAACATAATATTAAAGATTGTTGATAAACGGATACTATTATATAAATAATTTATAAAAAACCAACGGGCCATGATTAGTAATAAAATTCATTTATATAATGTGTGTACAATTCTATCAATAAAGCTTTGTAATAACTTATGTATTACATGATTTTCTTTATTTCACGTTGTCTAAAAAGTATTAAGCCTTTGGAGGCCAAAATTGAAAATACATTTATTGTTATGGAAAAATAACATTTTGAGACCACATGCACAATTTTTTTTCAATAACCTTCTGCCATTTTTCCTTCACACCATGAACCTTACATTATAGAACTTCTGTGGTTTCATAAAATTATGATGCATGTTTTTCACAGGCCTTTTTTGAAGCTAATTGAAACCATTCGGAGAGTTGTTGCAGAGACTGAAACAAATGATATTCTGATGGTGCTAAGTCCATTCTATGTGGTGGATGCATCAAAACCTCCCAGTCAAGTTCCCTTAATGATATTTTTCTATTTCTTCAATCGAGCTTAAAAATCATAAAATGCAGGATAACGAATAACGTCAGCCGTTATCACTACCTTCTTTTAACAAGTTTCTTTATTTTTCTACGCTACTTCATCATCTTAATCTCTTCTAGGCCTTTACATAAAAGATAAGTTTTTTCTTAAGTGTTATAAGATAAGGAAAGGCTGTCTTCATTGTCCTGAATTGAATTGAATTATTAGTATATGGTTACTGGAATGAGATAGTTGGAGTCAGTCGTGAATTTAGCTACACGCATCCTCAAAACTAAAGATCGAGATACTAGAAGTGGGACGGCGTATGATAGATAGGGACTTCGAGGGGAGCTTTGATCAGGAGAAGGTGGATCGCCTTCTGCTGATCAAGATGAGTGCCCAACGTAGTCCCGGCTGGAGCCCTCTCTCACCGGAGGGCAGCGGTTACAGGCAAGGCAATGTAAAGACTAGAGTCCCGGCTGGAACTCTCTCACGGGGAGGCAACGGTTAGAGTATGGCGACTCAAATGACCGAGTCCCGGCCAACGAGGTGATCCTCCGTAGGGCACAGCATAGCCGGATCTGACGGGGTCATCGTGGGGGTTAGAGGGTATGGCACCCGCTGAAGATGCGAAATTTTTCGCTTTGCACAACAATTGCACTTGCCATGTTGCCAGAGTTTTTTTTTTTTTAAAGTAGTAGTATTACATGTTTTGTAAAAGCGATCAACATTTTTGTGCATTTTAAGTATAAATAAGTAAGATGCCTTGAGAAGATTCGTGTATTAAATGTGATAAATAATTTAACAAGTTACTACATAAATCTACTTTCGTGGTAGTAGAGTAATATTTTACACCCTTTATTATTAAGGACAAATTTTATTTTGTTTGCACCTCAAAAATGCAAATATCAAAATACAGACTACTCTTTAATAGTACTAATTCTAGTTTGATTATATCTCCTGTGTCCATTTTCTTTGATAACTTTATCTCGAAATTATATTTAGTAATTTAGCTGATTACTTAGTATCTAGAAGAAAAGCATATATTTGAAGCGGTCAGAAACGTTAATAAATAACGCATAATCTATATATATAAAAATGTGAAGTTCGTTTGTGTACGGCTTCAAAAACTCAAAATGTTCTGCACCGATTGAGCTCTAATTTTAGCACGATATAAACCTGCATCAAAGATTGTTTTTATCTATTTTTAATAAATCTATCTATCTATTTTTAATTTGTACATTTTTAATTTGAAAATGTAAACAAAGAAAAACGAATCAGATCAATGCAAGATGGTCGCTGTCAAACACAACGACCAAATTTCTTTGAATTATATTTAACATCTATCTTTTATTTAAAAAAAAAAAACACGATAAAAAATTTTTTTCGCACGATATATACCGCATCAAAGTTTGTTTTCATCTATTTTTAATTTCGAAATGTAAACAAAGGAAAACCAGTCAGATCAATGCAAGATGGCCGCTGTCAAACACAACCACCAATCAAAAAGAGCCCGTATGGCCGTTGCCAATGTAAATAAAATCACAACTGATTAAGTAAAAAATTTCTTTGAATTATATTTAACAGCTAAAACATATGAATTTTATTAAAAAACAAAAAAACACCAAAACAAAAAGAAAAGCCACCAAGGACAACCGCAGTTGGTGATTATATGAATGATTTATAACGTTTGAAAATGCCATGCCTGACCGGGATTCCAACTCGGAACCACCGGATTAAAGTCCGAGACGTTACCACTCGCGTCACGGAGGCCGGCAAACATATTCGTTAGTAGCCGAATAAAAACACGACTTACCAATATGGCGTTGTGTGTCAAACCAATTTTATACGGACTATAATTACTTTTAATACGCGAAGCCCTTTGCAATGATTAAAAATTAAATTAAACCTCTTCAAAAATTATTCCTTTTGAACTAAGCCACATTTTGATATCATCGTTTTACTATAACACGGCTGGAATTCTTTTCGTTTAATGATAAGAAGCGTTGTCGAAGACAATAACCGAATTCTCTTCCAAAGGACATAATACACCGCTAAACTATTTCTAAATAATTCAAATTCGTGTAATTTTTTTTACGAATTTATCGTTTAAATTCGCTAAAACGAATAAAACGTTTATCGCTAAACGAATTTAGCGTTTTTATGAAAATCTCACCTTTTTCTCAATTGACCTGCGGGGTTTTGTTTTCTTTGGAGACCGTAATTGATTAGTAGATTCATACTCAAGAATCACGTTGTACACTGAACCAGCACAACTTCTACTTACGTTAGCAGTTTATTAACATCTGAAATCAATGCCGTTTGATTATTCTGTAATTTGTAAGCATTACTCTGCTTTTGTAAGCATTTAAAATGATGTGTTTTTCGCACGACTTAAGGGCTTTTTTCGCAGCTCACAAATCTTTATATATAAAATTGTTAAGTTCGTTTGTGTTCGCTTCAAAAACTCAAAATGTTCTGCACCGTTTGAGCTCAAATTTCAGCACGATATATAACCCGCATCAAAGATTGTTTTTATCTATTTTCCGCATCAGTCACATACCCGCGACCGCGAGAAAACAGTTTTTTTAACGGTCAGTTATGTACCAGTGACCGTGCCATCTGCCGGAAGCGAGGGGAACACTCGCCATACTAGCTAACAACCGCAGTCACATGTGAAACAATACCTGTTCCCAATTACATTGTTTATTAACAAAAAAAAAACGTATCCACTTGCATCTGATTCAGATTATTTTACAATCTGAATTACATATTCACTTTAATCGAGGTACTTTTGTGTGATCGTGTCGTGATTGAGCTGCGCCTTTCACCAAGCTCTGAATTTATTAGAAAACGACCAACAGTGGGATATATGTATTAATGACGCGTGCAACAGTGCACATCCAAACCAAATTTGCGCATTATTCGCAATTATATTGACCGCTTGCTTCCTTCATCTCCCACAGAGTTACGGGAAAGATATCGATCGCATATGGCTGAGGATATTCTTGCATAGAGTACGCGTACAAAATACCAATATCACCATGGAATTTACAGAAGCCATTTACAACGAAGCATTGATAAATATTGAAGACAAGTGCTTAGCTATTGCAAATAAAGTTCTTAGTCAATCGGGAATGCCAGCACCCACCCGAGCTGCGATTGCTTTATTTGATGTGGATTTACGCCATGAACAGAGTTACAACATCGGTGATCTTCAGTCATATGTCCAATCAAACATTCCCAAATTAACGCGTGAGCAGAAAGGCATTTATGATCGCATAATGCAAATGACAAAGTTGGGGGGGGGGACCTTCTTGGATGCGCCAGGGAGGAATTGGAAAAACATTCCTTATTAGATTGATTCTAGCAACAGTTCGATCAAAAAATGACAATTATCCTGTTGCGGAATATTAATCAGCCAAAACTCTGCAACGGCACGCGACTTGCAGTTAAGAAATTGATGAATAACGTAGTGGAAGAAACGATTTTGACGGGGCCTTTCAAAGGTGAAGATGTCCTCATTCCTCGAATACCCATAATCCCGACCGATACACAATTTTAATTTAAAAGATTACAATTCCCAATTCGATTGGCATTTGCAATCACAATCAATAAAGCTCAAGGTCAATCTTTAGAGTTGTGTGGTTTAGATTTAGATGCGGATTGCTTCTCAAATGGGCAACTGTATGTTGCGTGTTCCCGAGTCGGCAAACCAAATAGCCTTTATATCTACGCAGACAGTGGAAAAACAAAAAATATTGTATATCCACAAGTATTGCAAAATTAAACTTCTATGGAACGTATGCTTTGTTTTGTTTCTCATTTCTCATCCATGCAACCACAATGTGCCACAGCACAATTGCAACGCAATGCGTAGGGTAGAGCTAGTTAATTTAATAAATGGGCAAACATTTATCACTAATAAGCTGTTTCTACAGCTTTTTCTCCCATGGGAACGCCAACCCCCAAAGTTTGAAAGAATAAGTCTCCCCATCGGGGTGTGTTATATTACTGCTGTAGAAACATCCGTAAAACACAGAAATTAATGAATGTAAGAATTATTATACTTCTTTATACCAATCCTATTAGTCTTTAAGAAGAACCATGAGGCTACTTTTCTAGGATCTGAACTTCATGTATAGTTTTTAATGTGGTGTTTATGATGTTTCTGAGGGTTCCTAGGGAATTTTAATGTGGTTTTATGGCATTACTCTAAGGTTTTGCAGTATACATTGATCAGAATATTTTTTTCATATATATAAAATTATATTGGTAATTGAAATAAAATGATTATACTATAGTAATATGAATATTGCATAATATAAATCTGAAAATTAGTGGAATGTTTGAAATTTCATTATCTTTTTAGCAAAATAAAACTTGCCCTTTTGAAGCCATAGAGAACATCCACTTTCTCAAAACAAAGGAAACTTCTTAGAGTTTCCTTTCACAGAGAATTTAATTTCTATTTAAATGGCAGTTGAAATTTAATTTTTGCTTAAATTGTTGACAGTCCATAAACATCAACCAGAAAATGTTAAATCATTCCCTGTATCAAGTTTACTTTCCACAGTCTATGGCCGATAACATTTGAATCCCTTTATTTGGTACGAGACTGAGCTTCTTACAAATTCTGTTGTTACAGTTGTTTTTTCTGTTGAGCTAACTTTTGCACAAATTTTTAAGACTGCATTACGTAGTAGTAGTAGTTGATATGTCTTAGTTTTTTCTTTATCATGTTGGTTTACCACTTCACTCATATTTCTTTATTGATCCAATCTCCCCAAAGTCTTCGATTAGTTTTCTTTCACTATATCGATTAGAACCAGTGTACCTGGAAATCTAATAAAATACTAGTCTTTCACTGTCTGTGTATACTCTTTATGCTTATGAAGATGTATTAAATGAGAAATATTCATTGTTCTGTGTGCACGTGGAAAGAAAGCCTCAATCATTCAGACAATGAACAAACAGTAACAACAAAGAATCACATCTTGTGTTTAGACACTTCTTGTCTCAACATCCTGATTGACTCATGGACATTAGCTGCACTCAATACAGGATTACCAACCAACCTTTGTAGAAGACATTACTCATAGTGCACAGAATAAAATCCCTCAACCTATAATTTTGTTTATGTAGGTGTGTAGTTAGTTTTTTATGCACTGGATTATGAACTTCCTGTTAGAACTAGTACTTTAAAATGGTACATTTTCATCAAGTTAAGTGGTAGCAATAAATTTAATTAACAGAATGTAATGTGCAACAAATCCACAGTTGACCCGAAATGATTTCACTAAGTAACAGCAAATGTCAGTGGTTCTTGTTGATTAATTTTCTTACGTTTGATAAAGTCTAAATTTTGTTGCTGATAGTGTTCTCTTAATGTCAGAAAACAGTTAAAAAATTTTTAACTAAGACATCTAAAAGGTTAACTTCTTTTTTTACCTTTACTATTTTTACTAAACACTGTGGAATTATAAGTAGTATACTTTTCTATTCTATCACTTAATTGAGTTACATCCTAGAACCAGAATTTTTCAAAAAAGAAATAGTTATCTATAAATTATTTCTCAGCAGTTTTTAAGTGCATTATAAACTTCTGGTATGAATCTGAATATACGTGATTTAGAAACATGATAACATTTCTCAAGATGTGTGCAGCTCACTCCTGAAGATAACTACATATAATTATTTCAGGTTTTATTGCAGCAGACATTGCTATTCTCATGGCACTCTCATTTATGTGTATCAGAATGAATTAAAAAGAAATTAACGTTCTTTGTTAGACATTTTCATGGTCAGTTTATATATTTTTGATTTTCAGTTTATGATTCTTTCTTATTAAATTTACACGCCCATCCAATACTAAATCGGATTTCTTATTTTTCATTTTGTTTTATTCTTCCAATGCATTAAAATATAATAAAAATTATAAACTGGTCTTATTATTCTTCTCTGTGTTTGATTTTATAAGAAGAAATGTAATGAACAATATCTTAATCTAGGCATGAGTTTTGAAAATATGTACACTTATTGCCAGATTTCTATTTTCAGTTAATTTTAACATAACTGAACTACAGTAATCTTTTTTATATTTGTTTTTTTTTATTTGCCATTTTAAAATGGCAAATAAAAGCTTGTATGTTGTCAGACAAGCTTTGGTTTCTATACTGTGTAGCACATAGTTTGGGTATTGTTGCACTTTTTGTTCCGTATTTTTTTAACTGCTTATACTAATGAAATTTTCATTTTTGCTTGCTAAAATTTTTAAACATATTGTGCTTGCTTAAATATGAAGATATTTAATATTAAAGTTGTAAATTTGTAGTTAGCATCATTAAAATTAACAAAGTTTTCCAATTGATTTTTAACTTAATAGTTCCGTTAATTTTTTTACGATCTTGAAGCTATAGATGATGTGGAGGAAAGAAGTACTGAAAGTAAGTTTACAGACATAAAAATGTGTGATTTGCAATAAATGAAAAAATAACTGTATATGTGACAATGTCATAGGTAAAGAATATGATGATTTCAACAGTTTTCCTTTTAAAGAAAAATTCTTGCACCTTACGTTTACACCTTATTACTTTATTATTTTGGAGTTATTTTTACCCTTTTATTAATAAAATTCAGGGCGATGATAACGCCCAGGTGTTTTTCGCTCACAAACAACAAAAAAAAGAAGCATCTTGGACAAGAGAATTTCAAAAACGAAAGTGACTGAACAAACTTTTGGCTGTTGTTTTTGGTAAGATATCTTGCCCGTAAACATCACAAGTTTCTTCATGGGCCTGTGCAGCATTTGCATCTATCGAAATAAAAATATAAATTCTTCATCAGTTTTTCGGCGATTCCACTCATCTTCACAGCACAGTACCTTATGTCCAAGAATTAGAATTGCAAATTTTTTGCACATCTACTAGTTTCAACTGCCTGCTGTTAAACAATGTTTGCTTGTCCCATTGTGACTCATATACTCGAGATTTGGGACACTAAACTATCTAGTGTGCCAAACGCTCAGTACTCTTTAGACTACTAATTATTATATACATTAAATTATTTATTACTATTATATTGTTACGATTTACAAACTAAAACTACAAAGTTAAGACATAAAGTTGATCATTAAGTTAAGAGTATATTACAAGTAATTGAGAAAGAATATTAAAAACTTTGTTCACATATATCTATAAATGTAAAATAACATGTGAATTATTTATAATCAACATCTAAAAATCACTAATTAAGATTAATTGATGGAAGTTTGTATACATGGTTTTGTTACAGTTTAAGCAAGCACCAAGAGAATTCTTTGAAATATTGAGTTTAAAGTTTCAAATTGAGTAACAATGAAATTTATTATTTTTTTAATTTCTCTGTAACAAATGTAATAGGTATCTACTTGATGTTTGATGCGCGCATGCGTGTGTGGGTGTGTGTGATGAATTTGCGATGTGATTTGCTACACCAGCCTTGGGTTATTCGACTTAAAACCTAAAATTTAAAATAAATGACCATGATGGGAAATGCAAATAATCATGATGCGCCGGTGACGACATGACTGGAATGACAACCACTAACAGTTACTAATGGATGATAATAAATCTTATATGTAAAAAAAAAATTACCAAGCCTGACTGGAATTCGAAACTATTCAGAATTTCAGAGAAGTTACCACTCTGTCACGGAGATTGAATTTTTTATAATAATAATAACAGCACTAGTAGTAATGATAGAATAAATATTTCAGTTTAATCCAACAAAGTCGAAGCATAATATATCTGTAACAGCAGATATATTTATGGAGAGATAGATAGAACAGAGATAGATATTATACAGCGATAGATAGATAGAACATAGATAGGTAGATTATGCAGATATATTAAAAAAGAGTTTTCAGACCCATCAAGTTCTTTTAATTTTTTAATAATATACAATAGAAATCACGTCAATAATAAGTAGAAATTTTAAAACCATGGATACAAAATGAAATTGACAAATCCATTTGGGTGGATGGACCAAGGGATACCATTGTAAAAAATAAGCAATTTTAATTTACTTACATCTCTGAATTGCTTACAAACAAAACAATAATTGTTCATTATAAATAAAATTGTATAGTTTTTTTTAATTGAAAGTTGAACTTATTCCTGAACAGGAATTATAACCTATAACATAAAAAGTTAATGAACTTTCTGAATTCAGGTGGTGATTATAATTTTTTCCATGAATAAAACTTTCTTCATTTAACACAACGGCATATTCTGCTAAAAATGAAAAAATTGTGTAAATGAAATTTCAACTCTGAATGATAAAACTTATTAAAAAGCCAGTTAAAATAACTTTTCCGTCTATGGCCTTGTCAGATTTTTATTTCAAATACAACATATGGTTTTCCTTCCTTGTATGAAGTAAAGGAAGTATTGTGATCACAAAAAATTCTGGTTTTCAGATTTCAACGAAAATATCCATTTGACCTTCTTTGAATCCATTTGACTAGTTTCGGCATGATGTTTGTATATATGTATACACAAATGTATATATATCTCGCATAACTCAAAAACGATTTGCCGTAGGATGTTGAAATTTTGGATTTAGGACTGTTTTAACATCTAGTTGTGTACGTCCCCCTTTGATTGCAATCTACTGAACCAAAAGTATCCAAAAAAGTCCAAAATCCCCAAAAAATTGAATTTTGGACTTTTTTGCAGTAATGACCTTGTTGAGAGCAAATGGTATATATTTTCATTGTTATTTTCCAGAGTTATAGCCAAATAAAATTTTAATTAATGAAATATGTAGATCAAGGGGAAGGCCACATCAGTTCAAAAAAGACTTCATCTCCTTTTTTTTTATAATTTAAATATCTTGATTTATTAATAATTATTAACCTGTGATTGTAAAAAATAATTACAATAAATAATAGTACAGTAATAACAATAAAAAAATAAAAAAAAATAAAAAAAAATATGTGAAGTAATTACTGAAATAAAATTTTATGTACTTTTCATTAAAAAAATGTGTATATGTAATTTAGTAGGTGTACAAGAAAGTCATTTGGTGTCCACATCAATTTTTTTTTATTGCTATTGTTGAAGATTATTAACAGTAATTTTTTTTGCAATAATAAGGTAATAATTATCAATAAATCAATCTATTTAGATTAAAAAAAAAATAAAAAAAAAGAGATGAAGTTGGATTTGAACCAATGAACCGATTCGTTACATAAGACTATAAATTGTGATTGACATAATATGCGAAACCAAACAATATTCAAATAAACTTTGGAATCATATAATGTGTTATAATCTGAGTTAAGGAGGAAGGAGTATACATTAAAAAGCTATTTTTTTAAATATAAGACTTGTTATACAATTTTTTGTCATACATTTTCAACAGTAGTGAGTAATATATAGCATAATTTTCAACCCCAATTGTTATTTACAAACCCTGATGTAGGGATTGCAGAGGCAGAAACAGTAATTTGCTTGAGAAATCATAATTTCATTGGTATTATATCATTCATATCATAATTTCATAATCATAACTTCATTGGTCTAGATGCTTTGCCGTTTTGCTTCAGAATTAAAATAAAAATTAAAAAAGAAAGAGAGTTAAAGGATAGTTAATAAAACACTCTCTGTTACTTCTTTTTAAATTTATTGTAACAATAAAGTATTAATTTGCTACATAATTACACTTTTCATTTATTTTTCTTTTAATTTTTTGGATAACAGCTGTAGGATTCTAACTTCTACTACTAAACAGAATCGTTCATCAACAGCATTTTTAACGCCTTACATAAAAATAATTTCTTTATTTTCTAAGTCATATAAAAAGTCCTTTGAAATCTCGACCTTTGAAGGAAAATCCTAAAATTAAACAAAACACATGTAAAATGAAGTAATGTACAATTTATTATATTGTTTACAATTAGTTAAATTAAATTTTTGTTACTGATAGAACCAATACTAATAAGAAATTTAAATGAAAGCAGCATCAAATATAAGTGGTAGAAAATTGTTAGAGTATTCTGAAAATTTTTCATAATTGATAACGGTAAGGTAACAATTAGTGGACCTTCTTATGTGAAGTAGGATCTTTCATAATCTATTTGCATTGTCTTTAATGTTATATATAGGGTTATGTTAATTTTCAACAGGGTGGGATTTTTTCTGATCGCTTGGAGTTGGAAATTTCCTTGGAGAATGTTGTGTGTAATAATGCTTTGCACTTGTAAATTGATTACTCCTTGAGGAGTTTATGTAATAGCGTGGGGTATTTTTGTTCATTGTTGCCACTTTATGAATGCTGAATCAGTTTCCATGAAATATTTATCAAATTATTCCTACTGTAATTATGTCAGCAATGGAGGATGATGATTTGAAACAAAACAAAGTAGCAGTCATCCGGATGCAAGTTTTTCCTATTACAAAGATTTTATTCTGGCATTTGTAGCTTACTTCTATATTTACTATTTATTTGAATCTGTGTTCCAAATTTATATGGCATGATAACTGAGTAGTATGCTTTGTAAGCGGTTTGAAATCTGAAGGCACTTATCTGTGTCTCAACAACTCTTGAAGAATGTTTGAACTGGCTCACCTTTTGTATTCTTGCCCTTTAAACCTTCTATTTTCTGTCATGACTGTATCCAAATATATGAATTGCTTTTACATTGCTCTGCCATGTCTATGCTATTATTACCTTGCGTATCTTTGTACTAATTTCTTTATTCCAGATGTCCAATACTCTTTGAATTTCCTCTTGACTTTCACAATGTCCATATTATGAAATCAGTAGCAAATAATGTACAAGATGGTATTTCTTTCTTACATTTTTGCTTCAATCTTTTACATATATCATTCATAGCTGTTAAAATAGCAACAAAGTTTACTATTTATAAGCCATGGAATATTACTCTCCTGGACTAAAGTTTATTAAATCCAAAACTATTCAGTTTCAACTAAATAATTTCATGTCTTTATTTTTATATAAAGATAATTATAATTTTTTTCCTAATCTGGTTTTATTTATTTTTTGTCTTTTATGAATAACATTTACTTGGGCAACAAGTGTAAGCAGCTCCCTTGAATACTTAAATTATATTTTACACAATAGCTACAGATGAAATAAAAATTTTTAAATGTTGTAAATTTTGAAAACTTCATCATTTAAATTACTGAAAATTTTGTCTGATATTAGAATTCGGAAATTTAAATCTGCAAGTACAATGATAGTATGCAAAAGGAAGAAGGATAGCTAAAGCACTGTTACGCAGGTGTTATTTAAAGTGGCTACTACAGGACAAATTCTTTGCCCAAAGTGGATGTTATAGGAGGTTATTCATTTTCATTCACTTTAGCATTTTAAATCTGTTATCGTAATATATCTAAAGATATTTTGAGCAAAAAAGCGATTAAATTCTTTGTGTTGATACAGCTACTGCTTAATCTAAAAATGCTCAATTGTAATTTTTTAGTAAATTCTGTTAAAAATATGATTTATTTGTACTGATTCATCTTTGTAAATGCAACTGTTATATTTAAGTTTGTAGACATAGAAGTACGCAGTGAATTTGATAAATGTTGCATTGGTACTGTTTTTTTCTTCAACTTTTCAAATGAAAGGAACATTACAACATAAAAAGGCATGGCATTCATGAATCTTTATACTATTTCTGAATGATTGTATGTAGTTATATTATAATAATAAAAAACATACTTTATCTTCTTTTATTTTAATAAATGCAATGAATCAATAAAGTATTGTAATGTTCCTTAGACAGATCAGATATAATGTGAGCTAATATGATGAAGAGTAGTTATTGAATCTGTGATGTAAGTTGAAATCATCTACCTCTAAGGTATGAATCTAATATGTAAAAAAAAACGATTCTTCGATTTGAAAAGTGATTTGAACTTTTCACAAAGTTAAATGATAGTGTGAAGGATTTTGGAAGTTTGTAAAATATGACAAATGAACAAGATATAGCAGAATAAAAGGAATTCTTAAAAATAAAAGGTATTAAAATAATGTTGTTTTAATCTGTTCTTCAATGGCATGCTAGGTTTGAAAGCTAAACCGATGTAATGTTTTCACAGCTCATCATCATTGTCATACCTGCCTGATATACGGTCCTTGCACCATGTATGATTTTTATTGGTTTATATTTTCAACTAAAAATTTTAGTTCTTTGTAGATCCAATGTCTTTTAACTTTTATCATTCTTGATCGTTTAGGTCTCTCATCTTTTCACCTTCTACTGATCCTTCTAGCAATGTTTTAATCAATCTTTCTCATGATATCTCTTAACCAATTAGATTTCCTATTCTGAATTAAGCTTGTCCATATTCTAATTCAGATTCTAAAATTGTTCACCCTCTTCATTACTTTTTCATTTTCTGATTGATGCTCCTATTTCATCCTGTTTCATTTTTACTTGATCTATTATGGGAAAATTATTTGGTTTTCTACTACATCAGTATACTTCTGTATATTTCTTCCACCTTTCAAATTTATCAGTTTCATTTTTTCCTTTTTTTTTTATACATAGATCACATCATTCATTTTTTTAAAAATCTTCTCTATCTGATAATTCATCTGCAAGACATTTATCATTTGCTTTTTGAATCTTATTGATTCATTATTCAATTTGCTGTAGAACATCTCAACTTCCTCAACCTTACTGTTATTTTATTGCCTGTTTTTTCCACATTTTCAATTAATATCTGATAACCCACAGCTTCTTTATTCTTCTTCTCTTAATAAAGCTAATTGTTTTATGCCATTGGTGTTTATATGACATCCTTAATATTTAGAAAAAATTCATCTGAACAATGGTCTTGTGTATTTCTTTTTTCTAATTCTTAAGGTAACTTCTTATCCAATTGATGTAATTTATTCCATCCTCCATTTAGTTAATTTCTCAGCTCTTTTAACTAACTGCCTTCAATATTACTTTTATTTCTACTACCAGAAGTAGAATGCATTAGGAAAGTTGCTGTGCACTGGAATTAAAGGAGTTTAATGTCGAAACTTTCTTAATTATTACTTTGCATTTTTATTTCATTATTTTATAGAAATGAATATTACAATAACTGGAATAATTTATAAAAGGTGTTGAAAATGACCTCTTCAGACATCAATACAACATTGCACATGTTTCAATTTGTTTTCATACACTTTAACTGAGTTATTGGAATGTTTTGCATTTATACCATTATTGCAGTTTTTAGTTTGTTAATTGTGCATGGTCTGTTGTGATACACTGCTCTTTTTGCAGTCCCCATAGAAAGTAATCTGAGGGAGTCAGATTGGGCTATTGTGCAGGCCAAAAACCCCTCAGAATGATTTGTTTACCAAAGACATTTTATAAAAAAGTCATTGACTTGTTAGTTGTGGCACCACCTTGTTGGAATAACCGTGAATGATTTCCACTTCTGTTAACTGACTAATGAAGGTTGTTAAAATATCACAATAATGATCACTTTCAAGTACACTTTCAAAAACTATTGCACTTACAATGTACATTCTTTTCACATCAAACCAGACTCCAATTTTTGCATCATGTAAAGATTGTTCATTCATAAGATGTTTGTAGTCAACCACAGTTGTATATTTTGTAATTTAATATATCCTTCCAGTTGATACCACTCTTTCTGTAAAAAACATAACGTTCAGTATACCTATGCAGTTTTGGTCAATAAAACGTTTAAACCATTTACAATAAATTAGTCTTTTGGCATGATCTATTGCTTTCAGTTCTTGAACACACATTGCTTTGTAGAGGAAGAGTTTCAGTTCTTTTCATGCACCTTGATTTGTGGCAGCAAGTCTAATATCTTGCTGCTGTGCTAACTTACTCATTAGCTTTGGTGGACTTTCAGCCATAGCATCTGAAATATCTGTCTTAATTTACGCGGTTTTCCATTTCGATCAGCGTCTTCAACAGAGCCTGTTGCCTAAAACTTTTTGATAATAGTTGAAAATGCATTGTGGTGTGGTGAGGAACAGCAAGTATTTGCAAATTTTTCAGAAAAATTGTGCTTCACTAAATCATCACTATACTTGTTGCTTTCACAAAAGGCATGTTCAACGTTTTTCGTTTAAAATGTATTCTTCTATCAACAGAATCATTACTTTTCTCAATACTATTGATTCTGATAAACGAAACAACATAAAATGAAACAACATAACTCAACATCTAATATCTTGGTTTTTCACTGAGCAATACCCAATGAACCAAGGGCAACCACTCTAACACCAAAAGACCAGAATGCAGCAACATAATTCTAAAGTATACTGTACAGTGACTTTCTGAATGCACTGTTATGATCACTATCAATAAAAGCACCTGGCCGTCTACCTATCTGATTCATTGCGTATTTCAATTTCTCTTCTGCAAATATAGATTCAATTTTTTATCTGTTTTTATCTCCAGCACATTTCCAAAAACTACCAAAGAATTTAGAGATTTTGAAATCTCCAGCCTTCTTTTGTAGTTTTTTTACCAGCCTATATTATTAGCGTTTTCTTTAGTCTTTTTTGTAGTATTTATTATCCTTCTTCCACTTTCATTTCATGTTCTCAGTTGTTTCCCTTCACTTTTTCATCCCTCCAAAGTTTATTTGGATGCCCTAGAGCACCAATTTCCTTATTATTGTACAACAATGTTTATCTTACTCTTCCATAATTTTCTCTTTCTCTTAATACAGTACTTCAATTGTACCATCTTCATATTGATTAGTTGGCATATAAACTTTTATTAAAAGCATGTCCCTGGGCTTATTCTTATTCTGACAGAAATTTTCCTATCATTAGTAAAAACTGTCCTAAATACACTACTATTTCTTTTTTTTAGAATTATTCCTACATCATATCTTCCTTTTTATTTCCTGAATTGTTACATTATCCTCTAATAACTTCATCCTTTCTTTTCATTTCACTTTATTTACTCCAATTCCATTACTATTATGTTTATGTTCATCTCTGTTTTAACATTTTCTAACTTCTTTGTTAGCAAAAATGTCCCTACATTACATATTTCTGTTCCATTTTTTGCTGATTTCCAGTTGTTGATTACCTCAACCAGGTTGATAGAACATAATATTTGTAGTTATTAATTTTAATTCATTAAAATTTGCTATTGCATTCAAAAGTAAGATAAAAAGAATCATGAAAAACATATCCCTATTTAAAATTCGTTACTGGTTCCTTTTTGTGCTCTATAGTACAAATGGTTTTGAATATGCCAAGACTCAAAAGTCTTACATTCTTGAAAACACTGCAGAAACCACTCTACATCATTCTGTTCAACATATGTCAGTGAGTATAACAGTCGGTGATTATAAAAATCTTCAACAATTTAAAAACTGAATATAATCTTTATCTTTTAGACTAGTAATACAAAAGGACATCATAATATTAAATCCTAACAATGAATATTTATACTTCCTTCCTGTTCTTCCACCAGTTGACCTTCATTAAATAGTTAATTCCTTTTTCCATCACCACTTTCATTCCTCTTCAGTATCATCTTTAAAACCCCCCTTACTTTATACCCTAGCATTCATTATCACTTTCCAGCATTGTCCTTGTCACCTGACTGCAGTTTTAATTTACTGATCGGGACAATCACTGTTCTATTCACTGCTAAATGATCACTGACAAAAACACATACTAAACAATCCATTATCAATAATACGTACTTTCAGAGCTCTTCCTGCATGTTCAACAACAAAGACCTTCTTGCCATGTATCTGGATAAAAGTCATTATGGGTTATTTAATTATTATTTGTATAATTCAAATCATCATCTGAATTGCGTATGAGAGGTATAATAAGTCTGTTACTTTAGCAGCTCCCAAACCATGCACATGGTTATCAAGAGCCTCTTAAAATTTTTGACAGTAATTGTGCACAATAGATGTATAAGTAGCATCGTTCATGTTATAGTACACCTTTTAAATATTAAGTTGCTGTCTACTTTTATTTTTGAATTCATTAATGCGATCTTATTTGAATTGAATTCATCAGTTCACTACGATATTCTGTTTTTATCAGGTCCCAACATGTTGACTAATACAACTGGTTTGGTTATTTTTGTTTCTCATAACAGTTCTGAAGAACTGTGGGAGGTGTCTCTTTTCGCAGCATTTATTAATAATTTATACTGCATAGATAAATTGGTACCAATATTGTGAGTAAGTTGCATACATTTTATTACAGTACTGAATAGTTAGAAATAAAATCAATAATTTTATTGTAATATTACATAAACGGAGGAGTAAAGAAGTACTAAACTGTATCGACTGAATTCTAGTGAATACGCTACCAAATCTTCATCGATGTCCATCAAGTGACACTGGATTAAACAAAATTTTGAAATATATTGATTGATTTTTTGAAAGAATAAGATACTGTGGTTTAATGTAACTGTAAAACGTGATTTAAAGATTACCACACTGAAAGCTTGTGAATAGCACTGGAAACTGTTGAAGACATGAAAGGTTGGAAGGGATAAATGCTGAAATAGTATAACAAGTACTTATTGTTTTATTATTTAATAACTTATACAGTTTGCACAAGTCAACCCAACAAGCAGCACCTGATTTAAACATTCCTCGTTAAATTATTCATAATGTGTTAAGGAAACCTTTCAAAATTTGTTCTTGTAAAGTAGGCACTACTTTACAAGAATTGTAAAATTGTGCGATTGGTGGCACACCAATCGCACAAGAATATGGCATTAATCTTAAGAATTCTGCTCGATTTGTTTGATGATTACATTACCTTAATGAAATAGCTCATTCTTATGAGGCTACTTTTCATCTATTTTTAAAGGTAAATAAAACATCAGATTCAAGGGTTCAGAAAACACCCGTTTCAAGATGCTGAGCGTGATCAGGGCAGTTTGAAAATTAACATATGATGATGTGTGACAAGTGACATGGTGAGATCGCTCTATTTTTCCTTATGAACATTTAACTCAGTTTATTGGAAAATTTTGCCTTTCCTCATCTACAACATTTACAACTTATATTCTAGCAATTTGGAGCCCACCACTGCCACATGGATTATAACCGTTTGTAAATTTCTGAAGAACAGATTTCTTGGTTGGTTGATTATAAAATAAAAGATTACAACGGCTGTAGGTTTTAACTAAAATGTTACAGCAGCTTTTTAACTTTATTTAACAAATAGATTTTTGGACTGAACAAATATACATCAGGGTAGAGAATATAAAAGTTATGGAAAAAAATTTGTGTTTTTTTTGAATAGCAGTGACCATTTTCATATATTGATTGGACTATCTAAATAAAATAGTTCACTAAATGGGAAGTCTTTCTTAGATATTATTTTACACAAAATATACAATGTAAATCATTATAAGTAAATCTTTTGTTATAATGCTATTAACCATGAAGATAAGGCTAACTTACATAAAGTTTAATATATTCATGTTTTAAACAGTACGTTAGACCAATACATTTAGGTTCTGAAAATACAGTTTTTTTTAACTGGTAACCACTGACGGTGAAGTTTAATATTTTATATTGCAATATCCGGCTGTTTGCAAAGACCTGCAACTGAACAGTTTTATATATTAGAAATAAATAATTAAAGTGTATTTACATAAACAAATTAAGATATTAAATAAGGCACCTAAAAAAATTAATGGTCACGGGAATTAATAAAATAAATAAATTTTTTAAACAATAGGTGCATTTGATGTGATAATTTAATAACTGCATATAACAAAATTGTGTTTATAAAATACATACACATATATTGTGTATGTATTTTATGTATGTATTATATACTGGTATGTGTGTTTAAGTATGGTCCGTACAATATTAGTTTGAGATAGTCTATGGGCAGATCCATAGTCAAAGATGTACTGATCAAATCCTAAAAATACCAGGGTACATCAACTCAATCTGATCCTCTTAGTGATCTCGGTATGGATCCTACTGCCATCTGTCTGAACACTACATTGAGGTATGATCTCAGATAAGGAAACAGTAGATAAGGGACCAAATCCTTACGTTGACCACAAAACAAGCTCCTCCAAAGGAGAACTTAAGACACTTGTCAAGCACTAGCCATCTATTTAATCAATATTTCTGTAAGGAAATTGGGGTATATGTATCAGGGTATGTATCAGTGTATTGGGGTATGTATCAGGGTATGTTTGCCCATTTATTAAATTAACTAGCTCTACCCTCCACGCTTCACTGTGGCACATTGTGGTTGCGTGGATGAGAAATGAGAAACAAAACAAAGCATACGTTTCATAGAAGTTTAATTTTGCAATACTTGTGGATATATAATATTTTTTGTTTTTCCACGGTCTGCGTAGATATAAAGGCTATCTGGTTTGCCGACTCGGGAACACGCAACATACAGTTGTCCATGTGAGAAGCAATCCGCATCTAAATCTAAACCACACAATTTGAGCTTTATTGATTGTGATTGCAAATGCCAATCGAATTGGGAATTGCAATCTTTTAAATTAAAATGGTGTATTGGTCGGGATTATGGGTATTCGAGGAATAAGAACATCTTCACCTTTGAAAGGCCCCGTTAAAATCGTTGCTTCCATTACGTTATTCATCAATTTCTTAATTGCAAGTCGCGTGCCGTTGCAGAGTTTTGGCTGATTAATATTCCGCAACAGGATAATTGTTATTTTTTGATCGAACTGTTGCTAGAATCAATCTAATAAGGAATGTTTTCCCAATTCCTCCATGGCGCATCCAAGAAGAAGGTCCCCCCCCAACTCCGTCATTTGCATTATGCGATCATAAATGGCTTTCTGTTCACGCGTTAATTTGGGAATGTTTGATTGGACATATGACTGAAGATCACAAATGTTGTAACTCTGTTCACGGCGTAAATCCACATCAAAGGAAGCAATCGCAGCTCGGGTGGGTGCTGGCATTCCCAATTGACTAAGAACTTTATTTGCAATAGCTAAGCACTAGTCTTCAATATTTATCAATGCTTCGTTGTAAATGGCTTCTGTAAATTCCATGGTGATATTGGTATTTTGTAGGCGTACTCTATGCAAAATATCCTCAGCCATATGCGATCGATATCTTTCCCGTAACTCTGTGGGAGATGAAGGGAAGCAAGCGGTCAATATAATTGCGAATAATGCGCAAATTTGGTTTGGATGTGCACTGTTGCACGCGTCATTAATACATATATCCCACTGTTGGTCGTTTTCTAATAAATTCAGAGCTTGGTGAAAGGCGCAGCTCAATCACGACACGATCACACAAAAGTACCTCGATTAAAGTGAATATTTAATTCAGATTGTAAAATAATCTGAATCAGATGCAAGTGGATACGTTTTTTTTTTTTTGTTAATAAACAATGTAATTGGGAACAGGTATTGTTTCACATGTGACTGCGGTTGTTAGCTAGTATGGCAAGTGTTCCCCTCGCTTCCGGCTGATGGCGCGGTCACTGGTACATAACTGACCGTTAAAAACCTGTTTTCTCGCGGTCGCGGGTATGTGACTGATGCGGAAAATAGATAAAAACAATCTTTGATGCGGGTTATATATTGTGCTGAAATTTGAGCTCAATCGGTGCAGAACATTTTGAGTTTTTGAAGCGTACAGAAACGAATTTAACATTTTTATATATAAAGATTTGTGGGCTTCGAAAAAAGCCCTTAAGTCGTGCGAAAAAACCACATCATTTTAAATGATTACAAAAGCAGAGTAATGCTTAAAAATTACAGAATAATCAAACGGCGGCGATTTCAGATGTTAATAAACTGCTAACGTAAGTAGAAGTTGAGCTGCTTCAGTGTACAACGTAATTCTCGAGTATGAATCTACTAATCAATTACGCGGTCTCCAAAGAAAACAAAACCCCGCAGGTCAATTGAGAAAAAGGTGAGATTTTGATAAAAACGCGATTCGTAAAAAAATTACACGAATTTGAATTATTTAGAAATAGTTTAGCGGTGTATTATGTCCTTTGGAAGAGAATTCGGTTATTGTCTTCGACAACGCTTCTTATCATTAAACGAAAAGAATTCCAGCCGTGTTATAGAAAAACAATGATATCAAAATGTGGCTTAGTTCAAAAGGAATAATTTTTGAAGAGGTTTAATTTAATGTTCAATCATTGCAAAGGGTTTCGCGTATTAAAAGTAATTATAGTCCGTATAAAATTGGTTTGACACACAGCGCCGTATTGGTAAGTCGTGTTTTTATTCGGCTCCTAACGAATATGTTTGCCGGCCTCCGTGGCGCGAGTGGTAACGTCTCGGACTTTAATCCGGTGGTTCCGAGTTGGAATCCCGGTCAGGCATGGCATTTTCATACGGTATAAATCATTCATATCATCACCAACTGCGGTTGTCCTTCTTGGTGGCTTTTCTTTTTGTTTTGGTGTTTTTTTTGTTTTTTTTTTTTAATAAAATACAGATGTTTTAGCTGTTAAATATAATTCAAAGAAATTTGTTACTTAATCAGTTGTGATTTTGTTTACATTGGCAACGGCCATACGGGCTCTTTGTGATTGGTCGTTGTGTTTGACAGCGGCCATCTTGCATTGATCTGATTGGTTTTCCTTTGTTTACATTTCCAAATTAAAAGTGTACAAATTAAAAATAGATAGATAGATTTATTAAAAATAAATTAAAACAAACTTTGATGCGGTATATATCGTGCTAAAAATTTTTATTAACGTGTTTTTTTTATTTTAAATAAAAGACAGATGTTAAATATAATTCAAAGAAATTTGGTCGTTGTGCTTGACAGCGACCATCTTGCATTGATCTGATTGGTTTTCCTTTGTTTACATTTCCAAATTAAAAATGTACAAATTAAAAATAGATAGATAGATTTATTAAAAAAGATGATAACAATCTTTGATGCAGGTTATATATCGTGCTAAAATTAGAGCTCAATCGGTGCACAACATTTTGAGTTTTTGAAGCCGTACACAAACGAACTTCACATTTTTATATATATAGATTATGCGTTATTTATTAACGTTTCTGACCGCCTCAAATATATGCTTTTCTTCTAGATACTAAGGAATCCGCTAAATTACTAAATATTATTTCGAGATAAAGTTATCAAAGAAAATAGACAGAGGAGATATAATCAAACTAGAATTAGTACTATTAAAGAGTAGTCTGTACTTTGATATTTGCATTTTTGAGGTGCAAACAAAATAAAATTTGTACTTAATAAATGAGGGTTTAAAATATAACTCTACTACTACGAAAGTAGATTTATGTAGTAACTTGTTAAATTATTTATCACATTTAATACACGAATCTTCTCAAGGCATCTTACTTATTTATACTTAAAATGCACAAAAATGTTGATCGCTTTTACAAAACATGTAATACTACTACTTTAAAAAAAAAAAAAAACTCTGGCAACATGGCAAGTGTAATTGCATAATAACATAGACATAGCCAGAATTCTCTTCAAGGAGGCAAAAATAAGATAACGTTTTTTGTTAAAAAATGATTTTATTTGAACATTTGAAAACGCTGAAAGTAATTGGTCGCAGTGCTATCTAAATTTTTATTCAGCACTAGCCTATAAGAGTTCAGGCTAATTCTTAAAATTTCCTCCTCAAATTTATTTTTAGCTTCCGGTCCCTCTTTTTATGCACACTCATCATCCAAAGACCGACAAGCCGATATTCTGCCATTGTTGACGGTAACCAAGTTTTTACCCTGCGTAAGGTGCTGAAGGAGTTTTCGATAGTGCACGTTGTGCAGGGCTGTGCAAGTGAGGTAAATAGCGTTTGTTTTGTGGTTAGATTCTATCTTCTTCAGTTCGGCATTTGGCACATTTCTTCCTTTCCATTGGTAGTACCAAATTTCAGCTTCACGAGGAAATCATTAAAATTGTGTTAACTACCATACTTGTGCTTTTTTAAAAACATTCCTCATGTGTCATTTCAAGCATTACGTTAGGGTGCAAGCATTACGTGAGGGTGCAAGCATTAAGTGAAGGTGTTGGCAAGTTCTCCTCAGAAAACGCTGTTCCAGAGATATTATTAATGAATCTATGTACTCAGTAATTAGCGATATTGTACAAAATTCACTAGGAGTCTATGCTTGTGGATTCGCACGATGTTTCTACTGATTTATGACTCGCGGCATATTGAAACTCGTTCCAAGAAGCTCAGCGATTGTTTATGCTATGACACTTTCACTTTCAACAACAGAATTTCCACGCTTTTTCTCATGATGTCAGTGATTGTTATTACGTGATTTGCATATTGAAGTAAATCCGTACTTGTTGAATGAAGAGCACCGGTTGCAGGAGTGCCGAATATTTTGCTATGAGACAGACACTAAAACGAATTTTGCAGCAGCGCAATGCATTTCAAAAGCAGCTTTTCTTGTTGCATTGTTCCCTTCTGATGATAGTTTTTCAAGCCCCATAACGATTTGAACATAATGTTTCTTGAATGTGACGATACTTTTGATTTTTGAGACCAGCGGGTTTCATGGAGCATTGGCTTATTCGGTATGCATTTTCGAGAATGGCCGATTTTTGGAAGAATCATATTTATTTTATTGTGAAGACCGTATTTCGTATCACTGCTATTTTGTTTGTCATTTACAACTAAGTTCAGTTTGTGACTAAACAGTGAAAGTGTAACGCTCTCGTATACTTTTCTCTAATGATTTTCTTGACACCATCCTTCCCTGCCATACTGGAACACCCATCGTATCCTTGTCCAATGCACTTTTGTGGTTCAAGACCTACCTTTTCTATAAAGTTGTTAATTGCAGATTTTGCATCGTGTCAGTCAACTGGGCAAAAACTAGAAATTCCTCATGAACCATTATCTTTCCTTCGTCAAAAATGTAACCCAAATGGAAAGTTGCTCTTTACCTAACATTTCGCGCTCTTGCCTGTAGGATACTGTAAGCACATGCTTTCTTTACGTCAGTAGTGTTGTCTTATCTAGTGACGTCGCCACATAAACCGATTATTTCATTTTAAACCCATGGTGACAAGTAAGTGGGATTTTTTTTGCGTTATTTTCTCTGTACTCTTTTTAAAATGTGGTCACCAGGGTCAATATGGAATTTGATAAAGTTTTCAACGACTCCTTCATGATTTTTCTGCCCTTCAAAGGTAGGTAATGTGTACCACAAAATATCCCAGTCGAAATTAATAATGCAAACATCTTCTTGTTGTCTTCTATTTTTTATCGGAGGACAGAAATCAGCACGTAAACGGTTATATTTACAACAAAAAGTTTGTTGCTGTGGCCGCCGATTTGTGTCGCTGAGATGATGTGTGAGATTTTGCAAATTTGTGCCTATCTTTATACCGAATAAAGGGCCTTACTTTGAAAGAACCCAAAACACCATGCACATTAGTTGGTGGAGACAACTCACAATAAACGCAAAACTAGCCAAATAATTTCTTGGAATACACCAGCCAAGGAGCATAATCCGCTAACCAGCTGTATTTGAATTTTTTTTTTTTAATTACACAGCATCCTTAGCAAAGTCATAACATGGAGTTGGTGACCAACAGTTTTTTAAAATTTCCATTTTTCGAGATGTTATAGTGTATAGTATCATAATGTACACGATAAATTATCTCGCTATATTAAAGAAATCTGTTCATTAACTTCATTTAAAACTTAAACTTGGTTTTCTGTTTTCAAAAATGATAGAAGATAATCTATTGATTTCAGACTGAAACAATTTTGTTCTGTTGAGAAAAAAAATTATAAAATGCTACTGGAATTAGCTTACTGTTTTGCTTTTGTTTTAGTAATTTAAGGTACCTTCTTACCCCTTTGTGACGATTTCTGTCACTACACCACTTCCTTCGTTACTAGCCCTGATGGCTTTTACCAAAGTTCGTCTTATTGATCCTCTGACTGATATTGCAGTCATCAGTTTGACATATGTCAGGATGCCACCAATGTAAAATGCCTCTGTTGACATTTCCATCAGTGTTAACTCAATTAAAGGTACTGCGTAGTCGCATATATTTTATAAAGTAATTAATCGAATAATAATATATTGATTAATAAAAGTAATTAATCAAAGTAAATTACTACAACGAATCTAATACAAAAGATATTTAGTATTTAATGATTTATATAAAAAAAAGAAGAATAACGACTTATATCACTGACAAAGTTTGATTTCATATATTCTTTTTATGATACAGTACCGGACAATAATGCATTCGATATCACATTATTGAAATAAGGCAAAGTATTAGACCAAAGTACGAACTTAACTAAACCTGGCTTTTATCAACAATCTAGAATAAAATCGGTGGATTTATTTGAGGCACAGGTTGCACTGCTACTAATCGATGTTATCAAATTAGCCTATATATAATTTTCATTCTAACTTAGAAACGCATTGTTTGTAGTATTTTCATAGTAAATAAATATACATATTTTTTTTCAGTTCGTAATTTTTATCCTACCCCCTGAATCTGTACATGCAAGTAAGCATAAACACAGCTCCAGAGGGGGGCCATCGCCTCAAGCTACCTCGACTTATGGGGGAATCCCAAAGGAAACCCCCCCACCGGGAATCTGTCTTTACGCCACGCCTCAAGTGAGGAACTTCAAAGACCGTAGTCCCGCACCGGGACTACGGTCTTAATTTACCCTCCGATACGAAGTTCCAAGAAAATCCCAGGGGAGTCCCCGCCCAATCATCGGCTGTGAGACATCTAAGCGGCCCCCCCCTCCTGGACGAGGCTGTGCAAACACAGGTCTTCTCCAAGGCACAGGCGACGGGTCTCATTTGTCGAAGCTGGTCCTGCAGCCATGTCCCCCCAAAGAGGGACCCCGAACATTACACAGGGATCACTTTGCTTCTGTCGGACAATCCGCTCAATGATGTCTCGTAATCCCACAGTTGAAACAATGACCCCGTTTATCGGGACCGTTGCAGGAACCAGCTCGGTGCCCGATCCCCCAGCACCGATAACAACGTTCCTTCACGGATCACCTCAGAACTCGGCAAGACACCCACCCAACTCGGGATACGGCCGTCCTTCAGCAGTTTGTCGGCCAGCAGCGGAGGAACCGCCACCGTTGCCATTTTTTTATCCCAAAACGAGAGCCGTAGGGAGAGGATATCAATCGTGACCGATTCCCCCGCCGTCATCTGTGTATCACGCACAATTCCTCCTCGGAGGTAAGGGTGTCGACATCCTTAACCAACAGATGGACTCGCCGAACGCCCCTACCGGCCGTAGCTGTAGTTCCCTCCACTTTGTCCATTATTTGCCTGCGTAACTGCTCAGCTGTGTCCCCAGTATCCTGGATGAAATGATGGTCCTCACTCTTACCCCTTCTTGCTTCGCCTGATAATACTCGTTTCGCCTGGCGACACGGTGAATTTCACTGAACGGAGGAGGTCCGTATATGAGCGACCCGCCGCCTTTACAACCACTGTCGCAGTTTGTGAACCCGCCGGCTTTCTCATCGGGACCTGACCCCCACTGGCCACCAACGGGGGACACCTCTATATGCACCCGCAACTTATTTGAATGTCTCCACGCCATATATTCGGTAACCTTCTGTAGATGAAGCTCCATCTTCCTTTGAGGCCCACAAAAACAGACATTCGGGTTCTCGGCCAGAACCAACCGACTGACTCAATCGAGTTACTGACTGCTTGTCGCCCCCAGAGGAGTCGACCGTCATCATAAAATTCATCCCGCCAACATTAACAGTTCTACCCGCCAAATTCACGGCACGGGTACTGCTGATCATCACCTGGCTCACTTGCACCGAGCCCGTCCAAAGCATCTACCAGGCCCAGGGCAACTCCACCAATAACTTCGAATGTGACCAACCGTCCGCACTCCCGGTTAGGTCGACTACCCAAGCCAAACCATCGATACCACAGACATCCTCAATCACAGCAGTGGACGTAAATACCTCTTTCGGCCACCGCGGGATGACCAATCGGAGCAGGTCACCATCATCACCCCATTATTGAGGGACTGCCGCATCTCAATACGAGGTCGGAAACCACTGCCTTCTGTCTGTGTAGCCACATCAGAGATAACAAAATATGTTTGGATGGCTTCCTCCACCACATTAACAGTCTTCAGATACTTGCGTAGCTCCAGCAAGCTGATCCTCCAGAACTTCACGGAACATTTCCACCGTTCCAGCTAATCCGTCCATATTCCGTGAGCAGTCTTTTATCTCAGTCTTAGTGTCAGCATACTTGCGGACCAAGTCGCTCCCCTCTTTAACGCATCGAAGAAGACAAGACACGTTAAAGGCAAGACACTTTCCCCTCTTAACCCTTCTCGCCGATAGATCCATTTCTATAGAGTCGATCCACCAAAACCTCGACCAGACCTCTTAGACACAGAAGAGCCTACAGCTGCCGCTCGAGGATTCTTCTGTTCCTCCGCTATTAGGGAGAGAGCCGCAACCGCCCCTTAGATGGTTTCCTCACCGGTAAAGACTCCACCTCCTCGCAGGCAGAAACCTCCGGAAGCGGGGGAAAATCCAACATCACATTCGTTGACGACATCGTTGTCACTTAATTCCATGTACAGGGCTTCAGCTCGTTTTTGGCGATGTCCCGATACATCCATTCACCTGCACGGATTTCCTCGTCGAAGCCTCCATTTGCCTAGCGAAAGACTGCCGGTGTGACTCACGGCCAGCACTATCCACATTGTCGGTACCACTGTTCCCAGAGAAACTGTCGCGGACAATCCCAACACTCTGCGTCCTATCGGATCGCTGCCTCCCCATTGGGGTAAACGTCCTCTCCGTGGGCGGGGGCGTACACCCGGACTTTTCGGGTTCAGTCATGAGATCAACAGAAAAAAAAATCCAAAAAATCGAGTAAATTTAAAAAGACTTCTCAAGTCCGAGAATTCGACGAAGTAAATTCTATAGCTCGAATATAAACAACCGATGAAAACAAACCGATTAGCTGTGGTTGCCGATTAAACAGCCCCTGACAACCGTTCGTCAATTAATATAAAACAAAAATAAACAGAATAATTAATACAATAAGCAAAAAAAAAAAAATGCAATAAACATAAACAGAACGACTAATTAACGTCAATTAGAAGGAAAACTAACTGCAATAAGTCCACTAGTAATAAAATAAATTAGTCCGCAAGGTATACTAATCAATGCGGCACTAACTTAGACGAACTAATTAACACAAAACGAAAGAAAACTTAACGGAACTAACAGAATAACATAAAACAACGAACGAAACAATCAACAATACAAATAAACGACGAAACATAAAAAGAGATACTCAACAAAATTAGAAAACAGAGAGCGCTAACAAACACATCTGTGCTCACTCACAAAAAAGTCACCTACAGTAAATATACTTCTTTTTTCATTTAAATTATTTACATAGTTTAGTCTAACAAACTAACCTGAAGAAAAGTTGTCAGATGAATCGGTGGAATTTAGAGAAGCTTGAGGAAGAGGAGGTAAAGAAGATTTTTGAGGAGGACATCGCAAGAGGTCTGAGTAAAAAAGATATGGTAGAAAATGTAGAAGAAGAATGGGAGAATGTTAAAAAGGAAATTCTTAAATCAGCTGAAGCAAACTTAGGCGGAATAAAGAGAACTGGTAGAAAACCTTGGGTTTCAGACGATATATTGCAGCTGATGGATGAACGTAGAAAATATAAGAATGCTAATGATGAAGAAAGTAAAAGGAACTATCGGCAATTAAGAAATGCTATAAATAGGAAATGCAAACTGGCGAAAGAAGAGTGGATTAAAGAAAAGTGTTCAGAAGTGGAAAGAGAAATGAACATTGGTAAAATTGACGGAGCATACAGGAAAGTTAAGGAAAATTTTGGGGTACATAAATTAAAATCTAATAATGTGTTAAACAAAGATGGTACACCAATATATAATACGAAAGGTAAAGTCGATAGATGGGTGGAATATATTGAAGAGTTATACGGAGGAAATGAATTAGAAAATGGTGTTATAGAGGAAGAAGAGGAAGTTGAGGAGGATGAAATGGGAGAAACAATACTGAGATCTGAATTTAAGAGAGCATTAAAAGATTTAAATGGCAGAAAGGCTCCTGGAATAGACGGAATACCTGTAGAATTACTGCGCAGTGCAGGTGAGGAAGCGATTGATAGATTATACAAACTGGTGTGTAATATTTATGAAAAAGGGGAATTTCCGTCAGACTTCAAAAAAAGTGTTATAGTTATGATACCAAAGAAAGCAGGGGCAGATAAATGTGAAGAATACAGAACAATTAGTTTAACTAGTCATGCATCAAAAATCTTAACTAGAATTTTATACAGAAGAATTGAGAGGAGAGTGGAAGAAGTGTTAGGAGAAGACCAATTTGGTTTCAGGAAAAGTATAGGGACAAGGGAAGCAATTTTAGGCCTCAGATTAATAGTAGAAGGAAGATTAAAGAAAAACAAACCAACATACTTGGCGTTTATAGACCTAGAAAAGGCTTTCGATAACGTAGATTGGAATAAAATGTTCAGCATTTTAAAAAAATTAGGGTTCAAATACAGAGATAGAAGAACAATTGCTAACATGTACAGGAACCAAACAGCAACAATAACAATTGAAGAACATAAGAAAGAAGCCCTAATAAGAAAGGGAGTCCGACAAGGATGTTCCCTATCTCCGTTACTTTTTAATCTTTACATGGAACTAGCAGTTAATGATATTAAAGAACAGTTTAGATTCGGAGTAACAGTACAAGGTGAAAAGATAAAGATGCTACGATTTGCTGATGATATAGTAATTCTAGCCGAGAGTAAAAAGGATTTAGAAGAAACAATGAATGGCATAGATGAAGTCCTACGCAAGAACTATCGCATGAAAATAAACAAGAACAAAACAAAAGTACTGAAATGTAGTAGAAATAACAAAGATGGACCACTGAATGTGAAAATAGGAGGAGAAAAGATTATGGAGGTAGAAGAATTTTGTTATTTGGGAAGTAAAATTACTAAAGATGGACGAAGCAGGAGCGATATAAAATGCCGAATAGCACAAGCTAAACGAGCCTTCAGTAAGAAATATAATTTGTTTACATCAAAAATGAATTTAAATGTCAGGAAAAGATTTTTGAAAGTGTATGTTTGGAGTGTCGCTTTATATGGAAGTGAAACTTGGACAATCGGAGTATCTGAGAAGAAAAGATTAGAAGCTTTTGAAATGTGGTGCTATAGGAGAATGTTAAAAATCAGATGGGTGGATAAAGTGACAAATGAAGAGGTATTGCGGCAAATAGATGAAGAAAGAAGCATTTGGAAGAATATAGTTAAAAGAAGAGACAGACTTATAGGCCACATACTAAGGCATCCTGGAATAGTCGCTTTAATATTGGAAGGACAGGTAGAAGGAAATAATTGTGTAGGCAGGCCACGTTTGGAGTATGTAAAACAAATTGTTGGGGATGTAGGATGTAGAGGGTATACTGAAATGAAACGACTAGCACTAGATAGGGAATCTTGGAGAGCTGCATCAAACCAGTCAAATGACTGGAGACAAAAAAAAAAAAAGTCTAACAAAATAAGATCGGTCAGATTATTGACTTACGTGTCAAGTCAAGTAAATTAATGAATTTCATTCCAAAACTGTGTTCCTTACTAAACAACCTGTCGTAGTTTAAAAAGTATATTTCATATGTTGTTCCCGATTGAACCACTCTCATAATCAAATCATGGTAAACCAATTGAGCAGTCGCCGAGCATTACTGATTCATTCAGCGAAGTGTTATTTTCTATTCAATCAGTTATTTAATTAACATCACATTAATAGTTATATAAAAAAGCTTTTTATATTCGGCTTTTTTGGACACTTTTGGTCCAGTCGATTGCAATCAAAAGGGGAGGTGCACAACTAGATGTTACAACAGTCCTAAATCCAAAATTTCAACATCCTACGTCTAATCGTTTGAGTTATGCTCGCATAATTCAAACGATTAAACGTACGATGTACAGACGTCACGCGGGAACTGTCAAAATGAATTCAGGGATGGTCAAAATTGATATTTCCGTTGAAATCTGAAAACCGAAATTTTTCGCGATCACAATAGTTCCTTAGTAAAAACAGTAAATTTATCACCTTGAATTCCATATCAAAGGTAGAATAATATTTTTTATAATTTTTTACACGCATTATGTTTTGCTTAAATTTCCTTGTACGTATCAGTCTGTCTTGGGCTAAGCCCTCGATAATCAGAGAGTTACGTAACTTTCCCAGATTATCTGTGTGTGTGTGCACGCGCGCGCGTGCATTCACTAGAGCGATTGAAACAAATCTATTTTTTATATTTTTATTTTCCCAAATACTTGTATTTATAGCTTTTTCGTTTTTAATCGCTACATATGCATGTTTGAATAAGAGTATACTTACAGGGCTAACAAATTCACATATATATGAAAAATATAATTCAAACTGTATATGGGAATTAAACATCGATTCCAACTTGCTTTGTGATTTTTTATCTAAAACAGGAGATATTTCAGTTTCAATATCCTTTATTTTGTCCTCGGTGTTTAAACGTAAAGTACATCTGAAACCAAACAACAATAAACAAAACTTATTAAATTATATAATTTTTGTTCACTATTTAACACACAAATTTAGGTTGTTGGTATATTATGCATAAATATGATAATTATATTTTTTTGTTTTTTTTTTAAATATATTATTTAAAATATTTAACATCCAAAAAATTTCATTCAAGTAAAATTGCAGATAACAACATACAATTAAATTAATGACTAAAAAAAGAAAATATTAAAAGCGTGTCCAGGAAAAGTAAGCAATCGCTATTTTCAATTCTTAACTTTTCAAAAGAATTAACCTAGAAAAGGGTGGTGAGTCCAAAATAGTTAAAAACTTGAAATTAATTGGACAATTCCATTAGATAATAAGCTACTGTTAACAGATATTTTTCTCACTTATACTCAGAGTGACGGGTACCGATCGATGGTAAATATTGAATTGTGGAATATTCAATTTCAGTGCAGGATAACATTTTAATTGTATGACTATATTTTCGAAATTATTCTTACAAAGATAATAGTTTCAGTGTAGTGTTCATTATACCACCTCGAGAATTAAAAAAGAATAACTTCTCTTCTAAAAGAATAGAAATAAAACCCTACCTACGTTGTTTAATCGAATTATGAGAGGTTATCTCTTAAGTAAAGACCGTTTCATTGCCAAAAAATTTATACTACATACCTTATACTACTTCTCTATATAATCGCCACATGAATTAAGATATTAATCGTAGCGATACACCAGCTTCAATATGCTCTCGTCGTATTCTTCTGCCGCCAGTCTATTTACCCACTGATTAACAGTATTTTTAAGTTCATCATCATGAAAGTAATATATAACAGTATATAACCTCACAGATTTTTTATTTTTTTATATTATTTCACTGAAAAAAAAAATGACTTACGGTATTGCAATTTTCTGAATTATTTTTGCTTCTGTTTCTTCAGGTCTGAAACACAAACAGAAATTAATGAATTAGAATTCTGAATAATACACAGAACTATTATTCGTACTCTAGTCGCACTATATCTTTGCTGATGAGTTTGAAGCTTAATGAGTTGCTTCATACGTATATTAAAAATTTTTATTTATGATATTCCTGATATGTTCGTTGTAATCTGGTCAACTAGTGAACAATAAGTAACACCCCATGCTCAATCGAGAGATGGATGATTAAAAAATTAGGTGTAGTCTTGTACAGATTCAGGCCGACCGTTCCTAAGGTGTGTAGTTAATTGAACCCCGATTACCAAAGTACACCGGTATCCATTGTCTAGTATTCAAATCCGTATACAAGCAACTAAACTTTACTAGGAATTGAACCACAGAACCTTCGACTTCGAAAATCACCTGTTAAACAACTGATCTTGACCAGCCTTGACTAGACTTGACCTAAATTTAAACATATTTTTTACTTATTCATAGTTTCTTTCGATATTTTATTTATTAACAAAAAAGTTTAAAGATTTTAATATTTTGTGCGGAATCGTTTTAATAAACCAGTGAGATGGAACTGAGCATAATAATCTAGAATAATTTGTTGTTATCTAAGTTATCGAATGGAGAATCGATCTCTAATCGCATTTGTGATGAATGGGCTATATCTTTAGTATAGTGCATTTGGAAAGTTGCTGTGCACTGGAATTATGGAAGAGCAATGAGGAAAATTCCTTAATTATTACTTTGTATTTTTATTCCGTTATTTTATAGAAACGGACATTACAATAACTGGAGTTGTTTATAAAAAGTGTTGAAAATACCTCCTCAAACATCAATACAACATTGCAAACGTTTCAATTTATTTTCAAACACTTTAACCAACTGATATACTGGAATGTCTCGTACGTAGGCCGTTATTGTGGTTTTTAGTTCGTCAATCGTGCGTGGTCTGCTGCGATACACTTCTCTTTTCACTAATCCCATAGAAAGTAATCTGGGGAAGTCAGATTGGGCAATCGTGCAGGTCACAAATCTCTCAAAAGGATTCGTTTACCAAAGACATTTCATAAAAAAATCATTTACCTTTAAGCTGTGCGCGCTGTGGCACCATCTTGTTGGAACCAACTGTGATTGATTTTCACTTCTGATAACTGACTAATGAAATTAAAACAGTACAGTAATGAAAATTATTATCTGAATTTTCAAAAAAGACTGGACCACAATGTGCATTCTATTCACATCGACCAGACTCCAATTTTCGCTTCGTGTAAAGACTGTTTGTGTAATCTATGGGGGTTAGTTGTTGACCGCAGTCTCATATTTCGTGAGTTAACTTACCTTCCCTGATGAAACCATTCTTCACCTGTAAAAAAACGTAACTTCGAGGATACCTACGGAATTTTGATCGATAAAACGTTTAAACCATTGAAAATAATTTAGTCTTTTGGCATGATCTGTAGGTTTCAGTTCTTGAATACATATTACTTTGTAGGGGATACGTTTTAGTTGTTTTCTTACTGCTTTATGTGCCGTAGCAAGTCTGATACCTTGCTGCTGTGCAAACTTATGCATTGGCTTTGATGATTTCATCAAATCTTTGTGATATCATCCGAAATATCAAGTAGTTTCTGTTTGTTTAGTTTAGGTGGTTTCACAATTCGATCAGCGTGTTCAACAGAGACTGTTGCCGGAATTTTTTTCGAGAAGATTTCGAACCGCATTGCGGTGAGAAACAGGAGTATTTGGAAACTTTTCTGAAAACTTGTGCTTCGCTAAATCAGTATACTTGTCAACTTCACGTTAGAGGTGTTGTGAGAAAAAAATGCGTTCCTCTACTGCATACTATTTTTCGCAACTATTGATTCCAATAAACGAAATAACACGAAACAAACTTCAGCATGTTCAGTCGCAACTTAACTGACGTCTTGGTTTATTAGCGAGCAACGTCAAACAAACCCGCAGTGCAGCCAACCTAATGCCAAAACAACAAAATGCAACACATAATTCTAAAATATACTGCACAGCGACTTTCCGAGCGCAGTGTATAATTCTGAATACCGATTACCATATCTATTATGCAACTAATATATTGTTCATTCAACATTTTTTTTCACCCGATTCGACTTCACTTTTTTTATTCAGATTATCTTCACTTTTGTTTGTTTCAGTTGTACTAATTTATGCAAATAAAATCTTTATAAAAATGTCATAAGAAAGGCTTGCATCGTTGGTTTTTAATATCCCTTTTGGAAGGAGATATACAGGTAAACCAAAATTATGATGGGTGTCAGAGTAGAAATATTGATAATACTAAAATATAGCCTAATATTTTACAGATGATAAAATAAACTTTGTTTAATTCAGGTTCACGAGGTGCTGTCACAAATTTAAGAATTTATCATTTAACCGCTTTTAAATTATTTTATACACTTAAGTTTAAACTCTTTTTTCCGACGCAGTATGGTCCTTAATTTTTTATCGATAAAAGGCGTTCCACAATATTTTACTTCTGTAGTAGTTAGTAATAAAACGAAAATTTATAATTTGACGTTAAATTTGACAGAATAGTTTTAAAAGAGAGCTCCTACAGTGTCATTTCTCAATTCTCACTTAAGAGATTTATTTTTTAATCGGCCATTTGACTGTTCGGAAATGGATGAATCAACTGACAGTCACGGTTAAGAGTATTTATTTTTTTAATTATTTATTATATTTATTTCTTATTGTCATCAAGATAAATTTACAAAAAAAAAAAAACAAAAAAAAACAGCTATAATTATGAATTGGACTTTGTTTTAATCGTTATTATTCTATTTTTTGCTTTTATTAATATAATTGGTTTAAAAAAAACGCAAATGTATTTTTACTATTATTTACCGAGTTCCATAAAAAGAATTGTTCAATATTAATTGCAATATAACTGTGGGATCACTTTTTTAAATTTATTCAGTCTAATTAAATTTATAAACGTCATACGTTGATTAATTATTAACGTTCTCAGAAACTGCAGTACTGCCTCGCCTTGTATTTGGAGCATAAGTTTAGCCAAACCTTTTTCGAAACAATTAAAAAACCGAACGTAATTAGATACAAGTTTATATAAAATATTTGCTTTATTTTAAATTGTAAAATGTACATCGTTTATGAAGTTTAAATCTTTTTCAGCGGACTTCTGATAAACATTTTTTGGTACTTATGTATTAACGCCACCGCAGCTACAGCTTTTTTAAAAACAAAGTAGTCAATCGGATTTCGGTGGAAAATGAACACTCTCTTTATTAATTTTAATAAATGGTTATTTATATTTATTTATTTTATAAATATAATTTAACTAAACTTAACCTACGCTTGCTTCGCTCGCTAACCTTGACTAATTAACACCGTAATTTTTTGAGTATTTATTTAATAAATTCAGTAATTATTGCAATTATTTATTATTTAAATAATCAAATCACTCCTGTTAATTAGTCAAGGTTAGCGAGCGTAGGTTAAGTTTGGTTAAATTATATTTATAAAAAAAATAAATATAAATAACCATTTATTAAAATTAATAAAGAGACTGTTTTGAATCTATGTTAAACTTTATATCAGCCCATATTCCACCGAAATCCGATTGACTACTTTGTTTTTAAATAAAGCTGTAGCTGCGGTGGTGTTAATACGTAAGTACCCATTTTTTATAATATTGAAAACAAATATTATTATGCACCTAAAATTTTGTTAAAATAATGCTTACCTTAACGAAAATTTCATTATGCGCATCGAATTTTCACTGAAAAAATATTAAATGGTAACCGGTTATGGAGGTGAAATACTTATTGCATCATTAACATATCACTTATTTAGTAATTAAAAATAATTTTCTTTTCGTTTACTCTAATAAATGGAATACGGTTCAGACTTTAAAATAAAAATAAATCACCTTTTAATCGATAGAAATACGTATGCTGCAAGGGCAAAATTATAGTGTAAAATTTATAAAACATAAGTAGGCCTATTCTAATTGTAAATAAAAGATGTTTTGACTAAATATTGTTAGCAAAAATATATTATTACAGACTGATTTACTTGTTAGAAGATTTTAATAATTTCGTTATTAAAGTGATAATTGTTGAATGTCTTATCGACTCCATTTTATCACGCATGGTTTCGTATAATCTTTAAAACTACTGTATTAAAAACATAAGTTACTCTAAGATTGTCATATTTGAACGGGCAGTGAAGCACGCACAGGCTAACATAAATCACAGAAACACCTGGTTATGAAGGCCCAACATACTGCCAAATATATTTATAATATTGTAACAAGACCGGTATAACGAGCCTGAGTAACGGATTCCTACCAATTATTATGAAAGTAATATAAAGTTTAATAATGGGAGGAATCCAGGAACGAACAAAAAGAACTCTTTTTGTAAAGTATAGGTCCGTTTTACAATCGTCTTTTGTTAAACTGCCTGCTAACACACAATAAACACGTGTTGTATATTACGAATGAAAGGCCTTTATTAAAGGCTTCTCATTCGTAATAACATGAGAGGCTTCGCAATATTATAAGAGTCATCCGTGATATGATTCTACCATTGGAACTCTACTAAATATGAATCCAAACAATAATTTACATTTGTTTCTTTGGTCGTTTCATTTCCTATGACTTTCGTTTTTTTTGGGTTATTTATATGACTCTCTTGTTTGTAAAATAATGCCAGTAGTTAACCGTTTCAAATGTGGTAATATAATTCACTAATCATAAACACGAACATAGGTTTTCTTTTTTGTATTTATGAACTGAAAGAACAATTCTTCTCCTCTAAGGACAGTAAATCCAAAATCATTAAATAAAAAAAAATCACTTGAAAATACGTAGTAGGCCCTATTTAATGTCCGTAAAAGAGTTATCATATTACTGACTGTGTTGAATCGATTGTAAGAAATCCCTATAAATTAAAAGTCCTCTTAATTAATTTACAGTATCAATAAATAATCATTAAAAACTAGTTAGATAAAGCACTGTTATACTGCATTACAATATATATTCTTCTTTTAATTCACCATTTAGTATAGACGTTAAGGCGATACGGAGCATGTGGTGACATCGTATTATATAATGATATAAATGTCGGCAGACAAGGAATGCGGGAGCACCTATAGAGAGGATTGTAAAACTAAAATTTGTAACATAACTTTTAACTCTTCTGTTAACAGGTAACTACAGAAAGCACTTATTTTTACAATATTAACTATACTTTACGTAAAATAAATAGTCGAGTGGATTATCATTTCCATACAAATTGTTGTTGAAGTCTGCCTGAATCCTATTTTTTTGTTATTCTTTGAGATCATTCTCGTGTTTAATTAAATTAAATGCTAAGGAAGCATTAGGTATATATTAACTGAGACGACAATAAAAATAATAAAGATAGATTAAAACTTAAAAATATGCTAGAAAAACATAATGAGATTATGAGATATCATTAAAACATTTCAGTGACAATAGTTTTATTAATGTTTAATTGATAGGATATAATAAGTCGATAATACATTTTTTTATTATCATGGAAATTAACTCGTGACTCATTAAATTATTTTAATGAATAAATTATTACGTCAGTTTTAAAATTTTTCAGCGATACTCTACGTCAGAGGTAGGCAAACCTTTTGTCAGTAAGAGCGCAAAATAAATTCAAAAGTTTTGCCATACTATTATTACACAATAAGCAGATACATTTGCCTTTAAAGTCAATAAAACAAAATTGTTCTTCCCAGTCAACATTAAGTTAATAAATCATTTTTTTTACAATTATTCGTTACGGTTTTTTTTATAAAATTCGTTTAATTAGTACAATACGTATTTGATAGTGAAAAGCGCTACTATCTTGCGTGATATAGTTACTAATAATGCGTAAATAAAATATAGTCAATAATAACACTCAAAATACGTAGCACTCAGAATACGGTAACATACAACCAAATTTATCAGAAGCGAGAATATTTCTACGTGCTAAGTAGCAAGTGTGTCAGTGTATGACCTTGATTGCTGTTTGCTGACAATGAGCATGCGCAATATTGTCTTATATACGCGCGACGCCGATACGGTTATTGGGCTTAGTAGGTGTGCAATATAATGAGGGAGTATAAAAATCTCATCGAGAACGCTATGGCACCCGCGGGCGCTGCGTCGCCGTCCCCTTTTCTTTTTCCTGTTTAGCCTCCGGTAACTACCGTTTAGATAATACTGAGGATGATATGATAGATGAATGAGGATGATATGTATGAGTGTGAATGAAGTGTAGTCTTGTACATTCTCAGTTCGACCATACCTGAGATGTGTGGTTAATTGAAACCCAACCACCAAAGAACAACGGTATCCACGATCTAGTATTCAAGTCTGTGTAAAAATAGCTGGCTTTACTAGGACTTGAACGCTGGAACTCTCGACTTCCAAATCAGCTGATTTGGGAAGACGCGTTCACCACTAGACCAACCCGGTGGGTGCGTCGCCGTCCCCTGCTCTACGCGATTTTACAGAATTCACAATAAAGTTGGCTCGAGTAAAGCATCATTATATACTGGATTTATATTACTCGACCTAAAGGTAGTCAAAAACAATAGTACAAAAACAAAAGAATTACCCTGAAATAGATTAAAATCACATTTATTCAATTACTTCATAGCTGTGGTCATTTTAATCGGAAGATGAAGTTTTGATGATATGTAGGGATGTCATGCCGGTTCATACACCAACAATTGAGCATTATTAGAGATAAAAAACATTCCCACCGATTATTTATTTTACATAACACTTTCATTCTTTATGAGCAGTATTTTGTTTCACTTTGTTCTGTTCATGATAACTATAACCTTGAAAAATGTAAAATTATTTTTTACAATATTTATTATTATTATATGACTGACTTTTGGTCAGGTGATTTTAGAGTAATTAACTCAGCGTCAAATAATGGGCAGGCAGGAGTAGGTTTCGTGATGAACAAGAAGATAGGGAGGAGAGTGGAGTATTTCAAGACGCATATCGATAGAATCATTGTAATAAGGATAAAATCAAAACCTAAACCGACAACGATTGTTAACGTCTATATGGCTACAAGCGCCCATGATGATGATGAGGTAGAGTGTGTATACGAAGAGATTGATGAAGCAATTAAACACGTAAAAGGAGATGAAAATTTAATAATAGTTGGAGATTGGAATGCAAGCATTGGAAAAGGCAAGGAAGGAAATATATTGGGTGAATACTGGCTGGGGAAAAGGAATGAAAGAGGGGACCGACTTATAGAGTTTTGCACAAAGTATAATTTAGTAATTGCCAACACCCAATTTAAAAATCATAATAGAAGAATATACACTTGGAAAAAGCCAGGCGATACTGCAAGGTATCAGATAGATTATATCATGGTTAAGCAAAGATTTAGAAATAAACTCGTTGATTGTAAAACTTACCCTGGAGCAGACATTGATAGCGACCATAATTTTGTGATAATGAAATGTAGATTGGGGTTTAAAAACCTGAAGAAAAGGTGTCAGATGAATCGGTGAAATTTAGAGAAGCTTGAGAAAGAGGAAGTAAAGAAGATTTTTGAGGAAGACATCGCAAGAGGTCTGAGTAAAAAAGATAAGGTAGAAAATGTAGAAGAAGAATGGGAGAATGTTAAAAAGGAAATTCTTAAATCAGCAGAAGCAAACTTAGGCGGAATAAAGAGAACCGGTAGAAAACCTTGGGTTTCAGACGATATATTGCAGCTGATGGATGAACATAGAACATATAAGAATGCTAGTGATGAAAGTAAAAGGAACTATCGACAATTAAGAAATGCTATAAACAGGAAGTGCAAACTGGCGAAAGAAGAGTGGATTAAAGAAAAGTGTTCAGAAGTAGAAAGAGAAATGAACATTGGAAAAATAGACGGATCATACAGGAAAGTTAAGGAAAATTTTGTGGTACATAAATTAAAATCTAATAATGTGTTAAACAAAGATGGTACACCAATATATAATACGAAAGGTAAAGTCGATGGATGGGTGGAATATACTGAAGAGTTATACGGAGGAAATGAATTAGAAAATGGTGTTATAGAGGAAGAAGAGGAAGTTGAGGAGGATGAAATGGGAGAAACAATACTGAGATCTGAATTTAAGAGAGCATTAAAAGATTTAAATGGCAGAAAGGCTCCTGGAATAGACGGAATACCTGTAGAATTACTGCGCAGTGCAGGTGAGGAAGCGATTGATAGATTATACAAACTGGCGTGTAATATTTATGAAAAAGGGGACATTCCGTCAGACTTCAAAAAAAGTGTTGTAGTAATGATACCAAAGAAAGCAGGGGCAGACAAATGTGAAGAATACAGAACAATTAGTTTAACTAGTCGTGCATCAAAAATCTTAACTAGAATTCTATACAGAAGAATTGAGAGGAGAGTGGAGGAAGTGTTAGGAGAAGACCAATTTGGTTTCAGGAAAAGTATAGGGACAAGGGAAGCAATTTTAGGCCTCAGATTAATAGTAGAAGGAAGATTAAATAAAAAAAAACCGACATACTTGGCGTTTATAGACCTAGAAGGCATTCGATAACGTAGACTGGAATAAAATATTCAGCATTTTAAAAAAATTAGGGTTCAAATATAGAGATAGAAGAACAATTGCTAACATGTACAGGAACCAAACAGTAACAGTAACAATCAAAGAACATAAGAAAGAAGCCGTAATAAGAAAGGGAGTCCAACAAGGATGTTCCCTATCTCCGTTATTTTTTAATCTTTACATGGAACTAGCAGTTAATGATGTTAAAGAACAATTTAGATTCGGAGTAACAGTACAAGGTGAAAAGATAAAGATGCTACGATTTGCTGATGATATAGTAATTCTAGCCGAGAGTAAAAAGGATTTAGAAGAAACAATGAAGGGCATAGATGAAGTCCTACGCAAGAACTATCGCGTGAAAATGAACAAGAACAAAACAAAAGTAATGAAATGTAGTAGAAATAACAAAGATGGACCACTGAATGTAAAAATAGGAGGAGAAAAGATTATGGAGGTAGAAGAATTTTGCTATTTGGGAAGTAGAATTACTAAAGATGGACGAAGCAGGAGCGATATAAAATGCCGAATAGCACAAGCTAAATGAGCCTTCAGTAACAAATATAATTAGTTTACATCAAAAATTAATTTAAATATCAGGAAAAGATTTTTGAAAGTGTATGTTTGGAGTATCGCTTTATATGGAAATGAAACTTGGACGATCGGAGTATCTGAGAAGAAAAGATTAGAAGCTTTTGAAATGCGGTGCTATAGGAGAATGTTAAAAATCAGATGTGTGGATAAAGTGACAAATGAAGAGGTATTGCGGCAAATAGATGAAGAAAGAAGCATTTGGAAAAATATAGTTAAAAGAAGAGAGTGACTTATAGGCCACATACTAAGGCATCCTGGAATAGTCGCTTTAATATTGGAAGGACAGGTAGAAGGGAAAAATTGTGTAGGCAGGCCACGTTCGGAATATGTAAAACAAATTGTTGGGGATGTAGGATGTAGAGGGTATACTGAAATGAAACGACTAGCACTAGATAGGGAATCTTGGAGAGCTGCATCAAACCAGTCAAATGACTGAAGACAAAAAAAAAATTATTATTATTTTTTTTTTTAAATCTGACGTTCAAGTGTGGATGTGAATGTTAAATTTTACTAATAGGATTTGCCTCATTCTTCGACAAAAGACAATTAATAATAATGTTGTCATAAAATATCACTTTGTTAATAAATTTTATTGTTTTTCATTACGATAAAATAAGCTTATTTATTAACTTACCATTTGTAATATAGATAAAGATTACTGCCGTCCATTCTAGAACAAAGAATAATTAAAGATTATATTATTTCACTGATATTGTATCTTGTAAACAACATAGTGGAGAAATTTAATATTAGAGAAAGAAAAAAGTCTGTCAAATTAAATAACAAAATGTTTACGTAATAAGCTTGGTGTTTCACTACCGTTGTAGTGAAACACGGACGACAGATAAAAATGAAAACAAGAATGGAAGTCTTTGAAATGTGATGTTAAATGAAAATTATGACAATTAGGTTACGAATTTGATGATAACATGGTTATAGTATATAAATACTTACCTTGCATATTCAACATCACCATATTTACTGTTTGGATCCCTGTAACAGAAATATTCCAAGATAAAAATGATAATAATATTCATTTGTATCTCTTTTTTGCTGATGATTCCGCAGCACCTGAATTATCTTTTTGAATCTTTAAAAATGAAAGCTGTAAAATAAAATTAATTAATAATAGTAATCAACATGAACAATATAATTAACTTTCACATTTAATGAAAAAAAAAATAACAAAAAAAAAACAATGAATTGCATAAATTTCTCGGCTAAGCCGGTCAAGTTACTCGATTCGTTTTTGAATTATAACAGTTATAAAGCGATAACTTAAATTTTTAATATTAGTATATTAGCATCAACATTTTGAAAAAAATGTTTTTGACCTTTGAAAATTTGAGGCTCATTAATCAAGACGTTTTTTTGATTAAAATATTCCCTAAAATTGATTTTAAATAAATTAAATTATTTAAAATTTGGGAGTTCCCAATCAGGAGAGAGGTATTGTGGCAATTATTTAACAAACTACGATTTGAATATTAAACATTTTAAATCGGATAAACATGTTTTCTGTATTTTGGGGATTCCCATACTCAAAGGAAGTGTTCGGGTAAAATCACTTTTTAAGAAAATAATCCGTAAGTGGTGATAATAAAGTGGAAAAATGTCATGATTCTAAATAAACAAAGTTTTAATTTTCTAGGAAGGGGGTTAAAATTTTGGCTGATATTTTTTTTCTAAGAAACACTAAAGAATAATGGCTATAACAAAATTAAGATTTTTACATTTTAAATGCAGTGTTTAACTTTCGAGATGGATTTTGGTTTAAAATAATTTTAAAAAAGTTACCTTTCATTAGAAACACTATCTTCAATGCAACGAAATTACAAAAAAAAAGATACTTTTGAAAATATCTAAATATCAGGCAGTACAATATGGTTATAAAACTACAATGTTTTTACGGCTGCGAATGCTTAAATTTAAATTTAAAAACGGAAGACTTAAAAATTAGAAAGAAGAGTAATTCAGAAAATTCTAGGCCCAGTTTATGAAAACGGCAATTATAGACAGAGACATAACTAAGAATCTACAGAAAATTTAATAACAACAATGAAAAAACAAAGGTAATTTTTCTTGAAATAACTAAAATGAAATTAGTTGGGTGAAACAGACTAAAATCGTTATAAAAAACCAAAACATCTCAGAAAATGAAATATCAGACAGAAAGGTTTATAGACAGAAAATTAAATCAGTAGTGGGTTTTCATAAAAAAAAGGAAAAGATAACGGTGCTCAAGAATTGTCGAAAAAGAAGAGAACAGTAAGAATGAGACAAATTTTGGGGAAAGAGAAAAGTGCAAAGAAGGTAAAGATTAGTATGTGGTCTTTTGGAGGCCAAAATCGAAAAGAAAAAGTCTCCTTACAGTACATAATAACTAAAAAAAGAACAATTTTTTCATTTTTTTTTTTTTTTAACTAATCTATATACTTTTCCGTAGCAGCATTCATCGCTGTCAATGGGAAAGTAAAAAATATTGAAACACATACTGTTTTAGTGAATTTCTCACCATCAACATAAAAATAAAAAAGCACTATCACACCGAAGCATGCTTAAAAAAGACATTCAAACGCAAATTAACACAGATAACAAATTTTAAATACAAAAACTGAAGTCATAATAGGAACAATTTAAGTATCAAATTCAATAAGAAATATTTTTGTGAAGCCATAACTCCAGATTAATATCATATAACAAAAATCATGAATTAGTAAGCGCTATTAAATATACAGAGTTGTAAAGGTTGATTACAATATTTGCAGTGTTTACGTATGGCTAATTGCAATATTTGCATATTGAAATATATAGTATTTGCAAAACATAAAAATTCACTAAGAATTATTGAATGAATGAAGTTTGAACATGACTTTTTGAGTTTGTGATGAAGGGACAGTCAAAAGGATTTTTCAATTTTAATAAAATTTTTCAGTAAGACTCTTTGCTATTAGATGAAAGCTGTTCGTTATGACTCTTCGCAAAATTTTTCATTTCAAAATGGTGACTAGTGTTTTTTCTCAGAGTGTGATGGAAGTGATGTAGTCGAGATGAAGTTTTCTTCACCAAAAGAAAATAAAAAAATAGAAAATATTAGTCGAGTTGCAGCCATAAGTTTACATATTTCTATCAAGTAAATATTTTGTTATGCTGATCACAAAACTCATCATAACTGAAGGGAAAAAAAATTCAATTATGGCAATATTTCTAATTTGATCGAGAAGGCTTGGAAACTAGATGCCCTTCAGCTGCAAGAAAGCTTGGAACTCCCAGATAATATATTGTACATTTCTTTTGCAGTAGATTGTAATTTGACAAAGATCAATTCAAATATCAATATTCCATATTTTTAGTGATTAGGGAGGATGACCAAAAAAAGAAGACTTTAGAGATCAAAGAAAACTAAAACCATTGTTCACCATCATGTCTTCTAATTCTTTCTGAAGTTGAGTACACTCTAAAGAAGAATAGTCCATGAATCAGCATTCAATACACTATAATTATAATTTTCCTAATCTCCTAATATATTCAGTAAATAGGGTTAGAAATTTAATGATTAATATTTTAATTGCTTATTACGTCAAGCAGTTTCTTCAAAAAAGTAAACTTAATTTATAAAAATTAACACCATAGAGATTTGAAGTAAAAGATTATTTAAAACTACTAATTATTAAAGCTATATTATTAACTTATGGTAGATATTATTATTTCAGTTAAAATTATCTACATACCGGGGTTGACACGGTAGTCTGGAAGAAATATCTTTACCGCTGAAAAAATGTCATAAATAACTATTAAAATAAATTATAATAAATAAAATGTAACAATGTTTTTTTCCCTTTTTACTGACAAAATTATTTTATAACTGTATAGGAAGCTGAAGTTGCAGTATATGAAACAGAATGTGGTTGTGAAAGAAACATATTGATAATCAACAATCCAATCTCTTAATTGTGACCATAATAAAACAATATCTGCAGTGCTAAAATAAAGTAATTATGCAAATAATTACTAATAAACTAATTCTAGCGTTATTTTGTGGCATAGAAATCATTATTCTAGGAAAAGTAACATATTCTGCTAGAAATTGAATGTAATAATTATTGGATATCAATCTACAATAATTTTTTTTCATCTTTTATGACCACATACGATCACTTTAATCAGTCCATTATCCAAGTTTCTTTGAAGGACTGTTCGGGCCTTGCAGTCCTCCCAGTACTTTTTCATACGTTCCAATCTTCGTGTCCTTTCTGGTGTTGAAAAGGTTTGTGTTGTGAATCTCTTTCTTGTGAGTGTGAAGCGAGTGTTTTTGTGTTTGATTTTTTGTTTAATTTTTTCTTGTCTGTGGTGTCTTCTGGTGTAAGGCCAATTTCCTTTAGATCCTCTCTTATTTATCTGATCCATCTGCATCCTGTCTTGCTGTTTTTCGAGTCGAGATTGGATTATAACAGCTGTTTCAGAAATCTGAAATCTTCATTTGAGACATAGTCTCCTCTTATGCATGATATCAGTGATAGATTCTAACTCTGTACACGGTGTTGTTGGGCACAATCAACCAATTCCTATCATTTTGGTACTTTTTGTTGATGCAGGTTCTTCCAATTCTTCTTTCGATTTTCCGGATTCTGTCGGTCTTTGATTGTTCGTTCAGGTATTAGTATTTCTGCTGCATATGTGATTTTCGGTTTTATAATTGTGTTGTAGTGTGTTGCTTTTGCATTTATGGATAGACATTTTTTACTGTAGGTGTAACAGGTTAATTTTTTTGCATCAGCTAGTATGTTTGTTGTTGTTTGGATTCAGGTTTTTTTGTTTATCTTGTTTGTTATTATTTCTTCACATTATTTAAATTGGGTTATCATTTTGACTTTAAGTTTACTTATGTTTACTTCTTTTAATTTTTTTGGTTTTTGGGTCATAATTTCTGTCTTTTCAAATGATATTTTGAGGCCAGTTTTATTTGCAATATTTTGAAGTCCTAATATCTGTTAGCTTTGCCTGTGTAATTTGCTAGCACTGCCAAGTTGTTGACAAAACCAAGGCAGTTTGTTTTGACTTTTTGAGCTATTTTATTTTATTTTTAGAGGGCATTTTTTGAGCCATTCCCTCATTACAATTTTCAGAGTGGAGTTAAATAGTAGCGGTGAGAGTCCGTTCCTTGGTACCGTCCTGTATTTTGAGAGTTTGCTTCTGAATTTCAGTTTTGACTTAGGGTTTATGTGGGTCAGTTTTACCACGTTTATTAATTTGGAATGTAGTCCGAGGTGTCTCAGAATTTTTAATAACAATTCTCTGTGACTTTCTTGAAGTCCACAATTGTTATCACCATGTCTCTGCTTCTTTTACTGTTGTAATCTATTATTAACTTGAGAGTCATGATCTGGTCTGGATAGCTCCTCCAAAGTCTGAAACCTCCCTGGTGTTCTAGTTCTTTCTCAAGTTGTAGACTGATCCTATTAAGGATGATTCTTGAAAGAATTTTTTTATGTTGTGTCTAGGAGTGAGATTCACCTGTAGTTATTAGGGTCTGTTTTTTCCATTTTTTTGTTTAGTGGGTATAAGAGGGCTGTCATCCAGTGTTCGTTTAGTTCTGTTGACAAGCTGTTGATGAAGGGCGATTTTTTCTGGTCTCCTGAATGTCTCCAGATCTTTACAAAGGTACTGATCTTCTCCCGCCTCTTTGCTTTGTCTTCATCTCACGTAATGCACGGTAGACTTATTTTATTGCAGGAGGGTTAATGTTTGGTGATGGTTCTGTTATTGGGTTCGGTCAGTTCTTCACAATTGAAGAGTTTGTTGAAATACTTAGCGTGGTTACTTTTCCTTGTTTTACTAGGTTTTGTAAGGATGTTTCTGATTTTTGAAATTGGTGTAACAGTTATGCTTGATATCTCTTCTCCACTGTTTCGTAGCACTTGCTGTTCCACCACTGATATGTTTTTTGAGGTTTTATTGAGGCCAATTCTTTTGCAATTTGTTTAAGATTGTTACCTTATTAATATTTTAAAATAATACTTTAAATTCCTCTGTCAGTAAATTTTTAAGTAATACTTTTCGTAATTAAAAATTCCTGTATTTGGTGCATCTTTCTTTACCTTGTAAAAATAATATGTTTCCGAATTATTTTCATTAATCTCTTCCATAAAGTTTAATCATCTTACACTTTATTTTTTATTTAGAAGGTTCACAAATTTAATTTACTGTTTATTATTTATTAGTATTACTATGTACTTTAATGAACAACATTTTTTATTTTATAAGTAATTCTGTATTTTATGATGCTACTCTGATCAAGGTTTAACTACGATTCCCCTTGATCCATCCAGGAAAATAACTGAGCAATAATATGTTTATCCACAGATTAATTAACCTTCTTAATCCTGACATGATCTGTGTTATATCAGAATTAAAAAAAAATTATTTATTCATTAATAACATTATGACTACCAGCATCACATGTTTGTCTGTTGTGGCAAAGAAACATTTCTTCTGGTCAGAAAGAAGTATTTGTTAATGGTAAAAAATGGACAATTAATAAATACTATAAATTGTCTGATATATATATATTATATTATATTAATATATATAATATATATTTATTTTACTTTTGTAACTTTAATTCTATCATCATTCAAAGAAATGAACTTAATGAAGTACAACCTAACCATAATGAAAATGACTATTATCACTAATACACAGTAGAAGGCTAATATTACACACATGGTACGAGTATTTATGCTAAAGCGGTTTATACAATGAATTCAGAAGCACGTTCTGTAATTCTGATGCAAGTACAATGCTGCATGCATTGAACTTGCTCTTACTCATTTGCTACTGTTTAAGAGAAGATTAGTAAACATTTAATCATAGCACTGTTTATATCAAGATAGAACTAGAAATAAATAAGACCAATCTAATGTAACAATTCTACTTAAATCTAGTGTGATATTTTTTTTTTATGAAGTTTAAAAAAAAATAAATATGAAAATATTACAGTCACTTATTGTTGCTGATTTATAAAAGCAACTCATGTGTTTTGATGCCAACTACCCTCCCCCTTCCCTCCCCCACGCACACATATTCAATATGAGAAAACTTCAATAAATTATAAATTGTACTTACGTATGTATGAAGTTACTTTTAGGTAGATTTGAAATTCTGAAATTAGAATAATATTTTACAAGAATCCAATCTATTTAACTAATACAATGAAATTTTGTGATGAGTTTAATAGTAAATATATAAAAAGTTATTAAAACTGATGTATAAACAATAATTTTTAATTTATCTGTACGTAAAAAAATCCATTAAATTTGAAAACAACTCTTAAAATCTGTTTAATCATGCCTGTCTAAAAATGCAGTTTAAAATACTTTTATTTTAGTTTCTCCGAGTAACGCACAAACCAATCAGTTTATTATTCATTGGAAAAATTGGTGAAATAGGATAAAGAAGAAAATCATTTTTATTGTTAAAAAAAGGAACAATTATTTTTTTTAATGCGTAATAATTACACATTACAAGAAATCGATTATCATATATCACCATCATATGGCAATTCAACATTTAAACTGTGAACTTCTGAAGCATTAACCAGAACAGATTTTTGAATTTCCAGTAACTCACTGAACATACCCACAAGGATGACTGAGAATGTTTGGAAATAAATTATAAAAAATTATTCTGGCTCGGTTTGTCATTTCAAAAGTTTATGTTTTTAAATAATTTTCATTGTCAACCCTTATGGGCAAAAGCACGTTAAATAATAACATAGAAATATCTGTGGATTCTAAAGCAACTCTGAAAATACAAAAACAAATGACTGTAATATACAATTTTTCTCATGCAATACTGTAAACTAGAGTTTCCATATTCACTTCTTTGAAGGGTTTTAAAAATCTGACTGAGTAGTTACTATAGTGTATTTTATCCTAACATTTAGATTATGGTCTCGATACAATTACCGGTGAGACTGGAAATTTTTCATGTTATTTTTCTCTTTAAATATATGTGAAACATCAATAAACTATGATTAGCTACGATAAAAAAAATAATTATGTGTTCATAACCATAAATGTTTTCTATATTTATTGTTCTGAAGGCGAGATGCAATTCCAGTGAACAGAAAATGTATAAGAATTTTCTCTATGCAAACTCCTACTTTAATACCAACATTCCAGAACAAATTAGACAAATCGTGATCATTGTTATCATTGTTAAAATTCCATAATTTTTGTTTGTAAAATGTTGTCAAATGCATTCCAATAATCAATAGAGCAAGTGTGCAAACTAATTCCAGCACCAGTAAAGTGCTGAATTAAAATGTCCTGAAATGAAAACAGCATCTACCTGCTTATAATTTTTTAATTTGTACATCCTCCTAAAGTTTTTCTTACCGACTTCTTTATCTTACCCTTCAAGGGACCAATGATCACATAACAATTAAATGCAGTACCTGCATTATAAAAAGTTTTTATTGCCGAGAAAGCGTTCCAGAATATTTCTCTCCAATACTTCATCAGGACATTACCTGATGTGTTACAAGGAGGTTCCAGGCATTTAGCATCAATGGCGATAATATATAAAACGTATTTATAGCCAGCATTTCTATATGTGTAAGCACATTAAATATGACTCAGTGGATATTTCTCATACCGAGCTAAATGGCCAATATCATCACCACATTTACCCTCTTCATTCTAAGTATTAAATTCACCTATATATCTTTGAAATAATTTCAGCGCAAGACAAAGAGTGCTGTAAAATCTGGCCAATAAGTCATCACATATCTCTTATTCTGTCTTAAATCTGTATAATGTTGTCATTATTTATGTTAAACGGAGTGGAATTCTATTGAATCAAAAAAAACTTTTTATGATAGATGCATCAAGTTATGAGACAAATTTCTTATCTCAAAACTATTCTGATATGTTAACCAAGTCTAAATATTTTCCATTACTACCCATGAGAAATATAACTCCCTAAACTACTTGGTTTCACCTTAGGCGGAGGGCACTATTTAGCCACCACAAATTCATGGAAGTGATAAATTTTAATGTAACAAAATATAAGGTGAAATAAATAAAAATAAAATTTTTATGTAATTTTAATATAAACAGGATATTCATTTTGCCAAAATTAAAAAAAAAATTCTGTAACGTTAAACGATCGATTTATTTCACATGTAATTTTGCAAAATCGATGGTACAGTGATGTATTATGAAAATAAATGCTTTGATAAATGTAGGTTGCTGGAGTACCATTTCAGATTTCAAAAGATATTTCTAATGATGGTACTGAAAATTTTATGCTTTGTTTAAATAAATCTCAAATGAATAAATAAATAAAAAAATTTTAATGAATGCGATCCTTACCCAAGTTCTATAGCGGTATGAAAAGGATAGACAAAATTCATAAACTTTAAACATTATTAAAGTACTATAATGAAATATCGATGTACTATTTTGCCGCAGTATCAAAACATGAATATCCAGTGTCAACCTCCTAGCACATCTCAATCACATGAAGCAAAAACCACATCTTTACCTGGTAAAATAATGTGAATGTACTTTGGAACTCTTTTTGGCGAATGGTACTCTACACATCTTCCTTACAGAACGAAAAACAGTACTTACTAAGTATTACGCTACTGTCTTAAAGATAAAGGAAACCTGGAAGGTCTTATTCCAACAGGATAATGTTCATCATTACATTTCTACTTTAACTTGGAAGCACTGTTACAGCTCAAGTAGTATGTGCAACCCGCCCCTCAAACGGCGTAGAGGTAGTTCCATCAAGTTATAATCAACTTAATCATTTTCCATCAAGTTTGGTCGACTTAAGAAATTGTCAAATGTGACGAAATTCGATTTTGATAAGAAGCTATCGAAATGTATAAGGGTAGGTCGAATTTGTCACTTCTACGAAAAAAGAACGTTTCACTTCCTGAGAATTGGAATGTATGAATCGCAGTAGTGGGAGATCGTACAGAAATTAGTAAGCAAGTTACTTGACTTGAAAAAAAAAAGTTACTTGACTGAATTCCATAAATGAAATTCTTGTTTGTATTTTAACCTCTTCGTACATCATGATGTATAAAAATATAATAAAATTTACTCACGTTTCAGTAATATCGATTCCCGATACTAACGATATTCCTTCACTGAAAGAAAGTGTAAATTTATTTAAATAAAATTTCAAAGACATTTATAAATAATTTTTAATACATAATACAAAAATGTGTAGGTATTTTAGGAAGTATTAAATTATATTTTCTTTAAATGATGGCGTGACATAAGTTTTGTATCCGCTGCTTTTCTGTACAACATAAAATATAGATTTTGAAATAACGAAACTGTTATAGTAAATTTTCTTACGTTTTACATATATATTTTTTGAAGTTTCCTATTTTTAAGCAATTAAAATATGAAAACGTTTAACATTTCAATAATTCTTTAATCTTATATTCACTGTCACAACTACAGTCGCATTTTTCCATTTAAAAATTAATTAATTAATGAAAGGAAAATATCACCAACGAAAACCATTTTAGTACGGTCAATATATATATATATATATATATATTTTACAACTGACAGTTGTAAAAATACGGAGAATCATGTATGGAAAAATACTTCAGTAAACAATTAAGAAAATAATTTAATTATGAAGCATTTTTAAAACTACTGTAACTGATCGATTATCCAATCGATTTCCCCTTGGGTTTTGGCAGTAATCAAAATATAGAATATAATGTTAAAAGACTTACCGGTAAAAAAAAAATATTATAAGACTATTACAACATTTTTCGATTCAAGAAAATTGTGATAATTTGCGTAGTTGTAAAGATGATTCGGTGGATAAATTATTGCCTATTTTATTCTTATTATCAAATTACATTAAACTTTGGAGACGGCCGCTTATGATATCCCATAAAAACTACCCTTAGAATCTACTATTTATCTACTATTTTTAAAAACGAATATAAATATTAAAAGAATATTAATCGATAAAAGAAAAGGAAATTTGAAAATAATAAATATTGTAATAAGGACTTCACTATGTACTACATCATAATAAGAACTTCATCACAGTTGTTGCCACGGTGATCGACGAAGATCGTTATGTGACAGTGAGAAAAATCGAAAATGTAACCGGAATGAAAAAAAAAAACTGCTATACCGAATTTTAAAGGAACATTTGAAAAAAAGGACGCAGGGCGATGAGTTCCATACCAACTGAAGGACCAGCAAAAAACAACGAAATTACTTTCTCTTTAAAAGAAAGAGAAGGCGAGCAGTTCTTGAATCGAATGACTGCTGATGAAACATGGACGTGATTTTGAACTTAAACTGAAGTCACAGAGCAGTGTTTGGAAGAGTCAACATTCTGTGTGTTCCCTTCTGATCTGAAAATCGGGTAGCGGTAAAGTCCGATGGGATACGCTGAAATCTTGTGCTGTCGTGCCTAGACGGCTCATTTAGGCAGTGACAGGCGACGATGCCACGGTTGGGCTTGTCGGACGTCCTACCACCAGAAGAAAATATAAGAATTAGGATAAGGTATATAATAGTTTTAGTAACTAAATGCTGAATAAACTAAATATAAAATAAAATATTTTTGTAAACATTTTCTTATTGGAATGGTTTTCTTTTCTAAATTGCTCGTATAAAAAATTGTACTGTCAGTCTGTTGTACCCAGTTACAATGAAATATTACATTCTTCCTGGAATATCTGAATTTGTTTCATAAATATACGTAAATTACATATAACATGTAAATTTAACAGTCTTATTTTGTTTTCCTTTAAGTCTTAAACTTTTCGTTTTGACGAATCCCACATTTATATATGTTAAAATTAAAAGTAATCAGCAAATGAACCCTTTCTACAAGGACTTGAAAAAATTAAAGGAAACAAGATGTTTCTTTTAGAATTCATTTATTTATTAGATTACTTACCTATTTATATATCATTTATTTATTTAGATATTAAGAATAACATAAATTTTGCAGTTTGTTGGTCGACGGACTGATGCATAAGTACAGTAGTTAATTCCATTTGTTTTTTCTTAATGCCTGTTAATTATTGTTTTTTTTTTTACTTCTTTATAAGTACGTACATCTGTACGTACGTATGTATTTCGCATAACTCAAAAACTATTAGATGTAGGATGTTGAAATGTTGGATTTAGAATTGTTGTAAGATCTACTGGTGCACCTTCCCTTTCGGCTGCAATCGACTGAACAAAAAGTGTCCAAAAAAGTGGATTTTGAGCTTTTTCTTAGCTGCCGTAATAAGTCCTCATCCAGAGCTTTTCAACGATGCATCAAAAGTGGTACTTATTACCATTGGTTCCAGTTTTGTAGTCAAATGAAATTTTAATTAATGAAATATTTAGATTTAACAGGAAGGCTAATCGGTTCTAATCAGACTTCATCTTCTTTGTTTTTAACTACTGATGTATTAATAATTATTAACCTCTGATAGTAAAACAAAATTAAGTAAATAATAATTCAATAATAACAATAAAAAAAAATATCAGAAGTTATTGATATAAATTTTATGTACTTTTCATTTTAAAATAATGTGTATATGTAATTTAATAGGCGTACAAGGAAGTCATGTGGTGTCCACATCATATTTTTTCATCTGTTACTTATTTACATTTTAAATATTACTCATTTATTTAATTCTATCGCTCACCAGTGACGTCACAACATAGCATTGAAAAAATCTGAGTTGCAAAATTTTTATTGCAGATATTTTTTTAAAATTTTTTTACAAATATGCCTAAGAAAAATACGATCTTAATTATGCGAAATCTCAAGATACAGAGGGACCTTGTTCTACAGCCTCACCCCCTTGGTCTTTTAAGTTGAAAATTAATGGCATCAATGCCCCAAAAGCAGAAATAATCTGACCAGATTTGGTCAAAATCGATTTGATAGTTCTGGAGATATAAGGTGATTTAGAACGTGATACCGATTACACACAAGTACATACGAACATTAACATCCGGAAAACTTTCATCCGGTGTTTGTGTTCTTTGGATTCCTTAAGTGTCAAAACATAGACTCTGATTAGTAAGATCCGGTGAAAACCGCATATGCTAAATTAAATCGATCGCAATACTTTCCCTTCTAAAGCTAAAGCTCTGCTACAGCGCTATCTAGACGGAAAAATAATAAGATAAATACGATTTTTGTTTGAAAGATAGGAATGAATAATTTATTTATTAAAAAAAATGAATAATAAAAGATGGTATAAAGCTGAAAGATTTAATTTATATAACAGAGAATAAGACTACCTAGTATAATAACATGATGTCAAACGTTGTATTAATTCCTTTTTACCAATTGCCAAGCAAAGAAATTACAGTTAAATCGAAAAAGGTTTTGTATAAAACAAGTACGATATTAAATATAAAAGTATATTTTCTATAATAAAAAAAATATGATTAAAAAATTTAAATGAATTCGTTAATATTTCAGCGTCAATAATATTCCACGTGTCAAGTATCACCAGCATTATAACATTTATGTTAAAAATCAGCAGATAGCAGCCAAATACTTAACGAATCAGCGAGATCAATTTAGATATTAATCGAAACATTTGTTTGGTTATTTTACCGATCAAAAAAATAAGGAGTAGAATATGGATTTTCATTACTCTAAAATACGTTTCAAATGCTAATATGAGACAATAATTGCATTTATTTATCGAGGAAAACTTACACGGTATTGTTCAGTACAATTTATATTTGGTTTCGCTAAACGTAGGATCTAGATATCATATCTGCGAGTGCTAATGGTATATATGACGTATGAAGGATATGAATATAGTCTAAGATCAGGAATTAATAACATCCTAGAATTTTTTTTTGAAAACAAACGCTAAATGTTTCTGGCAGCTTCGTCTGCGATTTCATTACCTGTAATAGCAGCATGCCCCGGAGTCCATGCAAATACGCATCGCTGTCCTCGTTGTTTTAGTACGTATAAAATGACAGGATGTTTGCAATTAGGACATCCTTAATGATCTTGTTCCGAATTGCGACGAGTGCACTTAATGAATCGGAACATATTAGCACTCTCTCTTCGCAATAGTGTTCAGTGTAGCGAAAAGCTTGCTGAATTGCAGTGAGTTCTGCCGTGTAGACACTGGCCACATCTGGCAGTCTCCAAAAGTGGGCTTCTTCATTTACATATATCGAGCATCCAACACCATGTTCGGTTTTAGAACCGTCAGTATAAATTCTAATATATTCTTCGTAACTACTGACGGTTGCCAAAAATTCCTGCTGGATGATCACTGCTGGTTTCTTTTTTATTTCTCCTTGAGAGAGATCCAAAATTGTATTAACCGCTGGCAAAAGCCATGGCGGTATTTCTCTAGTAGAAATCGCTAGTGTCTTTGGTAAAGCAATTTCATATTTTCTTCTTAATTCGTGATACCTAATTCCGGCTGGTCTGGAATAGGTAGCACGATGTTCATATACTGCAGCCATAGGATGATTCGTTAACAATTTATTATTTATATGAGCAGGGAAAGTCCATACATTTGCTGCATATCTTAGCAAAAGGATCTCTCTTCTATAATGTAGCGGCATTATTCCGGCTTCGGACATCAGACTAGCCGCCGGACTTGTGCGGAAAGCGCCTGTTGCGTATCTTATTCCGCTGTTATGAACTACGTCTAACTTTCTTAAGTGCGACTTTCTAGCGGATGAATATACGATACATCCGTAATCTAGTTTAGATTGAACCAATGCTTTATACAATCTCAATAATGTCTCTTTTTCTGAGCCCCAATTTAAGTTCGATAAACATTTTATAATGTTTAGGGCTCTTTTGCATTTATCACTCAAGTCCTGTATATGTAATCCCCATGTAAGGGATTTATCCAATACTAGTCCTAAATACCTTTCGCTGTCTTTATATTGTATTGAATTATCATCAATTGTCAACGCAGGACTTTGATGAGGAATTCTCTTCCTACAAAAGTGTACACAGCACGTTTTTTCTGGTGAGAATTGGAATCCATTATTCCTTGCAACTTCATTTAGAGCATTGATCGCTCGTTGCAATTTGTACCTCACCATAGCAGTCTTGTTGCTGGCATACATGATTGCCAGATCATCAACATAGACGCTTTTGCTGATTTCTACTGGAATGGCTAATATCAATTTATTAATGGCAATGGTAAACAAGGTACCGTTCAACGGCGAACCCTGCGGTATGACATTTTCCAAGATTCTTTCACATGAATATTCATTGTTGACGCGTATTTGGAAGGTACGGTCATTCATATAGTTGCTGAGCAGTATGGGCAGATTGCCACGAATGCCCCATTCATGTATCTGGAGCATTATACCATAACGCCAGGTAATATCGAAAGCCTTCTGAAGATCAAAGAAGACTCCGACACAATGTTTCCTTGTAATAAAGCTGTTATATATAATGTCCTCTAAGCTGATCATTTGATCAGTGGTAGAATGGTATTTCTGAAAACCTGCTTGATACGGTGATATCAGGTTTTCTTTTTCCAAAACCCAGACGAGTCGATTATTAATCATTTTTTCCAATATTTTCCCCATAGCACACGACAAATAAATAGGACGATAGCTATTCGTCTGTTAAATTTTTATTTTTCTTTGGTACTGGAACAACATGAGCGTTTTTCCACTGCTGCGGGTACGTTCCATCCCGCCATATTTTATTATAAAGTTCTAATAATCTACGCTTTGCAGTGGTATTCAGCTGCCTGATCATATTATAGTGGATTTCATCCGGACCAGACGCTGTGTTACCTGATTTTTCCAACGCTTTCGCGAATTCTTCCATTTTAAATGGTACATTATATGAGTAATTATACTCAGTTCTAAAATTTAGTAGACCTTCGAGTTCTTCTTTTTTGGTTCGAAAACCTTCTTCGTAGTTGGCCGTTTTGCTGGCCTTTTCGAAGTGATTGGATAAGAGCTCTGCAATTTCATATGGAGTGTCTTTTATTTCATCTTCATCTTGAAGGCTACTTATGGGAGCAAAATCATTACGCCCCCAAATCGCCTTCACTTTCCTCCAAACATCTGATGCAGTAGTAGTTTTGTCAATGTTTGACACGTATTGCTGCCAGGATCGTTTTTTCGAGTCTATCGTAAGACGTTTTGCATACGCTCTGTATTTCTTAAAGGCAACAAGATTTTCTATACTAGGACGCTTCTTAAAGGCGTTATACGCTCTTTTCTTTCTTTTTATAGCTTCACTTATTTCATCGTTCCACCATGGAACGTGTTTCTTCGTAAATTTCCCAGATGTTTTGGGAATATATCTCGATGCCTACTCAATTATTGCATTTGTTATGGCGTCGACATCGTCTCCGATAACTCCAGTTGTTTCTGGGAGTATCGTTCTAGCTGTGAAGCTCGTCCAGTCTGCCTTTTCAAATAACCATCTTTTAGGGATGGGATATATTGTTCTTGGAACATCAGTTACAATTTGCACCGGGAAATGATCGCTTCCATGCAGATCGTCTATGACATGGAAGCTGTACCGCGGTGCTATCGATCCGCTTATAAGTGCAAGATCTATACAGGACGTCGATCCATCTCTGGCATTGAAAAAGGTTCCTGATCCGTCGTTTAAAATAATAAGTTTTGAATTCATCAGGAACCCTTCCAGTCCTCTTCCACGGGGATCTACTCGATCCGATCCCCAAACAGAATTATGAGCGTTAAAGTCACCCACCAGTAAAACAGGTGGGGGAAGCTCGGAAATTAGTCTAACTATGTCATCCTTATTCCAATCAAAATACGGCAAGTATATGCTGCAGACAGTGACCTGAAGCGGACGCTTCATTCTAACGGCGACCGCTTGTAGGTTAGTGTTTAGAACAACCGCTTCGGTGGTAGCTCTAGTCGATGTTAATATAGCTACTCCACCTCTAACTCTTGCATTTGGCGGTTAATCTCGCCGAAATATATCGAATCCTTTTAATTTAAAATTTTCATTTCGGCGGAAATGCGTTTCTTGCAGACATATACAAATCGGGTCTACATCATGTACCAAGCGTTGGAGCTCATGGATGTTTGAAAAACATCCATTGATGTTCCATTGTACAATCGACTCGCTAATTTTTAATTAAATTATTGTCTGGGTTTTCCTTTCGGCCATCCTTTTTTTCGCTTCTTCTCCATATTGCGAACGGCAGCATGTTCGCGGAGACGTCGTCGCCGGTGTAGCTTCCGGTCTCCGAATCGGAGACCACCGAAGCCGCCGTCGACGACGGACATGGATCGGCGCCGGTTTCAGGCGCCAATTGAGAGACGGCAACCTGGCCGCTCCCCGACACGGGGGTAGCACCGATCACCGCCTGTGGGAGGGGGGACACTCGTCCCCCCTCTGAAATTTTTTGTGGCCTCTGAGGCTTAGAGGCCACTTCAGTTACAGGAGGCTTGGGAGCCTCCATAACAGTCTCTGTAGGTGTCACCTTTTTCTTTTCATCAAGAATCTCACTGAGACGGACTTGACATTCTGCATTTGGCGTCCGTTTTCTTCAGAGCAAGAGCAGCTTTCGGTGTTTTATCTTCAGGAGAAGGCTGTACTAATATTTTTTGGCTTTATAGGCTCTTTACTATTGAAAGGTTTCATTTTAACGTCTATAATTCTTTCAATCATATTAGCCAAGGTCGGAGCAAGTTTACTGATGAGTTGACCCTCATCGACAGCAACTGGAGCAGGGATAGGAGCGGCAGCCGCAGCCTGAGCGTAAGTTGCTGTTGCTCTAGGCTTACGGGCGTTAACTATCTTCTTTGCATCGAAGTAGCTGACCTTTTGCAGGGTTTTTACTTCCTACACAGCTACTTCATCTTTGTAGACGGGATAATTCCTTGATCTACAAGAATGCGCTCTTTTGCAATTGATACATGTAGGAGGCTCTTTACACGGCTCTCCCTCATGCGCCTCTTCACCGCACACGCATATTTGCGGTCTTTCGCATCTAAAAGCGGTGTGGCCAAAGCGTTGGCACTTGAAGCACCTCATTGGCTGTGGGAAAAATGCCTGCACATCCAAACGGTGAATCCCTGCTCTTATCTTTTCCGGCAAAGTAGGCCGGTTGAAAGTGAGGACATGAGAAGCTGAGGGTAAAACCTCACCGTTCCTTCTCATGTTCAATCGACGGCACTCCATTACTCCTTGTGCTGCCAGTTCCTCTACTATCTCTTGCTCCGAACAATTTAAAAGATCCCGACAGACCACAACATCCCTTGAGGTGTTGAGCGTGCCGTGGGGATCAACACGTACAGCTAGTTCTCCAATTTTCTTCAGTCCTAGAATCTTCTGAGACTGTATATCATTAACAGTCTCTACATGAAGTCCCGTGAAAGTTTTTCTTATTTCTTTAACAGGGCCTTCAGCACATTTGTTTATTTCTCGAGCGATGAGGAAAGGACTCACCTTCGAGAAATTACCTTCTTCCATCGTGATAACCAAATACTTAGGTTTTGGAATGCTGCTCTTGAAAAAAGCTTTCTGCAAGCTTTTTCTAGCCTCAATCTCAATCCTTCTGGTTTCTGCACTCTTTCGGCGTTTCGCTTCAGGCGAAACGGCCGGTTCTAAACGAGGGTGTTTGCGTGAACCCTCTGCCACATTTAATTGTTCAGTTTCCATGAACAAATAATCCCTTCTGTAGTAAGGCTAGCCGCCGGGGTACACCCCCACTCCAGGGCTACCAACCCTGGAGGTCCGTTCCGGTACTCCGGTGGAACCGGCATATGTCCTGGCAGAGAGCGGATGCGCAGTCTCTGCACTGACTCCAGGCTCCTACACACCGAAGCTTTCAGGGCTCCCATGCTCCGAACATGGGCACCTTAACTACATGCTTGCCATCGCGGGGGGCATGTGGACGACGAAAGGTCTCCGTTACACCTGCAAATAAGTTTGACCGTGGCCGCCACATCGCCAGCTCTAAAGGCGGTATTAATCCATTTCCGTAATCGTTAAGAATTTCGTATCTGCAGGTGGCCGCAAAGTCCAGTCCTGTAATTCGGCCTATAGATGTAAATCGGCCGAAAAAAGCATATCCGAGAAACAACACTCGGAACCCCGTTAGCCAGCTATATGTAATGTACTTGAGTACAGCTGTTGCCGCCCTGGACGTGGAACGTAGATGTTGTGTTCCGGTCGTGGGGAATATCTACCTCAGGGCTTTATAATTATTATTACTGATGTTATTTAATATTTATAAACATTAAAAAAAAACATTTTATGATTGTTTGATGGGCAGTATGTTCGATTATATAAGCATCTTCTTTCTACTTGCCCTTATTGGTTTTTTTTGTTTTTTTGAGTTCGTAATTTTTTATTCCTCGCTGGGCTCAGACACACAACTAAGCATAAACACAGCTCCAGGTGGTGCCATCGCTTCAACCTACCTCGTCGAGAACCATAGTTCTCCCCAGGTAGCCGGGACTCGGTCTATTAGTTATGCGCTATACTGTAATGAGGGATTCCTTTGGAATCCCTCCATCGGGACTCCGTCTTTACGCCACGCCTCAAGTGAAAAACCCCAAACGGATCCCCACCGGGACTGCGGCCTTAATTTACCGTCCAATACGAAGTTCCAAGAAAATCCCAGGGTAGTCCCCGCCCAATCATCGGCAGTGGGACACTAAGCGGCTCACCTCCTCTGGACAAGGCTGTCTCAACGCAGGTCTTCTCCAAGGCACAGACGACCTGTGATTTGCCGGAGCTGGCCCTGCAGCCCCATTCCCACATAGAGTGATCCCGAACATAACACAGGGAGCACTTGGCCTCTGTCGGACAAACCGCTCGATGATGTCCCGCAACCCCACAGTTGAAATAACGACCTCGTTTATCGGGACCGCTGCAGGATCCACTTCGGTGCCCGATCTCCCACTACCGATAATAACGTTCTTCCGCGGACTTCTTTAGTACTCGGCAAGACACCTAACCAACGCAGATGCGGCCGTCCTTCAACAGTTTGTAAGCCATCAGTGGAGGAACCGCCACCGTCGCCATTTTTGTATCCCTAAACGAGGGCCGTAGGAGAGGACATCAATCGTGATCACGCACAAGTTTTCCTTGGACGTAAGGGAGTCGATATCCTTAACACACAGATGGATTCGCCGAAAGCCCCTACTGGCCGTAGCTGTAGTTCCCTCCACTTTGTCCGTTATTTGCCGGCGTAACTGTTTAGCGGTTTCCCCAGTATCCTGGATCCTGATATGGAGGTCCTCACCCTGACTTCTTCTTGCCGAGAGAATACTCACCTCGCCCGGCTAGATCAATCATCACCATTAACTGGTAACAAACGGGGTATCCTTGGGGCGGTGTTTTGGGAGGTGCTCTTATAATAGCTCTACAAAACAATCATCCGATTTTCAAAATTTCAACGTGGTATTTACTAGATAATACAAAATCACGAGGGAATCAAACCGGTAAAATAACTTTGTTAAACAAGAAATAAATCCAAATTTTTTTTAAAAAGAGTTAAGAGAATTTGAGTAAAATCTTATAGATGAAGCCCACAGAGATTAAATAAAACCGTAAAAATTACGAAATTCAATAAAAACAAAACATATTAAATTGTAGTAGATTTCAATAGATATTAAAAACAAATAATTTTTAATAGTGCAATATATACCAAATTTAAAAAAAAACTTATAAGTGTACTTCTGTGGCTTATTTTTTTCAATTTCTACTCGTAAAAATAAGACCGGTTTTATTTTCCCCAGTAGATCATGTCCTGAATATTTTTTTCATTCCTCCTGAATTATCCTTATAACTTATGAAACAAACACAGTAATGTATATACAGTAAACGTAAGAAAGTTATTTTGAATTACCTTTAATAAAAGATAATTATAATTGCGATATAAACTTAAATTTTAATCTTTCACTTTTTATTTCTGGAGTTTTTATTTTTGTTTGTTCTCCTGCTCCCCTGGGCCGGCTCAACAATCAAGTATTACTCAGCCCAGGGGAGTGTCCTTGCGACTCTAATGAGCCTCGACACCTACCGGCATGGCAGGCCGGCTCACCGGTTCCGGATCTTTTCCTTATTTCCTGCCTCTAACCGCTTAGGCCAGGACACCGGGCCCGGGTATGCTGTTCCCGTGCTCTGTCCCAGCAGCCAGGTCTCGGTTGTTATGTTTTTTCTTCTTCTTAAAGTAATTTCTCTCACTTCTTGTAATCCACTTCCTTTGCTCGTATAACTCAGCCTCTCTTGTATGTTATATCTTGCTTTTAGATCGTCCCAATGTGCGCATTCCAAAAAGGTGTGGCAGGGAGTTTCCTTTTGACCGCAGTACACACAATTTGGGAGCTCCCTTTTTTTAAATCTTTCCCTTTCTGGAGGTTGCGGTCAACAAATGTAATATCGACGAATACCATTGCTTATTTACTATGAATAATTACGTCAAATAGAAAAATTAATAATCAATAAATTTAAAATTACTTACGTTGTTAATCATATACTGTTGAGTTGTAAAAAGCAAGAAGTGTACAAGCAATGTATAGCAGAGATGGATGCTAATTTTGAACTTGAGAGTATTATTGCTACTTTGAAATAAGTAAAAGATAAACGCCAAAATGTCTTGGGCATGAATTGCTGTATGTCGGCCAAAATATCTAGAAGTCAAGTCTACTGTTTCACTCTCACTTTAACGCATACGGATCTATAATCCATATATAAGTCAAAATGTTTAGAAAAACATTTTGACTTATATTTGATGGGCATTTATCATTTGCTTTTAAAGAAAATTCTTCGACATGATTTTTCAAAGTTTTAGCTCCTACATTCAACTCACATCCTAAGTAAGTGTAATAAGAAGTTATCACACGTAGATTCGAGAAAACTATGATGCATTTATATAATCCCAGAAGAGTTTGATCCGAGTAATAATTCGGAATGTATCCAGGAATTAGTAGCGAAAATATCAACGAATAAGTGTATGTAATCATCAACCGTATCTCTTTTCTGATTTTTCTTATCGGTTTTATATTTTTTGTTACTATCTTAGGAAAATTATCGATTAATCTATCGATCGATTCAGTAACAGTTGTACAAAACTTATCCACATTTTTTATAAAATATATATGGTTTGTGGCTACTGTTATAAATAATACACAACAAAGAAAATGTGTTGTACGTTGTTCATCGCTCTCTGTTCTTGTACAAAACTCCAGATAAAAGAAAAAAACAAATAAAAACAAAGAAAGCAAAGAAATAAAAATCAATGCTTTTGGAATTTTACATGCTTTGTATACATCTTTCTCCAAGATCTAGCAAACTATTTGAATACGAAGTTTCACTTTACATCATCATAAAATTTTGTGACATGCTCTCCAAAAATTAGTTTCTTTAGTTTTATTTTAATTTTTTTTATAACTTTGCAATATCCATTTTTTAAACTTATTATTTACACTTATATTATTACAAAAGATCCGTCTTATTCTATTGAAAATTGTCTTTTAGATAATTAATTAAAAAAATTAATATTGTTTTTTCTTAATGGATTTTGTATGCTATTTATTCCAATTTTTATTAATTAACCTATTATAATTTTAAAAAAATTATTCCATTTAGTTGATTGAGTTTAGGTAAACAAACACTTAATTCGCAAAATAAAATGCTGGGTAGAGCGATCGATCTTTTTTCTGAAAAACGAAGTATTCTTGTGTGTGTATATGTTAAAACTATTTGTACGAGCACTCACTCCATCCGTCATGTATAATTTCTTAACAAATTACCGTAAATGTTTCTAAAATATTTTTTTATTGATATGAATATGGCTCTGGGAAAGAATAGAGGTTAACTGTTTTCTAAATCGAGGCCAGTATGGCCTCACGAAAGGGGTTGGCACTGAGGATTGCACTGAAATGCTCTTGCCGAAGTGGGAAGCGCCGACTGTAATATGTTTTGGGAATTTTTATAGACATAGAGGCAGCATTTCCTTCATTGTGTTGGAGTTCTGTCTTCTATAAGTTGGAACACCGCAATGTTCCCGTAGCCCTGCAGGTCGTAGTACGTGACTCTTTGTCTAATCGTACGGCTCTGTTTAAAGATGTGCATCTAACTGTGGAAAAATCCGTCACCGGGGGAAGACCGCAGGATTCCGTTCTCGGTCCCTTGCTGTGGAACCTGGTATTTGACGGGTTTCTGGGATTGACTTTCCCAGAAGGGATCACGTCCCAGGTTTTCGCCGATGACTGTCTCCTTATAGTTCGTGGTAATTCACGACCGCAGCTAGAAGATCCCCTTGGAACTTGGAGGTCAAGGGGAAAATTGGCCACTCACAAGCCGCGAGTCAATGTGGCGAGAGCCGCATTGTCGGAACGTCTGGAAGTTCTTTGATGCGGTTGCTATGTTCAACCGACATCAGTAGTTTAATTAAGGGAAAGACACCTAACGCACTGCTTTGGGAAGCTAACGTTGCGATATATGGCTGACCACTAGCCAGTTAGGACTCCAAGCGCTTTAATATGGTGGACAGATACTTGCTGGCATTCAACGACCCGGGCGTGGCAGCGATTTGCTGTCTAAACGAAGTAAATTATAATTTATGGATGTCATATATATTTTTAGTAGTTGACGGAATGCGCCTACCCATTTTAGTAAATATATGACAAGTGAGCGGTTGGGACACGTAAGCCGGTGGTGTATGACACCGCGCTTAGTCCGCTCACGCTGTTAGGTAAGCCCTAGGAGCTATTTAGGACACTTGTCGCGAAACTGTTTCGAGCTTCAGCAACCGTTTGCGGCACAGACATTCAGTCTTATGCTTTAGGGCGAACGAATTGGGTGGTGGCAGGAGAAATCCCAAGCAAATCAATATCTTTACCTCCGGAATATTTTACCAAGGAAGAACTTCCATCTTTGTTATATGAAAATTGCAGAGTTAAATTTTCTTGAAAAAAAGCAGCTGTAGTTTTTCATTAGTTTCAGCTGTGTAGTACTCAGAAGGATGAGTGATGTTGATATGCCATTTAAGTCCTCCTGACCTACACCCTTAACAATTACTGAAAGAGCTGCTGCCCTCTTTCAGGAATTATTCCTTAGTCTTAACAGATACTTCTCCAACATGGTTGCACTTCAGTCCAACTACCTGTATCACTGAGCACTCAAGCTCCCTCACTATCGGCGAGGTCTCATCATTCATAGAGGGAGCATTGTGAGGTAAAGTATCAGAATGTTTTTGACAAAACTTTATGGATCTTAATTTTACCCATTCCATTTTATACATTCTGAACAAGAAAATAGTGTTAATCTATGTTCATATATATAGAGATTAAACATTCAAAAGAAAGATAAGATACATATTTATACCAGGAGTACCCAAAATTTTCAAAGTCAATTACAGTTATATTCCTGTACAGGGAAACTAATCATGCAGTAAATCATGCTTTTCCTTTTACACTGACAGCTGAATGTCTGTGTAAATGGAGAAGTACTGCATTGTAAAGTTCTCTAGATCCTTTGTTGTTTTACTTCAGAATTAAAATAAAAAGTAAAAAAAAATAAGGACACAGTTAAAGGACAGATAATAAAGCATTCTTTGTTACTATTTTTTTATTTATTGTAACAATAAAATTTTAATTTGCTATATAATTATACTTTTAATTTATTAAAATTTTTATAGGAAGCTGGATTAACTACCCTCGTTAGTAATTTCTGTATTACCAAACTTGTATAAAAAGTATTCTTCTAAATTAGAAACCTAAAATTAAACAAAACACATTTAAAATTAAGTAATGTACAATTTAATGAATTATATTGTTCATAATTAAGAGTTATAATTCCCGGGAGATTTTTATGGGAAAGTAGGTAATAATCATTCATTTGTGAAGGAACAATTCAGTACATTAACCTTTTTGATACTGATAGAACCTATATTATAAAAAATTTAAATGATAGAATCATCAAATACAAGTGACAGAAATTTGTTAGAGTATTTTGCAGATTTTTCATATTCGATAATGGTAAGGTAACTTAGTGCACCTTCTTATGTGACTTGGATCATTTATAAACTATTTGCATTGCCTTTAATGTTATAGGTTTTTAAGAATTTTCAAAGGGGTGGGATTTTTTTTCTGATCGCTGGGAGTTGGAAATTTTGTTGGAGAATGTAGTGTAAGAATCATTATAATATTCTTTCTTTTTCTATTTAGCCTCTGGAACCACCATAAGGTATTATTTCAGAGAATGAATGAGGATGATATGATTGAATGTAAATGAAGTGGTGTTGTCTTGTATAGTCTCAGATCAATAAATAATAACGTAATTAATAATGCTCTGCCCTTTTAAATCGATTACTCCTTGCGGAGTTAAATGTAATCACATTGTATTTTTGTTTATTGCTGCCACTTTATGGATGCTGAACCAGTTTTTATGAAATATTTATAATACTATTCCTACTGTGATTATGTCAGCAATGGGGATCATGATTTGAAACAGAACAAAGTAGCAGTCATTTGGATGCAAGTTTTCCGTTACACTTTTCAAAATTTTATTTTGGCATTTGTATCTTACTTCTATCTTTACTATTTATATGAACCTATGTTCCAAATTTATATGTCAAGATCAGTGACTAGTATGATTTATAGGCAGTTTGAAATCTAAAGGCACATATCTGTGCCTCAACAATTCTTTTAAAGAATGGTTGAAACGGCTCACCTTTTGTATTCTTGCCCCTTAAACCTTCTTCTACTTTCTGTAATGTCTGTATCCAAATATATGCATTCCTTTTACATTGCTCCAATAAGTAAACACTATTAACTTGCATATCTTAGTACTAATTTCTATATTCCAAATGCCCAATACCCCTTGAATTTCCTGTTGATTTTCACAGTGTCCATATTATGAAGCCAGTAGCAAGTAATGTTGAAGACGGTATTAATTCCTTATCTTTTTGCTTCAATCTTTTTCTTATACCATCCGTAGGTGTTAAAGTAGCAATAAAGTTTACTATTTATAAGCTGTGGAATATTACTTTCCTGGACTAAAGTTTGAGAAATCCAAAACTATTCAGTTTGAAATAAATATTTTTCTGTCTTTATTTTTATATCCATATAATTATAATTTTTTTCCTAATTTTCTTCTTTTTTTGGTGTTTTAAGAATAGCATTTACTTGGGCTACAAGGATAAACAGCTCCCTCAAAAAATTTAAATTGTATTTTTCACAAAAGTACAGATGAAATAAAAATTTTTAAATGTTGTACATTTTTAAAATTTCATCATTTAAATTACTGAAAAATTTTTCTAATATTACAAGTCAGAAATTATATCTGTAAGTACAATGAAAGCATACAAAAGGAAAAGGGTTAGCTAAAGCACTGATAAGCAGGTGTTATTTAAAGGGGCTACTACAGGACAAATTCCTTGCCCAAAGTAGATGTTATAAAAAATCATTTATTTTCATTCACTTTAATGTAGCATTTTAAAACCATTATTGTAATATATCTAAAGATACTTTGTGCAAATAAAAGCCTTTAAATTGCTTGTCTGTTGTTACAACTGTTGCTTAATCTAAAAATGCCTAATTGTTTATTTTTTAATAAATTCTGTTAGAAATACAATTTATTTGTACTGATTCATCTTTGTAAACACAACTGATATATTTACTTTTGTATGCATAGAAGTACCAGTGAATTTAAATGTTGCATCGGCACTGTTTCTTTTTCAGCTTTTCAAATGATAGAAACATACAACATAAAAGAGCATAGCGTTCATGATTTTTTATACTATTGCTGAATGATTATATGTAAAGTTAGAGTATAATAATAAATACATACATAATTTTTTTTATTTTTATAAATTCAATGAATCAATGGAGAAAGTATTTTAATGCTCCTTAGACAGATCAGATGTACATATGAGTAATGTGATGAAGAGTAGTTAATTAAATCTAGCCCACCTAGTCTAGTGGTCTAGTGGTTAACTTGTCACAAGTCAACTGATTTCAAAGTCAAGAGTTCTAACATTTAAATCCTAGTAAACTTAGTTACTTTTGTATGGATTTGAATACTAGATCATGGATACCAGTGTTCTTTGATTGTTAGGTTTCAATTACCCAGACATCTCAGGAATGGTCGACTGAATGGAGACTGTACAAACTACACTTCATTTACATTCATATATATCATCCTCTGAAGTAATACCTTATGGTGGTTCCAGGAGCTAAACAGAAGAGAAAGAGAGAGTTAATTGAATCTGTGATGTAAGTTGAAATCATCTACCTGTAAGGTATGAACCTAGTATGTAAAAAAAAATAAACAATCCTTTGTTTTGAAAAATGACTTGAACTTTTCACCAAGTTAAATCATTACATCAAGGATGTTGGAAGTTTGTCAAATATGACAAATGAACAAAATATAGCAGAATAAAGGGAATTCATAAAAATAAAAGGGATTAAATTAATGATTGTTTTAACCTGTTCTTCAATGGAATGCTAAGTTTGAAAGCTAAACAGATTATTTTCACAACTTATCATCATCATCATTTTCATACTTGTCTGATATACGGCCCTTGCACCATGCATAATTCATTTGCTTTATATTTACAACAAAAAATGTTAGTTCTTTGTAGATCCAATATCTTTTAATTTTTATCATTCTTGATCTTATAGGACTCTCTTCTTTTCACCTTTTGCTGATCCGTCTAGCAATGTTTTAGTCAATCCTTCTCTTCGCGATACCTCTTGGAGGATTAGGTTTCCTATTCTGAAATAAGCTTGTCCATATTCTAATTAAGATTCTAAACTTGTTCACTCTCCTCATTACCTTTTTATTCTCTGATTGATGCTCATACTACATCCTGTTACATATGTACTTGATCTTTTACAGGATGATTAAGTGGTCTTCTCTTAGATCAGTACAATTCTACTGTATATTTTTCCACCATTTAGGTATATCCGTTTCCTTTTTTTTACACATAGTTCATGTTATCCATTTCTTTCTAAATGTTCTCTATGTGATAACTCATCTGCAAGACATTGCTCATTTGCTTTTTGAATCTTATTGACTCATTATTCGATTTCCTGCAGAGAATCTCAACTTCTTCAACCTTGCTGTTTTTTTTTAATTGCCTATTTTCTTTCATTTTTAGCTCTAGAAGCTAGTTGAGACTCTGGTTACTAAATGTTTCGAGGCTCAGTAGCCGTTTATGACATAGACATTCAGTCTTAAGTTTGGGCGACCAACGAGTGTGGTGGCAGGAGAAATGCAGAACAAACCAAATTGTCTCTTATCCAATTGATGCAATTTGTTCCATTCTCCATTTAGTTAATTTCTCAGCTCTTTTTACTAACTCCCTTCAATAGTACTTTATTTCTACTACCAGAAGTACAGTGCATTTGGAAAGTTGCTTTGCACTGGAATTATGGGAGTGTAATGACGAAACTTTCTTAATTATTACTTTGCATGTTTATTTCAATATTTTATAGAAATGGATATTACAATAACTGGAGTAGTTTATAAAAAGTGTTGAAAATGACCTCTTCAAACATTATTACAACATTCTACATGTTTCAGTTTGTTTTCATACACTTTAACTAACAGATGTCCTGGAATGTCTAGTATGTATGCTGTTATTCCAGTTTTTAGTTGCGATACTGCTATTTTTGCTGCGCTAATAGAAAGTAATGTGGGGAGTCAGACTAGGCAATTGTGCAGGCCAAAAAGCCCTCAAAATGGTTTGTTTACCAATGATATTTCATAAAAAATCATTGACCTGTTAGCTGTGGCACTATCTTGTTGGGATAGCCGTGATTGATTTCCACCTCTGTAACTGACTAATGAAGGTTGTTAAAACAGCTCAATAATACCACTATCAACTGTATTTTCAAAAACAATTGGACTCACAATGCGCATTCTGTTCACATCGCAACAGTCTCCAATTTTCGCATCATGTAAAGATTGTTCATGCAATTCATAACAGGTTAGTAGTCAACCACAGTTGTATATTTTGTAATTTAATATATCCTCCTAGTTGAAACCACTCTTTCTGTAAAAAAATCTAACCTTCAGTATACTTACGCAATTTTGGTCAATAAAACATTTAAACCATTAACAATAATTTAGCCTATTGGCATGATCTGTTGGTTTCAGTTCTTGAATACACATTACTTTGTAGGAAAAGAGTTTCACTTCTTTTCTTACACCTTTACGTGCGGTAGCAAGTCCGATATCTTGTTGCTTCGCTAACTTACGCATTAGTTTTGATGGAAGTTCTGCAACAGCATCTGAAATATCTGTTTGTTAATTTAGGTGGTTTTCCACTTTGATCAGCATCTTCAGCAGAGCCTGTTGTTCGAAATTTTTCGATAAGATTTTGAAATGCATTGCAGTAAGGAACAGCAAGTATCTGAAAACTTTTCAGATACTTGCTGTAATATACTGTAGAGTGACTTTTTGAACGCACTGTTATGATCGCTATCAATAAAGGTACCTGGCAGTCTACATATCTGATTCATTACATTTCTCAATTTCTGTTCTGCAAATAAATAGTCAATTTTTTATCTGTTTTCTTCTCCAGCAGATTTCTAAAAAAACTACAAAAGAAGTTTGAGATTTAAAAATCTCTAGCCTTCCTTTGTAGTTTTTTACTAGCCTATATTATTAGCATTATTACTACTATATTTTGTATTATTTATTATCCTTCTTCCACTTTCATTTCATGTTCTCAGTTGTTTCCTTTCACTTGTTCATCCCTCAAAAGTACGTTTGAGTGCCCTACAACATCAATTTCAATATTATAATTCTACAACAATGTTTATTTTACTCTTCCATAATTTTCTCTTTCTCTTAATACAGTATTTCAATTGTACCATCTTCATATTGATTAGTGGGCATATAAAATTTTGTTGAAAGCAGTTTCCTGGGTTTATTTTCTTTCTGACAGCAATTTCCATCATTAGTAAAAACTATCCTAGTACACTGCTATTTCTTTTATTTAGAATTATTCCTACATCAGTTCTACCTTTTTACTTCCTGAATTGTAACATCATCTTCTACTAACTTCATACTTTCTCATTTCACTTTATTTACTGCAGTTCCATTACTTCTAATTTTACATTCATCTCTCTTTTAAAGTTTTCTAACTTCTTTTCTTTGCAAAAATGTTTCTACATTATATGTACCTACATGTATTTCCTTTCCATCTTTATCTGACTTTCAGTTGCTGATTATCTAAACCAGGTTGATAAACCATAATATTTATAGTTATTAATTTTAATTCATTAAAATTCACTATCAAACATAAACACTGCATAAACCACTCTACATTATTCTGTTACACATGTATCAGTGCATATAAAATCTTCAACAATTTAAAAACTGAATATAATCTTTAACTTTTAGGCAAGTAATAGAAAAAGTACACCGTAATATTAAATCCTATCATTGAATATTTATACTTCCTTCCTCGTCATCCTCCAGTTGACCTTCATTGAATAGTTAATTCCTTTTTCCACCACCACTTTCAGTTCTCTTCAGTATCCCCTTTAAAACCTCCCTTACTGTATACCCTAGCATTCGTTATGACTTATCAGCACTATTCTTATCACTTAACTGCAGTTTTAATTTACTGATCAAGCAAACACTGTTTTATTCACTGCTAAACAATCACTGACAAAAAACATACTAAACGATCCGTTATCAATACTTTCTCTTAGAGCTATAAGTTGGTAATCTCTTCCTGCATGTTCAACAAGAAAGACCTTCTTGCCATGTATCTGGATAAAAGTCATTATGGGTTATTTAATTATTATTTGAATAATTCAAATCATCGTCTAAATTGCATATGTGAGGTATACTGTCTGTTATTTTAGCAGCTCCTAAATCATGCACATGGATATCAAGAGCCTCTTAAAATTTTTGACTGGATTGTGCACAGCAGATATATAAGTAGCATCGTTCAAGTTATAGTAAGCCTTTTAAATATTAAGTTGCTACGTCTACTTTTCTTTTCAAATTCATTAATGAGATCTTTGAATTAAATTCATCAATTCACTACGACATGCTGTTTTCATCCTTCCCAGCATACTGACTAATGCAACTGGTTTTGTTACTTTTGTTTCCCATAAGAGTTTTGAAGAACTGCAGGAGTTGTCTCTTTTCCCAGCGTTTATTAATAATTCATACCACATAGATAAATTGTTATCAATATTGTGAGTAATTTACATTTTATTTTATTGTAATACATTTTATTACAATACTGAATAGTTACGAATAAAATCAATAATTTTATTGCAATACCATATAAATGGAGGAATGAAAAAGTACTAAACTGTACTGACCGAATTCTAATGAATATGCTGTTAAATTTTCATCAATGTCTATCGAATGACAATGGATTACGAAAAATTTGAAAATGTTTTGATTGGTTTTTTAAAGAATAGGACCCTGTGGTTCAACATAACTACAAAACGAGATTTAAAGATCACCACAATTATGGCTTGTGAATAGCATTGGAAACTAGTGATCACATTAAAGGTTACATGGGAATAATGCTGAATTAGTATAACAAGTACTTATTATTTTATTATTATTTAAGAACTTATATAGTTTGCTCAAGTCAACATGACAAGCAGCACCTGAGCTAAACATTCCTTGTTCAATTATTCATTATGTTTTAAGGAACCTTTTAAAATTTGTTCTTGTAAAGTAGTGCCACCTATCACACTAGAAGATAGGATTAATCGTAAGAATTCTGCTTGATTTGTTTGATGATGACTATTATCTTAATGAAATAAGTCGTTCTTTTGAGGCTACTTTTCATTCACTTTTAAAGGTAAATAAAACATCAGATTGTGCGGTTCAGAAAACCCCCATTTCAATGCTGAGCACATCAGGACAGTTTGAAAATTAATATGTGACAAGTGACACTGGTGAGATTACTTCATTTTTCCTTTATGAACATATACCTCGATATACTGGAAAATTTTGCCTTTCCTCATCTACAACATTTACAACATATATTCCAGCAATTTGGATGCCACTGCCACGTCGAGTATAACTATTCATAAATTTCTGAAGGACAAATTTCCTTGTAGGTTGATTGGTCACAGCCAAGTGGTAAAACAGTCTGGTCAATTTGAAATATGACTAAAGCTTGGAAATTAGTAATCTTAAAATTTAATAATGGTTTTTTTCACAAAGTAAATAATTTTTATAAAATAAAATAAAGAATTACAGCAGCTGCAGGTTTTAGCTAAAATGTTACAGTATCTTTATAACTTTATTCAACAAATAAATTTTTGGACAGAACAATTATACATCAGGATAAATATAAAAATTATAGGGAAAATAAAAAAAAATTGTATTTCTTTTTTGAATAACAGTGACCATTTTCACATGTAGGTTATACTACCTAAATAAAATAGTTTTCTAAAAGGGAAGTCTTTTTTAAACTTTTTTACACAAAATATAAAATGTAAATCTTTACAAGAAAAAATTTTGTTATAATGCTATTAATCATAAAGAGAAGGCTAATCAGATATCTCAAAACTTACATATTCTTTAGTATTTAGATGTTTCAAACAGTACGTAAGACCAATACATTGAGGTGAAAATTTAAATTTTTTTAACTGGTATCCACTGACGGTGAAGTTTAATATTTTGTATTGTAAAATATTTTTATTTACAAAGGTCTGCAACTGAATAGTTTTATATATTAGAAATAAATAATGAAAGGATATTTACATAAATATAAATTAAGATATTAAATAAGGCACCTAAAAAAATTAATGGTCATGGGAATTAATAAAATAAATAAATACATTCTTTAAACAATAGGTGCATTTGATGTAATAATTCATGACTGCATACAACAAAGTTGTGTTTATAAAATACAAAAACACACACACACACACACACACACACACACACACACACACACACACACACACACACAAACACACTATATTTGTAATGTGTGTTTAATTATGGACCTTATAGTCCTAGTTTTGAGATAGTACAACTACAAAGTATGTTAAAGAGTCATGGATAGATCCATAGTCAAAGATGTACTGATCAAATCCCAAAAAACCAGGATATATCAACTCAAGCTGATTCTCAAAGTGTCCTCGGTATGGATCCAACAGGCATCTGGCTGAACACTGCATTGAGAAATGATCACAAATAAGAAAATAGTGGGTAGTAGATAAGGGACAAAATCCTCACGTTGACCCTGATACAAGCTCATCCAAAGATCTTTAAGGCACTCTTCAATCCATATCCATATATTTTAATTTCTTCAGAAAATTGAGGTATATTTATCAGGATAGAAACAGCCCATTAGCGATATATATTTTTGCATTTATTAAGTTAATTATGCATTATTTATTTAATGTTTTGACCACTTCAAATATATGTTTTGTTTTTAGATACTAAGGAATCAGCTGAGGACTGGTTTGGGCTTCATGAAGAATTTTAGAACCTTTACTTGAATTTTAAACATTTAGAACTACATAAACTGAATATAAACTACTTAAGAAAACCCTAAATGTTGTAGTATATTTATTAAATACAATTGCGAGATAAAGTTATCAAAGAAAATATAATCAAACTAGAATTAGTACTATAAAAGAGTAGTCAGTACTTTGATATTTGAGATTAAAAGGAATAAAATTTGTTCTTATTAAATAAGGGTTTAAAATATTACTCTGACACTACCATGAAATTAGATTTAGTTAGTAACTTGTTAAACTATTGTCTATCTCATTTAATACACGAATCTTTTCAAGGCATCCTCATTCTTACTTATTAATACTTAAAATGCACAAAAATATCACCACTGTTTACAAAACATGTAACACTATTACTTTATTTATAAAAAATAAACTTCTGGGAACAAGATGGCAAGTCCTGTTGCATAATAGCATAGGCAGTAGCCAGGATTTTTTCCAGGGGGGAAAATGTGAAAATGTTTTTTGTTAAAAAATGGTTTTATTTGAACATTTTAAAACGGCAAAAGTATAATTGGAATGCTAATCGAACCCATCTAAATCATAATTCAGCACTAGCCTACGAGATTTCTGTATTAATCCTGACAAAATTTCTCTCACATTTATTTTTAGCTTCCAGAACACTTTTTTATGCACACTCATCATGTAAAGACACACAAGGCCAGTTTTTGGCATTGTTGACTGTAACCAAGTTTCTTTCCTGCGTAAGGTGCTGAAGGATCTTTCAATAGTAAATGTTGTCGAAGTGAGATAAGTAGCGTCCATTCTATGGATGGGTAGAACAATTGGGTACATTTAACTACTGCAGCTAGTACTACCTCCTTCACTTCGGAATTTTCACATTTTTTCCTTTCCATTGGCTGTACTAAAGTACAGCTTCACCAAGGAAATCATTAAAATTGTAGTAACTACAAATCTTGTAGTTTCTACAAATCTTTCAGTTTTTTTTACAAATCCTCATATATCATATCAAGCATTATATGAGGGTGCAATGTAAGGAATGAAAATGCGGGCAAGTTCTCCTCAGAAAAACGCTCTTCCAGAGACATTATTAATGAATCTGTGTAAGGAATAATTAGTGATCTTCTACAAAACCCGTCAGGAGTCTATGCTGGTGGAGTCAGCAGGATTTCTGGTGATTTATGACTCGTGGCATATTGAAATCTGTTGAAATACGCTCAGCGATTGTTTCAGTCTCTGCTATCACACTTTTACTTTCAGCAACCGCATTTCCACGATATATTTTCATGATGAAGTTATGATGTCAATTTTTTGTGATTTTCACATTGAAGTAAGTCCATATTTGTTAGCTGAAGAGCATGTACCATCGGTTGCAGTAGTTCCAAATATTTTGGTATGACACAAACACTAACAATGAATTTCTGATTTTGTAGCACCATAATGCACTTGAAAACCGCTTTTTTCGTTACACTGTTATCATCTATTGTCAGTTTTTCAAGCGCCATAGCAATTTGCACTTGCTATGGATATGGACTTGCTATGGAGAGCAACGGATTTTACAGAGCATTGGTATATTTGGTATGCATTTTCGTTGAAGGGCTGATTCTCCAAAGAATCTTATTATTTCTTTTAATGTGGAGGCCGCATGTTGTATCACTTTTATTTCATTTGAGCTGTTTACAATAAAGTTCAGTTGGTGACTAGCTCAGAAAAATTATAATGCTGTCATATTCTTTTCTGGAGTAATTTTCTGGTGGACACTGCCATCCTTCCCTGCCATACTGGAACACCTATTGTATCCTTGTCCAATGCACTTTTCTCGATCAAGGCCTACCTTTTCTACAAAGATGTTAATTGCAGATGATACAGAGTTTGCATCGTATCAGTCAACTCTACATGAACTAGAAATTCTTGACGAACCTTCATCTTTTCATCATCAAAAATTTAACCTCAATGGAGATTTGCTCTTTCCCTAATATGCCGGTGCTCTTGTCTGCCGGGATACTGTAGCACATGCTTTATTTATGTCAGTAGTGATGTCGTCTGCAATGACGTCGCCACATAGGCTGATTATTTCATTTTGAATCCATAGTGACTTTTTGTTCTCTTTTAAAATGTGGTCACCAGCGTCAAGTTTGAGTTTCATCAAGTCTTCAAAAACACCAAAGGTAGGTCATGTGTAATTTAATTGCACGTCATCCGTAGCATAGTCATAACTTGTAGTTGGTGACAAAAGGTTTTTTAAAACTCCAACTATTTGAGATGAGATCATACTCAACGAACGTCCAATTCGGTGATTTGCATTGTTATCAAAATATGTTTGATCATGTACACCAGAACCAGACGGTAGTGAAGATCCAGTTGATTTTTCAGCAATATTTTGTTTCGATTTCTCTTCTCCGCCGCTATCACTTTCACTGCTACTTTTATTTGTTGTTTCCTCTTTTGTCTCAGTAAAAGAAAATAAATAACTACTACTACACTTCGCAAAAAAATTAAAGCAACTAAGAATTTAAGCTTCTGAACGGAATCAATACTAGAAACTCTTTGCTTAAAATTGTTTTTTGTTTTTTTAATCGTCTCCATACAATAATTTTTAACAAAAATACGGCGTTTTGAAAATCATTAAAATATTTTTTTCGTTCGTGAAAAATGTTCTTAACCTAAATATGAGTTTATGGGTTTCAAACCTTCTAAATTGTCTTTATTTTCAATTCTACAAAAGTGTACTAGTGGAATAAATGGAAGACCACAAATAAACTGATGGAATGATCAAATCTAACAGGCTGTGGCTGTGTACAAAATGAAATTAATGTGAACCAAATGGTTCTGATTAAGGTTAGAAATTTTTGCGTCAGGAATGTGTTGTGCTTAACATAAGAACTTTCATAGCTATTGAACAAAAATTGGACTATTATGAATTTTGAACCATTCATTACTAATTAGCTATCGAACTCTTAATGTTTTTTTATTATTGATGGACGGTATTTTTTAATCAACCTTAAATAATTTGTACAAGTTTGTTTTATTATTTGCAACTAGCAGAAGTAGCTATTTGTAAAATCAAACATTTCAAAATTCTACTTAAGCAGAACTGCTGCAAAAATAACTAATTACAAATTTCAAGCTTTATTTAAAACTCGCTTGGTAAAACAAGTCTACTCAATACGTTGATGCATGAGATCGGTATCGCCTTGAGTTTTCGGCACTCTTATAATAAGAATGCGCTTATGTACCCATACCTGAACGAACGCGCGAACTTAAGCGAAGACGACATATTAGCCGTACAATCCCTTTACGACAGCAGTGAAACAACTACGTCGACCGTCAGACTTGCTCAAGCAACGCCATTTACGCCTTTTCCTAACCCTTCTGTCACTGACGTATGCGCAATTAAAGAAACGGATGATGATAATATTCAGTATCTGCTGGTTAACGGCAAACTCTACGTCACCTACAAAAATCAATTGTGGATAATAGATATCTCTGAAGCCGGTAAACATGAAACTAAAAGCTACTACAGACCGCTGATCATCAACGAACGATTGAAATTTCTTTCGATCACATTCGAAAGGGTGGACGCAATGTACCAGCAACCGAATGGAGATATGGTGGTTATTGGAGACCGTCAGTTGTACATGTTCAACCTCCATACACAGGAACTGAACGAGGGATATCCGAAAAATGTGTGTTCTTACTTTAACATCGCTCAACCTTGTAAGATCAACGGGATCGTGAATACGTATACAGGAAAAACGTATCTCATCTACAACGAAGACTACGTGTTAGAGATAGACGAATGTTTTTTTAATACAGTTTGAACGGATCTTCTTTCTAATCTGTTCCCCGGAATACCGGCAGACATAGATGTAGTAGTACGTTTCAACAACGGTTTACTTTATTTTTTCAAGAACGGAAACTACTACGAATATAATGAATTCTTAAAAAAACGATTAAATTCGGAAAGATAGATCACGAACTTTTCGGACTATTGTGTTACAATAATATAATTTTAAAACAGTTCATCGAATTCATTAGCAAATACCGCGTATATCCTAAAAATAAAATCTAAATTATTAAGTTTCTATTATTATAATGTATTTATATTATCTTGAAAATAAATATTATTCAATTACCTATGTGTTTTTTATTTATTCACCTTCAACTTTTTTATACAAACAACTGATAATCCTCATTCGATGTTAAATTTTGAGAAAAGAAAATAACACAAATCGTTTTAACAAACTGCTTTCAATATTTACATTGAAATTTCATACCGGAGCAGGTATGCAACCCACAACACATGAATTTTTCAGGCTTTTTTTAAGTTTTTCTCAGACTTTTTTCGACTAATTTCTGGTTTTTCAATGAGTGTCAAAACGAAATATGTTTCGGTCATATGCACAAACAAACATTTGTCAATGTTAGTACAAGGAGCAGAGATGCAACCTACAACGCTGGAATTTTTCAGGCTTTTCTCAGACTTTTTCAAGTTTTCTTAGGCTTTTTCAAGTTTTTCTCAGGCTTTTTTCATGATTTTTTGGCTAATCTCCGGTTTTTCATGTCAGTAAGTGAGCACGTATACCGTAAGCAGATTTTCCAGCCCCAGCAAGCGAGCACATGTACCGAGCGTGCTTTTTTCTCCCATTTTTACCCGCCAATTTGTTTTGGTTGGATAAGGTTAGGTTATGATAATTTAGGTTTTTGTGATGCTAGAGTGGTGAGGGAGATGATGCTAACGGGAAGATGACGGTGGAGGGGTTATGACGGTGGAGGGGTGATGACGTCAGAGGGGTATTCCGGTGATGACGTCACAGTGGGATTCCCTGATTATGACGTCATGGCGCCACGCTGTCTGGTGACCTTGATTTTGTGCCAGAACCGCCAAGTAACTTAGGATTCCGGTGATGATGTCACAGGGGGATTCCTTGATTATGACGTCATGGCGCCACGCTGTCATGCGTCTTGTTATGCGTCATGGCGCCAAGTAACTAAGGATTCCGGTGATGATGTCACAGGGGGATTCCTTGATTATGACGTCATGGCGCCACGCTGTCTGGTGACCTTGATTTTGTGCCAGAACCGTCAAGTAGTACCGGTAGGATTTGGTGGGCTTTTACATAAAACCGTTAGCCTTATCATTAAGAGAGAGAGAGAGAGTGAGAGAGAACGATAGAGATAACTTCACAAACAAAAACAATGTTGATGATGATGCCAGCAAGCGAGCTTTTTACCCGCCATTTTTTGGATCACGTGGTAGTCACTTGAATTTTTTCCCACGAAATTGTTTTTCCCCCGTGAAATTTTTTTTTTTGCGGTAGTAATTTGGGGGGGGGGGGTTGACGTCATCGATAATGAAGGGGTATGACGTCAGAGGGAGGTGACGTCAGAGATGACGCTTGTCCCAGAACCGGCATTTCTCATCTACTTAGAATGATTTTTATACATAAATCTTCTTTACATGCATCCTCACATATTTCAATGTTATACTTCAATTTTCTCCTAAGTAGCAGTTTGTCGACGGCCAAGATGTCGGTAGTGAGAAAGTTATATAAATTTCTCGTCTTATGTATATATATATATATATATATATATATATATATATATATATATATATATATATATATTCAATCACGCGCATATAAATATATATATAGTTATATACATATTCGTGTAGCAAATGCGCCATTGAAACAAATAGTTCATATTTCATATTTTTATTTTCTTAAATACTTATATTCACAGCTTTTCCGTTTTTAATCGCTACATATGTATATTTGAATAAGTGTATACTTACAGGGCTAACAAATTTACATATATATGAAAACCGTAGTTCAAACTGAACGGAGGAATTATAAAGTTTTTTCAACGAATCTCTTTCATTTGTACTTAACGTTGGAATTAAGTCCGTAAAAAATTTGTTCATTGTAGTGGTGGGATCCAAACGTAAAGTACATCTGAAAACAAACGTGAGAATAAACCAAACTTAGGAAATTTTATAATTTTTATTTACCATTTAACACACAAGTTTAGGCTCATTATGTATTATGTACAAAAATTATAATTATATTTTTGTATGTTGTCTATATTATTAAAAAAATGAAAATCCACCTTACCAGCAAATTAGTTGTGTTTCTCTAGACCTTTCAGTAGTTAAATCATCGTCAGGAGAATAAAATAAAGTAAAAAACTAAGCAAATTAAAATCAAATGATTAAGCAGTCATGATTGATTTCTAGTAGCTGAACTAGCAAACGGTCATGACTGCTTAATCATTTTAATTTTTTGACTTTATTTTATAATATTTTTTTTTTTTTATTTTCCTGACGATGGTTTTAGGACTGGAAAACCTGGAGACACATTTAATTTGCTGGTAAGGTGGATTTTCACTTTTATAATAATTTATTTATTATATCAGCTGTAACCATGTTTCAGAAATTTAAAAAAAAAATATATTGTTTAAAATATTTAACGGTCTAAAAATTTCATTCAAGTAAAAATGCAAATAACACATACAATTAAATTAATTAAATGACAAAAAAAAATTAAACGAGTGCCCAGGAAAGGAATCTATCGTTACTTTTAGTTACGTGTTAATTAAAAAAGGGTGCTGAGTCCAAAACACCAAAAAACTTGAAATTAATGGAATAATTATTAGCATAATATGTCCAGCTTCAATCGTCATTTTGACCTTTGACTCCTTTAGTCCAAGTTGAGGCAGAACCTCATCGTGTTTTCCAAGATTATTCCCTGTTTACAGTTAAATTTACATGCTGAAAGAGTGGATTTACTGCAAAATATACAGGAAAACACGGGTTTGAGATGCGTCCAAAAATCCAGCAAAGAACCAACTAAGAAATTGACGATTGAATCTGGACGTATTTTTTCATAGATTTATTCGAATATATTAAAGAACGGTTGCTTTCAATAATGAATGTGTGTTCACGTTAAAGTTGCATGTTGAAACAGTTGATTTAGTGAAAAATTCGTCGTAAAACATATAACATGACGTCCGCTGTCAATCATTCTTTATATCGTTGACCTTTGACCCTACCGTCTGACCCTAATATAGGATTATGTTAGCAAAAAATAGTGAAAAGCTTATATCTATAACACTCAAGAATAAAATTTCGTATTGATTTATAGACTCATATCAATTTCTATCTTATGGCCTTAATGAACTACTGCAACGTTTATTTCATAGTTGACGTAAATTGACAGACGGTCACGTAGCATATACGAATATATGCTTTAAAACAAGTTACCCACAGTTTCAAATTGATATAAAAAAAATGATAACGATAATAAAATAAAAAAATTGATATATTAAAGTTGTTGATTCAACGTAAAGGTATTTTTATTCATATACATACATTAAATCGGCAACTGTTTTCGATGAAACACAACTGCCGCCCATCGAAGGGGTTTATGGTGATTTAAAGAAACAAAACATCTCTGAATCAGATTACATGCACGCGCAAAACGTTTGCAATTGATTTAAAATGAAGACGCTCGATGAATACCACGATTTCCATATGAAATTGGATGTCATGTTGTTGACTGATGAGTTTGAGAGTTTTCGTAAAAAAATGATTGAAATAAACAATTAAGATCCGTATAATCATGTATCTGCACATTTTTCGTGGTTTTCAGCCCTCAAGGCTACAAAGGTGCAATCGGAACTCGTTACAGATCCCGATATGTATTTCAAACAATAAAATTAATAAAATATTATGTTGTTAGATCCCTTTATGGGAAATGTATGATTGAACCGTTGACTGTAGACGGATTCAGATGGTGTATTGAAAACGAAATTGAATATTTGTTCGTAAACCGTCTAAACGATGGAAAAGATGATGCGAAAACGGGTTTTATTTAAAAGTCGATTTAGCATATCCTAAACACACACGAATCGCATAAAGATTATCTACTCGCGCTAGAGAAAAAATCCATTCCCAATAGTATGATTTCTCCGTTTGCATCTGATAAAAAACGAGTAGCATGTAAAAAATTATTGTGTACTTTGGATGATAAGCACAAATACGTTCTACATTACAGAACGGTAAAATATTATATATAATTATATCTTCTATGATGTTGAAAATACATAGAGCCGTATGTTTTATCAATATCCATGGTTGAAAGATTATGTTTAGAAAACATTTCATGAGTAGATTAGTTCTAAAGATAAGATTGAAAAAAGTTTTTTTAATTAATCAACTGTGTATGTGGAAAACATATTGAAAATGTAAGAAAGCGAATCGATATGCGTTTGATCAATGACGAATACAAGTTTAAAAATTTAAAAGCTAATCCAAGAGTTAAACATTATTATATTTACGGAAAGGATGTAGTTGGAATATCAAGGGTGAAAAAAATAAATACTAAAATAAACTCATATGTGTGGGTTTAACAGTAACAGATTTAGCAAAATTAATCATGCTTGATTATCATTACAATCATTTTTTATCTACATACGTTTATGAAAACATAAAGCTACTGACAGATACAGTTTCGCTATTATACTCAATTGTACCAACAAAAGTTGAACATTTTGATAAATTTGGAAGGATAACAAACATTTGAATGAAAGAAATCGAAATGTTTACGCATCGAGTAAATATGATATAGGTCGTTTAAAAAACGAAATTAAGGGTCAACCAATCTATGAATTTCTTGCGTTAAGAGCAAAATGTGTTCGTTATTTTCGGGTGCGACCGACTATTATTTACAACAAAAAAAGATACCTTAGGGGATTAAAAAGGGTTCTCATACATTCGATAAAGATTATAATTTGAAAGTTTTAAATCATGAAATGTATAAAGATTGTTTATTCAATAGAAACATTTCATATTCCCCATCGAAATTAATACGTACTTTTAATCATGAAATTTACTCGATTGATCAGTGTAAAAAAGCTCACTCTCCATACAATAATAAAAGATTCATATTAGAAAACCTTATAGATACACTTCCTTATGGTCAAAAGATATCGATGAATATATGGTGAAAAGAAGAAAAAAATCAGCCTTCTTCATCTATTCTATTAGCTTAGTTTAGTCTCACGGTTGAAAATAAACCATCAGAAGAGTTAAACTAATTTTATAAAAAAAAGCCGATGCCGGAATCCCGACTGCGGCTTTTGACGGGATAAAAGCCGATGCCGACTGTGGAAACATTTGATAGCTGTAATTTCGACCATCAAAATAGTTTATATAAACTTGATTCAAATGGTTCAAACCTTAATAACTACAATTAGATCGTATTTTATTTTTTTCAACTACAACACAATCACGCGATGGAGTTCTAAATGTACATTTATTTCAAAATGACAAATACATTACATCTCTAAATTGTATACGACTTAATTTGTAACATCAATACCGCGTATAAACTCTACATCATGATAATTATGTCCATAAGACAGTTTACCAAACACTTATAAATTATATGTAGATCTGTTGGTTGATTAATTTCTTTCAAATCTGATTCATAAGATCATTAAATCTTTGAGGTAAATATATTTCCGGAAAATTCAATTGAATCACCATTTTTTGTCTTTGTAAACTCCTCTTTTTCAATTCTATATAGCCTATTGTAGACCATTTCTCTTATATTAATTGTAAAATTTAAACTATTCAATTTATCGAAGATATTAGACATTTTTATGATTCTATATATAAAAGTAAAAATATATAAAATCAACATTTTATTGTTGATAAAATTTATCGTTTTATTATAGACTTACAAATGAGTTTAATAGATGTGTGTTATGACCAGATTAAAGATAACTATTCGTCTGATATCTTTGGTGATTTTAAGCTTATAATTGATAGACGTACGGGTTTTTTCAAAGCAACAAAATTATTTCATGATGGTGGGAAACAATTTAAACATGGGAATGAAAATAAACAATCTAAATTGTTATTACAATATATCTTATCAGCCGGAACTCCGGTCGATGAAATAATGTCGTAAGTTACGAGTGGTAATTGCCAAATTATAACAGCAACGTACGTTTTTGATAATTTAATACTAGCAGTAGCATCTTGGATATCCCTAAGTGTGTATGTTCGATGTAATAAAATTATAAAAATTTTTTCATCAAAGATTTTAAGTCATATCAAAACGATAATATTCAGCAGGATTCGAAGTTGCGATATATAGAAAATCAGCAAGAAGAAATGCTAATCGAAAATGATAAAATTGTAGATGAAAATTTAAAAGTTGCAAATTAACGAATTAAAATGTAATGTAAAAAAAATTAAAACCATGACCACACCATAGTTATCTACACTTGTTCCACTCGATGAATCTGATAATTGGATTATAATTTTGGGTAAAAATATAGATAATGAAGAGTATAAATATTATGCTATTCGTGTTCAATATAAAAATTTAGATCATGTATTGAATAAACTAAAAAAAGATATCCCAATTTTAAAATTCTTTATAAAAAATTAAAAGATCCAAATAGTGTACGATTTTTTAATGATGCTTTTAAAGATTTTAAATCTAAAAGAACAGCAAAGGAAGAACATGAAGGCGAGTCGGATTAATGTAATTAACATTATTATTTATTTTATTACGTTATTATTTATGTTATTTTTCTATTTTTAGAACGGGAGTATCTATCAAAGCCGATTTAGGGAAAAAATTACACAAGCTGGCTAGACTTATTAGAAATACCGAATTAAAGTGTCTAATGACCTTGTGCAAGCAGATATAGTCAAAATGATACCTTATTCTCGAACCAGTAAGATCTATTAATATATTTTGACTGCTATCGATGGTCTTATTAAATTCGCGTACTCTAACCGTTAAAGAATAAGACGGGTAAAGAGGTCGCGTCCGCTTTGCAACCAATATTTGAAAAGCATAAGATGAAACATTTAAACGGAGCAGGCAAGGAATTTTATAATCCACAAGTGAAAGCTCTATTGTAACAATGCAACATAAATCATTATTCCACATATTCAGATAAAAAACCTGCGGTAACTGAACGCTGCAATAGAACCCTAAAAACGAAAACTTGGACTAAATTTAAAGAACAGGAAAGCTGCAAGTGGATTGATATGCTACAAGCTCTACTCGAAGAGTATAACAATATTGTGCTTTCAGCCACAAAATTTATACCAAAAGATGTAAATAAGACGAACGAATCGCAAGTGCTTGGAAATCTAAACAAAAAATACGATAGAAAAAAGAGTGTTGTAAAAATTAAATTTAATGTTGGCGATATTACATTCGCATAAGCAAACATGAAAAACTATTCGGAAAAGGTTATTTACCAGATTGGGCGAATCAAATGTTTAAAATACATACGGTGCACGCTGAATCTCGACCGGTTACATATGAATTAATTGATAGTAGAAATGAACTCATAAAAGGACGTTTTTATCAACACGAACTATAAAAGACTAAAGACAAAGATGCATATTAAATTGAGAAAATACTCTAAGGAAAAGGAAACAAGGTGTATGTTAAATTGGTAGGATTCAATAAAAGTTAACACCAATAACTAACGAAGTAGGCATGGATCCCTCTTACCAAACGGTATTAGATGTATTGTATGCGGCCCATCAAACTGCGGTAAAACAAATATTGTTTTTAATCTTTTAGTTCAACTAAACGGAGCACGTTTTTAGAACTCGTACGTTTTTTCAAAATCCTTTCACCAACCTCTGCGTAGAATGCTATCAAACTTGATGATGTTAAATCCAGAACTCGGTTACTATGAATATTCTGAAAATCATGAAGTTCCACAATCGGAAGCTGTTAAACCGCATTCAATAATGATTTTCGATGATATAATCAAAGAAAAACAAGGCAATATCGGTGCTTATTTTGCAGCGTTGAACGTATTCGTGAATGAACTATTACTTTGAATTTTATTTTTTTTTTTAATTCTAATATGCATATGAAGGAGAAAAAAATGGTTGCAATTGCTAAATTAAATAACGATTTTAAACGTAAACATGCGGCTTACTTGATAGGTTTAGCCGAAGAAGTTGCTTTGTTTAAAAAACGCTTCCGACCGATAATAGATCCCATAAAAGAAATTAAAGGAAATATGGATAAACCCAAACCATCTCTTCCCCCAGCAACTGATGGAGTAGGACGCGAATTAGGTGATATATTGATGGCTCATTCAAAAAGACATCAAGATAGGTGTGAACAACCCCTGGGGGGACGAACCAAGTACCTCAATGAAGATGGATTGAGTGCAACTGACAGAGCCACCTCCGGAGGTGCAGGCGTCTAGCCTCAAGAATTATCCACGTTTGTGATATTGTCGTTTCAATTGATTAAATTGAACGAAAGTATTTTTTTCTACGGCTGAGGCAATAACTCAAATTTCATATAACCGTTACATTCAATATTTATGTCTGATGATTCATCAGACATAGCCCGTGTGAGAGCAGGATGTACTGAATCCAAAAACAAATTGCTGTGTGCACGTCTAGATTATGGCAAGAATGAAAGGCAAAAAACCCCAATTTCTCCATCTTGCTCCAGTCAAGGATATATGAGTATATACAGTGATATTTTAGAATGTCCAACTTTTAAAGCTGTCTGCGGTATTGGAAACTGGAGGCATGAAAACTTTGAAAGATTGCTCTAACCTGTGCGCTAGCGCAGCTGTAAAGTATAATCTTATGAAGACTAAAAAGTAGAAAATAAAAGAAATGTAAAAATATTTTTAAAACACCACTTTTTAATTAAACGCACTGAAAGGCAAAAAATAATTTTAGGACGGTATCTCTGAATGAATTTGACAACAAGCTTTGATGGTGATATGCAAGATTATGTGAAAGTCATAGGTTCAAATTAAAAATTTGATCTTTTTGTTAATTTTTTACATGCGTGATGAATGCCCTAAAGAGGTGCTTTGTCATGAGCACCCCACTCTTTACGGCATCCATCACGCATATAAAAGATTGGCAAAAACAACAAATTTTTAATGTAAAGCTATGACTTTCCCGTGAAGCTTGTTGTCAAATCCTTTCTGAGATACCGGCCTAAAATTATTTTTTACTTTTTAGTGTTTAATTTAGTAGTGGTGTTTTAAAAACGTTTTTTATTTTCTAGTTTTTAGTTCATTTAGTAAAAGACTAGTAAAATTTTAAATTTTTTTTACATATATTTTATTGTCACTTATACTCAGAGTGATGGGTACCGTTCGATGGGAAATATTGAGTCGTGAAATATTCAATTTCGGAGCATGATACAATCAAAATTCTATGACCACAGTTTAAAAATTATTCCTACATTAGTTTCAGTATAGTGTTCGTTATACCATCTCGAGAATGTAACTTCTCTTGTAAAAGCAGTAGTAAAAAAATCGCTACCAACGTTGTTTAATAGAATTAGAAATAAACCCTATTTCACACTGAACTTCAATAATAAAATTAATATATGACAGTATATAACTTAACAGATTTTTCTATTTTTATACTATTTCACTGAAAAAAAAAAAAAAATCACTTACGGCATATCAATTTTCTTAATTATTTTTTCTTCTGATTCTTCATCACTGAAATACAAACAAAAATTAATGCGTTAGAATTCGTAACAATACACTGATTAACCGTGCTCTAGTCGCACTACATCTTTGCTGATGAGTTTGAAGCTTAATTATTTGCTTCATACGTACATTAGGAACTTTATTTATGATATTCATAATATATTTGTTGTAATCTGGTCAACCAGTGAACAATAAGCAAACACCCTATGGCCCATTGCGCGAAGGATGATATGCATGACGTGTATATTATTTGTAGTCTTGTACAAATTCAGGCCGACGATGATCAGATGTGTGGTTAATTGAACCCCAACTACCAAAGTACACCGATATCCATTGTCTAGTATTCAAGTCCGTATACAAGCAACTACTTTACTAGGAACTGAACCACAGAACCTTCGACATCGAAAATCACTTGTTAAACAAGTGATCTTGCGATTACGAGTTTACCACTTGATCAGCCTGGTGGGCTATACATTAAAGATTAAAAATAATTTTTAATCTTTAATGTATACTGGTTAATAAATCGTTTTAACCATTGAAAATAATTTAACAATTTGGCATGATCTGTAGTGTTCAGTTCTAGAACATACATTACTTTGCAGGGGAAAGGTTTTAGCTGTTTTCTTACTGCTTTATGTGCGGTAGCCAATTTGATATCTTGCTGCTGTGCTAACTTACGCATTGGCTTTGATGGACTTTTAGTCCATCAGAAGCCATGCTTGATATCCACAATATCAAGCAGCTTCTGTTCGTTTAGTTTAGGTGGTCTTCCAATTCGATCAGCGTCTTCAACAGAGACTGTTGCCGGAATTTTTTCGAGAAGATTTCGAACTGCATTGGGGTGAAAACAGGAGTATTTGGAAACTTTTCTGAAAAATTTTCTAAATCAGTATAGTTGTCATCTTCACGAAAGATGTATTGCGAAAGAAAAATGCATTACTCTACTGAAAAAGCCATTGTTTTTTCGCATAATTTTGTTTAGTTTTAGTTACTATAGTTGTTTTGTTTAGTTTTGTTTATGGCATGATTGCAATAAACGAAATAACATAAAACGAAACTAAGCATGTTCAATCGCAACTCAACAACTGACGTCTTAGTTTATTAGTGACAACGCTCAACGACCCACAGGGCAACCAACCTAATGCCAAAAGAACAAAATACAATACATAATTCTATAGTATGCTGCACTTCAACTTTTCGAGCCCAGTGTATAATTTTGAATACCGTTTACATATCTCTTACGCAACTAATAGATTGTTTATTCAACATTTTTCTCACCCGATCCGACTCCACTTCTTTTTTATTCATATTATCTTCACTTTTAAATCAATTGTCATATTACATTAACTTTTTCTTTAAAAATATAAGTTAGTTAAGTCCTTTTTTAGTAACAATAGTAGAAATTTATGAAATAAAATATTCATTAGTAGTTACTTTAAGTGTGTAACTGCTACTTAAATCTTTTTTTTTTGTTTTTTTCAATTGTATAAGGAGATATACAGGTAGACCAGCCTAATATTTTACAAATGAAAAATAAATATTTTTAGTTTTGTTTCACCAGTTACTGTCACAAATTATAAGAATCAATCCTTTAACCGCTTTTAAATGATTTTATACACTTAATTAAGAGTAAATTCTGTTATCCGTCGCAGTATGGTCCTTAATCTTTTTCGATAAAAGGCGTTCCACAATTTTTTTTTTTGTAGTCGTAAACTTTTCTGGAAACTTTTTTTCTAAGACTTTTTTTGTAAACATTTTTAGTCGTAAAAGTTGTAAACTTTTTTTGTAAGAGAAAACTTTACAATTTGACTGAAGATTATAAAATGAGAGGTTCCACAGTGTCATTTCTCAATTATAACTTAACAGATTTATTTTTTAACGGCTATTTGACTGTTCGGATATGTGCGGATCAACTGACAATCACGGTTAAGTGTATTTATTTTTTTATATATTTGTTATATTATTTTTTATTGTCATCAGATAAATTTACAAATAAAAAAATAACTATAATTATGAACGTGAAATTTTTTTTTCATTATTTTTTTTTTTTGTGCTTTTATTAATAAAGTTTTGTTTTTAACAGATCGTAAATGGGTTTTTACTATTTATTTACTGAGTTTCATATAAATAATTGTTCAATATTAATTGCAATACAATTGCAGGGTCACTTTTTAAACTTTGTTTAATTGAAATTAAATTTACAAACATCATACGTTGATTATTTATTGATGTTCTCAGAAAATGCAGTTCTGCCTTCCCTTGAATTTAGACCATAAGTTTAGCCAAACTCTTTTCGTACCAATTAAAAAACTGAACGTAATTATACACAAGTTTATAAAAAAAATATTTGCTTTATTTTAACTTGTAAAATGTACATCGTTTATGAAGTTTAAATCTTTTCAGCGGACTCCTGATAAATATTTTTTATAATATAGAAAATAAATATTATTATGCACCTATAATTTTGTTGAAATAATGCTTACCTTAAACCAAAGGTTATTCCCATCTCCAATGTTCCACTGAAAAATTATTAAATGGTAACCGGTTATGGAGGTGAAATACTTATTGCATCATTAAAATATGACTTACTTAGTAATTAAAAATAAATTTCTTTGCTCTGATTAATAGAATGTGGTTCAAACTTAAAAATAAAAATAAAACTGAAGTGGACACCACATACTTCGTTGTACACCTATTAAATTACAAAAACACATTTAAAAAAAAAAAAATGAAACGTACATAAAATTTTATTTCATTAATAACTTCTGATATTTTTTCATATTTTATTTAATTGTCATTACTGAATTATTTTTTAATGCATTTTTTTTTTTTTTAAATCAGATGTTAATAAATATGTATATTTATATTAATAAAAAGGTAACAAAAGGAAATGAAGTCGAATTTAATCCGATGTGCCTTCCCCTTGTAATATCATAATATTTCATTAGTTAAAATGTTATTTGGCTATAATTTTGGAGCCAATGGAAAGGAGCCAATTTGGAGCCAATTAACCAGAGGTATCAGGCCGACCGCCTGATACCTCTGGTTAATTGAAACCCTATTGCCAAAGAAGCCGGTATTCACTTTCTAGTGTTCAGATCCGTCTAAAAGTAATTAACGTTTACTAGGATTTGAACCTCAGAAATCTTGACTTTGAAAATTGGGTATAAAATAACAGATTTGCGACGAAAAGTTAACCAAATAATTGTTCTTTTTTAAATTTTTCTTCTTCAACACATTAAGTTTTTTTTTCACATATATATATATATATATATATATATATATATATATATATATAGATAATATAGATATTTTGATATCTAAAACGAAACATTTTTGTTTCAATTGTACTAATTTATGATAATAAAATCTTTATAAAAATGTCATAAGAAAGGCTTGAATCGGTGGTTTTTAATATCATCCTGTTGGAAGGAGACATAAAGGTAGACCAAAATCATGATAGCTGTCAGAGCAGGAATAATGATGATACTAAAATATAACCTAATCTTTTACAGATGATAAAATAAACTTTTTATTCAGTTTCAAGAGTGGCTATCACAGATTATAAGAATCAATTCTTTAACCGCTCTTAAATGAGTTTATACAATTCATTAAGTTTAAACTCTTTTATCCGATACAGTATGGTCCTTTATCTTTATCGATAAAAGGCGTTCCATAATATTTTATTTCTGTAGTCGATCCTGTTTAGTCAAGAGCAGGCAAAAGAAAATAATAATCTAACGAAGATTTTACTTATGAGCATTACAAGAGCCACCCATTTTTTTTGTTTCATTGTTATGTTGTGTCATCATTCAATACGTTATAAATAAGTTAAGTTTACTTATTTGCGGTCGATTTATGACAAACAAAAATTCGTCAATGTCATGAGAGGCTTTGCAGTATTATAAAGAGTCATCCATGATATGATGCTGCAATTGGAACTTCACTAAATCATGAAAAATATGAATCCAGACAATAATTTGCACTTGTTTCTTTGTTCGTTTCATTTCCTATGATTTTCGTTTTTTGGGTTATTTGTATGATTCTGGTTTTTAAGATAATACCAATAGATAACTTTGAATTGTTGGAACTCCACCCTTTTCAAATGTGGTAATATAATTCACTAATCATAAACTCGAACATATGTTATTTTTTGTATTTATGAACTGAAAACACAATTCTTCTCCTCTAAGGACAGTAAATCCAAAGTCATTAAATAAAAAAATCACTTGAAAATACGTAGTAGGCCCTATTTAATGAAATAAATAATTATGAAAGATTAAAATTAAAAAAAATTTCCTTTTGGCACGCTGAAAGGCGAAGGTCGATTTCACAGGTGCTAAGCAACGGATAAAAATTATTTCCACCTTAAAGTTAAGAAAAACTTCAAACTTACTCAATACGATAATGGTTACATGTGAAAAAAGTTTCACATATTTAGCATTCGACAAGCCCCATCTTCTTACAATTCCAGCAATATTTCGGTCACCCCTTGCCGTAAGGGTTGGTCATATCAATGATTGTTTCAGACAAATGTTTTAGGTAATGTTTAGAGGACTAACGACCACTTTAAACTGATTCAATATTGTGCTTATTAAGGAAGGTATGATTTTTTTTGTCTTCGTAGTCCCTTTTTTTTCGTCGCAATGGTTGGAGATATAAAAAAACTTTACTTAGATAAGTTTTAAACCCTTATCCAAAAAAATAGTAGAAACTTTAAACGAATTCGATATTCTATTTAATGTGAAAGATATAGCTATATTTTTTGTCGAAAAAGCCACGCCATTTCCACCCCCATGGTCCAATTTTGCCCATTAACGAACTTGACCGAGATTTGATCATTATATTTTATGTATCAATTTGAAAGTGATTGGCACAAGATTATGGCAGTTATCGTGTCCACAAGAAATTAATATATACAACTTTGAGTTGACGGTGGTTTTGGGGTCTGGGGGATGCGAAACGCGAAGATATGTCGAAATTTTCCGGAAGTCGAATCATGATATCTATTACAATAAGTAGCCTTCTTATTAAATCTACCTGTTATGCAGGAAAGACCTAATGAGATTATGAAATATGAATAAAAAATTTCAGACCCGCAGTTTTATAAAGTGTAAGTGAATCGATGTAATAATTTAATATTAAATTTTTTTATTGTCTGGAAAGTAACTCATGACTCATTAAATTTTTTTAATGAACGAAACATTATGTCAATTTTAAAATTTTTCAACGATACTCTACGTGATTTTACAAATTTCACAGTAAATTTGGTTGGAGTAAAGCATCATTATTTAATGGATTTATATTACTCGATCTAAAGAGGTAGTGAAAATATAGTAGAGACACCGAAGGATTACACTGAAACAGATTAAAATCACATGTTTATTCAATTACTTCATAGCTGTGGTTATTTTAATCAGAAGATGAAGTTTAGACAATATGTAGTAGACATCAAATTTTAGCTACTTAGAGCAGGGAAGTCATACACCAATAATTGCAAATTATTGGGGATAAAAAACATTCCCACCGACTATTTATTTTACATAATTCTTTATGAGCAGTATTTTGTTTCAGTTTGTTCTGTTCATGATTAACTATGTATTACGACCATAAAAAGTGCAAAATAATTTCTTACAATATTTACATTTTTTTTTTAAATCTGACGTTCAAGCATGGATGTGAATTATAAATTTTACGAATAGGATTTAACTAATTCTTTGACAAAAAGCAATTAATAATAATGTCATAAAATATCACTTTGTTCATAAATTTCATTGTTTTCATGACGATAAAATAACCTTATTTATTAACTTACCATTTATATAATGCATAAATTTTAGAACCGTCCATTCTGGAACAAAGAATAATTAAAAATTATATAATTTCAATGATATTATATCTTTTTGTTAAATTAGTGGAGAAATATTAGAGAAAAAAAAAACATGTCTGTCAAATCAGATAATGAAACTGCTTACGTAATATCTCGCCTTACAACAAAACGGATTATTGAACTTCTATTGTTATTTAACAAAAACTTACCAACCTGTTCTAAATTTCTTTCGACTAATATATTCAAAATTATACTAATAAAAACATCCCGTTACACTAGCAATATTACTTTGATATATATTTAGATAACAAACGTTAAAAATCATTTGAGTTTTCTGCAACGCTGTTAGTAGTTAAAAATAATATTAAAAGAAAAATAAATTTGAATTAACTTTCCAAATTAATATTTTGTTTAATGATTCTATTTGTTTATAACCTCACAATTATTTCGTCTGTTTGTTATTACTACGTGCTGCACTCGCTCGTTATAATAGGTCAAATTTTTTTTTTCAATTTTTGTACACCCTTTGATGAAAAATAAAATTTATTTTATCTACATACAGAAAAAAAGGTTTAGTTTCCATATTCATGTAAATTCTTGTCATTTAAAGAACGTCACAAAAAAAATCTGAATGGGATCTACTCTTGAATTTTTGATAATTCAATTTACGGGTGAGACGATGAACTCAAAAATGTTTTTAATCAGAGGCTAAATGGACTGGCGGCAGAAGAATATGACGAGAGTATATTGAAGCTGTTTTATTACTACCATAAATGTCTTAATTCATGTGGCCATTAAGAAAAGGTAGTATAAGGTGTGTAGTTTGAAAAAAAAATTGAATTTTTTAAAATCAATTTTGTTACAATGTCTTTAATTTACAGATAACCTCTTGTAGTATTAAATAGAAAAGAGGAGAGAACTGATATTAAAATAGGAAATGAAGATTTACAGAGGTGAAGAAATTTCAGTACTTAGGAAGCTTTATAGCTTCCTAAAATCAAGAAGTAAGCAGGTGTTTAATAAGACGGGTAGACTGCTGCGTGGAATGTTAAACTGAGTGTTAAGGAAGAGATTAATGAAATGTTTTATATGCGGTGTGATGCTCTATGGAGTTGAAACATGGACGATGAGAAAGGCAGACAGAAAATGACATGTGGCTGTTGAGATGCGGGTGAATAGAAGGAAAGGAAGAGTTCAAACGATGGATGGAATTATGAGAAAGGGAAAATATGAGGAAACAAACAGGTTACCAAAGGATAGAACAAGGTGGAGGGCTGCAGCCGTTCTGCCCTAATGGCAGAACGCTCCATATGAATATTTACCACAGAAAAATAATTTTTAAACTATTTTGCAGATCGAGTATACTAGGTGATCTTCTAAAGTGTTTATTAACAAAATATGTAAGGTCGTATGTTTTATTAGTGATGTTAGAAAAATGAAAATTCGTCTGGGATTAAACTGTTTAATGAATCTTTATTTAAAAAAATAAAGTTTTTTTTTTCAATCTAATGATGTTCCACCGTATCATTAATTTAGTAACATCAAAACTTGTTAAACTTGTATTTTAAAGGTAATATTAGCTTTTATTGGGTGAAAGGTTGTTCTTCAAGTCGTGCCAGTCTTAAAGTTTAGTTAAGCAAGTGAAATATCAAATGTAATGGTGGCTTTTTCCGAGTTGTTTCGGTATTATAATTTTTGGTAGTTTTCAAAGAAGTGGTTATTATCGTAAGCAATATTGATTTATTTTAGTTGTGCCTCATTTGGTTTACATTATTTTATTTTTTTTTTTAATAATTTTAAGTGTCCCTTATGAAAATGTGCCTTTATTTAATCAATTTGCCTTTAGTTAAATCACTATGTTAAATACTATGCAAATTGAACAAATTCCAAACGTGGCAGAGGGTTCACTTAAACCTCGTTTAGAACCAGCCGTTTCACCTGATGCGAAACGGAGAAAGAGTTCTGAGACAAGACAGTAAGAAATTGAAGCTAAGAACTTGGAAAGAGCTTTTTACAAGAGTAACGTAACAAAACCAAAGTATTTGGTAATTACGAAATAAGATGGAAATTTCTCGAGGGTAAGCCCTTTTCTAATTGCTCAAGAAATAACTAAATGTGCTGAAGGCCCAATTAAGGAAATCAGAAAAACTTTTAATTGACTTCATGTTGAGACTACGAATGATGCACAGTTACAGAAGATCCTAGGGCTCAATAATATTGGAGATTTTGCTGTACGTGTCGATCCGCGCTGCACACTCAAACACCTCAAACGGTGTTGTGGTCTGTCAGGATCGTCTGAACTGCTCTGAGCAGGACATAGTTGAGGATGTTACTAAATAGTCAGCGGTTACGTAGACCAGACTTAGAATCCTTAACACGCGAATAACAAATTTATATTTCTTAACCGTCGAAGAAAGACATGTGCGGTGATTGTAAGAAAACACTTGGTTAAACATCAACCATCTGGTTAAACGTCTGGTTAAAAGCAATGGAAAAGTGCACCATATATGAGGACCTCAGAAAGAGGTTCCGACTAAGAAATAATATTGCTGCTGATATGGAAAATGGAAATGAAGGAAAAATAGTTGCTTTTTTACACGCCTGTAGACTTCTTGTAATTGGTTAGGTGGCATCTCTCCCACCACCACCCCATTCGGTCGCCCTAGAGAATTGACCAAATGTCCATGCCAAGAAACGGCTACTGTGCCTCTAAAGAACGGTATAGCGACCTCGATCCTTTATGCTCCTAGTGAGCGAATTAAGCAGGGTGTCGTACAGCATCCGCTTAAGTGTCTCAATCGCTTACTTGCCAACATTAAAACTAAATCGGGGAGCCGCACCCCTGCCTGAACGGTCAGAAGCCCTTGGGGACATCTTTCTCCAGTTCGAACGCCTGCGCCTGAGGCAGATTAATCTGCACCACTCCCGGGCGGCCACGAGTGAGGCCATGAGGCTCCTTAAGTAGTACAACCTCGAGGTCCTCTTGGTCCAGGAGCCGTACGCGGTCGCGGATAGGGTGGTCGGCTTCCACGGGGAGAAAGTTATTCATACTCGTGGGGGACGGCCGCTCTCTGCGGTCGTGGTGAGCTCTGACTCTTTGGGTGTCTTCTGGATGCCTCAGTGGTCTGATGAGCAATTCACCGTCGTGCGGATCACGAGGGGTACGCTCGATGTCGTATTTGTATCGGGATACTTCCAGCTTGGATGGAGTTTCGATGACTTGCTGGCGAAGTTGGGGAGGATTCTGGACGGTCTCCCGGGCACCAGAGTGTTGGTTGCGCTGAACGCCAAGTCTACCGCCTGGGGTTCACCACTCACAAACCCCAGAGGCGCTGGTCTCGAACAGTTCGCAGAAGCCAGGAACCTCTACCTAATTAATGATGCGGAGCAGCCACCAACTTTCTCCAGCGAACTGGGGGAATGTTACATAGACGTCACTTTGGTGACTTGCTTCGAAGGATAGGTAGTTGGACTGTCTGGCCCGAGGCCAGTGTGAGCGATCATAGGCTTATAACCTATGAAATTGCTTACAGAGGCGGTCCAAGGGCACCAAATCCAGGTCGCTACAACCTAAGGGGCCTGGATCGACACAGGCTGAGGCGGGTATGCGATGCTGCATTGCAGGGATTGCAGTAGAGCATGGAGTCTAGGGAGGAGGTGGAACTGATGGCGGAGCTAATCGGCCGGGCCATCAAGACTGGCTGCGACGAGGTCCTACGGCGTCCTAGGCCAATAAACGGACCCGTCACAAGCAGCCAGTCCGCTGATCTGAGCGTGCCTGGAGTCGTCATGACCCCATTTTCCGGGGGGTCGTCTGTGGAAGGCAAACGGAGGCCCGGCAAGAAATGGTGGTCCTCTGACCTAAGCGTGCTGCGCGCAAGAGTGAGGTCCGCGCGAATAAGGTACCAGCGTTGCCCCCCCAACGGGGACTATCGTTAACCACGTGCACGCTGAACGTCTTCGGATCTAATACACGTCTCCGGCGTGCCCGTAATACATATGTTCACGCCATCAAGGAAGCCAAACTCAAGTTTTGGAAAGACTCCATGCGGGAATTGCAGCGCGATCCCTGGCAGCTCGCGAAGACTTGTTACCGACCGAAGCCATTGCACATGTTGTCCAGTGTTCGGTGGGGGTAAGGTGGTCGTGACCACACTTTAATGGCGACGTGCCGGGCGACTTACCGGGCGTTCCTGGATACTCTGTTTCCAGATGCTCCGAAGGGTGAAGCGGAAATCGGCGTTAGGGCGGGTGAAACACTATTCCCTGGCGTTCGGACCGTGGAACCCGAAGATATAGACCAAGTAGTTTCTCGAATGGCACTAAAGAAGGCACCGGGGATTGACCAACTTTACCAGGATGTTTTCCATCATTTATTGCCTGTCATAAGAGAGCCACTTGGCAGAATGTTCACGGGATGCCTAAGCTGGAGCTGCTTTCTGGCTTGCTGGAAGGTTGCTTTGGTAAGGGTACTCCTGAAACCTGGAAAGGATCCCTGTGAGGTCGGCAGTTATCGACCCATCAGCCTCTTGCCGGTTCTCGGCAAGTTGCTTGAAAGGCAGGTTGTGGAACGGCTCGAAGAGGGCATCGATATGAGCTGTATTCTTAATTGAGGCCAATATGGCTTCATGAAAGGGGTTGGCACCGAGGATTGCATCTTTAATGCTCTTACCGAGGTGGAAAGCGCCGACTGCAAATATGTTTTGGCTATTTTTATTGATATAGAGGCAGCATTTCCTTCCTTGTGTTGGAGTTTTGTCCTCTACGCTTTGGAACGCCGCAATATTCCCGAAGCCATACAGGCCGTTGTACGAGCCTACTTGTCTAACGGTACGGCCCTGTTTAAAGATGGGCACCTAGTTGTGGAAAAATCCTTCACCAGGGGAAGCCCGCAGGGTTCCGTTCTCGGTCCCCTGCTGTGGAACCTGGTGTTCGACGGGTTTCTGGGGTTGACATTCCCAGAAGGACTCACGGCCCAGGCTTTCGCCGATGACTGTCTCCTTTTAGTTCGTGGAAATTCACGACCACAGCTGGAAAGCAGAGCGCAGGTGGCCTTGAAAACTGCCGAAGGCTGGATGGACATGCAAAATTTAAAGATTCTGTGCCCAAGACGAAGTTTATGCTTCTAAAGGGCGCAGACAAATTATCATGCAGTCGAAACCCCCACATTAAATATAAAGGCTGTGTAATCAGTCGAGTAAGGGTTCATAAGTACCTAGGTGTTTTGTTTGATGATAAGTTGCTTTTTAGTAACCACATCAGACAAGTTGCGGCGGACGCTGTCTCTGTGATGCACAAACTTAGAAGGATTGCTCGCAATGACTACGGGCTGTCTGGTCGCCAAATGTGCTAGGTGTACCGAGGTGTCTTTGAGAGTATGATCGCATACGCGGCGCCAGTTTGGGCGCATAGGTTGGACAGAAATAGAGCACTGCTTCTAAATTTAAGGAATGCCAGGCGCAGAGCCTTAATTGTATGCACTGATGTTTTTAAAACAACCTCCTATGAGGCTACTACCGTATTGGGAAAGGCTCTCCCAATCGATTTAGTGGTGAAAGTTCGAGCAGCCATGTGGAAGTTGCGAAGAGGTCGGGAAACCGAGGTATTTGGGATACGGTTTCGGGCCGGGCTAGAACCGGAACGGAACGGCTATAACAATGCACCGGGTCTAAATTTCGAACAGTTGCCCATTTCCCGCCTGCGGAAGAGGCTTTTGGGGCCTCGCGATGAAGGCATGGCAGCATGAATGGCACACTACGACTAAGGGAAGATCTCTGTATAGATGTATACAGGATCTGGGGGGATGGTATGCCTCAAGTTCATTTTTAAGGGCGGCGGGTGCCCAAGTGCTCACCAACCACGTGAATTTGATGCAATATCTGTTCAGGTTTCGCCTAGCGGCTGATGAGTTGTGTGTCTGCGGGGAGGTCCAGTCAAACGAACATCTAATGTTTGACTGCCCTGCTCTTGGGGTGGCCAGAGACCAAGCCACTCTGGAACATAGAGGTCAGGGGGAAAACTGGCCGCTCATAAACGGCGAGTCAATGTGGCGTGAGCCGCATTGTCGGACGTGTGGGAGTTCCTCGATGAGGTTGCGATGTTCAACCGTCATCATTAGATTGTTAAATTAATTGGGATTTATTGATTCCTGTGGCGTGTCGGTGGGAAGCCTTCCTAGAATTAATGGCTGCCATCAGCCAGTAATAAGCTCCAAGCGCTTTAAATGGTGGACAGGCACTAGCTGGCAAACAGCGACTGAGGCGTGGCGGCTTAAATTGCCGTTTTTTGACTTGCAACTTTTATAGTTTTAAATTGTAACAAGGGGTGCGCCTCCCCGATTTAGCTTTAATGTGACAAGTGAGCGGTAGGGACACATAGGCGGGTGCTGTACGGCACCCAGCTTAACCGCTCACGCAAGATAGGTGCTCATTAGGAGCATTAGGTAACGTGGTCGCAAATCTGTTTCGAGGTACAGTAGCCGTTTTTTGGCACGGTACATTTGGTCTATGCTCTAGGGCGACCGAATGGAGTGGTGGTGGGAGAAATGCCAGCTAACTAAACAATTACCACCTCCAGGATGGAGCCGTGAAACATTATCCCTCCAGGGATCACGGCGTGGAACCTACGCCGTGATCCATGGTTTTAGTGAACCGGGACCCTTGGAACCTTTCCTTCCTCGGGTCCAGGATCTTCTTAAGGGCTTGGACCGTCATCGCTGACGAAGCCCCCTGACCAGCATTTACTGGAACCACCTTTACGGTGGCCCGCTTACTTTTAGCTGCCGGCGACTGGGCTGGCGGCGGCGGACCTACCCGCGTAGGCGCAGAGAGACGGGCTTTTTTACTTTCTCCTCCACTCTCTTTATCGACTTGTGGAGCTCACCCAAGCCTCACCCGTTACCGGCATGAAGCCTCGAACTCCCTCAACGACCTGAACACTCACCACGAGTAACGACCCCCGTCACCATCAATGAACTCTCGCTCAGGTATGCAAGGTATGCGTCCACCAACTGACGCAACTCAAGAGCGACTCTCGATTCCTTCTTAGTGGAGATCTTGGACCATTTGGCCCGCATCTCCTCAATCCGCCCTATGCTTCCAGCCCCAGAGGTCACCTGTTTTTCAACAGGCTTCCCCTCCGATACCTTAGGCCTAAAAGCGGACTAAGTGCCACCGTTTTCCGCCTTTCCCGACTTCGAAGGGAGGCGTAATTTGGACTTGGCGCCCACCCCCACACCAGTGCCATGCCCTTGCTGGCTTTCTTCGCACCGCTCGGAGCAGAGGTATCACATAGGTTTTCTGCAATGCCGCTTCGCTCGGGCGCCCCACTACCCGAGGGGCTTCTGTGACTTCCTTTGCAGAAGAATGGGGCCGCGGCGGCGACCTACCGAGTGACCGCCTTGGCATGAGGGGGTCACCGGAGACCAGGTCCTTGGCCAATCTGACTAGTCCTCCGACCAACCTCCCCCGGGTTGCTCCATCGCTGGACAAACTTACTGAAAATACACCAGCTGTGTCGCCAGCCACTACAATCACTGCTTGTACGACCATAACACCTGCCAATAGACCAGGTGACCGTCTAACTAAATCTTCCTCGACCGGACCGTCTGTTCCGCAGCCCACTCGAGGAGTCAAAAGCTAAAAGCTCCTACCACCGGCTAGTTCGGAGCGAAAAATCGCTTCTCAAAACTGCCAGAGGAACAACAATTTAGGCCTACCCAGCGACGAATAGGGGACACCAATATTACAAAGGAAACTTCCTTAATTAGCGACAGCAGCACTACTGCAACCATTACGTCACCGCTTTGTAAGCACACAGCAGCAACGCAGGTTGACTGAGAGCTACAGATCGATGTCAGCCCCGACGACGTGAAAGTAGGCACGCTGTATTTACAGAATATAGTTAATCGCTACCGGTAGAAAAATACAAGTTCTACAGCATGGGGCCAAAGGGCGAGAAGCCTTGGGATCAGTAGGAAGCTTTGCATTCGTTGAAGTAGGAGAAGACGGAAACATCGTCCACATACCTCCCGACAACGTTTTCATTTCTAACGCGCCTGGGTGTTCCCTTAAACTCTCTAGTTTCTATAACCGACATCTTCACCGATACTTTTCTAAGTAAATAAAATAAACTATATTAATCAATCCACTTTCTCGCTGATATCTACTACTTTGTCAGGCTAGTCCAGAAAAGCTTATTATTTAATATGCGTGTATATAATCTAATATACACGTAGAGATATACGGGATGCTGAAGGCCTGAATGTCCTTCGGTCACTCTACGCATCTCGCAGTCGCTGTTTGTAAATCGATTTACTAACAGGATGAGATACACGTTATACAGCATTTAATTTGTTCCTCGATTAACTAAAAATATTTCACAAATAGCCAATATTTTCTCCATATATATACATATAAAGAAAATTCTTGAAAGTGTGTTAGATGTAAGCAGAAATTAACAACTTTTTGTTAAGTCGGTATTATTATCTTATTTGCCAATATCATCATTTATAAAACAAAAAAAAAAAAGTAAAATCGTAAGATGACTATCATACTTAACATTAGTGAATATAATTTATAAACAAACCGTATAAAGCATTAGGGACCGACGATAAAGAGTAGATCATGTAGAAAACTGAAGCCCTGTTACAGAATAGTAACTGTGCATTCTGTTCCTGTTACTTTTTAATCTGTACAAAGAAAAAAATACAGAACTGGAAGGTTAATGGTGAGAAGGGAGTAACTGTCCAAGGAGAAAAGCTAAATACATTGAGATTCACTAACGACACTACTCTGAACAGAAACCAAAAACAGTGGTTGAAAAAATATAAAAGGGTACATATTCACTGCTAGTAGAGAAATTCAATTTGAAAAAAAATAAGAGTGAACAATGATAAGGAAGTGTAATAAAAATGGTAGTAATAATAAGGAATTAAATACTTGTGCTCGGAAACAATATAATTTGTTATTGCAGGAATTTTTAAATTAGGATGAGTGAAGTACTGCATTCATTGAAAGCAGACTAGAATCCCAGAAGAAAGAGGCTTTTAGGAAAAAAGCCAGTATGAAATCAAAAAAGATCTCTGAATTAGAGATATTCTTAAAAATAAATTTGTGGAATGTAGTGAAACACGTATGTCATGTAAAAATGAAAACAAGAAAAGAAGCATTTGAAATATGATGTTAAATGAAAATGATGACAATTTGATGTTAACATGGTTATAGAATATAAATACTTACATTACGTGATCAAGATCAGCATATTCACTTGTCTCTGGAGCCCTGAAACAGAAATATACCAAGATAAAAATGATAATTATATTCATTCGTACCTCTATTTCCTGATGATTCCGCATCACCTGAAAAATCTTCTTGAGTCCTTGGAAATGAAGAATATAAAGTAAAGTGAATTAATAATACTAATCAAAATAAAGAATGTAATTAACTTTCAGATTTGATGCTGCTTAGGCGCCCGTAAATGTGGCTGCTTCATTTAAAAAAAAAAAAAATAAATAAATAATAAACAACTTATTGAAATTATAAAAAAATTTAGTTTGTTTTCTGCATAATATTCGATTTTAAATTTCATGTAATTTTTTTGAAACCGTTACTATTTTCATTATCGTTATTAGAAAATGTTTTTTTTATTTTTCATAAATCATGAATATTGTAAAAGAATATCATATTACAATATGATCATAATTAATTACTATACGTTTCATAGTAAAATTAAAAGTTTAATGTTAAAAGATGAGAGTTTTTTTTACGAAAAGAACTCTTGTCGACAGTAATAAAGACATCTTGACCTCTGTAGCGGAAGACACAATTCAATTTCCACAAAGTTCTCTTGTTTTACTTAAAAATCAAAAAAACAGATTCACAAATTTAATTAGCCTCTATTGAAAACATAATTTATCTCTGTGTTTTCTTGTTTGCTTCCGAGAGCGAGGTCAATGCTTACACCCTCCCTCACTGCAGCTCCATCACAGAGTTCTGCACACATCTCATTCATCTTATCCTTACAGAGAATATCTATGCCTACAGGGCTCATTGCCCAAACGCTTATCTTGGCGAAATAAACACCCAGGCGGGCCCCTCGCCACCCGGGTGTCTATTATATCTATACATCTATAACATTATCATGCTCCTTCAGCCATCCTCCCCAGGGCTAAGAATATAAGGATGCCAGATAGTATATCCCACATCTTTGCTGCACATCATCAATGACCCTACACTCCGGTCTCGATCCTGAATTAATCTAATCAAATCTAGCCACCTATCTCGAAAAGCTCTATGTCCAGAAAGATACAAATATGCCGATTGGGAAATCTGCCGGCATATTTCTCATATCAGGAGACATTCCATGTGCATACTAGCCATCGGGCGATTCCGTCCACCTGACTTTCCACAAACGGAAACTCTGGTCGTCTGTTTCTTTTATGCACCGAGTTGGCCTATATTCTTAGCATTATAACGCAATTGGCCCACAATCGCAAGGATATCAATGGCCTTAATACCGGAAATAACAAGTACCATCTCTCGAGAGATAGTCTCATAGTCACCAATCACAGATAACAATAGGAGACGCTGGGTTCTAAACAAAATATTCTTATAAATAACACTTCTACCTCATTCGATGAGCCCACTCAAGTGTAGCATACAGCAGTATAGCTTCGCATTCCCCGTTTTATAGAACACGCATGATTCTGAAATTAAGACAACAATCGGGTTGAACTTCTCTCCAATCACTGAAGAAAGCAGAACCGGCCTTTTTGGCAGCATATTGAAAGTGCTCATTTGAATCAAAGATTCTCATCAAGATTAACACCTAGATACTTGTGTAGCGGGACATACCTAATTCGATGACCTGCCATTGATATTCGAAGTCGTCGTTTTATAGCTACTTTGGCCTTGAGTAATATCATCATTATTTTCTCTGCGATAAACACCATATTATGTTGCAAACTTCACGGCTAGAGTAACTTGCAAGCCTGGGCTGACCTTAATTCGATCTCATTTCTCGAATTTCCTTTAACCGGCAAAATCACATCATCCGCATACGCGATAACGCGGCATCCACTAGTAACGTCAACCACATCAATAAATTGATTTCAATAATCCAAAGCAGGGGTCCTAAAACAATACTCTGCGAACAACCTTTAGGTAGCGTTTTTCCTACTTCTGGGACGCTATCTCGAAAAACAACGTCTCAATTCAGCTCATTCTTCAAACAAACACGCTTCTTTAACTAAAACAGGGAAGAGGACCACCACAAATTATAAAAAGCTCCTGATATTTCCATAAAGATACCCAAGACAATAATCAGACTCACTAGAAGAAGCAATATTTATAACCTTCAGAATAGAATCTTCCGTGCCTCTGCCTGTGCTAAAACCATACTGATCATCCATCAGCAACTTTCTAGAATTCAATTTATCAGTAACGCGAAGATATAATAACTTCTCAAAATCTATTCCACTAACTGGCAGGAACCTTGAAGGCCTGTAAAAGAAGCTCAATGTGGGGTCATTGTCATATCCTTTAAACAGCAATTTTAGAATAGCTTTTTCCCAACAAACAGGGAAATAGCCACCAAACAGCATCGTATTAATAATTTTAGTCAAAGCACCAAAAAGAATTCTGACAGAACGGACTAGGAACTCCATCGTGATTCCACCGAATCCCCTGGCCTTTATTCCTACCAGAACTGCAAATTATATAACGTACCTCTGCCTCTGTAATTTCCACAGATTAAACATTATGGCGAAAAGTAGCAACTACCTCTCGGACTCGTAGATGATTAGTCACTACAACATCTGGCAATAAATCATTCAGAAGAATATTAAAAATCTCATCTTTACTAGAAACAACACCCTGCTGGTTTGAGAGAGACAATGTTTTCATTTCCCAAAGCGCCTGGGTGTCCCCTTAGACTCCGTTTACGCCAATGAGTAAAGCAGTTTTAATTCAACTTGGTATTTAACTTATTTTCCTCTAAAAGTTTAACAGTATTTCGGTGTAATGAATATTTCAATTATAAATAAGAAATTTTTCATACACTGCGATTAATGTATTCCATTCAACATATATTTATTTGTGCTCAGCTGATTTTTTTTCATTTAAGCCTTCATTATTGATTATTTATTAAGATTTAACTATATAATTTCATGTGTTTATATCTTAAATGGTAACAAGAAGAACTTTTAATTAAAACAAAAGAAAATCATCTTTTGTATTTTTGCATTGTTTTCTTTTCACATATTAAAACCATGTTCTATCAGTACACCTCAATCGTATGAATAAGACACTACACAATGTAAAAACTCTCTTGTTACTTTCTCTCTAAAATTGTTAAAGTTTATCTTGTTAAAAAATTAAATTAAATAAAATAAATTTTAATTAATTCTGAAGTTTCTTATATTATGTTTTAATACTTATGAATCTTTATTGTGTGAACTCTGCTAATATTCCGTCATGTTATAATCCGTATGAATCTTTTTCATATTCTCTGTTATGTTATAATACGTGAATCTAAGGTATATATCAAAAATTATTTAAATATTATGTTTGTGATTTTCTTCTTTATAATTGTATGCTTCATAAAAATCAAAGGAATTAATGTCGATGTATATAAAATTCACGATTGTGAGATTACAATTCTGCGTAAGTTAATATTAAGCTATTAATGTTTTTCATTGAACAATAATTCGTCTGTTAAATAATAAGGTAATCGTCGATGGAGGTTATTTATACTTTGTATCATTGTTATATACTTTGTAAGTTGTTATTATTATATATTTTGTGCATGTTATTATATACTTTGTGTATCTCGAGGAAATATTAAAGTTAACAAATGTACCTATACTGTAATTGCATAAATAGAACTGTTGTATATAAATTTATGATAATGCATTTTGCAGTTTTTATAAATATGGTTATATAATTGTCATTTAATTCTGTAAAAAATAAAGTCCAATATTGTTTTGGAAAACACGAGCTATGTATAATTTTATTTTATTGTATCTTGCCTCAACATGGCTCGTTGTTCTTTGGTCCCCCGGGCCGGATAGTAAAAGCCGAATAGATATAAAAGCCGGATTAATAAAAGCCGATTATATTTCTTAAAGTATTAAACATTTGTTATAAAATCTCTTTCAAATAATTTTCTTTTATTATGATAAAAGAAAATATTATTCTGATCTAAACTTATTCTGTTATATAATTAAAATGTTCTGTATTTTAGAATGTATTTATATTAGATTGTTTTTAAGCATGTTGTTTCTGAAAGTAGTGATGTTATGAAAGTAGTAAAAGACAACTACGAGTTATATAGTAATTATATATATATATATACATATATATATATATATTGTTGATGATAGTTGAATATAACAAAATATATTATGTATCAATTTTCTGATGAAAGATTCTATACTATTATTGTTGTATAAACCACATTGTTAGTTAAGGGTGACACATGAAATCATACAGTATCTGATCCTATACTATTTTAAATATTTATTGTAAATTTAATCCAAAAAGATGCCTCGTTCTCAGGCTACCATTATCTTAGCTAACGCGGCGCTATTATCAAAAGCGCAACTCCGCTTTAACCGACTGAAGGAAATTGTCAGTTCTCGCGGAGTTTCTGTGTCTATTGAACAACTTATGCTATCAAAGCACTCACTCAACAGTTTGACGACATCATCGATCAAATTCTTACAAACAACTCTGAAATAATAGAGCATGTCGAAATTTGTGATATAAATTCAATCAGTTCTGAATGGAACGCATTGTATTGTATGATTAAACTTGTAAAATCAGAAACTCCCAATTTCAATCCAAATATTAAACCAGTTTTTCAGTCTTTATTACATACTCCGAAATTTAAAATTCCTATATTTTCAGGCAATTTCAATGCCTGGTAAATTTCCACAATTTGTTTAATGGTTCCGTCTATGAAAATTCCCAGTTATATCCTGAACAAAAACTGCAAATTTTAAGGACACATTTATCTGGTAATGCGCTTTTATTAATTGAATCGCTTCCGATTTCCACAGAAAACTATCAAGTAGCTTATGATATTTTAATTTCTAGGTATGACAATAAACGCTATCTTTTAAACAATTTTAACAGTCGAATAAAATGTTTCAAATCCGATGATCGTAAAAATTACCTCTCTGATTTTAAGGCTACGTACATTTCTTCCATTAATGCGTTAAAAGGACTCAATATAAATTTAGAAAATGGTCTTCTTTTGAAACTCTGTTTAGAAAAACTCCCCTTCAATGTTCGAACGCGTTTCGAAAACCGAATCGCATCGTCAAGTGTACCCACATGTGAAGAATTGATTGAATTCCCAACGGTTGAAGAAAAAATTTCCGAGAGACTTGATGCTGATGCCACCTCTTCTGAGAAATTTCCTTTCAGGTCACCCAATAATCTTACGTTCTTTAATAATTCTAACGCTCAAAAATCAAAATTCTCCAAACCGACTAAATCCTTTTTCGCTCAAAATCAAGCTCTTTCCGACAGATGTCCGGTATCTGCGGATTCTCATCGAATTTATGGTTGTAAACAATTTCAAATTCTGTCTCATGAACAAAAAATCGCCTGGTTGCGAGAAAAGAATCGTTGCTTCCGCTGTTTAGTTGTTCATTCCTGGAAAACTTGTACGTCACGATTTAACTGCAGAAACGGTAATGATTCTTCGCATCACACCTTATTGTGTCAAAAGGATAGTATCGCTCTCTTCGGAACTCCATGTGACAGCGCTTTGAAACGTTTTACATCGTCAGGTCATCGTACCATTCCTCCATCCCCTACCTTTCCCCGCAAATATTACACAGAATTGTCCCTCTCAGTTTTCCAATAACTTTCAATCTCTCCATCACTCTTCTCTATGCTTACATACTCCTGCTCTATCCTGTTGCAATCCTGCTCATAGCGCTTGCCTCTCACCTTCTGTCACCACGCCTTCTCCCACGACACCTTCCGTCACTCTAGCTCCCAATTCTCTCTCAAATAATCCACTCGTAACCCATTCCACTCATATCAGCTCTACTTCAATTTCATCGCAGTCTGATCCCACCACAACGTGTTTCTCCAGTCATTCTGCTTGTGAACAATCTTCTACTGTGCTCCTTAATACCGCTATTGTCTTCATAGAAGATTCCTTCAGAAAACTACATACTGTCCGTGCCGTTTTGGACTCTGCTTCACAACGTACCTTAATTACCAAAAATTGTCTTTCTCGTCTTGCTCCTCCTTTGGAAAATTCCCAAATACGCCTTTCCGGTATTTCCACTACTCATGCTCCCATCCTTGGCACTGAAAATATTAAAATTCACTCCCTTTCGCAATTCAAAAAGACGTTTCAATCAAAGGCCCTTGTTCTTTCTAATATTTCTGGTAACCTTCCTTCTCATTCCTTATCCCCTTCAGTCGCCCAAAAATTTCAACATCTCCATCTCGCTGACCCAACATTTTGTTTATCCTCTCCTATTGACGTTCTTATTGGTAGTGATTTGTTTTGCCATGTTTTGGCCCTTCCGGCAACATTCAGGAATCCGAGTTTCCTTCAGCCCTGAACACTGTTTTTGTATGAATAATTATCGGAATTGTTCGATTCGCCGTCTGAAGGATCTACTTCCTTTTTTAACACGCTGTTTTCTCAAGAAGACTCAACAGACTCTATAACCGACATCTTCTCCAATGCTTTTCTAAGTAAATAAAATAAACTAGATTAATCAATCCACTTTCTCGCTGATATCTACTACTTTGTCAGGCTAGTCCAGAAAAGCTTATTATTTAATATGCGTGTATATAATCTAATATAGACGTAGAGATATACGGGATGCCGAAGGCCTGAATGTCCTTCGGTCACTCTACGCATATCGCAGTCGCTGCTGTTGTTTACGCAAGTGAAAGCAATAACGAAAACAGAGAAAACGGTCACCGCTATAATCAGAGCTCAAGCAGGACTAAGGAGTAGCCTACCTGGACGAACCCTTGCTTGTTACAGACTAAAAGCAGTCGTTGCCACATCTTTGCTACGTGGCTTGCAAAGAAAAGCTCGATCCCTTTACAAGGGTCTCTATGAAGCACATCTAAATCAAACACTTGACACTAAGAGGGATTTTGGCGAAAACGGAAAAATAATGAGTGCTGTACATTTTTAGTAATGATTTGCGCAAATTATTTGCATATGTAGATCTCTTTGTTGTGACACGACGTTATGTTATTCAAATGAGACTTGTAATAACTTCATAAAAAATGTTGACGTTCGTAAAATTATTGCTTGACAGTAAAAAAAAAAATAAATTAAATTTTGCTCCTAAAAAGGATTATGTTACTCTTTGGGTAAAAAAATGACCGGCTGTATGTTTTTGCCAAAGGTACAGCCTAAGTTGTATCGGTTATTGTACTAAGTGAAATCGATTTACTAACAGGATGACATACACGTTACACAGCATTTATTTTGTTCCTTGATTAACTAAACAATATTTCACAAATAAATAACCGATATTTTCTCCATACATATAAAGAAAATTCTCGAAAGTGTGATAGATGTTGGCAGAAATTAACTTATTGTTAAGTCGGTATTATAATCCCTTTTGTCAAATTCATTCATTTATAAAATAACAAATTAAATTAAATCTTAAGATGACTATCATACTGAACATTAGTGAATTTAATTTATAAACAAACCGTATAAAGCATTATGTAGAAAAGTGAAGCCCTGTTACAGTAAGAAATAGTAACTGTGCGTGCACTTTCTGTTTCTGTTACTTTTTAATCTGTACAAAGATAAAAATACGTATTTGATGATAACATGGTTATAGAATATAAATACTTACATTACGTATTCAAAATCACCATATTCATATGACTTCGGAGGCCTGAAACAGAAATATACCAAGCTAAAAATGATAATTATATTCATTCGTACCTCTATTTCCTGATGATTCCGCAGCACATGAAACATCTTTTGAGTCCTTGAAAATGAAGGATATAAAGTAAAGTGAATTAATAATACTAATCAAACTGAAGAATATAATTAACTTTCAGATTTGATGCTGCTTAGGCGCCCATAAATGTAGCTGCTTCATCTTTAAAGAAAAAAAAAATAATAATAATAAACAACTGTGTTGAAATTATAAAAAGTTTTAGTTTGTTTTCTGCATAATTTTCAATTTTAAATTTCATGTAATTTTTTTAAAACCGTTACTATTTTCATTAACGTTATTAGAAAATGTTTTTTTTATTTTTCATAAATCATGAATATTGTAAAAGAATATCATATTACAACATGATCATAATTAATTACTATACGTTTCATAATAAAATTAAAAGTTTATTGTTAAAAGATGAGTGTTTTTTTCATAGTTATGTAGATAATTTTTGTCCTTAATATAGTAACAGTGACTAAAAGAAATAATGATACAACTCGAAGAAGGGTTGATCTTGTATGGTAAAACTAACCCTAAAATTCAACTTTTGTCTTGATTATTATTTTATTATATTGCCGAAAGAACTCTTGTTGATAGTAATAAAGACATCTTGACCTCTGTAGGGGAAGACACCCACCTTGTAAATATCCACACCATCCACTTCGTTCGTAGCCCTGATGGGCTTTACCGGATGTTGTCTTTTAGACCCTATAAACTTGATAAGACAACACAGTCATAAGTTTAGCCTCTATCAGGATGCCACCGATGGGTCATGGCAGACGTTTATACGAATGTATTTACACAACCTACTATCGCCTCCGTATGACATCTCCCAGTCACAACCAACACTACAAACAACCTTATGATAGTGTTTTTCCTACTTCTGGGACGCCGTCTCGAAGAACAACGTCTCGATTCAGCTCATTCTTCATACAAACACGCTTCTTTAACTAAAACAGGGAAGAAGACCACCACAAATTATAAAAAGCTCCTGATATTTCCATAAAGATACCCAAGACAATAATCAGACTCACTAGAAGAAGCAATATTTATAATCTTCAGAATAGAATCTTCCGTGCCTCTTCCTGTGCTAAAACCATACTGATCATCCATCAGCAACTTTCTAGAATTCAATTTATCAGTAACGCGAAGATATAATAACTTCTCAAAATCTATTCCACAAACTGGCAGGAACCTTGAAGGCCTGTAAAAGAAGCTCAATGTGGGGTCATTGTCATATCCTTTAAACAGCAATTTTAGAATAGCTTTTTCCCAACAAACAGGGAAATAGCCACCAAACAGCATCGTATTAATAATTTTAGTCAAAGCACCAAAAAGAATTCTGACAGAACGGACTAGGAACTCCATCGTGATTCCACCGAATCCCCTGGCCTTTATTCCTACCAGAACTGCAAATTATATAACGTACCTCTGCCTCTGTAATTTCCACAGATTAAACATTATGGCGAAAAGTAGCAACTACCTCTCGGACTCGTAGATGATATGAGGTTTCATTAGTCACTACAACATCTGGCAATAAATCATTCAGTAGAATATTATAAATCTCATCTTTACTAGAAACAACACCCTGCTGGTTCGAGAGAGCCGACAAAATAATGTTTTTCTAACGCATATGTCCTAAGACTTTATACACAACATTCCAATGATCCTTATTTACTTGCTGTCTGACAAAAGAATTCCAATAATCCTTTTTTGATGTCCTGCCCAAATGAAAATATTCAGATCTTTGCCTTCCATAGTCGTCTACCAAAACTGTTCTCCGTTTAGGATGATTCGTTCACTAAGCAGATCTCCTGAGATAGTTCACACAGACTGTTTCAAAATAGACAACTATCTAGTTCACTGAGGGGCAATTCTCTGTCAACTCGAACTACAAGGAATTGAATTCTCAGCGGCAACGATGAAAGATAGAGAAAATTGTTCTAATATGTCTACCATTTGAATATCATCCAGACTTTGGTCTGAGACATGGAGTCTAGTAGAGAGACTGTTACAAATGTAGTTCAGTCCACCTTCCTATTCAGGAAGCGCTCTTGATAAGCAGGGACATTATTTCTATAAGCATCTCGAAACTTCCTAACCAACTCAAAGATGATTAATCGATGATCACTAGAACAATCATCAACAACAGACCAAGTATCAACCTACCAGGAATATTCCTACCAACACTTATATCAATATTCGTTCCAGCAAATAATCTCTTCCATCTACCATTCTAGCATATGTTGGTAACTCACGAAAATATTAAAGACCTTTAAACGATACTGCACAACAAAGCCGTCAACTAACTCACCGCTATCATCTGTGATTCCACAATGCCAAAGAAGTGACTTGCGCTATAGAACAGTTACCAACAAGATCAAGTATTTTATTCCACATTTCTAAATATTCCTCAGTGGGATCTCTATATTGAAAATACGAACTAACAACACAAAAATCAAGATTATTCATAACAAGTTAAACAGGAACATGAAGAGTATCAGAAACATTCCTGAAAAAGACACAATCCAATGTTCTCCTACACAGAACTGCGGACATAGAGTTACTTCCAGTATGGATGTTGCAGAAGAATTTTATCGAGAGACATCCTTTTAACAATTTCGTCTGACTCGATCTGAGCAGTGTAAGTTCGTTGAGAATTTATCTGTCCAATTTTAACTATGCAATGAATTAAAACACATCCCAACAGTTCTCAAGCAACAACCACTATCGACCGAGGTTTTACTTTCGACCGAGTGCTTGCAATCCTTGCGAAAATTTTCCTAACTTAAGCAAGTAGAGCTTCAAATTTTTTACGACACTCTTCACCTTATGACTGTTGTCACCATAATACGCACAAAGTAAAGCATACTAACCGAATTTAGCACTATCATCAAATCTACAAAAACTTAAAACATCTCTGACATAAATGTACTGCCGATCTACCTTTACCTCCAACCTTTTACTAACTACAGATTCTCAACTAACTTTAACTGTTTTATTGCCATCCGCTTCGTAACCAGAACTTTCCTACTGTTTTTTATGATCATAATTTTCAAATTTGACCTCTTGCCTTAAAAGGCAGCCGGAAATTACTATCTAATTTCTTTAATTGTATTTTTTTGGAGCCCTCCTTTCTGTTTAGGAAGATGGCTTTTGTCTACTTGCGGACTAAGATGCCTCCCGCTTGCTTTTAAGCACATCAGCGTAGCGTTTCCGCTGCGCTATAATAGACAAAGGCGCTGGTAATGGGACAGAAACTGAATCTTCAATTATTACCTCTCTGACTTCATTCGGCATAGAGAAAGGCATTCAAATCCATTCGCCAAAGCAGAGAACATTGCCCTAAGCTCAGGAAGCCTTGGGATCAGTCGGGAAGCTTGGTAATCGTTGAGTAGGAGAAGAGTACGGAAGTATGTTTCCGTCATTTCCCAAAGCGCCTGAGTGTCCCCTTAGACTGTTTACGCCAATGAGTAATTAGATCTCTTTGTTGTGATACGACGTTATGTTTTTCAAATAAGACTTGTAATAACTTCATAAAAAATTTTGACGTTCCTAAAATTATTGCTTGACAGTAAAAAAAATAAATTAAATTTTACTCATAAAAAGGTTTATGTTACTCTTTGGGTAAAAAAATGACCGGCTGTATGTTTTTGCCAAGGTTACAGCCTAAATTGTATCGGTTATTGTACTAAGTGAAATCGATTTACTAACAGGATGACATACACGTTATACAGCAATTAATTTGTTCCTCGATTAACTAAAAATATTTCACAAATAAATAACCGATATTTTCTCCATACATATAAAGAAAATTCTCGAAAGTGTGATAGATATTGGCAGAAATTAATAACTTTTTGTTCAGTCGGTATTATAATCCCTTTTGTCAAATTCATTCATTTATAAAACAAATAATAAAGTAAAGTCTTAAGATGACTATCATACTGAACATTAGTGAATTTAATTTATAAACAAACCGTATAAAGCATTATGTAGAAAAGTGAAGCCCTGTTACAGTAAGAAATAGTAACTGTACAAAGATTAAAAAATCAGAACTGGAAGTTTAATGGTGAGAAGGGAGTAACTGTCCAAGGAGAAAAGCTAAATACATTGAGATTCACTAACAACACGACTCTTTGAACAGATACCAAAAACAGTGATTGAAAGAAATAGCAAAGTGTACATATTCACTGCTAGGGGAGAAATTCTATTTGAAAAAAATAAGAGTGAACAATGTTAAGGAAGTGTAATAAAAAGCGCAGTAATAATAAGGAATAAATACTAGTGCAAGGAAACATAATATAATTTTTTATTGCAGGAATTTTTATATCAGGATGAGTGAAGTACTGTATTCATTGAAAGCTGACTAGACTCGCAGAAGAAGGAGGTTTTTAGGAAAAAACCTATTTATTACAAAATCAAAAAAAATCTCAGAATTAGAGATATTCTTAAAAGTAAATTTCTGCATTGTAGTGAAACACGAATGACAAGTAAAAATGAAAACAAGCAAAGAAGCATTTGAAATGTGATGTTAAGTGAAGATGATGACAATTAGGTTACGTATTTGATGATAACATGTAGAATATAAATACTTACACTTCGTGTTTAACATCAGTAGGTGTACTTCGCTTTGCAGACCTGAAACAGAAATATTCCAAGATAAAGATGATAATAAAATTCATTTGTATCACATTATTTCCTGATGGTTCCGCAGCTCTTGAAACATCTTCTTGATTCTTTGAAAATGAAGGGTATATGTAAAGTGAATCAATAATAGTATTCAACACGAACAATATAATTAACATTTGAGCTGTTTACTGAAAAATAGAACCAGCAATAAATTGCATATATTTCTCGGCTAAGGCGGTCAATTTACTCAATTCGTTTTTGAATTATAGCAGTTATAAAGCGATAACTAAAATTTTTAATATTAGTATACGAGTATTAGCATTAAAATTAAAAAAATATATATATATTTGATCTTTGATAATTTGTGGCTCATGCATGAGGAGAGTTTTTGATTAAAATATTCCCTAAAATTGATTTTAAGTTAATTATAAATTATTAAAAATTTTGGATTCCCCATCAGAAGAGAGGTATTGTTACTAGTATTTAACAAAATACGTTTTGAGCATTAAAAATGTTAAATTGTATAAACATGTTTTTTTGTATTTTTGGGAATCCCATACTCAAGGGTAAGTGTTCGGGTAAAATAAATTTAAAAAAAATAATTTGTAAGTGATGATAATAAAAGGGGAAAAATTTATTGTTGAATAAACAATATTTTAATTTTGTAGGAAAGGGTTAAAATTGTGACTGATCTTTTTTTTCAAGAAGAACTCTTTTTTCCTGTTTGGCCTCCGGTAACTACCGTTTAGATAATTCTTCAGAGGATGATATGTATGAGTGTAAATGAAGTGTAGTCTTGTACATTCTCAGCTCGACCATTCCTGAGATGTGTGGTTAATTGAAACCCAACAACCAAAGAACACCGGTATCCACGATCTAGTATTCAAATCCGTGTAAAAATAACTGGCTTCACTAGGACTTGAACGCTGTAACTCTCGACGTTCCAAATCAGCTGATTTGGGAAGACGCGTTAACCACTAGACCAACCCGGTATTTTCAAGAAGAACTATAGAGTAATGGGTGTAACAAAGTTAAGATTTTTCATGTTTAATGATATGGGTAACTTCCGAGATGGATTTTAATTTAAAATAAATTTAAAAATGTTACCTTTCATTAGAAACAGGATCTATAATCCCGAAAGTGCAACGAAATTACAAAAAAATATATACATTAAAAAATACCTTCACAAAAATCTAAATATCAGGCAGTACAATATGGGTATAAAACTGCAATGTCTTTACGTATGCAAACGCTTAAATTTAAATTAAAAATGTAAGATTTAAAAATTAAAAAGAAGAATAATTCAGAAAATTCTACGCCAAGTTTATGAAAATGGTAATTATAGACAGAGACATAACTAGGAAATTTACAAAAAAAATTATAAACAAAATAGAAAAAACAAAGATTATTTTTCTTTTGTAATTTTTTTAGAATGCCCAATATTCGTCTTACAAAATAAATATTTAATTATTTTTATGGAAGAAAAACTGAAATTAATTGGGAGAAACAGCTTAAAATTGATAAAAAAGCAAAACATCTCAAAAAATGAAATACCGTACATAAAAGTTACATAAAGAGAAAATTGAATCAATATTAAGTTTCCATGAAAAAAAGTAAAAAAAAGATAACGGTGCTCAAGAATGGGCGAAAAAGAAGGGAACAGGATGTGAGAAATTTTGGGCAAAGAGAAAATTGCAAAGAAAGTGAAGATTAGTATGTGGTCTTTTGGAGACCAAAATCCCAAAAAAAGAATGTTATGGTACATAACTAAAATAGATCAATTTTATTTACATTTTTTTTTTTTTTTATCGGTCTATCTACTTTCCCGTACTAGTTAACGCTGCTGTAGCGGCATATATAGCTCTAGATGGGAAAGTAAAAAAATATTGAAACACTCTTTTTTTGTGAATTACTCACCATCAACATAGAAATAACACACTTAACACTGAAAAAGGCTTAAAAAACACAATCAAACACAAATTAAAACAGATAAGAAATTTTAAATAAATAAACTGAAGTCATATGGGAACAATTTAAATATTAAACTTAATAAAAAATATTTTTGTGAAGGCATAACTTCAGATTAACGTCATATAACATAAATCATGAATTAGGAAGCGGTATTAAATATACACAGTTAATGGTTGACTGCAATATTTGCAATTTTTGGATATGGCTGATCGTAATATTTGCATACTGAAATATGCAGGACTTGGAAAACATAAAAATTCACTAAGAATTATTGAATGAATGAAGTTTGAACATGACTTTTTGAGTTTGTGATGAAGGTACAGCCAAACGGATTTTTCAATTTTAATAAAATTTTTCAGTAAAACGATTTGCTATTAGGTGAATTTGTTCGTTATGACTTTTCACAAAATTTTCCTTTTCAAAATGGCAACTGGTGTTTTTATCAGAAAGCGTGTGATGTAGTGATTTAGTAGAGATGAAGTTTTTTCACCAAAAGAAAATAAAAAATACAAAATATTAGCCGAGTTGCAGCCATAACTTTTTATACTTCTATTAAATAAATATGTTTTATGCTGATCAAAAAAGTCATCATAACTGACGGATCATGTTGAAAAAAATAATTCAAATATGCAATATATCTAATTTAATCGAGAAGGTTTGGGAGCTAGACGCCCTTCAACTGCAAGACAGCTTGAAACTCCCAGATAATATATTTTACATTTCTTTTGTGGTAGATTGTAATTTGACAAAGAAAGATACAAATATCAACATTCCATATTTTTATAATTAGTGGGAGGGCCACTAAAAGAGGCCTTTAGAGATAAAAAGAAAACTAAAACCTTTGTTCACCATCTTGCTTTTTAATTCTTTCTCATCTGCTAAAATATTCAGTAAATAGGGTTAGAAATTGAATGATTAATATTTCAATTGATTATTGTTACGTCAAGCAGTTTCTACAGAAAAGTAAACTTAATTTATAAAAATTAACACTATACAGATCAGAAATAAAAGGTTACTTAAAACTACTAATTATTAAAGCTATATTATTAAGGAATGGTAGGTAGATAGATACCTGGAATCACACTTTAGTGTGGAAGGAATATCCGTATAACTGAAAAATGAGATAAGTAAATATTAAAATGAATCAAAATAAATAAAATGTGACTTTTATTTATTTTTTATTGACAAAATTAATTTATAACTCTATAGGAATTTAAAACACAATTTGGTTGTGAAAGAAATATATTGATAATCAACAACAATCCACTCACTTAATTGTGACCGTAATAAAAAATATATGCAGTGCTAAAATTAAACAATTATGCAAATCATTACTCATAAACTAATACTAATGATATTTTTTGGTGTAGAAATCATAATTTTAGGAAAAGTAACATATTCTGCTAGAAATTGAATGTAATAACTATTGAACATCAATCTGGAATAATTTTTTTTCATCTTTTATGACCGCATACGATCACTTTAGTCAGTTCATTATCCAAGTTTCTTCGAAGGACTGTTCGGGCCTTGCGGTCCTCCCAGTACTTTTTCATACGTTCTAATCTTCGTGTCCTTTCTGGTGTTGAAAAAGTTTGTTGTGAATATCTTTCTTGGGAGTGTAAGCGATTGTTTTTGCACTTAATATTTTTTGTGTAATTTTTTCTTGACTGTGGTGTCTTCTGGTGTAAGGTCAATTTCCTTTAGATCCTCTCTTATTTAGCTGATCCATCTGCATCCTGTGTTGGTGTTTTTCGAGTCGAGATTTGACTTTACCAGCTGTTTCAGAAATCTCGAATCTTCATTTGTGAGACATACTAGTCTCCTCTTATGCATGAATCAGTGATTAGTTCTAACTCTGCACACGATGTTGTTGGGTACGATCAGCCAATGCCCATCTGACTGGTACTTTTTGTAAATGTAGTTTCTTCCAATTCTTCTTTCGATTTTCCGGAGTCTGTCGGTCTTTGATTGTTCGTTCAGGTATTAGTATTTCTGCTGCATATGTTACTTTCGGTTTTATAATTGTGTTGTGTCTTACTTTTGCGTTTATACAGATATTTTTTACAAAGGTGTATCAGGTTAATTTTTGTGCATCAGCTAGTATGTTTGTTGTAATTTGGATTGAGGTTTATTTGTTTAGGAAATTTGTTATTATTTCGCCAAAGTATTTAAACTGGGTTTTCATTTTGACTTAATGTTTACTATTTTTAATTTTTTGGGGGGCATAATTTCTGTTCTTTCGAGTGATATTTTGAGGCAAGTTTAATTTACAATTTTTAGAGTGCAATTAAATAGTAGTGGTGAGAGTCCGTTCCTTGGCACCGTCCTAAATTGATCTCAGATGTTTCTGAGAGTTCGCCTCTGAATTTCAGTTCTGACTTAGTGTTTGTGTGGATCAGTTTTATCATGTTTATTAACTTCAGATGTAGTTCGAGGTATCTCAGAATTTTTAGTAGGGATTCTCTGTGGCTTTTTTGAAGTCCATAATTGTGTTCACCATGTCTCTGCTTCTTTTACTGTTGTAATCTATTATTAACTTGAGAGTCACGATTTGGTCTGGATAGCTCCTCGCACGTCCGAAACCTCTCTGGTATTCTCCTAGTTCTTTCTGGAGTTGTAAACCGATCCTATTAAGGATGATTCTTGAAAAAATTTTGTATATTGAGTCTAGGAGTGAGATTCACTTGTAGTTGTTACGGTATATTTTGGCCATTTTTTTGTTTAGCGGGTGGAAGAGAGCCACTGTTCCACTGTCATCCACTGTTCTTTTAGTTGTCCTTTGATGCAGATGTTGACAAGCTGTTGCAGAACGGCGATTTTTTCTGGTCTTCCTGCATGTCTCCAGATCTTTACAAAGGTATGATCTTCTCCTGCCACTTTGTCTTCATCTCACGTCGTGCTTGGTAGACTTCTTTTATTGCGTGAGGGTTAATGTTTAGTGGTAGTGTTGTTATTGGGGTGCTCTTTTTGTTATTGAATTCGGTCAGTTCTTTACAATTTAGGAATGTTTTGAAATAATTTGCTGGGATTTCTGCCTTGTTTTTATTGTTATGGGACAGATTATGGTTTTTATCCTTCATTAGAAGGGGTGGAGCTTCGTAATTTTTGTGTTGTTTTTGAAGATTTTGTGGTAGTGTCTTGACTCCGTTTTGCTTAATTTTTTCTTTACTGATTTATGTGTGTCTTTATAGTGTTAACTTCTTATTTTCCTTATGGTTGGTGTGGCTACTTTTCTTAGTTTTATTAGGTTTTGGAAGGATGTTTCTGATTTTTGAAATTGATGTAACAACTATGCTTGATATCTCTTCTCCACTGTTTCGTAGCTTTCGCTGTTCCCCCACTGACACTTATTATAGGTTTTTATTGGGGCCAATTCTTCTGCAATTTGTTTAAAGTTGTTACCTTATTAATATTTAAAATTAAATTCTTTAAATTCCTCTGTCAGCAAGCTTTTAAGCAACGCTTTTTAAAAATAAAACGCCTGTATTTGGTACATCTTTGTTTACCTTGTAAAAATAATATGTTTTCAAATTATTTTCATTAATCTCTTCCATAAAATTTAATCTTCTTACACTTTATTTTTCATTTAGAAACTCGCATATTTAATTTATTGTTTGTTATTTCTAAGGTCCACTATGTTCTTTAATGAACAACATTATTCTTTCTTTTTTTTTTGTGAAGTCTATCCGTTCTCTGCCACAGAGGACGGATTTAATCTAACTGACGCCTGGCGTCAAGAATGTACCACAATGCAGAATAACCAAATCCCATGTATTACTCAAAGGCCGCCGGGTTTTGATTTGCCACGTAAGACATGGTCAACGCTAAACAGAATACGAGCTCAAAATGGTCGGTGCGCCTATTTCCTGTATAAATGGGGTAAAACACCGACGCCCCTTTGTGAGTGTGGTGAAAATCAAACTGTTAAACACATCACAGAAGTTTGCTCTAGGACAGCTTATAAAGGGAATCCTGAAGGTTTCCTGATGGCGACTCCAGAATCAGTAGCTTATATTACTTTGTTTGTAATTTTTGACTCTATTTGTTGTTATGTTTTGGTGTCATACGCTAAATAAAATAAATAATTTTTGTGAAATTGAAAAAAATATATCAAAATATAAAGTAAGAGTAACTTACTACTGATTTATAACAGTATTCAACTTGCAGTCTACTATGTATGAATCTGGCTTACATTAAACATTACAATGGATATCATAGATTTATAGAAGTGTGCGCATGTGTGTTGATGATAAACATACACACACAAACTCTCTCTCACACACCCACACACACACAAACGCTTATCCAATATGAGAACACTTCAATAAATTAGAAATTGTACTTACGTTTCATCGTTGTTGCTATTCGTAGCATCAGTTGAAATTCTGAAATTAGAAAAGTTTTTTACCAGCATCCAATTTATTTATTTAATACAATGAAATTATGTGATCAGTTTAGTAGTAAATATATAAATAATTATTAAAACTGATGTGTAAATAATAATTTTATTATATACATTAAGTGTATACAAGAAGTGTGCGCATGTGTGTTGATGATAAACACATACACACAAACTCTCTCTCACACACCCTCCACGAACCCCAAACCTCCACACACACACACACACACACACACAAACGCTTGTACAATATGAGAACACTTCAATAAATTAGAAATTGTACTTACGTTTCATCGTTGTTGCTATTCGTAGCATCAGTTGAAATTCTGAAATTAGAAAAGTTTTTTACCAGCATCCAATTTATTTATTTAATACAATGAAATTATGTGATCAGTTTAGTAGTAAATATATAAATAATTATTAAAACTGATGTGTAAATAATAATTTTATTATATACATTAAGTGTATACAAGAAGTGTGCGCATGTGTGTTGATGATAAACACATACACACAAACTCTTTCTCACACACCCTCCACGAACCCCAAACCTCCACACACACACACACAAACGCTTGTACAATATGAGAACACTTCAATAAATTAGAAATTGTACTTACGTTTCATCGTTGTTGCTATTCGTAGCATCAGTTGAAATTCTGAAATTAGAAAAGTTTTTTACCAGCATCCAATTTATTTATTTAATACAATGAAATTATGTGATCAGTTTAGTAGTAAATATATAAATAATTATTAAAACTGATGTGTAAATAATAATTTTATTATATACATAAAAAATTTATCTGTACATAAGAAAATCCTTTAACTGAAAACAACTCTTACAATCTGTTGAATCATAGCTAGGCCTGACTAAAAATGCAGTGTAAAATACTTTAATTTTGGTTTCCCTAAGTAACACACAAATAATTCAGTTTATTAATCATTAAAGAAATTTTGAAATACGATAAACAAGAAATCATTTTTTTTTGTAAAAAAAAGGATAAATTATTTTTTTAAATGCGTAATGATTATCATTATAAGGAATCAATTATCATATATCACCATCATATGGCAATTCAAAATTTAAACTATTAACTTCTGAAACATTAATTAGAACAGATTTTTGAATTTCTAGTAACTCACTGAACATAGCCACAAGGATGACTGAGAATATTTGGAAATAAATTATAAAAAATATACTCTGGTTTGGTGTGTCATTTGAAAAGATTATATTTTTAAATAATCTTCTTCGTCAACCCTTATGGACAATACCAGTAAATAATAACTCAGAAATATCTGCAGATTCTAAAGCAGATCCGAAAGTACCAAAATATTGACTTTAATGTTCCTTTTTCACATGCAATAATGTAAGCTAGAGCTCCCACATTCACCTCTTTGAAGGATATTAAAAATCTGACTGATCAGTTACTGTAGTGTATTTTATGTTAACGTTTACATTGAATAGTCTCACTTCAATTACTGGCGAGGTTATGGCAATTTTTCGTGTTATTTTTTCTTGAAATATATTTGAAACATCAACAACGTATGGTCACTTTTTGTTGCTCTTGTCTAAATGTTGTAACTTTAATTTTTATTTATTGTATGACTTTTAAATTTAAAAATCTTCGGCTTCAGTCAGATTTACTCGGCTCTTTACACTTCACTCGGCTTCTTACAGATGCACTCGGCTCTTGAGAATCAGCGGCCCCACCAACATTATATAAGCAAGCTCATCACTGCATTAGTTCATTAATTTAAATCAGCAATTGCGACTCCTCCGGAGAAGGGGGCGCATTGCTCCCTGCATACAGTTAGTGCCCCGTTGTGGCGTATTCCTGCTAGCTTACGAAGGGTTAGCACCGAAAGGACATCAGTGGACGGTCTGAAGGGGAATTACGTCGGGAGGACAGGTTTTCAAAAGCCTAGCCTTCCGCGGTCGGGCCATAAAATGGGTTCGATAACGCTGGTTTAACAACGGATTGGAATGCAATTAAATCCGTCCTTTAAATCCAAATATAAAATAAAGACAAAAATTGAAAAATTAGACCCTTCATATAAAATAAACCTTTAAAAACACGCCCGATAGAATCATCCAGCAGCAAGGGACACTGTCCAGGCTCTGCAATCTGTAGGGAGAATTTGCAAACTCCCGCCAACTTTGCATTCCATTCCTTTCCATTAGTTCAGTCCTACGCTAGTTATACGTCAGTTCAGTTCCAGCTCATCCTCAGTTCAGTTCCAGTTCTCTTCCAGTCATTTTACTTACAGAAATATTAAAATTTCAATGAAACAGTTATAATTAATGTTATATTTCAATCATATACAAAAAATTAATATTATTTATATATATATTTTTATACATACAAATAATATTTCAATTACAATAAAATATTTATGATAATAAGAAATCAAGATTTAAATTATTAAAAGAATCAGCTCCAATTTTTCAACAACGTTAAACGATTTATTTATTTCACGTGTAATTTTGCAAAATCGATGGTACAGTGATTTATTATGAAAATAAATGCTTTGATAAATGTAGGGGTGATGGAGTACAATTTCAGATTTCAAAAAAATGGAACTGAAAATTTTGTGCTTTGTTTAAATAAATTTAAAATGAATAAATTAAAAAAATCGTTAAATGATGAATGCCATTCTTCTAAATAATTTTTTTTTTATATGGGAAAATATATTTCTCACAACTTCTGTAGTAATATGAAAAGGAAGAGACGAATTCATAACAAGTATAATGAAATATCGATGTACTTTTTTGCCGCAGTATCAAAACATGAATATCCAGTGGCAACCACCGAGCACATCTCAATAACACGATGCAAAAACCAGATCTTTACCTAGTAAAATAATGCGAATGTACTTTGGGATTCTTTTTGGCGAGGGATACTCTACCAAATTTCCCTTACAGAACAAAGAACAATCATCACTAAGTATTACGCTATTGTCTTACTAGCTGAAGGGAAGCCTGGAAGGTCTTGTTCCAAGAGGATAATGTTCATCATTACATTTCTGTTTAACTTGGAAACACTGTAAGAGCTCAATTAGTATGTGCTACTCCCCCTCCACTCGGCATAGAGATAGTTCCATCAATTTATCATTTTTTTGGTCGACTTAAGGAATTATGAAAAGTGAAGAAATTCGACTGTAATAAGAAGCTATCGAAATGTATAAGGGAAGTCGAATTTATCACTTTTTAGAAAAAAAAGTAAGTTTCATTTCCTGAGAATTGGAATGTATGAATTGCAGTAGTGGGAGATCGCACAGAAATTATTAAGTTACTTGATTGAATTCCGTAAATGAAATTCTTGTTCGTATTTCAACCTCTTCGTTCGTCATGATATTAAAAAAATATAATAAAACTTACTCACGTTTCAGTAATATCGATTCCTGATACTATCGAATCTGTCTCACTGAAAGAAAGTGTAAATTTGTTTAAATATAATTTCAAAGTCTTTTATAAATAACTTTAAATACATAATACAAAAATCGGTAGTTATTTTATGAAATATTAAATTATATTTTCTTTAAATGATCGCGTGATACAAGTTTTGTATCCGCTGCTTTTGTGTACAACATAAAATATAGATTTTAAAGTAACGAAAATTGTTATAGTAATTTTTTCTCATGTTTTACATTCATATTTTTTTTGAAGTTTCAGTTTTATAAGCAATTAAAATATGAAAAATTCTTAAATTTTCTTCACGGTTACAAGTATAGTTGCATTTTTCCATTTCAAAATTAAGTAATCAATGAAAGTAAGATATTAGAACGAAAACCATTTGGTACTGTCTATATATATGTGTGTACCTGTAAAGAACTTGTCCTGACTGACTGATCCATCAACGTTAAGCAAAAACTACTGAAGATAAATTGATAAAAATTTGTATACATCTTCCTCTTACGGTGTAAGTGCACACGAAAAGGAATTTTATGAAATTCCAAGTTAAAGGGTTAAAATGTATTAATTAAATTTACTTTTTTGTTAATTTTTTGGTATCAAGTGAAGATATCGAATTAGTTTCTAGTGTGTGTAATTTTCTTATAAATATGTAAAAACTAATTTCTCAGTTTTCGAAATTCGACTATGCAAGCGGTGATAAAATGTAACATGTAAAAAAATTTGAACAATCATTGCAAATATTCTCCATTTCCGATTACGATAAACGGATATTAACTACATTGGGGCTGGATTCTACGAATAAATATCCTCTTTTTTTTCTTTTTCTGTTTATCTCTGGAATCACCTAAGGAATTACTTTGGATAAGGATGATATGTATGAATGTAAATGAAGTGTAGGATTATACAGTTTCAGGTCGACAGTTTCTGAGATGTATGGGTAATTGAAACCCAACCACCAACGAAAAACACCGGTGTCCACGATATTGTACTCAAATCTGTATAAAAGTAACTGCCTTTTTAGATAAATATCTAAAAACCATTTTCGGGTTTTTTTAATTTCGATTTTTGAAGTGATGCAACGAAGTACGCGCGGGGCCTCAACATTTCTGTATATGCAACGCGACTGGCTGCACCTGCCACCTGTTACTTGACTAAAAACAAAATAAAAGTAATTAAAAAAAGGGAAACGTTGTACGGTTACCTCCAAGTAGTTTCTGTCTGGTAACGGTAAGACCCGAGAAAAATACACTTTTACACGTACGAATTACGGGTAACTAATTATAACTAATATTTTTTAGATGGAGGCCGAATGTTTTGAAGCACACATTCTTAGATTACTCAATGAGTTGGGTATAGAACTTTTGCTGAAAAATTTACTATACATTGTATTTTTCGAGCGAAGCGAACCATAACCGGCTAAATATCCCCTGACTGCGAGGGGAAGTGCAAATACATATACCGCACGGGCGAAGCCGCGATGGAAATGCTAGTATATATATATATATAAAGTATAAATGAGAAAGAAGTTAAGGAAATAAAAGCTGAAATCTGAAGATTTAAAGGAAACATTTTTCAAACTTCGAAAAGCTGTTGTTTATTTATTACAAAAAAAAAATCAACGAGTTTTCAATACTTATATAGAATTTTATGAAGCTGAAGACAAAACATTTAAGGGGAAAATGAATTATTAGTGAGCGAGGTTTTCGAGGTAGCAAAACGATTAGTAAAACTACAGCAGTATAGTAGGACTTAAAACGATTTGAGAATTTACGAAGTCCTTAAAGTAAAAAAAGAAATGGCAAAAACACTACAAACTGGTAAACACTCTCTCCATCATTGACAATTCCTATTTTGTTCATTATTGATGAAAAATGGTGGATATAAAATGGCGGACAGTGAAGATTCAGACAAAAAATTGAAAAAAATATTTACGAACTTCGCATATTAAAGGAAATTTACCTGACGGAACTGTGTACATTAATGTGATTCTCTCGCTATACTGCCTAAACTTTCTCAACGAATTCAGACTGTTTATTTTTTAATTATTTATTTTTTTTCTGAATTTTTATGGGCATCGACTGCTAAGGTCATTAGCCCTCGTCACAATCTTTAAAAGAAACTACTATCACCATCTGGATCGTCATATGTAAGGGTGTAAAGGGCCCTTACATTTTATTTAAAAGCACAAACTACACAAAACATTTAAGACATAAAGACAAGGACAATCACAAACACTTATGGGGTGTAAACGGCCCCAATATTACAATTTGAGATAGGTTCCCAAAAGACCATTAAATTAAAATTAGAATTAAAACTTATCCTACCATATCTTTCTTTCTTTCTTCTACGAGTTTCATTTATAGTTTGTTTAAGCACCCTCGGGGCGACCAGAACCGCCGTTGAGCAGTATATCAGTCGCGCCAGGGTGCCGTGGCAGTTGAATCTTTCTTAAACTAAAAAGGAATCTTTCTTAGATTAAAAGGAACAGTAGTGAAGATTTCAAATTGGAAAAAAGTTTTCAATAGGAAGGGGAACGTCCTAGAAGGTGGTGGATATCAAAGTAAGGGATTTGAAATCACTCGGAAATGTACCGACAAATCTGACTACAAAATGTTCGTCTGCTGTCAATTAACGCGATTTTTAACTTAAATGATGTTTAGTGTGTTATTCTATAAAATTGATGTCTGGCTTTAATTGTCTGGGTAATATTGTGGATGATTACGTTCGCATAAGAGAAAGTTATTTTGGTTACGAATCAAATTTTAGGTAAGCACAATGTTAAAGTAGTTGATAATTTACGGATAAATATTCTTACCAACTTAAATAAATTTATTTAACGGTAATATAATTTTAAAAATATATTTTTAATAGTAACTAACCTATCTCTTGATATGCGTTTTTATTTTAGTAAAACGGCTTACAAAATCATAAAAATTGCTGTAAACTTAATTAAGTTAACGACCCTATAATTTATGAATATATAAAAGTTATGAGCAAAATTGTGTTACAATCCTCCATTACGGTTATCCGATTTTTAATGAAAAATATTATACTAGTGTATAGAAAAATATTAGTAAACACTCAGGAAAAAATTAATTACGAAATATTTTTAAAACTACTATAACTGGTCGCTTTTCCAATCGATTTCCCCATGGGTTATCTTAGTAATCAAAATATAGAATATAATGTTAAAAGACTTACCGGTAAAAAAAAAATATTATAAGACTATTACAACATTTTTCGATTCAAGAAAATTGTGATAATTTGCGTAGTCGTAAAGATGATTCGGTGGATAAAATATTGGCTCTTTTATTCATATTATCAAATTTCATTGAACTTTGGAAACGGCCGCTTACGCAACCCACGAAAACAACCCTTAGAATCCTGAATTATATAAGATTTCATTAACTAAAATATTGTCGGGAACAGAATATTTAGTACACTAAAATGGGACGTTTCAATAATATTGTTAATATAAATATTAAAAGAATATTAATCGATAATGAAAAGGAAATTTGAAACTAATAAATGTTGTAATAAGGACTTCACTATGTACTACATCATAATAAGAACTTCATCACAGTTGTTGCCACGGTGATCGACGAAGATCGTTATGTGACAGTGAGAAAAATCGAAAATGTAACCGGAATGAAAAAAAAAAAACTGCTGTATCCCGAATTTTAAAGGAACATTTGAAAAAAAGGACGCAGGGCGATGAGTTCCATACCAACTTAAGGAGCAGCAAAAAACAACGAAATTACTTTCTCTCTTTAAAAGAGAAGGCGAGCAGTTCTTGAATCGAAGGACTGCTGATGAAACATGGAGGTGATTTTGAACTTAAACTGAAGTCACAGAGCAGTGTTTGGAAGAGTCAACATTCTTTGAGACCAAAGAAATGTCGCATGCAGTCAAATTTGAAGCAAATTATGATTTTTCTCTTACGATAAACAGGGTATTATTTCAACGGAAAGAGTCAACTGGTATTACTGTGACTGCTATTTACTACAGAAACCTTATTCTAAAGATTTTACTACCGAGAGTTGGAAACTACATCCAAAAAAAATCGATAGTGGTGTGTCATTATTGCATGACAATGCGTCACCACATATTGCAGGTTCTGTCGTTGATACTTAAGTCGATTTCGTTTGGAGAACCCTTCATCATTCACCGTACAGTCCTGATATGCACCTTCAGGACTTCGATCTCTTTCGAAAGTTGAAAGAACGTTCCCAGGTATACGCTAGCATGCATTTACATGTGGAGGGATTATATTGAAGAGCTGTAAATTTTATATGAATTTAAAATTCTCCTAAAAATAGTCTGTTAAGGTAGTTTTTACAATCTTATAATATAAATTTGGGAATAATATGTTCTAAATTACTCAAAAAAAATATCTGTTAAAATCTGTAACAAAACATATTGTTTGAAGAATTTATTTTCTTCACGCTAAAAATATTTTTACTCGTATAAACGGTTAAAATTTGTAAAACGATTAAAATTCGTAAAACGATTAAAATTTGTAAAGTCTTTAACAAATATCTGTTTCTGTAGTATATTAGTACCGACTCTATTAATGCAGACTACATTCAAGTAAGCAATAAGAACTAAATTACTTACTTTGGCAGAGTTATGAAATGTATAAAAGTCCATCGTATCAGGTTGTGCTACATTATATATTCAATTAAATTTTGTTCAAATACTTCAATATTTGCAAGTTTATATTCTAAATAAAAATTTACTGATTTAAAACATATATATTCTGATATAAAAAATATATATAATATTCATTAGTGAAATTACGTTAAACAAATGCCCTCTTGTGATGAACGTTCTGAAGTTGCAACTGGAGATGTGTGAATTTAAGTGTATTGTACGCTCGTGCTAATTTTAGGGTTAGATATATCGTATAGAACAACGAAAATATATAAAAATAAAGAGGTTTTTAATTGAACTGTGTAGGAAAGAAGGAATTTTACAATCTATAATTTCAATAAATAAAATCTATTAATAAAATATTACTTTTTGATTACTTACGTATATATTATTCCTTTTTTGATTCTGAAAAAAATATATTAGCTTTAATTTAGTATAGTATTATTGGAATTCACAATCTATTTTTTTATTAACTAATATTTTCTTTCTGTTTTTGTTCCGTACACTGATGACTCGGTATTAAATATAGGTTGGAAAATATAACATAAATGATTATTTTAAGAGAGGTATAAGAATCCTCTGTCGATGACTATTCTAAGCGAAAAGTGGTTCGTGTCAGTAATGTGATAAAAACATTATTTTATTGATCGCCTTATTTACTTTAAAGATTACGAAAGACTTATGATTTCTAATTACTAAATTATGACTAATTAGTTCTTCAATAGCTGCATGCGTACCTATAAAATTATGAAACTTGTGTTATAGTATTTTTATGAAATTATTACCTGGTGGATCACGTCAGTGTTGCATCATTTGTATAAATTACGAGGCTCGGATGATAAATTTTGTACACTGGCGTACTGCACGGAGACAAAAGGTAATATCGAGTAGAGTGTGGCAGCACATTATACCTAAAATTCCCCTCTACATAACTGGGATAATGCGTTGAAATCCGTTTAAATGCAGTTAAAATGTAGTCGAGTAAGGCCAATTTGTCAAAACGGTTAAAACAACGCGAAGTTATAGGATTTTTAACAGCAGAAAAGTTGAATCTTACGAATATTTATCATCGTTTATAAGCGGTATACAGTTGTGCAACTATTCACTGGAGTAATGTGAATAGGTGGGTGTTGAAATTTAGTCAATGTAAAGCTGTTAATGCGACAATTGAGGACGCACCTCGCAGCGGACGACCGGTTTCTGTGACTGATGAGAAACGTCGAAAGGAGGTGAATGATTTCAAACTGACCGGCGAATCACTCAGCGAACATATCTGAAGAACGAGTAGGCCATATTATTGAACAATTGGATTAACGTAATATCTGCGCACGATGGGTAACGCGCAAACTCTCTATGGCTCTCCATAAGCTGAATTTTGAGTCTATTTTCCATCTGCTGTACTCGCCGGATTTGGCTCCGTGCGACTTTCACTTCTTCCATCATCTCAAGAGAGATCTCAAAGGTAATCATTTCATCACCGACGATGAGGTGAAGGAGGCTGTGGCCACTTTGATCCTAGAAAGACCGCCAGAATTTTTCAGTGAAGGAATGCAAAAACTTGTCACACGTTGGGGAAAGTGTATCATTCCAAACGGAGATTATATTGTAAAATAATACTGCATTTTGTAGCTACGATATTTTACTTTTATTCGTATTTATTTCATTCCAATATATATTTTGGTTCCAATACTAAGCACGCATGTACAAAATTTATCAGCCGAGCCTAGTATTACATAATTCTTTTTATCATTCGTTACTTTAATATAAAATAAGCCGAATTTAATATTGAAATCCCCCGAACTAAGACTTATTCTGTCTTCGACCTCTTATTTACTGTATGTGGTATCACAGACGAAAAAAGACAATGATAAGTGAGACATCTCTTTTACGTAAAAGTAGACAGGACCCGACACACAAATAATGGTATTTGTCTCAATTCTTTGTTTAGTTACGTTTCGTAGATTTAAACAGTGTACTGTATACAATAGAGTGAAATATTGTAGTATTTCAAAGACAAAACACCAGTGATCATTTACTTTTAGCCGTAGCTTTACGAATCTTTTGATACCGATAAATAATGATGTAAAATAAATGTATTAATTCTAATTCTAATTCTGTTTTAAGAGCTATTATGTCCAAGGCAATTGGTAAGAATTTTTCTCTTCTGTTTCTATTGCATTAATAACCTTTTCTATAAACAATGTTAATAAAATAATTATTGTTTATTTTCATTTACCGAAGCAATAATTTTCTGCTATTCATATATTTCCATATAGATGAAAAATTCTAACCGATTACAAACTATATTTTTTAACAATTTCATGTTTAATTAATTCGTACATAATATTACTCTAAGCAAAAACTTTAATCACCTCAAGAATATTCTAGCTTCGACTGGAATTATTTGGATATATGTTTTTAAATATGCAGCCGAGATGAAAATCAATTTGTAAATTCTGAAGATGTTCACTCAGCTATTGGCTTTTGTTATTTCGATTGCTATTAGTTGTGTTTAACTCATTATTTGCATTGTCGTTTATCTATAAACTGTTAAATAAAAATTGATTTGAAGTGCAAGTGAAAACGAATTTCTGCAAAATATTAAACTTGTGACCCAGTTTGATTGCGAAATTTTTTTTCTTCACTTTAAATTATGTTCTGTATTAAATATATGTATGTATGTGGCATGCTAAAAAAGTCAGTATCTGTTGTAATAGGCGCGACTATTTTTGCATTTGTTATATTCAACTGTTATTCAATTCATATAAATAAAATTTAATTGATTATATTGGTGTTTATGTACAAAAAACAAGAATCTGTTTTCTTCGGTGTTCGTGAAAAATAATAGGATATTACAGAAATCGATGGCGAATCCCGTGCGAGATTTCGTAATCTTCTACTATCTTAACATCTACAAAAGCTGAAATAAAATTTGAAAATATTGGCATAAAACTAGCTACAAGGTTATTATCTTGTTTGCAGCAAGATGGGGATCCTCCTCATTATGTTGTTAGTAAAATTTTATCTCGATAAAAAATTTCCTGAACGGACAGGGCGCTAAGGAAAAACGTGTTGATGTTATTTGCCTTGCAAATATTCAACCTGCGAAATTGTTAACCACATGGTTTCTTCAAATGTAATTGACCGGAAGAACCTCAAACAGTCGATTTTATAAAACTGGACAAAACTTTATATTAGTAAATGTATAACTCAGCGATTAAATCCTGCCACGAATTAATAAAAGCAGAATTACAACACAATGAATAAAACAATATTATTATCACGGAGTTCGGTAGAACTTCGTCGGCAAGAGGCGACAGCGGCAGCGAACTACGTTTACAGTTCCAAACATTACCTAACCTAGCAGTGAAACGAAAACTGGGGAAAACATTATATTTCAGTTCAGTTAGATTAGTAATAAAAAATACTTTCAAAAAATACCTCGAATTTGCTTAGACAACGGTTTTTTTCCATTTGGTGAACCGCGGGACTCGAATACGTCATTTTATTCATTATTTTTAATCTACCTTTACGAATCGCACCGTAGATAGCAGTACTTGATAGTACAAAGAAGCGTACAAAAACTTGATAATGTACTGGAAATAAAAGAAAATATGCTACATGCATTTTTTTTTAATTCTAAATTAATAACAGATATGGTAATAAAATATATTCTAATGTTATCGGTATTTGTTTTGTTTAAATTTTATATATTAATTTTTTTCTTACTTGTGGTGGGGAGTCTAACTTTTATCCCACCCGTATATTTATGATAATTGTTGCAAAAATAATATATTCTTACATAATTTTATCCGGGATTGCGTCAAGAAGGTCAAGAAGAGTCGGTAATATTTTATTTTCGTTTTTACCGAGATACTCCTCATAAACCTTTAATTGAATTCTAAAATAAAAATGAAAACAAAGAAAATTATTAAAAAATTATAATGTTCAATTTGTTTTTCATTATATAGTAAAATTACAAAAAAAACTGTGTAATTAACTTTTTTCCTAATCTATACAAATAATGCAATAAGCAAATTTGCTGATATTTTATAATATTCTAGTGATATTTTTTCTTAGGTTTCGTAATATAATAAATCAAAATGATAAGAAATAGTTTTTAACCGACGATAGAAATTTTGAGATTTTCCCAAAATTTGTCATCACTGTTTACATTTCTATTCTACTTTTTAATTTGATATGCACTTCTTGTATCATTTTCTTTCTAGCAACCAAGCTGTTCAATTTTCTACTTCCAGAATTTAAGGCAAAATAAGTGTTAAATATTTCTTTTAACTTCTATTTTCTATTTTTTTTTTTTTTTAATATTATAAATTTATAACAAGTGTGTAAACTCAATAGAAATTAAATGTAATTAATTAAATTATAAAAACAAAAGCAATTAACTCATTTGATCGATACTTAAAAATTATAGCAGGATGTTCATAAAGTCCTTCCATGATTAGAAAAATTTATTAAAAAAACAAAAAAAAACTATTAGGTTTACAGCTGTGCGGTTTTGCGGAAAAAAAGAAAATATTATCAAGGTTTTTTTATCATATCAATAAATAAAGTACAACATATGCGCCTTTTGTCACTCGTAGAATGCCCAACCGATAAACAATTTCACGCTATGTCTTGGTCAACATTTCTTCGGTAACTCTAGCAACAGCTTCAATTATTCTCCGTCTTAATGTGTCCAGATCAGCTGCAAGTATTGCATAGACTCTGTCCTTAACATAACCCCAGAGGGGTTATATGTTGCGGCTATCCAGGAACATGTTAGTTGTTATTGATTAAAATGTTATTGTTATTGATATTAGTTGCGCGATGAAAAAGAAGGGACTAATGATTCTGTTGTGCATCAAACCGCACCACACATTCACTGTACGAGAATCTCTAATTTTTTCCGTCGTAAAGTATGGAATTTTCTGAACCCTTATTCTTACATTATCCCTTTTTACTTTCCCTGAGGTGTGGAAAGTAACCTCGTCTGAAAAACATAACAGATAGCCGCCCTGTTCGCGGAAGATCAACTACACTTCCACTTTCCTTAAACTTTGCATACCACGCAACGATACTTTACTATCACGTGCTAGTCGTATCTATTCCCTTATAAAATTTCGCTGCACAGTTATCGGTAATTTCGACTCGTAATATACATTGCGTTTTCTCCTGGATTGACGCCATCATATAAAAAAATGGATCACATTGCCCTCTACCCTTCCACTACCAGAAGCAAACCAATATAAAAAAAAAATTCATAATTTTTGCTTTGTTTTGCCGCAACCCGCACAGCTGTAACTGTAACACATTTTTTTAATCATGGAAAGACTTTGACAATATATATATACATGTGGAGTTAGATTATGATGTTTACTAGATATAAGCGTTAATAATGGAATGAGTTCCTAGTAATCATTTCTTTCTAAGAATTATTATTGTACTAGAACCTTGGTCTTTATGTAATATTTCTTGTTAGTCTCTTTGTAGAACTCACCAAGATAACATTTACGTTTATTAAATAAGAATCAGGTTACGCTAAATGTTTTAAACTAAAGGAATATTAAATAGTAATAATTAATATTTATAATTAAAAACATATTAAATGTAAATGAAATAAAATCGTTATTTAGAAACGTAATTCGTTAAGAAAACTTGTGTGTATAATTATTAACTATTTTTTTATAATAATTTCACCTTCATGCTAAATGGGCTTTTTACACTTAATGGTCTTATTGAGCATGTTTTTAGCTATATTTTTAAGGGGGTAACAAGTCCTAATCTTGTTATCTCTGATATAAATCAGGATATGCCCTTTCTTAAGTTATGCATGTGTTTTTATTTTTGTTAAAAAAATAGGCCAATCTTCATATTAGCTGTTATTTTGTACAAAAATATTTTTTTTGAAAAAGGAAAAATTCAGAGATAGGCCGTTATATACATCTTTATAAAGGCCAAATTTTAGTTTAGTCTTACATATTTAATTTGATTCCTTATATATTTAATTTGTAAAAGGATAAATTTTAATTAACTTATTTTGTAGCTACGGTATTTTACTTTTTTTAGTTTTTATTTCATTCCAATATTTCTTTTGGTTCCAATGCTAAGCATGCATGTGCAAAATTCATCAGCCGAGCCTAGTATTACTTAATTCTTTTTATCATTCGTTACTTTAATATAAAATAAGCCGAATTTAATATTGAAATCCCCCGAACTAAGACTTATATTTTACTAACTGGGGACGATAACTTCTTATTCTGTCTTCGACCTCTTATTTACTGTATGTGGTATCACAGACGAAAAAGGACAATTATAAGTGAGACACCACTTTTACGTAAAAGTAGACAGGACCCGACATACAAATAATGATGGTATTTGTCTCAATTCTTTGTTTAGTTACGTTTCGTAGATTTAAACAGTGTACTGTGTACAATTCAATGAAATATTGTAGTATTCCAAAGACAATGATGGTTTATAAGTTATCACGTGCTTTAATAAGGGAATTTTTGTGAATTATTTCACACCAGACTGGGAAGGATTGTATGAAACAAGTCTACAGAGTATGACCAACCGTCGAAATTTTGCTCATTTATTAGGTTTGGCCCAGCGACTGATGGATCTTGGGCCAGTCAAAGAATTTTCCAGTCAAATAAACATCTAATGTGACTGCACTGCTCTTGAGAGCAGTAATTAAGATGTCAATCTATCGCCTATAATTGTAGGTGTTGGAATAGCACCATGGTACATAGTGGTAAAATATTTCATTCGGTCTTACCAGACTATCCACCCTCCAGCATATTTTATATTTTAACATAGTAGAGATTTTAAGTTTACCAAAACAAAATTAATACTAACTAGTATTATAATGAGTTAAGTCTCCAGAAACAGAATCCAGGTTGTCACTAGGGACCCAGAGAACATGTAGCGAGAGAAATGCAAGTTAACTGATAATCAATCCATAACCACGGATTCAGCTATCTGAACATTAGTATTCAGTGAGTAGTTTTGGTGAAACTGGATTAAAACAAGAACTGTAGTCTCATTACATAATATCGATAGCTTTTCAGAATAATGAAATGTTAGTAGGTGCACTAAATACATATAAAACTGCTCTACATTTTGATTTGACTTGTATTCCTTGCACTTAATGTTTTGTTGTCCTCTACCACACAATGTCTGATTCACTTATGCCTGTGTCTGCATAAATTACTGAGTTTACAGCTTTAAACCTGTTTTGTTTCTTTTTTATGGAATTAATGAGATGAGTAAAAAAAACAAATCCTTTTCGGCACGCCAAAAGGCGGAGGTAGATTTCACCGGCGCTAAGTAAGGAATAAAAAAGATACTTAACTTAAGTTAAGAAAAACTTCAACGTTACTCAATACGACAATGGTTGCATGTGAAAAAGTTTCACACGTTTACCATACAAGCCCCATTTTCTTATAATTCCAGTAACATTTTGGTCATCCCTTGTCGTAAGGGTTGGTCATATTAAAAAATGTTTCAGACTAAAGTTTAAGGTATTATTTAGAGGACTAACGACCACTTTAAACCGATTCGGTACTGTACCTATTAAGGGAGGTATGTTTTTTTTTGTCTTCGAAACCTCATTTTTCTTCTATATCCTGGGCCAATGGTTAGTAATATCAAAAATTTTTGCTTATATAAGTTTTAGGCATTTATCCAAAATATATTTATCCGTATAGTAGAATAGCATCTTTATATCCAAACAACGGATATAAATTTATCAATTTGAAAGTGATTGGCGCAAAATTACTGCAGTTATCGTGTCCATAAGAAAGTGAAATTTATATATATATATATATATATATATATATATATATATATATATATTTAACTTTTGAACTGACGCTGGTTTTGGGGTCTGGCGGATGTGAAACGCGAATATAAGTTGAAATTTTCCGGAAGTCGAATCATGGTACCCATTATAATAGGTAGCTTTTTTTATGAATCTACCTAAATACTAATCTTTGTTAAATTACAGATTGGACAAATTTATTAAATAACAAATGGTATATAATATTTGTAAACCTAAGGAGTTCTTAAGGTCTATATTTTAGAAAAATAAATGGTGTCGGTACTTACACATCTTCTTTATAATATTTACTGCAAAACAAATAAAATAGATAAAAACAAATACCTGATACATAAAAAAATTTGATCTAAGCTTCAATAACATAAAAAATCTTACAGATCAATAACTATGAGTATGTCTATAATTAATATTTTCTGAAATTCCTCTTGTTTATTTACACTCTTTTTTTTTTAATAAAAAACTGATGTACTTATGTTCACACTAATACGCGAATACAATGTTTTGGAATCTTTTACATCAGCACCGTCACAAAGTCATAGGAATGAAAGTGGTATTATCATATAGTTATAATCTACATACTTCAATTGCTTAAATGAATAACTTACAATAATTGTATTAAATTATGGAGATTTAAAAAAAATATATTCTGAACTTTAAAATTTACAGCAAATATAAAAATAGCTTCCCTAAAATTCATCATATAATGTTCATTTTCAAATTGTTATAAATTCATGTATAAAATTAACAATCTATAATGAAAACATTAAGAAATTTGTATAAAGTTGCTAAAATATTACATTATCGCATTTTCATTGGATTTCTATCTACAGATATGATTCATAAATCAGAATTTTAAGTTACATTACATTTTATGAATCAAATGTTATCAGAAAAACTAACGATAATCAGTTGAAAATAATTTTAATTTAAGTGACTAAAAACTATTTTGTTATATTTTTAATTGAAAAAAATGCATCTGATGGTGATTGATACATCGGAAATCCAGAAAAATGTACCCTTAAATTAATGGCAGTTACTCATTAAACATTAAGTTACGGAATTTGCAAGATGTCGCAAAATTATGATACTACTCAATCTAAATTGAAGAACTAAATTTTGTTGAAGGTGTTGAAAACGATAGGCTTCAGATTGAAGATGATTTTGTACCTTAGAATGTAAACTGAATGCATTAAGAAAATTGTTATATTTGCGATAACCTAAACAAGTCAAAATACATCTCACACTTTTAGCCAAAACTATTCAGTTGCCACCAATCAAATTACCATCATTTGACAGTAACATTCTTTGTGGTAATATTACTTTGCTATGCTTAACGACTTAGTTCATTCTATAAGTGATCTCTCTTATTTTAATAGTTGCATTATCTTTATTCTTCATTAAAGGATACAGCATTTGAACGATAAAAAATTTACCCATCACAAATGAGATTTACCTAGTGAGAATTAATTTATTAGAAAGTAGATTTAGTAATAACTTACTTACAGTCATTCATTATGTTGAGAAACTCTAATTTCATTTCAAAGAGAGTCTTTGTCTAGTACTTTTCAGTTTATTAATATGATCAGTTAATCCGTAAATTCACTTAAAGCCATAAATTTTCCAACTGACGTTGAACTTATCGTAACAAATTCTAACTTCCCAGCTAGACCCTATCATACGTAAGTCAATTTTTATTTATATTTGAAAATCCTCACCTACCGATTGATGTTTTTTCCATGTTAGGGGTGATGAGGGAAGCTCAACTCCAGATTTTTAACATCCCCCTCCCATAGATTTTTGAAAAACTCAAATAGTTTTTGAAATGCGTTTTTCTCTGAATATATGCATTTTAGGGAATAGTTTTACAAACAAAAAATGTAGAAGACATTCTTTTCATGTTTTTGACGTTATGTCGTATATTTGAAATTGAAATACTAGGTGCCGCTGAAATTGTAAAACCGTGTCTTTTCGGTTTCTTCACCAGAAAAAAATTGTTTTTCGTCTGTATTGCATTTTTAAAAGTTGTTAATCTCAAAAATACAGACAACTTTTATTTATACAATTTTCTTGTACGACTTACAGTTTTGGAGCTGTAGCTTGTGAAAGTGTGAAAATGTTGTGAATTGGGCACGTGTTCGAAACTGGTCTACTCGTTTACAACTTCGTTTACAACGTTTTTTACAACTTCAGCGTTACCTAGTATTTCAATTTAAAATTATACGGCATAATTTAAAAAAAAACATTAATTGTAGAGGAGAATGTCCTCTACATTTTTTGTTTGAAAAACTTTTCTCTAAAATGGATGAATTCAGAGAAAAACGCATTTCAAAAACAATTTGAGTTTTTCAAAAATCTATGGGAGGGGGATGTTTAAAAATCTGGAATTAAGCTTCCCTCATCACCCCTAAGGCATGAACAAAATATCAATCCGTAGCTAAGGATTTTCAAATACAACCTATTTTGATGGCAAATTGCCTGTGCTATAAGTTATGGAAGGAAAGATTATTTTGTTCAAAAAATGCAGAAATTAAAAAAAAATAAGACAAATATTGGAAAACATAACTTTTAAATAGGATTTCAAAAACACGCTTCACTCACATCCAGTAGTTCACGTAAATTTAACGTTACTATAAAGGACAACCAAGGAAACTTACCATAATATTTTAATGAACTCATAAAAACCTGCTACTTGGTTATCATATGATGTCAATTTTCTGTCATATGTATAATTCAAATCATTATATTTATAAACGTAAAACAACATTTAAAAATAAATATTGATCATTGCAAGGAGATTTAAGAAAACACAAATATTTTAATTGTTTACACCCTGGCCATTTTATCAAGGAATGTGTCAGTAAACACACGTGTAAAACGTTTTTGGAAAGATAACATTTATTAATTCATGAAACATTTTCAACCCCTTCTCAGAAATCACATTTAGAAATGAATAAGGAAGTTTCACTGCAATATTCCGAAGTAAGCTAAAAATGAAACTAGTTGATTCTCTTAACAACGCCAAGCAAAGATATTTAAGCTTGGGAAAAGCAAGTTTACCACATTTTTTTTCTCAATAACAATAATTGTCACTTAATTGATGAAAACTTAAATTTAGAACATGTGTCTGAATCTACATGATTGGGTAACTTCAGATTTATATGTCTTTCAGTTACATCATCCCATATTAAAAACCAAGTTTAACAATTAAACGAATTTTATTTCATGGTTCAGTTTAATATTAAAGTATTTCATCACTTAAAGATAGATTATTGATTGGTCCTATTGTTCAGCAGTATTTTCACAGTAATTCTCAGATTTAAACTACATAATTGTTTTCACTGATGAGCCAGTGAAACTGTATAGGCAAATTTTGGACACATCTAGACAGCAATCTACTAAGAATTTTATAGCGATGTCCCACTGACCAAGATTTAAAACCTTATACGATACGAACTGTAACTTATAGTTAAGCTAGTGCTTCTAGTAGTCCTTCTTAGCTACTAGATGTCTTAATCAGATTACTAAGGACACCAAGGATGAATCTCCTGCTCCCGCAATCTTACTCTTTAAGACTTTGGGGGTTTGTGTCCCCATGGCCCTATCCTCTGCAGCGTTTCTTTAAATTAGACACCCACCTTTTATAAAAACCAAATACACCACACCAAGAACACTATACAAATTACCCATACCCATACCCTATACAACATATACCCATACACAGCTACACAACAACTTCCTACACAGTTTCTTCTAACACCTACACTCGGTGATGCAGCGACACATAACGCAACGCAACCGTGACCCAAGGTGGAAACTATCGTATCGATAGGTGGATGGCTCTACGTACTGAGTTTCAAACGATCTCCTCTGGGCACCAGGTTGAACCTAGTTGTATGACGCCCTAGCTCCAGTACGCGTGCACTCTGCTGGAGTAGTCTGTTAAATCATTGGTACTCGGGGAACCGTTTGAAAAAACCAACAGAACCAAGGGTTTGAAGAGACTTCGACCGACGTTGTCAGCCGAAGATTTAAGTCGTAATAAGGACACTTAAAATGTTAGGAGACTGGTAAATTTTCTTGTATACTGTTTCTTGTTTTGAGATAGTAAAGTAAGGTAAACTCTTTTGGAAAAATTTCTCCCTTCATAAAAAATAAGAGCGTCAAACAGTTTGTGGGTCTCCTAAATCTGTTAAAAGGCTCAGGGGTGGCACACTGCTTGTTAAAGTAATTAAGGAAAACAATGCCGAAAACTTACTCCCCCTTACTTACTCCCTTAAGTATACATGGACTGACTGAATAGTTTAGCCCCATAACACGTTAAATTTTAGCTAAGTAATCTTTCATCATGACTTGGATGACTTTGATATACCAGTAATTACGGAAGAGTTGTCATAAGCAGTCAGTCACGTCTGTGCAGGGAATTATAAGAAGGGAGAATTGGGTTGATGTACCATCAACATCGTTAGTTCTGACTTTTTTCAATTCGGCCGTTCTTAACCGAATAATGGTTACCTTTCTGTTCGTGTGACACTATATATATCAAACCCCATACGCTGCTTCCAATGCCAGGGGTTTGGTCTCACCAAAATTGGTTGTAAATTGGAACAGGTCTGTGCACGTTACAGTTGTACTGCACTGTTTCAGAAATGACCCCTTTATAAGGAAAAAAAGCTATATTGGAGATCATTAATCAGCAGAAATTGTCCTTTCCTGTGACACTTCGGGAATAGTGAATCCCTCAGCATGAGAAATCGCATACAACTTGGTATTAATTTCGTACAGGCTCTCCAAAACAACGTATAAAAAGAGAAAGAATGCTTATCGTATAAAGAACTAACCAAATTAGTAGAAGCTTTGTTAGAACAAGTAAAGTCTCTCACTCTCTCACATCTACTATTGCTGTATTGAGTACTAGCAAGAAGGCAACTTCTGCAAGAAAGACCGGTAGTGATTTACAAAAAAACAGGTGCACCACTATATAAGGTTTCTGCTGCACCGATTACGCAGCAAACTACTAAAATCCCTGTGAAGTGATTTATAAAACTATCATCGCCTTGCACAGCATTTCTGTCCTCCCGGACTTCCAACCATCCCTAGTTCTACAAGCATATGGTGTCAGATGAAGTGCCCAAAAAAGCAAAGCACTTATCCTAAAGGCTTAAAGTTAAATCTCTGCTTATTGAACGGTGGGTCATACACGTTGTCATCTTTATCAGGTACATTTTCGTTCATCGATCTCTAGTGTTTAGCATCCCTGCTTCCACGACTTACCTGTCGCGATCACAGACCGATTGATATCTCGGTAGATAATAGTAATTTGCCTCAGTCAGCCACGCAGATGGGGGTTTGGGAAAGCAGACGGGATCGAGTACAATGATTTTTTTTAGCCAATACGGTAAAGAGTGTTACCGCGATCTACCAACTTCCCAAGTTCACATACCTGACCCTTGATAGTGCAAGTGAATATATTCATGTAACATCTGGCAAGCTACATGTGGTAAATCTACTAGTGAACAACGATTAGCCATGTCTTTAGGAAAGACGAAACCAAACGATCTGCTCCTATGTTTCCCGCATTAAATCGCAACCAAATCATACGAATTTTGGCATAGCGTTCTCCAAACAACACGATTATGATATCATAATCGATATCAGGAACGGCCAGAATGTAGTGTCCCGCTAGGCATTAAAGCTAATCGTCTTTTCTTATCTCTAAATCTACAATTGCCTCCAGTTCCACAACATTATTACCCTTATTTACTGCCTTTTTTCGAGAATTATTGGTTTAATTTTTGCCGATATTATAAAAAAATACATGAATCCGGTTATCTTACAAGAAAAATTCTACAATAATGTACATAGGTTGAATACAGATGCTATTCTATAACGACGGCTCTAAACACGGTAACTTTGTTGTTTGTGCTTTTGTGTTTTGCAATAGAAGATATATGTTCGGCCTGGGGATCCAACAGAAGCCAGGAGCATCTGTTGGATCCCCAGCAAAATTGGAATTTCAGGCAGTGAGCACGCTGACCGTACGCCAAAACAGGCTTGTTTCCATTCTCCTTTCATTGATCGTGTTATTTCTGAAGACATTGTCGTTTTCCTGAAGACGGTGGCTCATGATGAGTGGCAAAGTGAATAGCATGATTTTCTTTTTTTTTTTGCATATCTAATAGACGTTTTAAATCAAATAAATTTGTAAGTTAATGTTAACCTTCTTACGATAGTAATATTATGACCGGGCGATGACAAGAAATTTTATTGTGCGCTAAAAAAAAAAAAAAAAAAAAATTAATATTGCTGCTCCTGAAGCTATATTGAACGACTTTTATGGCGATAATCTTATAACAGGACCTGCAAAACTTATATGTATGAAAGAAGTACAAGGCAGACATAAGATATTTGTTAAATCAATATGAGTCTCCAATACGTAAATTCTTAACTAATAATTCAAGCATAATCCCATTAAACTATAATTAGGTACTTTATGGAACAATGATTCAGACAAATGGTGGTTTTTAATTTACTCAAGGGAAAAATAAAGTACTGACTAAAAAAATGATTTATCATTACTGGAATTTACGACCCATTGGACTTGATTGGGGAGATAGCATTCTTGTGCAATCATTCTACTCAACAACTGCGGCAAATTAAATGTCGTTGTGATTGAAAGCTTAAGTGATAATTTATTGTCCTGGTAGAAAGATCTATACAATAAGTTTAGGTTAGTTGTCAGAATTATTAATAATAAATTAAACAGTAATAATTCTATTAAATCATTTTAAATTCTTGGATTTACCAACGGATAAAGTAACGTATAAGGTAATGCGTGATGTCGATATGTAAGAACCATTTATTCTAATTGAAATATTTCATCCAATCAGTTCAAGGGTTGTCTGGGGTTGCACCACTCGTACCAAGAACTTATTCATGGCTGTTCATATGACCTTCAACTAAGGCTGTACATTTAGAATTAATATCCAATTTAACATCGGAAGCATTCATTGCCGCATTAAAGCGCTTCCTTTCAAGTAGAGTATACCAAATAAAATATTTTCCCGTAACGAACAAACTTTCAAGGCTGCAAACAATATTTTCTGTGGATATTGTTTACAATATTTAAATCAAAGGACTTCCAATTAAACCACTGTAATATTCATTCCTTTCCCACATCACAAGGTATAAATTGGGCTTTCATCCCTTCTTCATCTCCGCATTTTGATGGCTGTGGGAATGCGGCATAAAACGGTTTAACTTTCATCTTAACACTTAGATTATCACAGGACATCCTATTATTAATTTTCAAAAGTTATACACCGTAATTTACCAAATTTAAAATTATTTAAATTCACCCCTATTATATGCCGTATCTTCAGATTTGAGTAATCCACAACCGTTACCACTTGGACACGTTCTGATTGACTCACTCCTCACCTAGATTCCTATCCCCTATTTCACTGAGATTTCTATTAATCGTTTCGATCGTTGGCAACTAACGCAAAAATTTACGCATTCCATTTGGAATTAATGGTCGAATGATTATTTAAATCAATCGCAACAACGTAACAAATTGAAAACTCCTAAGAGGAACATCTGTAAAAGATATATTAATATCAAATGAAAATACCTCTCTTTGCAGTGGAAACATGGCTTAATAGCAGAAATATTTACAGGATCAGACAATTTAGTACGTGTTGCGATCGTGATAACGTCTTTTGGAATACTTCGTAGACCAATACACAAACTATATTTGTTAACAGTCTTAAAGAATTGAACAAGTGGTTATACCCAAGGTGTATTTTCAAACACAGAAATTATTTATTTAATCACTTATTCGATGAATCTACTTGTTCAAGTGATTTGCTTCTTCAAGGTATCAGCTTATTCTACGCATTTGATTAATTCAAGGTTTATTAATTCAAAGAACTTATTCAACACAAGTTTCTATTTGCTTAATAATTTACGTGTTTAAAGAGCTTATTCTATTAAAGATTATCTATATGAGAGTTATTATTTCTTATTTCATTATACAAGTACCGATAAACATTCATAAAAAAAGTCCGATTTTTAGGCGGGCACTACTTTCAGATATGAAATCAAGTAATGATTTCTTTTTTATCTTGTAAAGAGTCCTGTGTTCATATAACTCCTTATTATTCTTTATCGTGTTGTTCTTTGTTTCTTCAGTCTAGAACGGTTTACCAAACGATTCACATGTCTCGTCTTTGTAGGATTTTAAAAGTTAACCTATCTAAAGTTTTCAACGATGTATCAAATCTTTACTAGTATGAATTTATATCGTGCACTGACTCTAAAATATTAAAATAAAATTATTATAAAACATTAAAAACTAATTTAAATAAATTAGTTTGAACTATAAATATTTTGTTCACTTCATTATATACCCAACCGACAACTCTGCACAATTCATTGGTTAAGACGTTAATATCCACAGAAATAATTGTAGAAGTACATTCAGTAGAATTATAAAATTGATCTATAATTTTAGCAATATTATGAAGGTATATTTAAGGATTTCCTTTTTTTTGACTAATACAACGAAAATAAGTTGCAGTATATAACATAAAAATTCATTTATAAATGAATATATATAAAAGTACAACTAAAATACAAAAAAAACATAAACGAATAAGCCATAAAATTTATAAAAAACAAACCTAAAAAAAGAAAAGAAAGTAAAACGAGACAAGTTGTTTAAATTAGGTAACACAGAAAAAAGGAGGGAATACAAACGTGTTAAATTGTACTATGATGAAGTCTTGGAAGAAAAGGAAAGTAAATTCGTTTAATCATAAATTTGAAAGATGAAAATTATGTATTGAGGGTTCTTTAGATTTATCTGTATTCAAGTAGGAATTTTAAAAGAAAAATATAAAAGGAAACAGAAAAGTAATAACAGCTTGAAATGGAACTCAACTGTATTTATGAGATGAAAGAGAATGGGGAGAGGAGAAATGCAAACAACCAGTTTCTTCCTATTAAAAGATATTTCTGCTAAAGGAGAAATAATAATCATATTATAAACTAGCAAATTTTAAATAAAATTGTTTTATAAAGACTACTTACTGTTTTTTTATTTTATCAAGATAAGTTTCTCCAAAAAGTCTGTAAATTATAAACAAATACTCATATTTTAATAAGTTAATAAAAGAAATTTAAAAATGAAAACAACAATAAAATGCAGAAATTTCATTAAAATGAAGTTAATATTTTGGCTTTGTTTTCATTGTTATTATTCTTCTTCTTTCCTCATAATAAAAATAATTTATAAATCCTATTTTTAAGAATTTTTAATTCAACGTTCCACCTTTATTTTTTAAACTTTCCATTATCTTTTTCTGTTACCTGTTCAAATTATTTTAATTGTATAAAAAAATTGAACTGTTTTCATTAAAACTAAGATTGATCATAGAAAACGTTGCAAAAACTATATCTCTGAATACTATAGAAAAATTTATGCGATTGCATAATATCAATAGCATTCAGAAGAAAACAAAAAAAATATCAGCAATATGTCATCCAAAAGATTTTATTGTATCTGGTACAACAGTAACTGGTAACAGTATAAACCCCAACTCAGGGCTGACATGCTCATGAGGAAAATATAGCAGTTCATATCGACATTAATAATAGGGTGAGATTTGTAATTTAAACGAATAATTACGTGGCTCCAATTTGAGTAAAATGAGGTGAACTACTATTTTATCAGTGTTCCGTTCTATGTCGAGCCGTTCGGTGCTGCTATCTAGTGGATGATAGCTCTAGCCGAAAAGTTAAGTGTACTAGCATTCTACGTTAGAATCTCGCGCTGTGTGGTTGCATTTTTCATTTTGTTCGGAAGGAACTAGTTACTAGTTACTAGTATACTAGTATTCGGCGCTCGAGTCAGTTCATTCACTTTATGCATATGCTATATTTTACCAATGTTATTGCATATGATATTTATTTTTTAATCTTATTTTATAACAATTTTATTTCATTCTAATTTGATGTTATTTTGTGTATGATTCCAATAAAAATGGAATTCGTAGATTTAATTAATAAACGAGACATTATGAAGAATAGTATAGCCAATTTAAAAACATTCATTGAAAACTTTGATCAGGCGATTACGATCTATTTACCATTAGGTTTGATAAACTGTTAGTATACGAAAAACTATTTTTTGATGTTCAATCTGAAATCGAATTGCACCAATATGCAACAGATAAAGACCTACATAATAGGTACATATAAGATAACATTTTCGACAAACTTAGGTTAAAACAAAAAATTAGAAAATCGTTTCAAAGTTTCAGAGGTAACTGATGCAATTAAAATGATTAACAAACGCAATCCAATTTCTTTAAAACCCATACAAATTGAACCATTTCACGGTGATGTGAAGGCTTGGCATAAATTTTTGGATCTTTTTATTAATTTAGTTCAAAACCGAGAAGAATTTTCTAATGTTGAAAAATTTTATTACCTTACAAATTTCTTAAAATGCAATGCTCTTGATGTAATACAAAATTTATCAGTAACGCCTGAAAATTAATAAAAGGTAATCTCATCCAAGCCAGGGTCTTACTTGATTCCGCTTCGGTGATTTAATTTTGTACTGAAAGGTTTGTTGCCAAACTTGGGCTTCAAATCAAACCTGTTCTTATGCCGACCACAAATCTAAGCTAAGGATTGATTTGAATATTAATTCTAGATATGAAGATTTTAATTTTAACTTGAAATGTCATGTAATGCCATCCATTACATGTTTGTTATCTAATGATATTGTTAACGTAACTGACTGGGAAATTCTTTCTTACCTTTTTCTAGCCGATCCTAATTTTAATATTCCTGGGCAAATCTACATTCTCCTAGGAGCTCAATATTATCTTTCTCTACTTAAGCCTGTTCAATTAACTCATAATTCCAATCATACCATACTTCAAGAAACTCGTCTTGGTTACATAGTTTCTGGTCAAATCCCCACTAAACCTATTAAGCGGAAAAACAATTCAAATTCAACATCACTTTTTGTCAGCAATGAACAGCTTTCCTCACAATTAGAATCAATTTGGAGATCCGAAGAGATAGAAGATCGTTTACTAACCAAGGATGAATCTTTCTTCGAAAAACATTTCGTTGAAAATACCTTTCGTTATGATAAAGGCAGATTTGTTCTAGCTCTTGCTCATAAGGAAAATTATACTTTAGGATATTCGTTTGCAAATGCCAAACATCGTTTCAATTTATTTCAGCGTATATTTAAGAAAACTCAAGGAAGACTACTTCTATTTCATGAAAGAATATCAAGAATTAGATAACGTGCAACCTGTAGATTCATCTCATTCATTCTCGTTCTGAAACGATTTGCCTCATCACGCAGTATTTCGTTAATCTTCCACCAATGGAGTAGTATTTGTTGATAATGCAAAAACTTCAAATGGCCAATACTCAAATTAATTCTTGTTACAGTTCCAGTAGTACACCAAGATTTATTTTCAATTATGATTCTTTTTAGAACTCACAGCTACATCAACTCACATCAGGAGACATTCTTAAAATGTACAGACAAATTTGCATTAATCCTTGAGATTTTTCATTATAAAGAATTCTCTGGTATGATGATACCAACTCATCAATCATTCCATATAACTTACAGTTACTAATGGTTTAGCGCCTTCAAATTTTCTAGCCACAAGATGTTTGATTGAAATTTCCAATCAAACTGAAGCCTTTTTTTCCTCAAGCTTGCCAAGTAATTAAGCAAAATTTTATGTCGATGATCTGCTCACTGGTTGTGACAACATCGATCAGTTGAAACAATTATACAATGACTTTTCTTTATTGCTTTTCAAATATGGACTTTCACAACATAAATGCCATTCCAACGTTCCAGATATGTTTGACAATTCTGATTCTTTCACCAAATTAGATAAAGATGAATATATCAAGACACTTAGATTATTTTGGAATCCTCAAGGCGATGATTTCATTTATCAATTCAAACCGAAAGATAATAATACTTCTTATAGCAAGCGTTCCTTTTTGTCAATCAATTCTTCATTGTTCGATCCTTTAGGACTACTTGCTCCTATAATCGTTCCTTTTAAAGTGTTAATACAAGAGTTATGGTGCCCTAACCTTAAATGGGTTGAAGTTCTTTCCACTTCGCTAGCTGAAAAATAGAATTCTCTGTATTCTCAGTTCAAATCGTCAAGTAATTTTAAGATTCCTAGAATAGTTAAAATTAGTGTAAGTAAGAGTTACCAATTACATTGTTTTTGTGATGCAAGCAGTAGCGCATATGGTGCATGTTTTTTCATCAGATCTGTTGATACCAAAGAACATATTGAAACCCACTTATTTTGTTTCAAAATCTAAAGTTGCTCCAGTCAAGCAAATCTCTTTTTCTATGTTAGAGCTGAATGCGGCTCTTCTATTATCTTGTTTATTCAATAAGGTTTAGTGTATTTTAGATATAAGATTTGTTTCAATCTATTTTTGGTTGGATTCTAAAGTAGTACTTTACTGGTTGTCTTCGCTTGCTAATAGATGAAGATATTCGTCGCAAAAAGAGTTTGCGAAATTCAAGAGCTAACTAAGGAATGCATTATGGAACCGCATTCCTTCAAGGGATAACCCCGCAAACATCCAGTCACGTGGTTGCATGCCGGATGCATTAACTTCGTCATAACTCTGGTGGAGTGGTCCGTCTTTTTTGAAGGAAGAGGAGAACGCCTGGCCATCCAATTCACCTATCATTTCTGTGATCCGCCAGATTCGCTGAAGAAAGAGAAGTCTAGCAAAAATAATGTGTTTATAGCTGCTCTTCAAACAACGGAAACTTTAGAACTTTCAAAACCATTTTCTTCGTACGTACGAACAGTAAACATATTTTCATATTGTCGTCGCTTCATTTATAATTTAAGGAATAAAAATAATCTTATATTTTCAGTTCATTCGTCGGAAGAAATAAATTCCATGTTGCAAATACTTATCCGTCATGGGGGGTGGCGTCCTCCATCTTTTAATCTTGGACATTTTTTAACCTTCGCTCCATTAACTTCCTTACCTGATCCTAATTTCTCAGACATTAACGTAAATAAGCTTGCTAGGTGGCAGCTTACACAAAAATTACTGAGATATATTTTTGGAAGGCATGGTCTAACGACTACTTACATTCTCTACAACAGAGAAATAAGTGCAAAATTTTAATAATAACGTTTGTGTTGGTAATATAGTTATAATTAAAGAAAGTAATCTTCCTCCACTGATGTGGAAATTAGGAATAATTGTTGAAGTGTGTCGAGGTAACGATAGACTAGTTAGATTAGTTGATGTGAAAACTAATGACACGATAGTAAAAAGAACTATTAATAAAATGATTGTTCTTTCAAACTTAAATGATTGCAATGACTTAAGTCATTCCGAATATAATCAATGAGATTTATTCAACATCTTCCTAATGTATTTGTTTATTTTAATTTGTTTCGGTTGTAAGCTTTACTTGTATCAATATTAGATTTGTTGAGTTGACTTTAATTTTTGTACTTCGAATCTTACATAATTATTTTATGTAATACTTTTTGTATGTATATTAAGTTTCATTTCATGTAATGTATCACGAAATTATAATTAAGGTAATTATAATTGGTGGGCAATGTGGGCTACGCCGAGCCGTCCGGTGCTGCGATCTAGTGGGTGCTAGCGCTTGCCGGAAAGTTAAGCCATACTACCATTCTACGTTAGAATCCCGCGCTGTGCCGTCGCATTTTTCATTTCGTCCGAATGAACAACCAGTGTTACTTATATTTACTAGTATTCGGCGTTCGAATCAGTTCCAAGGCGGTCACGTCATACTCTTAGTCGGATGAACTCTATTCTTTGTTCGGAAGAATATTAGCTTTACTGTTTTAATTAATTTTATATTTTTTATTTTTAGTTATACGTTATGTTATAATTCATTTCATTAACTCTCAAGACAAAAATTCATTAAACCATTATTCAACATGCAACAAGGCGTTTTCTTCATTCATCACCTATGAAAATGCAGTCCAATCTCGCTCTAAAATCTACAAATCCGTGCAAACTCCTTAGACTGCAATGCACATGTATCAGTACTCAGGAAGCTTATTGATTCCAGAAGTTGAAGTCTGTCTGGTGAATGTTGACTTGCCCTCACATAGCATCAATGAGTTGCTTGTTCAACAGTTTATTAATTTACCCAAAAATTATAATTATATGGAATTAAATCTTGATATTATGGAATCAGGTAATATAGCTTCTCGAGTATTTGTACTGTTTTCATATAGTTTCAGTACGTAAAGTTAAACATTGTTGTGACAGGATGCTTACTGTAAATTGGGTGATTCTGTTCTTAGAAACACTTAGTTTTTTTTTTGTCTTCAGTCATTTGACTGGTTTGATGCAGCTCTCCAAGATTCCCTATCTAGTGCTAGTCGTTTCATTTCAGTATACCCTCTACATCCTACATCCCCAACAATTTGTTTTACATACTCCAAACGTGGCCTGCCTACACAATTTTTCCCTTCTACCTGTCCTTCCAATATTAAAGCGACTATTCCAGGATGCCTTAGTATGTGGCCTATAACTCTGTCTCTTCTTTTAACTATATTTTTCCAAATGCTTCTTTCTTCATCTATTTGCCACAATATCTCTTCATTTGTCACTTTATCCACCCATCTGATTTTTAACATTCTCCTATAGCACCACATTTCAAAAGCTTCTAATCTTTTCTTTTCAGATACTCCGATTGTCCAAGTTTCACTTCCATATAAAGCGACACTCCAAACATACACTTTCAAAAATCTTTTCCTGACATTTAAATTAATTTTTGATGTAAACAAATTATATTTCTTACTGAAGGCTCGTTTAGCTTGTGCTATTCAGCATTTTATATCGCTCCTGCTTCGTCCATCTTTAGTAATTTTACTTCCCAAATAACAAAATTCTTCTACCTCCATAATCTTTTCTCCTGCTATTTTCACATTCAGCGGTCCATCTTTGTTATTTCTTCTACATTTCATTACTTTTGTTTTGTTCTTGTTTATTTTCATGCGATAGTTCTTGCGTAGGACTTCATCTATGCCGTTCATTGTTTCTTCTAAATCCTTTTTACTCTCGGCTAGAATTACTATATCATCAGCAAATCGTAGCATCTTTATCTTTTCACCTTGTACTGTTACTCCGAATCTAAATTGTTCTTTAATATCATTAACTGCTAGTTCCATGTAAAGATTAAAAAGTAACGGAGATAGGGAACATCCTTGTCGGACTCCCTTTCTTATTAGGGCTTCTTTCTTATGTTCTTCAATTGTTATTGTTGCTGTTTGGTTCCTGTACATGTTAGCAATTGTTCTTCTATCTCTGTATTTGAACCCTAATTTTTTTAAAATGCTGAACATTTTATTCCAGTCTACGTTATCGAAAGCCTTTTCTAGGTCTATAAACGCCAAGTATGTCGGTTTGTTTTTCTTTAATCTTCCTTCTACTATTAATCTGAGGCCTAAAATTGCTTCCCTGGTCCCTATACTTTTCCTGAAACCAAATTGGTCTTCTCCTAACACTTCTTCCACTCTCCTCTCAATTCTTCTGTATAAAATTCTAGTTAAGATTTTTGATGCATGACTAGTTAAACTAATTGTTCTGTATTCTTCACATTTATCTGCCCCTGCTTTCTTTGGTATCATAACTATAACACTTTTTTTGAAGTCTGATGGAAATTCCCCATTTTCATAAATATTACACACCAGTTTGTATAATCTATCAATCGCTTCCTCACCTGCACTGCGCAGTAATTCTACAGGTATTCCGTCTATTCCAGGAGCCTTTCTGCCATTTAAATCTTTTAATGCTCTCTTAAATTCAGATCTCAGTATTGTTTCTCCCATTTCATCCTCCTCAACTTCCTCTTCTTCCTCTATAACACCATTTTCTAATTCATTTCCTCCGTATAACTCTTCAATATATTCCACCCATCTATCGACTTTACCTTTCGTATTATATATTGGTGTACCATCTTTGTTTAGCACATTATTAGATTTTAATTTATGTACCCCAAACTTTTCCTTAACTTAACTGTATGCTCCGTCTATTTTACCAATGTTCATTTCTCTTTCCACTTCTGAACACTTTTCTTTAATCCACTCTTCTTTCACCAGTTTGCACTTCCTGTTTATAGCATTTCTTAATTTCCGATAGTTCCTTTTACTTTCTTCATCACTAGCATTCTTATATTTTCTACGTTCATCCATCAGCTGCAATATATCGTCTGAAACCCAAGGTTTTCTACCGGTTCTCTTTATTCCGCCTAAGTTTGCTTCTGCTGATTTAAGAATTTCCTTTTTAACATTCTCCCATTCTTCTTCTACATTTTCTACCTTATCTTTTTTACTTAGACCTCTTGCGATGTCCTCCTCAAAAATCTTCTTTACCTTCTCTTCCTCAAGCTTCTCTAAATTCCACCGATTCATCTGACACCTTTTCTTCAGGTTTTTAAACCCCAATCTACATTTCATTATCACCAAATTATGGTCGCTATCAATGTCTGCTCCAGGGTAAGTTTTGCAGTCAACGAGTTGATTTCTAAATCTTTGCTTAACCATGATATAATCTATCTGATACCTTCCAGTATCGCCTGGCTTTTTCCAAGTGTATATTCTTCTATTATGATTTTTAAATTGGGTGTTGGCAATTACTAAATTATACTTCGTGCAAAATTCTATAAGTCGGTCCCCTCTTTCATTCCTTTTGCCCAGCCCGTATTCACCCACTATATTTCCTTCCTTGCCTTTTCCAATGCTTGCATTCCAATCTCCAACTATTATTAAATTTTCATCTCCTTTTACGTGTTTAATTGCTTCATCAATCTCTTCGTATACACTCTCTACCTCATCATCATCATGGGCGCTTGTAGGCATATAGACGTTAACAATCGTTGTCGGTTTAGGTTTTGATTTTATCCTTATTACAATGATTCTATCGATATGCGTCTTGAAATACTCCACTCTCCTCCCTATCTTCTTGTTCATCACGAAACCTACTCCTGCCTGCCCATTATTTGACGCTGAGTTAATTACTCTAAAATCACCTGACCAAAAGTCGCCTTCCTCTTCCCACCGAACCTCACTAATTCCTACTATATCCACATTTGTCCTACCCATTTCCCTTTTTAAATTTTCTAGCCTACCAACCTTTTTCAAGCTTCTAACATTCCACGCTCCGACTCGTAGAATGTTATTTTTTAATTTTCTGGTGACCCCTTCCTTAGTAGTCCCCACCCGGAGATCCGAACGGGGGACTATTTTACCTCCGGAATATTTTACCAAGGAAGGCGCCTCCATTATTGCTATGTGAAAATGCAGAGCCACATTTTCTTGGAAAAAAAGCAGCTGTAGTTTTCCATTGGTTTCAGCTGCGCAGTACTCAGAGGACTGAGTGATGTTGATACGGCCGTTTAAGTCGTCCTGACTCACGCCCCTAACAACTACTGAAAGAGCTGCTGCCCTCTTTCAGGAATCATTCCTTAGTCTGGCTCTCAACAGATACCTCTCCGATATGGTTGCACCTTCGGTCCAGCTACTCTGTATCCCTGAGCACTCAAGCCCCCTCACCAACGGCAAGGTCTCATGATTCATAGAGGAGGAAAAAAAAACACTTAGTGTGTCTTTTAAAATTATGGCATACTATTGAGGAGTGACAGTTTTTAGTTCGAAAGGCAAGGTATCATATTCTCCATAAATTTAGAATGATTACCATTATTTTTCAAAATGAAAATGTGCTTCATCCACATCTATGATGGATGGATAAAGCTTGAGTGCCACTATTGTTTTTCATTACAAGTTATTATACAGACTTAATGACCTAACTCTATGCTTTACTGCCGCAGAAGTTATTCTGTTATAGTAAGAACAGTAATAGATCTCATTTTTTATGTTGAGGCTGCAAAAACCAGAGAACTGATTTCTTTTTGTACTCTCCCATTATTTAAAATTTTCAGAAATTTTTAATAATTATTTGTTGACATTTCTGAAGAAGCTCTTCTACTTCATTCTGTTGTCACTGAATGACTTGCATTGTTAATAATGTTTTCTGGACGGAAATACATGATTGATCATCTTCGATTTGATTTTCTATTCTTGTATAAATAACAAATGGGACTACTTTTATCTAAACTAATATATTATTCCTATTTGTATTGTTGATTCAAGTGTTATAATCATATACATGAATACGATAAGACATATACATATATATATATCTTAAACTTATTTTAGTATCAGAGCATGAAAGTTCTTATTGATATTTGTATCTTACTTGTTCAAAAATTGACTACCATTTAACATTTAACATTTTAAGAAAAAACAAATCAATAAAATTCCTAATTAACTTTTTTTAGAATAAAAATTAAATAAAAAAAGATATACAATAATTACTTTAAAACAGTGTAAATACTAATTTAAGTATATATATACTCACCCTGATAGACAAGAATTATTATTGCCACTATACTTGCCCTTTATAGAACTGTAATTAATTGAAAATCATTATTAATAAAATGTTAATCCAATAACCTAATTATCGATAATTTACATTTAATATGGTTTTGAGTACACTTTGACATTCATTAAGGAAGTAATAGAGCATGCGGTAGACCTCATTCAAGCATAGAGAACTTTAATGTGCTCAAATACCTTGCAGGGCAACTGCTGGGGAGATTTAAATTTATTAAAATATTACGCACTAAAATTTCAGTGTTGGTAAATTTTAAACAGTAATAAAAATAAAGCCATCAATTATCAATAAAAAATTAGACTAAAGAGGTTTATTTGAAAATAACATTTTGATACCACACAAATAAACTTAAGCTACATAATAGGATTCATAACAAATATGATTCAGGAAAAGAGAGGAAAGTGAGGGTGTGACGGACAGACACGTGGGATGCTGCTGTTCGCCGGTGCTTGCACTGGTGGGCAGTGGCTATTAGGCACGAGTACTCCAGAGCCCCCGAGCACTAAAAGACCGCAGTCCCGGTGGGGAAACCCCCTCCTGGGGTGTGTCCTCTAGAGGCGAGGACATAAAGACTGAGTCCCGGCTTCTGGAGTGAGGGAACATCCCAACCCCATAGGGGAAGACACCCGCCTTGTGACGCTTCCGGTCACCACCCCCCCATCGGTTTCATATCCCGATGGGTTTTAACTTTTAAGGAGGGGGGGAACAGGGACGACATAGTTGGGCCTAGTAGCTCCGCTCCAGAAGTTAGAGATAGAGCAAAAAAGGTAAAAGACAAGATCCTACCGTCTAGCCGGCCTATCCAGCCGGACGAAAAGCCGGTAGACGGGGAAGCTAGTTAGAGTATGGGGCACTTCCTCGGGTTGTGTTATACTTAACTGTAGTTCTGGCCGGGTGGTGAAGGGAAATAAGAAAAAAGTAAACGTGCTGATTTAAAATAATCAACAAATATTTTTTTTGTTTTTGGCAAGGGAACCTTTTTTTCAAGAGGTTACGTCAATCTCTCTAATTTTGTAGTCTAATAAATTTTGTTTCGTGATCTCCTTAAGATTAAACAAAAATTTAACATTAAATGATTTCAATCAGTGTGAAACACTTGATCATTAATCCCTAAGGTAGAAAGTAATAAAGTATTTCTTTTTAGGCACCATTAAGTTTCTTGCTTGCCTCTGAAAACAGCTAGGTTTCGAAAAATAGCAGTCCTTGAACATTCCAGTATTTAAATATTTAATTTTCCTGAGAGAAATAGAGAGTACGGGTATAAGAAGAACTAAAATTATTTAACATTACATTCCTAAATGAAATAAATAAATCTTTTATTCTGGCAGTTTCATAATAAAACGCTATTATGTACACTATGTAGGACAGGAACAGATTCATGTGATACTCAATAAATACAAAAGGAACTGAATCAGTATCTGTCTGGGTCGCTCAAAGGATAACGAGATAAAATCTTGATCAGAACCTCGTCATATAAATCAAATTAATTTAAAAATAAAAATGTATGTACTTACAGTCAATATTAATTTTGTTAAATATAAACTAATGAAATAATTATCAATTAAATAGGTGGGATACTAAATATATTAATAAAATTACAATTAAAATTATTTGGACACGTATTTATGTACACGTTATACTGAGATGAGAAATTGTAGGGTCTTTATTAACTGTTAAATTAATCGTTCTTGTAATTTCATCGAAATAGTAATGTTGTTCCTGTGAAAAAATCGTTTAATTATGTTTTAGATTAATCGGTGGGAAGATGTTTTAAATAGTTGGGTAATTTTTTTTACAAATTGCAATAGAATGATATTGAGGTATTTTATCGTAATCTTATATATAGTGTTGAGTTATATGTATCAAAACATGTTTGTTGCCCGGTTTAATAGAAGTGGCTGAATAAAGACGTATTTATATACATGTGAACATAGGAATAAGTTAACACTTTTAATGTAGTACAGCCTGTTCGGCCTTGATCAGGCTAATAACAGAGAGAGATTAACAGTTGAATATAATATAATTATAATTAATATTTATAGTTAATATTATTATAATTACAATTTGTAGGTTTAAAAACATAAGTAAAACAAGACAAATCAATAATAATAATAATGTTATTATTATTAAACAATAATTATAATAAATATCAATAATAAATAAACGATAATCGTAGTAATCACAACCACAACAACAATAATAATAATAATGTTATTATTATTAAACAATAATTATAATAAATATCAATAATAAATAAACGATAATCGTAGTAATCACAACCACAACAACAATAATAATAATAATGTTATTATTATTAAACAATAATTATAATAAATATCAATAATAAATAAACGATAATCGTAGTAATCACAACCACAACAACAATAATAATAATAATGTTATTATTATTAAACAATAATTATAATAAATATCAATAATAAATAAACGATAATCGTAGTAATCACAACCACAACAACAATAATAATAACAATAACATTATTATTATTATATTAATAGGCAGTGATTACATACAAAACAGAATTTAAAGTAATCGTCAGCATTTATTTACAGGTACATAAATAATTAAAAGCAGAATTTATTTCCATTGATAAATAAACATAAGTAAGACCGTTAGTTTTAACTTTTTTAACCATTAGTTTTGTATTAACAAAAATAGAACAATAGATAAGACAAGTATAAAGTTTTTTACTGCAAATATTTTGCTACTCACCAGTAAAACTACCCTAACAATTTCGGAATGAAATTTAATACATTACCTCTTTCACTTATAGTCTTTCAGTATCTCATCGAACCATCTCTCGTTTTCGTGTACTGGAATTACTTGTGACGTCACCTTAATCGCGTCGAACTCGGATAACTCCTCTATCGTAGCACTCTCTCGCGACTCACATCTCGCAGAACTTTATCTCGCAGACTGATATCATAGCATCTCGCTTAGACTGACTTCAACGTCTTCCCCAGAGTATTTATACTCCTACGCTCTTTACCTACCGGACCGGACCCACATCGAAGCGTGAATGATCACCCGAGCCCTTTCGTTCCCATGAATTCATAACCTGAGTCCGGTAACTCTTCTAATGGAACTAATGGAACATCTATTTAGGTGTATCGATGGGCAGTATTACAAAAGACGGTTGTTAAACGGACTGTTACCTTTAGTTAAAGGGTTTCTTTTACATCTTTTTAGGATTCTTCCATTATTATATTTTCTACTACTTTCTTCTTAATTGGTAGCAATCCGTTGTTCAGGCCCATTTTACCGGTGTTGTTACAATACTAATTATCATTCACATTCATGGGCCCAAACAATGACCTGAGAGCCCTTTCTTATATCTTAGAAATGTCTGAAGAAAGCCGCAATGTAGTTTGAATAATAAGTTTTCGATTATTATAATTTATGATTATCAATTTAAGAAGGGTAACTTTATTAATCTGCTTAACTTCAGGTGCATGAGAGGCTAACTGTATGACGCTATTAGTTTTTTGACTATCGGCTTTGAAAAATTAGCTGCTATTTCAGCAAAAAATCTTTAAAAACTTAGTAGTTCACGCTTGTAAAAATGTACATACGAACATGATAAAACATTATTACATTGTAGCAAATAGACAAATGTAAATAAAAATTCTAATATTGAGATTAGATGGCATTTGGTAAAAGTTGTAATGACTTTTAAAAAAGGTTGTACCTTGATTCATTACATTTCTATCCATTATATAAAATTTAGTAGAATGCTTTTATTTTAAATTACGTTTTACTAATAGATTTAATTTATTTTATTTGTATATTTTAAATTACATGTTAAGATTGTAAATAATTTTTTCTACAAAGAACGCATTTTAATTATTTTTCTCAATTGGAGTTGTTCATCAGATCTTCATTCAACTAGACAGTATATCTGTTGTGCTACATTATCGGAAGGACTGAATTTTTTAAAGCACTTTCCACGACGTTATTTTATTCATTTATTTATTTTTGTCTTCAATCATTTGACTGGTTTAATGCAGCTCTCCAAGATTCCCTATCTAGTGCTAGTCGTTTCATTTCGGTATACATACTACATCTTTAAACATTTGTTTTACATATTCCAAACGTTGCCTGCCTGAAGAATATTTTCCTTCTACCTGTCCCTACAATATTAAAGCGACTATTCCAGGATGGCTTAATATGTGGCTGTAAGTCTGGCTTTTTTAGCTATATTTTTTCCAAATGCTTCTTTCTTCATCTATTTGCCGCAATACCTCTTCATTTGTCACTTTATCCACCCATCTGATTTTTAACATTCTCCTATAGCACCTCATTTCAAAAGCTTCTAATCTTTTCTTCTCAGATACTCCGATTGTCCAAGCTTCATTTCCATATAAAGCTATACTCCAAACATATACTTTAAAAAATCTTTTCCTGACATTTAAATTAATTTTTGATGTAAACAAATTACATTTCTTACTGAAGGCTCGTTTCGCTTGTGCTATTCGGGATTTTATATCGCTCCTGCTTCGTCCATCTTTAGTAATTCTACTTCCCAAATAACAAAATTCTTCTACGTCCATAATCTTTTCTCCTCTGGACATGGGCGTATTATAAATGATGAGAACAAATTTACGACAGTTTTATCAAATTTAAATAGTTTAACAATAAGCTATATTTATTTTTAGTTTGCGGAAAAGTGATGAATAAAGAAATGAAGGTTGGACATTGAAATTTAAGAACAGGTGCTTTAAATCGTTCTGTCATTTATGTAATTGATTTTGACCTGAAATTTATTCGCGATAAAATATGACATATTACCGTTTTTATACAGAGATGAATTTCATGTTTTAAATGTGTATCTAACCGTTAACATTTTGTTAAGTAAATAATATATTTAAAACCTTATTTGTGTATGTGTCTTTAAAAAATAAATATAAATAAAATTAACTACCTCTCATTGAATACTTACCCTAGAAATCCCATTTTCCCCTCAGCTGTTTGACAACTGTGATAAAAAATGAATATTTAATTAATTAAAGATCGATAGTAATCTAAAATAGGGGATCTTAAATATACTATATATATATATATATATTAAATGATTAATTACAAAATAAGCACAAAATTAACATATTTTTGCTATTTTTACACATCCATCCATCGCTTTCAAAAGAAGAAAGAATTTTTATTATTAAAATAAAACTTCCACCATGTTGCTACCACTACGTAATAAGTATATTTTATTAGCTTACTTTGTAATAAATTGAGATTCTTTGTACTTTAAAATTGAAGTCAGATTACTAAAATAAAAAAGTGATAAAATCATAATATAAAATAATGCGCACACTAATCTAAAATTATATTACCGTAAACAAATTTCATACTCTATTCTGCCGAAAGATGCACTAACTATTTTCAGTGAGCCCGAGGTCAGAGTCCGTTTATAGAGTAGAACATTTGTTTATACCAGTTTAAACTGAAGAAATTTATAGGTTTCCCTATAAAAGGACCTCGAAAGTGTCAATCATTGGAAAGCATTACAAATACTACTGGAAATGTACAACTGGAAACACAAATATTTTAACAACACTGTCTGCAATTTGGCCGTTTCTAGATCGTACCGGGGCAGAATAATAAAATTTGTTTTACACCTATTCCCGCTGAGATCATAGATATTCTGTCAAAAGTAAATCAAATCTGTCTACGCTGTAATGTGGTGGATGTTACTTTTGTGATGTAATAGTTGTACATCCCATCATCAAGTATGGTCCTATCATCAAGTATTGTACATCAATACTTGATGAAAACAATAAATTCATTGAAATCTGCATTATTTTTAGTTTACAATATGCTTTTATTTTCGTTATTCAAAAACTATAGAATTTCTTAATGGCATCACATTAACTTTTTTATCATTATATTAAAGATTTTACTAAATTTTCCTCTGTTTTTTTAAATTTAATCGCTAATTTTCACATTTCATAATTTTTCAAAATAATGTATAGAATAGCAACATAAAACCGAACCATTATGAAACCGCTACCCAGCGCTACTTATGAAAGACTCTCACACAACTGGCGCGGCTAGTGGATGTATATGTTACTACTGATTGTTGCTGCCGTTTGTCAGATGGTTACGTGTCAGGGCAATATACGCTTTGTTGCAGTGCGGTATTGTGAGTGCAATTGTGTTTGTGTAAAATGTCTTAGTAAATCCAGGAGAGGATAGCTATAGTTGACGCCAATAATCTTTCTGGGTCGTTTGTGAAGAATCACAAGTATTCATAGAAACATTTCCGAATGCCAGTATCCTAGCGAGAGTAGCAAACACGATTTAGTTCAAAATTGGCGTACAACAGGTTCAGTTTCAAATGAAAAACTAAATAGGCAACTTGGCGTTAGGATTCCACAGGCCATTGCCGATGCTGAAAGGAGAATTACTGCCAGTCCAAAAAATCGCTACGAAAGTTATCCCAACAATCTGGTGTTAAATACACATTTTGTCGAAAAATTCTTCACGAATTAAAATTGAAACAGTACCGCTTTACAACTGTGCAACAAGACAAACCGAAATGACTTCATTACTGGAACAGGGTTCTCGAAAACATTGTCGGTGAACAGAGGTCTCTACTTGCGATTTTTTACCTTCGGGCTACATAATTCCCACAATATTAATGAAATGAAGGTGAACATTCAACGTGAAATCAACGCGATTGACAACATTTGCGTCAGACGACTCTCGATATGATCAGTCGAGCACAAAAGTGCATCGATGCCCTGGGTGGTCATTTTGAACATCTTTTGTAACAATAAGGTAAATAATGCAACATTTAAATTACGTTTTATGTTTTTCTTATTTAATTTATTCGTATCATGCATAAAAATTCATTCTAACATAACCTACCGATTCTGCAGCGGTTACGTTATGGGTTCGGTTTTATGTAGCTCACTCAGTATCTTACTATAACCAAAATGAAATGCCTACATATTTATGATATGTTGTGTACACTAATCATAAAACAACCCAATCACACTGATACCGGAGGGAATATGAATCAAACCTAAATATATTTAGTTCAAATTGTATACTTGACTGGATCTGTGGAAACTGATAATTTACACAAGGAATATATGTCGTTTAAAAGATTTGTAATTTTTATGTAATAAATGTAAAAACGGATAATCAAATATTATTTGGGAATATAGAAATTCTCACAGATAAAATCGTTAACAGAAATTATTTATAAATGTTTGCTAAATTATTACCGAATATATCTTCCGTATTCTGGAACCAAATCGAATAAAGATTGAACAAACTTGTTATATAATCTGATAGGTCATATGCATTCATGGATGTTTTATATTTCAGTAGTTTTATCCTTAACGTATTAATGTTGAAGATAACAATTTTTCATAGTTTCCTTAATAACTATCATTTTCTCTGATGCTACCTTGGTTTATACGGAGCTAGTTGAAAATTTCTTTTTTTCAGAAATTTTTCAATGTAAAGATAGATAATGTGGGAAATTTATTAAAGAGTACATAAAGAAAACGATTGCTGCTAACCAGAGGTAGATAAATTGAGAAATGGTGGCCGGTCAAACTTTGAAGTAACTTGTTACCATCTTTTTACGATAAGTAACAAATGAAAACTTGTAAGTTACTGACAAACTACTTGAAGTTTCAGGTTTCTTTGAAATCAAGTGATACTAAAAGAATTACTTAAAAAAAACAAAGAAAGCTGATAATTAGATAGTCCGGACATTAAATAAATACATATTTTTTTAATATAATTTATTATTTTTTTAATAATATTGTAAATAATGATATTTTTTCTTTATTTTCGTCATTTTAATTTTTTCGAATGAAATTTTACAGAAAAACGATGCAGTACCCGAAACATAGTATGATGTACGCAAAGTATTCAAGGTTAAGTATGGCTATGCTTATATATATTAGTAACATATAAAAATATTTAAACAATTTTTTTTTTTTAATGAAAATTCAAGAAAAATAATAATCAAGAAAACTTAAGAATTAAACTAAAACAAATTCTTGAATTCAGAGATCATTAGCTCTTGGTAAAGGAATCAGAATCACCTGTGCAGTAAAGGTCTCTTTACAGCGTTTCTTTGCTTTCCTTTATTAATTTAATGAAGACACGTAATTTTCACTTCTGTTTTTCTTGCAAGAAATTTGTTTCAAACAAGTTTGCAAGAAACATTTTGGGACGTGAAGGCGTGTTAACTAATTTAATCCCTCAACTAAATGTTTCTGTCAATTATCCATAATTAAAAAAATTGAAAGTTCTTAAAACAGCAAAACATACATTAAAACTTTTATGCATGTATTTTATATTATTGTAATATTTTAATTATAGGAAAGGTTATCTCTAAAGTAAAGACCGTTTCATTGTAAAAAAATTTATTCTGAAAACTTTATAATTTTTTTTATTTATCTTGAACTTCATACCTATTACTAATTCTCTATATAATTGCCATATGAATTAAGACATTTATCGTAGCGATACATCAGCTTTAATATACCCTCGTCGTATTCTTCTGCTGCCAGTCCATTTACCCACTGATTAAAAGTATTTTTAAGTTAATCGTCACCCGCGAATCGCTTACCACTCAAAAATTCTTTCAATTTTCCAAACAAATGGTGAACAGAAGGAGCTAAGTCCGTACCTATATGGTGGGTGATTGTAAATTTCCCATCCAAATATTCTAGATGTGGACATGTGGACGTGCATTATCGTGCAGCAAGATGATGCCGTCGGTCAGCCGCCCACGTCACCGATTTTGAATGGTGCGCCGTAACTTATGTAGGGTTTCGAAGTAGGCTTCTGCAATTATAATCGTTCCACGCGGCATGAAATCGATCAGCAATATGCCAAACCGATCTGAAAAGACTGTGTCTTTTGTCTGTGTCTGTGTCCAAACGGCTGCGGTTTTACCTTTGTCGGTCTGGTTGGTGATTGAGGATGACGCCATTCACTTTACTGCCGTTTCCTCTCTGGCGAGTAATAAGAAATCCACATTTTATCGCCGGTAACAATTGAATTATGAACTCATTACTTTTTTCTATATACCGCATCAAAATTCCAAAACAGATCCTTTCGCATTTTTTTGTGACGTTCCGTTACGATATGCGGCACCCGACGTGCAAAAATTTTTCTGAAGCTTAAACTATCGTCAACAATGCGACCGGTAACAGCTCTTGAAACATTAGGAAAAAGAAGGGCCAGGTCGGAAATCGTTGAGCGACGATGTTTTGTGATTTCATCATTGACCAATTTCAAAACTCCTCGGTGATTATTGGGACCTCTCCGAATGTTCTTCATCGTGCGCATTAATTGCGTTATTTCTAAACCACTTGGGACATTTCTTTCATTTATTACATTATTACCGTATACAGCAACCAACTGCCTATGAATTTCAACCGGCTTAACTTTTGTTGGTTTAAAAAACTTATAACAACGTATTTCACAGTCGGCGACAACATCGATTTACCTATTCATTTTATAACGTAATTACTCACACGTATTAAATGATTCTACAACGCGACAACTTACAAATAACAATGCAGTGTGTACATTATTAGCGTGGGCATGAACGACACACGTTCACCAACCTTAAGGAGATATCCCTCGTATTATTCGTTTATACTATGTAATTGAAAATGATAAGTAAATTAAGCAGATTGAACGTAACACACGTAATAATCCTAAAATTTGTTTAATGTAAAGCTGTTTTCTAAACATACTGTGAAAATCTTTTTACATTTAAATCACAGCGGGCCTACCTTGAAATTAAAAAAAGTATTATTCGATTACATGTTCTACTGCCGATGCCATAATTTAAACAAAAATTTATAAAAATATAATTAACAACGAACGAATTTATAAATATCACATATATATTATAAATACCTATTTTGAAGATTTGGATATTTTTCATATTGACTATATTTTTCAGATTTAAATAGCCTGAAATTTATAAAAGTAATTGTATTATTTTTTAAATCTATATTTACTACATATTATTTATTAACTTAAATTAACGCTATCAAGATAAACAATATACCGGAAACTTTCCAATAACCATGGGAAATATTTTCCATGGTTTAATTGTAATAATTTTCATGGTATGAGATTTATTAGTATTAATAGAATTGTAGAAATTCTACTTTAGCTTTTGTAGCAATATTAATGTTAATATTTTTTATTTGCATTAATAATTTTTTTTCGTTATTGCTGCGTATGTTAAGCAATAATAATTAGCTAACAATGAAAACCGAACAAATCTTTCTAAAGCTGTACAAATTTTTATGAAATGTTAATTTCTTCTTTTTTTTAATTTAAAAAAAAAAGTATAATGATTTTTTGATTTTTGTCAATCAACCAATGGAAGTAACTAATCATATGAAAAGAACGAACAATACTCTCAAAGAAAGAATGAAGTGTGGGAATAATGAAAATTCAAGAAAAGGAAATATAGTTAAACCTGATCTATCTTACCCTCTGAATGTTATAGATCGGAGAATAGGTTTAGACATTTAATAGATGTAAGGCTTTCAGAATCAGAGCGCTAAAACAAACTCTCCAAAAGTTTTTGATTTGGTGATAAACAATGTTTGTCTAATTACAATAATTAAAATAGTACAAAACATGTTGCCATTAATACGTACTTATTATTTACTCGTTAATACTTATTTATGCCGCTCCACTGCAATGTTTCCTTACCGATTAAGCCAATATATCTTTTCTGAGGTAAGCAATCGTGAATCGCTATTCAAAATATTAGAAATTGGAGTAGGTAGTAAACCACTAAAGAAAATTAAGGATACTTTAACAAAAACAGTTCCAAAAGTTAAATACTGGGAGAATTTGTCCCTGAGAAATACAGCGAAGAAAGGATTCAAGTACAGTACTTGGGAAAATATGCCTTGCTAATTAACTAAAATAAAAGGTCACTGCAGAATAAAAAATAAGGAAGAGGACTGGCATATAACTGTAACTATGACTAGCATATAACAGAAAACAAAAAAATCTATTTTGAAGAAGAAAAAAGTAATTATTGCACAGGAGTGAGACCAGAAGTACTGCGTGCAATTGAATTCCATTCTCTGAACGGTATTGGACATATGAAATGGATTAAGATTATGTGGAGGAGAATATTAAGACGAGTTCTTAATTAGAGATTATTTAAGGTAGAGGAATTCCAAAGTGTGCTTGTATGGTGCAAACGAGGTAGGCCCTACCTACAAAACAAATATCCTGTGAAATTTATAATATTATGCCGGTTTAGGACGATATGTCCTAAATTTGTTTAATACTGTAATCGGCTGTGACTTTTTATTTACTTGTACGAAGTAAAGTTAGTACTTTGATCGCGAAAAATTTCGGTTTTCAGATTCCAACGGAAATTACCATTTTGGCCGTTCCGGAATCCATTTTGTCTAGTTTCGGCATGACATCTGTACATATGTTCTCGTATAACTCAAAAACGATTAGCCGCAGGATGTTGAAATTTTGGATTTAGGTCTGTTGTAACATCTAGTTATTGCAACCGACTGAACCAAAAGTGTCCAAAAAATACCAAAATCCGAAAAGAATTTTATGCCCTCATTGAGATCTCTTCAATTATATATATGTAAGTGGTACTTATTTTCATTGGTTCTAGAGTTATAACCAAATAAATTTTTAATTAATGAAATATTTGGATCTTATATGGGGAAGGCACATTGGATTGAATCACACTTCATCTCCTTTTTGTAAGTATTTTTTTAAATTTATTTCTTTGATTATTTTTTTAATTTAAATATATTAATTTATTAATAAAAAAAAAAAAAATTATTGGATTTTTTTTTTTGTAAAAAACAAATCCAATAAATAATTATTCAATAACAATAAGAAAAAAAAAATGAAAAAAATAAAAAGTTATTAGTAAAATAAAATTTTATGTACTCTTAGAAATATGAATATGTAATTCAATAGGTATTATTACATATGTTTATAAGTAATAGATTTGGTGAAACATTTCATTATTTATTGTTAATTGAAAATTGTGATTTAGAATCGTATTATTTTTGGATTTTCTAGTTTAATTTCTGTTTAATTTTATCTACATTAAAATTAACTACAGAGTGAATGAAAAATAGACCTTCACAAGAACAACAACAACAACAACAACAACAACAACACACACACACACACACACACACCCACATACACACATATAACCACGCGCGCGCGCGCGCGCTCGCGCGCACTGAGGCACACATGCCTGATTTTTAATAAACTGGAAAAGAGCTTATCTTTTAGTTCATTACTCCTCTGATATTGTCAGACAATATTCTCCCTAGGTCGAAGTTGATCATCATTTCGTTTATTTGTTTTTTGTTGCATATCATTTAATCTCTCTTTGGTTTGATATAATTTGTGATAATTTCCGATCTTAATTTGTGATCACGTTTTCATTGTTTTAAAATTTTTTCTCACTTTATATTCATCATCCTCCCTTAATCTTTTTTTTCTTTCCTTGTCTTAACGTTTTCTTCCTTTTTATATTTATCATCTTCTCTTAATTTGTTTATTCTTCCCTTGTTCTTAACGTTTTCTTCTTCATAGTCATTTTCTTGTCGTTTTTTTGAGATATATTTCTTCATGTTATCTTTCATTTTCATTTTTCATTATTCATCAAACAATCCAATAATACAAACGGAATATTTTACACATTAAGGTCGTAATTAACATTTGCAACCAGTATACAGGACTTCACTAATCGGAATAATTTAATTATTATTTATACGACACACCAGAAATCTGATACGTTTGTTAATCGGTAACTCACGAAGATACGAATAATACTGATCTAGTAATATCAGTAATAAAGGGACTTTTACTCTATTCTAATATTTCATGTAAGATTGTTGAATTAATAATTGTATAAATATTAGTTGATAATAAAAATTAATATTTCAGCGATTATGGTACTATTCACTTTATTAAAGAATCGGAGGATCGTATCACACTTTCAAATTAAATAAGTTTAAACCAAGTGCAGTAAAAAGTGTGTATATGTAATTTAATAAGCATACAAGGAAGTCATGTTGTGCCCACATCAGATTTTTGTAGATGGGCTGATCAAGGTAATAGATAAAACCTATCCTATTAACTAGAGAGGGATCGCTCTTAATAAAAACTATTGTCAAGTACTTTACATTTCTTCTAATCAGGAGACAGACACGGTGGTGGAAAACAGGAAAATTTTGCCGTAGAAGCAGAGTGGATTTAGGTTTGATAAAAAATGCATCGATAATATTTTGCTTTTTAGTCTCCTGATTAATATTAAACTTAGGTAAATGACAAAAAAAGTTAATCGCTGTATTTGTTTATTTTTAAAAGCGCATTTGATACCGGAAATAAGAATAAGTTATTTTTAAAATTATCCAGCATCGGTGCAAATTACAAAATGGTAAATATTTAAAAAAGATTACTAATTCTAACTCAAAAACCCTTAAATAGCGATTAAATTAAGCTAAAAAAGGCATTTTTCAGGACGGCTATATTTCGCCCTTGTTATTTCCATAAGATTAGCGTAATTCTTTGAACAGAATGTTGTTAGAGAAGTAAGAATAAATCAGGCAAATTAGATTAATATTTTGTTATTTGCAGATTATCTTGTCAACCTTTCTAACTCATAAAAATTGAAACATATTTAAGTGGCAATGCTAGCACAGTGCTTTTATATTAATAATAATTGTAAGTGAATACTGTGAAGACAAAGCCAATTATTTTTTGACAGGGAGGGAAATGTAATGAAATGAAGCCTATAAAAATGGAAAAATTGAAAGACTTGATAAATAAACATACTTAAAAGTACTTTTTTTATCATCAGGAATGATTCATAAGAATGTTGATTATATGATTAAAAAAGCCATGTTTGGAACGGCGACTATTTTAGGTTATTTAACTAAGCATTTGCCACCGTTAGTATTAATACAATTGTATAAATTAATGTTTCACTTACTTTTAAAAGTATATACCAGAGTACTTTCGAAGCCGTTACTCCCTCATCGGTGATTTCCCAAAATATGTTAATTCTAGTTCAAATGTATAATTGTATTTAAAGTAAAATTATTACGTTCATAATAGTCGGTCGTCAAGAAACCAGATTATTAGAGAAATTTTGTATATATGAATAAAAATAAATTGATGAATGAAGTGGTCAGATTCGATAATGATATCCTTTATGAAAAAAAATTATATAATAATTAATTATTAATAGGTTGGTAACATTTCATTTAATATTAACTCTATTTCATAAACGTCGCAAACATCTTACAAACATGACGTCACAGTTTTATTGACGTACAATTTAATTTAATTTCTTGATGATGGAGTAACGGCTCCAAAAGTACTCGGATATAAACTTTTAAAATTGTTGGTAAGTGAAACATTAATTTATGCAATTATAGGTTATGTTTGGAGCTAAATCACATTCCTGGTTAAAGAAAAATAGGATTTTAATTTGATGGTGTAGTAAATTTTTTTTATACGCATCCGAAATCAGGGCACCTTTATGTTTTGAATAATTACATAAAGCAAAATATGGAAAACAAATGTTAGCTACAGAAAAGTGAAGGATGTTAGAGGATTTTAATAAACACCACAAATTACTGGATTCTGAACAATTCGTAATTCGAATTGTAGACAATCGTCACAATGCCCTGCGCAGTCCATATTTTTTTATAAGTGATATTTAAATACACAGGTTAATAATCCAGTGAAAGATATCAAAAAAAACAAATTTCTAGATTATATTTGAACACTATAATATTTTGGAAATTTGTAAAATATCCTAAACGTTTAAAAAAAATACGGAATTTTCATAATGTTTGTAGAATATTCCGCATCATTGCTACTACAAAGAAGATCTCGAAAGTTCTTCATCAATATAAAACGAGTGTGTGTAGTAGTACATAAAAGTGCATAGGTTAAGTTCGAAGGCGAAGTGTAAAACTTAATTTCTTGACATTGGATGAATTCAGAATCACTCAGTGTTATGTAAAATGTAAAATATTATTGAGAAGTGTATAAACATTTCCGTAGTGAACGGGTTTAAAAAGAGATGTAAATCTAACGGTTAAATATAAACGGAAACCAAGAAATCAAAGCTTTTGCGAGCAGACGAAACAGATGATGAATGACAGCAACGGCTTCAGAATATGAAGGAACGTATCGAAGGCGGCTGAATCTGCGGAACCAATGGGAACATCGTTTACAAGAAATGCAAGCATACGCTATCACTTCGCGAGAATCTGAATTTGAGGACCGACGTGAATGTCCGTCTTCAGACAAAGCGGATCTAAGCTTTGTTGGTTAATTAAATTAAATCAAATAAAAAATTTAATTTTACATATTTATATAGCTTCATGCATACAATACATTTGTACAAATTTGAGTAGTTGCATAGTTATTATACTGTATTTTACGCGTTTTCGTTCTAACCACATTATGTAGGATAATAAACAGGCTAGTTTTGAAAAGTTTTTTTAAAAAAAGGTGTGGTACATAACTTAAAATCTAATAATGTGTTAAACAAAAAGGTACACCGATTTATAAAACGAAAGGAGATGTCAACAAGTGGGGGGAAAAAATTTTGAAGTGTTATACGAAAGAAATGAATTATATAGTGGTGTTATAGAGGAAGAAGCAAAAGTAGAACAAGATGGAAAAAAAGATACAACACTGAGATCGGAATTTAAGAAAGAATTACAAGATTTGAATGATAGAGGTTCCTGGAATCGACGGAATATCTGCAGAATCTCTGCGGAGTGCAAGCGATAGATAAATTGCACAAACTGGTGTGGAATATTTATGAAAAAGGGGAAGCTCCGAAAGACTTTAAAAAGTGTGGTATAGTTATGATACTAAAGAAAGCAGAAGCAGATAAATGTGAAGAGTACAGAACAATTACCTTAACTACTCAAGCATCTAAAATCTTAAGTAGAATTTAGTACAGAAGAAGTGAGAGGAGAGTGGAAGAAGTGTTAGGAAAAGACCAATTTGATTTCAGGAAAAATATAGGAACAAGCGAACCAATTTTAAAGCTCAGATTAATAGTAGAAGGAAGATTAAAGAAAAAACCAACATACTTTGCATTTCTAAACTTAGAGAAGGCATTCGATAACAGAGACTGAAATAAAATGTGAAGCATTTAAAAAAAAAAATAGCATTTAACTACAGAGATAGAAGAACTATTGCTAACATTTACAGGAACCAAATTGCAAGATTAATAATCGGAGTATGTAAGAATGAAACCGTAATACAAAAGGGAGTCTGACAAGGTTGTCAGACTCCCTTTCCGTTCTTACTCCTATCTCCGTTACCTTTTAGTCTTTATGTAGAACTAACAGGTAATGATGTTAAAGAACAATTTAGATCCGAAGTAACAGTACAAGTTGAAAAGATGGAGATGCTGCGATTTGCTGATGATATAGTAATTCTAGCTGAATGTAAAAAAGATTTAGAAGAAACAATGAACGGCATGGATGACGTACTACGCAAGAACCTCCGCATGTCTACTCGAATTTGAAGTAAAATGTAAAATTTGTAAATAGAATAACATCTTTAAATTAAATTAGACAGGTTTCAAATAAGCAATTATTAAAAAAAGTATTTTTTTTTGCAAATGCCTTTTTTTATTAAAAATACTTTTTTAATTCTTCTTTAAATTTTATTTTTATTTAAAGAGTGCTTCGAATAAATAACACCTACCAAACATTAATTACTGGTGCAAAATTAAATAATAGTCAAAATTAAAATTAGAATACAAAATGTATATATTTTTTTTTTTAAGTTTGTATTAAATTTAAATTAATTTTTTTTTTTTTTAATTTATTTTTTTAAAACTTTTTTCATATTTATTAAAGCTATTACTATCCTATTTGAAACTACATTCAGACCAAAATAATCTTTTGATAAATCTTGAGTATTCTGTTTTCTCTTTCTGATTAACCAAAATACATAGACCAGGTATTCAGAATTAAATTTTTTAAGGTAATTTTTAAATACTTCTTATATTATAAAAATATTTTCAGTTTAATAAATCTAATCGCACACACAAATACACAGAGTTTAAAGTACTTACTCTTTTTCATTATAATCTTTCCCCGCACTGATGGTAAAAAAGCTCATAACGTAGATTATGATTCGCATGTTCAAAACTCTTAACTTTTTCGTAAAATATGAATAATTGTCTAAATTTTATAAACTTATCTATTCAGAATATACGATAGATCGATACTGCTAACTCTAATACTCAATACATACGCTGTTAATGCTCTTATATATATATTCATGAGAATATATATATATGTATTCTTATTAATATATATACATATTCTTATTCAATCGAATGACGTCAAAGTTCATACTTTGACGTCATTCGATTGAATATGACGCTAACGAATAGAAGAGATACACATGTCAAGTACCCAAAACTGGATACCCCCATCCTACTTCATTAAAACGTATATTAATTTTATTTTTCAATACGTGTTTTAAATAAATGGAAAATTATAAAAAAAATGTAACGTGGAGACCAATATATTCTTAAATATATATACATTTTTAGACCAATATATTTTTAAATTAAAAAATAAACAAACATTTTTCAAAACTAGATAGGTTTCTATAAATCCACCGGTTTGCTCTAATGGTGAAGCCGTCTTCGCAAATCAGTTGATTTCGAAGTCGAGAGTTCTAGCGTTCAAATCCTAGTAAAGGCAGTTATTTTTATACGGATTTGAATACTAGATCGTGAATACCGGTGTTCTTTGGCGGTCGGGTTTCAATTAACTATACATTTCCGAAATGGTCGACCTGAGACCATACAAGACTACACTTTACTTACACTCATACATATCATCCTCATTCAACTTCTGAAGTAATACCTGACCGTGATTCTCGAAGTGTAAACAGAAAAAAAAAAGGCTTCTAAAAAAAAAAGCATTTAATAAATTTAAAGAATTCACAAAAAAAAACTAAATAAAAAATTTGTTTAAGAATAATATAAATTAGAATATGTAAATAAGAATAAATACATGTTTTTTTTCTTTACTTGAACTATTTTGTAAATGTTTTTATTTTTTTCTCAAAAGGGTTTTTATTTTTATGAATAGTGCTAAATTTACGCGGAATAACACCAAAGCAAATACGATGCATTTGTATCTCGATGTAAATAAGAAAACAAACGTAGAAAAATATCATGAGTAAAGGTTCTTTGAAATATTCATAATATTTTACCTTAATTCAACTTGCTTTAGTTTTCGAAAATACTATTGATATACCCAAACTAGAACAAGGTATATATTATAACATTACACTATACTGACAAGTACTTGAGATTACAGTAGTCGACGGTGACGATAATTGAAAGAAAATTTCATATTGTCCGGAGAGACAATTTCTTTAAAAAATTAATCGCATAACGGGACCACCGGATAAACTAATCCTATATAAAAATATAAAATATTATTTTATTTTTACAAATTTATAAGAATAATTTTCTTTTTAAATTTTTTAGTTGTAATTATAAAATCTAATATACAACTAGAAATATTGATTTATTATAAATATATAAATATATATTTTTTTCAGATACGCTTAAAATAATCTTTATTTATACTGAGTTTCATAGCTTTCAAATAGGTATTTGAACCGTTGTAAGTTATTAAATAGAAGCAAGACAAGTTAAAACTTATAACACATTTTTAAGCGTCAAAATTCTCAACACGTTTTAAAAAGTTCTCTATTTAAAAAGTAACTTTAATAACTCAACAGAAAAAGTAACGCGAATTTTAATAAAAAAACTATTTCATTTTATAAAAAATTATTATTGTAATACACATAAATTCACAGAAATTATCTCATAAATATGAAATAAAAATTTATATCGGTAACTCTTTTACTGGGGTGATGGTGTTTTATGAACATGAATTTTTATCTTATTTTTACATACGACTTATTTATTAAATTATAACTAAAACGCCCTTAACGGTTTTGTGAACTCTCTAACTCTAAAAAAGATATATAATAATTTATTGCGTAAATCCAAACAATTTTTTTTTTGCTGCATTATCAACAATTATTTTTAGATAGGCTTAGCCAATCGGTTTAGTAATCGATAACCGAATAATTGAAATTTCTCCCCGCCAACCACCCTCCGGGTCACTTTAGAGCTCTGACCCAGTCTGTTAGGAACCCTTACCAAATGAAAATGAATTATTGATTATTTAATTTAAATTAAACTGAGGTTACAAAATAAAATAATTTAGAGACTGTATATGTCTTTCTCGGTCCTAATCAAGAGTACATCCAATACTTTCATTCTTATCTGAACTAATAAGTTGGGAGTACAGTAACAAAAGTATAAAGTTATAAAATTAAAATTACACGGGGTCGAACTCACTTCGTTAGATGGCTCGGCCGATTTGCAATTACCGATCCATCTTTCAGATGTACGAACGTTTACAGAATTAATACCGTTAGAAGTAATTTGAATAAACATTTACTAACGGTTCTGCTTTCTTCAACTTTATTCTATTTGAACAAGGCGATTTCATCGAGGAAATTCTATATCGATCAGCGAAACGGCTCTAGCCGTCAAGCTTTGCAGACAGAAAGGCCAATGTTCGCACCTGTCGTGAACTTCCAGGATAAGTTTTCCACATAGTATATTTAATCAGAACAGATAACATAATCGTTAAACGTTAACAAAGTACAGGCTTCTTTAAATATTATATCAGCTCTTTCAATGTCTAGGAAAAATTACTTGACTTCAATAAACCAGAAAATAATTTGCGTATATCAGAAAAAATTGTCAGTTCTCAGAAATTCTGATGTAATATATAATCCTTAGAAATACATTTCCTGTGATGTTAAGTTTTTCCTCAGAATTCTAAGTATTGCAAGTATTAAATCTTATAAATTATTAACTTAATTTTATAGATTTAAAATTTTTTCTGGTAATACAAGAATTACGTTTTAAGACTTGTAATTTACTCGACTTAAATTGTAAATATAATTGCCGAAAACTGCATGACAGGAAGAAAAAACTGAATTACATTGGTCACTATAGTTAACCAAAGATTATATTTAATATTACGAAGTAAAAAGAAAATTTGGAATAAATATTCAACCAAATTACAAAAAAAAAAGAAGTAAACAATAATGAACAAGTAATAATAATAATAATGAAGAGATTTCAATTCTATGCGAGTCCCTAACAGTATTATATTCTATGCAGCATTATATTTATTATAAACAGCACGAAAGAAAAATACCAATTTCTGTGTGCGTTTTGTTTTTTGACTAAATGAACACACACAATAGTGGAATGTATAACATTTTTATTGTAATGAATAGTAAAACATTGTAATACTAAGTAACATTTGAATATTTATGATATTGTAACATTTTAACGCTATGAATGCTTAAGACGGCACACACATCCGTCTTTCACAATAAGTCACCACGCACTCAACTACGCACAAAGAATCCCCACTACCTCACACTCACATATCAACATACATCAGCACGCAACATACACACGAACGATACCTAACAGTATCTTTCGGAACATGTTCTAGAATAAAAACCGCAGATTTTCATTAATTACGAAACATTTTAAATACAACATATTATGAATCTATTTAAATATAATAAAATACGTTACGAAATTGACAAAGACATTTGATTAATCTAATTCGCCAATTTATATAACTTTTATCTAGATTCTGAACAATTTGAGAATGTAACACACATAAAAAAATTTCAACCATCGGAACCCCAAAAAAGATTCGTTCATCATTACATACAGAGTAATTACGTATTCTTTGGACTTAGACCGTGCTAATTGAATCTCGTGTATTTTGAACCGACGTGCAAAACATGTTAGATACCTGACATCAAATAAAAATCGTTTTTAAAAACGTCCTGCAACACTACGAAAAATGACAAGAAAAAAGGTTTTCACGTCGTCTTCTTCATTCAGCCAAACTTAATGCTGTACTTCGGTATGCCATGCTTAGCGTGCCAAAATGCAGAAAATATGTAGTCCTATAATCGACAACTGCATTCTTTTCTTCACAGAGGCTGGTTGCGTGTGAACATCAGTATTCGTAATTGAATAACTCTATTAGTGTTTCTAAAAACTCAGATTGTTTACATGCGTCACAGCCATAAGAAAGACTGCGATCGGTAATAAAAGCAGCCAAAAAAAAAAAAAATGAATTCCTACCAAGTGTATTGTATAATTCGCGTCTGCTCATTAAAAAAACCAGCAAAAAAAAAATGTCTACAGAGTGTATCTAAAATGGTGGGCTGGCTATACTTTTCGGATTCTACTTGTAAAATTAAACAAAAAATATCCTTACGAAAAATGGCAATTTTTCCTTCGTTCTCCCACTGTCCGCCATTTTGTTATTTTTATATAAAAATTTATATTTGTAGTTCGGATGGTCGAATCACATTAATATTTGGTAATGAACTTTTAACGTTAGCAAAAAATCAAGACTTAAATATCTTCGTAAATTACAAAATGGCGGCCATTTTTCATTTTCAATCCATTATTTCTCCATAAATATTAGTTTTATCAAAATGTATATTATTACTAAAACATAAAGCCTTTTATTTTTTTAAATCGGTTAATAAATTGCCGATTTGTAATTGTTTCAAAGTTTTGAATACATGTGTGGTTTCATGAATCAACACGTGTGCCGATTCATTTTCTTTACAGATTCCGACTAGGGTGAACTGAAATGCAGTTCATGATTTTTATTTTACTATATTGTTTTCGTATTCAATAGTCACTTACCATCCGGAAGTTTTATTAATCTGTTAACAAAATATCTATTTCTATTATGATTTTCTTAATTTTTATTTTTTATTTTGTTCTACCTTGTAGGTTGTGAACGAATACTGAGAGTTCCCTTCTTATTTGAAAATCTGGTAGCGGTAAAGTCCGATGTGAGCCGCTGAAATCTTGTGCTGTCTTCACGGCTCATTTAGGCAGTGACAGGCGATGATGCCATGGATGGGGTTGTCGGACGCCCTACCGCCAGAAGAAAATATAAGAAGTTGGATAAGGTATATAATAGTTTCAGTAACGAAATGTTGAATTAAACTAAATACAAAATAAAATATTTTTGTAAAAATTTGCCCATTCAAATGGTTTTCCCTTCTAAATAGCTCGAATAAAAAATTGTACTGTCAGTCTGTTGTACCCAGTTACAATAAAATAGTACATTCTTACTGCAATATTTGAATTCGTTTTATAAAAAACACCTAAATTACATGTAACACGTAAAATTAAACAGTCTTATTTTGTTTTCCTATTACGCCTAAAACTTTTCTCTGTGATGAATCCGCATTGATATATCTTAAAAATAAAAGTAATCAGCAAATGAACCCTTTCTAAAAGGACCTGAAAAAATAAAAGGAAACAAAATGTTTCTTTTTAGATTACATTTATTTATTAGCTTATTTACCTATTTATATATCATTTATTTATTTAGATACTAAGAATAACATAAATTTTGCAATTTATTGGTCGACGGGCTGATGCGTAAGTACAGTAGTTACTACCATTTGTTTTTTCTTAATGCCTGTTCATTGTTTTTTTTTTACTTCCTTATACGAAGTAAAGGAAGTACAACGTACGTATTTATTTCGAATAATTCAAAAACTATTAGCCGTAGGATGTTGAAATTTTGGATTTAGAATTGTTGTAAGATCTACTTGTGCACCTTCCCTTTTGGCTGTAATCGACTGAACCAAAAGTGTCCAAAAAAGCCAAAAATCCACAAAATTTGGATTTTGAGATTTTTCTTAACTGCAGTTATAAGTCCTCATTCAGAGCTTTTCAACGATGCATCATAAATAATACTTATTTTCATTGGTTCCAGTGCTGTAACCAAATGAAATTTTAATTAATGAAATATTTAGACTTAACAGGAAGGCTAATCGGTTCGAATGAGACTTAATTTCCTTTTTTTTAACTATTGATGTATTATTAACCTCTGATTGTAAAAAAAAAATCACGTAAATAATAATTCAATACTAACAATTAAAAAAATATCAGAAGTTATTAATGAAATAAAATTTTATGTACTTTTCATTTTAAAATAATGTGTATATGTAATTTAATAGGCGTACAAGGAAGTCATGTGGTGTCCACATCAAATTTTTTCATCAATGTAACTGTATATATATATATATATATATATATATACTGTTACTTATTTACATTTTAAATATTACTCATTTATTTAATTATATCGCTCACCTGTGACGTCACAACATAGCATTGCAAAAATTAGAGTTGTAAAATTGTTTATTGCAGATATTGTTATTTTTTAATTATTTTACAAATATGCCTAATAAAAATACTATCTTAATTGCGCGAAATCTCAAAATACAGAGGGACCTTGTTCTAGAGCCTCACCCCCTTGGCCTTTTAAGTTGAAAATTAATGGCATCATTGCTCCAAATGCAGAAATAATCTGACCAGATTTGGTCAAAATCGATCCGATAGTTCTGGAGATAGAAGGTGGTTTAGAATGTAATACGGACCACACACAAGTACATACGAACATTAACATCCGGAAAACTTTCATCCGGTGTTTGTGTTCTTTGGATTCCTTAAGTGTCAAAACATAGACTCTAATTAGTAAGATCCGGTGAAAACCGCATATGCTAAATTAAATCGATCGCAATAGTTTCCCTTCTAAAGCTAAAGCTCTGCTATAGCGCTATCTAGACGGAAAAATAATAAGATAAATACGATTTTTGTTTGAAAGATAGGAATGAATAATTTATTTATTAAAAAAAATGAATAATAAAAGATGGTATAAAGTTGAAAGATTTAATTTATATAACAGAGAATAAGACTACCTAGTATAATGACGTGATATGAAACGTTGTATTAATTCCTTTTTACCAATTGCCAAGCAAGGAAATTACAGTTAAATCGAAAAAGGTTTTGTATAAAACAAGTACGATGTTAAATATAAAAGTATATTTTCTATAATAAAAAAAATATGATTAAACAATTTAAATGAATTCGTTAATATTTCAGCGTCAATAATATTCCACGTGTCAAGTATCACCAGCATTATAACATTTATGTTAAAAATCAGGAGATAGCAGCCAAAAACTTATCGAATCAGCGAGATCAATTCAGATATTAATCGAAATATTTGTTTGGTTATTTTATCGATCAAAAAAATAAGGAGTAGAATATGGATTTTCATTACTCCAAAATTCGTTTCAAATGCTTATATGAGACAGTAATTACGTTTATTTATCAAGGAAAACTTACACGGTATTGTTCAGAACAATTTATATTTGATTTCGCTAAACGTATGATCTGGATATCATATCTGCGAGTGCTAATGGTATGCTTGACGTATCAAGGATATGAATTTAGTCTAAGATTAGAAATTAATAATATCCTAGAATTTTTTTTTTGAAAACATATGATAAATGTCCGAAATCAAAACCAATGTTTGGAAAAATACCGCAAAGATTACACTCAATTTTGTTAAACGTTCGATCTAATCAGCTCAGAGCAATGTATAGGTCTGAGCTAAGTTACTACTCTAAGTTACTACAATATTTCTTGTAGTAACTTATATGATAACCGAACAATACCAAACAATATTTTTGAGTAATATTGGATATGTGGTTTTTTTTGTGCACGTAATTAAGGATATTTTTACTAATTACTAATCTAAAAGTTGATTAATAATTTAAGTAAATGTTTAAATTCGAAATTTTTTTCGTAATTACGTTTTACGTTTTCTTACATTTCAGTTTACTTTTATTTTTTTTATATTTTACAAAAGGATAGATTTGTGAACTGAATAATGAAATATTACAATCAATTTCTAGTGACAGATTTCTGGAATAGCTATAAACAAAACGCATTTAAACATTAAAAAATAGAAAAAAAGAAATTAATTACTGAATATTTAAGCCGTGCAAGATAATGAAATTTGTATTGTCATTTAAATTAAGGAAATTGAGCTTAATAAATTACGTAGTACAACTTTTTATCGGAAAATCTGTTATAATTAATAATTATGAATAAGAAAACTTCGCCGTTTTTACACGACTGCCCAAAAAGATGTGTGATGTATTTAGGGTGAATGTATGATTGATCTGCCGTAGCAGCTCATTTTACGATAGTTCATAAATTTTATTTATTGGAGATCAGTTATTGTAAATGGCCTTTAGTGTATTAGGCAGTTAATAATTCTAGAACTATTACTAAATTAATTTAAAAAATATCTCATCGGAGTTTATTTAAATTCTTAATTGCAGTATGTAAGAATGAAACCGTAATACGAAGGGAGTCTGACTAGGATGTTCCCTATCTCCGTTACTTTTTAGTCTTTGTGTAGAACTATCAGGTAATGATGTTAAAGAACAATTTAGATCCGAAGTAACAGTACAAGTTGAAAAGATAAAGATGCTGCGATTTGCTGATGATATAGTAGTTCTAGCTGAGTGTAAAAAAGATTTAGAAGAAACAATGAACGGCATGGATGACGTACTACGCAAGAACTTCCGCATGAAAATAAGCAAGAACAAAAGCAATGATGTAGTACAAATAATAGATGGACCACCGAATATAAAAACAGGAAGAGAAAAGATTATGGTGGTAGATGAATTTTATTACATGGGAAGTAGAATTACTAAAGATGGATGAAGCTTTTAGTCAAAAATATAATTGTTTATATCAAAAATTAATTTAAACGTGAGAAACATTTTTGAAAGGGTGTTTGAAGCGTAGATTTATATGGAATTGAAACTTGGACGATGAAACTTGGATGAGAAGAAAAAATTAGAAACTTTTGAAAAGCTTTGTTTAGCAGAATGTTAAAAATCAGACGGATGGATAAAATGACAATGGAAGAGGTGTTGCGGCAAATCGATGAAGAAAGAAGCATTTGGAAAAATACTTGTGTTAAAAGAAGAGGCAGACTTATAGGCCACATTAAGACATCCTGGCATCTTAAGCCATCCTTAAGATCTTAAGGCATCCTGGAATAGTCGCTTTCATATTGGAGGGACAGGTATATAGGAAAAATTGTGCCAGCAGGCAACGTTTGGAATATGTAAAATAAATTGTTAGGGATGTAGGATGTAGGGGTATACCGAGATGAAACGACTGGCACTGGATAGGGAATTCTGAAGAGAAGTTGCATGAAACCAGTCAAATGGCTGAAGACAAAACAGTAGACAAAAAAGGAATACAAAGGATATTTTGTTCGTTGACAAAAGTTACTGACAATTTTTCTAAAAAAGCATTGGAAGGGCTTAGAAAAAATTATGAACCCCGAGCATTGCGGGCTATACAAGCTAATTGATGATCAATTTAGAGACTTCTTATTTTTAGAGGTGACTTCGAATATGTATGTTATTGTTTGTGATTAATATGATTCATGCGCTGTTCATACATTGCAACATAATACTATATTCTGAACATAATAATTATATACTGAATATCAGTTTTATATTTTGGAATGTCTTTTCAAATCTTTTGTTACGTGACCTTGTATCATAAACATCAAACAAATTTTACGTTATGTTAAGATTAGTTATTGAAAATCCCTTCATTATTTAAATATGAAGCGTTAATTAATAGTAGGCAGCAGACATTTCACAATTAATTGGAAGTATAACAGCAGAGCTAATACTTTATTTAAGCTAATACTCAGAAGGATGAGTGATGTTGATAATGCTATTTAAGGCCTCCTGACCTGTACCCTTTACAATTACTGAAAGAGCTGCTGCCCTCTTTCAAGAATTATTCCTTAGTCTCAACAGATACTTCTCCAATATGGTTTCACTTCAGTCCAACTACCTGTATCACTGAGCACTCAAGCTCCCTCACCATCGGCAAGGTTTCATCATTCATAGAGGGAGCATTGTGCGGTAAAGTATCAGAATGTTTTTGACAAAACTTTATGGATCTTAATTTTACCCATTCCATTTAATACATTCTGAACAAGAAAATGGTGTTAATGTATGTTTATATATATAGAGATTAAACATTCAAAAGAAAGATTAAGATACATATTTATACCAGGAGTACCCAAAGTTTTCAAAGTCAATTAAAGTTATATTCCTGTACAGGGAAACTAATCATGCAATAAATCATGCTTTTCCTTTTACACTGACAGCTGGATGTCTGTGTAAAGGGAGAAGTACTGCATTGTAAAGTTCTCTATATCCTTTGTTGTTTTACTTCAGAATTAAAATAAAAAGTGAAAAAAAAGAAGGACACTGTTAAAGGATAGATAATAAAGCACTCTCTGTTACTTTTTTTATTTATTGTAACAATAAAATTTTAATTTGCTATATAATTATACTTTTAATTTATTTACATTTTTTATAGGAAGCTGGATTAAGTACCCTTGTTAATAATTTCTGTTTTACCAAACTTGTATAAAAAGTGTTCTTCTAAATTAGAATCCTAAAATTAAACAAAACACATTTAAAATGAAGTAATATACAATTTAATGAATTATATTGTTCATAATTAAGAGTTATAATTCTGGGAGATTTTTATGGGAAAGTAGGTAATAATCATTCATTTGTGAAGGAACAATTCAGTACATTAACCTTTTTGATACTGATAGAACCAATACTTATAAAAAATTTAAATGATAGTATCATCAAATACAAGTGGCAGAAACTTGGTAGAGTATTTTGCAGATTTTTTATAATCGATAATGGTAAGGTAACTTAGTGCACCTTCTTATGTGAATTAGGATCATTTATAATCTATTTGCATTGCCTTTAATGTTAAGAATTTTTAAGAATTTTTTTTTTAGGATTTTCAATGGGGTGGGATTTTTTTTCTGATCGCTGGGAGTTGGAAATTCCCTTGTAGAATATAGTGTAAGAATCACTATAATATTCTTTATTTTTCTGTTTAGCCTCTGGAACCACCATAAGGTATTATTTCAGAGAATGAATGAGGATGATATGATTGAATGTAAAAAAGTGGTGTTGTCTTGTACAGTCTGAGATCAATAAAAAATAACATAATTAATAATGCTCTACCCTTTTAAATCGATTACTGCTTGCGGAGTTAAATGTAATCACATTGTATTTTTGTTTATTGCTGCCACTTTATGGATGCTGAACCAGTTTTTTAGAAATATTTATAAAACTATACCTACTGTGATTATGTCAGCAATGGGGATCATGATTTGAAACAGAACAAAGTAGCAGTCATTTGGATGCAAGTTTTCCGTTACACTTTTCAAAATTTTATTTTGGCATTTGTATCTTACTTCTATCTTTACTATTTATATGAACCTATGTTCCAAATTTATATGTCAAGATCAGTGACTAGTATGATTTATAGGCAGTTTGAAATCTAAAGGCACATATCTGTGCCTCAACAACTCTTTTAAAGAATGGTTGAAACGGCTCACCTTTTGTATTCTTGCCCCTTAAACCTTCTTCTACTTTCTGTAATGTCTGTATCCAAATATATGCATTCCTTTTACATTGCTCCAGTATGTAAAAACTATTACCTTGCATATCTTTGTACTAATTTCTATATTCCAAATGCCCAATACCCCTTGAATTTCCTGTTGATTTTCACAGTGTCCATATTATGAAGCCAGTAGCAAGTAATGTTGAAGATGGTATTAATTCCTTATCTTTTTGCTTCAATCTTTTTCTTATACCATCCATAGGTGTTAAAGTAGCAATAAAGTTTACTATTTATAATCTGTGGAATATTACTTTCCTGGACTAAAGTTTGAGAAATCCAAAACTATTCAGTTTGAAATAAATATTTTTCTGTCTTTATTTTTATATCCATATAATTATAATTTTTTTCCTAATTTTCTTCCTTTTTTGGTGTTTTAAGAATAGCATTTACTTGGGCTACAAGGATAAACAACTCCCTCAAAAAATTTAAATTGTATTTTTCACAAAAGTACAGATGAAATAAAAATGTTTAAATGCTGTAAATTTTTAAAATTTCATCATTTAAATTACTGAAAAATTTTTCTAATATTACAAGTCAGAAATTATATCTGCAAGTACAATGAAAGCATACAAAAGGAAAAGGGTTTGCTAAAGCACTGATATGCAGGTGTTATTTAAAGGGGCTACTAGAGGACAAATTCCTTGCCCAAAGTAGATGTTATAAAAAATTATTTATTTTCATTCACTTTAATGTAGCATTTTAAAACCATTATTGTAATATATCTAAAGATACTTTGTGCAAACAAAAGCCTTTAAATTGCTTGTCTGTTGTTACAACTGTTGCTTAATCTAAAAATGCCTAATTGTTTATTTTTTAATAAATTCTGTTAGAAATACAATTTATTTGTACTGATTCATCTTTGTAAACACAACTGATATATTTACTTTTGTATGCATAGAAGTACCAGTGAATTTAAATGTTGCATCGGCACTGTTTCTTTTTCAGCTTTTCAAATGATTGAAACATACAACATAAAAGAGCATAGCGTTCATGATTTTTTATACTATTGCTGAATGATTATATGTAAAGTTAGAGTATAATAATAAAGACATACATAATTTTTTTTTTTTTTATAAATTCAATGAATCAATGAAGAAAGTATTTTAATGCTCCTTAGACAGATCAGATGTACATATGAGTAATGTGATGAAGAGTAGTTAATTAAATCTAGCCCACCTAGTCTAGTGGTCTAGTGGTTAACTTGTCACAAGTCAACTGATTTCAAAGTCAAGAGTTCTAACATTTAAATCCTAGTAAACTTAGTTACTTTTGTATGGATTTGAATACTAGATCATGGATACCAGTGTTCTTTGATTGTTAGGTTTCAATTACCCAGACATCTCAGGAATGGTCGACTGAATGGAGACTGTACAAACTACACTTCATTTACATTCATATATATCATCCTCTGAAGTAATACCTTATGGTGGTTCCAGGAGCTAAACAGAAGAGAAAAAGAGAGTTAATTGAATCTGTGATGTAAGTTGAAATCATCTACCTGTAAGGTATGAACCTAGTATGTAAAAAAAAAATAAACAATCCTTTGTTTTGAAAAATGATATGAACTTTTCACCAAGTTAAATCATTACATCAAGGATGTTGGAAGTTTGTCAAATATGACAAATGAACAAAATATAGCAGAATAAAGGGAATTCATAAAAATAAAAGGGATTAAATTAATGATTGTTTTAACCTGTTCTTCAATGGAATGCTAAGTTTGAAAGCTAAACAGACTATTATTTTCACAACTCATCATCATTTTCATACTTGTCTGATATACGGCCCTTGCACCATGCATAATTCATTTGCTTTATATTTACAACAAAAAATGTTAGTTCTTTGTAGATCCAATATCTTTTAATTTTTATCATTCTTGATCTTATAGGACTCTCTTCTTTTCACCTTTTGCTGATCCTTCTAGCAATGTTTTAGTCAATCCTTCTCTTTGCGATACCTCTTGGAGGATTAGGTTTCCTATTCTGAAATAAGCTTGTCCATATTCTAATTAAGATTCTAAATTTGTTCACTCTCCTCATTACCTTTTTATTCTCTGATTGATGCTCCTACTACATCCTGTTACATATGTACTTGATCTTTTACAGGATGATTATGTGGTCTTCTATTAGATCAGTACAATTCTACTGTATATTTTTCCATCATTTAGGTATATCCGTTTCCTTTTTTTTACACATAGTTCATATTATCCATTTCTTTCTAAATGTTCTCTATGTGATAACTCATCTGCAAGACATTGCTCATTTGCTTTTTGAATCTTATTGACTCATTATTCGATTTCCTGCAGAGAATCTCAACTTCATCAACCTTGCTGTTTTTTTTTAATTGCCTATTTTCTTTCATTTTTAGCTCTAGAAGCTAGTTGAGACTCTGGTTACTAAATGTTTCGAGGCTCAGTAGCCGTTTGTGGCATAGACATTCAGTCTTAAGTTTGGGCAACCAAAGAGTGTAGTGGCAGGAGAAATGCAGAACAAACCAAATTGTCTCTTATCCAATTGATGCAATTTGTTCCATTCTCCATTTAGTTAATTTCTCAGCTCTTTTTACTAACTCCCTTCAATAGTACTTTATTTCTACTACCAGAAGTACAGTGCATTTGGAAAGTTGCTTTGCACTGGAATTATGGGAGTGTAATGACGAAACTTTCTTAATTATTACTTTGCATGTTTATTTCAGTATTTTATAGAAATGGATATTACAATAACTTGAGTAGTTTATAAAAAGTGTTGAAAATGACCTCTTCAAACATTATTACAACATTGCACATGTTTCAGTTTGTTTTCATACACTTTAACAAACTGATGTACTGGAATGTCTCATATGTATGCCGTTATTGCAGATTTTAGTTTGTCAATTGTGTGTGGTCTGTTGCGATACACTGCTCTTTTTGCTCCTCACAAGGAAAGTAATGGGGAAGTCAGACGGCAATTGTGCAGGCTAAAATCCCCTCAAAATGGTTTGTTTACCATTGATATTTCATAAAAATCATTGAACTGTTAGCGGTGGCACTATCTTGTTGGGATAGCCATGATTGATTTCCACCTCTATTAACTGACTAATGAAGGTTGTTAAAACAGCTCAATAATTACTACTATCAACTGTATTTTCAAAAACAATTGGAACACACAATGCGCATTCTGTTCACATAGCACCAGTCTCCAATTTTTCATCATGTAAAGATTGTTCATGCAATTCATAAGAGGTTAGTAGTCAACCGCAGTTGTATATTTTGTAATTTAATATATCCTCCTAGTTGAAACCACTCTTTCTGTAAAAAACCTAACCTTCAGTATACCTATATGCAATTTTGGTCAATAAAACATTTAAACCATTTAGTCTTTTGGCATGATCTGTTGGTTTCAGTTCTTTAATACACATTATTTTTGTGTATTACTTTTGTGTCACTTCTTTTCTTACACCTTTATGTGCGGTAGCAAGTCTGATATCTTGCTGCTTTGCTAACTTACGCATTAGTTTTGATAAAATATACTTTTTGAACGCACTGTTATGATCGCTATCAATAAAGGCAGCTGGCAGTCTACATATCTGATTCATTGTATTTCTCAATTTCTCTTCTACAAATAAATAGTCAAGTTTTTATCTGTTTTCATCTCCAGCAGATTTCTAAAAAAACTAGAACAAAAGAATTTCGAGATTTTGAAATCCCAGCCTTCTTTTAATGTTTTTTACTAGCCTATATTATTAGCATTATTACTATTATATTTTGTAGTATTTATTATCCTTCCTCCACTTTCATTTCATGTTCTGTTTCCTTTCGCTTGTTCATCCCTCCAAAGTACGTTTGAGTGTCCTACAACACCAATTTCCATATTATTATTCTACAACAATGTTTATATTACTCTTCCATAATTTTCTCTTCCTCTTAATATAGTACTTCAATTGTACCATCTTCATATTGATTAGTTGGCATATAAAATTTTGTTGAAAGCAGTTTCCTGGGTTTATTCTCTTTCTGACAGCAATTTCCATCATTAGTAAAAACTATCCTAGTACACTGCTATTTCTTTTATTTAGAATTATTCCTACATCACTTCTACCTTTTTACTTCCTGAATTGTAACATCATCTTCTACTAACTTCATCCTTTCTCATTTCACTTTATTTACTGCAGTCCATTTCTTCTATTTTAAGTTCATCTCTCTTTAAAGTTTTTAAAGTTTTCTAACTTCTTTTTTTGCAAAAATGTTTCTACATTATATGTACCTACATGTATTTCTTTTCCATCTTTTTCTGACTTCCAGTTGCTGATTACATAAACCAGGTTGATAAAACATAATATTTATAGTTATTAATTTTAATTCATTAAAATTCACTATCGCATTTAAAAGTAAGACAAAAAAATAATCAGGAAAAACATATCCCTATTTACAATTTCTTAAAAATTCCTTTTTGCACTCTATAGAACATGTGATTTCTAATATGCTGGCTCTTACAAAGTGTTATTTTCTTAAAAACACTGCAGAAACCACTCTACAACATTCTGTTACACATGTATCAGTGAGTATAAAATCTTCAACAATTTAAAAACTGAATATAATCTTTAACTTTCAAGCAAGTAATAGAAAAAGTACATCGTAATATTAAATCCTATCATTGAATATTTATACTTCCTTCCTCTTCATCCTCCAGTTGACCTTCATTGAATAGTTAATTGCTTTTTCCACCACCACTTTCAGTTCTCTTCAGTATCCTCTTTAAAACCTCCCTTACTTTCTATCCTAGCATTCGTTATGACTTATCAGCACTGTTCTTATCACTTCACTGCAGTTTTCATTTATTGATCAAGAAAACACTGTTTTATTCACTGCTAAACAATCACTGACAAAAAACATACTAAACGATCCGTTATCAATACTTTCTCGTAGAGCTATAATTTGGCAATCTCTACCTGCATGTTAAACAAGAAAGACCTTCTTGCCATGTATCTGGATAAAAGTCATTATGGGTTATTTAATTATTATTTGAATAATTCAAAGCATCGTCTAAATTGTGTATGTGAGGTATACTGTCTGTTACTTTAGCAGCTCCTAAATCATGCACATGGATATCAAGAGCCTGTTAAAATTTTTGACTGGAATTGTGCACAACAGATATATAAGTAGCATCGTTCATGTTATAGTAAGCCTTCTAAATATTAAGTTGCTACGCCTACTTTTATTTTCAAATTCATTAATGAGATCTTCTTTGAATTAAATTCATCAATTCACTACGGCATGCTGTTTTCATCCTTCCGAGCATGCTGACTAATGCAACTGGTTTTGTTACTTTTGTTTCCCATAACAAATTTGAAGAACTGCAGGAGTTGTCTCTTTTCCCAGCATTTATTAATAATTCATACCACATAGATAAATTGGTATCAATATTGTGAGTAAATTGCATTTTATTTTATTGTAATACATTTTATTACAATACTGAATAGTTATGAATAAAATCAATAATTTTATTGTAATACCATATAAATGGAGGAATGAAAAAGTACTAAACTGTACTGACCGAATTATAATGAATATGCTGCTAAATATTCATCAATGTCTATCGAGTGATAATGGATTGAGAAAAATTTTTTAAATGTTTTGATTGATTTTTTAAAGAATAAGACCCTGTGGTTCAACATAACTACAAAACGAGATTTAAAAATCACCACAGTTATGGCTTGTAAATAGCACTGGAAACTGTTGATCACATTAAAGGTTACACGGGATTAATGCTGAATTAGTATAACAAGTACTTATTATTTTATTATTATATAAAAACTTATATAGTTCGCACAAGTCAACATGACAAGCAGCACCTGAATTAAACATTCCTTGTTCAATTATTCATAATGTTTTAAGAAACCTTTTAAAATTTATTCTTCTAAAGTAGTGCCAACTATCACACTTGAAGGTAGGATTAATCGTAAGAATTCTGCTTAATTTGTTTGATGATGACAATTATCTTAACGAAATAACTTGCTCTTATGAGGCTACTTTTCATTTACTTTTAAAGGTAAATAAAACATCAGATTCTGGGGTTCAGAATACCCCCATTTCAATGCTGAGCACATCAGACAGCTTGAAAATAATATGTGACAAGTGACACTGGTGAGATTATTTCACTTTTCCTTTATGAACATATACCTCGATATACTGGAAAACTTTGCCTTTCCTCATCTACAACACTTACAACATATATTCCAACAATTTGGATGCCGCCACTGCCACATCGAGTATATCCGTTCATAAATCTCTGGAGGACAAATTTCCTGGTAGATTGATTGGTCGCAGCCAAGTAATAAAACAGTCTGGTCAATTTGAAATATGACTAAAGCTTGGAAATTAGTAATCTTAAAATTTAATAATGGTTTTTTCACAAAGTAAATAATTTTTATAAAATAAAATAAAGAATTACAGCAGCTGCAGGTTTTAGCTAAAATGTTAAGTAGCTTTTTAAATTTATTCAACAAATAAATTTTTGGACTGAACAATTATACATCAGGATAGAGAAATATAAAAATTATAGCGACAATAAAAAAAATTTTGTTTCTTTTTTGAATAACAGTGACCATTTTCATATGTAGGTTACTCTACCTAACCCACCGAGTTGGTCTAGTTGTTAATGCGTCTTCCCAAATCAGCTGACTTGGAAGTCAAGAGTTACAGTGTTCAAGTCCTGGTAGAGCCAGTTATTTTTACACGGATTTGAATACTAGATCGTGGATACCGGTGTTCTTTGGTGGTTGGGTTTCAATTAACCACACATCTCAGGAATGGTCGAACTGAGAATGTACAAGACTACACTCATACATACCATCCTCATTCATCCTCTGAAGAATTATCTAAACGGTAGTTACCGGAGGCTAAACAGGAAAAAAGGAAGAAAGAAGGTAACTCTACCTAAATAAAATAGTTTACTAAATGGGAAATCTTTTTTAAACTTTTTTACACAAATATACAATGTAAATGATTACAAGAAAAAAATTTGTTATAATCCTATTAATCATAAAGAGAAGGCTAATCAGATATCTCAAAACTTACATATTTGTCAGTATTTTGATGTTTCAAACAGTACGTAAGACCAATACATTTACGTTTTTTAGACTGATAACCACTGACGGTGAAGTTTAATATTTTGTATTGTAAAATATTTTTATCTACAAAGGTCTGCAACTGAAAAGTTTTATATATTAGAAATAAATAATGAAAGGATATTTACATAAACATAAATTAAGATATTAAACAAGGCAACTAAAAAAAATTAATGGTCATGGGAATTAATAAAATAATTAAATACATTCTTTAAACAATCGGTGCATTTGATGTAATAATTTATGACTGCATACAACAAAGTTGTGTGTATAAAATACACACACACACACACACACACACACACACACACACACACACACACACACACACACACACACACACACACACACACACACACACACACACACACACACACACACACACACACTATATATATGTAATGTGTGTTTAATTATGGACCCTACAGTCCTAGTTTGAGATAGTACAACTACTATGTTAAAGAGTCATGGGTAGATCCATTGTCAAAGATGTACTGATCAAATCCCCAAAAAACCAGAATATATCAACTTAAGCTGATCCTCATAGTGTCCTCGGTATGGATCCAACAGGCATCTCGCTGAACACTAGATTGAGAAATGATCACAGATAAGAAAACAGTGGGTTGTAGATAAGGGACAAAATACTCTCGTTGACCACAATACAAGCTCATCCAAAGATCTTTAAGGCACTCTTCAAGCAGTATCCATCTATTTAATCAATAATTTCTTCAGGAAATTGAGGTATATTTATCAGGATAGAAACAGCACATTATCGATATATGTTTTTGCATTTATTAAGTTAATTATGCATTATTTATTTAATGTTTTGACCACCTCAAATATATGCTTTTCTTCTAGATGTTAAGGAATCAGCTGAGGACTGGTTTGGGCTTCATGAAGAATTTTAGTACCTTCACTTGAATTTTAAAACGCTTAGAACTACATAAAGTGAATATAAACTACTTAACCAAACCCTAAATGTAGAAGTATGTTTATTAAATACAATTGCGAGATAAGGTTATCAATGAAAATAGAGAGAGAAAATATAATCAAACTAGAATTAGTACTATAAAACAGTAGTCAGTACTTTGATATTTGAGATTAAAACAGAATAAAATTTGTTCATAATAAATAAGGGATTAAAATATTACTCTGACACTACCATGGAATTAGATTTAGTTAGTAACTTGTTAAACTATTGTCTATCTCATTTAATACACGAATCTTTTCAAGGCATCCTCATTTTTACTAACTTATTTATACTTAAAATGCGCAAAAATGTTCATCATTGTTTACAAAACATGTAATACTATTACTTTATTTATAAAAAATAAACCTCTGGGAATAAGATGGCAAGTGCAGTTGCATAACTTAGGCAGTAGCCAGAATTTTCTCCAGGGGAGAAAATATGATAATATTTTTTGTTAAAAAATGGTTTTATTTGAAGATTTGAAAACGCCAAAAGTAATAATTGCAATGCTATTCGAACCTATCTAAATCATAATTCAGCACTAGCCTGTGAGACTTCTGTATTAATCCTGACAAAATTTCTTTCTTAAATTTATTTTTAGTTTCCAGAACACTCTTTTTACGCACACTTATCATGCAAAGACCGACAAGCCAATTTTTTGGCATTGTTGACTGTAACCAAGTTTCTGTCCTGCGTAAGGTGGACACCCTTCAGCTTCCCAAGGATGGGTAGAACAATTGAGTTTCTTTAATTACTGCAGCTAGTACTACCTCCTTTAGTTCGGCATTTGGCACATTTTTTCCTTTCCATAGGCTATATTGAAGTACAGCTTCACCAAGGAAATCATTAAAATTGTAGTAACTACAAATCTTGTAGTTACAAGTTTTTTTTTAAAAATCCTCATATATCATAAAAAGCATTATGTGAGGATGCATTGTAAGCAATGAGAATGCGGGCAAGTTCTTCTCAGAAAAACGCTCTTCCCGAGACATTATTAATGAATCCGTGTAGGGAATAATTAGTATTCTTTTCCAAAACCCGTCAGGAGTTTATGCTGGTGGATTAGCACGATGTTTCTGCTGATTTATGACTCGTGGCGTATTGAAATCTGTTGAAATATGCTCAGCGATTCTTTCAGCCTCTGCTATCATACTTTAACTTTCAACAACCGCATTTCCACGATATCATTTCATGATGAAGTTATGATGTCAATTTTTGTGATTTTCACATTGAATTAAGTTCATATTTGTTAACTGAAGAGCATGTACCATCGGTTGCAGTAGTTCCAAATATTTTGGTATGACACAAACACTAACAATGAATTTCTGATTTTGTAGCAGCATAATGCACTTGAAAACCGCTTTTTTCGTTACACTGTTATCATCTATTGTCAGTTTTTCAAGCGCCATAGCAATTTGCACTTAGTGTTTCTTGAATGCGGCGATACTTTTTCATTTTTGAGAGCAACGGATTTTACAGAGCATTGGTATATTTGGTATGCATTTTCGATGAAGGGCTAATTCTCCAAAGAATCGTATTATTTCTTTTAATGTGGAGGCCGCATGTTGAGCTGTTTACGACAAAGTTCAGTTTGTGACTAGCACAAAAAAATTATAATGCTGTCATATTCTTTACTGGAGTAATTTTCTGGTGGACACCACCATCCTTCCCTGCCACACTAGAACACTCATCGTATCCTTTACCAATGCACTTTTCTGGATAAAGGCCTACCTTTTCTACAAAGATGTTAATTGCAGATGATACAGATTTTGCATCGTGTCAGTCAATTCTACATAAACTAGAAATTCCTGACGAACCTTCATCTTTTCATCGTCAAAAATTTAACCTCAATGGAAATTTGCTCTTTCCCTAATATGCCGGTGATCTTGTCTGGCGGGATACTGTAGCACATGCTTTATTTATGTCAGTAGTGATGTCGTCTGCAATGACGTCGCTACATAGGCTGATTATTTCATTTTGAATCCATAGTGACTTTTTGTTCTCTTCTAAAATGTGTTCACCAGCGTCAAGTATGAGTTTCATCAAGTCTTCAAAAACACCAAAGGTAGGTCATGTGTAATTTAATTGCACGTCATCCGTAGCATAGTCATAACTTGTAGTTGGTGACAAAAGGTTTTTTAAAACTCCAACTATTTGAGATGAGATCATACTCAACGAACGTCCAATTCGGTGACTTGCATTGTTATCAAAATATGTTTGATCATGTACACCAGAACCAGACGGTAGTGAAGATCCAGTTGATTTTTCAGCAATATTTTGTTTCGATTTCTCTTCTCCGCCGCTATCACTTTCACTGCTACTTTTATTTGTTGTTTCCTCTTTTGTCTCAGTAAAAGAAAATAAATAACTACTACTACACTTCGCAAAAAAATTAAAGCAACTAAGAATTTAAGCTTCTGAACGGAATCAGTACTAGAAACTCTAAGCTTAAAATTGTTTTTTGTTTTTTTAATCGTCTCCATACAATAATTTTTAACAAAAATACGGCGTTTTGAAAATCATTAAAATATTTTTTTCGTTCGTGAAAAATGTTCTTAACCTAAATATGAGTTTATGGGTTTCAAACCTTCTAAATTGTCTTTATTTTCAATTCTACAAAAGTGTACTAGTGGAATAAATGGAAGACCACAAATAAACTGATGGAATGATCAAATCTAACAGGCTGTGGCTGTGTACAAAATGAAATTAATGTGAACCAAATGGTTCTGATGGAGTTTAGAAATTTTTGTGTCAAGATTCTGTTTTGTTTAACATAAGAACTTTTGTAGCGATTGAACTTGATCACAACAAAAATTGGACTATTATGAATTTTGAACCATTCATTACTAATTAGCTATCGAACTCTTAATTTTTTTTGTTATTGAACGATGGTATTGTTTAATCAACCTTAAATATTTTGTACAAGTTTGTTTTATTATTTGCAACTAGCAGAAGTAGCTATTTGTAAAATCAAACATTTCAAAATTCTACTTAAGCAGAACTGCTGCAAAAATAGCTAATTACAAATTTCAAGCTTTATTTAAACTTATCGGAGTGTGGTATACGTGCAATTTTTTCCTTATTTAGTATTTTATGATTTTTTTTAAATTTCAATAATAAAGACAACATCAAAATCACTAATATTAGAAACAAAAATTCAGTATCGCATTTCCTGAAAATTTTAGGTTGCTTTAATTAGATTGATTTTGCACCTCATCGATTCAAATGAAAATAATGAAGATACATACCTTTCGTGCCCAGTAAATTTCTGATACCCATTTTAGAATGCTATTGTCACGGGATTGTGGCTCAACTAGCTCAAATGCGTCTACTCTCTTAACCAACTGACTCACTCGCACTGATTGTAGCGCTTAAATAGGGAACAGAAGGTACTAGAACATTCTCATTAAATGCAACCTATAACATTCTATAATTTTCGAGTTTACCCAACCGCCGACCTTGAACCGCAAGATCACCAACTCGTTCATTTGAGAGCGCTTCCGTCACGCTTGTTTTTTTATTTCAGACATGGTTTTTTATCGCGCATTTTATATAACCAACTGAAATTAACCTATAATTTTTCCTTTGACTAAATGTGGCAGGGGGGTGCAAGCGTTTCACTGTGGGTATGCCTATACATAAAAACTTTAAAAAATAACTGTATGCATATTTTGCTCAGCTTTAAATTTGCAACTAAGAGAACTGAGTTTTCGTTGCGATCTAAACTTGAGTATTTTGAAAGTTCATATTTTGATTAATTTTTAAACCAAAAATCTAAAACCATAGTCATCGCTATGTAACCATAAGAGAGGTTACCGCTCATAAAAAAGAATGTGGTACATCGTCTCTTTTTTTACAAATGTGATGCTTCTTTTTGAATCGTTTTTACTTTTTTTTTAAAGATAACTTTTCTCAAAGTTGTTTTTGAAAACTAATCAACAACCAATACATTATTACATCTTTTTATTGTTATTCATTAATTCTTGATTGTCACTAGAGTTCAGTTTCTGTAATTTTTTCTACTAAAAGGCACGATAACAACAAGAGAAATATACAAGTCCCTGATATTATATACTTTTCTCGCTTATATCTTGTTTTATGACTAATTAACATCTTATGTTTAACTATAATTATTTGGGTTCTGTTAAAGCCAATTATCTGATATTATATAGTGAGTTCTATTTATCATGCACTATACACTATAACTCCACTACGGACTATAATATAGATATACATATCGTTTGTTTCATGGAGTATAGTTTTGCACAACTGGTAATGTATTACGGCAAGTGTTTGAAATGTCCACCAGTTTCCTGAAGGCAGGTCCAAACCCTTCACACCATATTTTTGACATCTGTCATAGGACATCAGGGATAATGGAATTCATCTCAAAAATTGTAGACATTTCCAACACTTGCTTTAACACATTACCAGTTGTGCACACCTACATTCCATGACTCAAATGAAATGTGAGTATATCTGTAGAACGTGGAGTTATAGTGTACAGTATCATGTTGTGCATGATAAAATGATCTCACTCAGAAATCTGTTCATTAACTACATGTAAAACTTAAACTTGATTTAATGTTAAAGAGAATTTATTAACTTCAGACTGTAAACAAATTTGTTCTGTTGAGAAAAAAATTATAAAATTTTACTAGAATCAGCTTATTGTTTTGATATATTTATAAACAGATGTAATTTAAGACGTCCTTACATTACACCTTTGTGACGATTTCTATCGCCACACCACTTCCTCCATTATTAGCCCTGATGGCCTTTATCAAAGTTCGTCTTATTGATCCTCTGACTGATATTACAATCATTAGTTTGACATATGTCAGGATGCCACCGAAGCAAATATCTCGATAAACTTATCCATCAGTGTTTTAACTCAATTAATGGTACCGCGTAGTCGCATATATTTTATAAAGTAATTAATCGAACAGTAGTATATTTATTTAAAAAGTAATTCATCACAGTAAATCATTGCAACGAACCGAGTAAAAAGATGTTTTGTATTTACTGATTTATATAAAACAAAAGAATAATGACTTATCGTCGACAAAATTTGATTTCATAATATTATTTCTACGATGCAGTACCGGACAATACTGCATTCTATACCGTATTATTGAAATAAGATTAAGTATTAAACCATAGTACAAACTTAAAGTATTAAATAAAGTATTAAACCATAGTACTAATACCCGGCTTTTATCAACAATCTAGTATAAAATCGGTGGATATATTTGAGGCAAGGTTGCACTGATATTTATCGATATCTACAAAATAACCTATATATCATTTTCATCCTAACTTAAGAAACGTATTGTTTTAGTTTTTTTCACAGGAAATATACATCGAGTTTTTTTCTTTAAAATTATTTACGTAGTTTAGTCTAACAAAATAAGATTGATCAGAATACTGACATTTCCGTGTCAAGTCAAGTAAATTAACGAATTTGATTCCAAAACTCTCTTCCCTACTAAACAACCTGTCATAATTTAAAAAAATATATTTCATATGTTGTTTCCGAGTGACCCACTGTCATAATGAAATCATGGTAAACAAATTGAACAGTCGCCGAGCATTACTGATACATTCAGCAAATTGTTATTTTCTATTCAAATAGTTATTCAATTAACATCAAATTAATATAGTTATATAAAATGCTTCATTATACTGAAATGGTGTGGAGTTTGTTTTTAATAAAATGATATCACTGTCAGACACGTTTTTAACCTGTTTGACTGCTGAAATAGCGATATATCGGTGGTAACGATTGTTAAAATTGTGTGCTATTCTGCTCGCCACGCTTAAGTGCAGGCTTGGCTTTGGCAGATAGAATATCTACATTTTTAATATTTTTCATTTCCTGGCTACATGCTTGAACTGTTAAACTATAATAGCATACGAATCATAACATTAATACAACTAATAATAACAGCATTTGGTGTTACATTATACTATGCAAGTGAAAGTTTGATAATCTGGTTAAATGTTACTTATCGGAGTTTTGGCAGATCATGACATTTCAAAAACAAAAAAATGTATCTATAATTTTAGCATTCAAAACTCTCAGAAAGATTTACGTACATATGTATAAATGTTTTTTATTCTATTTTTTTTTTTCTTTTTGTTGATATTTTTAAACCGAACGGAAGAATTTGGATGAAATTTGTGAGAATGGTTTTTGTATATGGAGCATTGATGCCAATTCATTTTGGCACGGTAACTTATCCTGGAGAGATACGATCACCTTAAGTTCCGTTTCTCTAAATTGTACTCAAAAAGTAGAATGATTTTTATACATAAATCTTCTTTACATGCATCCTCACATATTTCAATGTTATACTTGAATTTCCTCCTACGTAGCATTTTGTCAATGGCCAAGATCTCGGTAGTGGGAAAGTTATATGAATTTCCCGTCTTATGTATATATATATATATTTCAATCACGCGCATATAAATATATATATAGTTATATACATATTCATGTTGCAAATGCGCCATAGAAACAAATAGTTCATACTTTATATTTTTATTTTCCTAAATACATTTATAACATGTCCGTTTTTAATTGCTACATATGTATATTTGAATAAGTGTATACTTACAGGGTCAACAAATTTACATATATATGAAAACCGTAATTCAAACTTTATGTATTCTTTCTTCAATTTTTTTTTATCCATACTTGAAACTGGAATTACGTTTTCAGCATAATCGTTCATTATATTTTGGGTATTTATACGTAAAGTACATCTGAAAACAAACGTGAGAATAAACAAAACTTAGGAAATTTTATAATTTTTATTTACCTTTTAACACACAAGTTTAGGCTCATTATGTATTATGTACAAAAATTATAATTATATTTTTGTATGATTTCTAAATTATTAAAAAAATGAAAATCTACCTTAACAGCAAATTAATTGTGTCTCTTGGTCTTTCAGTACTTAGACCATTGTCAGGAGAATAAAATAAAGTCAAAAATTAAGCAAATTAAAGTCAAATGATTAAGCAGTCATGATTGTTTTCTAGTATAGCAGCTGAACTAGCAAACGGTCATGACTGCTTAATCATTTTAATTTTTTGATTTTATTTTATAATATTACTTTATTTTCCTGACGATGGTCTAAGGAATGTAAAATCTAGTGAGACACATTTAATTTGCTGGTAAGGTGGATTTTCACTTTTATAATAAATATTTATTATAACAGCGGTAACAATCTTTCAGAAATTGTTTTTTTTTTTAAATATATTATTTAAAATATTTAACGGTCTAAAAATTTTATTCAAGTAAAAATGTAAATAACACACACAATTAAATTAAATGACAAAAAAAACTAAACGAGTGCCCAGGAAAAGTAATCTATCGTTACTTTCAACTGCGTGTTAAACTAGAAAAGGGTGCTGAGTTTAAAAACAACTAAATACTTGAAATTAATGGAATAATTAGTAGCATAATACGTCCAGCTTCAATCGTCATTTTGACCTTTGACTCCTTGAGTCCAGGTTGAAGCAGAACCTCAACGTATGTTTTCCAAGATTATCCCCTGTTTGTAGTTAAATTTACACGCTGAAAGAGTGGATTTACTGCAAAATATATAACAAAACACGGGTTTAAGATGCGTCTAAAAATTCCAGGAAAGAACCAACTAAGAAATTGACGATTGAATCTGGAAGTCTTTTTTCGCGGGTTTATTCGAATACGTTAAAGAAAGGTTGCCTTCAATGATGAATATGTGTTCACGTTAAATTTACATGTTGAAAAAGTTGATTTAGTGAAAACTTCGTAGTAAAACATATGCTTGAGATGCTCCATGAGGTTCTACCTATTGTGTTTTTTTTTATATAGACCGCTGATGACGTCATGGGGAATCCCGTTTCTTACAACATGATGTCAGTTGTCAATCATTCTTTATATCGTTGATCTTTGACCCTACCGTCTCACTCTAATATAGTATTTTGTTAGCAAACGATAGTGAAAAGCTTATATCTATCACACTCAAGAATAAAATAACGTATCGATTTATAGACTGATATAAATTTCTATCTTATAGCCTCAATGAACTAGTGCAAAGTTTATTTCATATTTGTCGTAAATTTTCAGACGATCACGTAGCATATATATGCTTTAAAACAACTTATTCACAGTTTCAAATTGATATAAAAAAATGATAACGATAATAAAATAAAAAAAATAGATGAAAGGTCTTAATTCAACGTAAAGGTATTTCTATCAATATACATATATTAAATCGGCAACTCTTTTTGATGAAACATAACTGCCGCCCATCGAAGCGTTTTATGATAATTTAAAGAAACAAAACACCTCCGAATCGGATTATATGCACGCGCAAAACGTTTGGAATCGAATTAAAATTAAGACGCTCGGTGAATACAATGATTTCTATATGAAATTGGGTGTCATGTTGTTGGCTGATGTGTTTGAGAGTTTTCGTAATAAAATGATTGAAATAAACAATTCAGATCCGTGTAATTATGTAAGTGCTCCACATTTACCGTGGCTCGCATCCTCAAGGCTACGAAGGTGCAATCAGAACTCGTTACAGATCCCGATATGTATTTTAACCAATAAAATTAATTAAATATTATGATGTTAGATCCGTTTATGGGAAATGTATGATTGAACCGTTGCCTGTAGACGGATTCAGATGGTGTGATGAAAACAAAATTGAATATTTGTTCGTAAACCGTCTAAACGATGGAAAAGATGATGCGGAAACGGGTTTTATTTAAAAGTCGATTTAGCATATCCTAAAGATACACGAATCGCATAAAGATTATCTACTCGCGCAAGAGAAAAAATCCATTCCCAATAGTATGATTTCTCCGTTTGTATCTGAAGAAAAACGAGAAGCATGAACATTTTGATTAATTTTGGGGATAACAAACGTTTGAATGAAAGAAATCATAATGTTTACGCATCGAGTAAATATGATATAGGTCGTTTAGAAAATGAAATGAAGGTCAAACAATCTATGAATTTGTCGTGTTAAGAGCTAAAATATATTCGTTACTTTCGGGTGTGACCGATTATTATTTACAACAAAAAAAGACAGCCTAGTGGATTAAAAAGGGTTCTCATGTATTCGATAAAGATTATAATTTGAAAATTTTAAATCATGAAATGTGTAAAGATTGTTTATTCAATAGAAAAATTTCATATTCCACATCGAAATCAATACGTACTTTTAATCATCAAATTACTCGATTGATCAATATAAAAAAGCTCCCTCTCTCCGTACAATGATAAAAATATATTATGATAAAATAAGTATTATAAACCTTATAGATACACCTCCATACGGTCATAAAGATATCGGTGAATATATGGTGAAAAGAAGAAAAAAAAAAAATTGGCCTTCATCTATTCTATCAGCTTAGTTTAGTTTCACGGTTGAAAATAAAGAATCAGAAGAGTTAATTGAATTTTATAAAAGAAAGCCGATGCCGGAATCATAACTGCGGCTTTTGACTGGATAAAAGCCGATGCCGACTGTGGAAACATTTGGTAGCCGGAATTTCGACCACCAAAATATTTTATATAAACTAGATTCAAATGGTAAAAACTCCAAATACTACAATAAGATCTTAATTTTTTTTCAACTACAACACAATTATGCGATGGAGTTCTAAATTTACATTTATTTCAAAATGACAAATACATTACATCTCTAAATTTATACGACTTAATTTGTAACATCAATACCGCGTTTAAACTCAACATCATGACAATTATGCCCATTAGACAGTTTTTTCAAACTCTTATAAATTATATGTAGATCTGTTGGTTGATTGATTTCATTTAAATCTAATTCATAAGATCATTAAATCCTTGAGGTAAATATTTTTCTGAAAACTTCAATTGATGCAATAATTGAATCACTATTTTGGCTCTTTGTAAACTCCACTTTTTCAATTCTATTTCGCCTATTTTAGACCATTTCACAAATATTGCTTGTGTAATTTAACCTATTCGATTTATCGAAGATATTAAACATTTTTATGATTCTAAATATAAAAATAAAAATATTTAAAATCAACATTTTATTGTTGATAAAAATTATCGTTTTATTATAGATTTACGAATGAGTTTAATAGATGTGTGTTATGGCCAGATTAAAGATAACTATTCGTATGATATCTTTGGTGATTTTAAGCTTATAATTGATAGAGATACGGGTTTTTTTCAAAGCAACAAAATTATGTCGATGGTGGGAACCAAATTTAAACATTGAAATGAAAATAAACAATCTAAATTGTTATTACGATATATCTTATCGGCCGGAATTCCGGCCGATGAAATAATGTAGTAAGTTACGGGTGGTAATTGCCAAATTATAACAGGAACGCATGTTTGTGATGATTTAATAGTAGCAATAGCATCTTGGATATCCCTAAGTTTTTATGTTCGATGTAATAAAATTATAAAAGATTTTTTCATCAAAGATTTTAAGTCATATCAAAACGATAATATTCAGCAAGATTCGAAGTTGCGATATATAGAAAATAAGCAAGTACAATTGCTAATCGAAAATAATAAAATTGTATATGAAAATTTAAAACGTAAGTTGCAAATAAACGAATTAAAAGGTAATGTAAAAATATTAAAACCATCAGCACACCATAGTTATCTACACATTTTCCACTCGATGAAAGTGATAATTGCTTTATAATTTTGAATAAAATTAAAGATAATGAAGAGAATAAATATTATGCTATTCGCGTTCACTATACAAATTTAGATCGTGCATTGAATAAACTAAAAAAAAGAAATATCCCAATTTTAAAATTGTTTATAAAAAATTAAAAGATCCAAATTGTGTACGATTTTTTAATATTGCTTTTAAAGATCTTAAATATAAAAGAAGACGTAGTCATTTTAATATAGATACGGAATTTGATGATTTTATAAAAATTTTATATGAAAAAACTTATAATAAGTTACAAATCGCGGCAACAGCAAAGGAAGAATGGGAAGACGAGTCGGATTAATGTAATAAACATTATTATTTTTTTTAATACGTTATTATTTATGTTATTTTTTTCTTCGTTTTCGAACGGAAATATCTATCAAAGCCGATTTAGCGAAAAAGTTACACAAGCTGGCTAGCCGTAATTATCCTACTAGAAAGTCCGAATTCAAGGGTCGAACGACCTTGTGCAAGCAGAAATAGTCAAAATGATACCTTATTCTCGAACCAGTAAAGGTTATAAATATTTTTTGACTGCTATCGATTGCTTTACTAAATTCGCGTATATTAAAGAAAATTTAAGTATAAGACGGGTAAAGAGGTCGCGTCCGCTTTGCAACCAATATCTGAAAAGCATAAGATGAAACATTTTCAAACGGATCAGGAAATGAATTTTATAATCCAAAGTGAAAGCTCTATTGTAACAATTCAACATAAATCATTATTCCACATATTCAGATAAAAAAGCTGCCATAACTGAACGCTTCAATTAAACCCTAAAAACGAAAACTTGGACTAAATTTACAGAAAAGGAAAGCTGCAAGTGGATTAATATGCTACAAGCTCTACTTGAAGAGTATACGATAGAAAAAAGAGTGTTGTAAAAATTAAATTTAATGTTGGCTATCACGTTCGCATAAGCAAACATAAAAAACTATTCGGAAAAGGTTATTTACCAAATTGGGCGAATGAAATATTCAAAATACATACGGTGCACGCTGAATCTCGATCGGTTACATATGAACTAATTGATAATAGAAATGAACTCAGAAAAGGACATTTTTATCAACACGAACTGCAAAAATCTAAACACAAAGACGTATATCAAATTGAGAAAATGCTCAAAAGTAAAGGCAACTAAAGAGAAATCCGAGATTAGCGAGAAAGTAAGTTGGGTCTACAGAGGGAGAGAAGCAAATGGAACGTCAGTTTCCTCAAGCCACGTTAAGGCGGTAGACAAACCAGGTACCTCGGAGAAGATAAAGTGAGTGCAACTGACAGAGCCACTTCTGGAGGTGCACGCATCTAGCCTCAAGAATTATCCATGTTTGTGATATTGTCGTTTCAATTGATTAAATTGAACGAAAATATTTTTTTCTACGGCTGAGGCAATAATTCAAATTTCATATAACCGTTACATTCAATATTTATGTCTGATGATTCATCAGACACAGCCCGTGTGAGAGCAGGATGGACTGAATCCTAAAACAAATTGCTGCGTGCACATCTATGGCAAGAATGAAATGCAAAAAAACCCCAATTTCTCCAGCTTGCTCCAGTCAAGTGTATGAGTATATACAGTAATATTTTAGGATGAACAAACGTTTAAAGCTGTCTGCGGTATCGGAAACTGGAGGCATGAAAACTTCGAAAGATTGCTCAAACCTGTGTGCTAGCGCAGCTGTAAAGTATAATCTTATGAAGACTAAAAAGTAGAAAATAAAAGAAATGAAAAAAAAATTTTAAAACACCACTTTTTAATTAAACGCACTGAAAGGTAAAAAATAATTTTAGGCCGGTATCTCAGAATGAATTTGACAACAAGCTTTGATGGTGATATGCAAGATTATGTGAAAGTCATAGCTTCAAATTAAAAATTTGATCTTTTTGTTAATTTTTTATATGCGTGATGGATGACCTAAAGATGCGCTTTGTCATGAGCACCCCACTCTTTAAGGCATCCATCCCGCATATAAAATATTGGCTAAAACAATAAGTGTTTAATTTAAAGCTATGACTTTCACGTAAAGCTTGTTGTCAAATCCATTCTGAGATACCGGCCTAAAATTATTTTTTACTTTTTAGTGTTTAATTTAGTAGTGGTGTTTTAAAAACGTTTTTTATTTTCTAGTTTTTAGTTCATTTAGTAAAAGACTAGTAAAATTTTAAATTTTTTTTACATATATTTTATTGTCACTTATACTCAGAGTGATGGGTACCGTTCGATGGGAAATATTGAGTCGTGAAATATTCAATTTCGGAGCATGATACAATCAAAATTCTATGACCACAGTTTAAAAATTATTCCTTCATTAGTTTCAGTATAGTGTTCGTTATACCATCTCGAGAATGTAACTTCTCTTGTAAAAGCAGTAGTAAAAAAATCGCTACCAACGTTGTTTAATAGAATTAGAAATAAACCCTATTTCACACTGAACTTCAATAATAAAATTAATATATGACAGTATATAACTTAACAGATTTTTCTATTTTTATACTATTTCACTGAAAAAAAAAAAAAATCACTTACGGCATATCAATTTTCTTAATTATTTTTTCTTCTGATTCTTCATCACTGAAATACAAACAAAAATTAATGCGTTAGAATTCGTAACAATACACTGATTAACCGTGCTCTAGTCGCACTACATCTTTGCTGATGAGTTTGAACCCTAATGATTTGCTTCATATGTACATTTAAAAACTTTTATTTATGATATTCCCAATATATTTGTTGTAATCTGGTCAACTAGTGAAAATAAGCAACCACCCTATGGCCCATTGTGAGAAGGATGATATGCATGACGTGTAAATTAGTTGTAGTCTTGTACAGATTCAGGCCGACCGTTCCTGAGATGTGTGGTTAATTGAACCTCAACTACCAAAGTACACCGGTATCCATTGTCTAGTATTCAAGTCCGTATACAACCAACTACTTTACTAGGAACTGAACCACAGAACCTTCAACATCAAAAATCACCTGTTAAACAAGTGATCTTGCGACGACGAGTTTACCACTTGGTCAGCCTGGTGGGCTATGCATTAAAGATAAAAAAATAAGTTTTACTTATTCATAGTTTCTTTCGTTATTTTATTTACTAACAAAAAAGTTTTAAGATTTTAATATTTTGTACGAAATCGTTTTAATAAAGCAGTGAGGTGGGAAGAAAGCATAATAATATTCTTGATTTGTTATTACCTGAGTTATCAATGGAGAACGATTTCCAATCATATTTGTGATGAATGTGGTATAAATTTAATATTTTTTTTTAGTATTCTTTAGTACAGTGCTTTCAGAAAGCTGCTGTGCCCTGGAATTATTGACGTGTAATGACGAAACCTTCTTAATTATTACTTTGTATATTTATTCCATTATTTTATAGGAATGGATAATACAATAACTGGAATAGTTTATAAAAGGTGTTGAAAATGACCTCTGCAAACATCAGTGCCACATTCCACCGTTTTAATTTGTTGTCAAACACTTTAACTGACTGATGTACTGCAATGTCTCGTACATATGTAAATTGTAAGTGGTCTGTATTGCCATACACTGCTCTTTTCGATGCCCCAATATATAGTAATCTTTTTCTTTACTTCTGTAAATTGATGTATCCTCCTGTATGAAACCATTCTTCATCTGTTAAAAACGTTACTTCGAGGACATCTACGTAATTTTGTTCAATAAATCGTTTAAACCATTGAAAATAATTTAGTCTTTTGGCATGATCTGTAATTTTCATTTCTTGAATACATATTATTTTGCAGGAGAAAAGTTTTAGTTGTTTTCTTACTGGTTTATGTGCGGTAGCCGATTTGATATCTTGCTGCTGTGCTAACTTACGCATTGGCTTTGATGAACTTTTAGTGATATCATCCGAAATATCAAGCAGCTGCTGTTCGTTTAGTTTAGGTGGTCTTCCAATTCGATCAGCGTCTTCAACAGGGACTGTTGCCGGAATTTTTTCGAGAAGATTTCCAACTGCATTACGGTGAAAACAGGAGTATTTGGAAACTTTTCTGAAAAATTTTCCTAAGTCAGTATACTTGTCATCTTCACGAAAGATGTGTTGCGAGAGAAAAATGCATTACACTACTGAAAAAAACCATTGTATTTCTCGCATCTATTGATTGCGATAAACGAAATAACACAAAACGAAACTAAGCATGTTAAATCGCAACTCAGCAACTGACGTCTTGGTTTATTAGTGACAACGCTCAACGGACCCACAGTGCAACAAACGTAATGCCGAAAGAACATAATGCAACACATAATTGTAAAGTATGCTGCACAGCAACTTTCCGAGCGCAGTGTATAATTTTGAATACCGTTTACATATCTATTACGCAACTAATAGATTATTCACTCAACATATTTCTCATCTGATCCGACTGCACTTCTTCTTTATTCAGAATTTCTTCAGTTTAAATTGATTGTCATATTACATTCACTTTTTCTTTAAAAATATAGGCGTTAGTTAAGTCCTTTTTTAGTAACAATAGTAAAAATTAATGCAAATAAAATGTTTATAAGAAGGTACTTTAAATTTTTTTTTTGTTGTTTCAATTGTACTAATGTATGCTAATAAAATCTTTATAAATATGTCATAAGAAAGGCTTACTATTATTTACTGAGTTTCATAAAAAGAATTGTTCAATATTAATTGCAATACAACTGCGGGATCACTTTTCTAAATTTGTTCAGTCAAATTAAATTTAGAAACATCGTACGTTGATTAGTTATTAATGTTCTCAGAAAATGAGGTACTGCCTCGCCTTGAATTTGGAGCGTAAGTTTAGCCAAACTCTTTTCGAAACAACTAAAAAACCGAACGTAATTAGACAGAAGGTTATAAAAAATATTTGCTTTATTTTAACTTGTAAAATGTACATAGTTTTTATAATATAAAAAATAAATATTATTATGCACCTATAATTTTGTTAAAATAATGCTTACCTTAACTGAAATTTCATTTTCTTCAGCTCTTTCTCACTGAAAAATTATTAAATGGTAACCGGTTATGTAGGTGAAATACTTATTGCATCATTAACATATGACTTACTTAGTAATTAAAAATAAATTTCTTCGCTCTGATTAATCGAATGTGGTTCAAACATAAAAAAAAAAAATCTGAGGTGAACACCACATGACTTCGTTGTACACCTATTAAATTACATGTACACATTTTTTTTTAAATGAAGCACACAAAATTTTATTTCATTAATAACTTCTGATATTTTTTCATATTTTTTTTAATTGTCGTTATTGAATTATTATTTATTGTAATTTTTTTTTACACTCGCATTTTACAATTTATAAATTAAAAAAAAAAAATAAAAAAATAGGAAATGAAGTCGAATTTAAACCGATGTGCCTTCCCTTTGTAATATCATAATATTTTATTAGTTAATATGTTATTTGGCTATAATTCTGGAGCCAGTGTAAGTAGTACCACTTATGATATATCGTTTAAAAGCTCTCATGAAGGCTTATTACTTCAGTTAAGAAAAAGTCCAAAATCCAACTTTTTTGGATTTTGGGCTTTTTTGGAACTTTTCGTTCGGTTTTTTGCAATTAAAATGGGAGGTGCACAACTACATGTTACAACAGTCATAAATCCAAAATTTCAACATCCTTAGGTTAGTCGTTTTGAGTTATGCCGGACATATATCCACATACGTACGTACAGACTTTATGCTGAAACTAGTCAAAATGGATTCAGCAGTGGTCAAAATGGATATTTCCGTTGAAAACTGAAATTTTTCGCGATCACATTTTTTCCTGCACTTCGTACAAGGAGATAAAACAATATCAGTAATTCTTATGGATAGTCATGAATAATTTTACATTAAATTAAATGTTCTTCTTTCCTAATAAGTACGTTGCGATCTGTTAAACAAGTGAAGAGGAAGAAACCCTTCGCCCAATGACTGTACTTTTTTTTTCAACTTTACCGATTTATGCTAACAGAATCTATACAAAAATGTCATAAGAAAGGCTTGCATCGTTGGTTAATTAATATAATACTGTTGGAAGGAGACATAAAGGTAGACCGAAATTATGATGGCTGTCAGAGCAGGAATATTGATAATACTAAAATATAGCCTAATCTTTTACAGATGATAAAATAAACTTTGTTTAATTCAGTTTCACAAGTTTCTGTCACAAATTATAAAAAACAATCATTATCATAGCCATTTTTAAACGATTTTATACACTTAATTAAGTGAAAACTCTTTTATCTGGTGCTAAATGGTTCTTGATCTTTATCGTTAAAAGGGGTTGCACAATATTTTATTTCTGTAGTCGATTCTGTTTAGTCAAGAGCGGGCGAAAGAAAATATTAATCTAACGAAGATTTTTACTTGCGCATTACAAGAGCCACCCATTTTCTTTATTTCATTGTTAAGTTGTGTTATCGATTCAATACGTTATAAATAAGTTACCTTTACTTATTTCCGGTCGATTTACGGCAAACAAAAATTCCTCAATGTCATGAGAGGCTTTACAGTATTATGAAGAGTCATCCACGATATGATGCTGAAATTGGACCTCCACTAAATCATGAAAATTATGAATCCAGACAATAATTTGCACTTGTTTCTTTGGTCGTTTCATATCTTATGACTTTCGTTTTTTGGGTAATTTGTATGACTCCGGTTTTTAAGATAATACCAATAGTTAACTTTGAATTTTTGGAACCCCCACCCGTTTCAAATGTGGTAATATAATTCACTAATCATAAACTCGATCATATGTTTTTTTTGTATTTATGAACTGAAAGAACAACTCTTCTCCTCTAAGAACAGCAAATCCAAAATCAATAAATAAAAAAATCACTTGAAAATACGTAGCAGGCCCTATTTAATGCCCGTAAAAGAGTTATCATATTACTGACTGCGTTGTATCGATTGTAAGAAATCCCTTTAAATTAAAAGTCCTCTTAATTAATTTACAGTAACAATAAATAACGATTAAAACTTAAGATGAACCACTGTTGTACTACATTACAATATCTATCCTTCTAATTCACCGGTTAGTATATACATTAAGTCGATACGGAACTTGTGTTGATATCGTATTATATAATATCATAAAGTTCGGCAGAAAAGGAGTTTGAGAAGAGCTGTAGAGGGTTGTGAGATTAAAATTTGTTACGAAACTGTAAACCATTCTGTAAACAGGTAACTACCGAAAGTACTTATTTTTACAATATCAACTATACTTTATGTAAAATAAATAGGCGAGTGGATTATCGCTTACTTGCATACAAATCACTGTTTAAGTCTGTCTGAATCCTATTTTTTATTATTTTTTGAGATCATACTCGTGTTTAATTAAATAAAATGTTAAGGAAAAATTTAGGCATATGTTAACTGAGATGGAATAAAAATAATTAAGACAGATTAAAATTTAAAAAAGTTCCTTTTGGCCCGCCGGAAGGCGGAGGTAGATTTCACCGGTGCTAAGCAAGGGATAAAAAATACTTCCACCTTAAAGTTAAGAAAAACTTCAAACTTACTCAATACGACAATGGTTGCATGTGAAAAAAGTTTCACGTGTTTAGCATTCGACAAGCCCCACTTACAATTCTTACAATTCCAGTAACATTTTGGTAATCTCTTGCCGTAAGGGTTGGTCATATCAAAAATTGTTACAGACAAAAGTTTTAGGTAATGTTTAGAGGATTAACGAACACTTTAAACCGATTCAATACTGTGCTTATAAAGGGAGGTATGATTTTTTTTGTCTTTGAAGCCCCATTTTTTCCATCGCTTGAGCCAATGGTTGGTGATATAAAAAAACTTTACTTAGATAAGTTTTAAACCCTTATCCCAAAAAAATGTAGAAATTTTTAACGAATTCGATATTTTATTTAATGAGACAGATATATACACCCCATTGTCCGATTTTGCTCATTAACGAACTTGACTGAGATTTTGGTTTTCATATTTTATCTATCAAAAGTAATTGCCTCAAAATTACGGAAATTATCGTGCCCATAAGGGAGTGAAATATATACATAAAAATGTATATATAAACTATTGAACTGACGGTGGTTTTGGGGATCTGGGAGATGCAAAACGCGAAGATATGTCGAAATTTTCTGGAAATCGAATCATGGTACCCACTACAATAAGTAGCCTTCTTATTAAATCTACTTATTATGTAGGAAAAACGTAATGAGATTATGAAACATGAATAAAAAATTTCAGTCCCCACAGTTTTATAATGTCTAAGTGAAACGATGTAATAATTCAATAATACATTTTTTATTCTGTGGAAAGTAACTCATGACTCATTAAATTATTTTAATGAACGAAATATTATGTTAGTTTTAAAATTTTTCAACAATACTCTACGTGATTTTATAAATTTCACAGTAAATTTGGTTAGAGTAAAGCATCATTATTTACTGGATTTATATTACTCGACCTAAAGAGGTAGTGAAAATAATAGTAGATACACCAAAGGATTACACTGAAATAGATTAAAATTATACATTTATTCAATTACTTCATAGCTGTGGTCATTTTAATCGGAAGATGAAGTTTTGATGATATGTAGTAGACATAAAATTTTAGCTACTTACAACAGGGAAGTCATGCCGGTTCATACACCAATAATTGCGCATTAATTGGGGAAAAAAATATTCCCACCGACTATTTATTTTACATAATACGTTCATTCTTTATGAGCAGTATTTTGTTTCAGTTTGTTCTGTTCATGATTAACTATGTATTACGTCCATAAAAAGAGTAAAATCATTTTTTACAATATTTATCTTTTTTTAAATCTGACGTTCAAGTATGGATGTGAATGTTACATTTTACTAATAGGAATTGCCGAATTCTTTGACAAAAGATTATTAATAATAATGTTATCATAAAATATCACTTTGTTCAAAATTTTATTGTTTTTCATTACGATAAAATAAGCTTATTTATCAACTTACCATGTATAGTATGCATAAATATAAGAACCTTCCATTCTGGAACAAAGAATAATTATATATTATATAATTTCAATGATATTACATCTTGTTGTTAATTAATGGAGAAATATTAGAGAAAGAAAAAAAAACACGTTTGTCAAATCACATAACGAAACTACATTTTATTTAAAAGTACAATCTACACAGAAACATTAATCGCAACAACAAGAGAAAACAACACTTATGGGGTGTAAAGGGCCCCGTTATTAACATTTTAGATAAGGTTCTCAAAAGACCATGAAATTAAAAATATAAGATATCAATACCATTTCCTTCTACTACATGTCTCGTTTATAGTTTGTTTAAGCACCCTCGGGGCGACCAGAACCGCCGTTGAGCAGTATATCAGTCGCGCCAGGGCGCCGTGGCATTTAAATCCTCCTTATAAATAAATAGGCTACAGGCATGCGCCCCGCACATCCATAGCCTCGCGCCCTCAATCCACCCTTGAGGGTCCCCCATGCCATCATCGGAACACCCCGACTCACTACTCTTTAATGCAGACGAGCCAGGGTGGTCTAGGCAAGAGGGCTACCTCCCGTCACTACACGTGCCACGCTTCGAGAATTTCACATTTAAATGTGGAATTCTCGAATGTGGAATTCTCTTAAATGTGGAACTACCTCTTAGAGATTCTCTAAAACAGCTTTAAAAATTTTCGCTTTTATAGACTTCTAAGAAGTCCACTGACGTGTAAAAATGCAACTATCTTTGCTTCATTTCCATTATCCAGATCAGCAGCAATATCATTTCTAAGACGGAACCTTTTTCTGAGGTCCTCATATATGGTACACTCTTCTATAAGATGCTTGATTGTCAGTGTTTTATTACAAACACCGCACATTGGTCTCTCTTCGCCGGTTAACAAATATGAATTTGTTAATCGCGTGTGACCGATTCTAAGTCTGGTCACAGCTACTTGTTCACGGCGAGTCAACTTAGCGTCGCTTTTCCATTTATAAGGAGAAGTTTTCACCGAGTTTAATTTTGTATTTAAACTCCTACAATCAGTACTCCATTTATTTCGTACTATATTAGTTAGACGGTTTTTAACATCTGGCACTCTAACAGGAAATGCATCCAAATCATCGCAGACTGTTGCCTTTCTGGCAGTTTCGTCTGCGCTCTCATTACCTGAAATACCAGGATGCCCTGGAGTCCATACAAATACGTATCGCTGTCCTCGTTGATTTAAAACGTATAAAATAGACAGGATGTTTGAAATTAGGACATCCTTAATGTTTTTGTTCCGAATTGCAACAAGTGCACTTACGGAATCGGAACAAATTAGCACTCTCTCTTCGCAATAATGTTCTGTGAAGCGAAGAGCTTGCTGAATGGCAGTAAGTTCTGCCGTATAAACACTGGCCATATCTGGCAGTTTCCAACAATGGGCTTCTCAATTTACATATATGGAGCATCCAACACCATGTTCGGTTTTAGAACCGTCAGTATAAATTCTAATATGTTCTTCGTAACTACTGACGGTTGCAAAAATTTCCTGTTGGATGATCAGTGCTGGCTTCTGGCTTCTTTTATATTTCTCCCTGAGAGAGATCCAACCTTGTATTTACCGCTGGCAAAAATCATGGCGGTATTTCTCTTGTGGAAATTGCTATTGTATCTGGAATAGCAATTTCGTATTTTCTTCTTAATTCGTGGTACCTAATTCTGGCTGGTCTGAAATAGGTAGCACGACGTTCATATACTGCAGCCATTGGATGATTCATGAAAAGTTTATTAATTATATAGGCAGGAAAAGCCCATACGTTTGCTGCATATCTCAACAAAAGGATCTCTCTTCTATAATGTAGTGGCATTATTCCGGCTTCGGATATTAGACTTGTCGCCGGACTTGTGCGGAAAGCGCCTGTCGCATATCTTATTCTGCTATTATGAATTACGTCTAACTTTATTAAATGCGACTTCCTAGCGGATGAATATACAATACATCCGTAGTCTAGTTTCGATTGAACCAATGCCTTAAACAGTCTCAATAGTATCTCTTTATCTGAGCCCCAATTAATATTCGATAAACATTTGATAATGTTTAGGGCTTTTTTGCATCTAACACTCAAGTCCTGTATGTGTAATCCCCATGTAAGGGATTTATCCAATACTAGTCCTAAAAATCTCACGTTGTCTTTATATTGTATTGGATCACTGCCGATTGTCAACGTAGAACTTTGATGAGGAATTCTCTTCCTACAGAAGTGTACACAGCACTTTTTTCTGGTGAAAATTGGAATCCATTATTCTTCGCAACTTCGTTTAGAGCGTTGATCGCTCGTTGCAATTTGTATTTCACCATAGCAGTCTTGTTGCTGGCATACACAATTGCCAAATCATCAACGTAGACGTTTTTGCTGATTTCTACTGGAATGGCTAATATCAATTTATTAATGGCGATCATAAACAAAGTACCGCTCAACGGCGAACCTTGTGGTATGCCATTTTCCAAGATTTTTATAGAAGAATATTCGTTGTTAACACGTACTTGGAAAGTACGGTCATTCATATAGTTGCTCAATAAGATTGGCAGTTTGCCACGAATGCCCCATTCATGTATCTGGAGCATTATACCATGACGCCAGGTCATATCGAAAGACTTCTGAAGATCAAAGAAGACTCCGACATAATGTTTCCTTGTAATAAAGCTGTTATATATAACGTTCTCTAAGTTAATCATTTGATCAGTGGTAGAATGATATTGACGAAAACCTGCTTGATATGGTGATATCAGGTTTTTTTTTCCAAAACCCAAACGAGTCGATCATTGATAATTTTTTCGAATTTTTTCCCATAGCACACGTCAAGGAGATAGGACGACGATAGCTACTGGGATCTGTTAAATTTTTATTTTTCTTTGGTACTGGAACAAAATGAGCTTTTTCCACTGCTGCGGGTACATTCCATCCCGTCATATTTAATTATACAATTCTAATAATCTGCGTTTTTCAGTGGTATTCAGCTGCCTGATCATATTATAATGGATTTAATCCGGACCAGCAGCTGTGTTGCCTGCTTTTTCCAACGCTTTCACAAATTCTTCCATTTTAAATGGTACATTGTATGAGTAATTATACTCAGTACTAAAATTTAGTAGACCTTCAAGTTCTTCTTTATTGGTCCGAAAACCTTCCTCGTAGTTGGCCGTTTTGCTGGCCTTCTAGAAGTGATTGGACAATAGCTCTGCGATTTTGTTTGGAGTGTCCTTAATTCCATTTTCATCTTGAAGGCTAGTTATGAGCGCAAAATTTTTACGCCCTCAAATCGCCTTCACTTTCCTCCAAACATCTGATGCAGTAGTGATTCTGTCGATAGATGACACGAATTGCTGCCAGGATCGTTTCTTCGAGTCTATCATGAGACGTTTGGCATACGTCCTGTATTTCTTAAAGGCAATAAGATTTTCTGAGGTAGGACGTTTCTTAAAGGCGTTATACGTCCTTTTCTTTCTTTTTATACATTCACTGATTTCATCGTTCCACCATGGAACGGGTTTCTTCGTAAGTTTCCCAGAAGTTTTGGGAATAAGTCTCGATGTCGACTCAAGTAACGTATTTGTTATAGCGTCGACATCGTCCCCGATAACTCCAGTTGTTTAAGGGAGTATCGTTCTAGCTGTGAAGCTCGTCCAATCTGCCTTTTCAAACAACTAACTTTTAGAGATGGGATATATATTTCTTGTAACATCAGTTACAATTTGCACCGGGAAATGATCACTTCCATGCAAATCATCTAAAACATCGAAGCTGTACCTCGGTGCTATCGATCCGCTTATGAGTGCAAGATCTATACAGGACGTCGATCCATCTCTGGTATTGAAAAAGGTTCCTGACCCATCGTTTAAAAGCATAAGTTCAGAATTCATCAGGAACCTTTCCAATTCTTTTCCACGGGGATCTGCTCGATCCGATCCCCAAAGAGAATTATGAGCATTAAAATCACCCACCAGTAAAACAGGTGGGGGAAGCTCAGAAATTAATCGTGCTATGTCATCTTCCTTCCAGTCAAAGTACGGCAGGTATGCAGGTATATGCTGCAAGCAGTGACCTCTAGCGGACGCTTCATTCTAACAGTGACCGCTTGTAGGTTTGTATTTAGATCAAAAGCTTCGGCGGTAGCTCTGGTCGATGTTTCATTTCGGCTGAAATGTGTTTCTTGCAGACATATACAAATCGGGTCTACATCATGTACCAAGCGTTGGAGCTCATGGATGTTTGAAAAACATCCATTGATGTTCCATTGTACTATCGACTCGCTGATTTTAAATTAAATTATAGACTAGGTTTTCCTTTCGGCCATCCTTTTTTTCTTTTTTTCTCCATATTGTGAACAGCATCGTGTTCCCGGAGAACGTCGTCGCCCGTATAGCTTAAAGTCTCCGATTCGGAGACAAAAGAAGCCGCCGAGGACGACGGGGATGGATCCGCGCCGGTTTCAGGCGCCGATTGAGAGGCGGCTACCTGGCCGACCCCCAACACGGGAGCAGCACTGGTTACCACCTGTGGGAAGGGGGACACTCGCTACCCGTGTGAGGTTTTTTGTGGCCTTTGAGGCTTAGAGGCCACTTCAGTTACAGGAGGCTTGGGAGCCTCCATAACGGACTGCGAAGCAATCACTTTCTTCTGATCATCTTGTATCTCACTAAGACGGACTTGAACTTCTGGTTTAACGTCCTTTTTCTTTTGGCCAGGAGCAACTTTCTGTTTTGAAGATGTATCTGCAGGAGGGTGTACAATTATTCTTGGCTTAATAGCTTCTTTGCTGCTGAAAGGCATCATTTTATTTTCAATGATCCTTTCAATTAAGCCAGCCAAACTAGGCGCAAGTTTGTTAATGATTGCATTCTCATCAACAGCAACTGGAGCAGGAGCAGGAGTAGCAGCTGCAGCCTGAGCATAGGTTGTTGTTGCTCTAGGTCTGCGGGCATTCACAATCTTCTTTGCTTCGAAGTAGCTGACCTTTTGCAGGGTTTTTACTTCCTGCACAGCTACTTCGTCTTTGTATACAGGACAGTTCCTGGATCTACAGGAGTGCTGTCCTTTGCAGTTAATACAAGTAGGAGGCTCCTTCATGGCTCTCCTTCATGTACTTCGTCACCGCACACGCATATTTGCGGTCTCTCACACCTAACAGCGGTGTGGCCAAAGCGTTGGCACTTAAAACATCGCATTGGTTGAGGGACAAATGCTCGCACGTCTAATCGGCGCATGCCCGCTCTTATTTTCTCCGGTAAAGTTGGCCGTTTAAAAGTAAGAACATGAGAGGCTGAAGGTAGGACTTCGCCATTTCTTCTCATGTTCAATCTCCGACACTCTAATACTCCTTGCGGTGCTAATTTTTCGACTATTTCCTGCTCCGTGCAGTTAAGAAGATCCCGACAGACCACAACTGCCCTTGAGGTGTTGAGCGTGCCGTGGGGACCGACGCGTACAGCAAAATCTCCTATCTTTTGGAGCCCTAGGATCTTCTGAGACTCTACATCAATCACAGTCTCCACATGAATTCCATTAAAGGTTTTTCTTATTTCCTTGACAGGGCCTCCAGCGAATTTAGTTATTTCTTGAGCAATGAGAAAAGGACTCACTCTCGAGAAATTATCATCCTCTTTTGTAATGACCAGATACTTAGGCTTTGGGACATTACTATTCTTGAAAAAAGCTTTATATAAGTTTTTCTAGCTTCACCTTCAATTTTCTTAAACTCTACACTCTTTCTCCGTTTTGCCTCAGGCGATACGGCCTGTTCTAGACGAGGTGTAAATATGAGTATAGCATGTGGACAACCTTCTAAAGAAGCATATGAAGAGATGCTGCGTAATCGGCAACATCGTTGGGATGTAGCCAACACGGGACGATGGACACATCGTTTGATACCTTTGATCCGACCATGGATAGAAAGGAAGTTCGGGTACATAAATTACTGGATAACGCAATTTTTTACAGGGCATGGGTCGTTCAGGTCCTATTTATGTGCGAGACTAAGGGTAGATAACAACAACTGTCCTTACTGTGGGGCATATGATTCCCCTGAACATGTAGTATTTGAATGTAACCGTTGGACTGAAAGCAGGCAATCCTGTGTAAGACGTATAGGGCCATTATCTACGGAGAATGTGGTGGATAAAATGCAACTTAACGAGGATAACTTTAATGTGATCTCCTCGTTTATAACCGCAGTTATAAAGAAGAAAGATGAGGAAGCTCGTCAAGAAGAAACCGCTCACTGATGACGGCTTGTCGTAGGTGGAATTTCCACCTACGAAATAAAAGAACTAACCGGTGAACTGACCTGCCTTGCCGGACAAACAGCCGGCGGGCGGGGAGGCGAGCTAGAGTAAAGGACACTCCTCTGGCGCGAGTCAAATTTTTAAACTTTTTTGCTGAACGAGTATACTACGTTATCTTCTAAAATGTTTATTAACAGAAGTTGTAAGGTGGTATGTTTTGTTAGTGATGTTACAAAAATGACAATTCGGGTGGAATTAAACTGTATTTAATGAATCTTTATTTTAAAAAAAGTATGTTGTTTTATCAATCTAATGATATTCCGCCGTATCATTAATTTAGTAACATCAAAACTACTTAAACTTGTAATCTAAAGGTAATATTAGCTTTTATTGGGTGAAAGGTTGTTCTTCAAGTCGTGCCAGTCTTAAAGTTTAGTTAAACAAGTGAAATATCAAATGTAATTGTGGCTTTTTCCGAGTTGTTTCAGTATTATTATTCTTGCTAGTTTTCAAAGAAGTGGTTATTATGTAAGCAATATCGATTTATTTTTTTTATAATTTTATGTGTCCGTTATGAAAATGTGCCTTTATTACAGAGTTTTATCAATTTATAACACATTACAAATTTTGTATTACCTTATTGTAAATAATTTTTTTTTTGTTTTATTAATGGTGAAGTTACATTAGCAATATTAATGGGACTTTAATAGTACATTCTTAATACTAGCTAACGGGACTCCGAGTGTTTTCCTCGGAGATGAAATTTGTCAGCCTAACTACACCTACAGGCCGTATTCAAGGACTGGATTTTGAAGCCACCTGTAGATACGAAAATTCAATTGATTAAGGAAGTGGATTCATCATTAGAGCTGGCGATGTGGCGGTCACGGTCGAAGTTATTTGCAGGTGTAACAGAGGCCTTTCGCTGTCTACATGCCCCCCGCAATGGCAAGCATGTAGTTAAAGGTGCCCATGTATGTCGGCGCATGGGAGCTCTGAAAACGTCGGCGTGTAAGGGCCTCCAGTCGGTTTAGAGATTGCGCATCCACTTTCTGCCAAGACATATATCTGTTCCAGCGGAGTATCGGACCGCACCTCCAGGGTTGGTAGCCCTGGAGAGGGGGTGTACCCCGGCGGTTAGCCTTGCTAAAAATGGATTAAATACTATGCAAATTGAACAAACACCAAACTTGGCAGACGTTCACTTAAACACCCTCGTTTAGAACCAGCCGTTTCACCTGAGGCGAAAGGGAGAAAGAGTTCTGTGACAAGACACTTAGAACTTGCAAAGAGCTTTTTACAACAGTAACATACCAAAACCAAAGTATTTGGTAACTACGAAAGAAGATGGAAATTTTTCGACGGTAAGCCCTTTTCTAATTGCTCGAGAAATAACAAAATGTGCTGAAGGCCCAGTTAAGGAAATCAGAAAAACTTATAATTGACTTCATATGGAGACTACGGATGGTGCATAGTCACAGAAGATCCTAGGGCTCAATAATATTGGAGATTTTGCTGTACGTGTCGATTCGCGTGGCACACTCAAACACCTCAAAGGGTGTTGTGGTCTGTCAGGATCGTCTGAACTGCTCTGAGCAGGACATAGTTGAGGAAGTTACTAATTAGTCAGTGGTTACGTAGACCAGACTTAGAATCGTTCACACGCGAATAACAAATTCATATTTCTTAACCGTCAAAGAAAGACATGTGCGGTGTTTGTAAGCAAACACTTGGTTAAACATCAACCATCTGGTTAAACGTCTGGTTAAAAGCAATGGAAAAGTGCACTATATATGAGGACCTCAGAAAGAGGTTCCGACTATGAAATAATATTGCTGCTCATTTTTGAAAATGGAAATGAAGATAAAATAGTTGCTTATCTACACGCCAGTAGACTTCTTGTAGGTCTAAAAGTAAATTCAAGCTGTGTTAAAGAATCTCTAAGGGAGTAGCTTCTATGTGTACAACGGGAGTCTTGAAGCGTAGCACGCAAAATTCGGCCGCACAGACTGATTGGTTATTAAGTTAGTACAAATTAGTTATTTTATTACAACGGACTGATAAGTTATTAAGTTTTTTTTGAAGTACGTTATATACTCAATAAGAACAATGTATAATAGGAGCAACATAACCTGTTTAATGAAGAAAAACTTTTTAAGTTATTTTGCAAGATTTTTTTTATGCTGTGAGGTAAGTTTTTTACGCTTTTATCCATCCGTAGGAGGTATATCAGATTGCGGCCGCCTATAGGACGGTGTCCAGGGGGTCGGTTGAGGTGATTGCTGGATTCCCGCCTGTAGACTTGATGATAATGTGGCGTAGCAGATCTAAGGAACTGAGAATACTCCCATAGAGGAAAGGAAGCGTTCTGCTGAAGAACTAAAAGAAGAGATCGCACAAACAATGGCAGGAGCGGTGTGACCGAGCCACGAAGGGTAAGTGGACCCACCGCCTTGTTGGGGAAATCAAGGGGGGTGGAGCCGGAGGACCCATGGCACGCTGAGTTTTGAGTTAACACAATTCCTGGCGGGTCATGGGGGTTCAGGTCTTATTTTTATAGATTCGTGCTCCATCTATCTAAAATTTTCCGGAGTGCGAGCTGGAAGAGACCCCCAACATATATTTTTTGTGCCCGCAATTCGCCATAGAACGTATAGAGATGCTCGGCAACCTGAGACTTGAGCACATGTTCCGCCCTGAATATACCCTACGAATCCTATTACAAGGTGAGGCACAGTGGAAGACTGTGGAAAGATTCATCAGGACGGTCATGAGGAAGCTGCAATTATATGAAGAGTCCCGCAGAGGAGAATGGCGCCGGAGGGCGCGGGAGCGGACAGGTTCTCAGCTGAGTGCCTAGGGGTTCCCCGTACGTCTGGGTACGTACGGGTTTCCGTACGTCCCCGTACGTGGGGATCGCCTGGGTGGGATGAGGTCGGGGACACTCTTCCTGGCGTCTGATGGTGGCCACTGGTAAGTGGTGTGACTATTTGAGATTTATTTTTTGACTGCTGAGTGGATATGTAACGCGTGGGTGTTGTGGATGTTAGAAGCTTTGTCCTGTTGTCTGCAGGGTTCTTGTGTGATGTCGGTGTTTGAATTTGACGTGCTGTATGTGTTGTCTCCAGTGGTGTGTGACATTTGGTTGTTTGTTATGACTGTCTGTTTGGGCGATTCTCCCTTCTTCTCATGAAATGTTTTTGTAAGCAGTCCCAGGATGATGGAAGCCAGGGTTGGAGGTTTAGTCGGTAGTGCGGAGGAATACATTCGCCCTTGGTTATAACTGGCGGAACCTGTTAGCGAGCCCGACAATGCTTAGGGGCCCGTAAATGTGGTTGCTCCAACTTAAAAAAAAAAAAAATTAACTACTGTGTTTAAATTATCAAAACTTTTAGTTTTTTCTGCATAATATTCGGTTTAAATTTTCATGTAATTTTTTTTAAATCATTATTATCGTTATTAGAAAATGTTTTTTTTATTTTTCATAAATCATGAATATTGTTCAAGAAATTCATATTAATTTTAATAAATAATAAAATTAAAAGTTTATTATTAAAAGATGAGTGTTTTTTCATAATTATGTAGTAGTTTTTTCATAATTTTTTCCTTAATATAATAACAGTGACTCAATGAAATAAATATGCAACTCGAAGAAGGGTTGATCTTGTGTGGTAAAACTGAATTCAACTTTTGTCTTGATTATTATTTTATTATATTGCCAAAAGAACTCTTGTAAATAAGTAATAAAGACATCTTGACCTCAGTAGGAGAAGACACCCATCTTGTAACGATCCACTTCGTTCCTAGCCCTGATGTAGGCTTTACCGGATGTCCTCTTTTAGACCCTAAAAACTTGATAACACAACAAAGCGCAATCCCCGCGCCTTCCCAAACACCGAAGGATTCACACAAAACCTCTCCCTATATCTAACTTCAATTAGACTATGCACTCAAATCATTACTTGGTTGAGTCTTTAAACACAAAAAATACTATCCTCATTCTAACATAACAAGTCTTGATCGCAAGAACGACAATTTTCTGCTACAAATCAATTTACTCAAAGTTCTCTTGTTTTTCTTAAAAATAAAAAAAAACGATTCACAAATTTAATTAGCCTCTATTGAAAACATTCTTTATCTGTGTCTGTTCTTCATCGCTTCCGAGAGCAAGGTCAATGCCTACACCCTCCCTCTCTGCAGTTCCATCACAGAGTTCTCCACACATCTCATTCATCTCATCCTTAAAGAGAATATCTATGCCTACAGGGCTCATTGCCCAAACGCGTATCTTTGCGAACACCCAGTCGGGCACCTTCAGCCATCCTCCGCAGGGCTAAGAATATAAGGATGCCAGAATCTATATCGTCTTCTTTGCTGCACATCATTAAAGGCCCTAAACTCCGACCACAATCCTGAATTAATTTAATCAAATCTAGCCACCTATCTCGAAAATCACCATGTCTAGAAAGAAACTGTGTAGTATGCCGATTGGGAAATCTACGGCATACTTCTCACATCAAGAGACATTCCATGCGCATAACGGCCATCGGGCGATTCCATACACCTGACTTTCCACAAACGGAATCTCTGGTCGTCTATTTCTTTTGTGCACCCCGACTCCACGGCTAGAGTAACTTGCAAGCCTGGGCTGACCTTAATTCGATCTCATTTCTCGAATTACCTTTAACCAGCAAAATCACATCATCCGCATAAGCGATGACGCGGAATCCACTGGTAACCTCAACCACATCAAAGAATTGAATTCAATAATCCAGTGCAGGGGTCCTAAACCACTTCTCTGCGGACAACCGTTGGATAGCGTTTTTCCTACTTCTGGGACACCGTCTCGAAGAACAACGTCTCGATTGCTGAAGAAACTATATAATATATTCAGCTCATTCTGCATACAATCAAACTTCTGTAACTAAAACAGGGAAGAGGACCACTACAAATTATAAAATTCTCTTGATGTTTCCGTAAGACAATAATCAGACTTACTAGAAGAAGCAACATTTTTAACCTTCAGGATAGCATCTTCCGTGCCTCTGCCTGTGCTAAAAACATACTGATCATCCATCAGCAACTTTCTAGAATTTATAACTAACACGAAGATAACGCTTGCCGTTTAGGATGACTCTTCCACTGTGCAGTTCTCATGAGATAGTTCACACAGTCTGTTTCAACAAAGATAATTGTCTAGTTCACTGAGGGGCAATTCTCCTTCAACTCTAACTACGGGGAATTGAATTCTCAGCGGCAACGATGAAAGATAGAGAAAATTGTTCTACTAGCTCTACCATTTGAATATCATCGAGACTTTGGTCTGAGACAAGGAGTCTAGTAGAGAGACTGTTACAAATGTAGTTCAGTCTCCCTTCCTATTCAGGAAGCGTTCCTGATAAACAGGGACATTATGTCTATAAGCGTCTCGAAACTTCCTAACCAACTCAAAGATGATTAATTGATGATCACTAAAACAATCATCAACAACAGATCACGTATCAGCCAACCACGAATATTCCTATCAACAGTTATATCAATATTCGTTCCAGCAAAATATCTCCTTCCATCTACCATTCTAGTATATGTTGGTAACTCACGAAAATATTAGACCTTTAAACGAGACTGCATAACAAATCCTTCAACTAATTCACCGCTGTCATCTGTGATTCCACAATGTCAAAGAAGACCAAGTATTCTATCCCACATTTTTAAATATTCCTCAGTCGGATCTCTATATTGGAAATACGAACTAACAACACAGAAATCAAGCTCATCCATAACAAGTATAACAGAAAAATGAAAAGCATCAGAAACATGCAATGAATTAAAATACATCTCAACAGTTCTCAAGCACGATCTCAGTTCTCAATAACCACAGGTTTTACTATCGACCGAGTGCTTGCAATCCTTGAGAAATCTTCCGCAACTTACGCAAGTAGAACTTCAAATTTTTCACGAAACACTTCACAGTTATATTCGTTGTCACCATAATACGCACAAAGTAAAGCATACTAACCGAATTTAGCAGTATGATCAAATCTACAAAACTTAAAACATCTCTGACATCAATGTACTGCTGATCTACCTTGACTTCCAACCTTTTACTAACTACAGATTCTGAAACAACTGTTTTATTGCCATCCGCTACGCAACCAGACCTTTTCTACTTTCCTCTATGTTTCTAATTTTCAAATTTGACCTCTTGCCACGAAAGGCAGCCTGAAATTACTCTCTAATTTCTTTAATTGTATTTTGGAGCCCTCCTTTCTGTTTAGGAAGATGGCTTCCGTCTGCTTGTGGACTAAGATGCATCCCGCTTGCCTTTAATTAGCCCAGAAATGTGGCTATTATTTAATACGCGTGTATATTATTTAATATACACGTAGAGATATACGAGAAGCCGAAGACCTGATTATCCTTCTGTCACTCTACGCATCTCTTAGTCGCTGCTGTTGTTTACGCAAATGAAAGCAATAACGAAAACACAGAAATCGGTCCCCGTTCTAAATCAGCTCAAGCAGGACTAAGGCGTACACTACCTGGTCGAACTCTTGTTTGTTACAGATCACAAGCAGTCGTTGCCACATCTTCGCTACGTGCCTTGGAGAACAAAAACTCGATCGCTTTATATGGCTCTCTGTGAAGCTCGTCTAAATCAGACACCAGATACCAAGAGGGATTTTGGCGAAAACGAACAAATAATGAGTGCTCTACATTTTTATTAATGGTTGCGGAAATAATTTGCATATTTAGATCTCTTTGTTGTGACACGACGTTATGTTTTTCAAATAAGACTTGTAATAACTTCATAAAACAAATTAGGTGTTCATAAAATCATGGCTTGACAGTAAATAAATAAATTAAATTGTACTCATAAAAAGAATTATGTTACTGTTTGGGTAAAAAAATGACCGGCTGTATGTTTTTGCCAAAGTTACAGCCTAAGTTGTGTCGGTTATTGTAAGTGAAATCAATCTACTAACAGGATGACATACACGTTATACAGCATTTAATTTATTCCTCGATTAACTAAAAAATATTTCAGAAACAAATAACCGATATTTTCTCCATATATATATATTTATATATATATATTTATAAAGAAAATTCTCGAAAGAGTAATAGAAGTTTGCAGAAAGTAATAACTTTTGGTTAAGTCGGTATTATTTTCTCATTTGTCAAATTCATTCGTTTATAAAACAAAAAATAAAATAAAATCTTAAGATGATTATCATACTGAACATTAGTGAATGTGATTTATAAACAAATCGTATAAAGCATTAGGGACCGACGATAAAGAGCAGATCATGTAGAAAAGTGAAGCCCTGTTACAGAAAGAAATAGTAACCGTGGATTCTGTTCCTGTTACTTTTTAATCTGTACAAAGAAAAAATACAGATCTGGAAGGTTAAAGGTTAGAAGGGAGTAACTGTCCAAGGAGAAAAGCTAAATACATTGAAATTCACTAACGACACTATTCTTTGAACAGAAACCAAAAATACTGGTTGAGAAAATAGCAAAGTGTATATATTCACTGCCAGGAGAGAAATTCAATTTGAAAAAAATAAGAGTGGTAGTAATAATAAGGAATTAAATACTAGGGAAAGGAAACATAATACAATTTTTTATCGCAGTAATTTTTATATCAGGATCAGTGAAGTACTGTATTCATTGAAAGCAGAGTAGACTTGCAGAAGAAGGAGGCTTTTAGGAAATAAGCCAGTGCGAAATCAAAAAAGATCTCTGAATTAGAGATATTCTTAAAAATAAATTTGTGGATTGTAGTAAAACACGAATGTCAAGTAAAAATAAAAACAACAATAGAAGCTTTTGAAATGTGATGTTGAATGAAAATGATGACAATTAGGTTACATATTTGATGATAACTTGGTTATTGAATATAAATACTTACATTACGTATTCAACATCACCATATTTACTTGTCTCTGGAGACCTGAAACAGAAATATTCCAAGGTAAAAATGATAATAATATTCATTTGTATCGGTTTATTTCCTGATGATTCCGCAGCTCCTGAAACATCTTCTGGAATCTTTCAAAATGAAGGGTATAAGTTAAGTGAATCAATAATAGTAATCCACGAACAATATAATTAACTTTCACATTTGATGCTGTCTGCTGAAAAAAAGAACCAACAATAAATTGCATAAATTTCTCGGCTAAGGCAGTCCAGTTATTCAATTCGTTTTTGAATTATGGCAGTTATAAAGTGATAACTAAAAGTTTTAATATTAGTAAATTAGCATGAAAATTAAAAAAAAAAAAAAAAATGTTTTTCATCTTCGAAAATTTGAGGCTCATGCATGAGCAGAGTTTTTTGATTAAAATATTCCCTAATATTTTTTTTTGAGAAAATTATAAATTATTAACAATTTGGGAGAGGTATTGTGACTAGTATTTAACAAAATACGTTTTCAGCATTAATAATATTAAATTGTATAAACATGTTTTTCGTATTTTGGGGATTCCCATACTCAAGGGTAAGTGTTCGGGTAAAATGAATTTTTAAAAAAATAATTTGTAAGTGATGATAATAAAGGGGACAAAAATTAATTGTTTAAAAATTACAAAGATACTGCCATAATTCTGAATAAACAAAGTTTTAATTTTCTAGGAAGGAGGTTAAAATTTTGACAGGTCTTTTTTGTCAAGAAAACTATAGAGTAAGGGGTGTAAGAAAGATAAGATTTTTACATTTTAAATGCTATAAGTAACTTCCGAGATGGATTTTAATTAAAAAGAAATTTAAAAATGTTACCTTTCATTAGAAACAGGATCTATAATCTCGAAAGTGCAACGAATTACAAAATATATTTACATTAAAAGATGCCTTCACAAAAATCTAAATATCAGGCAGTCCAGTATGATTAAAAAACTGCAATGTCTTTACGTCTGCGAACGCTTAAATTTAAATTAAAAATTAAAAAGAAGAACAATTCAGAAAATTCTACGCCCAGTTTATGAAAATGGTAATTATAGACAGAAACATAACTAGGAAATTTACAAAAAAATTATAAACAAAATAGAAAAAACAAAGATTACTTTTCTTTGGAAATTTTGTTATAATGCCCAATAATCGTCTTACAAAATAAATATTTAATTATTTTTTTAAAAGAAAAATTGAAATTAATTTGGAGGAACAGCGTAACATTGATAAAAAAAGCAAAACATCTCAGAAAATGAAATATCAGACAGAAAAGTTTATAAAGAGAAAATTGAAAAGGAAAAAAGATAACGGTGCTCAAGGATAGGCGAAAAAAGAAGAGAACAACAAGAATGAGAGAAATTTTGGGCAAAGAGAAAAGTGCAAAAAAAGTGAAGACTAATATGTGGTCTTTTGGAGGTCAAAATAAAAAAAAAAAACAATGTTATGGTGCATAACTAAAATAGATCAATTTTATTTTCATTTTTTTTTTTATCGATCTATCTACTTTCTCGTACTAGGAAAAGCTGCTATAGCGGCATATATCGTTCTAAATGGGAAAGTAAAAAAATATTGAAACACATACTTTTTTTGTGAATTACTCACCATCAACAAACACTTAACACTGAAGCAGGCTTAAAAAAAAACATTAATACGTAAATTAAATCAGATAAGAAATTTTAAGTAAATAAACTGAAGTCATGTAGGAACAATTTAAATATTAAACTTAATAAAAAATATTTTTGTGAAGGCATAACTCCAGATAACGTCATATAACAAAAATCATGAATTAGGAAGCGGTAATAAATACACAGAGTTAATCGTTGACTGCAATATTTGCAATTTTTGGATATGGCTGATCGCAATATTTGCATATTGAAATATGCAGTACTTGCAAAAGATAAAAATTAACTAAGAATTATTGACTGAATGAACCGAGAAACTGTTTTAACATGACTTTTTGAGTTTGTGATGAAGGTTCAGCCCAACGGATTTTTCAATTTTAATAAAATTTTTCAGTGAGACGTTTTGCTAATAGGTGAATTTGTTCGTCATGACTTTTCACAAAATTTTCACAACATTTTCAAAATGTTAACTGTTGTTTTTTTTCAGATAGGGTCGATGTAGTGATTTAGTGGAGATGAAGTTTTACTTCTCAAAAGAAAACAAAAAATACAAAATATTAGTCGAGTAAATATTTTTTTTGCTGATTACAAAACTCATCATAACTGAAGGGTCATGTTGAAAAAAATAATTCAAATATGCAATATTTTTCATTTGGTCGCTTTCAAGGCTTGAGAGCTAGATGCCCTTCAACTACAAGAGAGCTTGAAACACCCAGGTAATATATTTTACATTTGTTTTGTACTAGATTGTAATTTGACAAAGTTCGATACAAATATCAACATTCTATGATTTTGTAATTAGGGGCAGTAAAAGAGGCCTTTAGAGATAAAAAGAAAACTAAAATCTTTGTTCACCATCTTGTTTTTTAATTCTTTTTTAACTTGATTACACTCGAAAGTAGAATAGTCCCCGAATCAGCATTCCATACACTATAATTATAATTTTCCTAATCTCCTAATATATTCAGTAAATAGGGTTAGAAATTTAATGATTAATATTTCAATTGATTATTGTTACATCAAGCAGTTTCTTCAAAAAAGTAAACTTAATTTATAAAAATTAACATTATACAGATCAGAAGTAAAAGATTACTTAGAACTACTAATTATTAAAGCTATATTATTAACTTATGGTAGGTACATACATGGGATTGCACGGTAGACTTGTAGAGATATCCGTATAACTGAAAAATGAGATAAATAAATATTAAAATGAATTATAATAAATAAAATGTGACATGTTTTTTAATTTTTTATTGACAAAATTAATTTGTAAGTTTATAGGAAGCTAAAGTTGGAGTATGAAACAGAATATGGTTGTGAAAGAAATATATTGCTAATCAACTATCCAGTCACTTAATTGTGACCGTGATAAAAAAATATATTCATTGGTAACTAAAGTAATTATGCAAATCAGTACTAATAAATTAATTCTAGTGATATTTTGTGGTGTAGAAATCATTGTTCTAGGAAAAGTAACATATTCTGCTAGAAATTGAATGTAATAGTTATTGAACATCAATCTGCAATAATTTTTTTTCATCTTTTATGACCGCATACGATCACTTTAGTCAGTCCATTATCCAAGTTTCTTCGAAGTACTTTTCGGGCCTTGCAGTCCTCCCAGTAATTTTTCATACGTTCCAATCTTCGTGTCCTTTCTGGTGGTGAAAAGGTTTGTGTTGTGAATATCTTTCTAGGAGTGTGAAGCGATTGTTTTGGTGCTTGATTTTTTGTGTAATTATTTCTTGACTGTAGTGTCTGCTGGTGTAAGGCCAATTTCCTTTAGATCCTCTCTTATTCAACTGATCCATCTGCATCCTGACTTGGTGTTTTTCGAGTCGAGATTTGACTATATAAGCTGTTTCAGAAATCTCGAATCTTCATTTGAGACATCCTAATCTCCTGTTTTGCAAGATAACAGTGGTAGACTCTCACTCTGCAACACGATTTTGCTGGGCACGATCAACCGATGCCCATCTTTCTGGTACTTTCTGTTGATGTATGTTCTTCCAATTCTTCTTTCGATTTTCTGGAGTCTGTCGGTCTTTGATTGTTTGTTAGGTATTAGTGATTCTGCTACATATGTGATTTTCTCTTCAATAATTCAGTTGTAGTGTCTTACTGTTGCCTTTATGGATAGATTACTATAGGTGTATCAGGTTAATTTTTGTGCATCAGCTAGTATGTTTGTTGTGGTTTGGATTGCGTTTTATTCGTTTTCCTTGTTTGTTATTATTTCTCCAAGATATGTCATTTCTTTCTTTTTCCTGTTTAGCCTCCGGTAATTACCGTTCAGATAATACTTCAGAAAATGAATGAGGATGATATGTATGAGTGGAAATGAAGTGTAGTCTTGTACAGTCTTAGATCGACCATTCCAGAAATGTGTGTTTAATTGAAACTCAACCACCAAAGAACACCGGTATCCACCATCTAGTATTCAATTCGGTGTAAAAGTACCTGACTTATTTAGGACTTGAATGCTGGAACTCTCGACTTCCGTATCAGCTGATTTGGGGAAGACGCGTTCACCACTAGACCAAGATTTGCTAGCACTACCAAGTCATTGACAAAACCAAGGCAGTTTGTTTTGTTTTTTTGGGCCATTTTTATTTTTAGAGAGCATTTTTTGAGCCATTCCCTCATTAAAATTTCCACAGTGCAGTTAAATATTAGCAGTGAGATTCCGTTCCTTGGTTCCGTCCTGTATTCTGAGAGTTCTTAGAGTTCGCCTCTGAATTTCAGTTTTGACTTAGTGTTTATGCGGGTCAGTTTTATCATGTTTATTAATTTGGAATGTAGTCCGAGATGTCTCAGAATTTTTAGTAGCGATTCTCTGTGGCTTTCTTCAAGTCCACAATTGTTATCGCCATGTCTCTGCTTCTTTACTGTTGTAATCTATTATTAATTTGAGAGTCATGATCTGGTCTGGATAGCTCCTCGCACGTCTGAAACCTCTCTGGTATTCTCTTAGTTCTTTCTGGAGTTGTAAACCAATACTATTAAGGATAATTCTTGAAAGAATTTTGTATGTTGTGTCTAGGAGTGAGATGCACCTGGTTGTTACGGTATATTTTGGCCATTTTTTTTGTTTAGCGTGTGGAAGAGGGATGTCATCCACTGTTCTTTTAGTTGTTCTTTGATCCAGATGTTGATAAGCTGTTGATGAAGGGCGATTTTTTCTTATTTTCCTGCATGTCTCAAGATCTTTACAAAGGTTTGATCTTCTCCTGCCACTTTTCCTTTATCTCACGTCGTGCTTGGTACACTTTTATTGCGTGAGGGTTAATGTTTAGTGGTTGTTATTGGGTTCGGTCAGCTCTTCACAATTTAGGAGTTTGTTAAAATATTTTGCTAGGATTTCCTTTTTTTATCGTTACGGGACAGATTATGGTTTTCATCCTTCATTAGACGTGTTGGGGGTTCGTATTTTTGGAGTTGACTTTTAAAGATTTTGTTGTAGTCTCTTGACTGCGTTTTGCTGAATTCTTCTTTCACTGATTTAAGTATGTTTTTATGGTGTTGTCTTCTTATTTTCCTTAGGGTAAGTGTGGCTACTTTTCTTTGTTTTATTAGGTTTTGGAAGGATGTTTCTGATTTTTGGGATCGATGTAACAGTCATGCTTGATATCTCATTTCCCCTGTTTTATAGCATTCGCTGTTCCACCACTGATACTATATATGGGTTTTTATTGGGGCCAATTCTTCTGCGATTTGTTTAAAGCTGTTACCTTATTAATAATTAAAATTAAATACTTTAACTTCCTCTGTCAGTAACCTTTTAAGTTTACGCTTTTTAAAATGAAAAACGCCTGTATTCTGTGCATCGTTGTTTACCTTATACGGATAATATGTTTTCGAATTATTTTCATTAATTTGTTCCATAAACTTTAATCATCTTACACTTTATTTTTTATTTGGAAGGTTCACATAATTAACTGTTTGTTATTTTAAGTATGTACTTTAATGAACAATATTAATCTTTTATTTTGTATCTTTTTTTTTGCCACAGAGGACGGATTTAACGTAACTGACGCCTGGCGTCAAGAATGGCACATTAAGCAGAATAACCAAATACCATGTATTCCTTAACGGCCGCCGGGTTTTTACTTGCCACGTGAGACATTGTCAACGCTAAACAGAATACGAACTCAGCATGGTAGGTGCGCCTATTTCCTGTATAAATGGGGTAAACACCGACGCCCCTTTGTGAGTGTGGTCACAGAAGTGGATCACAGAAGTGGTCACAGAAGTGGATCACAGAAGTTTGCCCTAGGACAACTTATGAAGGGATTCCTGAAGATTTCCTGATGGCGACTCCAGAATCAGTACCTTATATTAATTTGTTAAATCTTTGTTTGTAATTTTTGACTGTAATTGGCGTTGTGTTTTGGTGTCATACGCTAAATAAAATAAATAATTTTTGTGAAGTCTAAAAAAATATATATCTAAATAGTAGAGTAACTTACTACTGATTTATAAAAGTATTCAACTTGCAGTCTACTATGTATGAATCTGGCTGACATCGAACATTACAATGGATGTCATAGATCTATAGAAGTGTGCGCATGTGTGTTGATGATACACACACACACAGACACACACTCAAACAGATGTAATAATGTAGTTCTTTAGTATGTATTTCAACATTATTGCTATTATATTATTATCCTATTTAATAAGATTATATGTACATAACACACACACACACACACACACACACACACACACACACACACACACACACACACACTCACGCGCGCACGCGCTCGCTTATACAGTATGAAAACACTTCAATAAATTATAAATTGTTCATACGTTTTTAAGTAACTACGTCTAGGTCTAGCTGAAATTCTGAAATTATAATAGTATTTTAAAAGCATCCAAATTATTTATTTAATACAATTAAAATTAGTGATCAGTTCAATAGTAAATATATAAATAATTATTAAATCTGATGTACAAACCATAATTTTATTATATACGTACAAAATTTATCTATACATATAAAAATCCTTCAAATGAAAATACCTCTAACAATCTGTTTAATCATGGCTAGGCCTGTCTAAAAATGCAATATAAAATACTTTAATTTTAGTTTCTCTAAGTAACACACAAACCAATTGGTTTATTATTCATTGAAAAAATTAGTGAAATAGGATAAACAAGAAAATCATTTTTTAAAATCATTGATAAAGAAAGGATAAATTATTTTTTGAAATGCGTAATTATTATCATTATAAGAAATCGATTATCATATATCACTATCATATAGCAATTCAACATTTAAACTATGAACTTCTGAAACATTAACTAGAACAGATTTTTGAATTTCCAGTAACTCACTGGACATAGCCACAGGGATGACTGAGAATATTTGGAAATAAATTATAAAAAATTATTCTGTCTCGGTTTGTCATTTCAAAAGTTTATGTTCTTAAATAATCTTTATTGTCAACCCTTATGGACAACATGCCTATTATTAACAGTGGAGAACGCCTTCGTGGGTATTTCTTATACCGAGCTAAATGGCCAAAAAACATTATCACATTTACCCTCTCCATTCTATTAAATTCAACTATATATCTTTGAAATAATTTAAATGCAAGAAAATTATTGTCGTAAAATCTGTCCAACAAGTTATCACATATCTCTTATTCTGTCTTAAATCTGTATAATTTTGTCATTATTTATGTTAAACGGAATGGAATTCAATTGAATCGAAAATAAAAAAAATGTTACCATAGAGAAATCAAGTTATGGGACAAATTTCTTATCTCAAATCTACTCTGATATGTTAACCAAGTCTAAATATTTTCCATTGCTACGAATGAGAAATATATCATCCTAAACTACTTGGTGTGTCCTCAGGCAGAGGACACTATCTAGGAACCATAAATTCATAGAAACGATAAATATTTATACAACAAAGTCAAGGTGAAATAAATAAAAATAACATTTTTATCTAATTTTAATATAAAAAGGATGGTCATTCGGCCAAAATTAAAAAAAAATCTGTTACGTTTGATAAGACTCAGGGTTATCTAAATGACTTATTTAATTTTTAAATATTCTTACAAAAGTTCCCTTTTTTGTTGTTCCTGTTTAAATTTTGGAACTTTAATTTTTATTTAATACAGGACTTTTAAGGATCATCAGCTTCAGTCGGGTTCCGTCGGGTCTTTACACTTCACTCGGATCGTTTGGGATGGATTTGGCTCCTGACGAATCAGTGGCCCCACCAACGTTACATAAGCAAGATCTTCACTGCATTGGTTCAATGCTACGCTATTTAGACGCCAGTTCAGTTCCAGCTTAGCCTCAGCTCAGCTCCAGTTCTATTTCACTCATTTTGCTTACAGAAATATTACAATTACAATGAAAAAGTTATAATTAATGCTATATTTCAATCATATTCAAACAATTAATGATATTTATATATAAATATTTATATATATATACAAACAATATTTCAATTACAATAAAATATTTATAATAACAAGAAATCAAGATTTAAATTATTAGAAGTGTCAGCCACAAACTTTTCATCAACGTTAAAGATTGATTTATTCACATTTAATTTTGCAAAATCTATGGTACAGTGATTTATTATGAAAATAAATCCTTTGATAAATGTAGGGGTGATGGAGTACAATTTCAGATTTCAAAAAATGGAACTGAAAATTTTGTGCTTTGTTTAAATAAATTTAAAATGAATAAATTAAAAAAAAATCGTTAAATGATGAATGCCATCCTTCTAAATAATTTTTTTTTATATGGGAAAATATATTTCTCACAACTTCTGTAGTAATATGAAAAGGAAGAGACAAATTCATAGACTCCGTATAAAGCAAGTATAATGAATAAATTCGATTCTAATAAGAAGCTATTAAAATGTAAAAGGGTAGGTCGAATTTGTCACTTCTGAGAAAAAAAAAGTTTCACTTTCTGAGAATTGGAATGTATGAATTGTAGTACTGGGAGATCGCACAGAAATTGGTAAGTTACTTCACTGAATTCCATAAATGAAATTCTTGTTCGTATTTCAACCTATTCGTTCATCATAATGTTAAAAATATAATAAAACTTACTCACCTATAAATATCGGTTTCTGATTCTATCGAATTTGACTCACTGAAAGAAAGCATAAATTTATTTAAATATAATTTCAAAATCATTTATAAATCTTTTTTCTTGAAATATATGTGAAACATCAACAATCTATGATTAGCTATGATAAAAAATAATTACGTGTTTAAAATCATAAATTCTTTCTATATTTATTGTTCCGAAGGCAAGATGCAATTCCAGTGAACAGAAAATGTATAAGGATTTTACCTGAGCAGACTGCTACTTTAATACCAACATTCCAAAACAAAAAACTAATAAGACAAATCCTCGTCATTGTGATCATTGTTGTTAAACTTCCATCATTTTTGTAAGTAAAATTCAGTCAATGTCTTCCAGTAATCAATACAGTAAGTATAAAAACTAATTCCGACACCAGTAAAGTGCTGAATTAACACCTGAAACGAAAACAGCATCTACCTGATTATAATCTTTAAATTTGTACATCCTCCTTAGTTTTAATTTCCTACTTTTTTAGTTTTCCGTTCAAGGGACCAAAGATCACATAACAATTAAACGTAGTGCCTCCATTATGAAAAGTCGTTATTGCTGTGAAAGCATTCCAGAATATTTCTCTCCAATAATTCATCAGGACATTATCTGATGTGTTACAAGGATATTCCAGGCATTAAGCATCTGCGGCAACATGATAGAAAATGCATTAATTACAACCAACAATACTGCTTTCACATTCAGTACGCCTCCATGGATATTTCTTATAACGACCTAAATGTCCAATAATATCACTCATTTACCCTCTCCATTCTATTAAATTCACCTATATATCTTTGAAATAATTTAAATGCAAGAAAATGATTGTAGTAAAATCTGTCCAATAAGTCATCACATATCATCTCTTATTCTGTCATAAATCTGTATAATGTTGTCATTATTTATGTTAATCGAAATGGAATTCAATTGAATAAAAAGAAAAAAGTTACGGAGGAATCAAATTATGGCACAAATTTCTTATCTCAAATCTACTTTGATATGTTAACCAAGTGTAAATATTTTCCATTGCTACGCATGAGAAATATATCTTCATAAACTACTTGGTATGACCTCAGGCAGAGGCTACTATCTAGGCACCACAAATTCATAGAAACGATAAATATTTATACAACAAAATTTAAGGTGAAATAAATAAAAATAACATTTTTATCTAATTTTAATATAAAAAGGATGGTCATTCGGCCAAAATTAAAAAAAATTCTGTTACGTTTGTTAAGACTCAGGGTTATTTAAAGGACTTATTTAATTTTTAACTATTCTAATAAATGTTCACTTTTGAGCCCCTTTGTGAGTGTGGTGAAAATCAAACTGTTAAACACATCACAGAAGTTTGCTCTAGGACAGCTTATGAAGGGAATCCTGAAGGTTTCCTGATGGCATCTCCAGAATCAGTAGTATATATTAGTTTCTTAAATCTTTGTTTGTAATTTTTGGCTGTAATTGGTGTTGTGTTTTGGTGCCATACGGTAAATAAAATAAATAATTTTTGTGAAATTAAAAAAAAATATATATCAAAATATTAAGTAAGAGTAACTTACTACTGATTTATAACAGTATTCAACTTGCAGTCTACTATGTATGAATCTGGCTTACACTGAACATTACAGTAGATATCATAGATTTATAGAAGTGTGCGCATGCAGTTGATGATAAACACACACACACAAACTCTCTCTCACACACCCTCCACCAACCCCAAACCCCCACACACTCACACACACAGAAACGCTTATCCAATATGAGAACACTTCAATAAATTAGAAATTGTACTTACGTTGCGTCGTTGCTATTCGTCGTAGGAGGAGTTGAAATTAGAAAAGTTTTATACCAACATCCAATTTATTTATTTAGTACAAGAAATTTTGTCATCAGTTCAGTATTTAATATATAAATATTTATTAAAACTGATGTATAAAAAATAATTTTATTATATGCATTTAAAATTTATCTGTACACAAGAAAATCCTTTAAATGCAAACAACTCTTACAATCTATTTAATCATAGCTAGGCCTGAATAAAAATGCAGTGTAAAATACTTTAATTTTAGTTTCCCTAAGTAGCACACAAATAAATCAGTTTATTAACAATTAAAGAAATTTGTGAAATACGATAAACAAGAAATCATTTTATTTGTAAAAAAAAGGATAAATTATTTTTTTAAATGCGTAATGATTATCATTATAAGGAATCAATTATCATAGATCACCATCATATGGCAATTCAAAATTTAAACTATGAACTTCTGAAGCATTAATTAGAACAGATTTTTGAATTTCTAGTAACTCACTGAACAGAGCCCCAAGAATGACTGAGAATATTTGGAAATAAATTATAAAAAAATGTACTCTGGTTTGGTTTGTCATTTGAAAAGATTATGTTTTTAAATAATCTTCTTCGTCAACCCTTATGGACAATACCACAGTAAATAATAACACAGAAATATCTGCAGATTCTAAAGCACATCCGAAAGTTCCAAAATATTGACTTTAATGTGCCTTTTTCACATGCAATACTGGAAGCTAGAGCTCTCATATTCACTTCTTTGAAGGGTATTAAAAATATGACTGATTAGTTACTGTAGTGTATTTTCTTTTAACGTTTACATTGAATAGTCTCACTTCAATTACTGGCGAGCTTATGGCAATTTTTCGTGTTATTTTTTCTTAAAATATATTTGAAACATCAACAACGTATGGTCACTTTTTGTTGCTCTTGTTTAAATGTTGTAACTTTAATTTTTATTTATTGTATGACTTTTAAATTTAAAGATCTTCGGCTTCAGTCAGATTTACTCGGCTCTTTACACTTCACTCGGCTTCTTACGGATGCACTCGGCTCTTGAGAATCAGCGGCCCCACCAACATTACATAAGCAAGCTCTTCACTGCATTAGTTCATTCATTTAAATCAGCAATTTCTACTCCTCCGGAGAAGGGGGCGCATTGCTCCCTCCATACAGTTAGTGCCCCGTTGTGGCGTATTCCTGCTAGCTTACGAAGCGTTAGCATCGAAAGGACATCAGTGGACGGTCTGAAGGGTAATTACGTCGGGAGGACAGGTTTTCAAAAGCCTAGCCTTCCGCGGTCGGCCCATGAAATGGGTTCGATAACGCTGGTTTAACAACGGATTGGAATGCAATTAAATCCGTCCTTTAAATCCAAATATAAAATAAAGACAAAAATTGAAAAATTAGACCCTTCATATAAAATAAACCTTTAAAAACACGCCCGATAGAATCATCCAGCAGCAAGGGACACTGTCCAGGCTCTGCAATCTGTAGGGAGAATTTGCAAACTCCCGCCAACTTTGCATTCCATTCCTTTCCATTAGTTCAGTCCTACGCTAGTTATACGCCAGTTCAGTTCCAGTTCTCTTCCAGTCATTTTACTTACAGAAATATTAAACTTTCAATGAAACAGTTATAATTAATGTTATATTTCAATCATATACAAAAAATTAATATTATTTATATATATATTTTTATACATACAAATAATATTTCAATTACAATAAAATATTTATGATAATAAGAAATTAAGATTTAAATTATTAAAAGAATCAGCTCCAATTTTTCAACAACGTTAAACGATTTATTTATTTCACATGTAATTTTGCAAAATCGATGGTACAGTGATTTATTATGAAAATAAATGCTTTGATAAATGTAGGGGTGATGGAGTACATTTTCAGATTTCAAAAAATGGAACTGAAAATTTTGTGCTTTGTTTAAATAAATTTAAAATGAATAAATTAAAAAAAATCGTTAAATGATGAATGCCATCCTTCTAAATAATTTTTTTTTTATATGGGAAAATATATTTCTCACAACTTCTGTAGTAATATGAAAAGGAAGAGACAAATTTATAGACTCCGTATAAAGCAAGTATAATGAAATACCCATGTACTTTTTTGCCGCAGTATCAAAACATGAATATCCTGTGGCAACCACCGAGCGCATCTCAATCACACGAAGCAAAAACCAGATCTTTACCTGGTATAATAATGTGAATGTACTTTGAGATTCTTTTTTGTGAGGGATACTCTACCACAGTTTCCTTACAGACCAAAGGAAATCATTACTAAGTATTACGCCATCGTCTTACAAGCTGAAGGGAAGACTGGAAGGTCTTGTTCCAAGAGGATAACGTTCATATTACATTTCTAATTTAACTTGGATGCACTGTAAGAGCTCAAGTAGTATGTGTTACCTCCCGGCCACTCGACATAGAAATATTTCCATCACTTTATCATCAGTTTGGTCGACTTAAGAAATTGTGAAAAGTGAATAAATTCGATTCTAATAAGAAGCTATTAAAATGTAAAAGGGTAGGTCGAATTTGTCACTTCTGAGAAAAAAAAGTTTCACTTTCTGAGAATTGGAATGTATGAATTGTAGTACTGGGAGATCACACAGAAATTGGTAAGTTACTTCACTGAATTCCATAAATGAAATTCTTGTTCGTATTTCAACCTATTCGTTCATCATAATGTTAAAAATATAATAAAACTTACTCACCTATGAATATCGGTTTCTGATTCTACCGTAACTTTTTCACTGAAAGAAAGTATAAATTTATTTAAATATAATTTAAAAATCATTTATAAATAATTTTAAATACATAATACAAATATCGGTACGTATTTTATGAAATATTAAATTATATTTTCTTTAAATGATGGCGTGATACAAGTTTTGTGTCCGCTGCTTTTCTGTACAACATAAGATATAGATTTTAAAATAACGAAAATTGTTATAGAAATTTTTTCTCATGTTTTACATTCATATTTTTTTCAAGTTTCAGTTTTATAAGCAATTATAATAAGAAAAATTTTTAAATTTTCTTTATTTTTTAACCTTATATTCACGGTCACAAGTATAGTCGCATTTTTCCTTTTCAAAATGAATTAATCAATGAAAGTAAAATATAAGAACGGAAACCATTTTAGTACTGTTAATATATTTATCTGTACCTGTAAAGCAACTTGTCCTGACTGACTAATCCATCAACGCCAAGCAAAAACTACTGAAGATAAATTGATGATAATTTGTATACATCTTCCTCTTACGGTGCAAGTGCACACTATAAGGGATTTTACGAAATTCCGAGGTAAAGGGTTAAAGTGGAATAACAATTAAATTTACTATTTTTTTTTTTTTTTTGATAACAAATGTAGATGTCGACTTAGTTTAGTGTGTATAATTTTCTTGTTAAATATCTAAAAACTAATTTCTAGTGTATTTGGAGTGTATGAATCGTAGTACTGGGAGATCGCACAGAAATTGGTAAGTTACTTCACTGAATTCCATAAATGAAATTCTTGTTCGTATTTCAACCTATTCGTTCATCATAATGTTAAAAAGTATAATAAAACTTACTCACGTTTTAGTAATATCGATTCCTGATACTATCGAATCTGCCTCACTGAAAAAAAGTATAAATTCATTTAAATATAATTTCAAAATCGTTTATAAATAATTTTAAATACATAATACAAAAATCGGTACGTATTTTATGACATATTAAATAATATTTTCTTTAAATGATGGCGTGATACAAGTTTTCTATCCGCTGCTTATCTGTACAACATAAAATATAGATTTTAAAATAACGAAAATTGTTATTAAAATAGTAATTTTTTCTCATGTTTTACATTCATATTTTTTTCAAGTTTCAGTTCTATAAGCAATTAAAAATGAAAAATTTTTTACCTTTCTTTATTTTTTAACCTTATATTCACGGTCACAAGTATAGACGCATTTTTCCTTTTCAAAATGAATTAATCAATGAAAGTAAAATATAAGAACGGAAACCATTTTAGTACTGTTAATATATTTATCTGTACCTGTAAAGCAACTTGTCCTGACTGACTGATCCATCAACGCCAAGCAAAAACTACTGAAGATAAATTGATAAAATTTGTATACATCTTCCTCTTACGGTGCACGTGCACACTAAAACGTATTTTCGAAATTCCGAGGTAAAGGGAATAAGAGGTAAAGGGGAGTTAAGTGGAATAACAATTAAATTTACTGTTTTTTTTTAATTTTTTGATGACAAATGAAGATATCGACTTAGTTTCTAGTGTGTATAATTTTCTTGTTAAATATTTAAAAAATAATTTCTAGGTTTTTCGAAATTCGACCTTGAAAGCGGTGACAATATGTAAAAAAATTATAACAATAATTGCAAATTTCCTCCATTTCCGATTACGCTAAACGGATATTAACTACATTGGGGCTGGATTCTATGAATAAATATCTTCTTTTTTTTTCCTTTTCTGTTTAGCCTCTGTGATCACCTTAAGGTATTACTTTAGAGGATGATATGTATGAATGTAAATGAAGTGTCGGATTATGCAGTTTCAGGTCGACAGTTCCTGAGATGTATGGTTAATTGAAACCCAACCACCAACGAAAAACACTGGTATCCACGATCTACTACTCAAACCTGTATAAAAGTATCTGCCTTTTCAGATAAATATCTAAAAATCATTTTCGGGTTTTTTTAATTTCGATTTTTTAAGTAGTGCGACGATGAATGGCATGGGTCCTTAACATTACTGTATATGCAACACGACTGGGTGCACCTGCCTCTTGTTACTTGTCTAAAAACAAAATAAAAGTAATTAAAAAAAGAGAAACGTTGTACGGTTACCTCTAAGTAGTTTTTGTCTGGTAACGGTAAGACCCGAGAAAAATACATTTTTAAACGTACGAACTACGGGTAACTAATTATAACTAATATTTTTAAGATGAAGGCCGAATGTTTTGAAGCACACATTCTTAGATTGCTCAATGTTTCGGGTATAGAACTTTTGCTGATACATTTACTGAATTTTTCGACCGAAGCGAGCCATAACCGGCTAAATATCCCCTGACTGCGAGGGGAAGTGCAAGTAAATATACCACACGGCCGAAGCCGCGATGGAAACGCTAGTATATATATGAAGTATAAATGAGAAACAAGTTAAGGAAATAAAGTCTGAAATCTGAAAATTTAAAGAAAACATTTTTTAAACTTCGAAAATCTGTTGTTTATTTATTAGAAAAAAAATCAACGAGTGTTCAATACATACAGAATCCTACGAAGCTGAAGATAAAATATTTAAGGGGAAAATGAATTATTAGGGACCGAGGTTTACGAAGTAAAAAACGATTAGTCGAACTATAGCAGTATAGTAGGACTAAACGATTTGAGAATTTAAGAAGTCCTTAAAGTAAAAAAAGAAATGGCAAAAACACTACAAACTGAAGTATATGAACCTAAAGTTAATGCACCGCAAGGGCTGTGTTTAAGAGAAATCAAGACCTCTATTATCATTGACACTTCCTATTTTGTTCATTGTTGATGAAAAATGGTGAAGATATATAATGGCGGACAGTTAAGATTCAGACAAAAATTTAAAAAAAAAAATATATATATATATATACGGACTTCGCATATTAAAGGAAATTTACCTGATGGACCGGTGTACATTAATGAGATCCTCTCGCAATACTGCCGAAACTTTCTCAACGAAGTCAGACTGTTTTTTAAAAGGAACAGTTGTGGAGATTCCAAATTGGAAAAAAGTTTTCAATAGGAAGGAGAACGTTCCAAGAATTTGGCGGATATCAAAGTAAGGGATTTCGAATCACTCGGAAATATACCGACAAATCTGACTACAAGAAGTTCGTCTGCTGTCAATTAATGTGATTTTGAACTTTAATGATGTTTAGTGTGTTATTCTATAAAATTTTATGATGTCTGGATTTAATTATCTGGGTAATATTGTGGATGATTACGTTCGCATAAGAGACAGTTATTTTGGTTACGAATCAAATTTTAGTAAGCACAATGTTAAAGTAGTTGATAATTTACACATAAATATTCTTACCAATAATAAGAACTTAAATAACATTTTACAACTGTCATATAATTTTAAAACATATATATATATATTTTAAAACATATATATATATTTTAAAACATATATATATAAAACATATATATTTTAAAAATATATTTTTAATAGTAACTAACCTAACTGTTGATATGCGTTTTTATTTTAGTTTAGACGGCTTACAAAGTCGTCTAAACGACGAATTGTATAAGGTTTAATTAACTAAAATATTATCGGGAACAGAATATTTAGTAAACTAAAATGGGATGTTTCAATACTATTTTTAAAAAGTTAATATAAATATTAAAAGAATATTAATCGATAAAAGAAAAGGAAATCTGAAACTAATAAATATTGTAATAAGGACTTCACTATGTACAACATCATAATAAGAACTGCATCACAGTTGTTGCCACGGTGATCGACGAAGATCTTTACGTGACAGTGAGAGAAATTGAAAATGTAACTGGAATGAATAAAAATTTATTTCAGTCGATTTCGTTAGAAGAACCCTTCGCCATTCTCCATAAAGTCCTGATTTGCGCCCTCCGGATTTCGATCTCTTTCCTAAACTGAATTAACGCTCCTTGGTGAACGTTTTAGAGTTTGAAAAGTTATAGTCTTCCGCGATCCAGGAAACTCGACACTTCCACAAAGATTTCTCTTCTCCTGAGAGAAACCCAAAAGATGCTAAACAGTTGGCTAGCATGCATTTACACTTGAGGGGATTACATCGAAGAGCTGAAAATTTGATTTCCATTTAAAATGATCCTGAAAATGGTCTATGTTAAAATTGTTTTTACAATCTTCTTTTATACTAGATTATGTAAATTTTGGAATAATATGTACCAACTTACTCAAAACATAATCTACAATAAACTGTAGGAAAATGTGTTGTTTGAAGAATATATTTTCTCTCAGACAAAAGTTTGTTTTTTTTAATATTTTCGAATTAAAATTTTTAAAGTCCTTAAAAATAGAAGTTTCCGCAATATATTAGTACAGACAGTAGTGCTTGTTCTCTATTTACTCTACTGAAATGCAGGCCACATTCAAGAAAACAATAAGAAGTAAATAACTGGCAGAGTATTCAAATGTATAAAAGTCGATCGTATCAGATTGTACTACAACATTTTATATTCAAATAAATTTTGTTAAATACTTGAATATATGAAAGTTTACATTCTAAATCAAAATATTCTGATTAAAAAATATATATAATATTCATCAGTGTAATTACGTTAAACAAAGACTCTATTGTGATAAAGACTTTCTGAAGTTGCAGTTGGAGATGTGAACATAAGTCTATTGTACGCTTGCGTTAATTTTAGGGTTAAATACTCGTATATTGGTATAGAAAAAAAAATGAAAATAAAGAGGTTTTAGATGAACTATGTAAAAAACAAGGCATTTTGCAATCCATAATTCCAGTAAATAGAATCTATTAATTAAATATTACTTTTTGATTACTTACGTATTTATTATTCCTCTTTTGATTCTGAAAAACAGAAATATTAGCTTTAATTTAGTATAGTATCACTGGAATTCCCAATCTTATTTTTTTATTAACTAATATTTTCTTTCTGTTTTTGTTCCGTACACTGATGACTCGGTATTAAATATAGGTTGGAAAAAATAATACAATGATTATTTGAAGAGAGGATTATTTCAATAACCCTCTGTCGTTGACTACTCTAAGCGAAAAGAGGTTCGTGTCAAATTTACAAAAACATCATTGTTTTGACTGCGTTATTTATTTTAAAGATTAAGGAGGACTTATGATCTTTAATTACTGAATTATGACGAATGAGTTTTTCGATAGCTGCACGCTTATCGATAAAATTACGTAACTTCTTTTCATAGTATTTTTATGAGATTATAACCTGGTGGATCACATCCATATTGCATCCCTTGTATAAATTACGAGGCTCGGCTGATAAATTTTGTACACTATCGTGCCGCACGGAGACAAAAGGTACCATCGAGTAGAGTGTGGCAGCACATGATAGCTAACATTCCCCTCTATAAACCTGCGATAATGCTTTGAAATCCGTTAAAATGTCGTCAACAATATGTCGGCCAATATGTCAACACGGTTAAAACAGCGCTTTGTGATAGAATTTTAAACAGCAGTAAATGTGAATCCTACGAATATTTTTCATAATTTAAAAGCGGTGTACGGTTGTGAAACTATTGACTGGAGTACTGTGAATAGGTGGGCGTTGAAATTTAGTGAATGTAAAGCTGTTAATGCGACAATTGCAGCGGACGACCGGTTTCTGTGACTGACGAGAAACGTCGAAAGGAGGTGGATGATTTGCTTCAAACTGACCGGCGAATCACTCAGCGAACATATCTAAAGAACGAGTAGGCCATATTATTGAACAATTAGATTGACGTATTATTTGCGCACGATGGGTAACGCGCAAACTCTCTTATGGCTCTCCATAAGCTGAATTTTGAGTCTATTTTCCATCTGCTGTACTCGCCGGATTTGGCTCCATTCGACTTCCACTTCTTCCATCATCTCAAGAGGGATCTCAAAGGTAATCATTTCATCACCGACGATGAGGTGAAAGAAGCTGTGGCCACTTTGATCCTAGAAAGACCGCCAGAATTTTTCAGTGAAGGAATGCAAAAACTTGTCACACGTTGGGAAAAGTGTATCATTCCAAACGGAGATTACATTGTAAAATAATACTGCATTTTGTACCTACTGTACTTTACTTTTATTCTTTTTTTTTCATTCCAATGCTATGCATATGTGTGCAAAATTTATCAGCCGAGCCTAGTATTACTTAATTCTTTTTATCATTCGTTACTTTAATATAAAATAAGCCGAATTTAATGTTGAATTCCGCAGTACTAAGACTTAAATTTTACAATGTAGGGATGATAACTTCTTATTCTGTCTTCGACCTCTTACTTACTGTATGTGGTATCAAAGACGAAAAAGGACAATGGTAAGTGAGACATCTCTTTTACGTGAAAGTGGACAGGACCCGACACACGAATAATGGTATTTGTCTCAATCCTTTGGTTAGTTACGTTTCATAGATTTAAACAGTGTACTGTATACAATTGAATGAAATATTGTAGTATTCCAAAGACTAAACAGCAGTGATGATTTACTTTTAGCCGTAGGTTTACGAATCTTTTGATACCGATAAATTATGATGTAAAATAAATTTATTAACTCTAATTCTAATTCTGCTTAAAAGCTATTATGTCCAAGGCAATTGGTAAGAATTTTTCTCTTCTGTATCCATTGCATCCATAAGCTTTTCTATGAACAATATTAATAAAATAATTATTTTTAATATTTATTTACAGAAGCATATTGTTCTGCATATATTTCCATACAGATGAGAGATTCTAACCGATTACAAACTGTATTTTTAAATAATTTCACGTTTAATTTATACGTACATAATATTACTGTAAGCACAAACATTAATCACCTCAACAATATTCTAGCTTCGGCTAGAATTATTTGGATTTATGTTTTTAAATATGCAGCCGAGATGAAAATGAATTTGTAAATTCTGAAGAAGCTCACTCAGCTATTGGTTTTTGTTATTTCGATCGCTATTGGTTTTGTCTCTTAATTCATTATTTGCATTGTCGTTTATCTATAAAGTGTTAATAAAAATTGATCTGAAGTGCATGTGAAAACAAATTCCAGAAAAATATTAAACTTGTGACCCAGTTTGATTGCAATTTTTTTTCACTTTAAATTATACAAAACATAATTAAATTAAATCTATGTATGTATATTGCGTGCTAAAAAAATCAGTACCTTTTGTAACAGTCGCGACTATTTTTGCATTTGATATATTCAACTGTTATTCAATTCATTTATATATAACATAATTGATTATATTGGTGTTTATTTATAGAAAACAAGAATCTGTTTTTCTTCGGTGTTCGTGAAAAATAATAGGATATTACAGAAATCCATGACGAATCCCGTGCGAGATTTCCTAATCCCCTACTATCGACCCGTTAAGCTGAAATAAAATTTGAAAATATTGGTATAAAACTAGCTACAAGATTATTTATCTTGTTTGCAGCAAGATGGGGATCCTCCTCATTATGTTTTTAGGAAAATTTTATCTCGATAAAACATTTCCTGAACGGACAGGGCGCTAAGGAACAACGTGTTGATGTTATTTAACATCAACCTTGCAAATATTCTACCTGCGAAATTGTTAACCACATGGTTTCTTTAAATGGAATTGACCGGAACAACCTCAAACAGTCGATTTTATAAAACTGGACAAAACTTTATATTAGAAAATGTATAACTTAGCGATTAAATCTTACCACGAATTAATAAAAGCAGGATTACAACACAATGAATAAAACAATATTATTATCACAGTTCGGTAGAACTTCGTCGTTAAGAGGCGACAACGGCAACGAAGGCTGCGTTTACAGTTCTAAACATGACCTAACCTAGCAGTGAAACGAAAACGGGGTAAAACATTATATTTCAGTTCAGTTAGATTAGTAATAAAAAATACTTTCAAAAAATACCTCGAATTTGGTTAGACAACGGTTTTTTTCCATTTGGTGAACCGCGGGACTCGAATATGTCATTTTATTCATTATTTTTAATCTACCTTTACGAATCGCACCGTAGATAGCAGTACCTGATAGTACAAGGAAGCGTACAAAAACTTGATAATGTACTGGGAATAATACAATTTAAAAGAAAATATACTACATGTATTTATTTTTAATTCTAAATTAATAACAGATTTGTTTTGTTTAAATTTTGTATATTAATTTTTTTCTTACTAGTGGTGGGGAGACTCACTTTTATCCCACCCGTATATTTATGATATTTGTTGCAAAAATAATATTTTCTTACATAATTTTATCCGGGATTGCGTCAAGAAGGTCAATAACAGTCTGTACTATTTCATTTTCTTTATCACCGATAACCTTCTCATAAACCTTTAATAGAATTCTAAAATAAAAATGAAAAAAAGAAAATTATTAAAAAAATTATAATGTTCAATTTGTTTTTCATTAGATAGTAAAATTATAAAAAAAGTTGTGTTATTAACATTTCTTTCTAATCTATACAAATAATGCAATAAGCAAATTTGCTGATATTTTATAAAATTCTAGCGATATTTTTTCTTAGATTTTGTAATATAATAAATCAAAATTATAAGAAATATTTTTTAAAAAAATGTTAATAAGACAAATTAAATATTTGATTATGCATTTGTATTCTTATTATTAATAATAATTAAAATTTTATGAAAGATTTAATTAAAATTGAAAGAATGATTTTTAACTGAAGATAGAAATTTTGAGATTTTCCCAAAATTTGTGTCATCACTGGTTGTTAATAGATCGTCCAATTGTAAGTTTTAGAAAAGTTAAGTTTTATAATACTCTTTCTATTCTATTTTTTAATTTGATATGCACTTCCTGTTTCATTTTCTTTCCAGCAACCAAGCAGTTCAATTTTCTACTTCCAGAATTTAAGGCAAAATAAGTGTTAGATAAGTGTTCTTTTAATTTATATTTTCTATTTTTTTTTTTTTTTTTATTATTATAAATTTATAACGTAATTGTGTAAACTCAATAGAAATTAGAACGTAATTAATGAAATTATAAAAACAAAAGCAATTAACTCATCTGACCGATAATTAAAAATTATAGCAGGGTGTTCATAAAGTCCTTCCTTGATTGGAAAAATTTATGACAAAAACAAAAAGCAAAACTATTAGGTTTTGTTTTTGTTACTGATTGCTCGATGAAAAAGAAGGGACTAATAATTCTGCTGTGCATCAAACCGCACCACACATTCAGTGTAGGAGAATCTCTAATTTCTTCCGTCGTAAAGTATAGAATTTTCTGAACCCTTATTCTTACATTATGCCTGTTTACTTTCCCTGAGGTGTGGAAAGTAGCCTCGTCTGAAAAACATAACAGATGGTCGCCCTGTTCGCGGAAGATCAACTACAGTTCCACTTTCCTTAAACTTTGCATACAACGCAACGATACTCTTACTAGCACGTGATAGTTGCCCGTATTCCCTTCTAAAATTTCGCTCCATAGTTATCGGTGATTTCGACTCGTGATATACATTGCGTTTTCTCCTGGATTGACGCCATCATATAAAAAATTGATCACAGTGCACTCTACTCTTCCACTACCAGAAGCAAACCAATATTAAAAAAAAAATCGATAATTTTTGCTTTCTTTTGCCGCAACCCACACATCTATAACTATAACACATTCTTGTAATCATGCAAAGACTTTAAGGACGTTATATATATACATATGGAGTTAGATTATGATGTTTACTAGATATAAGCGTTAATAAATGGAATGTGTTCCTAGTAATCATTTGTTTCTAAGAATTATTATTGTACTAGAACCTTGGCCTTTCTGTAATATTTTTTGTTAGACTCATTGTAGAACTCACCAAGATAACATTTACCTTTAATTAATATGCAGTATCAGGTTACGCTAAATGATTTAAACTAAAGGAATATTAAATAGTAATAATTAATAATTATAATTAAAAGCATATTAAATGTAAATGAAATAAAATCGTTATTTAGAAACGTAATTCGTTAAGAAAACTTGTGTGTGTATATATATATAAAATTATTAATAGCTAATTTTTTAAAAATAATTTCACCTTCATGCTACAAGCGCTTTTTACACCACATTTTTTGTTTTATTGTCTTATTGAGCTTGTTTTTAGCTATATTTTTAAGGGGGTAACAAATCCTAATCTTGTTATCTCTGATATAAATCAGGATATGTCCTTTCTAAGTTATGCATGTGTTTTTATTTTTGTGAAAAAAATAGGCCAATCTTGATATTAACCGTTATTTTGTACAAAAATAACTTTTTGGGAAAGGAAGCATTCAGAGATAGGCCGTTATAAACATCTTTTTAAAGGCCAAATTTTAGTTTAGGCTTACATATTTAATTTGATTCCTTATATATTTAATTTGTAAAAGGATCAATATGATTTGATAACGTGCTTTAAAAAATTCAAAAAATTAAGGGGATTTTTTGAATTATTTCACACCAGACTGGGAAGAATTGTATGAATTAAGTCTACACATCAGTATGACCAATCGTCGAAATTTTGCTCATTTATCAGGTTTGGCCTAGCAACTGATGGATCTTGGGCCAGTCAAGGAATTGTCCACTCAAATAAACATCTAATGTGACTGCACTGCTCTTGGGAGCAGTAATTAAGATGCCAATCTATCGCCTATAATTGTAGGTGTTAGAATAGCACCATGGTACATAGTGGTCAAATATTTCATTCGGTCTTACCAGACTATCCACCCTCCAGCATATTTTATATTTTAACATAGTACAGATTTTAAGTTTACCAAAATAAAATTAATACTAACTAATATTATAATGAGTTTTAAGTCTCCAGAAACAGAATCCCGGTTGTCAATAGGGACTCAGAGAATATGTAGCGAGAGAAATGCAAGTTAACTGATAATCAATCCATAACCACCGATTCAGCAATCTGAACATTAGTAGTCAGTGAGTAGTTTTGGTGAAACTGGATTAAAACAAGAACTGTAGTCTCATTACATAATATCGATAGCTTTTCAGAATAATGAAATGTTAGTAGGTGCACTAAATACATATAAAACTGCTCTACATTTTGATTTGACTTGTATTCCTTGCACTTAATGTTTTGTTGTCCTCTACCACACAATGTCTGATTCACTTATGCCTGTGTCTGCATAAATTACTGAGTTTACAGCTTTAAACCTTTTGTTTCTTTTTTATGGAATTAATGAGATGAGTAAAAAAAACAAAAATCCTTTTCGGCACGCCAAAAGGCGGAGGTAGATTTCACCGGCGCTAAGTAAGGAATAAAAAAGATACTTAACTTAACTTAAGTTAAGAAAAACTTCAACGTTACTCAATACGACAATGGTTGCATGTGAAAAAGTTTCACACGTTTACCATACGACAAGCCCCATTTTCTTATAATTCCAGTAATATTTTGGTCATCCCTTGTCATAAGGGTTGGTCATATTAAAAAATGTTTCAGACTAAAGTTTAAGGTATTGTTTAGAGGACTAACGACCACTTTAAACCGATTCGATACTGTACCTATTAAGGGAGGTATGTTTTTTTTTTGTCTTCGAAACCCCATTTTTCTTCTATATCCTGGGCCAATGGTTAGTAATATCAAAAAACTTTGCTTATATAAGTTTTAGGCATTTATCCAAAATATATTTATCCGTATAGTAGAATAGAATCTTTATATCCAAACAATAGAATCTTTATAGTAGGTACTTTGAACGAATACATATTTTACTTAATAAGAAAGTTGTAGCGATATTTTGTTTTTTAGAAAAAGCTCCCCCATTTCCATGGTCCGATCTTGCTCATTAACGAACTTGATCAAATTTTGGTCGATATATTTTATGTATCAATTTGAAAGAGATTGGCGCAAAATTACGGCAGTTATCGTGTTCATAAGAAAGTGAAATTTATGTATATATATATATATATATATATATATATATATATATAAATGTATATATAAACTTTTGAACTGACGCTGGTTTTGGGGTCTGGCGGATGTGAAACGCGAATATAAGTTGAAATTTTCCGGAAGTCGAATCATGGTACCCATTATAATAGGTAAATACTAATCTTTGTTAAATTACAGATTGGACAAATTTATTAAATAACAAATGGTATAATATTTGTAAACCTAAGGAGTTCTTAAGGTCTATATTTTAGAAAAATAAATGGTGTCGGTACTTACATATCTCCCTCATAATATTTACTGCAAAACAAATAAAATATATAAAAACAAATACCTGACAAAAATAAATACATAAAAAAATTTGATCTAAGCTTCAATAACATAAAAAATCTTACAGATCAATAACTATGAGTATGTCTATAATTAATATTTTCTGAAATTCCTCTTGTTTAATTACACTCTTTTTTTAATAAAAAACTGATGTAATTATGTTCACACTAATACGCGAATACAATGTTTTGGAATCTTTTACATCAGCACCGTCACAAAGTCATAGGAATGAAAGTAGTATCATATAGTTATAATCTACATACTTCAATTGCTTAAATGAATAACTTACAATAATTGTATTAAATTATGGACATAATTCATAAATCAGAATTTAAAGTTACATTACATTTTATGAATCAAATGTTATCAGAAAAACTAAAGATAATCAGTTGAAAATAATTTTAATTTAATTGACTAGAAACTATTTTGTTATATTTTTAATTGAAAAAAAATGCATCTGATGGTGATTGATAAATCGGAAATCCAGAAAAATTTACCCTTAAATTAATGGCAGCTACTCATTAAATATTAAGTTACGGAATTTGCAAGATGTCGCAAAAGTACGATACTACTCAATCTAAATTGAAGAACTAAATTTTGTTGAAGGTTTTGAAAACGATAGGCTTCAGATTGAAGATGATTTTGTACCTTAGAATGTAAACTGAATGCATTAACAAATTGTTATATTTGCGATAACCTAAACTCAAGTCAAAATACATCTCACACTTTTAGCCATCACTATTCAGTTGCCACCAATCAAATTACCATCATTTGACAGCAATATTCTGTTGTGGTAATATTACTTTGCTGTGCTTAACGACTTAGTTCATTCTATAAGTGATCTCTCTTATTTTAATAGTTGCATTATCTTTATTCTTCATTAAAGGATACAGCATTTGAACGATAAAAAATTTACCCATCACAAATGAGAATTACCTAGTGAGAATTAATTTATTAGAAAGTAGATTTAGTAATAACTTACTTACAGTTATTCATTATGTAGAGAAACTCTAGATATTCATTTCAAAGAGAGTCTTTGTCTAGTACTTTTCTGTTTATTAATATGATCAGTTAATCCGTAAATTCACTTAAAGCCATGCATTTTCCAACTGACGTTGAACTTATCGTAACAGATTCTAACTTCCAAGTTAGACCCTATCATACGTAATAGTCAATTTTTATTTATATTTGAAAATCCTCACCTACCGATTGATGTTTTTTCCATGTTAGGGGGGATGAGGGAAGCTTAACTCCAGATTTTTAACATCCCTCTCCCATAGATTTTTGAAAAACTCAAATAGTTTTTGAAATGCGTTTTTCTCTGAATATATGCATTTTAGAGAATAGTTTTACAAACAAAAAATGTAGAAGACATTCTTTTCTGCAATTAATGTTTTTGACGTTATGTCGTATATTTGAAATTGAAATACTAGGTGGCGCTGAAATTGTAAAAACGTGTCTTTTCGGTTTCTTCACCAGAAAAAAATTGATTTTCGTCTGTATTGCATTTTTAAAAGTTGTTAATCTCAAAAATACAGACAACTTTTATTTATACAATTTTCTTGTACGACTTACAGTTTTGGAGCTGTAGCTTGTGAAAGTGTGAAAATGTGAATTGGGCACGTGTTCGAAACTGGTCTACTCGTTTACAACTTCGTTTACAACGATTTTTACAACTTCAGCGTCACCTAGTATTTCAATTTAAAATTATACGGCATAACTTAAAAAAAGATTAATTGTAGAGGAGAATGTCCTCTACATTTTTTGTTTGAAAAACTTTCCTCTAAAATGGATGAATTCAGAGAAAAACGCATTTCAAAAACAATTTGAGTTTTTCAAAAATCTATGGGAGGGGGATGTTAAAAATCTGGAATTAAGCTTCCCTCATCACCCCTAAGGCATGAACAAAATATCAATCCGTAGCTAAGGATTTTCAAATACAACCTATTTTGATGGCAAATTGCCTGTGCTATAAGTTATGGAAGGAAAGATTATTTTGTTCAAAAAATGCAGAAATTAAAAAAAATAAGACAAATATTGGAAAACATAACTTTTAAATAGGATTTCAAAAACACGCTTCACTCACATCCAGTAGTTCACGTAAATTTAACGTTACTATAAAGGACAACCAAGGAAACTTGGTTGTCCTCAAACTCATAAAAACCTGCTACTTGGTTATCATATGATGTCAATTTTCTGTCATATGTATAATTCAAATCATTATATTTATAAATGTAAAACAACATTTAAAAATAAATATTGATCATTGCAAGGAGATTTAAGAAAACACAAATATTTTAATTGTTTACACCCTGGCCATTTTATCAAGGAATGTGTCAGTAAACACACGTGTAAAACGTTTTTGGAAAGATAGCATTTATTAATTCATGAAACATTTTCAACCCCTTCTCAGAAATCACATTTAGAAATGAATATGGAAGTTTCACTGCAACATTCCGAAGTAAGCTAAAAATGAAACTAGTTGATTCTCTTAACAACGCCAAGCAAAGTTATTTAAGCTTGGGAAAAGCAAGTTTACCGCATTTTTTTCTCAATAACAATAATTGTCACTTAATTGATGAAAACTTAAATTTAGAACATGTGACTGAATCTACATGATTGGGTAACTTCAGATTTATATGTCTTTCAGTTACATCATCCCATATTAAAAGCCAAGTTTAACAATTAAACGAATTGTTTTTCATGGTTCAGTTTAATATTAAAGTATTTCATCGCTTAAAGATAGATTATTAATTGGTCCTATTGTTCAGCAGTCTTTTCTCAGTAATTCTCAGATTTAAACTTCATAATTGTTTTCACTGATGAGCCAATGAAATTGTATAGGCAAATTTTGGTCACATCTAGACAGCAATCTACTAAGAATTTTATGGCGATGTCCCGCTGACCAAGATTTAAAACCTTATACATTACGATCTGTAACTTATAGTTCAGCTAGTGCTTCTAGTAGTCCTTCTTGGCTACTAGAGTTCTTAATCAGATTACTAAGGACACCAAGGATGCATTTTCCTGCTCCCACAGTCTTACTCTTCAAGCCTTTGGGGGTTTGTGTCCCCATGCCCCTATCTTCTGCAGCGTTTCTTTAAACTAGACACCCAGCTGCTGAACCTTTTATAAAAACCAAATATACCACACCAAGAACACTACACAAATTACAACATATACCCATACACAGCTACATAACAGCATCCTACACTGTTTCTTCTCGCACCTACACTCAGTGGTGCTGCGACACGTAACGCAACGCAAACGTAACCCAAGGTGGATACTATCGTATCGATAGGCGGATGGCTCTACATATTGAGTTTCAAACGATCTCCTCTGAGCACCAGGGTGAACCTAGTTGTGCGACGCCCTAGCTCCAGTACGCCTGCACTCTGCTGGAGTAGTCTGTTAAATCATCGGTACTCGGGGAACCGTTTAAAAAATCCAACAGAACCAAGGGTTTGAAGAGACTTCGACCGACGTTGTCAGTCGAAGATTTAAGTAATGATAGGGAAACTAAAAATGTTAGCAGACTGGTCAATTTTCTTGCATACGGTTTCTTGTTTTGAGATACGAGTAAGGTAAAATCTTTTGGAAAAATTTCTCCCTTCATAAAAAATAAGAGCGTCAAACAGTTTGTGGGTCTTCTAAATCTGTTAAAAAGCTCAGCTGTGGCACCCTGCTTGTTAAAGTAATTAAGGAAAACAATGCCGAAAACTGCTAATATCCCTTAAATATACATGGACTGACCGAATGATAGTTTAGCCCATAACACGTTAAATTTTAGCTAAGTAATCTTTTGTCATGACTTAACTGACTTTGAATTAACAGTAATTACGGAAGAGTTGTCATAAGCAGTCAGTCACGTCTGTGCAGGGAATTATGAGAAGGGAGAATTGGGTTGAAATACAATCATCATTGCTAGTTCTGACTTTTTTCAATTAGGCCGATCTTAACCGAATAACGGTTACCTTTCTGTTCGTGTGACACTATATATATCAATCCCCACACGCAATATCAGGGTTTTGGTTTCAACAAATTGGTTGTAAATTGGAACAGGTCTGTGCACGTTGCAGTTGTACTGCACTGTTTCAGGAATGACCCCTTTATAAGGAAAAAAAGCTATATTGGAGATCAGTACTCAGCAGAAATTGTCCTTTCCTGTGACACTTCGGGAATAGTGAATTCCTCAGCATGAGAAATCCCATACAACTTGGTATTAGTTTCGTACAGGCACTCCCAAACAACGTATAAAAAGAGAAAGAATGCTTATCGTATAAAGAACTAACCAAATTAGTAGAAGCTTTGTTAGAACAAGTAAAGTCTCTCACTCCCTCACATCTACTATTGCTCTATTGAGTACTAGCAAGAAGGTAACGTCTGCAAGAAAGACCGGTTGTGATTTAAGAAAAAACAGTTCAGTCGGTGCACCACCACATAAGGTTTTTGCTGCACCGATTACGCAGCAAACTACTAAAATCCCTGTGAAGTGATTTATAAAACCATCATCGCCTTGCACAGCATTTCTGTCCTCCCGGACTTCCAACCATCCCTAGGTCTACAAGCATATGGTGTCAGATGAAGTGCCCAAAAAAGCAAAGCACTTCTCCTAAAGGCTTTAAAATAAAAAAAAAATCGTATTGTATTTGATAAGTAATCTCCACACAGAAGTTATAACAAGAAAAATTATTTTTTTATGTGTACAAGTATTAACCAACGGAATGTTTTCGGGCTCCATACTCGGCGTGAGGATATAGAAATTCTTCTAAAGGAAGAAAATCCTTTAGTACTGTGTATGCAGGCAACTAGTTTCCATCCGCAAGATGAAGTGTCTTTTCGCTGATACGACTTTGAGAAATGTGATCATCCAGATAAAGGTGATCACGAGGTGTGGCTGTTCATGAAGTAGTATTGACCACGCGGATTCCGTTAGATACAAACATTCCTGTAGTCTCAGTAAAAATATTAGTGTCATTTAAAATAAATATTGTAAGGTGTGTCCTTCCCAAATTATGATGTCAGTGAGGATGATCTGACCGATCTGATTTCACAGATTCATTTGCCCTCCCTAACAATTGGTGATTTCAACGCCCAACACTATTCATGGGGCCCATCATCATATTCTTCCTGAGGCAATATCGTTGATCGACTGAGGCATAGTTAGTCTCTGCTTATTGAACGGTGGGTCGTACACTTTGTCATCTTCATCAGGTAAATTTTTGTTCATCGATTTCTAGTGTTTAGCATCCCTGCTTCCACGACTTAAATGTCGCGATCACGGACCTATTGATAGCTCGGAAGGTAATAGTAATTTGCCTCAGTCAGACACGCAGTTGGCGGTTTGTAAAAGCAGACGGGATCGAGTTCAATGATTTTTTTAGCCAATACGATAAGAGTGGTGTCGCGACCTACCAACTTGCCAAGTTTACACATCCGACACTTGATAGTGCAAGTGAATATATTCGCCTATCATCTGGCTAGCTATATGTACGTTTCGTTCAAGTTCTGTGGTAAGTCTACTAGTGAACAACGATTAGCCATGACTTTAGTAAAGACGAAACTAAACGATCTGCTCCTATGTTACCCACATTACATCGCAAACAAATCATTCGAATTTAGGCATAGTGTTCTCCAAACAACACGATTATGATATCATAATCGATATCAGGAACGGCTAAAATCTAGTGCCCCGCTAGGCATTAAAGCTAATCGTCTTTTCTTATCTTTAAATCTACAATTGCCTCCAGTTCCACAACATTATTACCCCTATTTACTGCCTTTATTCGTGAATTATTGGTTTAACTTTTGCCGATATTACAAAAAATGCATGAATCCGGTTATCTTACAAGAAAACTTCTACAATAATGTACATAGGTTGAATACAGATGTTATTGTATTTATACCGACGGCTCTAAACACGATTGTGCTTTAGTGTTGTTGCAGTGTTGTGCTTTTGTGCACAACATGTTGGTTGTGCTTTTGTGAACAACATGCTGGTTGTGCTTTTGTGCACAACATGTTGGTTGTGCTTTTGTGTTTTGCAATAGAACATATATGTTTGGCCTGGGGATCCAACAGAACCAAGAACTTCTGTTGGATCCCCAGCAAAATTGGAATTTTAGGCAATGAGCACGCTGACCGTGGGCCAAAACAGGATTTTTTCATTGATCGTGTTATTTCTGAAGATATTCTCGGTTTCCTGAAGACGGTGGCTCATGATGAGTGGCAAAGTGAATAGCATGATTTTATTTTGCTTTTTGCATATCCAATAGACGTTTTAAATCAGTTAAATTTGTAAGTTAATTTTTACTATCTTACGATAGTAATGTTATGACCGGGCGATGAGAACGAAACTTTGTTGTGCGCTAAAAAATAAATAAATAACATTACTGCTTGTGAAGCTATATTAAACGACTTTTATGGCGATAATCTTATATCAGGACCTGGAAACTTAGATACATTAAAGACGTACAAGGCAGACATAAAATATTTGTTAAATCAATGTGGGTCTCCAATACGTAAATTGTTCACTAATAATTCAAGCATAATTCAATTAAACGATAATTAGGTACTTTATGGAACAGTGATTCAGACAAATGGATGTTATTAATTTACTTAAGGGAAAAATAACGTACTGATTAAAAAAATGGTTTATGATTGCTGGAATTTACGACCCATTATACTTGATTGGGCAGATAGTATTCTTGTGCAATTATTCTACTCAACAATTGCGGCAAATTAAATGTCATTGCGATTGAAAGCTTATGTGATAATTTATTGTCCCAGTGGAAATATCTATACAATAAGTTTAGGTTAGTTGTCAACGTTATCATTAACAGATTAAATAGTAATAATTCTATTAAATCATTTTACATTCTTGGATTTACCAACGCATAAAGTAACGTATGAGGTAATGCGAGATGTGAATATGTAAGAACCATTTATTCTAACTGAAATATTTCATCCAATGATTAAGTTTGAATATTGTCGTTGTTAATAGTATTTTAAAAATCCAACAATTCAACTCATAATCCCGTATGGCATCGCATCAATTCACCTGATAATCTTGCTGATATCCTATCTCGAGGTCGTTTTTGAAAAGCTTCAAAAATATAATTTATGGTGACACGGTCCTATTTGTTTTTTACAAGAGTTAATACACTGGGCCAGTAATAACTTTTTCTGTAATAATTTTACTCTTTCACCTGAGTGATTAGATGAGGAACGTAAAGGGATTCAATTCTCGTTTGCTTCTACTTTACTGAGAAATATTACTCAAGATTTTTCATCGTTATTTAGATTAATTCGTATCTGTGTACGAATATCACAGTTAAAATATTCTCCTTCAGAACTCAATGACATTCAGTGTGGAGACAGATTTCAAAACAAAGTAGATTATTCTCCCTCGATCCATTCGTAGTTTTATCAGGCATGTTTCGTGTATGGGGTCGCCTTCAAAATTCAAGCTATGATCAATTAATAAACATATATTTATCTTGCCTCCTAATGCACATTTAACAAATATAAGAATCCAAAGTGGATATTTGTGACTTTTGCGTAGCTTCATTCAATTACTTTAAAATTCATAACGTGAAACTTCTGGATTGTCAATGGTAAGATCGTTGCACGATCTATTATTCAAAAATGTATAAAATTCTTTCGTTCCAGTGCAAAAAAATTAGATCAGCAACTTGGTCAATTCCCAATTATCGAATTAATTTATCTAAACCGTTCTCTTTTTGCGCTGTCGATTATAGCAGTCAATTAATGATTCTGTGGACGGAGATCAACACCCATACCAAAAACCTATTCATGGCTGTTCATATGTCTTTCAACTAAGGCTCTACATTTAGAATTAATATCAAATTTAATATCGGAAGCATTCATTGCCGCATTAAAGCGCTTTATTTCAGGTAGAGTATACCAAATCAAATATTTTCCGATAACGAACAAACTTTCAAGGCTGGAAACAATATTTTCCATGGATATTGTTTACAATATTTAAATCAAAGAACTTCCAATCAAACCACTGCAATATTCATTCCTTTCCCACATCACGAGGTATAAATTGGGCGTTCATCCCTTTTTCATCTCCGCATTTTGATAGGTGTGTGAATGTGGCATAAAACGGTTTAACTTTTATCTTAACACTTAGATTATCACAGGACATCCTATTATTAATTTTCAAAAGTTATACACCGTAATTTACCAAATTTAATTTTTTTTAAATTCACCCCTATTATATGCCGTAAACTTCAGATTTGAGTAATCCACAACCATTACCAGTTGGACACGTTCTTATTGAATCACATCTCACCTCGATTCCTATCCCCGATTTCACTGAGATTTCTATTAATCGTTTAGACCGTTGGCAACTAACGCAAAAATTTACGCAGTCCATTTGGAATTAATGGTCGAAAGATTATTTAAATCAATTGCAACAACGTAAAAAATTGAAAACTCCTAAAAGGAACATCTGTAAAGGAGACTTAGTATTAATAACAGATGAAAGTACTTCTCTTTACAGTGGAAACATGGCTTAATAGCAGAAATATTTACAGGATCAGATAATTTAGTACGTGTTGCGATCGTCATAACGTCTTTTGGAATACTTCGTAGACCAATACACAAACTATATTTGTTACCAGTCTTAAAGAATTGAACAAGTGGTTATATCTAAGTTGTATTTTCAAACAGAAATAATTTATTTAATTACTTATTCGATGAATCTACTTGTTTAAGTGATTTGCTTCTTCATGGTATCAGCTTATTATTTCTTGTTTCATTATACAAGTACCGATAAACATTCATTAAAAAAAAGTCCGATTTTCAGCGGGCACTACTTTCAGATACGAAATCAAGTAATGATTTCTTTTTTGTCTTGTAAAGAGTCCTGTGTTCTTATAATTTCTTATTATTGTTTATCGTGTTGTTCTTTGTTTCTTCAGTCTAGAACGGTTTACCAAACGATTCACATGTCTCGTCTTTGTAGGATTTTAAAAGTTAACGTATCTAAAGTTTTCAACGATGTATCAAATCTTCACTAGTATGAATTTATATCGTTCACAGACTCTAAAATATTAAAATAAAACTAAAAAAAAATTATAAAACATTATAAACTAATTTAAATAAATTAGTCTAAACTATAAATATATTGTTAACTTCATTATATACCCAACCTACAACTCTGCATAATTCATTGGTTAAGCCCTTGATATGCACGGAAATAACTGTAGAAGTACATTCAGTATAATTATAAAATTGAGCTATAATCTTAGCAATATTATGAAGGTATATTTATGGTTTTCCTTTTTTTTGACTAATACAACGAAAATAAGTTGCAGTATATAACATAAAAATTCATTTATAAATGAATATATATAAAAATACAAAAAACATAAAAGAATAAGCCATAAAATTTATAAAAAACAAACCTCAAAAAAATATAAGAAAGTAAAACGAGACAAGTTGTTTAAATTAGGTAACACAGAAAAAAAGGAGGGAATACAAATATGTTAAATTATACTATGATGAAGTTTTGGAAGAAAAGGAAAGTAAATTCGTTTAATTATAAATTTGAAAGATGAAAATTATGTATTGAGTGTTCTTTAGATTTATCTGTATTCAAGTAGGAATTTTTAAAAGAATAATATAAAAGGAAACAGAAAAGTAATGACAGCTTGAAATGGAACTCAACTGTATTTATGAGATGAAAGAGAATGGGGAGAGGAGAAATGCAAACAGCCAGTTTCCTCCTGTTAAAAGATAATTCTGCTAAAAGAGAAATAACTATCATATTATAAACTAGCCAATTTTAAATAAAATTGTTTTTTTAAGACTACTTACTGTTTTTTTATTTTATCAAGTTTAGTATCTCCAAAAATTCTGTAAATTATATACAAATAGCAATTTTAATCATTTAATAAAAGAAATTTAAAAATAAAAACAAAATAAAATGGAGAAATCTCATTAATACTAAGTTAATATTTAGGCTCTGTTTTCATTGTTATTATTCTTCTTCTTTCCTCATAATAATAATAATTTATAAAACCTATTTTTAAGAATTTTTAATTCAACGTTCCACCTTTATTTTTTAAACTTTCCATTATCTTTTTCTGTTACCTGTTCAAATTATTTTAATTGTATAAAAAATTTGAACTGTTTTCATTAATACTTGATTGATCATAGAAAACGTTGCAAAAACTATGTCTCTGAATACTATAGAAATATTTTTGTATCCACTACCTTACCAGAAGATACAAATATATACCTGCATTTCAAATTTAAGGAGTTTCGTTTAATGTATTTAAAACGTGTGAATCATGCGATTGCATAATATCAATAGCATTCAAAAGAAAACAAAAAAATATCAGCAATATGTCATCCAAAAGATTTTATTGTATCTGGTAACAGTACAAAACCCAACTCAGGGCTGACATGCTCATGATGAAAATATAGTAGTTCATATCGACATTAATAATTGAGTGAGATTTGTAATTTAAACGATTAATTACATGGCTACATTTTGAGTAAAATGAGGTGAACTACTATTTTATCAGCGCTTCGTTCCATGTTGAGCCGTCCGGTGGTGCGATCTAGTGGATGATAGCGCTAGCCGGAAAGTTAAGCCGTACTAGCATTCTACGTTAGAATCCCGCACTGTGCGGTCGCATTTTTCATTTTGTACGGATGGATAATCAGTTTTACACATAGTTACTAGTATTCGGCGCTCGAATCAGATCCACGTCATACTCAGTCAGGATGGACTCTATTCTTTGTTCGGATGAAAGTTAGCTTTAATTTTTTATTTAATTTTATATTTTTTTATGTCAAGTTATACTTATTTTACAATTAATTTCATTAACTGTCAAGACGACAATTCATTAAACCATTATTGAACAAGAAACAAGGCATTTTCTTCATTCATCACCTAGGAATATACAGTCCAACCTCGCTCTAACATCTACCGAACATTTCATGGTCCTCCGGGCCGGGTCGTTAATTGACCGGATTGAGGGACAGTATAGTAAAATCGCTGTATTAACAATACGGACTCAGCAGCTCTACATCATTCATCCAGGGTCTTCGATAAGGTCAATCCAAGTCAAAAACACGGTATTTATAATTTATTTATAAAAAGCGTTTCAAATATTAAGGGTGTATGTTAAAAGTGCAATAAAAAAAAAATTAACATTAGTGAAACATTCAAATGTTCGAGAATTTTCAATAGATAATATTATTTCAATGGTTTATAGCGCTGTTAAGTTTTTGAGTATAAATATAATCTTACATCCGCAAGTATAAAGATCAACCTTCGATTGCAGTTTGGACGAGTTTTCCTTTTGTTGCGCCGTACAAAACACGCGCGCACATATCTCAGGCAATCTTTCTGTTCGCTGACCTGCAAGCAGCAGATGTTAGCAATATCGTATCATATTTACAACCAAGCCAGTTCATTCTCTTTATGCATAGGCTATATTTTAACAATTTTATTGTATATGACATTTATATTTTAACCTTTTTTATAATAACTATTTCATTCTAATTTATTATTTTTTATATGATTCCAATAAAAATGGAATTCATAGATTTAATTAAAAAACGAGACATTATGAGGAATAGTATAACCAATTTAAAAAGATTCATTGAAAACTTTGATCTTAATTCAGGTGATTACGATCTATTTATCAAGTTTGTAATACTGTTAGTATACGAAAACTTATTTTTCGATGTTCAATCTGAAATAGAATGGCACCAAGATGCAACAGATAAAGAACTACAGGATAGGCACATATAAGATAACATTTTCGACAAACTTAGGTTAAAAAATTAGAAAATCGTTTCAAAATTTCAGAGGTAACTGATCCAATTAAAGTCATTAACATACCTAATCCAATTTCTTTAAAACCCATACAAATTGAGTCATTTCACGGTGATGTGAAGGTTTGGCATAAATTTTTGGATATTTTTATTAATTTAGTTCACAACCGAGATGAATTTTCTAATGTTGAAAAATTTTATTACCTTACAAATTTCTTAAAATGCAATGCTCTTGATGTAATACAAAATTTATCAGTAACGTCTGAAAATTAATAAAAGGTAATCTCATCCAAGCCAGGGTCTTACTTGATTCCGCTTCGGTGATTTAATTTTGTACTGAAAGGTTTGTTGCCAAACTTGGGCTTCAAATCAAATCTGTTCTTATGCCGACCACAAATCTAAGCTAAGGATTGATTTGAATATTAATTCTAGATATGAAGATTTTAATTTTAACTTGAAATGTCATGTAATGCCATCCATTACATGTTTGTTATCTAATGATTTTGTAAACGTAACTGACTGGGAAATTCTTTCTCAGCTTCTTCTAGACGATCCTAATTTTAATATTTCTGGGCAAATGTACGTTCTCCTAGGAGCTCAATATTATCTTTCTCTACTTAAGCCTGTTCAATTAACTCATAATTCCAATCATACCATACTTCAAGAAACTCGTCTTGGTTTCATAGTTTCTGGTCAAAACCCCACTAAACCTATTAAGCGGAAAAACAATTCAAATTCAACATCACTTTTTGTCAGCAATGAACAGCTTTCCTCACAATTAGAATCATTTTGGAGATCTGAAGAGATAGAAGATCGTTTACTGACCAAGGATGAATCTTTCTGCGAAAAAAACTTTGTTGAACATACTTTTCGTTATGATAAAGGCAGATTTGTTCTATCTCTTCCTCGTAAGGAAAATTGTATTTTAGGATATTTGTTTGCAAATGCCAAACATCGTATATTTAAGAAAAATTCTAAACTCAAGGAACACTACTTACACCAATGCGAAAACAAGTGTAGTATTTCTTGGTAGTGCAAAAACTTCAAATGGCCAATCACTCAATACAATTCTTGTTACAGCTCCAGTAGTACACGAAGATTTATTTTCAATTATAATTCTTTTTAGAACTCACAGCCTGCTACCAGGAGACATTCCTGATATAAATTTGCATTAATCCTTGAGATTTTTCATTACAAAAAATTCTCTGGTATGATGATACCAACTCATCAATAATTCCATATATTTTACAGACAGTAAGTAATGGTTTAGCGCCTTCATGTTTTCTAGCCAGAACATGTTTGATTGAAATTTCCAATCAAAATGAAGCCTTCTTTTCCTTCAGCTTGCCAAGTAATTAAGCAAAATTTTTATGACGATGATCTGCTCACTGGTTGTGACAACTTCGATCAGTTGAAACAATTATACAATGATTTTTCTTTTTTGCCTTTCAAATATGCACTTTCACAACATAAATGTCATTCCAACGTTCCAGATATGTTTGACAATTCTGATTCTTTGACCAAATTAGATAAAGATAAAAATATCAAGACATTAGAATATTTTGGAATCCTCAAGGCGAAGATTTCATTTATCAATTCAAACCAAAAGATACTTTTTATAACCAAAATACTTTCAAACCAAAAGATACTTCTTATAGCAAGCGTTCCGTCTTGTCAATCAATTCTTCATTGTTCGATCCTTTAGGACTACTTGCTCCTATAATCGTTCATTTTAAAGTGCTCATACAAGAGTTATGATGCACTAACCTTAATTGAGATGAAGTTCTTTCCACTCCGCTAGCTGAAAAATGGAATTCTCTGTATTCTCAGCTCAAATCGTCAAGTAATTTTAAGATTCCTAGAATAGTTAAAATTGGTGTAAGTAAGAGTTACCAATTGCATTGTTTTTGTGATGCAAGTAGTAGCGCAAATGGTGCATGTCTTTTCATCAGATCTGTTGATACCAATGAACACATTGAAACCAACTTATTTTGTTCAATATCTAGAGTTGCTCCAGTCAAGCAAATCTCTTTTTCTATGTTGGAGCTGAATGCGGCTTTTCTATTATCTTGTTTATTCAATAAGGTTAAATGTATTTTAGATATAAGATTTGTTTCAATCCATTTTTGGTCGGTTTCTAAAGTAGTTCTTTACTGGTTGTCATCGCTTGCTAATAGATGAAGATATTTGTCTCAAATAGAGTTTGCGAAATTCAAGAGCTAACTAAGGAATGCTTATGGAAGCGCATTCCTTCAAGGGATAACCCCGCAAACATCCAGTCACGTGGTTGCATGCCGGAGGCATTAACTTCGTCACAACTCTGGTGGAATGGTCCGTCTTTTCTGAGGGAAGAGGAGAACGCCTGGCCATCCAATTCACCTATCATTTCTGTGATTCCGCCAGATTCGCTGAAGAAAGAGAAGTCGTCTAGCAAAAATAATGTTTACAGCTGCTCTTCAAACAACCGTAACTTTAGAACTTTCAAAACCATTTTCTTTGTACGTACGAACATTAACCATATTTTCATATTGTCGTCGCTTCATTTATAATTTATGGAATAAAAATAATCTTATATTGTTAGTTCATTCATCGGAAGAAATAAATTCCATGTTGCAAATAATTATCCGTCATGGTGGGTGGCGTACACCATCTTTTAAGCCTGGACATTTTTTAATCTTCGCTCCATTAACTTCCTTCCCTGATCCTAATTTCTCAGGCATTAACGTAAATAAGCTCGCTAGGTGGCAGCTCACACAAAAATTACTGACTACTTACATTCTCTACAACAGAGAAATAAGTGCAAAATTTTGAATAATATAACATTTGTGTTGGTAATGTAGTTATAATTAAAGGAAGTAATCTTCCTCCACTGATGTGGTAATTAGGAATAATTGTTGAAGTGTGTCCAGGTAACGATGGACTAGTTAGATTAGTTGATGTGAAAACTAATGACACGATAGTAAAAAGAACTATTAATAAAATGATTGTTTTTCTAAACATAAATGTTTGCAATGACTTAAGTCATTCCGAATATAATCAATGAGATTTATTCAACATCTTCCTAATGTATTTGTTTATTTTAATTTGTTTTGGTTGTAAGCTTTACTTGTATCAATATTAGATTTGTTGAGTTGACTTTAATTTTTGTACTTCGAATCTTACATAATTATTTTATGTAATACTTTTTGTTTGTATATTAAGTTTCATTTCATGTAATGTAGTACGAAATTATAATTAAGGTAATTATAATTGGTGGGCAATGTGTTCGGTTCCACGTTGAGCCGTCCGGTGCTGGGCTCTAATGGGTGCTAGCGCTTGCCGGAAAGTTAATTCGTACTAGCATTCAACATTATAATCCCGTGCTGTGCGGTCGCATTTTTCATTTCGTCCGAATGGATACCGGTGTTACTCATAGTTACTAGTATTCGGCGCTCAAATCAGATCCAAGGCGGTCACGTCATACTCTTCGTCCGGATGAACTCTATTTTAGGTTCGGATGAATATTAGCTTTACTGTTTTATTTAATTTTATATTTTTTATTTTTATATGTGAAGTTATTCGTTATGTTACAATTAATTTCATTAACTGTCAAGAAGACAATTCATTAAACCATTATTCAACATGCAACAAGGCGTTATCTTCATTCATCACCTATGAAAATACAGTCCAAACTCACTACAAAATCTACCAATCAGTGCAAACTCCTGAGACTGCAATGTACATGATTTAGTACTCAGGAAGCTTATTGATTCCAAAAGTGGAGGTCTGTCTGGTGAATGTTGACTTGCCCTCACATAGCATCAATGAGTTGCTTGTTCAACAGTTTATTAATTTACCCGAAAATTATAATTATATGGTATTAAATCTTGATATTATGGAATCAGGTAATATAGCTTCTCGAGTATTTGTACTGTTTTCATATAGTTTCAGTACGTAAAGGTAAACATTGTTGCGACAGGAAGCTAACTGTGAATTGGGTGATTCTGTTCTTAGAAACATTTAGTGTATCTTTTAAAATTATGGCATATTATTGAGGAGTGACAGTTTTTAGTTCGAAAGGCAAGGTATCATAGTATCCAAAAATTTAGAATGATTACCATTATTTTTCAAAATGAAAATGTGCTTCATCCACATCTATGATGGATGGATGAAGCATTGACTGTCACTATAGTTTTTCATTTCAAGTTATTATACAGACTTAATGACCTAACTCTTTTCTTTACTGCTGCAGAAAATATTCTGTTATAGTAAGAACAGTAATAGATCTCTTTTTTTATGTTGAGGCTGCAAAAACCAGACAACTGATTTCTTTTTCTACTCTCCCATTATTTAAAATTTTTAGAAATTTCTAATAACCATTTGTTGTCATTTCTGAATAAGCTCATCAACTTCATTCTCTTGTCACTGAATGACTTGCATTGTTAATAATGTTATCTGAACGGAAATACATGATTGATCATCTTCGATTTGATTTTCTAGTCTTGTATAAATATCAAATGGGACTACTTTTATCTAAACTAATATATTATTCCTATTTGTATTGTTGATTCAAGTGATATAGCCATATACATTAATACGATAAGACATATATATATATATATATATCTTAAACTTATTTTAGTATCAGAGCATGAAAGTTTTTATTGATATTTGAATCTTACTTGTTCAAATAATGGCTACCTTGGCCATTTAATATTTAAAAAAAATAACAAACGAATAAAATTCCTATTTAACTATATTTTTAGAACAAAAATTAAATAATAAAAGATAAACAATAATTACTTTAAAAGTGTAAATACTAATTTAAGTATATATACTCACCTTGGAAAACGACATCCGTTAGCTTTAAGATATATGTAATCTATATAACTGTAATTAATAGACAATAATTATTAATAAAATGTTAATCCAATAACCTAATTATCAATAATTTACATTTAATATGGTTTTGAGTACACTTTGACATTCATTAAGGAAGTAATAGAGCATGCGGTAGACGTCATTCAAACATAGAGAGCTTTATTAATGTGCTCAAATACCTTGCAGGGCAACTGCTGTGGGGGACTTAAATTTATTAAAATATTACGCTCTAAAATATCAGTGTTGATAAATTTTAAACAGTAATGAAAATAAAGTCATCAATCATCAATAAAAAATTAGACTAAAGAGGTTTATTTTTTCTTGGTTGCCCCTGAAAACAGCTGTGTTTCAAAACATAGCAGTCTTTGAACATTCCAGTATTTAAATATTTAATTTTCCTTAGGGAAATAGAGAGTACGGGGATAAGAAGAACTAAAATTATTTAAGCTAAATTATGAGCTCAACAACTCATGGTTCAACTTTCTGTATGCAGGGTGAATCCCGCTCGCGCCTTTCTCTCCACGGGAGTTGACTACGCAGGTCCAGTTTCTATTAAGGCTTGGAAAGGTCGCGGACATAAGTCTTTCAAGGGCTGGTTGGTCATTTTTGTGTGTATGGTCACGTCAGCGGTTCACCTGGAGCTAGTATCAGACTACTCTGCCGACGGATTCATCTCGCGTTGAGGTCGTTGTCAGTCTTTATATTCTGATTGTGAAACCATCTTCGTTGGAGCGGATCAACAACTAAAACGGCTATTTTCTCGCGGGACACTGGAAAATGCAGCTCTATCGTCTGTGTTACTCAACGATGGTATTCAGTGGTCGTTTAATCCTCCTAGTGCTCCCCATTTTGGAGGAAAGTGGGAAGCAGCCGTGAAATCAGTGAAGTTTCACCTTGCTCGCACAGTCCGGCATGTTGAGCTCACGTGCAAGGAGCTCAGCACGCTTTTGACACAAATTGAGGCCGTACTCAACTCTCGGCCGCTCGAACCACTCTCAGAAGACCCAAACGATTTCTCGACGCTCACACCAGGTCACTTTCTCATTGGGGAAGCTCCCATTACGGTACCAGAACCTTCTCTGCACCAGCTTCCAATCTCTAGACTTACACGATGGCAGTTCATTCTACAACGTTTACATTCGTTCTGGAAGGCCTGATCGTCTAGGTATCTTCAGAAGCAGCAGTCAATCTCCAAGTGGCACTATCCCACTCACGATATCTCAGTTGGCTCCTTGGTCCTGCTCACAGATGAGTGGTATCCCCCTTCAAAATGGCCGCTTGCTCGTGTTCTTGCTCTTCACCCTGGGAAGGATGGGCTCACTCGAGTAGTTACACTTAAAACCGCTGTCTCTACTCTTACAAGACCTACCTCAAAGCTTGTTCACCTGCCCATTTGCCCCCAACCCTGATAATACTCTGTGCCGACAGAAAATCGTCAACAACTCCATTGCTGACTGCCGGGGGAGAATGTTCAGTTTTGCTGATTTCGTACTGGGTTTGTCAACAAAAACAGTGAATGGTGTACAACATAACCCAAGTTGTTTATTATTATTGTTCTGAGCTGAGTACATATGTAGCCAGTCAGCTGTGTCTTACGTTGGGCGTGGTAGTCTCGGTGTTGTGAAAATTGTGTTTTTTGTTATTGACAATGTATTGTGGTGTGAAACTCTTTACAAAACTTACATTTTACAAAGACCTTATTTATTATTTACTTATTGCTAGCAGTTGTTTCCGTATTTTCGCATTTAATGTAAACTATTAAAATGAGCTTATTATTGTAATTGATTTGTTTATATGTTTGAATTCTTATCCTCTTTTTTAATGTGAAGTAAGAACTGTATATTCGCTTATTCTAAATTAAGTATTCTGGTACAAATATAAATTTAATTAACGTTAATGTTGATCTGCGGTTGAGTTTTTATTTTCAATAATTCGTAATTCGTAATCACTACCCAATCCAGACCATCAGATCCTATCAGAAAATGGTTGAATAAAAGACTTATTTATATACATGTGAACATACGACTAAGTTAACACTTTTAATATACTGCAGCTTGTTCACCCTTGATCAGGATACTGAGAGATTAACAGTTGATAATATTTACGTAATTACAATTTGTAGGATTAAAAACACAAGTAAAATAAGACAAATCAATAATAATAATAATAATAATAATAATAATAATAATAATAATAATAATAATAATGGCAACAGTAAACAATAATTATAATAAATATAATTAATAAACAAATGATAATCGTAGTAATCACAACGACAACAACAGCAATAATAGTAATAATAATAATATTATTATTATTATTTTTAGAATATTAATAGGGAGTGATTACATACAAAACAGAATTTAAAGTAATCGTCAGGATTTATTTACAGGTACATAAATAATTAAAAGCAGAATTTATTTCCATTGACAAATTAACATTAGGATGACCTAACGTTAAGACTAGCGTCTTAACGTTTTTAACCATTAGTTTTGTATTAACAACAATAGATAAGACAGGTATAAAGTTTTTTTATTGCAAATATTTTGCTGTTCACCAATAAAACTACCCTAACAATTTCCGAATGAAATTTACTACATTACCTCTTTAGCTTATAGTATTTCAGTATCTCATCGAACCATCTCTAGTTTTCGTGTACTGGAATTACTTGTGACGTCACCTTAATCGCGTCGAACACGGATAACTCCTCTATCGCAGCACTCTCTCGCAGACTTTCCTCGCGACTAGCATCTTGCAGAACTCACATCCCGCAGACTCTCATCTTGCAGACGGACATTATAGTCTCGATTAGATTGATTTCGCAGAATTTCATCTCGCAGACTGACATCATAGCATCTCGCTTAGACTGACTTCAACGTCTTGCCCGGTTAGGAGTATTTTATACTCCTACGCTCTTTAGCCACCGGACCGGACCCACATCGAAGCGTGAATGATCACCCGAGCCCTTTCGTTCCCATGAATTCACCAGGGTCGGGTAATTCTTCTTTCGGAACATCTATTTAGGTGTTTCGATGGGCAGTATTACAAAAGACGTTTGTTAAACGAACTGTTACCTTTAGTAAAAGGATTAATTTTACCTCTTTTTAGGATTCCTTCCATTATTATATTTTGTAATACTTTCTTCTTAATTGGTAATAATCCGTTGTTAAGTTCCGTTATACCGGTCGTTTTACAATACTAAATATCAGTCTACAACATTCACATTCATGGGCACCAAACAATGACCTGAGAGCCCTTTCTTATATCTTAGAAATGTCTGAAGCAAGCCGCAATGTAGTTTGAATAATAAATTTTCGGTTATTGTAATTTATGATCATCAATTTAAGAACGGTAACTTTATTAATCTGCTTAATTTCAGGCGCAATCGAGGCTAACTGTATGACGCTATAAGATTTATGACTATCGGCTTTGAAAAATTAGCTGCTATTTCAGCAAGAAATCTTTAAAAACTTAGTAGTTCATGCTTGTAAAAATAAACATAAGAATCAGGAAAAATCATTATTACATTGCAGTAAGTAAACAAATGTAAATAAAAATTCTAATATTGAGATTAGATGGCAGTTGGTAAAAGGTGTAATGACTTTTTAAAAAAAGTTGTACCTTGATTCAATTCATTTTTATCCAATATATAAAATTTCGTAGAATGCTTTTATTTTAAATTACGTTTTACGAATTGATTTAATTTATTTTATTTGTTTATTTTAAATTACATATTAAGATTGTAAATAAGTTTTTCTATAAAGACCACGCATTTTAATTATTTTTCTCAATTGGAGTTGCTCATCAGCTCGTCATTCAGCGAGACCGTAAATCTGTTTTACTACATTGTCGGAATGATTGGATTTTTTAAAGCACTTTCCACGACGTTATTTTATTCATTAATTTTTTTTTTGTCATCAGTCATTTGACTGATTTAATGCAGCTTTCCAAGATTCCCTATCTAGTGCCAGTCGTTTCATTTCGGTATACCCCCTACATCCTACATCCCTAAATGTTTGTTTTACATATTCCAAACGTTGCCTGCCTGAAGAATTTTTTCCTTCTACCTGTCCGTCCAATATTAAAGCGACTATTCCAGGATGGCTTAATATGTGGCTGTAAGTCTATCTCTTTTTTAGCTATTTTTTTTTCTTTCTTCATCTATTTGCCGCAATACCTCTTCATTGGTCACTTTATCCACCCACTTGATTTTTAACATTGTCCTATAGCACCACAGTTTCACTTCCATATAAAGCGACACGCCAAACTTATACTTTCAAAAATCTTTTCCTGATATTTAAATTAATTTTTCATGTAAACAAATTATATTTCTGCCTGAAAGCTCGTTTAGCCTCTGCTATTCGGCATTTTATATCGCTCCTGCTTAGTCCATCTTTAGTAATTCTACTTCACTAATAACAAAACTACCTCCATAATCTTTTCTCTTCCTGTTTTCACATTCAGTGGTCCATCTTCGTAATTTCTTACATTTCATTACTTTTGTTTTGTTCTTGTTTATTTACATGCTGTAGTATTCTACATCCTTAGGACTTTCCTTTCCTTAGGAAAGGAAAGTCCTTTCCTAAGGACTTCATCCATCCCATTCATTGTTTCCTCTAAATCCTTTTTAGTATCAGCTAGAATTACTATATCATCAGCAAATCGTAATATTTTTATCTTTTCACCCTGTACTGTTACTCCGAATCTAAATTGTTCTTTAATGTCATTAACTGCTAGTTCTATGTAAAAATTAAAAAGTAACGGGGATAGGGAACATACTTGTCGGACTTCCTTTCTTATTACGGCTTCTTTCTTATGTTCTTCAATTATTACTGTTGCTATTTGGTTCCTGTAAATGTTAGCAATTGTTCTTCTATCTCTGTATTTGAACCCTAATTTTTTTAAAATGCAGAACATTTATTCCAGTCTATGTTATCGAATCCATTTTCTAGGTCTATATATGCCAAGTATGTTGGTTTGTTTTTCTTTAATCTTCCTTCTACTGCTAATCTGAGGCCTAAAATTGCTTCCCTTGTCCCTATACTTTTCCTGAAACTATATTGTTCTTCTCCTAACATTTCCTCCACTCTCCTCTCAATTCTTCTGTACAGAATTCTAGTTAAGATTTTTGATGCATGAGTAGTTAAGCGAATTTTTCTGTATTCTTCACATTTATCTGCTCCTGCTTCTTTTGGTATAATGACTATAACACTCTTTTTGAAGTCTGACAGAACTTCCTCTTTTTCGTAAATATTACACACCAGTAATAATCTATCAATCTCTTCCTCACCTGCACTGAGCTGTAATTCTACAGGTATTTCTTCTATTCCAGGAGGCTTTCTGTTATTCAAATATTTTAATGCTCTCTTAAATTCATATCTCAGTATTGATTTATTTACTAAATAATAAAGTTTTATTTATTTAAATTATTTACGAATAGGTAAAAATAAAAATGATTCTTTTAAATAATAAATACCGTAAAAGAAATCTGAATTATTGTCAAATTTTGCCGCGATAAATCAAAGAAAACGATTTTTACAACCATTCGTCAAATAGATTATTTATGCCAGACGAGAAGTGTTAACAAAACCGGAGTTACAGGCGGATGTCAGAAGAAATCGAAGATGCAATATCGATAAAAAAAGTTGGAAATTGCACGTAAATTCACGTATGAGGGTTAAAAACAACAATTTATTAGCCTCTTTGTTGTATTTAAACTCGCTTTCGATTCGATAGCTCATAAAATATTACAGGAAAAATTATTTAACTTAGGCGTCAGCGTAAAATGACAAACTTTATCGTTAGTTTATACATCAGGTCAAAATTTTAATAAAAATTGATGGTAGTGAAACCGAAACAGTAAAAATAATCTGGGGTGATTTCGAACGAGACTGTTTAAATCATGTTAAACCTATATATATCATATGTTGAGATTTTTTGTACTACCATTGATTGAGGGACTTTGAATCAATGATAGCTTAAAAACTAGTGAAACGTAAAGAATCAACCAACTTCATCCACGAGCACAACGATTGAAGATAAAGTTTTCTGTGGAATCAATAAGAATTATGAAAAAAAGATTGTTCAATAAAACCAATCTAAACGTTTAAAAACATTTTATAATAACATAAAAATATAATTTTTTGCAAGAATTATCCATATGTGTGTGCACAGTTTAATATGCCAAACCGCTTTATTAAAATATGTTTTACTTATCGGTAATACAAAACTAGTAACCGGTGAAATATTACGTGTAACGGAAAATGATTAACGCTACTCTGGGTTTGTAGGAATCTCCTTCTTGGGGCTATTGCCATACCTACTATAATTTTTTCTTGTCAGGTATGGAATTTTAATTACGCAGAGCATTGGACCAACTAAAATCGACATTTTCAAACGAGTGTTATTTCTGGATAGTTTCTCTAAATCGAGCTATAGGTTGGAGAATCAATCAGAATACATTAACCTATTCAGCGGTAAGGTAAATCGATTAAAGATCCTTGAGACAGCTAATAACCGTTATCTATACTCACGATTTAAAAAATTCGTCCGGAAGATATAAATATTTTAATGAGAAAAATTTTGGAAGGAGAAATTTATTAAATTTACTTCAAAATATTATAAATGATGAGGACAAATTTACGGCAGTTTTATTAAATTTAAATAGTTTGACAATAAGCAATATTTATTTTTAGTTTGCAGAAAAGTGATAAATAAAGAAATGAGGATTGGACATTGAAATTTAAGAACAGCTGCTTTAAATCGTTCTCTCATTTATGTAATTGATTTTTAGCTGAATGTTAGTCGCGATAAAATATGACATATCACCGTTTTTATACAGAGATGGATTTCATGTTTTAAAGGTGTATCTAACCGTTAACATTTTTTAAAGTAAATAACAGATTTAAAAACTTATTTGTGCATGTATATTAAAAAAATAAATAAAATTAACCTCTCATTGAATACTTACCCTAGTTCTCCAAAGTCTTCCTTAACTGTTAAACAGCTGTGATAGAAAGTGAATATTTAATTAAATAATACTGATCGATAGTAATCTAAAAAAGGTGATCTTAAATATACTACTTATATACTATTCTATATATATATATATATATATATATATATATATATACATACATATATATTAATTGATTAATTACAAAATAGCACATTAATATACATATTTTTGATATTTTTAAACATCCCTCCATCTCTTTCCAAAAGAAGAAAGAATTTTTATTATTAAAATAAAACTTCCACTATGTTGCTACCACTACATAATAATCTTTTACACCTATTCCCGCTGAGATCATAGATTTTCTGTCAAAAGGAAATCAAATCTATCTACGCTGTAATGTGGTGTTACTTTAGTGATGTAATACTTGTACACTGATAACAATAAATTCATTGAAATCTCCATTATTTGTATCTTTTTTATCATTATATTAATGATTTTACTAAATTTTCCTTTATTTTTTAAATATTTAATCGCTAATTTTCATAATTTTTAATAATAATATATAGAATAGCAACATAAAACCGCTACGTTATGAAATAGCAACATTATGAAACCGCTACCCAGCGATACATATGAAAGACTCTCATACAACTAGCGCGGCTAGCGGATGTATATGTTACTACTGATTGTTGCTGCCGTTTGTCAGATGGTTACAGTGTTAGGGCAATATATCATTTGTTGCAGTGCGGTACTGTGAGTGCAGTTGTGTTTGTGTAAAATGTCTTAATAAATCCAGGAGAGGATAGCTGTAGTTGAGGCCAATAATCTTTCTGGGACGTTTGTGAAGAATCACAAGTATTCGTAGAAAAATTTCCGAATGCCTACACCAGCGAAGAGTAGCAAACACGATTTAGTTAAAAATTGGCGTACAACAGGTTCAGTTTCAAATGAAAAACGAAATAGGCAACTTGCCGTTAGGACTCCACAGGCCATTGCCGATGCTGAAAGGAGAATTATTGCCAGTCCAAAAAATCGCTACGCAAGTTATCTCAACAATCTGGTGTTAAATACAAATTTTGTCAAAAAATTCTTCACGTATTAAAATTGAAACAGTACCGCTTTACAACTGTGCAACAACCGAAGGAGATAGACAAAACAAAATCATTACTGAAACAGGGTTCTCGAAAACATTGTTGGTGGACAGAGGTCTCTACTTGCGATTTTTTACCTTCGGCTACTTTAAGGAGAGAGTTTATTCATATAATTCCCACAATATTAATGAAATTAAGGTGAAAATTCAACAAGAAATCAACGCAATTGACAACATTTGCGTCAGACGCCTCTCGATATGATCAGTCGAGCACAAAATTGCATCGATACCCTGGGTGGTAATTTTGAACATCTTTTGTAACAATAAGGTAAATAATGCAACATTTAAATTATGTTTTATGTTTTTCTTAATAATTTATTCGTATCATTCATAAAAATTCATTCCAACAAAACCTACCGATTCTGTAGCGGTTACGTGTTATGGGTTCGGTTTTATGTTGCTCACTCAGTATCTTAATATAACCAAAATGAAATGCCTACATATTTATGATATGTTGTGTACACTAATCATAAAACAACACAAACACACTGATACCGGAGGGAATATGAATCAAAGCTAAATATATTTAGTTCAAATTGTATGCTTGACTGGATCTGTGGAAACTGATAATTTACGCAAAGAATATATGTCGTTTAAAAGATTTGTAATTTTTATTTAATAAATATAAAAACGGCATATCAAATATTTTTTGGGAATATAGAAACTCTCACAGATAAAATCGTTAACAGAAATAAGTTATAAATGTTTGCTAAATTATTACCGAATATATCTTCCGTATTCTGGAAGCAAATCGAATAAAGAGTGAACAAACTTGTTATATAATCTGACAGGTCATATGCATTCATGAATGTTTTATATTTCAGTAGTTTTATCCTTAAAGTTTTAATGTTGAAGGTAACAATTTTTCATAGTTAACTTAATAACTATCATTTTATCTGATGTTACCATGGTTTACAGGGAGATATATCAGATGAAAGATCGGAAATTATTCAATGTAAAGATAGAGAATGTGGGAAATTTATTAAAGAGTACATAAAGAAAACGATTGCTGCTAACCAGAGCTAGATAAATTGAGAAACGGTGACCGGTCAAACTTTGAAGTAACTCTTGTTACCATCATTTTACAATAAGTAAAAAATGAAAACTTGTAAGTTACTGACAAACTACTTGACTTTTCAGGTTTCTTTGGAATGGTTTGAAATCAAGTGATACTAAAAGAATTACTTAAAAAAAACAAAGAAAGCAGATAATTTGCTAATCCTGACAGTAAATAAATATTTATTTTTTCAATATAATTTATCTATTATTTTTTTAATAATATTGTAAATAATGATATTTTTTTGTTTATTTTCGTCATTTAAATTTTTTACTAATGAAATTTTACAGAATAATGATGCAGTACCCGAAACATAGTATGATGTACTCTAAGTATTCAAGGTTAAGTATGGCTATGCTTATATATATTTGTATGATATAAAAATATTTAAACAATTTTTTTTTAATGAAAATTCAAGAAAAATAGTAACCAAGAAAACTTAAGAATTAGATAGAAACAAATTCTTGAATTCAGAGATCACTAGCTCTTGGTAAAGGAATCAGAATCACCTGTGCAGTAAAGGTCTCTTTACAGCGTTTCTTTGCTTTCCTTTATTAGTTTAATGAAAACACGTAATTTTCACTTTTGTTGTTCTTGAAAGAAATTTGTTTCAAACAAGTTTTGCAAGAAACATTTTGGGCCGTGAAGGCGTGTTAACTAATTTAATCCCTCAACTAAATGTTTCTGTCAATTATCCATTATTAAAAAAATTGAAAGTTCTTAAAACAGCAAAACATACATTAAAACTTTTATGCATGTATTTTATATTATTGTAATATTTTAATTATAGGAAAGGTTATCTCTAAAGTAAAGACCGTTTCATTGTAAAAAACCCTATTCTGAAAACTTTATAATTTTTTTTTATTTATCATGAACTACATACCTTATACTAATTCTCTATATAATTGCCATATGAAGTAAGACATTTATCGTAGCGATACACCAGCTTTAATATATCCTCGTCGTATTCTTCTGCTGCCAGTCTATTTAGCCACTGATTTACAGTATTTTTAAGTTCATCGTCACCCGCGAATCGCTTACCACTCAAAAATTCTTTCAATTTTCCAAACAAATGGTGAACAGAAGGAGCTAAGTCCGTACCTATATGGTGGGTGATCGTAAATTTCCCATCCAAATATTCTAGATGTGGACATGTGGACGTGCATTATCGTGCAGCAAGATGATGCCGTCGGTCAGCCGCCCACGTCGCCGATTTTGAATGGCCGTAACTTATGTACGGTTTCGATGTAGGCTTCTGCAATTGTAATCGTTCCATGCGGCATGAAATCGATCAGCACTATGCCAAACCGATCCCAAAAGACTGTGGCCATCAGTTTGTGTCCAAACGGCTGCGGTTTTACCTTTGTCGGTCTGGTTGGTGATTGAGGATGACGCCATTTACTTGACTGCCGTTTCCTCTCTGGCGAGTAATAAGAAGTCCACATTTTATCGCCGGTAACAATTGAATTAGGGAACTCATCACTTTTTTCTATATACTGCATCAAAAATTCCAAAACAGATCCTTTCGGATTTTTTTGTGACGTTCCGTTAAGATGTGTGGCACCCGACGTGCAAAAACCTTTCTGAAGCCTAAACTGTCATCAACAATGCGACCAGTAACAGCTCTTGAAACATTAGGAAAAAGAAGGGCCAGGTCGGAAATCGTTGAGGGACGATGTTTTGTGATTTCATCATTGACCAATTTAAAAAGTCCTCGGTGATTTTTGGGACCTCTCCGAATGTTCTTCATCGTTCACATTAATTGTGTTATTGCTAAAAAACTCCGGACAATTCTTTCATTCATTACATTATTACCGTACACAGCAACCAACTGCTTATGAATTTCAACCGGCTTAACTTTTGTTGGTTTAAAAAACTTATGACCACGTATTTCACAGTCGGCGATAACATTAATTTTCCTATTCATTTTATAACGTAATTACTCACACGTAATCAAAGATACTACAACGCGACAACTTACAAATAACAATGCAGTGTGTATATTCTTAGCGTAGCCATGAACGACACACGTTGACCAACCTTAAGGAGATAAATTTCCCTGCGGTCTTTAGTTTATAGATATCCCTCGTATAATTCGTTTATACTATGTAATTGAAAATCATAATTAAATTAAGCAGATTGGACGTAAACACGCGTACTAATCCTAAAATCTGTTTAATGTGAAGCTGTTTTGTAAACATAGTGTGAACATTTTTTAGATTTACATCGCAGCGGGCATACCTAAAAATTAAGAAAGTACTATTCGATTACAAGGTCTACTGGCGATTCCATAATTTAAACAATAATTTATAAAAATACAGATAACAACGAACAGATGGATTTATAAATATCACATATATATTATAAATACCTCTTTTGAAGATTTGGATATTTTTCATGTCGACTATATTTTTCAGATTTAAATAGCCTGAAATTTATACAAGTAATTGTATTATTTTTTTAACGATATTTACTATATTTAATTATTAACTTAAATTAACGCTGCAAAGATAAACAATATATCAGAAACTATCCCATGATCTTGAGAAATATTTTCCACGGTTCAATTGTAACCTTGTTATGAGATTAATAATATTATTAAAATTGTAGAAATTCTACTTTAGCTTTTGCAGCAATATTAATGTTATTAATGTTTTTATTTGCTCCGTATGTTAAATAATATTATTATTAGGTAATAATATTAGGTAACAAGGAGAAAATAAAAACCGAATAAATTTTTATAAAGCTGTACAAATTAATGTGATATGTTAACTTCGTTTTATTTAAAATTTAAAAAAAGTATATCAATGGAGATTTTTGATTTTTGTAAATCAAAAATGGAAGCAAGCGGACATATTAAGAGAAGTAACAACACTCTCAAAGGATGAAAAAGCGCGGGAAAAACGAAAATTGAAGAAAAGGAAATATAGCAAAAGCTGATCTACCTTACACTCTGAAAGGGTTATTTAAAAAGAAAAAAAGGAGTTCGAAGAAAAATCCTTTGACCGATTAATAATTTGATGAAATAGGAGGAGAAATAATTTTTGACTTTATTTGAATATCTTTAATCATACTGTTGATTTAATTATCAAAAACATTATAACTTGTTACTACAGTTATATATGAAAAAAAACGAAAGTAAAAAAATTGCAGAATTATATTTTTTTACGTAAATATACAATAAATATGGGTTCATGTCTTTCATGACTGAAGTAAAAAGTAAGATGGTTTCATGCTATCCATCGGAGAGTAGGTTTAAATATTTAATCGATGTAAGGCCTTCAGAATCAAAGCGCTAAAACAAACTCTGCAAAAGTTTTTAATTTGATGTTAAACAATGTTTGTCTAATCACAATAATTAAAATAAACATGTTACCATCAATACGTACTTATTATTTACTCATTAATACTTATTCATGCCGCTTCACTGAAAAGTTTCTTTGCCGATTAAGCCAATATATATTTTCTATGGTAGGTAATCGTGAATCGCTATTTAAAATATTAGAAGTTGGAATAGTAAACCACTAAAGATAATTAAGGATACTCTAAAAAAAACCGTTCCAAAAGTTAATTTTTCGGGGAATTTGTACCCGAGAAATAAGAGCGAAGAAAAGATTCAAGTACTTGAGAAAATGTGCCTTGCTAATCGACTAAAATAAAAGGTCACTGTAGAATAAGAAATAAGAAATTGGATTAGCATATAATTATAACTATAACTAGCATATATCAGAAAACAAAAAATTAATTTCAAACAAGAAAAAAATAAGTAATTATTGCACAGTAATGAGAACAGACATACTACAAGTAAATTTCATTCTCTGAACGATATTGGAAATATGAAATGGATTAAGAATGTGGGGAAGACAATATTGAGACGAGTTCTTTGACCCAAAGTGAAGCAATGTATAAAATGGAAGATGTAATTAGAAAAAGGAGGCACAACTACTTAGGATATTTATACAGATTGGATTGAGGAAAGATATCTAAAACTATCTTCAACTACTTAAAAAACACTGGGTGGAGAAAACGATGAAGAATATTGAAGAGGTCTGCATTAAAGAACAAACAATTCTTGCCAGTAGAGGTACAGAGAAGAAGTTAAAATTTTTAAGTTTTTGAGAGTCGTAACAGATGAGAAGGGGCGAGGTACTTAGAGGCGCGAAGGGAAACAGGGATAGTTTAATGAAGAATATTTGGGACAGAGACTGTGAAGAAGAATGAGAACAGTAAAACCTATAAAAGGATTATTATACGTAGTTCGTAGATGGCAGACAGAAATAAGGATATTTTTTGTTTATTTTATTATTAACTAAAATTTTTAAACAAAAAAGGGTGTAATTAAAACATTTTTTAAAGGTAAAATCTTTAAAAAAAATGTTTACCTTTCACGTTTACAATGTGAGATAAAGTAATTTTACATCTAATTTTAATATTATACAAAAATTTTAAATATTTTACCCGAAAAATACAAAAAAAAAAATACCGTCTGAACAGTCGATATACCTGTTAGCATTTTGGCTTCAGATTAGATTAACTAGTTAATATTTTAAAAATTAATTATGGCAAAGGGATTTCATAGTGTGCTTGTTATTGCAAGCGAGGTAAGGCCCTACCTACATTAGAAATATCCTGTGAAATTTATAATATTATACCAGTGAATTTGGAACAATATGTCCTACATTTGTTTAATACTGTAATCGGCTGCGAGTTTTTATTTACTTGTACGAAGTAAAGATAGTACTTTGATCGCGAAAAATTTCGGTTTTCAGATTTCAACGGAAATTTCCATTTTCACTAGTTTCGGCATGACGTCTATACGTATGTATCTCGCATAATTCAAAAACGATTAGCCGCAGGACTATTGTAACATCTAGTTATTGCAATCGACTGAACCAAAAGTGTCCAAAAAATACCAAAATCCGAAAAGAATTTGATGCCTTCATTGAGATCTTTTCAATTATATATATATATATAAGTGGTACTTATTTTCATTGGTTCTGGAGTTATAGCCAAATCAATTTTTAATTAATGTAATATTTGGGTCTTATACGGGGAGCACATTGGATTGAATCACACTTCATCTCCTTTTTGTAAGTATTTTTTTAAATTTATTTCTTTAATTATTTTTTTAATTTAAATATATTAATTTATTAATAATTATTAACCCGTGTTTGTAAAAAAAAATCCAATAAATAATTATTCAATAACAATTAAAAAAATAATAAAAAAAAAAATAAAAGTTATTAGTAAATAAAATTTTATGTACTCTTAGAAATATGAATATGTAATTTAATAGGTATTATTACATATGTTTATGTGAAATATGTGATTTGGTGAAACATTTGATTATTTAATGCTAATTGAAAATTGTAATTTAGAATCGTATTATATTTGGATTTTCTAGTTTAATTTCTGTTTAATTTTATCTACATTAAAATTAACTACAGAGTGAATGAAAAATAGACCTTCACAAGAACAAAACACACGCGCACAACACACACACACACACACACTGAGGCACACATGCCTGATTTTTAATAAACTGGAAAAGATTCTTATCTTTTAGTTCATGACTCCTCTGATATTGTCAGAAAATATTCTCCCTAAGTCAGAGTAGATCATCATCATTTCGTTTATTTGTTTTTTGTTGCAAATCATTTAATCGCTCTTTGGTTTGATATAATACTTCCGATCTTAATTTGTGTTCACGTTTTCATTGTTTTCAAATTTTTTCTCAATTTATATTCATCATCCTTCCTTAATTTTTTTATTCTTCCCTTGTTCTTAACGTTTTCTTCTTCATAATCATCTTCTTGTCGTTTTTTTTGAGATATATTTCTTCATTCATGTTATCTTTCATTTTCATTTTTCATTATTCATCAAACAATCCAATAATACAAACGGAATATTTTATACAGTAAGTTCGAAATTAACATTTGGAGGATCGTATCACACTTTCAAATGAAATAAGTTTAAACGAAGTGCAGCAAAAAATGTGTATATGTAATTTAATAAGCATACATGGAAGTGATGCGGTGTCAAAATCAGATTTATCTAGATGAGGTGATCAAGGTAAGAAATAAAACCGATCCTATTAACTAGAGAGGGATCTCTCTTAACAAAAACTATTGTCAAGTACTTTACATTTGTTCTAATCAGGAGACAGACACGGTGGTGGAAAACAGGAAAATTTTGCCGTAGAAGCAGAGTGGATTTAGGTATGATACAAAATGCATCGATAATATTTTGCTTTTTAGTCTCCTGATTAATATTAAACTTAGGTATATGACAAAAAAAGTTAATCGCTGTATTTGTTTATTTTTAAAAGCGCATTTGATACCGGAAATAAGTAAAGTTATTTTAAAAATTATCCAGCATCGGTGCAAATTACAAAATTGTAAATATTTAAAAAAGATTACTAATTCTAACTCAAAAAAACCTTAAATAGCGATTTAATTCAGCTAAAAAAGGCATTTTTCAGAACGGCTATATTTCACCCTTGTTATTTCCATTATTTACATAAGATTAGCGTAATTTTTTGAACAGAAAGTTGTTAGAGAAGTAAGAATAAATCATGCAAATTTGATTAATATTTTGTTATTTGCAGATTATCTTGTCATCCTTTCTAACTCATAAAAATTGAAACACTTTTAAGTGGCAATGTTAGCACAGTACTTTTATATTAAAAATAATTGTGAGTACTGTGAAGACGAAGGCAATTATTTTTTGACAGAGAGGGAAATGTAAAGAAATGAAGTCTATAAAAATGGAGAAATTGAAAGACTTGATAAATAAAGATTCTTAAAAGGACTTTTTTTATAATCAGGAATGACTCAAAATAATGTTGATTATATGATTCAAAAAGCTATTGTTTGGAACGGCGACTATTTTAGGTTATTTAACTAAGCATTTGCCACCGTTAGTATTAATACAATTGTATAAATTAATGGTTCACTTAACAATAGTTTTAAAAGTATATACCAGATTACTTTCGAAGCCGTTACTCCATCATCAGGGATTTCCCAAAATATGTTAATTCAACTTCAAATGTATAATTATATTTAAAGTAAAATTATTACGTTCATAATAGTCGATCGTCAAGAAACCAGACTATTAGAAAAATTTTATATATATTTTAATAAGAATAAATTGATGAATGAACAGGTCAGATTCGATAATGATATCCTTTATAAACAAATTATATACTAATTAATTATTAATAGGTTGGTAACATTTCATTTAATATTAACACTAATTCATAACAGTCGCAAACATCTTACAAACATGACGTTACCGTCTTATTGACGTACAACTTAATTTTAATTCTTGATAATGGAGAAACAGATCCGAATATGCGAGGATATATACTTTTAAAATTGTTGGTAAGTGGAACTTTAATTTATGAAATTATAGGTTATGTTTAGAGTTAAATCACAATCCTGGTTAAAGAAAAATACGATTTTAATTTGATGGCGTAGTCAATTTTTTTTATACCCATCCGAAATTAGGGCCCCTTTATGATTTGAATAATTACATAAAGCAAAATATAAAGTTCTGAACGCTCTATTTCAATAGGAAAAATTTACTCATAACTGTTATATTGGAACGGAATTTGAAGTACAGCATTTAAGAAATGCCAGTTGCAAAAGATTGTTATCGTGGTTAATTAAAATAATTGTCTATGCTACGGCAGATGATGCAGGAAATCCGACGTGGTAATGCAATCTGTTACGATTGTTACAATCAAATCAGAAGATATTAAATGCAAGCAAATCGGAACGGAAAACAAATGTTAGCCGCAGAAAAGGGAAGGATGTTAAAGGATTTTAATAATCACCACAAATTACTGAACTCTGAACAATTCGTAATTCGAATTATAGACAATCGTCACAATGCCCTGCGCAGTCCATATTTTTTTTTAAGTTGTATTTAAATACACAGGTTAATACTCCTGTTAAAGGTTTCGAAAAACAAATTTCTAGATTATATTTGAATAATACCCTAAATAAATGTGAGTATTTTGATAATTGTACAATATGCATGTTTTAGTTTCCTCAAAACTTGGTAAAAGTTTTTATTAGAACGTCCACTATACCGAATATAAAAGAATGAATACTAATGCTACACATGTGAGAATAAAAATAAGTGCCTTAACATAGAACATAATTTCTGGTAAAGAATATTGATCGTGTAAACAAATTGAGGTATTTTACTATTGGGTCTTTAAAAAAATTAGATAATTTATTTTAAATGATGCATAAAATAATTGGAATAACTACATAAATATATGTAGTGTTTTTTATTTTTTATAATTTGTTATTGCTTTTATTTAAATTTTATTAATTTGATATTAAATATAAATAAATTAGGTTAAGTATGTATTATTCTTATTGTTGTCTCATGTAACACATATAATAAAAGAAAGTCATTGTACGTATGCATGTTTGTTTGTTAGACCGCAACTGCTGAGGGACTGATTAGGAAAGGGAACACTGTTACATTATTACTATTATTTTTTAACAGTATCACAATTTGGAAATTTTTAGATCTTCCTAAACGTTTATGAAAACTTTGGAGCATTCTACATTATTTTACGTTATAGCACATTTTTTAACTGAAACTGTTAGATAATATTGAATTTTCAAAATGTTTGTAGAATATTCCGCATCATTCCTACTACAGAGAAGATCTCGAAAGATCTTCATCAATATAAAACGAGGTGTGGGATGTAGTAGCACATAAAAGTGCATAGGTTAAGATGGAAGTGCAAAGCGTAAAACTTAATTTCCTGATATTGAATGAGTTCAGAATCTCTCAATGTTATGTAAAATGTAAAATATTATTGAGAAGTGTATAAACATTACCGTACTGAACGGGTTTAAAAGGATACGTAAATATAACAGTGAAATACAATCGAAAGCCAAGAAATCAAGGCTTTTACGAGCAGGCGAAACAGATGATGAATGATAGCAACAGCTTCAGAATATGAAAGAACGTATCGAAGGCGGCTGAATCTGCGGACCAATGGGAACATCGTTTACATGCAGGCATACGCTATCACTTCGCGAGAAACTGAATTTGTGGACCGACGTGAATGTCCGTCTTCAGACAAAGCGGATCTAAGCTTTGCTGGTTAAATAAATTAAATCAAATTAAAAATTAAATTTTACATAGTTATATAGCTGCATGTATACAATACATTTGTACAAATTTGAGTAGTTGCATAGTTATTATACTGTATTTTATCCGAATGTCCAAAACACATGTTCGTTTTTCAAACTCCTCGCGTTTCCATTCTAACCACACTATGTAGGGTAATAAACAGGCTAGTATTGAAATGTCATTTACAAAAAGGAGTGGTACATAACTTAAAATCTAATAATGTGTTAAACAAAAAGGTACACAGATTTATAAAACGAAAGGAGATGTCAACAAGTGGGGGGAAACATTTCGATGTGTTATAATAAGGAAATTAATTATATAGTGGTGTTAGAGAGGAAGAAGAGGAAGTCGAACAAGATGAAAAAAAAAGATACAACACTGAGATCGGAAGTTAAGCAAGTATTACATGATTTGAATGATAGAAAGGTTCCTGGAATAGACGTAATATCTGCAGAATCTCTACGGAGTGCAAGTGAGGAAACGATAGATGGATTACACAAACTGGTGTGGAATATTTACGAAAAAGGGGAAGCTCCGAAAGACTTTAAAAAGTGTGGTATAGTTATGATACTAAAGAAAGCAGAAGCAGATAAATGTGAAGAGTACAGAACAATTACCTTAACTACTCAAGCATCTAAAATCTTAACTAGAATTCAGTACAGAAGAAGTAAGAGGAGAGTGGAAGAGGAAAAGACCAATTTGATTTCAGGAAAAGTAAAGGGACAAGCGAAGCAATTTTAAAGCTCAGATTAATAGTAGAAGGAAGATTAAAGAAAAATCCAACATACTTTGCATTTCGAGACTTAGAAAAGGCATTCGATAACAAAGACTGAAATAAAATGTGCAGCATTTAAAAAAAAAAAAATAGGGATTAACTACAGAAACAGAAGAACAATTGCTAACATTTACAGGAACCAAATTGAAAGATTAATAATCGGAGTATGTAAGAATGAAACCGTAATACAAAAGGGAGTCTGACAAGGTTGTCAGACTCCCTTTCCGTTCTTTCTCTTATCTCCGTTACCTTTTAGTCTTTATGTAGAACTAACAGGTAATGATGTTAAAGAACAATGTAGATCCGAAGTAAAAAGTGCAAGTTGAAAAGATGAAGATGCTGCGATTTGCTGATGGTATAGTAATTCTAGCTCAGTGTAAAAAAGATTTAGAAGAAACAATGAACGGCATGGATGACGTACTGCGCAAGAACTTCCGCATGAAAATAAGCAGAACAAAAGCAATGATGTAGTACAAATAATAGATGGACCACCGAATATAAAGAAAAGATTACGGAGTTAGATGAATTTAGTTACATGGGAAGTAGAATTACTAAAGATGGATGAAGCTTTTAGTCAAAAATATAATTGTTTACATCAAAAACTAATTTAAACGTGAGAAACATTTTTGAAAGTGTGTTTGAAGCGTAGACTTATATGGAATTGAAACTTGGACGATGAAACTTGGATGAGAAGAAAAAATTAGAAACTTTTGAAAAGCTTTGTTTAGCAGAATGTTAAAAATCAGACGGATGGATAAAGTGACAATGGAAGAGGTGTATCGGCAAATTGATGAAAAAAGAAGCATTTGGAAAATATAGTTAAAAGAATAGGCAGACTTATAAGCGAAATCTTACGGTATCCTGGAATAGTCGCTTTCATATTAGACGGACAGGTACATACGAAAAATTTTGCCAGCAGACAACGTTTGTAAAATAAATATGTATAATAAATTGTTAGGGATGTCCGATGTGGGGGGTATACAGAGATGAATCGATTGGCACTGGATAGGGAATCTTGGAGAGCTGCATCAAACCAGTGAAATAGCTTAAGACAAAAAAATACAAAAAGAAAATTACAAAAGAGATTTATGTTCGTTGACAAAAGTTACTGTAAATTTTTCTAAAAAAGAATTGGAAGGGCTCAGAAGGAATTATGAACCCGAGCAACGCCGGCTATATAAGTTAATTGATCATAAATTTAGCGGTAATGACTTCTTATTTTGATTACCGAATATGTAAGTTATTGTTTGTGATTAATATGATTCATGCGCTGTTCGTACATTGCAACATAATACTATATTCTGAACATAATAATTATATACTGAATATCAGTTAATATTTTGGAATATCTTTTCAGTTCTTTTGTTGCGAGACCTTGTATCTTAAATATCAAATAAATTTTACGTTTCGTTAAGATCAGTAATGAAAATCCCTTCATTATTTAAATATGAATCGTTAATTGATATTAGGAAGCAGAGATTTCAAAATAATTCGGACGTATATCAGGAATGTTACGAGTAGGTCCGTGGAATTCGTAAACATGTTTTTACATTATTGGTGATTCACCATTATCATTATCATTATTGTTGGTGATTCAGATCCACAGGCGAGTCAATAGATAAACTTAAAAGTTAACGCCAGAACCTAAATCTAACGTTTACCTAAGCTTATGACCAGAGTGTGGAAATAATTATTCAACTGAGTAAAAGTTTTTTAGTTAAAACTGCTCCAATCTTTTTAAAAAATGTTTCATCGTTGAAGGATTTATCCGTGAAATTTGGCTCTACAGAAGATGGCTTACAGACAAAAAATAATGTTATAAAAATTAACATAACAAAAATGCTGTCTGTACGACAGACATTCTCGTTTAAATTTCATTTGCTGTTTCCCTGTAACCGAAAATATATTTTTGTTAAAAATATATATTTTAACGTAAAATACTTAAACTGAATACTGATTCATCATATATAAATCGTGGATGGGCGACTTTTCTTTGAAAGACTGTCAACAAATTTTACAATTCCTTTTACTGACCATATATCTAACGACTATTTTTTCTGTCCTAATAATGATTCTTAATTTTTTATTGTAAATTAATAACCTTCAAATTGAAAAATCCCATAAATTATCAAACTTCGGGTATTTGAATTGGAAAAATTTGATTAAAGAAAAGATCAAAATTTATTTTTTATTGATTGTCTTCAGTCATTTGACTGCTTTGATGCATCTCTCCAAGATTCCCTATCTACAACCAGTCGTTTCATTTCAGTAATCTCCCTACATCCTACATCCCTACTAATCTGTTTTATATATTCCAAACGTTGCCTGCCTGCACAATTTTTCCCTTCTACTTGTCCCTGCAATATCAAAGCGACTATTCCAGGATGCCTTAATATGTGGCCTACAAGTCTGCCTCTTCTTTTAACTATAATTTTTCAAATGGTTCTTTCTTTATCAATTCTCCACAACACCTCTTCATTTGTCATTTTATCCACCCATCTGCTTTTCAACATTCTTCCTATAGCAATCAAAAAGGGGTATACAACTATATGTTACAACAGTCCTAAATCAAAAATAGCAACATCCTACTGCTAATCGTTTTCGAGTTATGCGAGATACAAGCATACGTACAGACGTCACCACGCTGAAACTAGTCAAAATGGATATTTTCGTTGAAATCACAATACTTCTTTTACTTCGTACAACAAAGAAAAAATCAAAGTTTATTAAAGTTAATTAAAAGAAAAATTTAATTGATAAAATGGAACAAGGAAGGTTGTAAAATGTTGTAAACTGCAATTTTATGAGTAATCTTCAACCCTTTTACAAGGTTTGAAAATTCTTTGTACACTGAGAACCCTCACCCAAGTAAAAGCGAGGAAATGTTAACAAAAACCTTATTTTTTAAGAAAAAATAATGGTTTATATGGAACAATTTTCAGTTGTTTTATTTTGTATCTGTATTTCCGACGACATTTTTTTTTATTCGACTAAAAAAAGGTGAAATAAAATCCAGCTCAAGCAAGGTTTTTTTCACACGTCGATTTAAATTCTCTTAATATAGCATCATAGTTACAAATTATGATAATATAATTATCGTACATTAAGCTGTACATGAAACACTAATTGAAATAGCGCCAACACACAAATATATATGCTCATAAATTTTTGTAACCATCATTCCAGAAATTTTGGATTCGCATAAAAGTAAAAAAAGAAGCGAGTAGGTTTTTTAAAAAAAAATTATTTTCCGTCTGTTATTCACAACATTCGGAAATGTAAAAATTATTTCTTATCAGATTCATGCGAAGGACCTTTGTTAAACTTTTACAGGCCTACTCGAATTTTAAGTAAAAAGTAAGTAAAATATGTAAAAAGAATAACATCTTTAAATTAAATTAGACAGGTTTAAAATAAGCAATTATTAAAAAAAGTATTTTTTTTTTGCAAATGCCTTTTTTATTAAAAATACTTTTTTAATTCTTCTTTAAATTTTTATTTATTTAAAGAGTGCGTCGAATAAATAACACCTACCAAAAATTAATTACTGGTGCAAAATTAAATAATAGTCAAAATTAAAATTAGAATACAAAAATTATTATTTTTTTTTAATAAGTTTGTATTGCTTTTAAATTAATTTTTTTTTTTTTTTTTGCATGTGTATTAAATCTATTAAGACTATCCTATTTGAAACTATATTCAGAGCAAAATAATCTTTTGATAAATCTTGAGTGTTCTGTTTTCCCTTTGTTTTTAACCAAAATACAAAGGCCAGGTATTTCGAATTAAATTTTTTAAGTTAATTTTTAAATACTTCTAATATTATAAGAATAACTTCAGATCAATAATTCTAAACGCACACACAAATACACAGATATTTAAAGTACTTACTCTTTTTCATCATACGTTTTCTCCGCACTGATGATAAAAAAGCTCATAACGTAGATTATGATTCGCATGTTCAAACTCTTAACTTTTAGAATACAAGTTGATTAGATATTGCTAACTCCAGTATTATATACTCAATATATACGCTGTTAATGCTTATATACACATATATTCTCGTACTTTGACGTCATTGGATTGAATATGACGCTAACGAATAGAAGAGATACACTTGTCAAGTACACAAAACAGGATACCCCCACCCTACTTCATTAAAACGTATATTAATTTTATTTTTCAATACGTGTTTTAAATAAATGGAATATAAAAAAAAAGTGTAAGGTGGAGACAAATATATTCTTAACTTTCCAATTTTTCTATATGCCTCGTCCCCCATCTTTAATTTAAAAAAACGTAAACTTTTTCAAAATTAGATAGGTTTCTACAAATCCACCGGGTTGGTCTAGTGGTGAAGGCGTCTTCGCAAATCAGTTGATTTAGAAGTCGAGAGTTCCACCGTTCAAATTCAAGTAAAGGCAGTTATTTTATACGGATTTGAATACTAGATCGTGAATACCGGTGTTCTTTGATGGTCGGGTTTCGATAAACTACACATCTCCGAAATGGTCGACCTGAGACCGTACAAGTCTACACTTTACTTAGACTCATACATATCATCCTCATTCAACTTCTGAAGTAATACCTGACCGTGATTCTCGAGGTGTAAACAGAAAAACAAACAAAAAATGCAGGCTTCTACAAAAAAAAAACCCATTTAAATAAATATAAAGAATTCACAAAAAAAAAAATAAATAAATAAAACACTTATTTAAGAATAATATAAATTAGAATATGTAAATAAGAATAAATACATGTTTTTTTCTGTATTTGAAATATTTTATTAATGTTTTTATTTTTATGAATAGAGCTAAATTTACGCGGGAAAACTAATAACATCAAAGCAAATACGATACATTTGTATCTCTATGTAAATATGAAAACCAACGTGTAAAAATAACATGAGTAAAGGTTCTTTGAAATATTCACAATATTTTACCTTAAGTTTTCGAAAATAGTATTGAAATACCCAAACGAGAACAAGGTATATATTATAACATTACGCTATACTGAAAAGTATAAGTCGTCGACGGTGACGAAAATTGAAAGAAAATTTCATATTGTCGGGAGAGACAATTTCTTTAAAAAATGAATCGCATAACGGGACCACCAGATAAACTAATCCTATATAAAAATACAAGATATTATTTAATATTTACAAATTTATAGGAATAATTTTCTTTTTCAATTTTTTAGTTATAAAATCTAATATACAATTAGAAATATTGATATATTATAAATATATATATTTTTTTCAGATAAGCTTAAAATAATCTTTATTTATGCTGAGTTTCATGGCTTTCGAATTTCAACCGTTGTAATTATTAAATAGAAGCAAGACAAGTGAAAACTTATAACAAATTTTTAAGCGTCAAAATTCTCAAAACGTTTAAGCACGTTCTGTATTTAAAAAGTAACGTTAATAACTCAACAGAAAAAATAACACGAATTTTAATAAAAACTATTTCATTCTATAAAAACATTATTATTGAAATACATATAAATTCACAGAAATTATCTCATAAATAAGAAATAAAAATTTATATCGGTAATTCTTTTACTGGGGTGATGGTGTTTTATGAACATGGATTTTTAACTTATTTTTACATACGACTTATTTATTAAATTATAACTAAAAGCGCCCTTAATGGTTTTGTGAACTCTCTAACTCTAACACAGATATATAATAATTTATTGCATAAATCCAAACAATTTTTTTTCTTTGCTGCAATATCAACAATTATTTTTAGATAGGTTTCGTCAATCGGTTTAGTAATCGATAACCGAATAATTGAAATTTTTTCCGCCAACCACTCTCCGGGTCACTTTAGAGCTCTGACCCAGTCTGTTAGGAACCCTTACCAAATGAAAATTAATTATTTATTATTTAATTTAAATTAAACTGAGATTAGAAAATAAAATAAGTTAGAGACTGTATATGTTTTTCTCGGTCCTAATCAAGAGTACCTCCCCTACTTTCATTCTTATCTGAACTAATAAGTTGGGAGTATAGTAACAAAAGTATAAAGTTATAAAAGAAAAATTACACGGAGACGAACTCCCTTCGTTAGATAGCTCGGCCGATTTGCAATTACCGATCCATCTTTCAGATGTACGAACGTTTACAGAATTAATACCGTTAAAAGTAATTTGAATAAACATTTACTAACGGTTCTGCAAGAGCTGAGCTTTCTTCAACTTTATTCTAGTTGATCAAGGCGATTTCATCGAGGAATTTCTATATCGACCAGCGAAACGGCTCTAGCCGCCAAACTTTGCAGGCAGAAAGGCCAGTGTTCCCACCGGTCGTGAACTTCCAGGATGAGTTTTCCGCAAAGGATATTTAAATAGATAACATAATCGTTAGACGTTAACAAAGTACAGGCTTCTTTAATTATTATATCAGCTCTTTAAATGTCTAGGAAAAATTACTTGGCTTCAATAAATCAGAAAATAATTTGCGTATATCAGAATAAATTATCAGTTCTTATAGTAATTCTGATATAATATATCCCTCTTAGAAATACATTTCCTGTGATCTCGTTAAGTTTTCCCTCAGAATTCTAAGTATTGCAAGTATTTAATTTTATATATTAAAAGTTAATTTTATATATTTAAAATTTGTAATTTCTTATAAATAAGAAATTTACGTAACTGTAAGAAACGTAAATGTAAGAATTTACGTTTTAGGACTTGTAATTTACACGGTAAATTTAATTGCCGAAAACTGCATTACGGGAAGAAAAACATTGAAAAAGTTTGGTCACTATAGGTAAACAAAAATTATATTTAATATCACCAATATTATATTTAACAAATATTCAACTAATTTACGAAAAAAAAAAAAAAAAAAAAATAGAAGAAGAAAACAGTATTGAACAAGTAATATTAATAATGAAGAGATTTCAATTCTATGCGAGTCCGCAACTGTATTATATTCCATGCAGCATCTTATCTATCACAAACAACGCGAAAGAAAAATATCAATTTCTGTATCTTTCGGAACATGTTTTAGAATAAAAACCGCAGATTTTAATTAATTATGAAAAATTTTAAAGACAACATATTATGAATCTTTTAACGTTCAAAACATTGTTTTTTGTTTTAAATATAATAAAATACTTTACGAAATTGACAAAGACATTTGATTAATCCAATCTGCCAATTTATACATCTTTTATCTAGATCCTGTACAATTTGACGATGTAATATACAAAAAATTTCATCTATCGGAACCCCAAAAAAGATTCGTTCTTCATTATATTCGGAGAAATTACGTCTTCTCCTACTTAGACCGTAGTAATTGAATCTCGTGTATTTTGAACCGACGTGCAAAACATGTTAGATACCTGACATCAAATAAAAATCATTTCTAAAAACGTCCTATGAAAAGTGAGAAAAAAAAAGGTTTTCCCCTCGTCTTCATCATTCAGCCAAACTTAATGCTGTACTTCGGTATGCTATGCTTAGCCTACTAAAATACAGAACATATGCAGTCCTATAATCGTCAACTGTATTTTTTTCTCCACAGAGGCTGGCTGCGGGTGAACATTAGTATTGTTAAATGAATAACTCTACGACTGTTTCTAACAACTTAGATTGTTTACATGCATCACAGCCATAAGAAAAATTGCGATCGGTAGTGAAAAGCAGCAATTAAAAGTACTCCTTCCACCAAGATATACTGTATTGTACACTTTGCGTCTACTCGGTAAAGGAAACAGCAAAAAAAAGTCGTTCAAAGTATTTATAAAATGGTGGGCTGGCTATACTTTTCGGATTCTACTTGTAAAACTAAACCAAAAACATCCTTAGGAAAAATGGCAATTTCTCCTTCGTTCTCCCACTGTCCACCATTTTGTTATTTTTCTATAAAAATTTATATTTGTATTCGGATGGACGAATCACATTAATATTTCGTAAGCGTGTTGGAAATAAATTTTTAAAATTAGTAAAAAATCAAGTCTTAAATACGTTCGAAAATTACAAAACGGCGGCCATTTTTAATTTTCAATCCATTAAAACTCCATAAATATTAGTTTTTTTTTTCTCTTCAGTCATTTGACTGGTTTGATGCAGCTCTCCAAGATTCCCTATCTAGTGCTAGTCGCTTCATTTCAGTATACCCTCTACATCCTACATCCCCAACAATATGTTTTACATATTCCAAACGTGGCCTGCCTACACAATTTTTCCCTTCTACCTGTCCTTCCAATATTCCAGGATGGCTTAGTGTGTGGCCTATAAGTCTGTCTCTTCATTTAACTATATTTTTCCAAATGCTTCTTTCTTCATCTATTTGCCGCAATACCTCTTCATTTGTCATTTTATCCACCCGTCTGATTTTTAACATTCTCCTATAGCACCGCATTTCAAAAGCTTCTAATCTTTTCTTCTCAGATACTCCGATTGTCCAAGTTTCACTTCCATATAAAGCGACACTCCAAACATACACTTTAAAAAATCTTTTCCTGACATTTAAATTAATTTTTGATGTGAACAAATTATATTTCTTACTGAAAGCCCGTTTAGCTTGTGCTATTCGGCATTTTATATCGCTCCTGCTTCGTCCATCTTTAGTAATTCTACTTCCCAAATAAAAAAATTCTTCTACCTCCATAATCTTTTCTCCTCCTATTTTCACATTCAGTGGTCCATCCTTGTTATTTCTACTACATTTCATTACTTTTGTTTTGTTCTTGTTTATTTTCATGCGATAGTTCTTGCGTAGGACTTCATCTATGCAGTTCATTGTTTCTTCTAAATCCTTTTTACTCTCGGCTAAATTTACTATATCATCAGCAAATCGTAACATCTTTATCTTTTCACCTTGTACTGTTACTCCGAATCTAAATTGTTCTTTAACATCATTAACTGCTAGTTCCACGTAAAGATTAAAAAGTAACGGAGACAGGGAACATCCTTGTCGGACTCCCTTTCTTATTACGGATTCTTTCTTATGTTCTTCAATTGTTACTGTTGCTGTTTGGTTCCTGTACATGTTAGCAATTGTTCTTCTATCTCTGTATTTGAACCCTAATTTTTTAAAAATGCTGAACATTTTATTCCAGTCTCTACGTTATCGAATGCCTTTTCCAGGTCTATAAACGCCAAGTATGTTGGTTTGTTTTTCTTTAATCTTCCTTCTACTTTTAATCTGAGGCCTAAAATTGCTTCTCTTGTCCCTATACTTTTCCTGAAACCAAACTGGTCTTCTCCTAACACTTCCTCCACTCTCCTCTCAATTCTTCTGTATAGAATTCTAGTTAAGATTTTTGATGCATGACTAGTTAAACTAATTGTTCTGTATTCTTCATTCTTCATATTAGTTATATCAAAACGTATTTTATTACTAAAATATTAAGTCTTTTATTTTGAATAAAATTACATTTTTTTTAAATCGGTTAACTAATAGCCGAGTTAGGGCAAAAAACTGATTTTGTAATTTTGTGTTTGTTTTCATGTACATCACTTTACATTCAATTCGATTAAATATTAATTGTTTGTTGTTAATTGTAGTATTGTTAATTAGTATTAAATTTATAATAATTTTCTTACAATAATAGACCTAATAATTATGACACAAAATTACATAATTTTTTGCTATAATTTTTCGACTATTTGTTAACCGATTTAAAAGAATAAATGTCATTTTGTGCAAAATAAAAGGCTTAATAGTTTAACAAATAACATACATTTTGTTAACATTTTATTAATGGAGATATAAAGGATTGAGAAATAATCATGGCCGCAATTTTGTAATTATCAAAGGTATATAAGTAATGATTTTTCGCTAATTTTAAAACGTTATTCCCGAGACGCTTACCAAATATTAATGTGATTCGACTATCCAAATTTGAGATATAAATTTTTATGTAATATAAAAAAATGCCGAACAGCAGAAAAACGAAGGAGAAATTGCCATTTTTCTTTAGGATATTTTTTGTTTATTTTTTTACAATTAGAATTCGAAAATGTACAGCCAGCCCACCATTTTAGAAACACTCTGTATATATTTTTTTTTATATGGAAAATTCTTCTCTAAAAAATGATGCTGCAATTGTTTCAAAGGTTTGAATACATGTCTGGATTCATGAATCAACGCGTGTGCCGAGCCATTTTCTTTACCATTTCCGACTAGGGTGAACTGAAATGCAGTTCATGATTTTTTATTTTATAATTGTTTTCTTACTCGATATTCACTTATCATCCGGGTAATCTGATAATAAAAAATCTATTTCTATTATGATTTTCTAAATTTTTTCTTTTTTACCTTTTAGGAGACTGGTTATGAACGGATACTGTGAGTTCCCTTCTGATTTAAAAATCGGGTAGCGGTAAAGTCTGATGGGAGCCACAGAAATCTTGTGCTGTCTTGTCTTGACGGCTAATTTAGGCCTACGATGCCACGGGGATGGGCTTGTCGGAGAACCTACCACCAGAAGAAAATGTAAGAATTAGGATACGGTATATAATAGTTTCAGTAACTAAATATTGAATTAAACAAAATAAAATATTTTTGTAAAAATGTTCGCATTCAAAGGGTTTTCCCTTCTAAATTGCTCACATATAAAATTGTACTGCCAGTTTTTTGTACCCCAGTTACAATAAAATAGTACATTCTTCCTTTAATATTTGAATTTGTTTCATAAAAATACGTAAATTACATATAACACGTAAAATTAAACAGTCTTATTTGGTTTCCTTTTACGTCTAAAACTTTTCTCTGTGATGAATCCGCATTCATATATCTAAAAATAAAAGTAATAAGAACATGAATCATTTCTAAAAGCTCCTGAAAAAATTAAGTAAAACAAGATGTTTCGTTTTAGATTATATTTATTCATAAAAAATTAAGTCTTAAGGGTATTTATTTCACGTGAATTCATAAATAAATTGAATATGTTAATTACATTTGTTTTGTTGTAATTACAAAAGCGATTTTTTGTTGTAAGTATTTTTGGTTACTTTTAGCACTTTAAATAATTTATTAAGTCTTTCAGTCCAATTTTGTTTTTCGTTACAATTACAAGTAACGATCTCTCCAAGATATTTACATTTTTTTATAAGTTCTACTTTGTTTCCGTTAATATTCACAGAATTAATATCTAATAGCCATCATTAGTATCTAATATCTATATATCTAATATCTATATATCTAATATATCTATATATATATATATATATATATATATATATATCTAATATATGTATTAATATAAATATTAATATCTAATAAGATCTATAGCCGTCATTTTAGTATTTTCGTAAGAAATTTTAAGTCCGATTTTATTCGCAAGTTCTTCTATACTTGTTATTTGTATTCTGGCTTCTGCGATACTATTAGCTGATAAAGCTAGGTCGTCGGCAAATCCTAGGCGATTTAAATTTAAGTTATCTCTTTTGTATCCTATGTGAATATTTTCTGGATTAATTTTAAACCGTTCGCGCATCAGAAATTCTAGCGCACGATTAAATAATAAAGGCGAAAGTCCGTCGCCTTGTCTCAGTCCGGATTTTATGTAAAAAGGTTCGGAAAATTTGCCACGAAACTTCACGTTAGATTTTGTATTTGCCAACGTTAAACCGATCATATTTACCAATGTAGGATCCGATCCGAGATTTCTCAAAATTTTTAATATCGAAGGCCTATGTATGCAATGGTACGCTTTTTTGAAATCAATAAAAGAAATAATCATCTGTTTTTGCTTTCTATTACAAATATAAATAAGTAATTTCAATGTAATAATTTGTTCTGGACAATTGCGCCATGGCTGAAAACTACCTTGGTAATCGTCTAGCTCGCTTTCTAGTCGGACCTTAATTCTATTGTAAATAATTCTAGATAAAACTTAATACGTACAATCCAATAACGAAATTCCACGACAATTGTCTGGATTTGTCTTGTCGCTTTTTTGTGTAAAGGATGTATAATAGCTGTCGTCCAATATTCTGGAAGTTTTTCGGATTCCCAAATCAACCAGAGAATTATGCAAAGATTTCTTAACTGATTCTCCTGCATTTTCCCAAATTTCTGCAACTGTTTGCTCTTCTCCGCTTGCTTTATTATTTTTAAGTTCTTCAAGTGCATTTTCTACTTCATTATAAGTCGGCGGTATTCTGTTTGATTCTGGCGTTTTAATTTCTGTTTAACACTTATTTCTAGTAAATCTTTCGGTTCTTCGCAATTCAAAAGCTTATTAAAGCTTCTGCAAGGATTTCCGCGTTTTCCTTATTATTATGCGGAATTTTACCAGATTTACCCTTAAGCATTAATGTTGGAGATTTGTATTTTTGTAACCGATTATAAAACAGTTTATAGTACCTTTTAGAATTATTTTTATTAAAGTCCTGTTCGATTTGATTAATTAAATTATTTTGATTTTCTCTCTTTACATTACGAATAATTTTGTATGCGATTTTTCGTTGATTACTAAGATTCTTCAGATTAATCGCTTCGAATTTCAGCCAAGCATTATGCCTATCTGTTACGGCTTTATCGCAATTTTCGTTAATTTTGGAATAATTTTATCCAAATCAGATTCTACAAGAATTTCAGTTAAATTTTTATAATTAGAATTTCAAATTAATCCGCTAGAATCGTATTCTCTCTTTGGTTTATTCTTTTTGTTGCGAATACCAACTGGTATTCCCCTTTTTTCCAGTCTGGATGTTTCCATGTTTTTAATTTATTAGGTTTTCTCATAAAATAAGTCGATTTGGAGATTAAACCGTGATTTCTGAAAATTTCTATTAATCTGATTCCGTTTTTGTTCGTACGTTTTAACCAATAATATCGCAATCCTTCTTTTCTTTGCCTAATTGCGCATTAAAATCTCCCGATAAAATTTTTGTGTGATTTTTATTTACATTATTAATCGTTTGATCTAATAAATCCCAGAATTCTTCGACTTAGGATTTATTTAATTTTTTGTTGTTTTTATCATTAGTAGGCGCGTGTGCGTAAATTAGAGTATACCGTTTATTGGAAGCTTTTATAGTTAAAGTAGCAATTCGAGAAGAGATCGGATTAAAATCAATTACAGAGTCGATCATTTTCAAATTAACCATAAATCCTGTACCAAATTGTGGACACTGTTTCATTAGACGTTCTCCGGGAGTTCCGTTGTATATTCTGTAATTTTGAGATTCGAAAGGTTCTTGACTAGAATTTCGCATTTCTTGCAACGCAACGATTAAAATCTTATTTTTGTGCAAAATATCTGAAAACGTTTTTAGTTTACCTACAGTTGTGAGTTTATATTATGTGTAGCTATAAAATTAATACGTTTGAATTTTAATTTCCTGTTCGATCCTGGTTCTGAGTCTAATTCGTATTCAAAATTTAAGGGTTTTTCCAGGAGATGCACCGATCCATTTTGTAAATCTTCTAAGTGACTGCCTACCGAATCCGACTGCAGTCTTTCCTGGATTTTTTTATACCAGGCGGTAGATATTTACTTAAAAGACCTTCCATATTTGACTGTCGAAGGTAGTCAACCTTGGTAAGATTTCTCCCGAGATACAGCTCTAGACGTTATCTAGAGAGGCGATAATGAGAAATGAAAAGATGATAAAATGAAAAATGCATTTATATATAAAAAAAATTAAATACTGAATATTTAAGCCGTACAAGATAATGAAACTAGTATTGACTTTTGAATTATTGAAATAAGAGCATAGTAAATTATGTAGTGCATCTTTTTATCGGAAAATATATTATAATTAATGAACACAATAATTACGTTTTATGTGTAAGAAAACTTGTTTTTTTTTAGACTGCCTAAAAAGGAGTGTAATATATTTAGGGTGAATGTATGTTTGTTCCATCGTAGCAGCTTAACGATCGAACCGATTTAGATGTATGATCCCGTGTTTGCTATATAAATATGTATATATGTTAATTATATAAACGTCGTATGTATATTTATAAAATATATGCAGTAGTGGAGATTTGCCGGTTGAAGGATAAACTTTAATGAATTGAATTCATGAACTGTAAACTGTGAGCCTTTCTCTCTGCGTTAGCTGGCTTTAAATTGAATGATTCAAATCTATCGAATAAATAAAATTACAAAAATTATAAAATTAAATTTACGTTAAATAAATAAAAAAAATACTATAAAATAAATTAAAAAAATTTCTGTTTAACAATAATGGGTTTCCCGTGGAGACTGCGTGTGAGGTTAGAGCGGTGATGTGATGCGAGTACTTCATGCGAGGCTAGAACAATCATCACCATTAACCGGTAACAAATGGGGTACCCCTGGGACATTGCAGTAGAATGCTCTTATAATATCTCCGCAAACAATCATCCATTCTCAAAATTCCAACGGGGTATTTGCTAGTTAATATAAAATCACGATGGAACCAAACCGAAGTAATGTTTGTCAGCAATTGATTTCTTACGTCAGACGTGTTTTTTAATGTTTAATATTTATCTGTTTTTTCTATTCTCTTTATGACAATTATAAAATGTTTTGTGATCGGTTGCGATATGTCCGTACCGTTCCATATTACAATCGATCAAAATAATTAATATCGTTTCTGTTAATCTACAATTTTTGGGTTTGGACTATGTGATGTATACGCAAGTGTGGTTATTTTACGAACTACTTAGTTATTACTGAATTTGATGTATTCCGATTTAAGATAGAATAAGTGCTGTTATTTATCTCGAATATTTTCTTTTCTAGTATACCAATGCATTTGTACTTATTACTGTTTAATAATCGTCACATATAGATGTCGAAATCACGTATTTAGATCAGATGGAAATTTCTGCATTCAAGACTATGAACACATAATATTGTTATTTATCGGATCGGTTAACCGTTACGAGTTTCTGTTAAATAGAGTTACCGTAGCGGGGTACTTTTTCATTCATTTTACGTTGAATAATATTGTTGATATAAATGATGATTATTGTTAAAAAAAATAATATCAAGTAATTATTCGTTTTTAAAATAATTACTAGAAAAAGCAGGAAACTGGAATCGGTAAACAAATCTTTTAATTAAAAATCTGATTAGGGTATAGAAGTAATCAGTTAGGATTTGAAGAGTATTAATACGTTCTTTTTCTATAAAAAAAAAAATCAGGGAAAGATAACCATTTATTTTCATATATATTTTTTTACATTTATATGCGAGCGGTAAACAGAACGATATCTTATTTCAAAGCTCTAATGCATGTTTATGAATAAATTGTTTATTATTCGTTAGAAAAAAGTATTAATCGTTTTGAAATATACATCTTTTGTAATACTAGAAAATAACTGTTACAATATTCATTTAATTTATACTTACCACATTAAAAACAGGACAATTAAAAATTAATGAATGTAGAGTTACAATTAAATCTGCATTTTAAAGAATAACATGTATAGGAATAACAAATTCTATATATGTCTAAATAATTGTGTATATCTACACAACTGTTTTGTAGTACAGTCTTCAGTTGTCGTATATTACAACTGTACAGTTGAAATATTCAAGTATAATTACATCGTCATACATATCCGAAATTCTATTTTAAATTGAAGTTATGCTCGTTAGAAGAGGCTTGTAATTGCTTTTAAATCGTTGAACTTGCAATACATGAGAATTTTCTTTCATCTTAGAGGTGTTTAACAGAATAACACAATAAGCAGAATGACAAGATTATTGACTGACTTTTACGATTCCAAATTAATTCTCTTATCTTGTATATCTTCATCTAACGGTCAAATCAATTTATATTTGGAATATTTAAATGTTTGATAGTGTCCCATATGTTCGTTTGTTCCAGACTATAGGATATGAATTAAGTCTAAACTTAGTGTTAAAAACAATCTTCTGGAATTTTGTCTAAAATCATACGACAGATGCCCGGTAAAAATCAACTTACAGTGTTTAGAAAAATACCGCTTACCTTACGCTCAGCTCACTAAAGTTTCTTATTTAATATGTACGGTTTTTATTTTACACACACAGTAAATTTTACAATAAATATTTCGGTTGCAATTTTTGATTTTCAGAATAATATTCTGAACATTATCTTTTATTTTTGTTAAGTTTTTTTATAGGAATTACGAAGCTTTTCGTACTAAAAAAAGTGGTTACTAGTGTAAGTATATAATTTATTTCTAATCTATTTTCCCTAATTTCTACTTATATCTGTATATATAAAAATGAATGTTTGTCTGTCTGTATGTCTCTTATGTCTTCCTAAACCGTTCATCCGATAGCGATGAAACTTTGAGGAACGGTTGGACGATGCCAGGGAAGGTTTCTGAATTAGTTTGACCCGCTAGGTGGCGCTGGCGTCTAGATGTTTCGAAAAATTGTATTTATGGTCCGATTTGCCTCATACTCAGAATAAATGTTACTTACGTGGAAAAATTTATCTCTGCAAAAAATGAACCCGCTAGATGGCGCTGGGGTTGAGATATTTAGAAAAATTATATTCACGTGCCGATTTGGTTCATATTCGGAATATGAATATTAGTTACGTGAAAAGAAATATTTTTTTCAAAAATTATACCCGCTAGGTGGAGCCGGTGTCGAAATATTTACGAAACAAACAAACAAATAACAGACTTTTTTATTCTATAAAAGACATGCTTATATGTGTGTCCACTAAAGACCAAAAAACTAATGGACCAATTTACGCGCGGGCAAAAGGGAAAAAGGGGAGAATGAAAAACGGTGAAAAGGGGAAAGGGTAAAAAGGATACTGAGAGGGGGGGAGGGAGAAGTTGGAAAGGGAAAAGGGGAAGGAGAATTAGTGAAAGGTAAAATTTGTGAAGTTCAGTTTTTTAATTTTTTTATCAAATTTTCAATTGTGTTCATTTATACTCTCCCTCTTCCAATCTCTCTCTTTCTCTCTCTCTCTCTCTATATATATATATATATATATAGCAATAGCGAAGCATTGCCGGGTCTGCTAGTTTAATATATAATTAATCGCTTTCAAAATACTCGAATTTCATGTAACTAGAACCTTTTAAAATTAATTTACAGTTACCGATTATTAAACCACCATATTTAGGACGTTAAAATGAATAAAGTTTTGTTTTTTTTTTATAATGTGTGATTATGAAATTTTATAGTTTTTAAATTGAATCGATTATTCGATTAAATACTTTAGGAATTTTATAACGTTTTTTATACTTCGCTATTGGTTTATTTATATACACACGTAGTTAACGTAATTACGAGTATTTAGATTAAACGTATTTGTTTAACAAATGCGTTTAACTAAATGCGTGATAATAATATATATCAAGGCAGCTGTAGAAATAAACAATTTTTAATATTATTTAATTCAAACGTACTTCCCTATCGAGTGGAAAGTTTTACAAACGGTTATGATACAGAAATGGGGTAAATCTGTTCAAAATGTATCCTTATACAGGTCAATAAATCTGTTGCCTAGTTTTTTGGAAGGTATTTGACAGGTTATTTCTTCAGAGGATGTAGCCTATTCTGGAGCAGTCACGTTATTCAAGATCACACGTTCAGTTTCCGTAATGGGCGCTCCACTATTAAGCAAACGTACAGACTTGTTAACGTCATCAGCAGAAACTTAGAGGAGAAGAGATTCGGCAGCGTTCTCAGATGTCCAGCGGGCCTTTGACAAGGTATGGCTGCCTGGACTTTTATACAAGTTGTAAAAAAAATTCCTTAAACTTATTATCTTGTTCTTCGCAGCTACCTGATCGGCGATTCTCCTAACTAAAATATTTTTACACTAAGTTGGGTTCCGCAGGCTCAAGTTTGACAGCTGTCTCGTACTGTTCCTTCACTGCCGACCTTTTGGTTGAGAAAGGAGTCACTATCACTTTTTTTACAGATGACACATCTATTCTGGCTGTCGATGACATCCCAACTTTGGCCTCAACTAATCTACAATCCGAATTAAATTTAATTAACAGGTGGCTGGGTACATGGAGGTTAAGGGATAATCAAGATAAGTCTAGCCGTGTGACGTTCACAATAAGAAGAGGAGACTGCCCACGGGTCCACCTTTATGGCATTTTAATTCTGCATAGTGTAACTATAAGGTACCTGGACGTCGTTTGAGGTGGAAGGTTCATGTGAGTGAGAAGAGAAAGGTACTTAATATAAAGTTCAAGGAAATATACTGGTTTCTGGGCAGTAGGTCTAAGTTATATTTGTCTAATTAGCTACTTTTATACTCAGGAATCTTGAAACGAATATGGACATCATCCACCTATGGGGCACGGCTACCAAATCAAATTGCAATCATACAGCGGTTTCAAAACAAAATTAGCGAAGTGAATTGCTGAGGCGCCGTGGTTTGCTAAAAACAATGAAAGCCATAAATATTTGGGTGCACGGTACGTCAAGTAAGAAATATAAAGTTTCAGTCTGAAAATGAACTTCGGCTAAATGACCCCTTTAATCACTTGTCCACCTACTAGCTGGATCTAGTTTCATCACTAGTTTCTAGTCGGTCTAGTTTCATCACTTGTAAACCTACTAGAAAACGGTGAGAATTTTAGGGCTAAAAGAACCTTATTAACTCTATCACTCTCAATAAAAAAGGATGGTGCGTGGGTTAGTTGTTGGTGCTCATATTTCTATTTTAGCTGCTGTTAGCGCAGAGCGAACCAATGGTGGACGAGCGCGTCTACTCTAGATCGCAACACATTTAGTTTTATTGAAAGAACGTTTTACCAAAGCTTTTTCTAAAATATATTTTATTACTTTTTTTATTTTAAATATTAAGCTAATTATTTTCCATTTTTTGTCTGTATTATTGTTAACATTTTAAAAATAATGTTTATTACATATTACAATACATTTCAAAATATATAGCTTAATATTTGATCTATATTTAAATGGCGCTGTAGTTTTTTATAAAAGCATTAGTTTAAGTACATTAGATTTAATAGTGGATAACAGAACGAAAAAACTGAAAATGTTTCTAAAATCGTCGTTTTTTGTCCCTAAAGTTCGTATTAAGAAGCATGGTGAATTGGTTTGTTTGGTGTATTTGCTCACATTTTTATTTTGAATGAAGCGCTTCTTGGCAAAATGCAGCAAAGTAATAAACTGCATTTACCACTTTGTTGCTACATTAGTACGCTAAATTTTATTGTGTACTATAAATAGTACTTTGTTTAGATTAACATTTATTATACTTATTTTTTTACATTTTGTTGAAAAAAGATTATTGTATACATCAGTTTTTTTGAAATGAAGTTTTCTTAAACTCAATAGAAGACAATAAATTTTTTACAGCTCAATCTTGTAAAAGTGTACTTGGTTCATTTTTTAATTCATCCATGTCTAAGGTAATGGAATAATGTAAACACATCTGTGTAACAGATGTGTTAAACAGTGGTAGCGTCTCGGCCTTTCACCCAGAGGTCCCGGGTTCGAATCCCGGTCAGGCATGACATTTTCATACACGCTACAAATCATTCATCTCATCCTCTGAAGTAATGCTTAACTGTGGACTCGGAGGTTAAACGAAAAAAAAAAAAACTTTTGAAAAATGTGCATGTAACTCTTGCTTACTTTATTCAAAAAGATATTAATAATCTTTACAGATACAGCCATATATTATCATTCAAGTAATATTTATTAATTTTTTGTAAAAACTGTTGTGGACTCAGAAGTACCGTCGATCTGTTGAGAGGATTGGTCGCACTTTGTTATTAGTTGGTTATAGGGTAGGCAATTGTAGGTTAGTACTATTGTATTTGTGACTACATTTTTATGATTTCATTTACTTTTTCAATATGTGCAATTATTCTATGTTATTATAAATGATAGTGAATTAATTGATACAATGAACACTGATTTTCCTCTGGACAACAATTTACAGATATTGGAGATGATGATGATGATGATATTGATACTGACAATGTAAACAGTAATCATACTTTGAAAGTAGGGCTAGTGTTTCTGTTGTTGATAAAGTTTTATGTGATGAATTATTTAGAGCGACTGCAGGTTATGAAGATGAAAATGTAATTTCTAATGATAACCAATCTTCTAGCCATAGACACAATGATAAAAGTCGACCTAATAACATTACTGATACTTATAATGTAGATTTTCCCTGTTCTACAATAGGGAGTACTCCAGCAGAAAATAATTTATTTATTAGGAAGTGGAAGCATGTTTCTAAAGAAACTGTTGTACCTGAATATGACCTGCTACAGAGCATAAACAAAACTTTGTTTGAAAAATGCACTCGGCAACAGATGTTTATTTAGTCTTTACACATAATATTCTAAAAAATATAATGTATCAGACAATTCTTTATGCCGTTTTGGTTAAGTGAACATGTTGCTTTTTATTTAGTAAAAGAAGAATGGGGAAAGGGAAGAATTATTTACTTTGATGACTGTTTCACTTCCATTACTCTCTTGAGAGATTAAAAACTGAGTCTGCATTAGCATGTGGCACCAACCAATTAAACAGAAAAGGAATTCTCAAAAATTTGATAATTGACAAAAAGCTTAATTGTGGAGATTATGACTTCCAATTTAGCAGCGCAGGCTAATGTTTTTTCAAGTGGAGAGACACAAAAATTGTTACACTTGCATCCAGTTACCACGGTACTGAACATACTACTCTATCCCAAACGGAAATGGATAGTTTAAGAAGAGTGTTGCATGCCCTACTGCTGTTGCAGATGCAGATTATAAGCGACACATAGTGGGGGGGGGGGGGTGTTGATATGGCAGACAGGTTCCAAACTATGTGAATAGTACAGAATAACAAAGAATAACAAACAGTACAGAATATTTTGGGGACTTCTGGAGATGTCTTTTGTAAACTCATGTTGTGTTTTGAAAAACAAAATTTTTGATAAACTGAGTTTAATGAAATTTCAAAGAAGTGTCGCTCTAGCCTTGTAGGTGTACAGTGAGCCGAGGATATCCAGTAAACGAAAGAGTAGTGAACAGTTAATTTCTGGAAATGTCAGATGAAGAAGAAAAGGCTTTTCTTAACCAAAAGATGTCAGACTTAGTAATAGAGATATACACTGGCCTGTTTTCTCATCACAGAGAGGTAGATGTGAGATTTGTAGCATTAATAAAATTCAATCACACCCATATAGCAAATGTACCCACTGCAATATACATTTGTGCTGTATTAAAAAAAAAACTGTTTTTCTCTTTATCATGAAATAAATGTTAATAATTAAAGAAATTTAAATATTAGTTGAAAACTGTAATTAGGATTATATATTTTTTGTTTTTTAGAATATAAGCTATTATAGTATCATTCAGTGCGTGCTATAATGTTGACACTTAGGATTAAGAGTTTGTATATATTTTATAAAAACATAGTAGTTACCATATATTGAATATTTGTTTTGTTTCTACAAAATAAGAAATTACCTGCTTGCAGTGGAAACAATAATATAAGGTAAGAAGTTGTTTGTATTGATGGTTTATTTACATGACTTAAATTACATTGAATATTAATTATTGAATAAAATATTTACTAAAATCCTAACTAAACCATTCCATATTATGCTTATTAAATAAAGGTAATGAGTTACTTTTACAATCCATACAGAAATTATTGTAAGTCCAAGTGGTAATGGTAAATATAATCGAAAACAATGAAGAATATCATTAAACCAGTTAGAATGAAACCAAAAAAATAAAATAAAAATAAAAGAAGGCATAAAACATTGAAAAAACATTAATAATTTTTTTCTCGTACGAAAAATAAATTATAAGCAATAAATTAACAAAATTATCATAATCTATTTATATTAAATCATTATTACGTGTACAAACAAAATTAATTTCATCTTTACATACTAACACTCCTATATAATTTTAAATCTTCTAGCTAACTGTAGATTTTTTCTTATTGTATTCTATAAAGAAAACCAACAAACTTGTTATGAAGATGAAATAAATATGCCCTAGAAAATTTCTTACAAACTTCATTTGATCTGACTATCTGACTCATCTGAATGATATTTTGTTACCAGTTTTTCCCTTTTCTTCAGTTTCTTCTTTCCTCTTCATCGGTTTGTGAATCATCATAAAGTTTGTGAATTACCTTTTAATGATCTTTACTTCTGACATGCAACTAAATAAATTGGCTGCATCCATCTAATATAATCGCGATAAGGATGATGGAAATAATAGTGAATTTTAGCCAAAAACATACATGCATTAAGTCAACGCAGCCACGTGATAGCGGCAATTTATTCTTTTGATATATGATCAAGTGTTAGCAAACCAGGTATTGAGGCCATTATTCATAAATTATATACTTACATAGAACAATTGTGATACTGAAGGCTAGATAGTAACCAAATATAATTTGAGTAGGTAGGGTAAGCTCGTTTTGTGATTTCTGTATTCTCTTTACTGCATTAAAAATATTGTTTAAAAAAAGAAAAAAAATTGTTTTTCTTTTCAATCTATACTACTTCTATATAGAATTTCATTTTATCTTAAACTTGTGTAATTATAATTAAAAAAATGAGATTTAAATTTGAGCTTCAAAGGATTTCAGTGAGAGACATAAATTGTTGCCTTAAAAAAAATATGAATTGAGCAAATGGGGTCTTGAAATTATAAGTCATTGACCTGTTTACAAGAACTGAAATAAGGAAAAAACTATTTCGGTCATCTGAAATAATGAAATCTATGAGAAAAATTTGTGAAGTTCACAACGTACATACAAAAACTTTCCATTAAATTTTCTTGTATTACTCAAATTTTTATTTTATCTCTCTTTTAAAATATCATAATTCAAAAAGAACTTTAACGTGAAAAAATAAACTATTTCTATTGAAATTAGTGATTTTTTAAAATATTTAAAAGAATATATATACACTAATTATAAGTATATTTATCTACAATTATTCGATTTATTCTGGCTCCAGAGATGTGGTGGAAGTATATTAACCAGTAATAGGAACCATATAATTTGAGTGGAGAAGATTTTGCTAGTAATTAATTAAATTCTGATGTAATTGCATTTTAATCGATATACTGCATTAATCGGTCTTATTTTTGTAAAACATGTAGAATAATGGAATAAGTAATTAACATCAAATCTTAAAAGATAATATGTTTTAAGATTTTCTTTTAAATCATCTGGTACGATAAGGTTTCTGTCCTTTGTCCAGAAGGTCATTCATTCAACTTTTAATATTCTATGAAAATAGTAATTCATTATTTACTATAAACAAGTGGATACCTAGTGGACAATTAGTTTCTAAAATTAGAACTATCAACTGATTACTGACTAATAAAATAGAATTTGATCAGAGTTTGCTTTGTTTTTCTCAAATTCCAAGATTTTTGGTGTATTAGGTGTTCTCTTTCTTTTGAACTACATATAAATGACAAAATGCTGACATCATCAAACTTTACCATATCTGTAATTAGATTGTTCTTTCAGGAACATGAAGTGAACTGCTATTTTTATATTGTATTTAAAGATAATCCAGCCTTAATTTTTTGAGTTTAGATTGTAAATTTACAAATTACACAGGTCAACAAAAAAAACAAAAATTTCAAACCGAGATAAAAGTAGGTGAATCAGAAAGTATTTTTCATGCTAAATCTATAAATGAGATCGGTTTTTCTTCATCACCCTCAGATTTTTAGTTATGACCCTTCACAATATCTAGAAACTTTTAAAATAATAGAATACAAAAATAATAATAATTACAATTAATATTCCCACCTTTATTTTGCGGACATTTATGTTTATTTCTTTTCTCTTATTTTCCTTTTCTATTCAGTGAAGTCTTGTCTGTTTATCATCCAGTAGTAGTCACTCCTTGTAGAGTCATCCCACCTTACTTGATAACATTCCTTCTGCAATATATCTTGCCGGAACCTTTCTCCTTGTTCGTTGCTGATGTCACCCAAGTTTAAAGGGAAAAAATTCAAATGAGAATGTAAAAATAATTTTCAGTAACATTCTGGAGCCTAAATTTTTGTAGTTCATTTATAAACCGATCATGGTTTTCAGCTTTTTTGTTTACAAGAAAACCAGTAATGACATCTTTGAATGACTTCCATACTGCTAGTTCTGTAGCATTCAGTTTGCTGTCAAATATATTTTCACAAATTCTTATTTGCAGCTCGATGAATAGGTTTCAAATGTTTCTGAACTTTATACAAAATAAATATACGTAATAAATGTGTTCTGTAATTTATATACTGTAAGTTGTTTCAATTTATTCACGCGTCAGAAATCGGTGGAGGTATATTAACCAGTACTGGCAGTCGACTAATTGAAGTGGAAAGGATTGTACCAACATTTATTAAATCGAGCTATACTTTCATTTTAATCGATGCATTGCATTAAGTGGTATAATTTTTGTAAATATGTAGGATAATGGAATAAGTGATTATCATAAAATATAATGGGATAATATCTTTTAAAATTTTCTTTTAAATTATCTTCATGGTGGTACATTAACGCTTCTATCCTTTATCCAGAAGGTCTTTCATTCAACTTTTAGTATGCTATGAAAGTAATAAATCGTTATTTACTGCAAACGAGTGGATACTCAGTGAATCATTAAATTCTAAAATTAGAATCATCAACCGATTACTGACTATTAAAATACAGATTTACTGTAATTAGCCAAATCTTTCTCACATAAGTTCCAAGGTTTGTAGTGCAATAGGTCTTCTCTCCCTTCTAAGCTAGACATAAATGAAAAACTGTTCTTTCAGAACCCGATATTCATGTTCTTTTAAGCACATATGAAGTGAACTAATTTTTTAATTGTATTTAAAAATAATCCAGTTTTAATTTTTTGATTTTGGATTGTAAATTTACAGAATATGTTTTTTTTTGTGCTACTAATTAACCGTAGGACAATTTGTTAGAGACTTAAACATTTGTATTTTCTCCAGTAACAGCAAACTGGCATCCAGTGTTGTTAATGATATAGAATCAGTTTATCATATTTAAAATTTTTATTTATAATAACAAGCCAAAACTTGTTATGCATTAGACTAAATTTTAAATCAGATAAAAAATTATTTTCTTTAACGTTTATATCGTTCTTCATAATCGGTTGAAAATGATGTGGATTCAAACAAAATGGTAAATTCAATAAAAATCATACATTAATATTTGTTGCATTATTGTAAAAATATAAGATAATATTTCATCACAAAAAGTTTAGTAAATTTAATAAAATAGATTTTTGTTTTGTGTTAATAAAAAAAAAAAGTAATTTATGTTTATTGTTAATGGATAGAAGACATTTAAAATGTCCTTAATAGTTTTTCTTTAAACCAATGGAATTTGATAGACATTTCAGCCACCTTTTGCCATCTCTGACAATATCAAATACATGATTGTGCTCAATGCCCAAATTAGACAGTTGACTGTGTATGTGTATAAATCAATGAATCAACATTAACATTTTAAATATCTTTTCTGTAATTGATTTTTTATATTAAATTGTAAACTATTGTCTTTATTTAAACCATTTTTTAAATTCTGAAATAGGTCAGGATAATAATATGGAATATTTGAAGGAAATAAATTTGTCTGAAGAAAACTTATTTGCATATAATATCTGATTATTAGATATTAGGTTCATTCTCAATACACCTGGTTTTATTTTAATGAAATTTCTTTTCTATTTATAACATGTAATATCTGTTTCTGGATTACAATGTCTGACATGACAATAATTAATGGCATAAATTACTACTGTAGAAAGGACAGTTAATTTAAAATATCCCTTTGATGTCCCTGTATTATTATAAACTAGTTTATTAATATTATTTCTACAATACCTGAAAAACACTTGAATAAAATAGTTGAAATAATGTTAAGTTTTACAGTATTCTGCTTCAGTTATTTCACAAACAACCTAAAGTTAGTGGAAAGTACCTCTCTGATAAGGAATTGCTCTTTGATGATAATATTAATAAAGATAAATTAAATATACCTAAATTAAAATGATATAATATGAATTGTTGCAAACCCAATTCCAGTGTTGAATAATGTTGGTATCTCCGTATTTCCAATAATTCCTTTCTCTGTTATTAATCATAAATTAAAGTATAGGATTCTAGTACCTTCAATATCTGCAGTTGAAGGACCAAAAGTATGTCGAATGAAAATCAACTTGGTGCCATATCTTGGTTAGTTGTATTTGTTCTGTGTATTAATCTTGTTTGTTCATATTTTGTAGTAAATAAAGTACATTGTTCCGTTATGTTTAAAGAATATATTTTCATAAGTGATAATTATCATTATATAGTAACATATTTATGATTTAATTGAACTTGTATTGCAATGTTGCAAAAATTTATGTAATTTACTGTATATACCTGTTTACTTTATGAATACTTAATTTTGACTGAAAATATTAGAATTAGGTAAATTGTAACACACACAAAGGAGTGTTTGAATGATGGATAGAGACTGCCAGAATATAGTGTGGAGCCGGTTTATATAATGTAGATGGAGCCGAGTGAACCGCTAGAAGCTGTGTGAACCATAAGGAGCCGAGTGAATCGTCAGGAGCCGAGTGAATTGCAGGAGCGAGTGAACCGCTAGAAGCTGTGTGAACTATAAGGAGCCGAGTGAATCGTCAGGAGCCGAGTGAATTGCAGGAGCGAGTGAACCGCTAGAAGCTGTGTGAACCATAAGGAGCCGAGTGAATCGTCAGGAGCCGAGTGAATTGCAGGAGCCGAGTGAATCGTCAGGAGCCGAGTGAATTGCAGGAGTCGAGTGAACCGCTAGAAGCTGTGTGAACCATAAGGAGCCGAGTGAATCGTCAGGAGCCGAGTGAATTGCAGGAGCCGAGGGAACCGCTAGAAGCTGTGTGAACCATAAGGAGCCGAGTGAATTGCAGGAGCCGAGTGAACCGCTAGAAGCTGTGTGAACCATAAGGAGCCGAGTGAATCGTCAGGAGCCGAGTGAATTGCAGGAGCCGAGTGAATCGTCAGGAGCCGAGTGAATTGCAGGAGTCGAGTGAACCGCTAGAAGCTGTGTGAACCATAAGGAGCCGAGTGAATCGTCAGGAGCCGAGTGAATTGCAGGAGCCGAGGGAACCGCTAGAAGCTGTGTGAACCATAAGGAGCCGAGTGAATTGCAGGAGCCGAGTGAACCGCTAGAAGCTGTGTGAACCATAAGGAGCCGAGTGAATGGCCAGGAGCCGAGTGAATTGCAGGAGCCGAGTGAACCGCTAGAAGCTGTGTGAACCATAAGGAGCCGAGTGAATCGTCAGGAGCCGAGTGAATTGCAGGAGCCGAGGGAACCGCTAGAAGCTGTGTGAACCATAAGGAGCCGAGTGAATTGCAGGAGCCGAGTGAACCGCTAGAAGCTGTGTGAACCATAAGGAGCCGAGTGAATGGCCAGGAGCCGAGTGAATTGCAGGAGCCGAGTGAACCGCTAGAAGCTGTGTGAACCATAAGGAGCCGAGTGAATCGTCAGGAGCCGAGTGAATTGCAGGAGCCGAGTGAACCGCTAGAAGCTGTGTGAACCATAAGGAGCCGAGTGAATTGCAGGAGCTGTGTGAATGGTACGGAGTTGCATCTGAACTATCTTGTATGTTTGACATCATCATTTTCAGTGTAACGTTAGTTATATAGATTAAATTCTCTACAAAATTTAATATAATTATTTACTAATTGACAATTTAACCCAGCTATTTTATGCAAAATAAAATTGTTGTTTAACATTATAGGAAAAGATCACATTTACTCTTTAGTTTAAGTTCCAATAGCTTCAGTTTACCCTTAAATCTGAATTCAGGACAAAATGTTTTTACTACTAAAACGAAGTGGTCTCGGAACTATATTTATATCATATTTTTTCCTTTATTTTAAGTTTTAGAACATACCTTGCAAAATTATTTTTTAGTGAAACACTCTGTATAAATGCTTTTTAATTCTATTCATTTTGTATAAAAACAAGAAGTAAAAATTAATTAGAAAGTTAAATGTGTCAGCACGATTTTATTTTTACGTAAACGTTTGGTGGATAATATTTAATATGTTTTGTTTCTTTTTTTTATTTCAATAATGCTCACGTCATCGTAAACAACTTATTTACAGTGTAGAATAAACTAAACTATTTTATGTAATTAAATATTCAAATGAATATCCTTTTAAATTTTAAATTGTTATGGAAAATAACTTAAATCACAGAAGTATATTTTGTATTAATGAAAGAAAAAATACGCTTAGTTTAAAAACGCATTAAAAAAATAAATAATAATGAAATGGATAATGTTTATTACCTTTATTTTAATAAATAAATAATAAATCAATTTCTCAAACATGGTTATCGATGATATCTTATTATATAAATAAAAATGTAAATGTTTGTTTGCTCAAAATCTTAAATCTCCGAAGGTTCTTAACCGATTGCTTTAAAATTTTGTTACAACGTTGCATTCGACTGCGCACGTGTTTTTATGTACCTACTATTTACATACCTAAGATGTCACACCTGTGACATGTAAAAACATGCTTTTTTTTCAAAAAAAGCGCTATCTGTTGGACGTAAAAGCAACCAACACACGCCGTGCTAAATATTTTACGATTCCATTTAAGTGTTTCCGACATGTGTGTCTGCTATAGACTAAAAAACTACTGGAACGATTTACGCGCGGGGAAAAGAGAGAAAGGGAAAGAGGTCAGAAGGGGAAAAGGAATAACGGGAAAAGGGGAATTATGAAGAGAGGAGCAAAATCAAGTAAAGAGAAACGGGGGAAGGAAAGGAAAAGGGGAACATGGGGAAAAGAGGAAAGGGAAACGGAATATGGTAAAATGAAATGGGAAAAAGGGAAAGGGAGAAAGTATAAAGGGTAAGGTTAAATTTTGTTAAGTTCCGTAATGTTCATTTTGTTAATGTTTTGTTAAACTTTCAGTTGTGTTCATTTAATTTATATATATACTAAAATATAGCGATAGTGAAGCATTGCCGGGTCTGCTGCTAGTGTTTAATAAATTATTAATAAATGAAAATTTGACATTATTTTAATTTTTTAACCTAATTATGATATTTTAACTCCTGATGATGGTTTTGAAATAAATCGAAAGATCTCGAGTCACACGTAATTTGCTGGAAAGATGGATTTTCATTTTTTAATAATTCGTTATTTATTGTAGTTTTTTTAGCATTCAAAAAAGATTGAAGTTTTATCTTCAATCGGTTTCATTCATGCGGAAACCATAAATAAATTCATCATAATAACATCAAAAGGAACTTCCATCAAAACCCCTTAATGAGATGCATTCAAAACTCGTGTATAAGAAAAGTCATGTCATGGACTTACATCGATTAAGTCCAAAGAACAATATATTAAAAAAGTAAAAATAAAAACAACAATACCAAAGAGATAACAAAACATAAAATAGAAATAAAACGATGACGGCGAAAGGGTAATCAACTATTTTCCAAATAAATACTGAGGTGTGCACAACGTTTAATTGATGAAATTGCACAAGGAGTTACTGCTAGTCTCCCAGGTCCAACACATGCATCCGATTCACCCGCCAAACATCTTCGCTCTTGTCTAGAATAACGTTTCTCAACCTGGGGGTCACGGAGATATGAAAGGGGGTTCGCGAATATAGTCTACAACTTTACACGTAAACAATAATTAAATCATTTTACGAGTAAAAAAATCATCTGTTATAAACATTTTTAAATATAGATATAAAGAAAATAAATTAATGAGGTGGTTACTTTTGTTTTTCATTTAAAATGTTTCATTTTAAAATGGATGAATAATATATTCATGGGCCTATATATAGAAACCAGCATCCACGATGCGGTTTCGCACGCGCTATATGGTTAGTTGCGATTTTTTTCGCGGTCAATTTGTTTTTATTACATGTTTTTTAGTCAAGTAATCGGAAGCAAACATACTGTAATAGTGGCAGTGGCTGTACTGGTTGAGCCGGCGCGCCGTACACCGTCGCATCCCTTAAGAAATCAAAATTAAAAAAAACCGAAAATGGTACTTAGATATTTATTTGAAGAGTGTTTGGAACACGAAATCTAGTGAACATCTCGTTTAGTACTGTACAAAACGAGGAACATTTGTTGTTATAATTCAAAATAATTTTACCTTTCTTCAACCCTTTCAAGGTCAAAGTTCGAAAAATCTAGAAATTTGTTTTTATATATTCCCATGAAGATTACACATACCAAAAATCAAGTTAATTACTTCATTTATTACCGAGAAATTAAAAAAAAATAGTAAATTTCATTGTTATTCCAACTAATTTTTACACTCAGAATTTCAAAAAATCCTTTCTAATGTGGACTTAAATTGTAAGAACATGTATACAAATTTTCATTAATTTATCTTCACTAGTTTTTGCTGGGTGTTGATAATGAATTACTGATGACATGTTCTTTATAATATACATGAAAGTTACATTTTAAGCGAATATTTTCATACCTCAAAACGTAAAGAAAATTAAATTTCTTCCCCCCAATCCTAAAAATATTACCGAACTTTTCTTCGAAAAGTCGGTAAAAAGATTATTTTAATCTGTACACGGATGCAAATACTTTTTTTAACAAAAATAATTATTTCAACATATGCCTTTTAATTTCTAAAAGACAATGAGAAATGGAAAAGAATAAGCAAGAGGGTAATAATAGGGAAGGGTAATATTAATAATAACAGGGGAACAATAAAAAGGAAGAGGGTTCTTTTTCCTAAAAACAGTATAATTTCTTTTTTTTTTACTTCGTACAAAGAAGTATTGTGATCGCGAAAAATTTCGGTTATCAGATTTCCACGGAAATATCCATTTTGAACATCTCTGAATCCATTTTGACTAATTTCGGCGTAACGTCTGTACGTACGTATGTATCTCGCATAACTCAAAAACGATTAGCCGTAGGATGTTGAAATTATGGATTTAGGACAGTTGTGCACCTCCCCTTTTGATTGCAATCGACTGAACCAAAAGTGTTCAGAAAAAGGCCAAACAATTTGGATTTTGTACTTTTTCTTAACTGCAATAATAAACCCTCATTGAGAGCTTTTCAACGATATATCATAAGTTGTACTTATTTTCATTGAGAGTTATAATCAAATAATACTTTAATCAATGAAATATTTGGATCTTACAAGGGGAAGGCACATCGGTTCGAATCCGACTTCATATCATTTTTTTTTTTTTTTTTAATTTAAATATATTGATTTATTAATAATTAATAAAAAAAGATTACAATAAGTAATAATTCGATAATAAAAAGAGGAAGTTATGTGTGTGGTGTCCATATCAGATATTTTTTAATATGAAGCACGAATTTAGAAAAAAATTAATCTTAAAAAATGTCTAAAGAAAAGTAATAATAATACACAATAATAATAATAAATTCAGTAATTACTGCTTATAGTCAGTTGTATGCAAAAAAAAACATGCGTGCCGGTTAATGTAAAAGTAGCAAATAAATAAAACAATTAAAAAAAAAATGTATAAATTTTCTTATGTATTCAAAAATTAATAGCAAATTCAAAAAAATAAAAATAAATAAATAAATAAAGTAACTCAAGTTATAAATTTGGTGTTGTGTTTTTTATATTAAATTCCGTGCTGCTTTCTATCGAATTAAAGTAAAGATTATATCATTAAAATGGTATTATAAGTTAAAAAATATTACGAATACCATATTCATATAGGATAATGTTAAAAATCAGATGGGTGGATAAAGTGACAAATGAAGAGGTATTGCAGCAAATAGATGAAGAAAGAAGCATTTGGAAAAATATAGTTAAAAGAAGAGACAGACTTATACGCCACATACTAAGGCATCCTGGAATAGTTACTTTATTATTGGAAGGACAGGTAGAAGGAAAAAATTGTGTAGGCAGGCCACGTTTGAGTAGACTAGCACTAGATAGGGAATCTTGGAGAGCTGCATCAAACCAGTCAAATGACAATGACTTAAGACAAAAAAAAAACCGTATTCAATAAATTTTATAAAAATCTATAATGTATAATACAAAAAATAAGGTTTAAAAAAATTAAATACTTCTTTTTAGGTAAATAAAAAATATATAATTATTGAAATAATAATATTTAGTCTTAAAATAGTTTAATGTAAATGACTGTACTCTGTTAAATAATGCTGTTCTCATAAGGTTATAATTTTTCTTAATAAATTGTTGATGACTACGCGCAGTATAAAAATAAAAAGTATTTAGTATAACTACATTTTCTTTATTAACTGCGTATTGTTTCATTAACAACCGATTTCATTTTATTAAATAAACAAAAAAAAAATCGAGAAAATATGCTGTAATTAGATAGTTTAATGCTAAAAATTAGACGGGTGGATAAAGTGACAAATGAAGAGGTATTGCGGCAAATAAATGAAGAAAGAAGCATTTGGAAAAATATAGTTAAAAGAAGAGACAGACTTATAGGCCACATATTAAGGGATCCTGGAATAGTCGCTTTAATATTGCAAGGACAGGTAGAAGGAAAAAATTGTGTAGGCAGGCCACATTTGGAATATGTAAAACAAATTGTTAGGGATGTAGGATGTAGAGGGTATACTGAAATGAAACGACTAGCACTAGATAGGGAATCTTGGAGAGCTGCATCAAACGAGTCAAATGACTGAAGACAGAAAAAAAACAAAAAACCTAGTATTGTCAAATTGTGATTAATATCTCGGTCTTGTTAAACTTAAATTCTTCGAAAATAGCTCAAAAATATCTGTATGTATGGGGCATTTATGAGATTATTTGGAAAATGTTTAAAAATGGAAAGGGAATAAAATTAACCCATAATTCGATAAAAGTACATAGTTATTTCAAATTTCGAAGTTTAAGTTAATCGAATTTATATGGGTGGGGGTTATTCAGAATTATTCTTAATTAGTTTTTACCTCTTATTTCTAAAACTTAGATCATAAAAGGGTACTTTTTCGTTTTACGACCCCCCACTTTTTTCGCATTTTTTCACATAATAATTATTTAATATAACATGTTTAATAATAATTTACAAATAAAACTTTATAGGAAACACACTAACAACTTGTTTTGTGAAAAAAGTGGGGAGGACGGTTAAAACGAGAAAGTACCCGTAAAAGTAACGGTGCCCGTGTACATTTTTATTTTTTTATTTTTAGTAAACTATAACTTTTTTAAATTTATTCAGTAACATCGCATCGCTTGCAAATTCAACTGCTTCCCGTATAAATGCGGACAACACCCGTGTTGTTACCAGGCTTTTTAAGAAAGGGAAATCTCGTGGAATCCGACTTAAGAACATTCCAACCCCTACGGGGTTGGGATGTTTGGGATGTCTTAAGTCGGGTTGGGAGTATCTGTAGTTGTGCATGTGAAAATTTTATGAAGATTGGTCGAGTAATTTTTGAGTTACGCTCAATTTAAGGTCGAAAAAATGTTGACTGTTGTGATGTATTTTTTCATACGCCCTTAATACATGAATCACAGTTGTGAGCGATTTGAAACGTGATGCTTGTGTGTAGATCTATTCGTTAATCAAACGGATGTAATGCGTTGTACTCTGAAAACCAGTACATTTCTGACTTCGAAATAGCGAGGGCGTCGGAAATGAACAGTCGCTCTTTTTGCGCAGGAATTTATTTTTAATTTGATCGGTACATAATTTTATTATAATACACGCTATACAAAGAAAATTGTATGGAATTGAATGTTACCAAAAAATATCGATATATATATAAAATTATTCATTTCAGTTGCTTATTTTATTTTTTTTTCAACTACAACACAATTATGCGATGGAGTTCTGAATCTACATTTATTTCAAAATGACAAATACATTACATCTCTAAATTGTATACCACTTAATTTGTAACATCAATACCGCGTATAAACTCTACATTATGATAATTATGTCCATAAGACAGTTTTTTCAAACACTTATAAACTATATGTAGATCTGTTGGTTGATTGATTTCATTCAAATCAGATTCATAAGATGATTAAATTTTTGAGGTAAATATTTTTCCGGAAAATTCAATTGAATCACCATTTTTTGTCTTTGTAAACTCCACTTTTTCAATTCTATATCGCCTATTGTAGACTATAGCCTGTTGTAATATATAAAATTATTCATTTCAGTTGCTTATCTATATTTAATAAATTCTAGACAACCGACTCAAATTCAATTTTTGACCTGTATATTTTTATAAAACGGTGCAGATTTTTATTCTTTTTGTTTGTCGTGAAATTCAATCTTTTAATTTTAATGTTTTATTTCTTAAATCGGAGCCAAATTAAAAACAAATAAATTAACAAAATTTTAATTTTTCAATGATGTCAATTAGTCGAAATTAAAAAAAAATTGCTTTCGGCACGCCGGAAGGCGGTGGTAGATTTCATCGAGGCAAAATAGGAGTAGGCGAGCTCGGATTGTTAGAGCTCGTATATCAAATATTACTTTCCAAGTTTTACAGACTACGTTTTCTCATTAGACAACAAGCTATTGCTAAATTTACTAAGACTTCCTTATGATTTTTCTTCAACTGCTTGACAATAAACCTACTACGTGAGTCAAAACTTGTTTTGTTTTGCTATGAAATGAGACCTCAACCGAATGTTTAAATTATCCAAATAAATTACTATGATTTTAAAGTTGTGATCTTCTTTTCACATATAAATGTAGGTTCATATAAATATAGGTTAGAAAATTCTTTTAAAGCGAGTGTCGGTTAACGACGAAATATTTCACCTTGATTTCTGTGTCTTTGGTAAAATTAAACCGGATATAATTTTTAGAACCCAATTTTAGGAGTAAATTTAGGACTGTTATATGAAATCTAACCTGATAAAGTGCAAAAAAATAGATATCGGAACTGTGTTATTAGTAGTTTTCGAGAAATCTGAGTAAGACGAAAATTTGTGGTCGACAAAAAAATCACGTTTTTATGTTTGGCTTAAAATAATTTTGTTAAACGGGTAATAAACATATAAAAGAATTTAATTCTGAGTAAAACGGTCTGAATAGTCCACAGAAACTAAGCACGAATATAAGAATTTTGAAAATTATTAAAAACAAAATGTATAACATTTAGGAAGATTTTAACTGAGTATTAAACGAAATAAAATTTTCAATATTACAAAACATGTGTACTTTGGTGGTTGGGGTTCAATTAACCACACATCTCAGGAATGGCTGGCCTGAGTGTATTCAAAATACACCTCATTTACACGACATATGTATCATTCTCATTTCAATGAGCCGTGCAAGGTTGCGTATTGATCATTACTTGAGCAAATTACATAAGAAATGATTTAAATATTTTATTTTAGAAAAATAAACAATAAAAAAGAAAAATCAAATAAATCAATTTTTCAAACATCTTTAAAGCTAATTAAAAATTGGTTTTATGTAAATTCGTTTGAAATAATTTATTTCACTGGTTTCCAAAACTAATATTGTATATATCTGTTATTTTTAGAACATAGTTAATTTTTTTGTTCTGTAATATTGAACATTAAAATATTCTGTTTTTTCGACCCCAATTCTTTTGTTTTTTACCCAAGATTAATCAAAAATGCCTAAAAAACAATTTTGGGACATATTATTTTCAATCTTTCAGATCAGATTTCATTTTTTTTTTTTTGTCTTCAGTCATTTGACTGGTTTGATGAAGCTCTCCAAGATTCCCTATCTAGTGCTAGTCGTTTCATTTCAGTATACCCTCTACACCCTACATCCCTTACAATTTGTTTTACATATTCCAAACGTGGCCTGCTTACACAATTTTTCCCTTCTACCTGTCCTTCCAATATTCCAGGATGGCTTAGTGTGTGGCCTATAAGTCTGTCTCTTCTTTTAACTATATTTTTCCCAATGCTTCTTTCTTCATCTATTTGCCCCAATACCTCTTCATTTGTCACTTTATCCACCCCTCGGATTTTTAACATTCTCCTATAGCACCGCATTTCAAAAGCTTCTAACCTTTTCTTCTCAGATACTCCGATCGTCCAAGTTTCACTTCCATATAAAGCGACACTCCAAACATATACTTTCAAAAATCTTTTCTGACGTTTAAATTAATTTTTGATGTAAACAAATTATATTTCTTACTGAAGGCTCGTTTCGCTTGTGCTATTCGGCATTTTATATCGCTCCTGCTTCGTCCATCTTTAGTAATTCTACTTCCCAAATAACAAAATTCTTCTACCTCCATAATCTTTTCTCCTCCTATTTTCACATTCAGTGGTCCATCTTTGTTATTTCTACTACATTTCATTACTTTTGTTTTGTTCTTGTTTAAAGAAGAATCTTTTATATAAGATTTCATATAAAACCATTGAATTTACCTCTTAATTTGGGTCCCAATGTTTTTATCAGCCGACTCTCGCTAACGAAACGTTTCCAAAGCTTCTGTTTATATGAACTTTGTTCTTTATTTTCACCATATAACATTTTCTGAAAGTTTGTTATATTTTTTATGAATCGTTCAAAATATAAATTAATAATATTTACAAAAATATCATTTTTTTCCCCGTATGGGAAGGAAAAGTCTCTGCTAGCCGCCGCCATGCCCGTTCTGGGGCGTGCGGGGCTCTCACGGGCTAAAAATCCTCCCCCTCCAGTCACGCAGGGGCCGGGCCTAATCCCTGTGGCATGTGCCCCCACGTGATCACCCGGCTCTCTTCTATCCGATTTGAATCGACCGCCTGGCGTCTCCTGGCGGCGATTGACGGACAGCGACTCCGGGGAGCCTCGCGATCATTCGTCTTCGGACTCCGTGCCTCGGTTCATCCGTTGATCCAGTTTCTGTAGAATTCTCTCCTCATACGCCTTTTCACGTATCATAATGAGACCACTGTCACTACATTATTTCTCTTGTCATTGCTGCTAAGCATTACTCTTATTATACTGCTCGCATCATCTGTTCCTTGCTCCACCAGTCCGACTCTCAAATCTCTCCACCTTGGACAGGAGAACACCATATGTTCCGCGGTGTTCTGTTCCCCGCAATCATAACATTGGTTGGTGGTGCTCCTACCCGTCCGTTGTAAGTAATAACGAAAACATCCGTGGCCAGACAGGAACTGGATAAACTCGAAGTTCGTGTCTCCATGACTCCTCTCTGACCAATTTCTGACATCTCCGATGAGCTCGTATGTTCATCTACCCTTGGATGTCGTTTGCCACCTTCCGTTCTATTCCGTGTACAGCTCATCTACTGCTGACCTCCTGTCACTACCGTTCACAATGAGGATCTTCATCCTAGGTTGCAAAGCCACCGGAGGAACTCCTCCCATCACTGATGCCACCTCTGTGCTTACGGTTTTGTAACCTCCTATTATCTGGAAGTAGAGTCTGCGTTGCAGCTTCATCAGTCGACTCATATTTCGAGCTCTGGAAAGAGCCCCCTGCCAAATTTGCACTCCGTATAAATACAATATATTTGCCAGCAGTCTCCTCTTCATGGTCCTTGAGCCCGCTTTATTAGTCATGATTCTACCGGATGCTGAACCACCCTTTCGCCCTTTCAAGCTGCCTCTTCCACATGTATGGAGAATGTTCGATTCCTGTCCAGCCACACTTCCAGGTATTTTGTGGCTGTGCTGGAAAGATTCTAGTATCGCCTACGCAGAAACTGATAGGACTCAGCCTCCGCCGGCCGTACATCAACACCACCATCACCTTTTTCTCCGCGAATATTTAAAATATTTGCATATATATTTTTTTTTAGGCAAACTAAATGTATGAACAAATCAGTAAGATTTAAAGGATTTATTATAAACCAAGGAGTTTGCTTGCAATTTTGTATATGTTTATACTGGATGACTGAGGTAGACGATGAAAATTATATTAAAACATCATTAATTAATGTTACTAGTAGATTAAGTCTTTTTACTGTTAAAATATGTAAGTAGAAAAAGAATATCAGGGGTTATTAATTAATTTTCCCAGTGAAATCGGTTTCACTTCGGCATACTTTCGACTAAATGTTTTACATATTTTTGCTTATGGAATGCCACTGTGCGTTGATTTTCTTGCAAACTATGTCTCCACGTATTAACAGAAGTAGTTATTTTTAATGGCACTACAAATTTTCTGCGGAATAAAAATCTGGATTTTCAAACTAAAATACGATTCCTGGATGAAATAACGATTCCTAATCGTTAAGCCCATTCTTGTACCGTTAATGATTTCGCCGTATGTTTTTAGTGACAGCCCAGGCGATTAAATATATGTAAATTTTTACGATACACGAAAAAATAAAAGAAAAACCTTTTTTCGCCATCATTCTTTAAATTTAGAGTCCGATGGGAAACAACACAAATCAAATGTATATAAACCTCCCAAAAATATTATTTTATTAAAAGAAAATTAGTCTGAGTAAACTTTTAAGATATGACAATTCCCCAATTTCTTTATCGATTGTAAAGAAAATTAGATGGCATCACAAATCGGTGTTCAGAAGTTATCGTTTAAAATTTTTATCGACCAAATAATACAGTCTGAAAATATTAAACAGAACACTAAGAGATGAGAAATTTTTTTTCTACGTGAAAAATGCTTTCGCGTTATCGTCGCCCAGACACGATATATTTGTTGTAGATAAATAAAAAAAGTTAAAAATGAATTAAAAATTATAAATTTGAAAACGATTCGATAGGGGTAAATTATCATTTAATATATGAGATTAAGATGTGTTAACGTCCACGAAAACCGGGGTCTGTGTTGTAAGTTTCGGTTTCGTTGCTATCAGATACATCAAACAAAATATCGTCCCTGGTAAGTTTGCATCGAGATAGTTTTCTTGAAATTTTACTAGAAGCCGACAAGGTTCACGTTTTCTACATGATTCTGCACCGCAACTACCGGTTGCCGACTCATTCTCATCTACGGGCACAGCCGAAGGCTGATTCATTCTGAAACCCCTTACAGAAGGTATTAGGTCGAGTTACCGAAGATCGAGTTTATATTTTAAACACGGGAATCATTCTGACCCCAGTTGGGGACGTTGAAGATGTCCGGACGTCCTACAGCGAAGGTAATAAAATGAGTTATTAAATCACCGATGCAAATGTCTACCGAGACATTTACATCGGTGGCATCCCAACGAGGCCAGGCTTATTACCATGGATGTAAAAAGTCAGAGGGCGATAGACGGCTCCCGTTAAAGCCCAACAGGGCAAGGAAAGGGGGGGGGGTTGACCAGATCGTCACTAGGCGGCTGTCTTCCCCTACGGGGTTGGGATGACCCCAGTTGAAGAAGTGGGTGTCTTCTTCACACCCGCTCTCCTTGTGATGATCCCAGTGACTACACCACCCCCTCTGTTCCTAGCTCTAATGGGCTTTACAGGAAGTTGTCTTATGGATCGTCTAAATCTGATAACGTAACACAAAATAGTCACGTCAAATTTTATTTGAAACGGTTTATCTAGTCTGCAGATATCAAGAAAAAACAGGCCGAAATTCATTCGGGCATATCTTTCCGAAATTTTCCAATTGAATTTAGGGGGTGATCAAGAAAACGTCAATATCTGTAAAATAAAACGGACGTGCAAAATTTGTCCCGATTATCATATTCATATAAAATGCACTGTACTTCTACGTTATAAAGAAAGTAAAAGTTTTTATGTTACTCAAAAAATAATGGTTCCCAAATTCACTGAAGCAATTTCGATAAATATTAAATTACTAATTTTTACACTTGTGCTGATAGATATATCAATTTCAGATATACGAAAAAGAATTTTGGGATTTTAATTTATAATATTTCTTGTATGAGATGTACAATGTCGATCGAAGGTTAGAATCAAACAACTAAAAAGATAATTTTAATATCGCGCATGGCCGTAGAGTGATTCCTTATTTTTCCGTTTGACAGTGCCATTAGCAATTATGACGACTCCTGGGCAAAAAGCCTTCTCTGTTTCGCAGTTTGCTAAATGTAAATCTGTACCGACAATTTAGCATTTTTCGTAGAAAGTTTAATTGTAATCCTCGGATTGATATTAACGTTCACCGATGGCATAAACGGTTTGAAACAACCGGGTGTCTGGGTACACCCGGTACATATGTGTCTGTACCGTTTACTGGGGTTACAGGCTTAAAAACTCAAAAATTGCAAACTGTACATGCAAACTTCGCAATTGAAATGATGCAGCATAAAGATAAGGCCTTTAAGATAAATAACGACTTTTTTATTGATGATGGTCCATCACTGATATAATTCTATCAGGGATAGATTATTACGTAACTTTTCCCTGACCACTAGATCGGTCGGCGTGGATCCGACGACAGATCATGTTTGCAGTGGCTTCCAAGGTCACCCGATTCCCATGTGATTCTTTCCTTTGGCATCCACTACCTACTGATTTACACTGCCTGTCATAAGAGAGCCGCTAAGCAGGCTGTTCTCGGAATGCCTAAGCTGGGGCTGCTTTCCGGCTTGCTGGAAGGTGCCTTTGCTGAGGGTGCTCTTAAAATCAGGATTAGTGAGGTCACTAGTTATCGACCCATCAGCCTCTTGCCGATTATCGGTAAGCTGCTGAGAGGGCTGGTTGTGGAACGGCTCTGGGAAGACATCGATATGAACTGTTTTCTAAATCGAGGCCAGTATGGCTTAATGAAAGGGGTTGGCACCGAGGATTGCATCATAAATGGTCTTGCTGAGGTGGAAAGTGTCGACTGTAAATATGTTTTGGCAATCTTTATTGACATAGAGGCAGCAATTCCTTCCTTGTGTTGTTCTGACTTCTATGAGTTGGAACAACGCAATGCTCCCGTAGCCCTGCAGGTCGTAGTACGTTACTATTTGTCTAATCGTACGGCTCTGTTTAAAGATGGGCATCTAGCTGTGGAAAAATCCGTCACCAGGGGAAGCCCGCAGGATTCCGTTCTCGGTCCCTTGCTGTGGAACCTGGTATTTGACCGGTTTCTGGGATTGACTTTCCCAGAAGGGATCACGTCCCAGGTTTTCGCCGATGACTGTCTCCTTATAGTTCGTGGTAATTCACAACCGCAGCTAGAAGATCCCCCTGGAACTTAGAGGTCAAGGGGAAAATCGGCCACTCACAAGCGGTGAGTCAATGTGGCGAGACCCGCATTGTCGGAACGTCTGGAAGTTCCTTGATGCGGTTGCTATGTTCAACCGACATCAATAGTTTAATTAAGGGAAAGACACCTAAGGCACTGGTTTGGGAAGCTAACGTTGAGATATATGGCTGACCACTAGCCAGTTAGGACTCCAAGCGCTTTAATATGGTGGACAGATACTTGCTGGTATTCAACAACCCGGGCGTGGCAGCGAATTGCTGTCTAGACGAAGTAAATTTTAATTTATGGATGTCATATATATTTTTAGTAGTTGACGGGGTGCACCTACCCATTTTAGTAAATATATGACAAGTGAGCGGTTGGGACACGGTAAGGTGGTGTATTACACTGCGGTTACTCCGCTCACACTGTTAGGTAAGTCATAGGAGCTATTTAGGAGACTTGTCGCTAAACTGTTTCGAACTTTAGTAACCGTTTGTGGCACAGACATTCAGTGTTATGCTTTAGGGTGAAGGAATGGGGTAGTGGCAGGGGAAATGCCAATCAAATCAATATCTTTACCTCCAGAATATTTTACCATGGAAGACACCTCCATCTTTGTTATATGAAAATTGCAGAGTTAAATTTTCTTGAAAAAAAAGCAGCTGTAGTTTTTCATTGCTTTCAGCTGTGTAGTACTCAGAAGGATGAGTGATGTTGATAATGCTATTTAAGGCCTCCTGACCTGCACCCTTTACAATTACTGAAAGAGCTGCTGCCCTCTTTCAGGAATTATTCCTTAGTCTCAACAGATACTTCTCCAATATGGTTTCACTTCAGTCCAACTACCTGTATCACTGAGCACTCAAGCTCCCTCACCATCGGCAAGGTTTCATCATTCATAGAGGGAGCATTGTGCGGTAAAGTATCAGAATGTTTTTGACAAAACTTTATGGATCTTAATTTTACCCATTCCATTTAATACATTCTGAACAAGAAAATGGTGTTAATGTATGTTTATACATAATGTATGTTTATATATATAGAGATTAAACATTCAAAAGAAAGATTAAGATACATATTTATACCAGGAGTACCCAAAGTTTTCAAAGTCAATTAAAGTTATATTCCTGTACAGGGAAACTATAATCATGCTTTTCCTTTTACACTGACAGCTGGATGTCTGTGTAAAGGGAGAAGTACTGCATTGTAAATTTCTCTAGATCCTTTGTTGTTTTACTTCAGAATTAAAATAAAAAGTAAAAAAAAAGAGGACACAGTTAAAGGATAGATAATAAAGCATTCTTTGTTACTATTTCTTATTTATTGTAACAATAAAATTTTAATTTGCTATATAATTATACTTTTAATTTATTTAAATTTTTATAGGAAGCTGGATTAACTACCCTCGTTAGTAATTTCTGTATTACCAAACTTGTATAAAAAGTATTCTTCTAAGTTAGAAACCTAAAATTAAACAAAACACATTTAAAATTAAGTAATGTACAATTTAATGAATTATATTGTTCATAATTAAGAGTTATAATTTCCGGGAGATTTTTATGGGAAAATAGGTAATAATCATTCATTTGTGAAGGAACAATTCAGTACATTAACCTTTTTGATACTGATAGAACCTATACTTATAAAAAATTTAAATGATAGAATCATCAAATACAAGTGACAGAAACTTGTTAGAGTATTTTGCAGATTTTTCATATTCGATAATGGTAAGGTAACTTAGTGCACCTTCTTATGTGACTAGGATCATTTATAAACTATTTGCATTCCCTTTAATGTTATAGGTTTTTAAGAATTTTCAAAGGGGTGGGATTTATTTTCTGATCGCTGGGAGTTGGAAATTTCATTGGAGAATATAGTGTAAGAATCATTATAATATTCTTTCTTTTTCTGTTTAGCCTCTGGAACCACCATAAGGTATTATTTCAGAGAATGAATGAGGATGATATGATTGAATGTAAATGAAGTGGTGTTGTCTTGTATAGTCTCAGATCAATAAATAATAACGTAATTAATAATGCTCTGCCCTTTTAAATCGATTACTCCTTGCGGAGTTAAATGTAATCACATTGTATTTTTGTTTATTGCTGCCACTTTATGGATGCTGAACCAGTTTCTATGAAATATTTATAAAATTATTCCTACTGTGATTATGTCAGCAATGTGGATCATGATTTGAAACAGAACAATGTAGCAGTCATTTGGATGCAAGTTTTCCGTTACACTTTTTAAAATTTTATTTTGGCATTTGTATCTTACTTCTATCTTTACTATTTATATGAACCTACGTTCCAAATTTATACATATCTGTGCCCCAACAACTCTTTTAAAGAATGGTTGAAACGGCTCACCTTTTGTATTCTTGCCCCTTAAACCGTCTTCTACTTTCTGTAATGTCTGTATCCAAATATATGCATTCCTTTTACATTGCTCCAGTATGTAAAAACTATTACCTTGCATATCTTTGTACTAATTTCTATATTCCAAATGCCCAATACCCCTTGAATTTCCTGTTGATTTTCACAGTGTCAATATTATGAAGCAAGTAGCAAGTAATGTTGAAGATGGTATTACTTCCTTATCTTTTTGCTTCAATCTTTTTCTTATACAATCTGTAGGTGTTAAAGTAGCAATAAAGTTTACTATTTATAAGCTGTGGAATATTACTCTCCTGGACTAAAGTTTGAGAAATCCAAAACTATTCAGTTTGAAATAAATATTTTTCTGTCTTTATTTTTATATCCATATAATTATAATTTTTTTCCTAATTTTCTTCTTTTTTTGGTGTTTTAAGAATAGCATTTACTTGGGCTACAAGGATAAACAGCTCCCTCAAAAAATTTTATTTTTCACAAAAGTACAGATGAAATAAAAATTTTTAAATGTTGTTAATTTTTAAAATTTCATCATTTAAATTACTGAAAAATATTTCTAATATTACAAGTCAGAAATTATATCTGCAAGTACAATGAAAGCATACAAAAGGAAAAGGGTTCGCTAAAGCACTGATATGCAGGTGTTATTTAAAGGGGCTACTAGAGGACAAATTCCTTGCCCAAAGTGGATGTTATAAAAAATTATTTATTTTCATTCACTTTAATGTAGCATTTTAAAACCATTATTGTAATATATCTAAAGATACTTTGTGCAAATAAAAGCCTTTTAATTGCTTGTCTGTTGTTACAACTGTTGCTTAATCTAAAAATGCCTAATTGTTTATTTTTTAATAAATTCTGTTAGAAATACAATTTATTTGTACTGATTCATCTTTGTAAACACAACTGATATATTTACTTTTGTATGCATAGAAGTACCAGTGAATTTAAATGTTGCATCGGCACTGTTTCTTTTTCAGCTTTTCAAATGATAGAAACATACAACATAAAAGAGCATAGCGTTCATGATTTTTTATACTATTGCTGAATGATTATATGTAAAGTTAGAGTATAATAATAAATACATACATAATTTTTTTTTTTTTATAAATTCATAGAATCAATGGAGAAAGTATTTTAATGCTCCTTAGACAGATCAGATGTATATATGAGTAATGTGATGAAGAGTAGTTAATTAAATCTAGCCCACCTAGTCTAGTGGTCTAGTGGTTAACTTGTCACAAGTCAACTGATTTCAAAGTCAAGAGTTCTAACAACTAAATCCTAGTAAACTTAGTTACTTTTGTATGGATTTGAATACTAGATCATGGATACCAGTGTTCTTTGGTTCTTAGGTTTCAATTACCCACACATCTCAGGAATGGTCGACTGAATGGAGACTGTACAAACTACACTTCATTTACATTCATATATATCATCCTCTGAAATAATACCTTATGGTGGTTCCAGGAGCTAAACAGAAGAGAAAGAGAGAGTTAATTGAATCTGTGATGTAAGTTGAAATCATCTACCTGTAAGGTATGAACCTAGTATGTAAAAAAAAAAAAACAATCCTTTGATTTGAAAAATGACTTGAACTTTTCACCAAGTTAAATCATTACATCAAGTATGTTGGAAGTTTGTCAAATATGACAAATGAACAAAATATAGCAGAATAAAGGGAATTCATAAAAATAAAAGGGATTAAATTAATGATTGTTTTAACCTGTTCTTGAATGGAATGCTAAGTTTGAGAGCTAAACAGATGTACTATTATTAAAGATTATTATTTTCACAACTTATCATCATCATTATTTTCATACTTGTCTGATATATGGCCCTTGCACCATGCATAATTCATTTGCTTTACATTTACAACAAAAAATGATAGTTCTTTGTAGATCCAATATCTTTTAATTTTTATCATTCTTGATCTTATAGGACTCTCTTCTTTTCACCTTTTGCTGATCCTTCTAGCAATGTTTTAGTCAATCCTTCTCTTCGCGATACCTCTTGGACGATTAGGTTTCCTATTCTGAAATAAGCTTGTCCATATTCTAATTAAGATTCTAAACTTGTTCACTCTCCTCATTACCTTTTTATTCTGTGATTGATGCTCCTGCTACATCCTGTTACATATGTACTTGATCTTTTACAGGATGATTATGTGGTCTTCTATTAGATCAGTACAATTCTACTGTATATTTTTCCACCATTTAGGTATATCCATTTCCTTTTTTTTACACATAGTTCATATTATCCATTTCTTTCTAAATGTTCTCTATGTGATAATTCATCTGCAAGACATTTCTCATTTGCTTTTTGAATCTTATTGACTCATTATTCGATTTCCTGCAGAGTATCTCAACTTCTTCAACCTTGCTGTTTTTTTTTAATTGCCTATTTTCTTTCATTTTTAGCTCTAGTAGCTAGTTGAGACTCTCGTTACTAAACATTTCGAAGCTCAGTAGCCGTTTGTGGCATAGACATTCAGTCTTAAGTTTGGGCGACCAAAGAGTGTGGTGGCAGGAGAAATGCAGAACAAACCAAATTGTCTCTTATCCAATTGATGCAATTTGTTCCATTCTCCATTTAGTTAATTTCTCAGCTCTTTTAACTAACTCGCTTCAATAGTACTTTTATTTCTACTACCAGAAGTACAGTGCATTTGGAAAGTTGCTTTGCACTGGAATTATGGGAGTGTAATGACGAAACTTTCTTAATTATTACTTTGCATGTTTATTTCAATATTTTATAGAAATGGATATTACAATAACTGGAGTAGTTTATAAAAAGTGTTGAAAATGACCTCTTCAAACATTATTACAACATTCTACATGTTTCAGTTTGTTTTCATACACTTTAACTAACAGATGTCCTGGAATGTCTAGTATGTATGCTGTTATTCCAGTTTTTAGTTGCGATACTGCTATTTTTGCTGCCCTAATAGAAAGTAACGTGGGGAGTCAGACTAGGCAATTGTGCCGGCCAAAAACCCCTCAAAGTGGTTTGTTTACCAATGATATTTCATAAAAAATCATTGACCTGTTAGCTGTGGCACTATCTTGTTGGGATAGCCGTGAATGATTTCCACCTCTGTTAACTGACTAATGAAGGTTGTTAAAACAGCTCAATAATACCACTATCAACTGTATTTTCAAAAACAATTGGACTCACAATGCGCATTCTGTTCACATCGCAACAGTCTCCAATTTTCGCATCATGTAAAGATTGTTCATGCAATTCATAAGAGGTTAGTAGTCAACCACAGTTGTATATTTTGTAATTTAATATATCCTCCTAGTTGAAACCACTCTTTCTGTAAAAAATCTAACCTTCAGTATACCTACGCAATTTTGGTCAATAAAACATTTAAACCATTAACAATAATTTAGTCTATTGGCATGATCTGTTGGTTTCAGTTCTTGAATACACATTACTTTGTAGGAAAAGAGTTTCACTTCTTTTCTTACACCTTTACGTGCGGTAGCAAGTCCGATATCTTGCTGCTTCGTTAACTTACGCATTAGTTTTGATGGAAGTTCTGCAATAGCATCTGAAATATCTGTTTGATAATTTAGGTGGTTTTCCACTTTGATCAGCATCTTCAGCACAGCCTGTTGTTCGAAATTTATCGATAAGATTTTGAAATGCATTGCAGTAAGAAACAGCAAGTATCTGAAAACTTTTCAGATAATTGCTGTTTTATACTATAGAGTGACTTTTTGAACGCACTGTTATGATCGCTATCAATAAAGGCACTTGGCAGTCTACATATCTGATTCATTACATTTCTCAATTTCTGTTCTGCAAATAAATAGTCAATTTTTTATCTGTTTTCTTCTCCAGCAGATTTCTAAAAAAACTACAAAAGAAGTTCGAGATTTCGAAATCTCCAGCCTTCCTTTGTAGTTTTTTACTAGCCTATATTATTAGCATTATTACTACTATATTTTGTAGTATTTATTATCCTTCCTCCACTTTCATTTCATGTTCTCAGTTGTTTCCTTTCACTTGTTCATCCCTCCAAAGTACGTTTGAGTGCCCTACAACATCAATTTCAATATTATTATTCTACAACAATGTTTATTTTACTCTTCCATAATTTTCTCTTTCTCTTAATACAGTATTTCAATTGTACCATCTTCATATTGATTAGTTGGCATATAAAATTTTGTTGAAAGCAGTTTCCTGGGTTTATTCTCTTTCTGACAGCAATTTCCATCATTAGTAAAAACTATCCTAGTACACTGCTATTTCTTTTATTTAGAATTATTCCTACATCACTTCTACCTTTTTACTTCCTGAATTGTAACATCATCTTCTACTAACTTCATCCTTTCTCATTTCACTTTATTTACTGGAGTCCATTACTTCTATTTTAAGTTCATCTCTCTTTTAAAGTTATTTAACTTCTTTTTTTGAAAAAATGTTTCTACATTATATGTACCTACATGTATTTCCTTTCCATCTTTATCTGACTTTCAGTTGGTGATTACCTAAACCAGGTTGATAAAACATAATATTTATAGTTATTCATTTTAATTCATTAAAATTTACTATCACATTTAAAAGTAAGACAAAAAATAATCAGGAAAAACATATCCCTATTTATAATTTATTAAAAATACCTTTTTGCACTCTATAGTACATGTGATTTCTAATATGCTGGCTCTTACAAAGTGTTATTTTCTTAAAAACACTGCAGAAACCACTCTACAACATTCTGTTACACATGTATCAGTGAGTATAAAATCTTCAACAATTTAAAAACTGAATATAATCTTTAACTTTTAGGCAAGTAATAGAAAAAGTACACCGTAATATTAAATCCTATCATTGAATATTTATACTTCCTTCCTCGTCATCTTCCAGTTGACCTTCATTGAATAGTTAATTCCTTTTTCCACCACCACTTTCAGTTCTCTTCAGTATCCCCTTTAAAACCTCCCTTACTGTATACCCTAGCATTCGTTATGACTTATCAGCACTATTCTTATCACGTAACTGCTGTTTTAATTTACTGATCAAGCAAACACTGTTTTATTCACTGCTAAACAATCACTGACAAAAAACATACTAAACGATCCGTTATCAATACTTTCTCTTAGAGCTATAATTTGGTAATCTCTTCCTGCATGTTCAACAAGAAAGACCTTCTTGTCATGTATCTGGATAAAAGTCATTATGGGTTATTTAATTATTATTTGAATAGTTCAAATCATTGTCTAAATTGCATATGTGAGGTATACTGTCTGTTATTTTAGCAGCTCCTAAATCATGCACATGGATATCAAAAGCCTCTTAAAATTTTTGACTGGAATTGTGCACAGCAGATATATAAGTAGCATCGTTCATGTTATAGTAAGCCTTTTAAATATTAAGTTGCTACGTCTACTTTTCTTTTCAAATTCATTAATGAGATCTTTGAATTAAATTCATCAATTCACTACGACATGCTGTTTTCATCCTTCCCAGCATACTGACTAATGCAACTGGTTTTGTTACTTTTGTTTCCCATAAGAGTTTTGAAGAACTGCAGGAGTTGTCTCTTTTCCCAGCGTTTATTAATAATTCATACCACATAGATAAATTGGTATCAATATTGTGAGTAATTTACATTTTATTTTATTGTAATACATTTTATTACAATACTGAATAGTTACAAATAAAATCAATAATTTTATTGTAATACCACATAAATGGAGGAATGAAAAAGTACTAAACTGTACTGATCGAATTCTAATGAATATGCTGCTAAATTTTCATCAATGTCTATCGAATGACAATGGATTACGAAAAATTTGAAAATGTTTTGATTGGTTTTTTAAAGAATAGGACCCTGTGGTTCAACATAACTACAAAACGAGATTTAAAGATCACCACAATCATGGCTTGTGAATAGCATTGGAAACTGGTGATCACATTAAAGGTTACATGGGAATAATGCTGAATTAGTATAACAAGTACTTATTATTTTATTATTATTTAAGAACTTATATAGTTTGCTCAAGTCAACATGACAAGCAGCACCTGAACTAAACATTTCTTGTTCAATTATTCATAATGTTTTAAGGAACCTTTTAAAATTTGTTCTTGTAAAGTAGTGCCACCTATCACACTAGAAGAGAGGATTAATCGTAAGAATTCTGCTTGATATGTTTGATGATGACTATTATCTTAATGAAATAAGTCGTTCTTATGAGGCTACTTTTCATTCACTTTTAAAGGTAAATAAAACATCAGATTGTGCGGTTCAGAAAACCCCCATTTCAATGCTGAGCACATCAGGACAGTTTGAAAATTAATATGTGACAAGTGACACTGGTGAGATTACTTCATTATTCCTTTATGAACATATACCTCGATATACTGGAAAATTTTGCCTTTCCTCATCTACAACATTTACAACATATATTCCAGCAATTTGGATGCCACCACTGCCACATCGAGTATAACTATTCATAAATTTCTGAAGGACAAATTTCCTGGTAGGTTGATTGGTCACAGTCAAGTGGTAAAACAGTCTGGTCAATTTGAAATATGACTAAAGCTTGGAAATTAGCAATCTTAAAATTTAATAATGGTTTTTTCACAAAGTAAATAATTTTTATAAAATAAAATAAAGAATTACAGCAGCTGCAGGTTTTAGCTAAAATGTTACAGTATCTTTATAACTTTATTCAACAAATAAATTTTTGGACTGAACAATTATACATCAGGATAGAGAAATATAAAAATTATAGGGATAATAAAAAAATTTTGTATTTCCTTTTTGAATAACAGTGACCATTTTCACATGTAGGTTATACTACTTAAATAAAACAGTTTTCTAAAAGGGAAGTCTTTTTTAAACTTTTTTACACAAAATATAAAATGTAAATCATTACAAGAAAAAATTTTGTTATAATGCTATTAATCATAAGAGAAGGCTAATCAGATATCTCAAAACTTACATATTCTTTAGTATTTAGATGTTTCAAACAGTACGTAAGACCAATACATTGAGGTGAAAATTTAAATTTTTTTAACTGATAACCATTGACGGTGAAGTTTAATATTTTGTATTGTAAAATATTTTTATTTACAAAGGTCTGCAACTGAATAATTTTATATATTAGAAATAAATAATGAATGGATATTTACATAAACATAAATTAAGATATTAAATAAGGCACCTAAAAAAATTAATGGTCATGGGAATTAATAAAATAAATAAATACATTCTTTAAACAATAGGTGCATTTGATGTAATAATTCATGACTGCATACAACAAAGTTGTGTTTATAAAATACACACACACACACACACACACACACACACACACACACACACACACACACACACACACACACACACACACACACACACACACACACACACACACACACACATATACACATACACACAGACACACAAACACACAAACACACACACACACAAACACACTATATTTGTAATGTGTGTTTAATTATGGACCCTATAGTCCTAGTTTGAGATAGTACAACTACAAAGTATGTTAAAGAGTCATGGATAGATCCATAGTCAAAGATGTACTGATCAAATCCCAAAAAAACCAGGATATATCAACTCAAGCTGATTCTCAAAGTGTCCTCGGTATGGATCCAACAGGCATCTGGCTGAACACTGCATTGAGAAATGATCACAAATAAGAAAATAGTGGGTAGTAGATAAGGGACAAAATCCTCACGTTGACCCTGATACAAGTTCATCCAAAGATCTTTAAGGCACTCTTCAATCCGTATCCATATATTTTAATTTCTTCAGGAAATTGAGGTATATTTATCAGGATAGAAACAGCCCATTAGCGATATATATTTTTCCATTTATTAAGTTAATTATGCATTATTTATTTAATGTTTTGACCACTTCATATATATGTTTTGTTTTTAGATACTACAGAATCAGCTGAGGACTGGTTTGGGCTTCATGAAGAATTTTAGAACCTTTACTTGAATTTTAAACATTTAGAACTACATAAACTGAATATAAACTACTTAAGAAAACTCTAAATGTAGCAGTATGTTTATTAAATACAATTGCGAGATAAAGTTATCAAAGAAAATATAATCAAACTAGAATTAGTACTATAAAAGAGTAGTCAGTACTTTGATATTTGAGATTAAAAGGAATAAAATTTGTTCTTATTAAATAAGGGTTTAAAATATTACTCTGACACTACCATGAAATTAGATTTAGTTAGTAACTTGTTAAACTATTGTCTATCTCATTTAATACACGAATCTTTTCAAGGCATCCTCATTCTTACATATTAATACTTAAAATGCACAAAAATGTCACCACTGTTTACAAAACATGTAACACTATTACTTTGTTTATAAAAAAATAAACCTCTGGGAACTAGATGGCAAGTCCTGTTGCATAATAGCATAGGCAGTAGCCAGGATTTTTTCCAGGGGGGTAAATGTGAAAATGTTTTTTGTTAAAAAATGGTTTTATTTGAACATTTTAAACGGCAAAAGTAATAATTGGAATGCTATTCGAACCTATCTAAATCATAATTCAGCACTACCCTACGAGATTTCTGTATTAATCCTGACAAAATTTCTTTCTCACATTTATTTTTAGCTTCCAGAACACTTTTTTATGCACACTCATCACGTAAAGACACACAAGGCCAGTTTTTGGCATTGTTTGCTGTAACCAAGTTTCTTTCCTGTGTAAGGTGCTGAAGGATCTTTCGATAGTAAATGTTGTCGAAGTGAGATAAGTAGCGTCCATTCTATGGATGGGTAGAACAATTGGGTTTCTTTAACTACTGCAGCTAGTACTACCTCCTTCAGTTCGGAATTTTCACATTTTTTCCTTTCCATTGGCTGTACTAAAGTACAGCTCCACCAAGGAATTCATTAAAATTGTAGTAACTACAAATCTTGTAGTTTTTTTTACAAATCCTCATATATCATATCAAGCATTATATGAGGGTGCAATGTAAGGAATGAAAATGGGGGCAAATTCTCCTCAGAAAAACGCTCTTCCAGAGACATTATCAATGAATCCGTGTAAGGAATAATTAGTGATCTTCTACAAAACCCGTCAGGAGTCTATGCTGGTGGAGTCAGCAGGATGATGTTTCTGCTGATTTATGACTCGTGGCATATTGAAATCTGTTGAAATAGGCTCAGCGATTGTTTCAGTCTCTGCTATCACATTTTACTTTCAGCAACCGCATTTCCACGATATATTTTCATGATGAAGTTATGATGTCAATTTTTTGTGATTTTCACATTGAAGTAAGTCCATATTTGTTAGCTGAAGAGCATGTACCATCGGTTGCAGTAGTTCCAAATATTTTGGTATGACACAGTAACAATGAATTTCTGATTTTGTAGCTGCATAATGCACTTGAAAACCGCTTTTTTCGTTACACTGTTATCATCTATTGTCAGTTTTTCAAGCGCCATAGCAATTTGCACTTTGAGAGCAACGGATTTTACAGAGCATTGGTATATTTGGTATGCATTTTCGATGAAGGGCTGATTCTCCAAAGAATCGTATTATTTCTTTTAATGTGGAGGCCGCATGTTGTATCACTTTTATTTCATTTGAGCTGTTTACAACAAAGTTCAGTTGGTGACTAGCTCAGAAAAATTATAATGCTGTCATATTCTTTTCTGGAGTAATTATCTGGTGGACACTGCCATCCTTCCCTGCATACTGGAACACCTATCGTATCCTTGTCCAATGCACTTTTCTCGATCAAGGCCTACCTTTTTGACAAAGATGTTAATTGCAGATGATACAGAGTTTGCATTGTATCAGTCAACTCTACATAAACTAGAAATTCTTGACGAACCTTCATCTTTTCATCGTCAAAAATTTAACCTCAATGGAGATTTGCTCTTTCCCTAATATGCCGGTGCTCCTGTCTGGCGGGATACTGTAGCACATGCTTTATTTATGTCAGTAGTGATGTCGTCTGCAATGACGTCGCCACATAGGCTGATTATTTCATTTTGAATCCATAGTGACTTTTTGTTCTCTTTTAAAATGTGGTCACCAGCGTCAAGTTTGAGTTTCATCAAGTCTTCAAAAACACCAAAGGTGGGTCATGTGTAATTTAATTGCACGGCACCCGTAGCATAGTCATAACTTGTAGTTGGTGACGAAAGTTTTTTTAAAACTCCCACTATTTGAGATGAGATCATACTTAACGAAGGTCCAAGTCGGTGACCTGCATTGTTATCAAAATATGTTTGATACTGTACACCAGAACCCGATGGTAGAGAAGATCCAGTTGATTTTTCACCATTATTTTGTTTCGATTTTTCTTCTCCTCCGCTATAACTTTCACTGCTACTTTTATCAGGTTGTTTCCTCTTTTGTCTCAGTAAAAGAAAATAAATAACTACTACTACACTTCTCAAATAATTAAAGCAACTAAGAATTTAAGCTTCTGAACGGAATCAATACTAGAAACTCTAAGCTTAAAATTGTTTTTTGTTTTTTTTTAATCGTCTCCATACAATAATTTAATCACAAAATTACAGAAATTTGAAAATCATTAAAATATTTTTATCGTTCGTGAAAAATATTCTTAACCTAAATACGAGTTTAAGGGTTTCAAAACCTTCTAAAGTGTCTTTATTTCCAATTCTACAAAAGTGTACTAGTGGAATATATGGAAAAAACACAAAGAAACTGATGGAATGATCAAATCTAACAGGCTGTGGCTGTGTACAAAATGAAATTAATGTGAACCAAATGGTTCTGATTGAGGTTAGAAATTTTTGCGTCAAGAATGTGTTGCGCTTAACATAAAAACTTTCGTAGCTATTGAACTTGATCACAACAAAAATTGGACTATTATGAATTTTGAACCATTCATTACTAATTAGCTATCGAACTCTTAATGTTTTTTTATTATTGAAGGACGGTATTTTTTAATCAACCTTAAATATTTTGTACAAGTTTATTTTATTATTTGCAACTAGCAGAAGTAGCTATTTGTAAAATCAAACATTTCAAAATTCTACTTAAGCAGAACTGCTGCAAAAATAACTAATTACAAATTTCAAGCGTTATTTAAAACTCGCTTGGTAAAACAAGTCTACTCAATACGTTGATGCATGAGATCGGACACGCCTTGAGTTTTCGGCACTCTTATAGTAAGAATACGCTTATGTACCCATACTTGAACGGACGCGCGAACTTAAGCGAAGACGACATATTAGCCGTACAATCCCTTTACGCCAGCAGTGAAACAACTACGTCGACCTAACTACGTCAACTACGCCTTTTCCTAACCCTTCTGTCACTGACGTATGCGCAATTAAAGAAGCGGATGATGATAATATTCAGTATCTGCTGGTCAACGGCAAACTCTACGTCACCTACAAAAATCAATTGTGGATAATAGATATCTCTGAAGCCGGTAAACATGAAACTAAAAGCTACTACAGACCGCTGATCATCAACGAACGATTGAAATTTCTTTCGAGCACATTCGAAAGGGTGGACGCAATGTACCAGCGACCGAATGGAGATATGGTGGTTATTGCAGACCGTCAGTTGTACATGTTCAACCTCCATACACAGCAACTGAACGAGGGATATCCGAAAAATGTGTGTTCTTACTTTAACATCGCTCAACCTTGTAAGATCAACGGGATCATGAATACGTATACAGGAAAAACGTATCTCATCTACAACGAAGACTACGTGTTAGAGATAGACGATGTTTTTTTAATACAGTTTGAACGGATCTTCTTTCTAATCTGTTCCCCTGAATACCGGCAGACATAGATGGAGTGGTACGTTTCAACAACGGTTTACTTTATTTTTTCAAGAACGGAAACTACTACGAATATAATGAATTCTTAAAAAAAACGATTAAATTCGGAAAGATAGATCACGAACTTTTCGGACTATTGTGTTACAATAATATAATTTTAAAACAGTTCATCGAATTCATTAGCAAATACCGCGTATATCCTAAAAATAAAATCTAAATTATTAAGTTTCTATTATTATAATGTATTTATATTATCTTGAAAATAAATATTATTCAATTACCTATGTGTTTTTTATTTATTCACCTTCAACTTTTTTATACAAACAACTGATAATCCTCATTCGATGTTAAATTTTGAGAAAAGAAAATAACACAAATCGTTTTAACAAACTGCTTTCAATATTTACATTGAAATTTCATACCGGAGCAGGTATGCAACCCCTACACATGAGTTTTTCAGGCTTTTTTAAGTTTTTCTCAGACTTTTTTCGACTAATTTCTGGTTTTTCAATGAGTGTCAAAACGAAATATGTTTCGGTCATATGCACAAACAAACATTTGTCAATGTTAGTACAAGGAGCAGAGATGCAACCTACAACGCTGAAACTTTTCAGGCTTTTCTCAGGCTTTTTCAAGTTTTCTTAGGCTTTTTCAAGTTTTTCTCAGGCTTTTTTCATGATTTTTTGGCTAATCTCCGGTTTTTCATGTCAGTAAGTGAGCACGTATACCGTAAGCAGATTTTCCAGCCCCAGCAAGCGAGCACATGTACCGAGCATGCTTTTTTCTCCCATTTTTACCCGCCAATTTGTTTTGGTTGGATAAGGTTAGGTTATGATAATTTAGGTTTTTGTGATGCTAGAGGGGTGAGGGAGATGATGCTAACGGGAAGATGACGGTGGAGGGGTTATGACGGTGGAGGGGTGATGACGTCAGAGGGGTATTCCGATGATGACGTCACAGTGGGATTCCCTGATTATGACGTCATGGCGCCACGCTGTCTGGTGACCTTGATTTTGTGCCAGAACCGCCAAGTAACTTCACAGGGGATTCCGGTGATGATGTCACAGGGGGATTCCCTGATTATGACGTCATGACGCCACGCTGTCTGGTGACCTTGATTTTGTGCCAGAATCGTCAAGTAGTACCGGTAGGATTTGGTGGGCTTTTACATAAAACCGTTAACCTTATCATTAAGAGAGAGAGAGAGAGTGAGAGAGAGTGATAGAGATAACTTCACAAACAAAAACAATGTTGATGATGATGCCAGCAAGCGAGCTTTTTACCCGCCATTTTTTGGATCACGTGGTAGTCACTTGAATTTTTTACCACGAAATTGTTTTTCCCCCGTGAAATTTTTTTTTTGCGGTGTTGATTGGCGGGAGGGGTTGACGTCATCGATGACGAAGGGGTATGACGTCAGAGGGGGTGACGTCAGTGAAGACGCTTGTCCCAGAACCGGCACTTCTTATCTACTTAGAATGATTTTTATACATAAATCTTCTTTACATGCATCCTCACATATTTCAATGTTATACTTCAATTTTCTCCTAAGTAGCAGTTTGTCGAAGGCCAAGATGTCGGTAGTGAGAAAGTTGTATAAGTTTCTCGTCTTATATATATATATATTTCAATCACGCGCATATAAATATATATATAGTTATATACATATTCGTGTTGCAAATGCGCCATAGAAACAAATAGTTCATATTTCATATTTTTATTTTCTTAAATACTTATATTTCCAGCTTTTCCGTTTTTAAACGCTACATATGTATATTTGAATAAGTGTATACTTACAGGGCTAACAAATTTACATATATATGAAAACCGTAGTTCAAACTGAACGTAGGAATTATAAAGTTTTTTCAACGAATCTTTTTCATTTGTACTTAACGTTGGAAGTAAGTCCGTAAAAAATTTGTCCATTGTAGTGGTGGGTTTCAAACGTAAAGTACATCTGAAAACAAAGGTGAGAATAAACCAAACTTAGGAAATTTTATAATTTTTATTTACCATTAAGCACACAGCTTAGGCTCATTATGTATTATGCACAAAAATGATAATTATATTTTTGTATGTTGTCTATATTATTAAAAAAATGAAAATCCACCTTACCAGCAAATTAGTTGTGTTTCTCTAGACCTTTCAGTAGTTAAATCATCGTCAGGAGAATAAAATAAAGTAAAAAACTAAGCAAATTAAAATCAAATGATTAAGCAGTCATGATTGATTTCTAGTAGCTGAACTAGCAAACGGTCATTACTGCTTAATCATTTTAATTTTTTGACTTTATTTTATAATATTTTTTTTTTATTTTCCTGACGATGGTCTTAGGACTGGAAAATCTGGAGACACATTTAATTTGCTGGTAAGGTGGATTTTCACTTTTATAATAATTTATTTATTATATCAGCTGTAACCATGTTTCAGAAATTTAAAAAAAAAATATATTGTTTAAAATATTTAACGGTCTAAAAATTTCATTCAAGTAAAAATGCAAATAACACATACAATTAAATTAATTAAATAACAAAAGAAAAATTAAACGAGTGCCCAGGAAAGTAATCTATCGTTACTTTTAGTTACGTGTTAAATTAAAAAAGGGTGCTGAGTCCAAAACACCAAAAAACTTGAAATTAATGGAATAATTAGTAGCATAATATGTCCAGCTTCAATCGTCACTCCTTGAGTCTTTGAGTCCTTGAGGACTCCTTGAGTCCAAGTTGAGGCAGAACCTCAACGTATGTTTTCCAAGATTATTCCCTCTTTTCAGTTAAATTTACATGCTGAAAGAGTGGATTTACTGCAAAATATACAGGAAAACACGGGTTTAAGATGCGTCCAAAAATCCAGCAAAGAACCAACTAAAAAAATTGACGATTGAATCTGGACGTGTTTTTTCATGGATTTATTCGAATATATTAAAGAACGGTTGCTTTCAATAATGAATGTGTGTTCACGTTAAATATACATGTTGAAACAGTTGATTTAGTGAAAAATTCGTCGTAAAACATATGCTTGAGATGCTCCATGAGGTTTTACCTATTGTATTTTATTATATAGACCGCTGATGACATCATGGGGAATCCCGTTTCTTGTAACATGACGTCCGCTGTCAATCATTCTTTATATCGTTGACCTTTGACTCTACCGTCTGACCCTAATATAGGATTCTGTTAGCAAAAAATAATGAAAAGCTTATATCTATAACACTCAAGAATAAAATGTCGTATCGATTTATAGACTCATATTAATTTCTATCTTATAGCCTTAATGAACTAGTGCAACGTTTATTTCATAGTTGTCGTAAATTGACAGACGGTCACGTATCATATATATGCTTTAAAACAACTTATTCACATTTTCAAAGCGTTATAAAAAAATGATAACGATAATAAAATAAAAAAATAGATATATTAAAGTTGTTGATTTAACGTAAAGATATTTTTATCCATATACACATATTAAATCGGCAACTCTTTTTCATGAAACACAACTGCCGCCCATCGAAGCGTTTTATGATAATTTAAAGAAACAAAACATCTCTGAATCAGATTACATGCATGCGTAAAACGTTTGTAATCGATTTAAAATTAAGACGCTCGATGAATACCACTATTTCCATATGAAATTGGATGTCATGTTGTTGGCTGATGAGTTTGAGAGTTTTCGTAAAAAAATGATTGAAACAAACTATTCAGAACCGTATAATTATGTGTCTTCACATTTATCGTGGTTTTCAGCCCTCAAGGCTACAAAGGTGCAATCGGAACTCGTTACAGATCCCGATATGTATTTCAAACAATAAAATTAATTAAATATTATGTTGTTAGATCCCTTTATGGGAAATGTATGATTGAACCGTTGCTTCTAGATGGATTCAGATGGTGTGATGAAGATGAAATTGAATATTTTTTTCGTAAACCGTCTAAACGATGGGAAAGATGATGCGAAAACGGCTTTTATTTAAAAGTCGATTTAGCATACCCTAAACACTTACACGAATCGCATAAAGATTATCTACTCGCGCTAGAGAAAAAATCCATTCCCAATAGTATGATTTCTCCGTTTGCATCTGATAAAAAACGAGTAGCATGTAAAAAAATAATTGTGTACTTTGGAAGATAAGCTACATTATAGAACGGTAAAATTATATGTTTAATTATATCTTCTATGATGTTGTTGAAAATACATAGAGCCGTTTTAATCAATATCCATGGTTGAAAGATTACGTTTAGAAAAATTTTCATGAGTGGGTTGGTACTAAAGATAAGATTGAAACATTTTTTAAAATATTAATCAACAGTGTATGCGGAAAAACTTTTGAAAATGTAAGAAAGCGAATCGATATGCGTTTGATCAATGACGAATCCAAGTTTAAAAAATTAAAACCTAGTCCAAGAGTTAAACATTATTACATTTACGGAAAGGATGTAGTTGGAATATCAAGGGTGAAAAAAATAAATACTAAAATAAACTCATATGTGTGGGTTTAACAGTAACAGATTTAGCAAAATTAATCATGCTTGATTATCATTACAATCATTTTTTATCTACATACGTTCATGAAAACATAAAGCTTCTGACAGATACAGTTTCGCTATTATACTCAATTGTACCAACAAAAGTTGAACATTTTGATAAATTTGGAAGGATAACAAACATTTGAATGAAAGAAATCGAAATGTTTACGCATCGAGTAAATATGATATAGGTCGTTTAAAAAACGAAATTAAGGGTCAACCAATCTATGAATTTTTTGCGTTAAGAGCTAAAATGTGTTCGTTATTTTCGGGTGCGACCGACTATTATTTACAACAAAAAAAGATACCTTAGGGGATTAAAAATGGTTCTCATATATTCGATAAAGATTATAATTTGAAAGTTTTAAATCATGAAATGTATAAAGATTGTTTATTCAATAGAAACATTTTATATTCCCCATCGAAATTAATACGTACTTTTAATCATGAAATTTACTCGATTGATCAGTGTAAAAAAGCTCACTCTCCATACAATAATAAAAGATTCATATTAGAAAACCTTATAGATACACTTCCTTATGGTCAAAAGATATCGATGAATATATGGTGAAAAGAAGAAAAAAAATCAGCCTTCTTCATCTAGTCTATTAGCTTAGTTTAGTCTCACGGTTGAAAATAAACCATCAGAAGAGTTAAACTAATTTTATAAAAAAAAGCCGATGCTGGAATCCCGACTGCGGCTTTTGACGGGATAAAAGCCGATGCCGACTGTGGAAACATTTGATACCTGGAATTTTGACCATCAAAATAGTTTATATAAACTTGATTCAAATGGTTCAAACCTTAATAACTACAATTAGATCGTATTTTATTTTTTTCAACTACAACACAATTACGCGATGGAGTTCTAAATCTACATTTATTTCAAAATGACAAATACATTACATCTCTAAATTGTATACGACTTAATTTGTAACATCAATACCGCGTATAAACTCTACATCATGATAATTATGTCCATAAGACAGTTTTCCAAACATTTATAAATTATATGTAGATCTGTTGGTTGATTAATTTCTTTGAAATCTGATTCATAAGAGCATTAAATCTTTGAGGTAAATATATTTCCGGAAAATTCAATTGAATCACCATTTTTTGTCTTTGTAAACTCCTCTTTTTCAATTCTATATAGCCTATTGTAGACCATTTCACTTATATTAATTGTAAAATTGAAACTATTCAATTTATCGAAGATATTAGACATTTTTATGATTCTATATATAAAAGTAAAAATATATAAAATCAACATTTTATTGTTGATAAAATTTATCGTTTTATTATAGACTTACAAATGAGTTTAATAGGTGTGTGTTATGACCAGATTAATGACAACTATTCGTATGATATCTTTGGTGATTTTAAGCTTATAATTGATAGACGTACGGGTTTTTTCAAAGCAACAAAATTATGTCATGATGGTGGGAAACAATTTAAACATGGGAATGAAAATAAACAATCTAAATTGTTATTACAATATATCTTATCGGCCGGAAGTCCGGCCGATGAAATAATGTCGTAAGTTACGAGTGGTAATTGCCAAATTATAACAGCAACGTACGTTTTTGATAATTTAATACTAGCAGTAGCATCTTGGATATCCCTAAGTGTGTATGTTCGATGTAATAAAATTATAAAGATTTTTTCATCAAAGATTTTAAGTCATATCAAAACGATAATATTCAGCAGGATTCGAAGTTGCGATATATAGAAAATAAGCAAGAAGAAATGCTAATCGAAAATGATAAAATTGTAGATGAAAATTTAAAAATTGCAAATTAACGAATTAAAATGTAATGTAAAAAAAATTAAAACCATGACCACACCATAGTTATCTACACTTGTTCCACTCGATGAATGTGATAATTGGATTATAATTTTGGGTAAAAATATAGATAATGAAGAGTATAAATATTATGCTATTCGTGTTCAATATAAAAATATAGATCATGTATTGAATAAACTAAAAAAAGATATCCCAATTTTAAAATTCCTTATAAAAAATTAAAAGATCCAAATAGTGTAAGATTTTTTAATGTTGCTTTTAAAGATTTTAAATCTACAAGAACAGCAAAGGAAGAACGTGAAGGCGAGTCGGATTAATGTAATTAACATTATTATTTATTTTATTACGTTATTATTTATGTTATTTTTCTATTTTTAGAACGGGAGTATCTATCAAAGCCGATTTAGGGAAAAAATTACACAAGCTGGCTAGACTTATTAGAAATACCGAATTAAAGTGTCTAATGACCTTGTGCAAGCAGATATAGTCAAAATGATACCTTATTCTCGAACCAGTAAGATCTATTAATATATTTTGACTGCTATCGATGGTCTTATTAAATTCGCGTACTCTAACCGTTAAAGAATAAGACGGGTAAAGAGGTCGCGTCCACTTTGCAACCAATATTTGAAAAGCATAAGATGAAACATTTTAAACGGAGCAGGCAAGGAATTTTATAATCTACAAGTGAAAGCTCTATTGTAACAATGCAACATAAATCATTATTCCACATATTCAGATGAAAAACCTGCGGTAACTGAACGCTTCAATAGAACCCTAAAAACGAAAACTTGGACTAAATTTACAGAACAGGAAAGCTGCAAGTGGATTGATATGTTACAAGCTCTACTTGAAGAGTATAACAATATTGTGCTTTCAGCCACAAAATTTATACCGAAAAATGTAAATAAGACGAACGAATCGCAAGTGCTTGCAAATGTAAACAAAAATACGATAGAAAAAAGAGTGTTGTAAAAATTAAATTTAATGTTCGCATAAACAAACATAAAAAAGTATTCGAAAAAGGTTATTTACCAGATTGGGCGAATCAAATGTTTAAAATACATACGGTGCACGCTGAATCTCGACCGGTTACATATGAATTAATTGATAGTAGAAATAAACTCATAAAAGGACGTTTTTATCAACACGAACTATAAAAGACTAAAGACAAAGATGCATATTAAATTCAGAAAATACTCTAAGGAAAAGGAAACAAGGTGTATGTTAAATTGGTAGGATTCAATAAAAGTTACAATTCATGGATAGATTTGAGTGATGTTATTTAACACCAATTTTTTATTGCTAAAATCATTGTGAATACAAATTAAAACAAATACATTATTAAATCTTTTCTGTATTTATATAGATGATAATAATAAGGAGCTATTTGATAGCAGTAAATAATCTGAATTTAACCTTCAAAAAAATATGAATATCAAATATTCATTTTACTCATCTAACAAACCAATAAAACGGGAAATTAAAAATCGCATTGAAAACTTTGCGAATGATATTGAAAAATATTTTCATTGGGATACATCGCATATAAAAAATGGATAGTTTTTGCGATTTTGTTGTAATAAATGAATTTTATATTGAACCTGATGAACTTTATGCTGATTTGCCAAAACATCCTTATCATTTACTTCCAATTAGTTAAGTTGATGTAATCATATCAACGTCGGGAAAAGATCAGTAGTTTATTGATTTAGATTTTTAATCATTCATAAAAGAGATAACAAATATGTCCACAAGCAGACATATATTTTAAGTTACTTATTCCTGGTTAGGAATAAACCAATAAAATCTTAAATTATTAAATTTATTGATGATTTTAATGAGTTTTTTGCTCATTATTGATGCGATGAATTACGCGTATAAATAACTCTTAATATTAATGTTACTCTTGGATATAGTAACTATTATACTACTATAATATTATAGCTTACTATATTATAGCTACTACTGATATAGTAGCTATTGACATAGCATTATATGAATACTTAGATAATAAAAAGATTTTGTTGAGGAATTTGAAAATAATTTAGCAAAATGTCCTTATTATTTGCTTTCAATTCTTTCAATTACAATAAACATAACTACAACATAAGATTAATAGTTTATTGATAATCACTTTATTTATTTCTATATAGATTCATAAATAATGTTTCAATTGATTGTTTTAGTTGTATTAATAGGTTATTTCATTCTCATTTGTATTACACCTGTAGAATACATATATCAATCAATAGTTTAGTCGCGTATGTGTTTTTTATCTAAATACATATGTTAATGGTTTCAATATTAAAAATTTCATAAAAGATGCATGATGAAGGAAGTACAACAGAAAACAAAGTTCCCCATCGTGAATGCAATGATGGGTTACGGATTCAAAAAACGAAGTAGGCATGGATCCCTCTTACCAAACGCTATTAGATGTATTGTATGCGGCCCATCAAACTGCGGTAAAACAAATAATGTTTTTAATCTTTTAGTTCAACTAAACCGAGCACGTTTTTAGAACTCGTACGTTTTTTCAAAATCCTTTCACCAACCTCTGCGTAGAATGCTATCAAACTTGATGATGTTAAATCCAGAACTCGGTTACTATGAATATTCTGAAAATCATGAAGTTCCACAATCGGAAGCTGTTAAACCGCATTCAATAATGATTTTCGATGATATAATCAAAGAAAAACAAGGCAATATCGGTGCTTATTTTGCAGCGTTGAACGTATTCGTGAATGAACTATTACTTTGAATTTTATTTTTATGTTTAATTCTAATGTGCATATGAAGGAGAAAAAAATGGTTGCAATTGCTAAATTAAATAACGATTTTAAACGTAAACATGCGGCTTACTTGATAGGTTTAGCCGAAGAAGTTGCTTTGTTTAAAAAACGCTTCCGACCGATAATAGATCCCATAAAAGAAACTAAAGGAAATATGGATAAACCAAAACCACCTCTTCCCCCAGCAACTGATGGAGTAGGACGCGAATTAGGTGACAGATTGATGGCTCATTCAAAAAGACATCAAGATAGGTGTGAACAACCCCTGGGGGGACGGACCAAGTACCTCAATGAAGATGGATTGAGTGCAACTGACAGAGCCACCTCCGGAAGTGCAGGCGTCTAGCCTCAAGAATTATCCACGTTTGTGATATTGTCGTTTCAATTGATTAAATTGAACGAAAGTATTTTTTTCTACGGCTGAGGCAATAATTCAAATTTCATATAACCGTTATATTCAATATTTATGTCTGATGATTCATCAGACATAGCCCGTGTGAGAGCAGGATGTACTGAATCCAGAAACAAATTGCTGTGCGCACGTCTAGATCATGGCAAAAATGAAAGGCAAAAAACCCCAATTTCTCCATCTTGCTCCAGTCAAGTGTATATGAGTATATACAGTAATATTTTAGGATGTACAAACGTTTAAAGCTGTCTGCGGTATTGGAAACTGGAGGCATGAAAACTTTGAAAGATTGCTCTAACCTGTGCGCTAGCGCAGCTGTAAAGTATAATCTTATGAAGACTAAAAAGTAGAAAATAAAAGAAATGTAAAAATATTTTTAAAACACCACTTTTTAGTTAAACGCACTGAAAGGTAAAAAATAATTTTAGGCCGGTATCTCTGAATGAATTTGACAACAAGCTTTGATGGTGATATGCAAGATTATGTGAAAGTCATAGCTTCAAATTAAAAATTTGATCTTTTTGTTAATTTTTTACATGCGTGATGGATGCCCTAAAGAGGTGCTTTGTCATGAGCACCCCACTCTTTAGGGCATCCATCACGCATATAAAAGATTGGCAAAAACAATAAATTTTTAATGTAAAGCTATGACTTTCACGTGAAGCTTGTTGTCAAATCCTTTCTGAGATACCGGCCTAAAATTATTTTTTACTTTTTAGTGTTTAATTTAGTAGTGGTGTTTTAAAAACATTTTTTATTTTCTACTTTTTAGTTCATTTAGTAAAAGACTGGTTTTTACAATTTTTTTACATATTTTTTATTGTCGCTTATACTCAGAGTGATGGGTACCGATCGATGGGAAATATTGACTCGTGAAATATTCAATTTCGGAGCATGACACACCAAAATTCTATGACCACAGTTTCAAAATTATTCTTTAAATTACTCCTGTATTAGTTTCAGTGTAGTGTTCGTTATACCATCTCGAGAATGTAACTTCTCTTATAAAAGCAGTAGAAAAAAAATCCCTACTAATTTTGTTTAATCGAATTAGAAATAAACCCTATTTCAGGCTGAACTTCAGTAATGAAATTAATAAATGACAATATATAACTTAACAGATTTTTATATTTTTATACTATTTCAATGAAAAAAAAAAATTACTTACGAGATGTCAATTTTCTTAATTATTTTTTCTTCTGTTTCTGCATCACTGAAATACAAACAAAACTTAATGAGTTAGAATTCTTATCAATACACTTATAATCCGTGCTGTAGCCGCACTACATCTTTGCTGATGAGTTTGAAGCTTAATTATTTGCTTCATACGTACATTAGGAACTTTATTTATGATATTCATAATATATTTGTTGTAATCTGGTCAACTAGTGAACAATAAGCAAACACAATATGGCCCATTGCGCGAAGGATGATATGCATGACGTGTACATTATTTGTAGTCTTGTACAGATTCAGCCCTACGATGATCAGATGTGTGGTTAATTGAACCCCAACTACCAAAGTACTCCGGTATCCATTGTCTAGTATTCAAGTCCGTATACAAGCAACTACTTTACTAGGAACTGAACCACAGAACCTTCGACATCGAAAATCAGTTGTTAAACAAGTGATCTAGCGATGACGATTTTACCACTTGATCAGGTGGGCTATACATTAAAGATTAAAAATAATTTTTAATCTTTAATGTATAGTGGTCAATAAAACGTTTAAACCATTGAAAATAATTAGTCTTTTGGCATGATCTGTAGTTTCCACTTCTTAAACACATATTACTTTGCAGGGGAAAGGTTTTAGTTGTTTTCTTGCCGCTTTATGTGCGGTAGCCAATTTGATATCTTGCTGCTGTGCTAACTTACGCATTGACTTTGATGGACTTTTATTGATATCATCTGAAATATCAAGCAGCTTCTGTTCGTTTAGTTTAGGTGGTCTTCCAATTCGATCAGCGTCTTTAACAGAAACTGTCGCCGGAATTTTTTCGAGAAGATTTCGAACTGCATTGCGGTGACAACAGGAGTATTTGGAAACTTTTTTAAAAACTTTGCTAAATCAGTATACTTGTCATCTTCAAGAAAGGTGTGTTGCGAGAGAAAAATGCATTACTCTACTGAAAAAAACTATTGCTTTTTTCGCATCTATTGATTGCGATAAACGAAATAACATAAAACGAAACTAAACATGTTCAAACGCAACTCAACAACTGACGTCTTGGTTTATTAGTGACAACGCTCAACGACCCACAGGGCAACCAACCTAATGCAACAAATCAAAATGCAATACATAATTCTATAGTATGCTGCACTTCAACTTTTCGAGCCCAGTGTATAATTTTGAATACCGTTTGCATATCCCTTACGCAACTAATAGATTGTTCATTCAACATTTTTCTCACCCGATCCGACTCCACTTCTTTTTTATTCAGATTATCTTCACTTTTAAATCCATTGTCATATCACACTAACTTTTTCTTTAAAAAATATAAGTGTTAGTCAAGTCCGGTTTTAGTAACAATAGTAAATATGTATGCTAATAAAATGTTTATAAGAAGGTACTTTAAATATGTAACTGCTACTTAAATCTTTTTTTGTTGTTGTTTCAGTTGTACTAATTTATTCTAATAAAATCTTTATAAAAATGTCATAAGAAAGGCTTGCATCGGTGGTTTTTAATATCCCTGTTGGAAGGAGATATACAGGTAGACCAAAATTATGATGGGTGTCAGAGTAGAAATATTGATAATACTAATGTATAGCCTAATATTTTACAAATGAAAAATAAATATTTTTAATTTAGTTTCACCAGTTGGTGTCACAAATTATAAGAATCAATCCTTTAACTGCTTTTAAATGATTTTATACACTTAATTATGAGTAAACTCTTTTATCTGTCGCAGTATGGTCCTTAATCTTTTTCGATAGAAGGCGTTCCACAATATTTTATTTTTGTAGTAGTTAGTAATAAGAGAAAACTTTACAATTTGACTGAAGAGTATAAAATGAGAGGTTCCACAGTGTCATTTCTCAATTATAACTTAACAGATTTATTTTTTTAACGGCTGTATGACTGTTCGGAAATGGGCGGATCAACTGACAATCACGGTTAAGTGTATTTATTTTTTTATATATTTGTTATATTATTTTTTATTGTCATCAGATAAATTTACAAATAAAAAAATAACTATCATTATGATCCTGCAATTTTTTTTTTCATTATTATTTTATTTTTTGTGCTTTTATTAATAAAGTTTGTTTTTAACAGATCGCAAATGGGTTTTTACTATTATTTACCGAGTTCCATAAAAGGAATTGTTCAATATTAATTACAATACAACTGTGGGATCACTGTTTTAAATTTGTTCAGCAAATTAAATTTACCAGCGTCATACGTTGATTAATTATTAATGTTCTCAGAAAATGCAGTACTGCCTCGCCTTGAATTTGGAGCATAATTTTAACCAAACTCTTTTCGTAACAATTAAAAAATCGAACGTAATTAGACAAAAGTTTATGTAAAATATTTACTTTATTTGAACTTGTAAAATGTACATCGTTTATGAAGTTTAAATCTTTTCAGCGGACTCCTGATAAACATTTTTTATAATATAGAAAATAAATATTATTATGCACCTATAATTTTTTTAAAATAATGCTTACCTTAACTGAAATTTCATTTTCTTCTGCTTAGTTTCACTGAAAAATTATTAAATGGCAACCGGTTATGGAGGTAAAATACTTATTGCATCATTAAAATATGACTTACTTAGTAATTAAAAATAAATTTCTTTGCTCTGATTAAAAATCAGATGTTAATAATTATTAATAAAAATGTATATTTTAATTTATTTTAATAAAAAGGTAACAAAAGGAAATGAAATCGAATTTAATCCGATGTGCCTTCCCCTTGTAATATCATAATATTTCATTAGTTAAAATGTTATTTGGCTATAATTCTGGAGCCAAAGAAAATAAGTACCACTTATGATATATTGTTTAAAAGCTCTCAATGAAGGCTGCTACTGCAGTTAAGAAAAAGTCCAAAATCCAACTTTTTTTGATTTTGGGCTTTTTTGGAACTTTTCGTTCAGTTGTTTGCAATTAAAATGGGAGGTGCACAACAACATGTTACAACAGTCCTAAATCCAAAATTTCAACATCCCAAGGTTGGTCGTTTTTGAGTTATGCGAGATATATATCCACTAGTTTCAGCATGACGTACAGCCGTCATGCTGAAACTAGTCAAAATGGATATTTCCGTTGAAATTTGAAAACTGAAATTTTTCGCGATCACAATACTTCCTTCACTTCGTACGAGGAGGTAAACAATATCTGTAATTCTTATGGGTAGTCGTAAATAATTTTACATTAAATTAAATTTGGTTCTTCTTTCCTAATAAGTACGTTGCAATGTGTTCAACAAGTGATGAGGAAGAAACCTTCGCCCAATGACTGCCCAAATGATATGAGGATGATATGTATGACATATAAATGAGTCCGTCTTCTACAGAGTCAGGCCGACCGCCTGATACCTCTGGTTAATTGAAACCCTATTGCCAAAGAAACCGGAATTCACTTTCTAGTGTTCAGATCCGTATAAAAGTAATTAACGTTTACTAGGATTTGAACCTCAGAAATCTTGACTTTGAAAATTGGCAATAAAATAACTGATTTGCGACGAAAAGTTAACCAAATAAATGTTCTTCTTCAAATTTTTCTTCTCCAACACATTATTAAGTTTTTATATATATATATATATATATATATATATATATATAGAACCAAACCGAAACATTTTTGTTTCAATTGTACTAATTTATGCTAATAAAATATTTATAAAAATGTCATATAAAAAAAGGCTTGCATCGGTGGTTTATTAATATAATACTTTGGAAGGAGACATAAAGGTAGACCAAAATTATGATGGCTGTCAGAGCAGGAATATTGATAATACTAAAATATAACCTAATCTTTTACACATGATAAAATAAACTTTTTTTAATCAGTTTCAAGAGTGGCTATCACAGATTATAAGAATCAATTCTTTAACCGCTCTTAAATGAGTTTATACAATTCATTAAGTTTAAACTCTTTTATCCGATACAGTATGCTCCTTTATCTTTATCGATAAAAGGCGTTCCATAATATTTAATTTCTGTAATCGATTCTGTTTAGTCAAGAGCAGGCAAAAGAAAATATTAATCTAACGAAGATTTTACTTATGAGCATTACAAGAGCCACCCATTTTTTTTTCATTGTTATGTTGTGTTATCGTTTCAATACGTTATAAATAAGTTAAGTTTACTTATAACCGGTCGATTTATGACAAACAAAAATTCCTGAATGTCAAGAGAGGCTTTGCTGTATTATAAAGAGTCATCCACGATATGATGCTGCCATTGGACCTCCACTAAATCATGAAAAATATGAATCCAGACAATAATTTGCACTTGTTTCTTTGTTCGTTTCATTTCCTATGATTTTCGTTTATTGGGTTATTTGTATGATTCTGGTTTTTAAGATAATACCAATAGTTAACTTTGAATTGTTGGAACCCCACCCATTTCAAATGTGGTAATATAATTCACTAATCATAAACTCGAACATATGTTTTTTTTTGTATTTATGAACTGAAAGAACAATTCTTCTCCTCTAAGGACAGTAAAGCCAAAATCGTTAAATAAAAAAATCATTGAAAATACGTAGTAGGCCCCATTTAATGCCCGTAAAAGAGTTATCTTATTACTGACTGGGTTGAATAGATTGTAAGAAATCCCTTTAAATTATAAGCCCTCTTAATTAATTTACAGTAACAATAAATACCATTAAAACTTTAGATGATGCACAGTTATACTACATTACAATATCTATCCTTCTATGTTAAGTGAGATGGTAATAAAAATAATTAAGAAAGATTAAAATTTAAAAAAAAATTCCTTTTGGCCCGCCGGGAGGCGGAGGTCGATTTCACAGGTGCTAAGCAACGGATAAAAAATATTTCCACCTTAAAGTTAAGAAAAACTTCAAACTTACTCAACACGATAATGGTTGCATGTGAAAAAATTTTCACATATTTAGCACTCGCCAAGCCTCATATTCTTATAATTTCAGTAATATTTCGGTCATCCCTTGCCGTAAGGGTCGGTCATATCAAAGATTGTTTCAGACAAATGTTTTAGATAATGTTTAGAGGACTAATGATCACTTTAAACCGATTCGATACTGTGATTATTAAGGGAGGTATGATTTTTTGTCTTCGTAGTTCCATTTTTTCCATTGCTGGGGCCAATGGTTGGAGATATAAAAAAAACTTTACTTAGATAAGTTTTAAACCCTTATCCAAGAAAATAGTAGAAATTTTAAACGAATTCGATATTCTATTTAATGTGAAAGATATAGCGATATTTTTTTGTCGAAAACCCCCCCATTTCCATTTCGGGTCCGATTTTGCCCGTTAACGAACTTGACCGGGATTTTGGTCATTATATTTTATGTATCAATTTGAAAGTGATTGGAACAAGATTATGGCAGTTATCGTGTCCACATGAAAGTAATATATAAAACTTTGAACTGACGGTGGTGTGGAGAATGAGAAACGCGATGATATGTCGAAATTTTCCGGAAGTCGAATCATGATACCAACAATAAGTAGCCTTCTTATTAAATCTACCTGTTATGCAGGAAAAACATAATGAGATTATGAAATATGAATAAAAAATTTCAGATCCGCAGTTTTATAATGTCTAAGTGAATCGATGTAATAATTCAATCATACATCTTTTTATTGTCTGGAAAGTAACTCATGACTCATTAAATTTTTTTAATGAACGAAACATGTCAGTTTTAAAATTTTTCAAAAATACTTTACGTGATTTTACAAATTTCACAGTAAATTTGGTTCGAGTAAAGTATCGTTATTTACTGGATTTATATTACTCGACCTAAAGAGGTAGTGAAAATATAGTAGACACCGAAGGATTACACTGAAATAGATTAAAATCACATATTTATTCAATTACTTCATAGCTGTGGTTATTTTAATCAGAAGATTACGTTTTTATAATATGTAGTAGACTTCAAATTTTACCTACTTACAGCAAGGAAATCATGCTGGTTCATACACCAATAATTGCGCATTAATTGGGGATAAAAAACATTCCCACCGACTATTTATTTTACATAATTCTTTATGAGCAGTATTTTGTTTCAGTTTGTTCTGTTCATGATTACCTATGTATTACGACCATAAAAAGTGCAAATATTTTTTTACAATATTTACATTTTTTTTTAAATCTGACGTTCAAGTATGGATGTGAATTTTAAATTTTACGAATAGGATTTGGCTAATTCTTTGACAAAAGACAATTAATAATAATGTTGTCATAAAATATCACTTTGTTCATAAATTTTATTGTTTTTCATTACGATAAAATAAGCTTATTTATCAACTTACCATTCATAGTATCCATAAATATAAGAACCCTCCATTCTGGAACAAAGAATAATTAAATATTATATAATATCAATGATATTATACCTTTTTGTTAAATTAGTGGAGAAATATTAGAGAAAATAATCACGTAACGAAACTGCTTAAGTAATATCTCGCCTTACAAAAAAAAAAACGGTTTACTGAACTTATATTGTTATTTAACAAAAACTTACCGACCCTTAAAAATAATATTAAAAGAAAAATAAATTTGAATTAACTTTCCAAATTAATCTTTTGTTCAATGATTCTATTTGATTATTAACTTCACAATTCTTTCGTCTGTTTGTTATTACTACGTGCTGCACTCGCTCGTTATAATAGGTCAAATTTTTTTTTTCAATTTTTGTACACCTTATGATGGAAAATCAATATTTATTTTATCTACATACAGAAAAAAAGGCTCAGTTTCCATATTCATGTAAATTCTTGTTATTTTAAATTCGGATCAAATATATGAAATCATAAAGTGAGAAGACGTAATAGTGCTAACAAAAACTTGTATACCAGTGACTTAAAAGAAGCCTGCAAATTTCAGGGTATGAGAATAAATATTAAGAAAACAAAATATAAACGAGGAAAATCACTAAAGTAAAGACCCCTGGGAAATCTCTCTCCTTAAGTTCGGCGAATCTTTATCGTTCATGGCCAAGCAAATAATGTACACATTGCATTATTGTCTGTAAGTTTTCGTTTTGTAGTGTCTTTGATTACGTACGTGTGAATTATTACGTTATAAAATGAATACGAAAATCGATGTTGCCACCGACTCTGAAATACGCGGAGTCATACGTTTTATAAACTATCAAAACATTAAGCCGGCTGAAACTTAAAGGTAGTTAGAGTTGTGTTTTTTGTCTTCAGTCATTTGACTGGTTTGATGCAGCTCTCCAAGATTCCCTATCTAGTGCTAGTCGTTTCATTTCAGTACACCCTCTCTCTACATCCTACATCCCTAACAATTTGTTTTACATATTCCAAACGTGGCCTGCCTACAAAATTTTTCCCTTCTACCTGGCCCTCCAATATTAAAGCGACTATTCCAGGATGCCTTAGTATGTGGCCTATAAGTCTGTCTCTTCTTTTAACTATATTTTTCCAAATGCTTCTTTCTTCATCTATTTGCTGCAATACCTCTTCATTTGTCACTTTATCCACCCATCTGATTTTTAACATTCTCCTATGGCACTGCATTTCAAAAGCTTCTAATCTTTTCTTCTCAGATACTCCGATTGTCCAAGTTTCACTTCCATATAAAGCGACACTCCAAACATACACTTTCAAAAATGTTTTCCTGACATTTAAATTAATTTTTGATGTAAATAAATTATATTTGTTACTGAAGGCTCGTTTAGCTTGTGCTATTCGGCATTTTATATCGCTCCTGCTTCGTCCTTCTTTAGTAATTCTACTTCCCAAATAATAAAATTCTTCTACCTCCATAATCTTTTCTTCTCCAATTTTCACTTTCAGTGGTCCATCTTTGTTATTTCTACTACATTTCATTACTTTTGTTTTGTTCTTGTTTATTTTCACGCGATAGTTCTTGCGTAAGACTTCATTTATGCAGTTCATTGTTTCTTCTAATTTTTTTTACTCTCGGCTAGAATTACTATATCATCAGCAAATCGTAGCATCTTTATCTTTTCACCCTGTACTGTTACTCCGAATCTAAATTGTTTTTTAACATCATTAACTGCTAGTTCCATGTAAAGATTAAAAAATAACGGAGACAGGGAACATCCTTGTCGGACTCCCTTTCTTATTACGGATTCTTTCTTATGTTCTTCAATTGTTACTGTTGCTGTTTGGTTCCTGTACATGTTAGCAATTGTTCTTCTATCTCTGTATTTGAACCCTAATTTTTTTAAAATGCTGAACATTTTATTCCAGCCTACGTTATCGAATGCCTTTTCTAGGTCTATAAACGCCAATTTTCGCCATTTTCTAATTCATTTCCACCGTATAACTCTTCAATATATTCCACCCATCTATCGACTTTACCTTTCGTATTATATATTGGTGTACCATCTTTGTTTAACACATTATTAGATTTTAACTTATGTACCCCAAAATTTTCCTTAACTTTCCTGTATGCTCCGTCTAATTTACCAATGTTCATTTCTCTTTCCACTTCTGAACACTTTTCTTTAATCCACTCTTCTTTTGCTAGTTTGCACTTCCTGTTTATAATATTTCTTAATTGTCGGTAGTTCCTTTTACTTTCTTCATCGCTAGGATTCTTATATTTTCTACGTTCATCCAACAGCTGCAATATATCGTCTGAAACCCAAGGTTTTCTACCAGTTCTCTTTATTCCGCCTAAGTTTGCTTCTGCTGATTTAAGAATTTCCTTTTTAACATTCTCCCATTCTTCTTCTACATTTTCTACCTTATCTTTTTTACTCAGACCTCTTGCGATGTCCTCCACAAAATTCCTCTTTACCTCCTCTTCCTCAAGCTTCTCTAAATTCCACCGATTCATCTGACACCTTTTCTTCAGGTTTTTAAACCCCAATCTACATTTCATTATCACAAAATTATGCTCGCTATCAATGTCTGCTCCAGGGTAAGTTTTACAATCAACGAGTTTATTTCTAAATCTTTGCTTAACCATGATATAATCTATCTGATACCTTGCAGTATCGCCTGGCTTTTTCCAAGTGTATATTCTTCTATTATGATTTTTAAATTGGGTGTTGGCAATTACTAAATTATACTTTGTGCAAAACTCTATAAGTCGGTCCCCTCTTTCATTCCTTTTCCCCAGCCAGTATTCACCCAATATATTTCCTTGCTTGCCTTTTCCAATGCTTGCATTTCAATCACCAACTATTATTAAATTTTCATCTCCTTTTACCTGTTTAATTGCTTCATCAATCTCATCGTATACACACTCTACCTCATCATCATCATGGGCGCTTGTAGGCTTATAGACGTTAACAATCGTTGTCGGTTTAGGTTTTGATTTTATCCTTATTACAATGATTCTATCGCTATGCGTCTTGAAATACTCCACTCTCCTCCCTGTCTTCTTGTTCATCACGAAACCTACTCCTGCCTGCCCATTATTTGACGCTGAGTTAATTACTCTAAGTTAATTACTAAGTTGATAACGGTGATAATGTAAAACAAAGAAACTTCCAAAAATGTTGTGAAAGTTTATAAATAACGGAATTAATCACCGAGAACTTGTTGAAACGTGTCGATGATGAAATCAGAAAATATTGTCGCTCAAAGATTCCGATCTGGCCCTTCTTTTTCCTGATGTTTCAAGAGCTGTTATCGGTCGCATTGTTTATTGTCACTTAGGCTTCAGAAAGATTTGTGCACGTTGGGTGCCGTACGTCTTAACGGAACGTCACAAAAAAATTCGAATGGGATCTACTCTTGAATTTTTATAATTAAATTCACGAATGAGACGAACTCAAAAATGTTTTTAATCAGAAGCTTAATGGACTGGCAGCAGAAGAATACGACGAGAGTATATTGAAGCTGATGTATTTCTACCATAAATGTCATAATTCATGTGGCCATTAAAAGAAGGTAGTATAAAATAAGTAGTTTAAAAAAAACATTGAAGGTTTTAAAATCAATTTTGTTACAATGAAACGGTCTTTACTTTACAGATAACTTCTCGTGGTATTAGATAGAAAAGGAAAGAACTGATATTGAAATAGGAAATTGAAGTATTACAGAGGTAAAAAAATGTCAGTACTTAGGAAGCTTTATAAATGATGAACTGTCTTGCACAGTAGAAATTATAATGAGAATATCAAGAAGTAAGCAGGTGTTTAATAAGAAGGGTAGACTGCTGCGTGGAATGTTCAACTGAGTGTTAAGGAAGAGATTAATGAAATGTTTTATATGCAGTGTGATGCTCTATGGAGTTGAAACATGGATGATGAGAAAGGCAGACAGAAAACAATATGTGGCTTTTCAGATGCGGGTGAATAGGAGGAAAGGAAGAGTTCAAACGATGGATGGAATTATGGGAAAGGGATAATATGAGGAAACAAACAGGTTACCAAAGGATAAAATAAGGTGGAGAGATGCAGCCGTGACAGGAGCTGCCCTAATGGCAGAACACTCCAAATGAATATTTACCACAGAAAAATAATTTTTAAACTTTTTTGCTGAACGAGTATACTACGTTATCTTCTAAAATGTTTATTAACAGAAGTTGTAAGGTGGTATGTTTTGTTAGTGATGTTACAAAAATGACAATTCGGGTGGAATTAAACTGTATTTAATGAATCTTTATTTAAAAAAAAATATGTTGTTTTATGAATCTAATGATATTCCGCCGTATCATTAATTTAGTAACATCAAAACTTGTTAAACTTGTATTCTAAAGGTAATATTTGCTTTTATTGCGTGAAAGGTTGTTCTTCAAGTCGTGCCAGTCTTAAAGTTTAGTTAAACAAGTGAAATATCAAATGTAATGGTTGCTTTTTCCGAGTTGTTTCAGTATTATAATTTTTGGTAGTTTTCAAAGAAGTTGTTATTATCGTAAGCAATATTGGTTTATTTTTAGTTGTGCCTCATTTGCTTTGCACTATTTTATTGTTTTTTTTTTTTAATAATTTTAAGTGCCCCTTATGAAAATGTGCCTTTTTAACAGTGTTTTATCAGTTTATAACACGTTACAAATTTTCTATCACATTATTGTAATTTTTTTTCTTCTTTTATTAATGGTGAAGTTACATTAGTGTTATGAATGGGACCTTAATAGTACATTCTTAATGCTGGCTAACTGGGCTCTAAGTGTTATTCTCGCAGATGAAATTTGTTGGCATAACTACACCTATAGGCCGTATTCAAGGACTGGATTTTGAGGCCACCTGTAGATACGAAAATTTAATTGATTAAGGAAATGGATTCATACCACCTTTAAAGAAGGCGATGTGGCCTTCTCTTTTAGTACTAAATACCACAATAAATAGTACACAAGGAAATGGATTCATACCACCTTTAAAGAAGGCGATGTGGCGGTCAGGGTTGAAGTGGTTGCAAGTGTGACGAAGGCCCTTCTGCTGTCTACATGCCCCCAGCGATGGCAAGCATGTAGTTAAGGTGCCCATGTATGTCGGCGCATGTGAGCCCTGAAAACGTCCGTGTGTAAGGGCCTGGAGTCAGTGTAGAGATTGCGTATCCGCTTTCTGCCAAGACATATGCCTGTTCCACCGGAGTATCGGACAGGACCTCCAGGGTTGGTAGCCCTGGAGATTACCCCGGCGGTTAGCCCTGCTAAAAAAGAGATTAAATACTATGCAAATTGGACAAATACCAAACGTGGCAGAGGGTTCACAAAAACCTCGGTTAGAACCAGCCGTTTCACCTGAGGCGAAACGGAGAAAGAGTTCTGAGACAAGACAGTAAGAAATTGAAGCTAAAAACTTGCAAAGGACTTTTTACAAGAGTAACGTACCAAAACCAAAGTATTTGTTAATTACGAAAGAAGATGGAAATTTCTCGAGGGTAAGCCCTTTTCTAATTGATCGAGAAATAACTAAATGTGCTGAAGGCCCAATTAAGGAAATCAGAAAAACTTTTAATTGGGTTCATGTTGAGACTACGAATGATGCAGTTACAGAAGATCCTAGGGCTCAATAATATTGGAGATTTTGTGTCGATCCGCGCGGCACACTCAAACACCTCAAAGGGTGTTGTAGTTGTCAGGAACGTCTGAACTGCTCTGAGCAGGACATAGTTGAGGAAGTTAGTAAATAGTCAGCGGTTACCTAGACCAGTCTTAGAATCGATCACACGCGAATAACAAATTCATATTTCTTAATTGGTGAAGAAAGAGATTTGTGGTGTTTGTAAGAAAACATTTACAGGCAAACATCTGGTTAAAGCAATGGAAAAGTGCACCATATATGAGGACCTCAGAAAGAGGTTCCGATTAAGAAATAATATTGCTGCTGATCTGGAAAATGGAAATGAAAGGAAAATAGTTGCTTATCTACACGTCTGTAGACTTCTTGTAATTGTTTAGCTGGCATCTCTCCCGCCACCACCCCATTCGGTTGCCCTAAAGCATAGACCGAATGTCCGTGCCAAGAAACGGCTACTGTGCCTCTAAAGAACGGTATAGCCACCTCGATCCTTTATGCTCCTAATGAGCTACTTAACTGCGTGAGCGAATAAGGCAGGGTGCCGTACAGCACCCGCTTAAGTGTCCCAATCGCTCACTTGTCAACATTAAAACTAAATCGGGGAGGCGCACCCCTTGTTACAATTGTCGTAGTTAAACATTAAAAGACAGCAATTTAAGCTGCCACGCCTCGGTCGCTGTCTGCCAGCTAGTGCCTGTCCACCATTTAAACGCTTGGAGCTTTTACTGGCAGGTGGCCAGCCATTATTTCAGAAAAAACTTCCCACAGCTGCGCTATAGAATCAGTAAAATCCCGATTAAATAAAAAAATCTAATGATGACCATCGCAACCTCATCGAGGAACTCCCACACGGTCCGACAATGCGGCTCTCGCCAAATTGACTCGCCGTTTATGAGCGGCCAGTTTTCCCCCTGACCTCTAAGTTCCAGGGTGGCCCGGTCTCTGGCCACCCCAAGAGCAGGGCAGTCGAACATCATATGCTCGTTCGACTGGACCTCCCCACAGACACACAACTCATCAGCCGCTAGGCGAAAACTGAACAGATATTGCATCAAATTCACATGGTTGGTGAGCACTTGGGCACCCGCCGCCCTTAAAAATGATCGAGGCATACCATCCCCCCACATCATGTATAAATCTATACAGAGATCTTCCCTTATTCGTGGTGTGCCATTCAAGCTGCCATGCCTCCATCGCGAGGCCCCATAGCTTCTTCCACAGGCGGCAAATGGGCAACTGAACGAAATTTAGACCGGGTGCATTGTGATAGCCGTTCCGCTGTGGCTCTGGCCCGGCTCGAAACCGCATCCCAAATGTCTCGGTTTCCCGACCACTTCGCAACTTCCACATGACTGCCCGAACTTTCACGGATTTCATCGATTGGCAGAGCCTTTCCCATTACGGTGGTAGCCTCGTAGGAGGTTGTTTTAAAAACACCAGTGCTTACTATTAATGCTCTGCGCTGGGCACTCCTTAAATTTTGAAGCAGTGCTCTATTTCTATCCAACCTTTGCGCCAAAACTGGCGCCGCGTATGCGATCATACTCTCGAAGACACCTCGGTACACCAAGTACATTTGCCGGCCCGAAAGCCCGTAATCCTTCCGAGCAATCCTTCTAAGCTTGTGCATCACAGAGACAGGGTCCGCCGCAACTTGCTTAATGTGGTTGCTAAAAAGCAACTTATCATCAAACAAAACACCTAGGTACTTATGAACCCTTACTCGGCTGATAACACAGCCTTTATATTTAATATGGGGGTTTCAACTGCTTGATCATTTGTCTGCGCCCTTCAGAAGCATAAACTTCGTCTTGGACACAGAAATATTTAAATTTTGCATGTCCATTCAGCCCTCGGCAGTTGACAAAGCCGCCTGCGCACTATTTTCTAGCTGTGGTCGTGAATTGCCACGAACTAAAAGGAGACAGTCATCGGCGAAAGCCTGGGCCGTGACCCCTTCTGGGAATGTCAACCCCAGAAATCCGTCGAACACAAGATTCCACAGCTGGAGACCGAGAACGGAACCCTGCGGGCTTCCTCTGGTGACGGATCTTTCTACAACTAGGAGCGCATCCCTAAATAGAGCCGTTCGGTTAGACAAATAGTCTCTTACCACGGCCTGAAGGGCTTCGGGAATATTGCGGCGTTCCGAAGCATAGAGGACAGAACTCCAACACAAGGAAGGAAATGCTGCCTCTATATTAATAAAAATAGCCAAAACATATTTGCAGTCGCCGCTTTCCACCTCAGCAGGAGCATTTAAGATGCAATCCTCGGTGCCAAACCCTTTCGCGAAGCCGTATTGGCCTCGATTTAGAAAACAGTTCATATCGATATTTTTCCAGATCCGTTCCACAACCAGCCTTTCAAGCTACTTGCCGAGAACCTGCAAGAGGCTGATGGGTCGATAACTGCCGACTTCACCAGGAGCCTTTCCAGGTTCCAGGAGCACCCTCACCAAAGCCAGCTTCCGGCAAGCCGGAAAGCAGCCCCAGCTTAGGCATCCCGTGAACAGTCTGCCTAGCGGCTTTCTTATGACAGGCAATAGATGGTGAAAAATATCCGGGTGAAGTTGGTCAATCCCCGGTGCCTTCTTCAATGCCATTCGAGAAACGACTCGGTCTATATCTTCGGGTTCCACGGTCCGAATGACAGGGAATGGAATTTCACACGCCCTTAAGCAGATTTCCGCTTCGCCCTCCGAAGTATCTGGAAACAGAGTATCCAGGAACGCCTGGTTATTCGCCACAGACGTTAATGTGTAGTCACAACCACTAAACCCGCACCGAACACTGGACATTACGTGCGATGGCTTCGGCTTGTAACAAGTCTTTGTGAGCTGCAAGGGATTGCGTTGCAACTCGCGCATGGAGTCCTGCCACAACTTGAGTTTGGCTTCCTTGATGGCGTTAACGTATTCATTTCCGGCACGCCGGTAAATCCGAAGACGCTCAGCGCGCAAGTGGTTAACGATGGTCCCCGTTAGGGGGTAGCACTGGTACCTTATCCTCGCTGACCTTATCTTATCTTGCGCGCCGCACGCTAAGGTCAGAGGACCACCATTTCTTACCGGGCATCCGTCTGCGTACCTCAGACGCCCCCCCCCCGGAAAAGGGGGTCATGACGCTCCAGGCACGCTAAGATCAGTGGACTGGCAGATTATTATGGGTCCATCCATTGGCCTAGACCGCCGTAGGACCACATCACAGCCAATATTGATGGCCCGGCCAATTTGCTCCGCCATCAATTCCACCTCCTCCGTACACTCCATGCGCCACTTCAAGCACCAATATGCTGACCCCAGCGGCTGTGCGGTCTGTGAGTGGTGAATCCCAGGCTGTAGACTTAGCGTTAGCGTCCAGAGCAACCAACACTCTGGTACACGGGAGACCATCCAGAATCCTACCTAACTTCGCCAGCACGTCGTTGATACTCCATCCAAGTATCCGACACCTGAAAGTATCCGACACCAGTACGACATCGAGCGTACCCCTCGTTATCCGCACGACGGTGAATCGCTCGTCAGTCCACTGGGACATTCAGAAGATACCCAAAGTGTTAGAGCCCACTAGGATCGCAGAGAGCGGCCGTCCCTCACGAGAATGAATCACGTTCACCCCGTGGAAGCCGACCACTCTATCCGCGACCGCGTACGGCTCCTGGACGAAGAGGACCTCAAGGGCGTACTCCTCAAGGAGCCTCATGGCCTCAGTCGTGGCCGCCCGGGAATGCTGCAGGTTTAATTGCCCCAGGCGGAGGCGTTCGAAATGAAAGGTGTCCCCAAGGGCTTCCTGCCGTTCAGGCGTCGCCATAAGCTGTTTTGTTTACAGCTCTAGCCCGAGCAATCTCGTACACCTTACACTGCCTGCCCCCGACCCGGTGTCCAGCATTGCTGCCTCTCACCTGGGTACAGGCGGCGCACTTAGCAGGCGACGACTTGGCACGGCAATTGGTTGCCCTGTGCCCCGGAGCGGCATAGTGGCCACACATCTCCTTCTGCGCACGGCATCGGAGAGAGGTGTGTCTAAAGCCCTGAGAATTATAGCATCGGGCTACATCTATATGGTCGACAACCTACAGGAAGTCCACCCAAAAAAACAATCTTCCACCGGCCACTAAGACCTGCCGGATCTTAGGCGAGGTCTCGAGAACCCAGTGACTCTTCACGGATTCCTTTCTCCCCAGCTGCCAAACCACCTTGGCTTCCCGAAGGAAGTCCTCGACCGCCATATCCAAGACTGGATTTTGGCTGTGTATCGCCTTGAGGATTTCGGTCTCCTCCACCCTTGTTGCCCTTGGCATATTGTAGATCAATATCTGAGGCTTTTGCTCGGCTAACAACTGAGCCTTCAGCCCGTTCTTAGGAAGAAATCGGCCTCCAGCAGTATCTTAGCCTGCTGCTCCATCCAGGATGGAGCCGTGAAACATTATCCCTCCAGTGATCACGGCGTGGAACCTACGCCGTGATCCCTGGTGTTAATGACCTGGGAAACTTGGAACCTTTCCTTCCTCGGGTCCAGGATCTTCTTAAGGGCTAGCTCCGTAATCGCTTACGAAGCCCCTTGACCAGGATTTACTGGGACCACCTTTACGGTGGCTCGCTTACTTTTAGCTGCCGGCGACTGGGCTGGCGGCGGCGGACCTACCCGCTTAGGTGCAGGCGCGGCGGTTACAGAGACGAAGGAGACGGGATTTTTTACTTTCTCCTCCACTGTCTTTATAGACTTGTGGAGCTCACCCAAGGCCTCACCCGTTACCGGCTTCAAGCCTCGGACTCCCTCAACGACCTGGTCTACCTTGCCTGACAGTCGACTGACAACTAAGTCTAGAGCAAGGTAAGCAACCTGGAAGCCTTCACATTTAAGTGCCAGACCCCGTCACCATCAGTGAACACTCACTCAGGTAAGCGTCCACCAACTGACGTAACTCAAGAGCGACTCTCGATTCCTTCTTAGAGGAGATCTTGGACCATTCGGCCCGCATCTCCTCAATCCGCCCTATGCTTCCAGCTCCAGAGGTCACGTGTTTTTCAACAGGCTTCTCCTCCGGTACCTTAGACCCAGAAGCGGACTTAGTGCCACCGTTTTCCGCCTTTCCCGACTTCGAAGGGAGGCATAATTTGGACTTAACGCCCCCCCCCTCCAGTGCCATGCCCTTGCTGCAGGGTTCTGGCTTTCGCCTTTTCCGCACCGTTCGGAGCAGCGGCATCACACAGGTTTTCTGCAATGCAGCTTCGCTCGGGCGCTCCACTATCCGAGGGGCTTCCGTGACTTCCTTTACAGAAGACCGGGGCCGCGGCGGCAACCTACCGAGTGACCTCCTTGGCATGAAGGGGTCACCAGAGACCAGGTCATCGGCCAATCCGACTAAGTCCTCCGCCCAACCTCCCCCAGGTTGCACCATCGCTGGACGAACTAACTGAAAATACACCAGCTGTGTCGCCAGCCACTACAGTCACTGCTTGTACGAACATAACACCTGCCACTAGACCAGGTGACCGACTAACTAAATCTTCCTCGACCGGACCGTCTGTTCCGCAGCCCACTCGAGGAGTCAAAAGCTAAAAGCTCCTACCACCAGCTAGGTCGGAGCGAAAAATCGCTTCTCGAAACTGCCAGAGGAGCAGCAATTTAGGCCTACCCAGCTACGAATAGGGGACACCGATATTACAAAGGAAACATCCTTAATTAGAGACATCAGCACTACTGCTACACACTACGTCACCGCTTTGTAAACACGCCGCAGCAACGCAGGTCGACTAAGAGCAACTGATCGATGTCAGCCCCGACGACGTGAACGTAGGCACGCTGTACTTGCAGAATCAAGTTAATCACTACCGGTAGAAAAACACAAGTTCTACAGCACGGGGCCAAAGGCCGAGAAGCGATGCTTCATTCCGCATAGAGGAAGGCCCTCAAATCCATTCGCCAAAGCAGAGAACATTGCCCTAAACTCAAGAAGCCTCGGGATCAGTAGGAAGCTTGGCATTCGTTGGAGAGGAGAAAACGGGAACATACCTCCCGACAACGTCTTCATTTCTAACGCGCCTGGGTGTTCCTTTAGACTCTTTAGACTATATAACCGAAATCTTCCCCAATGTTTTTCTAAGTAAATAAAATAAACTAAGTTAATCTATCCACATTCTCGCTGATATCTACTACTTTGTCAGGCTAGCCCAGAAAATGCATTTATTATGCGTGTATATAATCCAATATACACGTAAAGATATACGGGAAGCCGAAGGCCTGATTGTCCTTCTGTCACTCTACGCATCTCACAGTCGCTGCTGTTGTTTACGCAACTGAAAGCAATAACGAAAACACAGAAAATGTTCCGCGTTCTATACAGAGCTCAAGCAGAACTAAGGCGTACCCTACCTGGACGAACCCTTGCTTGTTACATACCACAAGCAGTCGTTGCCACATCTTTGCTATGTGCCTTGCAAACAAAACCTCGATCGCTTTACAAGGCTCTTTATGAAGCACATCTAAATCAAACACCAGACATCAAGAGGGATTTTCGCGAAAACGGACAAATAATGAGTGCTCTACATTTTTAGTAATGGTTGCGAAAATAATTTGCATATTTAGATCTCTTTGTTGTGACACGACGTTATGTTTTTCAAATAAGACTTGTAATAACTTCATAAAACAAATTAGGTGTTCATAAAATCATGGCTTGACAGTAAATAAATAAATTAAATTGTACTCATAAAAAGAATTATGTTACTGTTTGGGTAAAAAAATGACCGGCTGTATGTTTTTGCCAAAGTTACAGCCTAAGTTGTATCGGTTGATGTAAGTGAAATCAATTTACTAACAGGATGACATACACGTTATACAGCATTTAATTTATTCCTCGATTAACTAAAAAATATTTCAGAAACAAATAACCGATATTTTCTCCATATATATATATATATATATATATATATATAAAGAAAATTCTCGAAAAAGTGATAAAAGTTTGCAGAAATTAATAACTTTTGGTTAAGTCGGTATTATGTTCTCATTTGTCAAATTCATTCGTTTATAAAACAAAAAAATTAAGTAAAATCGTAAGATGACTATCATACTTAACATTAATGAATTTAATTTATAAACAAACCGTATAAACCATTAGGGACCGACGATAAAGAGTAGATCATATAGAAAAGGGAAGCCCTGTTGCAGAAAGGATTAGTTACTGTGCATTCTGTTTCTGTTACTTTTTAATCTGTACAAAGAAAAAATTACAGAACTGGAAGGTTAATGGTGAGAAGGGAGTAACTGTCCAAGGTGAAAAGCTAAATACATTGAGATTCACTAACGACACTACTCTTTGAACAGAAACCTTAAACAGTGGTTGAAAGAAATAGCAAAGTGTACATATTCACTGCTAGGAGAGAAATTCAATTTGAAAAAATAAGAATGAACAATGATAAGGAAGTGTAATAAAAAGCATAGTAATAATAAGGAATTAAATACTAGTGCATGGAGACATAATATAATTTGTTATTGGAGGAATTTTTATATCAGGATGAGTGAAGTACTGTATTCATTGAAAGCAGACTAGATCCGCAGAAAAAGGGGGCTTTTAGGAAAAAAGCCAGTATGAAATCAAAAAAGATCTCTGAATTAGAGATATGCTTAAAAATAAATTTGTGAAATGTAGTGAAACACGTATGTCATGTAAAAATGAAAACAAGAAACGAGGTTGCGAAATATGATGTTAAATGAAAATGATGAAAATTAAGGTACGTATTTGATGATAACATGGTTATAGAATATAAATACTTACATTACGTATTCAAGATCATCATATTTACTTGTCTCTGGAGCCCTGAAACAGAAATATACCAAGATAAAAATGATAATTATATTCATTCGTACCTCTATTTCCTGATGATTTCGCATCACTTGAAAAATCTTCTTGAGTCCTTGAAAATGAAGGATATAAAGTAAAGTCAACTAATAATACTAATCAAAATGAAGAATATATAATTAACTTTCAGATTCGATCCTGCTTAGGCGCTCATAAATGTAGCTGCTTCATCTTTAAAATAAAAAAATAAATAATAAACAACTGTGTTGAAATTATAAAAATTTTTAGTTTGTTCTCTGCATAATATTCGATTTTAAATTTCATGTAATTTTTTAAAACCATTACTATTTTCATTAACGTTATGAGAAAATGTTTTTTTTATTTTTCATAAATCATGAATATTGTACAAGGATATCATATTAATTTTATTAAATAATAAAATTAAAAGTTTACTGTTAAAAGATGAGTGTTTTTTTTTTCATAGTTATGTAGATAAATTTTGTCCTTAATATAGTAACAATGACTCAAAGAAATAATGATACAACTCGAAGAAGGGTTGATCTTGTATGGTAAAACTCACCCTAAAATTAAGCTTTTGTCTTGATTATTATTTTATTATATTGCCGAAAGAACTCTTGTCGATAAGTAATAAATACATCTTGACCTCTGTAGGGGAAGACACCTTGTAAATATCCACACTTTCAAATAATTTTCTTTTATTATGATAAAAGAAAATATTATTCTGATCTAAACTTATTCTATTATATAATTAAAATGTTCTGTATTTTAGAATGTATTTATATTAGATTGTTTTTAAGCATGTTGTTACTGAAAGTAACAATGTTATGAAAGTAGTAAAAGACAACTACGAGTTATATAGTAATTATATATATTGTAGATGATAGTTGAATATAACAAAATATATTATGTATCAATTTTCTGATGAAAGATTCTATATTATTGTTGTATAAACCACATTGATAGTTAAGTTTACACATTGATAGTTAGTTTACACATGAAATCATACAGTATCTGATCCTATACTATTTTAAATATTTATTGTAAATTTAATCCAAAAAGATGCCTCCTTCTCAGGCTACCATTATCTCAGCTAAAACGGCGCTATTATCAAAAGCGCAACTCCGCTTTAACCGACTGAAGGAAATTGTCAGTTCTCGCGGAGTTTCTGTGTCTATTGAACAACTTGATGCTATCAAAGCACTCACTCAACAGTTTGACGACATCGTCGATCAAATTCTTACAAACAACTCTGAAATAATAGAGCAGTCCGAAATTTGTGATATAAATTCAATCAGTTCTGAATGGAAAGCATTGTATTGTGTGATTAAACTTGTAAAATTAGAAAAGTCCCAATTTTAATCCAAATATTAAACCAGTTTTTCAGTCTTTATTACAAACTCCGAAATTAAAAATTCCTATATTTTCAGGCAATTTCAATGACTGGGTAAATTTCCACAATTTGTTTAAGGGTTCCGTCGATGAAAATTCCCAGTTATATCCTGAACAAAAACTGCAAATTTTAAGGACACATTTATCTGGTAATGCGCTTTTATTAATTGAATCGCTTCCGATTTCCGCAGAAAACTATCAAGTACCTTATGATATTTCAATTTCTAGGTATGACAATAAACGCTCTCTTTAAACAGTTTTTACAGTCGAATAAAATGTTTCCAATCCGATGATCGTAAAAATTACCTCTCTGATTTTAAAGCTACGTACATTTCTTCCATTAATGCGTTAAAAGGCCTCAATATAAATTTAGAAAATTTTCTTCTTTTGCACCTCGGTTTAGAAAAAATCCCCTCCAATATTCGAACGCGTTTCGAAAACCGAATCCCATCAAGTGTACCCACATATGAACAATTGATTGAATTCCTCACGGTTGAAGGAAAAATTTCCGAAAGCCTTGATGCTGATGCCACCTTATCTGAGAAATTTCCTTTGAGGTCACCCAAAAATCCTACGTTCTTTAATAATTCTAACCCTCAAAAATCAAAATTCTCCAAACAGACAAAATCCTTTTTCGCTCAAAATCAAGCTCTTTAAGGCAGATGTCCGGTATCTGCGGATTCTCATCGAATTTATGTTTGTAAACAATTTCAAACTCTGTCTCATGAACAAAAAATCGCCTGGTTGCCAGAAAAGAATGTTTGCTTCCGCTGTTTAGCTGTTCATTCCTGGAAAACTTGTACGTCACGATTTAACTGCAGAAACTGTAATGATTCTTCGCATCATACCTTATTGTGTCAAAAGGACAATATCGCTCTCTTCGGAACTTCAAGTGACAGCGCTTTGAAACGTTTTACATCGTCAGGTCATCGTACCATTCCTCTATCCCCTACCTTTTCCCCGCAAAATATCACACAGAATTGTACCTCACTCTTCTCTATGCTCACATACTCCTGCTCTATCCTGTTGTAATCCTGCTCATTGCGCTTGCCCCTCACCCTCTGTCACCACGCCTTCTCCCACGACACCTTCCGTCACTCTAGCTCCCAATTCTCTCTCAAATAATCCACCCGTAAGCCATTCCACTCATATCAGCTCTACTTCAATTTCATCGCAGTCTGATCCCACCACAACGTGTTTCTCCAGTCATTCTGCTTGTAAACAGTCTTCTACTGTGCTCCTTGGTACCGCTATTGTCTCCATAGAAGATTCCTTCGGAAAACTACATACTGTCCGTGCCGTTTTGGACTCTGCTTCACAACGTACCTTAATTACCAAAAATTGTCTTTCTCTTCTTGCTCTTCCTTTGGAAAATTCCCAAATACGCCTTTCCGGTATTTCCTCTACTCATGCTCCCATCCTTGGCACTGCAAATATTAAAATTCACTCCCTTCCGCAATTCAAAAAGACGTTTCAATCAAAGGCCCTTGTTCTTTCTAATATTTCTGGTAACCTTCCTTTTCATTCCTTATCCCCTTAAGTCGCCCAAAAATTTCAACATCTCCATCTCGCTGACCCAACATTTTGTTTGTCCTTTCCTATTGACCTTCTTATTGGTAGTGATCTGTTTTGCCATGTTTTGGCGCTTTCCGGCAACATTCAGGAATCCGGGTTCCTTCAGCCCTCAACAGTGTTTTTGGATGGATAATTATCGGAAACACCTCGGAATTGTTAGATTCACCATCTAAAGGATCTACTTCCTTTTTTAACACCCTGTTTTCTCAAGAAGACTCAACAGACTCTATTACCGACATCTTCTCCAATGCTTTTCTAATAAAATAAACTAAGTTAATCTATCCACATTCTCGCTGATATCTACTACTTTGTCAGGCTAGTCAGAAAAGCTTATTTTTTTTAATATGCGTGTATATAATCCAATATACACGTAAAGATATACGGGAAGCCGAAGGCCTGATTGTCCTTCTGTCACTCTATGCATCTCTTAGTCGCTGCTGTTGTTTACGTAAGTGAAAGCAATAACGAAAACAGAGAAAACGGTCCCCGTTCTAAACAGAGCTCAAGCAGGACTAAGGCGTACCCTACCTGGACGAACTCTTGCTTGTTACAGAGCACAAGCAGTCGTTGCCACATCTTTGCTATGTGCCTTGCAAACAAAACCTCGATCGCTTTACAAGGCTCTCTATGAAGCACATCTAAATCAAACACTAGACACCAAGAGGGATTTTGGCGAAAACGGACAAATAATGAGTGCTCTACATTTTTAGTAATTATTTGCGCAAATAATTTGCATATTTAGATATCTTTGTTGTGATACGACTTTATGTTTTTCAAATAAGACTTGTAATAACTTCATAAAAAAATGTTGACGTTCCTAAAATTATTGCTTGACTGTAAAATAAATTAATTAAATTTTACTCATAAAAAGGATTATGCTACTGTTTGGGTAAGAAAATGACCTGCTGTATGTTTTTGCCAAAGTTACAGCCTAAGTTGTATCGGTTATTGTACTAAGTGAAATCGATTTACTAACAGGATGACATACACGTTATACAGCTTTTAATTTGTTCCTCGATTAACTAAAAATATTTCACAAATAAATAACCGATATTTTCTCCATATATATACATTTAAAGAAAATTCTCGAAAGAGTGATAGATGTTGGCAGAAATTATTAACTTTTTGTTAAGTCGGTAATATAATCTCATTTGTCAAATTTATTCATTTATAAAACAAAAAATAAAGTAAAATCTTAAGATGAATATCATACTGAACATTAGTGAATTTAATTTGTAAACAAAGCGTATAACGCATTAGGGACCGACGATAAAGAGTAGCTCAGATAGAAAAGTGAAGCCCTGTTACAGAAAGGAATAGTAACTGGCTAGACTCGCAGAAGAAGGAGGTTTTTAGGAAAAAAGCCATTACAAAATCAAAAACAATCTCAGAATTAGGGATATTCTTAAAAGTAAATGTCTGGATTGTAATGAAACACGAATGACAAGTAAAAATGAAAACAAGAAAAGAAGAGTTTGAAATGTAATGTTAAGTGAAAATGATGACAATTAGGTTACGTATTTGATGATAACATGGTTATAGAATATAAATACTTACACGACGTGTTTAACATCACTAGATGTACTTTGCGTTGCAGACCTGAAACAGAAATATTCCAAAATAAAAATGATAATATATATCATTTGTATCTCTTTATTTCCGGATGGTTCCGCTGTTCTTGAAACATCTTCTTGAATCTTTGAAACTGAAGGGTATATGTAAAGTGAATCAATAATATTATTCAACACGAACAATATAATTAACTATTACATTTGAGCTGTCTACTGAAAAAAAGAACCAGTAATAAATTGCATATATTTTTCGGGTAAGGCGGTCAAGTTACTCAATTCGTTTTTTAATTATAGCAGTTATAAAGCGATAACTAAAATTTTTAATATTAGTATACGAGTATTAGCATTAAAATTAAAAAAAAAAAAATGTTTTTGATCTTTGATAATTTGTGGCTCATGCATGAGGGGACTTTTAATTAAAATATTTCCTAAAATTGATTTTAAATAAATTATAAAATTTTGGATTCCCCATCAGGGGAGAGGTATTGTTACTAGTATTTAACAAAATACGTTTTGAGCATTAAAAATGTTAAATTGTATAAACATGTTTTTTGTATTTTTTGGATTCCCATACTCAAGGTTGTGTTCGGGTAAAATGAATTTTTAAAAAATAATTTACTAAGTGATGATGATAAAGGGGAAAAATTAATTGTTGAATTAATCAAGTCATATGAGAACAATTTAAATATTAAACAATAAAAAATATTTTTGTGAAGGCATAACTTCAGATTAACGTCATATTACATAAATCATGAATTAGGAAGCGGTATTAAATATACAGAGTTAATGGTTGACTGCAATATTTGCAATTTTTGGATATGGCTGATCGCAATATTTGCATACTGAAATATGCAGGACTTGCAAAAGATAAAAATTAACTATGAATTATTGACTGAATGAACTGAGATCCTGTTTTAATATGACTTTTTGAGTTCGTGATGAAGGTACAACCAAACGGATATTTCAATTTTAATAAAATTTTTCGGCAAGATGTTTTGCTATTAGGTGAATTTGTTCGTTATGAATTTTCACAAAATTTTCCTTTTCAAAATGGTAACTGGTGTTTTTATCAGATAGCGTGTGATGTAGTGATTTAGTCGAGATGAAGTTTTCTTCACCAAAAGAAAATAAAAAATACAAAATATTAGTCGAGTTGCAGCCATAACTTTTTATACTTCTATTAAATAAAAATTGTTTATGCTGATCAAAAAACTCATCATAATTGATGGATCATGTTGAAAAAAATAATTCACATATGCAATATTTCTAATTTGATCGAGGTTTGGGAGCTAGACGCTCTTCAACTGCAAGAGAGCTTGAAACTCCCAGATAATATATTTTACATTTCTTTTGTGGTAGATTGTAATTTGACAAAGAAAGATACAAATAGCAACATTCTATATTTTTATAATTAGCGGGAGGGGCAGTAAAAGAGGCCTTTAGAGATAAAAAGAAAACTAAAACCTTTGTTCATCATCTTGTTTTTTAATTCTTTCTCATCTGCTAAAATATTCAGTAAATAGGGTTAGAAATTGAATTATTAATATTTCAATTGATTATTGTTAAGTTTCTACAGAAAAGTAAAGTTAATTTATAAAAATTAACACCATAGAGATCGGAAATAAATGGTTACTTAAAACTACTAATTATTAAAGCTATATTATTAAGGTATGGTAGGTAGATAGATACCTGGAATCACACTCTAGTCTGGTAGGAATATACGTATAACTGAAAAATGAGATAAGTAAATATTAAAATGAATCATAGTAAATAAAATGTGACTTTTATTTATTTTTTTATTGGCAAAATTAATTTATAACTGTATAGGAATTTGAAGTTGGAGTATGTGAAACACAATGCGGTTGTGAAAAAAATATATTGATAATCAACAACAATCCACTCACTTAATTGTGACCGTAATAAAAAATATATGCAGTGCTAAAATTAAACAATTATGCAAATCATTACTCATAAACTAATACCAGTGATATTTTTTGGTGTAGAAATCACAATTTTAGGAAAAGTAACATATTCTGCTAGAAATTGAATGTAATAACTATTGAACATCAATCTGGAATAAATTTTTTTCATCTTTTATGACCGCATACGATCACTTTAGTCAGTCCATTATTTCTTCGAAGGACTGTTCGGGCCTTGCGGTCCTCCTAGTACTTTTTCATACGTTCTAATCTTCGTGTCCTTTCTGGTGTTGAAAAAGTTTGTGTTGTGAATATCTTTCTTGGGAGTGTAAGCGATTGTTTTTGCACTTGATTTTTTTTGTGTAATTATTTCTTGACTGTGGTGTCTTCTGATGTAAGGTCAATTTCCTTTAGATCCTCTCTTATTTAACTGATCCATCTGCATCCTGTGTTGGTGTTTTTCGAGTCGAGATTTGACTTTACCAGCTGTTTCAGAAATCTCGAATCTTCATTCGTGAGACATACTAGTCTCCTCTTATGCATGAATCAGTGATTGGTTCTAACTCTGCACACGATGTTGTTGGGCACGATCAGCCAATGCCCATCTAACTGGTACTTTTTGTAAATGTAGTTTCTTCCAATTCTTCTTTCGATTTTCCGGAGTCTGTCGGTCTTTGATTGTTCGTTCAGGTATTAGTATTTCTGCTGCATATGTGACTTTCGGTTTTATAATTGTGTTGTGTCTTACTTTTGCGTTTATACAGATATTTTTTACAAAGGTGTATCAGGTTAATTTTTGTGCATCAGCTAGTATGTTTGTTGTAATTTGGATTGAGGTTTATTTGTTTAGGAAATTTATTATTATTTCGCCAAAGTATTTAAACTGGGTTTTCATTTTGACTTAATGTTTACTATTTTTAATTTTTTTGGGGGCATAATTTCTGTTCTTTCGAGTGATATTTTGAGGCAAGTTTAATTAACAATTTTTAGAGTGCAATTAAGTAGTAGTGGTGAGAATCCGTTCCTTGGCACCGTCCTAAATTGATCTCAGATGATTCTGAGAGTTCGCCTCTGAATTTCAGTTCTGACTTAGTGTTTGTGTGGATCAGTTTTATCATGCTTATTAACTTCAGATGTAGTTCGAGGTATCTCAGAATTTTTAGTAGGGATTCTCTGTGGCTTTTTTGAAGTCCACAATTGTTATCACCATATCTCTACTTCTTTTACTGTTGTAATCTATTATTAACTTGAGAGTCACGATTTGGTCTGGATAGCTCCTCGCACGTCCGAAACCTCTCTGGTATTCTCCTAGTTCTTTCTGGAGTTGTAAACCGATCCTATTAAGGATGATTCCTGAAAACATTTTGTATGTTGTGTCTAGGAGTGAGATTCACTTGTAGTTGTTACGGTATATTTTGGCCATTTTTTTGTTTAGCGGGTGGAAGAGAGCTGTCATCCACTGTTCTTTTAGTTGTCCTTTGATGCAGATGTTGACAAGCTGTTGCAGAACGGCGATTTTTTCTGGTCTTCCTGCATGTCTCCAGATCTTTACAAAGGTATGATCTTCTCCTGCCACTTTGTCTTCATCTCATGTCGTGCTTGGTAGACTTCTTTTATTGCGTGAGGGTTAATGTTTAATGGTAGTATTGGGGTGCAGGTTTTGTTATTGGGTTCGGTCAGTTTTTTACGATTTAAGAGTGTTTTGTAATATTTTGCTAGGATTTCTGCGTTGTTTTTATTGTTATGGGACAGATTATGGTTTTTATCCTTCATTAGAAGGGTTGGAGGTTCGTAATTTTGGTGTTGTTTTTTGAAGATTTTGTGGTAGTCTCTTGACTCCGTTTTGCTTAATTCTTTCTTTACTGATTTATGTGTGTCTTTATAGTGTTATCTTCTTATTTTCCTTATGGTTGGTGTGGCTACTTTTCTTTGTTTTATTAGGTTTTGGAAGGATGTTTCTGATTTTTGGAATTGATGTAACAATTATGCTTGATATCTCTTCTCCACTGTTTCGTAGCATTCGCTGTTCCCCCACTGACACTTTTTATGCGTTTTTATTGGGGCAAATTCTTCTGCAATTTGTTTAAAGTTGTTACTTTATTAATATGTAAATTTAAATACTTTAAATTCCTCTTTCAGCAAGCTTTTAAGCAATGCTTTTTAAAAATAAAACCCCTGTATTTGATACATCTTTGTTTACCTTTAAAAATAATGTTTTCTAATTATTTTCATTAATCTCTTCCATAAAATTTAATCTTCTTACACTTTATTTTTCATTTAGAAACTCGCATATTTAATTTATTGTTTGTTATTTCTAAGGTCCACTATGTTCTTTAATGAACAACATTATTCTTCTTTTTTTTTGTGAAGTCTATCCGTTCTCTGCCACAGAGGACGGATTTAATCTAACTGACGCCTGGCGTCAAGAATGGACCACAATGCAGAATAACCAAGTCCCATGTATTACTCAAAGGCCGCCGGGTTTTGATTTTCCACGTAAGACTTGGTCAACGCTTAAACAGAATACGAACTCAAAATGGTAGGTGCGCCTATTACCTGTATAAATGGGGTAAAACACCGACGCCCCTTCGTGAGTGTGGTGAAAATCAAGCTGTTAAACACATCACAGAATTTTGCTCTAGGACAGCTTATGAAGGGAATCCTGAAGGTTTCCTGATGGCGACTCCAGAATCAGTAGCTTATATTAATTTGTTAAAACTTTGTTTGTAATTTTTGACTTTATTTGGTGTTGTGTTTTGGTGCATACGCTAAATAAAATAAATCAATTTTTGTGAAATTAAGAAATATATATATCAAAATATTAAGTAAGAGTAACTTTCTACTGATTTATAACAGTATTCAACTTGCAGTCTACCATGTATGAATCTGGCTTACATTGAACATTACAATGGATATCATAGATTTATAGAAGTGTGCGCATGTGTGTTGATGATAAACACATACACACAAACTCTCTCTCACACACCCTCCACCAACCCCAAACCTCCATACACACACACAAACGCTTGTCCAATATGAGAACACTTCAATAAATTAGAAATTCTACTTACGTTTGTTTATTGGTATTCGTATCATCAGTTGAAATTCTGAAATTAGAAAGTTTTTTACCAGCATCCAATTTATTTATTTAATACAATGAAATTTTGTGATCAGTTTACTAGTAAATATATAAATAATTATTAAAAATGATGTATATAATAATCATTTTATTATATACATTAAAAATTTATCTGTGCATAAAAAAATCCTTTAACTGAAAACAACTCTTACAATCTGTTACAATCATAGCTAGGCCTGACTAAAAATGCAGTGTAAAATACTGCATTTTTAGTATTTCCCTAAGTAACACACAAATAATTCAGTTTATTAATCATTAAAGAAATTTTGAAATACGATAAACAAGAAATCATTTTTTTTTGTAAAAAAAAGCATAAATTATTTTTTTAAATGCGTAATGATTATCATTATAATAAATCAATTATCATATATCACCATCATATGGCAATTCAAAATTTAAACTATGAACTTCTGAAACATTAATTAGAACAGATTTTTGAATTTCTAGTAACTCACTGAACATAGCCACAAGGATGACTGAGAATATTTGGAAATAAATTATAAAAAATATACTCTGGTTTGGTGTGTCATTTGAAAAGATTATATTTTTAAATAATCTTCTTCGTCAACCCTTATGGACAATACCAGTAAATAATAACTCAGAAATATCTGCAGATTCTAAAGCAGATCCGAAAGTACCAAAATATCGATTTTATTGTGTCTTTTTCACATGCAATGCTGTAAGTTAGAGTTCCCATGTTCACTTCGTGGAAGGGTATTAAAAATCTGACTGATCAGTTACTGTAGTGTATTTTATGTTAACGTTTACATTGAATAGTCTCACTTCAATTACTGGCGAGGTTATGGCAATTTTTCGTGTTATTTTTTCTTAAAATATATTTGAAACATCAACAACGTATGGTCACTTTTTGTTGCTCTTGTTTAAATGTTGTAACTTTAATTTTTATTTATTGTATGACTTTTAAATTTAAAAATCTTCGGCTTCAGTCAGATTTACTCGGCTCTTTACACTTCACTCGGCTTCTTACGGATGCACTCGGCTCTTGAGAATCAGCGGCCCCACCAACATTATATAAGCAAGCTCTTCACTGCATTAGTTCATTAATTTAAATCAGCAATTGCGACTCCTCCGGAGAAGGGGGCGCATTGCTCCCTCCATACAGTTAGTGCCCCGTTGTGGCGTATTCCTGCTAGCTTACGAAGGGTTAGCACCGAAAGGACATCAGTGGACGGTCTGAAGGGGAATTACGTCGGGAGGACAGGTTTTCAAAAGCCTAGCCTTCCGCGGTCGGCCCATGAAATGGGTTCGATAACGCTGGTTTAACAACGGATTGGAATGCAATTAAATCCGTCCTTAAAATTCAAATATAAAATAAAGACAAAAATTGAAAAATTAGACCCTTCATATAAAATAAACCTTTGAAAACACGCCCGATAGAATCATCCAGCAGCAAGGGACACTGTCCCTTGCTGTATACATACAAATAATATTTCAATTACAACAAAATATTTATGATAATAAGAAATAAGATTTAAATTATTAAAAGAATCAGCTCCAATTTTTCAACAACGTTAAACGATTTATTTATTTCACATGTAATTTTGCAAAATCGATGGTACAGTGATTTATTATGAAAATAAATGCTTTGATAAATGTAGGGGTGATGGAGTACAATTTCAGATTTCAAAAAATGGAACTGAAAATTTTGTGCTTTGTTTAAATAAATTTAAAATGAATAAATTTAAAAAAATCGTTAAATGATGAATGCCATTCTTCTAAATAATTTTTTTTTTTATATGGGAAAATATATTTCTCACAACTTCTGTAGTAATATGAAAAGGAAGAGACAAATTCATAACAAGTATAATGAAATATCGATGTACTTTTTTGCCGCAGTATCAAAACATGAATATCCAGTGGCAAGCACCGAGCACATCTCAATAACACGATGCAAAAACCAGATCTTTACCCGGTAAAATAATGTGAATGTACTTTGGGATTCTTTTTGGCGAGGGATACTCTACCAAATTTCCCTTACAGAACAAAGAACAATCATCACTAAGTATTACGCCATTGTCTTACTAGCTGAAGGGAAGCCTGGAAGGTCTTGTTCCAAGAGGATAATGTTCATATTACATTTCTGCTTTTACTTTGAAACACTGTATGAAACACTGTATGAAACACAGTATGAACTCAATTAGTATGTACTACTCCCCCTCCACTCGGCATAGAGATAGTTCCATCAATTTATCATTTTTTTGGTCGACTTAAGGAATTATGAAAAGTGAAGAAATTCGATTGTAATAAGAAGCTATCGAAATGTATAAGGGTAAGTCGAATTTATCACTTTTAAGAAAAAAAAGAAAGTTTCATTTCCTGAGAATTGGAATGTATGAATTGCAGTATTGTGAGATCGCAGAGAAATTATTAAGTTACTTGACTGAATTCCGTAAATGAAATTCTTGTTCGTATTTCAACCTCTTTGTTCGTCATGATATTAAAAAAATATAATAAAACTTACTCACGTTTCAGTAATATCGATTCCTGATACTATCGAATCTGTCTCGCTGAAAGAAAGTGTAAATTTGTTTAAATATAATTTCAAAGTCTTTTATAAATAATTTTAAACACAATACAAAAATCGGTAGTTATTTTATGAAATATTAAATTATATTTTCTTTAAATGATCGCGTGATACAAGTTTTGTATCCGCTGCTTTTGTGTATAAAATATAGATTTTAAAGTAACGAAAATTGTTATAGTAATTTTTTCTCATGTTTTACATTCATATTTTTTTGAAGTTTCAGTTTTATAAGCAATTAAAATATGAAAAATTCTTAAATTTTCTTCACTGTTACAAGTATAGTTGCATTTTTTGATTTCAAAATTAATTAATCAATGAAAGTAAGATATTAGAACGAAAACCATTTGGTACTGTCTATATATATATATATATATATATATATATATATAGACATATGTGTGTACCTGTAAAGAACTTGTCCTGACTGACTGATCCATCAACGTTAAGCAAAAACTACTGAAGATAAATTGATAAAAATTTGTATACATCTTACTCTTACGGTGTAAGTGCACACGAAAAGGAATTTTATGAAATTCCTTTTTTGTTAATTTTTTGGTAACAAGTGAAGATATCGACTTAGTTTCTAGTGTGCGTAATTCTCTTATAAATATCTAAAAACTAATTTCTCAGTTTTCGAAATTCGACTATGCAAGCGGTGAAAAAATGTAACATGTAAAAAAATTTGAACAATCATTGCAAATATTCTCCATTTCCGATTACGATAAACGGATATTGACTACATTGGGGCTCGACTCTTCGAATAAATATCTTCTTTTTTTTTTCTTTTTCTGTTTAGCCTCTGGAATCACCTAAGGAATTACTTTAGAGGATGATATGTATGAATGTAAATGAAGTGTCGGATTATACAGTTTCAGGTCGACAGATCAGGAGATGTATGGGTAATTGAAACCCAACCAACAACGAAAAACATTGGTATCCACGATCTACTACTCAAACCTCTATAAAAGTACTACTCAAACCTTTTCAGATAAATATCTAAAAATCATTTTCGGGTTTTTTTAATTTCGATTTTTTAAGTGGTGCGACGGTGTACGACATGGGTCCTTAACATTACTGTATATGCAACACGACAGGTCACCTGCCTCTTGTTACTTGTCTAAAAACAAAAGAAAAGTAATTAAAAAAAGAGAAACGTTGTACGGTTACCTCCAAGTAGTTTTTGTCTGGTAACGGTAAGACCCGAGAAAAATTCACTTTTACACGTACGAATTCCTCCTCTATGAATCATGAGACCTTGCCGTTGGTGAGGGGGCTTGAGTGCTCAGGGATACAGAGTAGCTGGACCGAAGGTGCAACCATATCGGAGAGGTATCTGTTGAGAGCCAAACTAAGGAATGATTCCTGAAAGAGGGCAGCAGCTCTTTCAGTAGTTGTTAGGGGCGTGAGTCACAATGACTTAAACGGCCGTATCAACATCACTCAGTCCTCTGAGTACTGCGCAGCTGAAAGCAATGGAAAACTACAGCTGCTTTTTTCCAAGAAAATGTGGCTCTCTGCATTTCACATATCAATAATGGAGGCGCCTTCCTTGGTAAAATATTCCGGAGGTAAAATAGTCCCCCGTTCGGATCTCCGGGTGGGGACTACTAAGGAAGGGGTCACCAGAAAATTAAAAAATAACATTCTACGAGTCGGAGCGTGGAATGTTAGAAGCTTAAAAAAGGTTGGTAGGCTAGAAAATTTAAAAAGGGAAATGGATAGGGTGAATGTGGATATAGTAGGAATTAGTGAGGTTCGGTGGGAAGAGGAAGGCGACTTTTGGTCAGGTGATTTTAGAGTAATTAACTCAGCGTCAAATAATGGGCAGGTAGGAGTAGGTTTCGTGATGAACAAGAAGATAGGGAGGAGAGTGGAGTATTTCAAAACGCATAGCGATAGAATCATTGTAATAAGGATAAAATCAAAACCTAAACCGACAACGATTGTTAACGTTTATATGCCTACAAGCGCCCATGATGATGATGAGGTAGAGTGTGTATACGAAGAGATTGATGAAGCAATTAAACACGTAAAAGGAGATGAAAATTTAATAATAGTTTGATGATAATAATAGATTGGAATGCAAGCATTGGAAAAGGCAAGGAAGGAAATATAGTGGGTGAATACGGGCTGGGCAAAAGGAATGAAAGAGGGGACCGACTTATAGAGTTTTGCACGAAGTATAATTTAGTAATTGCCAACACCCAATTTAAAAATCATAATAGAAGAATATACACTTGGAAAAAGCCAGGCGATACTGCAAGGTATCAGATAGATTATATCATGGTTAAGCAAAGATTTAAAAATCAACTCGTTGACTGCAAAACTTACCCTGGAGCAGACATTGATAGCGACCATAATTTGGTGATAATGAAATGTAGATTGGGGTTTAAAAACCTGAAGAAAAGTTGTCAGATGAATCGGTGGAATTTAGAGAAGCTTGAGGAAGAGGAGGTAAAGAAGATTTTCGAGGAGGACATCGCAAGAGGTCTGAGTAAAAAAGATAAGGTAGAAAATGTAGAAGAAGAATGGGAGAATGTTAAAAAGGAAATTCTTAAATCAGCAGAAGCAAACTTAGGCGGAATAAAGAGAACTGGTAGAAAACCTTGGGTTTCAGACGATATATTGCAGCTGATGGATGAACGTAGAAAATATAAGAATGCTAATGATGAAGAAAGTAAAAGGAACTATCGGCAATTAAGAAATGCTATAAATAGGAAGTGCAAACTGGCGAAAGAAGAGTGGATTAAAGAAAAGTGTTCAGAAGTGGAAAGAGAAATGAACATTGGTAAAATAGACGGAGCATACAGGAAAGTTAAGGAAAATTTTGGGGTACATAAATTAAAATCTAATAAGGTGTTAAACAAAGATGGTACACCAATATATAATACGAAAGGTAAAGTCGATAGATGGGTGGAATATATTGAAGAGTTATACGGTGGAAATGAATTAGAAAATGGTGTTATAGAGGAAGAAGAGGAAGTTGAGTAGGATGAAATGGGAGAAACAATACTGAGATCTGAATTTAAGAGTGCATTAGAAGATTTAAATGGCAGAAAGGCTCCTGGAATAGACGGAATACCTGTAGAATTACTGCGCAGTGCAGGTGAGGAAGCGATTGATAGATTATACAAACTGGTGTGTAATATATATGAAAAAGGGGAATTTCCGTCGGACTTCAAAAAAAGTGTTATAGTAATGATACCAATGAAAGCAGGGGCAGATAAATGTGAAGAATACAGAACAATTAGTTTAAATAGTCATGCATAAAAAATCTTAACTATAATTCTATACAGAAGAATTGAGAGGAGAGTGGAGGAAGTGTTAGGAGAAGACCAATTTGGTTTCAGTTTAGGGACAAGGGAAGCAATTTTAGGCTTCAGATTAATAGTAGAAGGACGATTAAAGAAAAACAAACCAACATACTTGGCGTTTATAGACCTAGAAAAGGCATTCGATAACGTAGACTGGAATAAAATGTTCAGCATTTTAAAAAAATTAGGGTTCAAATACAGAGATAGAAGAACAATTGCTAACATGTACAGGAACCAAACAGCAACAGTAACAATTGAAGAACATAAGAAAGAATCCGTAATAAGAAAGGGAGTCCGACAAGGATGTTCCCTGTCTCCGTTATTTTTTAATCTTTACATGGAACTAGCAGTTAATGATGTTAAAGAACAATTTAGATTCGGAGTAACAGTACAGGGCGAAAAGATAAAGATGCTACGATTTGCTGATGATATAGTAATTCTAGCCGAGAGTAAAAAAAAATTAGAAGAAACAATGAACTGCATAAATGAAGTCCTACGCAAGAACTATCGCGTGAAAATAAACAAGAACAAAACAAAAGTAATGAAATGTAGTAGAAATAACAAAGATGGACCACTGAAAGTGAAAATTGGAGAAGAAAAGATTATGGAGGTAGAAGAATTTTATTATTTGGGAAGTAGAATTACTAAAGAAGGACGAAGCAGGAGCGATATAAAATGCCGAATAGCACAAGCTAAACGAGCCTTCAGTAACAAATATAATTTATTTACATCAAAAATTAATTTAAATGTCAGGAAAACATTTTTGAAAGTGTATGTTTGGAGTGTCGCTTTATATGGAAGTGAAACTTGGACAATCGGAGTATCTGAGAAGAAAAGGTTAGAAGCTTTTGAAATGCGGTGCTATAGGAGAATGTTAAAAATCAGATGGGTGGATAAAGTGACAAATGAGGAGGTATTGCGGCAAATAGATGAAGAAAGAAGCATTTGGAAAAATATAGTTAAAAGAAGAGACAGACTTATAGGCCACATACTAAGGCATCCTGGAATAGTCGCTTTAATTTTGGAAGGACAGGTAGAAGGGAAAAATTGTGTAGGCAGGCCACGTTTGGAATATGTAAAACAAATTGTTAGGGATGTAGGATGTAGAGGGTATACTGAAATGAAACGACTAGCACTAGATAGGGAATCTTGGAGAGCTGCATCAAACCAGTCAAATGACTGAAGACAAAAAAAAAAAACGTACGAATTACGGGTAACTATTTATAACTAATATTTTTTAGATGGAGGCCGAATGTTTTGAAGCACACATTCTTAGATTACTCAATGAGTTGGGTATAGAACTTTTGCTGAAAAATTTTACTATACATTGTATTTTTCGAGCGAAACTAACCATAACCGGCTAAATATCTCCTGACTGCAAGGGGAAATGCAAGTAAATATACCGCACGGGCGAAGCCGCGATGGAAATGCTAGTATATATATATATATAAAGTATAAATGAGAAAGAAGTTAAGGAAATAAAAGCTGAAATCTGAAGATTTAAAGGAAACATTTTTCAAACTTCGAAAAGCTGTTGTTTATTTATTACAAAAAAAATCAACGAGTTTTCAATACTTATAGAATTTTATGAAGCTGAAGACAAAACATTTAAGGGGAAAATGAATTATTAGTGAGCTAGGTTTTCGAAGTAGCAAAATAATTCGTAAAACTACAGCAGTATAGTAGGACTTAACGATTTGAGAATTTACGAAGTCCTTAAATTAATAAAAGAAATGGCAAAAACACTACAAACTGAAATATATGAATCTAAAGTTAATGCATCGGAAGGGCTGTGTGTTAAGAAAAATCAAGATCTCTCCATCATTGACAATTCCTATTTTGTTCATTATTGATGAAAAATGGTGTAGATATAAAATGGCGGACAGTGAAGATTCAGACAAAAAATAGAAAAAAAATATTTACGAACTTCGCATATTAAAGGAAATTTACCTGACGGAACTGTGTACATTAACGTGATTCTCTCGCTATACTGCCTAAACTTTCTCAACGAATTCAGACTGTTTATTAAAAGGAACAGTAGTGAAGATTTCAAATTGGAAAAAAGTTTTCAATAGGAAGGAGAACGGTCCTAGAAGGTGGTGGATATCAAAGTAAGGGATTTGAAATCACTCGGAAATGTACCGACAAATCTGACTACAAAATGTTCGTCTGCTGTCAATTAACGTGATTTTTAACTTTAATGGCGTTAAGTCTGTTATTCTATAAAATTTATGATGTCTGGATTTAATTGTCTGGGTAAAACTCTGGATGATTACATTCGCATAAGAGAAAGTTATTTTGGTTACGAAGCAATATTTAGGTAAGCACAATGTTAAAGTAGTTGATAATTTACGCATAAATATTCTTACCAACTTAAATAAATTTTATTTAACGGTAATATAATTTTAAAAATATATTTTTAATAGTAACTAACCTAACTCTTGATATGCGTTTTTATTTTAGTAAAACGGCTTACAAAATCATAAAAAAATGCTGTAAACTTAATAAATGTGATGGGTCGTGCATCTTTGTCAAAAATAATCTAAATTTCATATCGTTTCATGTGAATTGTTATTGGAATGTAACGAATTAAGCATTAAAATAAAATCTGATAATTGTGATTGGTTACAACCGATTGTGATTTACATATCGCCTTTCTAAAGTGACGGAAACTCATTTCTGGATGGTTTAGATAATTACATTAGCGATGTAACGAGGAATACGAGGTTAATATGGTTGGCTATATTAACATTCGTATTAAGTTAACAACCCTATAATTTATGAATATATAAAAGTTATGAGCAAAATTGTGTTACAATCCTCCATTACGGTTATCCGATTTTTAATGAAAAATATTATACTAGTGAGTAGAAAAATATTAGTAAACACTCAGGAAAAAATTTAATTACGAAATATTTTTAAAACTACTATAACTGGTCGCTTTTCCAATCGATTTCCCCATGGGTTATCTTAGTAAACAAAATATAGAATATAATGTTAAAAGACCTACCGGTAAAAAAAAAATATTATAAGACTATTACAACATTTTTCGATTCAAGAAAATTGTGATAATTTGCGTAGTCGTAAACATGATTCGGTGGATAAAATATTGGCTATTTTATTCATATTATCAAATTTCATTGAACTTTGGAAACGGCCGCTTACGCAACCCACGAAAACAACCCTTAGAATCCTGAATTATATAAGATTTCATTAACTAAAATATTGTCGGGAACAGAATATTTAGTACACTAAAATGGGACGTTTCAATAATATTGTTAAAAAGTGAATATAAATATTAAAAGAATATTAATCGATAAAAGAAAAGGAAATTTGAAACTAATAAATGTTGTAATAAGGACTTCACTATGTACTACATCATAATAAGAACTTCATCACAGTTGTTGCCACGGTGATCGACGAAGATCGTTATGTGACAGTGAGAAAAATCGAAAATGTAACCGGAATGAAAAAAAAAACTGCTGAAAAGAACATTTGAAAAAAAGGACGCAGGGCGATGAGTTCCATACCAACTGAAGGAGCAGCAAAAAACAACGAAATTACTTTCTCTCTTTCAAAGAGAAGGCGAGCAGTTATTGAATCGAATGACTGCTGATGAAACATGGAGGTGATTTTGAACTTAAACTGAAGTCACAGAACAGTGTTTGGAAGAGTCAACATTCTTTGAGACCAAAGAAATGTCGCATGCAGTCAAATTTGAAGCAAATTACGATTTTTCTCTTTCGATAAACAGGGTATTATTGCAACGGAAAGAGTCAACTGGTAATTACTATGACTGCTATTTACTACAGAAACTTTATTCAGAAGATTTTACTACCGAGAGTTGGAAACTACATCCAAAAAAAATCGATAGTGGTGTGTCATTATTGCATAACAATGCGTCGCCACATATTGCAGGTTCTGTCGTTGATACTTAAGTCGATTTCGTTTGGAGAACCCTTCATCATTCACCGTACAGTCCTGATATGCGCCTTCCGGACTTTGATCTCTTTCGAAAGTTGAAAGAACGTTCCCAGGTATACGCTAGCATGCATTTACACGTGGAGGGATTATATTGAAGAGCTGTAAATTTTACATGAATTTAAAATTCTCCTAAAAATAGTCTGGAGAAATTCTCCTAAAACTACCTTAGTATGTTAAGGTAGTTTTTACAATCTTATTTTATACTCAAAGAATTTATAAATTTGGGAATAATATGTTCTAAATTACTCAAAAAATAATCTGTTAAAATCTGTAACAAAACATATTGTTTGAAGAATTTATTTTCTTTCACGCTAAAAATATTTGTATTCGTATAAACGGTTGATTTTTAAAAAATATTTTCGGTTTAAAATTTGTAAAGTCTTTAACAAATATCTGTTTCTGTAGTATATTAGTACCGACTCTATTGTAATGCAGACTACATTCAAGTAAGCAATAAGAACTAAATTACTTACTTTGGCAGAGTAATGAAATGTATAAAAGTCCATCGTATCAGGTTGTGCTACATTATATATTCAATTAAATTTTGTTCAAATACTTCAATATTTGCAAGTTTATATTCTAAATAAAAATTTTCTGATTTAAAACATATATATTCTGATATAAAAAATATATATAATATTCATTAGTGAAATTACGTTAAACAAATGCCCTCTTGTGATGAACGTTCTGAAGTTGCAACTGGAGATGTGTGAATTTAAGTGTATTGTACGCTCGTGCTAATTTTAGGGTTAGATATATCGTATAGAACAACGAAAATATATAAAAATAGAGGTTTTTAATTGAACTGTGTAGGAAAGAAGGCATTTTGAAATCTATAATTTCAATAAATAAAATCTATTAATAAAATATTACTTTTTGATTACTTACGTATATATTTTTCCTTTTTTGATTCTGAAAAAATATATTAGTTTAATTTAGTATAGTATTATTGGAATTCACAATCTATTTTTTTATTAACTAATATTTTCTTTCTGTTTTTGTTCCGTACACTGATGACTCTGTATTAAATATAGGTTGGAAAAAATAATACAATGATTATTTGAAGAGAGGATTATTTCAATAACCCTCTGTCGATGACTATTCTAAGCGAAAAGTGGTTCGTGTCAGTAATGTGATAAAAACATTATTTTATTGATCGCCTTATTTACTTTAAAGATTACGAAAGACTTATGATTTCTAATTACTAAATTATGACTAATGAGTTTTTCGATAGCTGCATGCGTATCTATAAAATTACGAAACTTGTGTTATAGTATTTTTATGAAATTATTACCTGGTGGATCACGTCAGTGTTGCATCATTTGTATTAATTACGAGGCTCTGTTGATAAATTTTGTACACTGGCGTGCTGCACGGAGACAAAAGGTAATATCGAGTAGAGTGTGGCAGCACATGATACCTAAAATTCCCCTCTACATACCTGGGATAATGCGTTGAAATCCGTTTAAATGCAGTTAAAATGTAGTCGAGTACGGCCAATATGTCAAAACGGTTAAAACAACGCGCAGTTATAGGATTTTTAACAGCTATAAGTTGAATCTTACGAATATTTATCATCGTTTATAAGCGGTATACAGTTGTGAAACTATTAACTGGAGTAATGTGAATAGGTGGGTGTTGAAATTTAGTCAATGTAAAGCTGTTAATGCGACAATTGAGGACGCACCTCGCAGCGGACGACCGGTTTCTGTGACTGATGAGAAACGTCGAAAGGAGGTGGATGATTTGCTTCAAACTGACCGGCGAATCACTCAGCGAACATATCTAAAGAACGAGTAGGCCATATTATTGAACAATTGGATTAACGTAATATCTGCGCACGATGGGTAACGCGCAAACTCTCTTATGGCTCTCCATAAGCTGAATTGTGAGTCTATTTTCCATCTGCTGTACTCGCCGGATTTGGTTCCGTGCGACTTCCACTTCTTCCATCATCTCAAGAGAGATCTAGAGATCAAGAGAAAGGTAATCATTTCATCACCGACGATGAGGCGAAGGAGGCTGTGGCCACTTTGATCCTAGAAAGACCGCCAGAATTTTTCAGTGAAGGAATGCAAAAACTTGTCACACGTTGGGAAAAGTGTATCATTCCAAACGGAGATTACATTGTAAAATAATACTGTATTTTGTAGCTACGATATTTTACATTTATTCGTATTTATTTCATTCCAATATATCTTTTGGTTCCAATACTAAGCACGCATGTGCAAAATTTATCAGCCGAGCCTAGTATTACATAATTCTTTTTATCATTCGTTACTTTAATATAAAATAAGCCGAATTTAATATTGAAATCCCCCGAACTAAGACTTATATTTTACTAACTGGGGACGATAACTTCTTGTTCTGTCTTCGACCTCGTCTTTACTGTATGTGGTATCACAGACGAAAAAGGACAATGATAAGTGAGACATCTCTTTTACGTAAAAGTAGACAGGACCCGACACACAAATAATGGTATTTGTCTCAATTCTTTGTTTAGTTACGTTTCGTAGATTTAAACAGTGCACTGTGTACAATTCAATGAAATATACTAGTATTCCAAAGACAAAACACCAGTGATCATTTACTTTTAGCCGTAGGTTTACAAATCTTTTGATACCGATAAATTATGATGTAAAATAAATGTATTAATTCTAATTCTAATTCTGTTTTAAGAGCTATTATGTTCAAGGCAATTGGTAAGAATTTTTCTCTTCTGTATCTATTGCATTAATAACCTTTTCTATAAACAATATTAATAAAATAATTATTTTCATTTACCGAAGCAATAATTTTCTGCTATTCATATATTTCCATATAGATGAAAAATTCTAACCGATTACAAACTATATTTTTAAATAATTTCATGTTCAATTAATACGTACATAATATTACTCTAAGCACAAACTTTAATCACCTCAAGAATATTCTAGCTTCGGCTGGAATTATTTGGATATATGTTTTTAAAAATGCAGCTGAGATGAAAATCAATTTGTAAATTCTGAAGATGTTCACTCAGCTATTGGCTTTTGTTATTTCGATCGCTATTAGTTGTGTTTCTTAATTCATTATTTGCATTGTCGTTTATCTATAAACTGTTAATAAAAATTGATTTGAAGTGCAAGTGAAAACGAATTTCTGCAAAATATTAAACTTGTGACCCAGTTTGATTGCCAAATTTTTTTCTTCACTTTAAATTATGTTTTGTATTAAATATATGTATGTATGTGGCATGCTAAAAAAGTCAGTATCTTTTGTAATAGGCGCGACTATTTTTGCATTTGTTATATTCAACTGTTATTCAATTCATATAAATAAAATTTAATTGATTATATTGGTGTTTATGTACGAAAAACAAGAATCTGTTTTCTTCGGTGTTCGTGAAAAATAATAGGATATTACAGAAATCGATGGCGAATCCCGTGCGAAATTTCGTAATCTTCTACTATCTTAACATCTACAAAAGCTGAAATAAAATTTGAAAATATTGGCATAAAACTAGCTACAAGGTTATTATTATCTTGTTTGCAGCAAGATGGGGATCCTCCTCATTATGTTGTTAGTAAAATTTTATCTCGATAAAACATTTCCTGAACGGACAGGGCGCTAAGGAAAAACGTGTTGATGTTATTTGCCTTGCAAATATTCAACCTGCGAAATTGTTAACCACATGGTTTCTTCAAATGTAATTGACCGTAACAACCTCAAACAGTCGATTTTATAAAACTGGACAAAACTTTATATTAGAAAATGTATAACTCAGCGTTTAATGTTGCCACGAATTAATAAAAGCAGAATTACAACGCAATGAATAAAACACTATTATTAATTATCACGGAGTTCGTTAGAACTTCGTCTGTAGGAGGCAAAACGGCAGCGAACTACGTTTACAGTTCTAACCTGACCTAACCTTGTAGTGAAATGAAAATGGGGAAAAAAATAAGCGAGAAAACATTATATTTCAGTTCAGTTAGATAAGTAATAAAAAATACTTTCAAAAAATACCTCGAATTTGGTTAGACAACGGTTTTTTTCCATTTGGTGAACCGCGGGACTCGAATACGTCATTTTATTCATTATTTTTAATCTACCTTTACGAATCGCACCGTAGATAGCAGTACCTGATAGTACAAGGAAGCGTACAAAAACTTGATAATGTACTGGGAATAATACAATTTAAAAGAAAATATACTACATGTATTTATTTTTTAATTCTAAATTAATAACAGATATGGTAATAAAATATATTCTTTTTTGATATCAGTATCGTTTTGTTAAAAACAGTTTTATTTGTGTTTTAGAAATTTTTGTTTTTTGAGCAGAAGAAATGATATCTGTGGGACTCTTACCGTACGGTTTAAAATTTCATTGCAATTAATTTTAATATAAGTTATCGGTATTTGTTTTGATTAAATTTTATATATTAATTTTTTTCTTATAGTGGCCGGGAGACTAACTTTTATCCCACCCGTATATTTATGATAATTGTTGCAAAAATAATATTTTCTTACATAATTTTATCCGGGATTGCGTCAAGAAGGTTAAGAAGAGTCGGTAATATTTTATTTTCGTTTTTACCTAGATACTCCTCATAAACCTTTAATTGAATTCTAAAATAAAAATGAAAACAAAGAAAATTATTAAAAAAAAATTATAATGTTCAATTTGTTTTTCATTATATAGTAAAATTACAAAAAAAATTGTGTTATTAACTTTTTCCTAATCTATTAAAATAATGCAATAAGCAAATTTGCTGATATTTTATAATATTCTAGCGATATTTTTTCTTAGGTTTCGTAATATAATAAATCCAAATGATAAGAAATAGTTAAAAAAAAAAAAAATGTTAATAAGACAAATTAAATATATGATTATGCATTTGTACTCTTATTATTAATAATAATTAAAATTTGATGAAAGATTTAATTAAAATTGAAAGAATGAATTTTAACCGACGATAGAAATTTTGAGATTTTCCCAAAATTTGTGTCATCACTGTTTACAAATAGATCGTCCAATCATAGCAGTTTTAGGAAAGTTAAACTTTATAATACCCTTTCTATTCTACTTTTTAATTTGATATGCACTTCTTGTATCATTTTCTTTCTAGCAACCAAGCTGTTCAATTTTCTACATCCAGAATTTAAGGCAAAATAAGTGTTAAATATTTCTTTTAACTTCTATTTTCTATTTTTTTTTTTTTAATATTATAAATTTATAACAAGTAATTATGTAACTCAACAGAAATTAAATGTAATTAATTAAATTATGAAAATAAAACAAAAGCAATTAACTCATTTGACCGATACTTAAAAATTATAGCAGGGTGTTCATAAAGTCCTTCCATGATTAGAACAATTTATTACAAAAACAATAACAAAACTATTAGGTTTACAGCTGTGCGGTTATGCGGAAAAAAAGAAAATATTATCAAGGTTTTTTTATCATGTCAATAAATAAAGTACAACATATGCGCCTTTTGTCGCTCGTAGAACGCCCAACCGATAAACAATTTCACGCTATGTCTTGGTCAACATTTCTTCGGTAACTCTAGCAACAGCTTCAATTATTCTCCGTCTTAATGTGTCCAGATCAGCTGCAAGTATTGCATAGACTCTGTCCTTAACATAACCCCAGATGGGTTATATGTTGTGGCTATCCAGAAAAATGTTAGTAGTTATTGATTGCGCGATGAAAAAGAAGGGACTAATGATTCTGTTGTACATCAAACCGCACCACACATTCACTCTACGAGAATCTCTCATTTTTTTCCGTGGTAAAGTATGGAATTTTCTGAGCCCTTATTCTAACATTATGCTTGTTTACTTTTTCTGAGGTGTGGAAAGTAGCCTCGTCTGAAAAACATAACAGATAGCCGCCCTGTTCGCGGAAGATCAACTACACTTCCATTTTCCTTAACTTTGCATACAACGCAAGGATACTCTTACTATCACGTGATAGTCGTCCGTATTCCCTTCTAAAAGTTTGTTGCACAGTTATCAGTGATTTCGACTCGTGATATACATTGCGTTTTCTCCTGGATTGACGCCATCATATAAAAAATTGATCACAGTGCCCTTCCACTACCAGACGCAAACCAATATAAAAAAAAAAATGTTTGCTTTGTTTTGCCGCAACCCGCACAGCTATAACTGTAACACATTTTTGTAATCATGGAAAAACTTTAAGGACTTTTAGGACATATATATATAAGTTAAGAATATGATATTTACTAGATATAAGCGTTAATAAATGGAACGTGTTCCTAGTAATCACTAATTAGTAATCATTTGTTTCTAAGAATTACTATTCTGTTAAAACCTTGGTCTTTATGGAATATTTCTAGTTAATCTTTGTAGAACTCACCAAGATAACATTTACGTTTATTAAATAAGAATCAGGTTACGCTAATTGTTTTAAACAAAAGGAATATTAAATTAAAAGCGTACTAAATGTAAATAAAGTAAAATTGTTGTTTAGAAACGTAATTTGATAAGAAAACTTAATAACCAATTTTTTTTTTTATAATTTCACCTTCATGCTAAAAGGGCTTTTTACACCACATTTTACCACGTTTTACTGTCTTATTGAGCTTGATTTTAGCTATGTTTTTAAGGGGGTAACAAGTCCTAATCTTGTTATCTCTGATATAAATCAGGATATGCCCTTTCTTAAGTTATGTATGTTTTTATTTTTGTGGAAAAATAGGCCAATCTTGATAATAGCCGTTATTTTGTACAAAAATAACTTTTTGAAAAATATTCAGAGATAGGCCGTTTTAAACATCTTTTTACAGGCCAAATGTTAGTTTAGTCTTACATATTTAATTTGATTCCTGATATATTTAATTTGTAAAAGGATCAATATGATTTGATAACGTGCTTTAATAAGGGAATTTTTGTGAATTATTTCACACCAGACTGGGAAGGACTGTATGAAACAAGTCTACATAACAGTATGACCAACCGTCCAAAATTTTGCTCATTTATCAGGTTTGGCCCAGCGACTGATGGATCTTGGGCCTGTCAAGTAATTTTTCAGTCAAATAAACATCTAATGTGACTGCACTGCTCTTGGGAGCAGTAATCAAGATTTCAATCTATCACCTATAATTGTAAGTGTTACAATAGTAAAATAATAGTATCACCTATAATTTTAAGTGTACGAATAGCGTGATGGTGCGTACTGGTCAAATATTTCATTCAGTCTTACCAGACTATCCACCCTTCAGCCTATTTTTTATTTTCACATAGTAGAGATTTTAGGTTTACAAAAAAAATTAAAACTAACTAATATTATAATGAGTTAAGTCCTCAGAAACAGGATCCGGGTTGCCAATAGGGACCCAGAGAATATGTAGCGAGAGAAATAGAAGTTAACTGATAACCCATAACCGTGGACTCAGCTATCTGAACTTCAGTGGACAGTAAGTAGTTTTGGTGAAACTGGACTAAAATGAGAACTGTAGCCTCATTACATAATATCGATAGCTTTTCAGAATATTGAAATCTTAATTGGTGCACTAAATACGTATAAAACTGCTCTACATTTTGATTTGACTTGTATTCCTTGCACATAATGTTTTGTTGTCCTGTAGCACACAATGTCTGATTGACTTACTCCTGTGTCTGCATAAATTACTGAGTTTACATCTTTAAACCTGTTTTGTTTCTTTTTTATGGAATTAATGAGATGAGTAAAAAAAATCCTTTTCGGCACGCCAAAAGGCGGAGGTAGATTTCACCGGCGCTAAGTAAGGAATAAAAAAGATTTCAAGCTTAAAGTTAAGAAAAACTTCAAAGTTACTCAATACGCCAATGGTTGCATGTGAAAAAAATTCACACTTTTACCATACGACAAGCCCCATCTTCTTATAATTCCAGTAAGAGTTTGGTCATCCCTTGTCGTAATGGTTGGTCATATCAAAAATTGTTTCAGACTAAAGTTTTAGGTATTGTTTAAATGACTAACGACCACTTTAAACCGATTCGATACTGTACCTATTTGGGAGGTATGATTTTTTTTGTCTTCGAAACCCCATTTTTTTTTACATCCTCGGCCAATGGTTGGTACTATCAAAAAAATTTACTTATGTAAGTTTTAGGCCATTATCCAAAAAATAGGAATCCTTATAGTAGAATAGAATCCTTATATCCAAAGAATAGTATCCTTATAGTAGGTACTTTAAACGAATCCATATTTTACTTAATAATAAAGTTATAGCGATATTTTGTTTTTTAGAAAAAGTTTCCCCATTTCCATGGTCCGATCTTGCTCATCAACGAACTTGATCGAATTTTGGTCGATGTATTTTATGTATCAATTTGAAAGTGATTCGCCCAAAATTACGGCAGTTATCGTGTCCATAAGAAAGTGAAATTATATAATGTATATATAAACTTTTGAACTGACGCTGGTTTTGGGGTCTGGCGGATGTGAAACGCGAAGATAAGTTGAAATTTTCCGGAAGTCGAATCATGGTACCCGTTATAATAGGTAGCTTTTTTTATGAATCTACCTAAATACTAATCTTCTGTAATTTAAAAAATGGAAAAATTTAATAAATAAATGGTATAATATTTGTAAACCTAAGATGTTCTTAAGGTCTATATTTTAGAATAATAAATTGTATCGGTACTTACACATCTTCATTATAATATTTACTGCAAAAAAAAAATATATAAACAAATACCTGACAGAAATAAATACATAAAAAAATTTGATCCATGCCTCAATAATAATGAATAACATAAAAAATCTTACATTTCAATAACTGAGTATGTCTATAATTAATATTTTCTGAAAATCCTCTTGTTTAATTACATTCTTTTTTTTTAAATAAAAAACTGATGTACTTATGTTCACACTAATATGCGAATACAATGTTTTGGAATCTTTTACATCAGCACCGTCACGAAGTCACAGGAATGAAAGTGGTATCATATAGTTATAATCTACATACTTCAATTGCTCAAATGAATAACTTACAATAATTGTATTAAATTATAGAGATTTAAAAAAAATATATTCTGAACTTAAAATTCTCCTAATGTACAGCAAATATAAAAATAGCTTCCCTTAAATTCATCATATAATGTTCACTTTCAAACTGTTATAAATTCATGTATAAAGTTAACAATCTATAATGAACAAATTAAGAAATTTGTATAAAGTTGCTAAAATATTACATTATCGCATTTTCATTAGATATATACCTACAGATGTGATTCATAAATCAGAATTTTAAGTTACATTACATTTTATGAATCAATGCTATCAGACAAACTAAAGATAATCAGTTGAAAATAACTTTAATTTAATTGACTAGAAACTATTTTGTTATATTTTTAATTGAAAAAAAAAATGCATCTGTTGGTGATTGAACCATCAGAATCCAGAAAAATTTACCCTTAAATTAATGGCAGCTACTCATTATATATTAAGTTACGGAATTTGCAAGATGTCGCAAAACTATGATACTACTCTATCTAAATTGATGGCCTAAATTTTTTTGGAAGTATTGAAAACGATAAGCTTCAGATTGAAGATGATTTTGTTCCTTAGAATATAAACCAAATGATAAATATATATATTTGTGATAACCTAAACTCAAGTCAAAATACATCTCGCACTGCTAGCCAATACTATTCAGTTGCCACTAATCAAATTACCATCATTTGACAGCAATATTCTGTTGTGGTAATATTACTTTGCTATGCTTAACGGCTTAGTTCATTCTACAAGTGATCTCTTTTATTTTAATAGTTGCATTATCTTCATTCTTCATTAAGGATACAGCATTTGAACGATACAAAATTTACGCATCATAAATGAGAATTGCCTAGTGACAATTAATTTAATAGAAAGTAGATTTAGTAATAACTTACTTGTAGAGAAACTCTAGATATTCATTTCAAAGAGAGTCTTTGTCTAAACTTTTCTGTTTATTAATATGATCAGTTAATCCGTAAATCCACTTAAAGCCAAAAATTTTCCAACTGACGTTGAACTTATCGTAACAGATTCTAACTTCCAAGTTAGACCCTATCATATGAAATAGTCAATTTTTATTTTTATTTGAAAATCCTTACCTATCGATTGATGTTTTTTCTTTGTTATGGATGATGGGCGAGGGTTAACTCCAGATTTTTAACATCCCCCTCCCGTAGATTTTTGAATAACTCAAAAAGTATTTTAAATGAGTTTTTCTCTGAATCTATGCATATTAGAGAAAGGTTTTTCCAACAAAAAATTTAGAAAACATTCTCCTCTACAATTAATGTTTATGAAGTTATGCCGTATAATTTGAAATTGAAATACTAGGTGGCGCTGAAATTGTAAAAAACGTGTCTTTTCAGTTTTTTCACCAGAAAAAAATTGTTTTTCGTCTGTATTACATTTGTAAAAGTTGTTAATGTCAAAAAACAGACAACTTTTAATTATACAATTTTCTTGTACGACAACAATACAATACAATTATTCTATTATACAATAATAATTATACAATTATTTTATTATACAATTTTCTTGTATTTTTGGAGCTGTAGCTTGTGAAAATGTTGTGAATTGGGCACGTGTTCGAAACCGATCTACTCGTTTACAACGTTTTTTAGAACTTCAGCGTCACCTAGTATTTCAATTTCAAATTATACGGTATAAAATAAAAAACATTAATTGTAGAGGAGAATGTCCTCTATATTTTTGGTTTGAAAAACTTTTCACAGACCGATTGATATCTCGCTAGGTAATAGTAATTTGCGTCAGTCAGCCACGCAGATGGGTGTTTGGGAAAGCAGACAATAGGTAGTACGGTAAGAGTTTTAGCGCGATCTACCAACTTGCCAAGTTCACATACCTGACACTTAATAGTGCAAGTGAATATATTCATCTAACATCTGGCAAGCTACATGTACCTTTCGTTCAACTCCTGTGGTAAGTCTACTAGTGAACAACGATTAGCCATGTCTTTAGGAAAGACGAAACCAAACGATCTGCTCCTAGTTTTCCACATTAAATCGCAACCAAATCATACGAATTTCGCATAGTTTTCTCCAAACAACACGATTATATCATAATCGATATCAGGAACGGCCAGAATGTAGTGTCCCGCTAGGCATTAAAGCTAATCGTCTTTTCTTATCTCTAAATCTACAATTGCCTCCAGTTCCACAACATTATTACCCTTATTTACTGCCTTTTTTCGAGAATTATTGGTTTAATTTTTGCCCATATTATAAAAAATACATGAATCCTGTTATATTACAAGAAAAATTTTACAATAATGTACATAGGTTGAATACAGATGCTATTCTGATTATAACGACGGCTCTAAACACGATAACTTTGTTGGTTGTGCTTTTGTGTTTTGCATAGAATATATATGTTTGGCCTGGGGATCCAACAGAAGTCGGGAACTTCTGTTGGATCCCCAGCAAAATTGGAATTTCAGGCAATGAGCACGCTGACCGTACGCCAAAACAGGCTTGTTTCCATTCTCCTTTCATTGATCGTATTATTTCTGAAGATATTGCCGGTTGCCTGAAGACAGTGGCTCATGATGAGTGGCAAAGTGAATAGCATGATTTTCTTTTTCTTTTTGCATATCTAATAGACGTTTTAAATCAGTTAAATTTGTAAGTTAACGTTAAACTTCTTACGATAGTAATATTATGACCGGGCGATGACAACGAAACTTTATTGTGCGCTAAAAAAAAAAAAAAATAATTAATATTGCTGCTTGTGAAGCTATATTAAACGACTTTTATGGCGGTCATCTTATATCAGGACCTGGAAACTTAGATGTATTAAAGACGTGCAAGGCAGACATAAGATATTTGTTAAATCAATGTGGGTCTCCAATACGTAAGTTGTTAACTAATAATTCAAGCATAATTCAATTAAACGATAATTAGGTAATTTATGGAACAATGATTCAGACAAATGGTGGTTTTTAATTTACTTAAGGGAAAAATAATGTACTGACTAAAAAAATGATTTATGATTACTGGAATTTACGACCCATTAGTCTTGATTGGGCCGATGGTATTCTTGTGCAATCATTCTACTCAACAACTGCGGCAAATTAAATGTCATTGCGATTGAAAGCTTAAGTGATAATTTATTGTCCTAGTAGAAAGATCTATACAATAAGTTTAGGTTAGTTGTCAATGTTATCATTAAGAGATTAATTAATAATAATTCTACTAAATCATTTTAAATTATTGGATTTACCAACGCATAAAGTAACGTATAAGGTAATGCGAGATGTGTATATGTAAGAACCATTTATTCTAATTGAAATATTTCATCCAATCAGTTCAAGGGTTGTCTGGGGTTGCACCACTCGTACCAAGAACTTATTCATGGCTGTTCATATGAATTTCAACTATGCCTGTACATTTAGAATTAATATCCAATTTAACATCGGAAGCATTCATTGCCGCATTAAAGCGCTTCCTTTCAAGTACAGTATACCAAATCAAATATTTTCCCGTAACGAACAAGCTTTCAAGGCTGCAAACAATATTTTCTGTCGATGTTGTTTAAAATATTTAAATCAAAGGACTTCCAATCAAACCACTGTAATATTCATTCCTTTCCCACATCACAAGGTATAAATTGGGCGTTCATACCTTCTTCATTACCGCATTTTGATGGGTGTGGGAATGCGGCATAAAACGGTTTAACTTTCATCTTAACACTTAGTTTATCACAGGACATCCTATTATTAATTTTCAAAAGTTATACACCGTAATTTACCAAATTTAAAATTATTTAAATTCACCCCTATTATATGCCGTATCTTCAGATTTGTGTAATCCACAACCATTACCACTTGGACACGTTCTGATTGAATCACCTCTCACCACCGATTCCTATCCCCGATTTCACTGAGATTTCTATTAATCGTTTAGACAGTTGGCAACTAACGCAAAAATTTACGCAGTTCATTTGGAATTAATGGTCGAAAGATTATTTAAATCAATTGCAACAACGTAACAAATTGAAAACTCCTAAGAGGAACATCTGTAAAAGATATATTAATATCAAATAAAATAGTGGAACAGAACAGAACTCTTTACAGTGGAAACATGGCTTAATAACAGAAATATTTACATGATCAGACAATTTAGTACGTGTTGCGATCGTGATAAAGTCTTTTGGAATACTTCGTAGACCAATACACAAGCTATGTTTGTTACCAGTCTTAAAGAATTGAACCAGTGCTTATATTCAAGGTGTATTTTCAAACACAGAAATTATTTATTTAATCACTTATTCGATGAATCAATCTACTTGTTCAAGTGATTTGCTTCTTCAAGGTATCAGCTTTTTCTACGCACTTAATTAATTCAAGGTTTATTAATTCAAAGAACTTATTCAACACAATTTTCTATTTGGTTAATAATTTACATGTTTTAAGAGCTTATTCTATTCAACATTATCTCTATGAGAGTTATTATTTCTTATTTCATTATACAAGTACCGATAAACATTCATAAGAAATTTCCGATTTTTAGGCGGCACTCCATTCAGATATGAAATCAAGTAATGATTTCTTTTTTATCTTGTAAAGAGTCCTGTGTTCATATAATTTCCTATTATTCTTTATCGTTTTGTTCTTTGTTTCTTCAGTCTAGAACGGTTTTTCAAACGATTCACATTTCTCATATTTGTAGGATTTTAAAAGTTAACCTAGCTAAAGTTTTCAACGATCTATCAAATCTTTACTAGTATGAATTTATATGGTGCACAGACTCTAAAATATTAAAATAAATCTTAAAAAAATATAAAACATTATAAATTAATTTAAATAAATTAGTCTAAACTCTAAATATATTGTTCACTTCATTATTTACCCAACCGACAATTCTACACAATTTATTGGCTAAGCACTTAAAATGCATGGAAATAATTGGAGAAGTACATTCAGTTGAATTATAAAATTGAGCTATAATCTTAGCAATATTATGAAGGTATATTTATGGTTTTCCTTTTTTTGACTAATACAACGAAAATAAGTTGCCGTATATGATATAAAAATTCATTTATAAATGAATATATATAAAAATAAAAATAAAATTCAAAAAACATAAACGAATAAGCCATAAAATTTATAAAAAACAAACCTCAAAAAAATATAAGAAAGTAAAACGAGACGAGTTGTTTAAATTAGGTAACACAGAAAAAAGGAGGGAATACAAACTTGTTAAATTGTACTATGATGAAGTTTTGGAAGAAAAGGATCTTCGTTTAGTCATAAAATTAAAAGATGAAAATTATGTATTGAGTGTTTTTTAGATTTATCTGTATTCAAGTAGGAATTTTAAAAGCTAAATATAAAAGGAAACAGAAAAGTAATAACAGCTTGAAATGGAACTCAACTGTATTTATGAGATGAACGAGAAGTTGGAGAGGAGAAATGCAAACAACCAGTTTCCTCCTATTAAATGATAATTCTGCGAAAGGAGAAACTAGCCAATTTTAAATAAAATTGTTTTATAGAGACTACTTACTGTTTTTTTAATTTATCAAGAGCAGTTTCTCCAAAAAGTCTGTATATTATAAACAAATAGACATTTTAATAAGTTAATAAAAGAAATTTAAAAATAAAAACAAAATAAAATGCAAAAATCTCATTAATATTAAGTTAATATTTAGGCTCTGTTTTCATTGTTATTATTCATCTTCTTTCCTCATAATAATAATAATAATTTATCAAACCTATTTTTAAGAATTTTTAATTCAACGTTCCTTATTTATTTTTTAAACTTTCCATGATCTGTTTCTGTTACCTGTTCAAATTATTTTAATTGTATAAAAAATTTGAACTATTTTCATTAAAACTAAGATTGATCATAGAAAACGTTGCAAAAACTATATCTCTGAATACTATACAAATATTTTTTTATCCACTCACTTACCAGAAGATAGAATTATGCACCTGCATTTAAAATTTAAGCAGTTTTTTATATTGTTAAAACGTGTGAATCATGCGATAGCATAATATCAATAGCATTCAGAAGAAAACAAAAAAATATCAGCAATTTATCATCCAAAAGATTTTATTGTATCTGGTAACAGTATAAAACCCAACTCAGGGCTGACATGCTCATGAGGAAAATATAGTAGTTCATATCGACATTAATAATAGGGTGAGATTTGTAATTTAAACGATTAATTACATGGCTAAATTTTGAGTAAAATGAGGTGAACTACTATTTTATCAGCGCTTCGTTCCATGTTGAGCCGTCCGGTGGTGCGATCTAGTGGATGATAGCGCTAGCCGGAAAGTTAAGCCGTACTACCATTCTACGTTGGAATCCCGCGCTGTGCGGTCGCATTTTTCATTTTGTACGGATGGACAATGAGTTTTACCCATAGTTACTAGTATTCGGCGCTCGAATCAGATCCAAGGTGGTCACGTCATACTGTTAGTCTAGATAGACTCTATTCTTTGTTCGGATGAACGTTAGTTTTAAATGTTTTATTTAATTTGATATTTTTTTTTATATGTGAAGTTATAGGTTATGTTACAATTTATTTCATTAACTGTCAAGACGACAATTCATTAAACCATTATTCAACAAGCAACAAGGGGTTTCTTCATTCATCACCTACAAACGTACAGTCCAACCTCACTCTAATATCTACCATACATTTCATGGTCCTCCGGGCCGGATGGTTAATTGGCCGAATTGAGGGACAGTATCGTCTAGTCGCTGTAATAACGACACGGACTAAGCTGCTCTACATCATTCATCCAGGGTCTTCGATAAGGTCAAACCAAGTCAACAACACGGTATTTATAAAAACCGTTTCAAAAATAAAGGGTGTATGTTAAAAATGCATTTAAAAAAAATTAACTTTACTGAAAAATTCAAATGTTAGTAAATATTTCAATAGTTAATTGTTTCAATGGTTTATGGCACAGTTAAGTTTTTGAATATAAGCATAATCTTACATCCACAGGTATAAAGATCAACCCTCGATTCCATTTTGGACAAGTTTTCCTTTTGTTGCGCTGTACAAAACAAGCGCTTTGTTTCATTTCAACTTTATTTCATTCTAATTTGATATTATTTTGTGTATGATTCCAATAAAAATGGAATTCGTAAATGTAATTAATAAACGAGACAGTATGAAGAATAGTATAGCCATTTAAAAACATTCATTGAAAACTTTGATCTTAATTCAGGCGATTACGACCTATTTACCATTAGGTTTGATAAACTGTTAGTATACGAAAAACTATTTTTTGATGTTCAATCTGAAATCTAATTGCACCATGATGCAACAGATAAAGACCTACATAATAGGTACATATAAGATAACATTTTCGACAAACTTAGGTTAAAACATAAAAAATTAGAAAATCGTTTCAAAATTTCAGAGGTAACTGATGCAATTAAAGTAATTAACAAACGTAATCCAATTTCTTTAAAACCCATACAAATTGAGCCATTTCACGGTGATGTGAAGGTTTGGCATAAATTCTTGGATATTTTTATTAATTTAGATCACAACCGAGAAGAATTTTCTAATGTTGAAAAATTTTATTACCTTACAAATTTCTTAAGAGGCAATGCTCTTGATGTAAAACAAAATTTGTCAGTAACGCCTGAAAATTAATAAAAGGTAATTTCATCCAAGTCAGGGTCTTACTTGATTCCGCTTCGGTGACTTAATTTTGTACTGAAAGGTTTGTCGCCAAACTTGGGCTTCAAATCAAACCTGTTCTTATGCCGACCACAAATCTAAGCTAAGGATTGATTTGAATATTAATTCTAGATATGAAGATTTTAATTTTAACTTGAAATGTCATGTAATGCCATCCATTACATGTTTGTTATCTAATGATTTTGTTAACGTAACTGACTGGGAAATTCTTTCTTACGTTTTTCTAGCCGATTCTAATTTTAATATTCCTGGGCAAATCTACATTCTCCTAGGAGCTCAATATTATCTTTCTCTACTTAAGCCTGTTCAATTAACTCATAATGCCAATCATACCATACTTCAAGAAACTCGTCTTGGTTTCATAGTTTCTGGTCAAATCCCCACTAAACCTATTAACCGGAAAAACAATTAAAATTCAACATCACTTTTTGTCAGCAATGAACAGCTTTCCTCACAATTAGAATCATTTTCGAGATCCGAAGAGATAGAAGATCGTTTACTAACCAAGGATGAATCATTCTTCGAAAAACATTTTGGTGAAAATACCTTTCGTTATGATAAAGGCCGATTTGTTCTATCTCTTCCTCATAAGGAAAATTGTACTTTAGGATATTCGTTTGCAAATGCCAAACATCGTTTCAATTTATTACAGCGTATATTTAAGAAAAATTGTAAGTCACGGAAAACTACTTCTATTTCATGAAAGAATATCAAGAATTAGATAACGTGCAACCTGTAGATTCATCTCATTCATTCTCATTCTGAAACCTTTTATTTGCTTCATCACGCAGTATTTCGTTAATCTTCCACCAATGCGAAAACAAGAGTAGTATTTGTTGATAATGCAAAAACTTCAAATGGCCAATACTCAAATTAATTCTTGTTACAGTTCCAGTAGTACACCAAGATTTATTTTCAATTATAATTCTTTTTGAACTCACAGCTACGTGCTATCAGGAGACATTCTTAAAATGTACAGACAAATTTGCATTAATCCTTGAGATTTTTCATTATAAAGAATTCTCTGGTATGATGATACCAACTCATCAATCATTCCATATAACTTACAGTTACTAATGGTTTAGCGCCTTCAAGTTTTCTAGCCACAAGATGTTTGATTGAAATTTCCAATCAAAATGAAGCCTTTTTTTCCTCAAGCTTGCCAAGTAATTAAGGAAAATTTTTATGTCGATGATCTGCTCACTGGTTGTGACATCGATCAGTTGAAACAATTACACAATGATTTTTCTTTATTGCTTTTCAAATATGGACTTTCACAACATAAATGCCATTCCAACGTTCCAGATATGTTTGACAATTCTGATTCTTTCACCAAATTAGATAAAGATGAATATATCAAGACACATAGATTATTTTGGAATCCTCAAGGCGATGATTTCATTAATCAATTCAAACCAAAAGATAATAATACTTCTTATAGCAAGCGTTCCGTTTTGCCAATCAATTGTTCATTGTTCGATCCTTTAGGACTAATTGCTCCTATAATCGTTCCTTTTAAAGTGCTCATACAAGAGTTATGGTGCACTAACCTTAAATGGAATGAAGTTCTTTCCACCCCGCTAGCTGAAAAATGGAATTCTCTGTATTCTCAGCTCAAATCGTCAAGTAATTTTAAGATTCCTAGAATAGTTAAAATTAGTGTAAGTAAGAGTTACCAATTACATTGATTTTATGGTGCAAGTAGTAGCGCATATGGTGCATGTTTTTTCATCAGATCTGTTGATACCAATGAACACATTGAAACTACTACTCCAGTCAAGCAAATCTCTATTCCTATTTTAGAGCTGAATGCGGCTCTTCTATTATCTTGTCTATTTCAATATGTTTTAGATGTAAGATTTGTTTCAATCCATTTTTGGTTGGATTCTAAAGTAGTACTTTACTGGTTGTCTTCGCTTGCTAATAGATGAAGATATTCGTCGCAAAAAGAGTTTGCGAAATTCAAGAGCGAACTAAGGAGTGCTTATGGAACCTCATTCCTTCAAGGGATAACCCCGCAAACGTCCAGTCACGTGGTTGCATGCCGGATTCATTAACTTCGTCATAACTCTGGTAGAATGGTCCGTCATTTTTAAGGAAGAGGAGAACGCCTGGCCATCCAATTCACCTATAATTTCTGTGATCCGCCAGATTCGCTGAAGAAAGAGAAGTCTAGCAAAAATAATGTGTTTATAGCTGCTCTTCAAACAACGGAAACTTTAGAACTTTCAAAACCATTTTCTTCGTACGTAGGAACATTAAACATATTTTCATATTGTCGTCGCTTCATTTATAATTTAAGGAATAAAAATAATCTTATATTGTCAGTTCATTCATCGGAAGAAATAAATTCCATGTTGCAAATACTTATCCGTCATGGTGGGTGGCGTCCTCCATCTTTTAATCCTGGACATTTTTTAACCTTCGCTCCATTAACTTCCTTACCTGATCCTAATTTCTCAGGCATTAACGTAAATAAGCTCGCTAGGTGGCAGCTCACACAAAAATTACTGAGATATATTTTTATAAGGCATGGTCTAACGACTACTTACATTCTCTACAACAGAGAAATAAGTGCAAAATTTTGAATAATATAACATTTGTGTTGGTGATGTAGTTATAATTAAAGGAATTAATCTTCCTCCACTGATGTGGTAATTAGGAATAATTGTTGAAGTGTGTCCAGGTAACGATGGACTAGATAGATTAGTTGATGTGAAAACTAATCACACGATAGTAAAAAGAACTATTAATAAAATGATTATTTTTCGAAACTTAAATGTTTGCAATGACTTAAGTCATTCCGAATGTAATCAATGAGATTTATTTTACATCTTCCTAATGTATTTGTTTATTTTAATTTGTGTTGGTTGTAAGCTTTACCGTATCAATATTAGATTTGTTGAGTTAACTTTAATTTTTGGACTTCCAAAGTTTACGTAATTAATTTATGTAATACTCTTTGTTTGTATATTAAGTTTCATTTCATGTAATGTATTACGAAATTATAATTAAGGTAATTATAATTGGTGGGCAATGTGTTCGATTCCACGTCGAGGCGTCCGATGCTACGATCTAGTGGGTGCTAGCGCTTGCCGGAAAGTTAAGCCGTACTACCATTCTACGTTAGAATCCCGCGCTGTGCCGTCGCATTTTTCATTTCGTCCGAATGAACAACCAGTGTTACTCATATTTACTAGTATTTGGCGTTCGAATCAGGTCCAAGGCGGTCACGTCATACTCTTAGTCGGATGAACTATATTCTTTGTTCGGAAGAATATTAGCTTTACTGTTATAATTAATTTTATATTTTTTATTTTTATATGTGAAGTTATACGTTACGTTACAATTTATTTCATTAACTGTCAAGACGACAATTCATTAAACCATTGTACAACTTGCAACAAGGCGTTTTCTTCAGTCATCACCAATGAAAATACAGTCCAACCTCGCTCTAAAATTTACCCATCGGTGCAAACTCCTGAGACTGCAATGCACATGATTCAGTACTCAGGAAGCTTATTGATTCCAAAAGTTGAGGTCTGTCTGCTGAATGTTGACTTGCCCTCACATAGCATCAATGAGTTGCTTGTTCAACAGTTTACTAATTTAGCCAAAAATTATAATTATATGGTATTAAATCTTGATATTATGGAATCAGGTAATATAGCTTTTCGAGTTTTTGTACTGTTTTCATATAGGTTCAGTACGTAAAGGTAAACATTGTTGTAAACACTGTCTAGTTGACAGGAAGCTAATTGTGAATTGGGTGATTCTGTCCTTGGAAACATTTAATGTACGTTTTAAAATTATGGCATACTATTGAGGAGTGACAGTTTTTAGTTCGAAAGGCAAGGTATCATATTATCCATAAATTTAGAATTATTACGCTTATTTTTCAAAATGAATATGTGCTTCATCCACATCTATGATGGATGGATGAAGCATTGAGTGTCACTATAGTTTTTCATTTCAAGTTATTATACAGACTTAATGACCTAACTCTTTGCTTTACTGCTGCAGAAAATATTCTGTTATAGTAAGAACAGTAATAGATCTCTTTTTTTATGTTGAGGCTGCAAAAACCTGAGAACTGATTTCTTTTTCTATTCTCCCATTATTTAAAATTGTCAGAAATTTCCAATAATCATTTGTTGACATTTTTGAAGAAGCTCTTCGACTTCATTCTGTTGTAACTGAATGACTTGCATTGTTAATAATATTTTCTGGACGGAAATACACGATTGATCATCTTCGATTTGATTTTCTGTTCTTGTATAAATATCAGATGGGACTAGGGTGTCCCATATAAAACGCAACCCATCAATCACTGATCCATAAAATTTCAAAAGTCAAGCTTACCCCCCTACTCGTTACTGAAATGGACTCGTCCAACATCTGAACATCGCGGCGACGCAGTAGAACACTACCGATAGTAACAACAATGCAATCATAACGTTCAGTGTATTGCTAGAGACAAGATGGTGTTTTCGCTAGATGAATGTGTTTTCATTATTGAGTCGTACTTCAGTACGAAATCAGTGGTTGCAATGCAAGATTTGTTTCGCCATAAGTACTCAGATAAACCAGCTCCTAACAAAACATCAGTATTAAGGTTAGTTGCAAAATTTAGAGACTGGCTGTGTTAATAACAAGGAACACGAAAGATCTGCGTCAGTCTTGAATACAGATACAGTCACTGAAATCAAAGACCGATTACTCACCTCGCCAAATAAATCGATCAGACGTTTGTCTGCTGAAATTAATTTGTCTAAATCGACTGTTCATCAGGTGACCAAACAATTACAATTACGACCTTATCGCATTCAAACGGTTCATCAACCTCTTGAGCCAGACAAAGAAAAACGGCTACAGTATTGTCATCGGTTCCGTCAATTTCTGCGCGAGGGAATTAACGTTACGAATTTGTTATTTTTCACAGGTGAAACACGGTTTCATTTGGACGGCTACGTAAACAGCCAAAACAGTAGAATTTGGAGCGCTGAAAATCCCCACGTCTATCACCAAACACAATTACACCCGCAGAAGTCGGGCGTGTGGTGCGCGATATCGCGGAAGAAAATAATCGGTCCTATTTTCTTCGAGTACACCATTAATGCAGAACGATATCAGGATATTTTATTTCAGTTCATCGCAGTCTTGGAAGAGGAAGACAGACACTGCCGGCTACAACATGACGGTACGACATCGCACTACGCAGGTTCAACTTCTGATTTCGTCGAGGAATTCTTTGGTAATCGTGTTAACGGTCGAGGCTTGTGGCCACCAAGATCTCCAGATTTGACTGCGGCGGATTTTTTTTTACGGGTTTACCTCAAGAAAAAGCCTACAGCAACTAACCACGAACACTTGAACAATTGAAAGTCAATATTGAACAAGCTGTAGTAAATATCCAGCCACAAACTTTGAAAAAAGTTGCAAGAAACGCTGTAAAAAGAATTGAAGCTTGTATTCAAGAAGATGGCGGCCACTTCCAACATTTACTCTAAATGTAAGGTAATGGATGGTAATAATAAAAATTACATTTACATTCACACATGCCTTTTTATTATTTCAATACCTACCAGTATAAGGTTGGGTTGCGTTTTATATGGGACACTCTGTACATGATTGATCATCTTCGATTTGATTTTCTATTCTTGTATAAATATCAAATGGGACTTTTTTTATCTAAACTAATATATTATTCTTATTTGTATTGTTGATTCAAGTGATATAATCATATACATTAATACGATAAGAGATATATATATCTTAAACTTATTTTAGTATCAGAGCATGAAAGTTCTTATTGCTATTTGAATCATACTTGTTCAAAAAATGACTACCTTGGCCATTTAACATTTCAAGAAAAAAACAGATCAATAAAATTCCTAATTAACTATTGTTTAGAATAAAAATTAAATAATAAAAGATATACAATAATTACTTTAAAACAGTGTAAATACTAGTTTAAGTATATATATATACTCACCCTGATAGACAAGATGAATTATTGCTATCATACTTGCCCTTTATAGAACTGTAATTAATTGACAATCATTATTAATAAAATTTTAATCCAATAACCTAATTATCAATAATTTACATTTAATATGGTTTTGAGTACACTTTGACATTCACTAAGGAAGTAATAAAGCAATCAGTAGACATCATTCAAGCATAGAGAGCTTTATTAGTGTGCTCAAATGCCTTGCAGGGCAACTATTGGGGAGATTTAAATTTATTAAAATATTAGGCTCTAAAATTTCAGTTTTCATAAATTTTAAACAGTAATGAAAATAAAGCCATAAATCATCAATATAAATTAAACTAAAGAGGTTTATTTGAAAATAACATTTTGATACCACACAAATAAACTTAAGCTACATAATAGGATTCATAACAAATATGATGCAGGAAAAGAGAGTAAAGCGAGGGCGTGACGGACAGACTCGTGGGATGCTGCTGTTCGCCGGTGCTTGCACGGGTGGGCAGTGGCTATTAGGCACGAGTACTCCAGAGCCCCCGAGCACTAAGAGACTGCAGTCTCAGTGGGGACACCCCTTCCTGGGGTGTCTCCTCTAGAAGCGAGAGCATAAAGACTGAGTCCCGGCTTCTGGAGTGAGGGAACATCCCAACCCCATAGGGGAAGACACCCGTCTTATGACGCTTCCGATCGCCACCCACCCGCACGTTTATAGCTCTGGTGGGCTTTAACGGGAGTCGTCTTTTGTCCTCTAACTTTTTAAACAAAAATTACACGTTAAATGATTTGAATCAGTGTGATCATTTGAATCACACTTGATCATTAATCCCCAGGGTAGAAAGTAATAAAGTATTTCTCTTTAGCCACCATTAAGTTTCTTGCTTGCCTCTGAAAACAGCTAGGTTTCGAAAAATAGCAGTCCTTGAACATTCCAGTATTTAAATATTTAATTTTCCTGAAGGAAATAGAGAGTACGGGGATAAGAAGAACTAAAATTATTTAACATTACATTCCTAAATGAAATAAATAAATCTTTTATTCTAACAGTTTCATAATAAAACGCTATTATGTACACGTATGTAGGTCAGGAACAGATTCATATGTTACTCAAAAAATACAAAAGGAACTGAATCAGCATCTGTCTGGATCGCTCAAAGGATAACGTGATAAAATTTTGATCAGAACCACGTCACAATATGCAAATTAATTTAAAAATAAAAATGTATGTACTTACAGTCAACATTAGTATTGTTAAATATAAACTAATGAAATAATTTTAAATTAAATAGGTGGGATACTAAATATATAAAATATTAATAAAATTACAACTAAATTTATTTGAACACATATTTATGTACATGTTATACTGAGATGAGAAAATTTAGCGTGTTTATAAAGTTTTAAATTAACCGTACTTGTTAATTAATCTAAAGAGTAACATTGTTCCTGTAAAAAAAGTCTTTTAATTATGTTTTAGGTAAATCAATGGGAAGATGTTTTAAACGGTTGTGTAATGTTTTTTTACAAATTGCCATAGAAGGAAAATGAGGCATTTTATCGTAATCTTATATATAGTATTGAGTTATATGAAAACATGTTTGTTGCCCGGTTTAATAGATGTGGCTGCATAAAAGACTTATTTATATACATGTGAACATACGAATAAGTTAACACTTTTAATATACTGTATTTTGTTCACCCCTGTTCAGGATAATGAGAGATTAACAGTTGAAAATATTTATGTAATTACAATTTGTAGGTTTAAAAACATAAGTAAAAGACAAATCAATAATAATAATAATGACACTAATGGCAACGGTAAACAATAATAATAAATATAAATAATAAACAAATTATAATAGTAGTAATCACAACCACAACAACAACAATAACAATAGTAATAATAATAATATTATTATTTTTTTTTTTTTTTGAGGTTTTTAGGGGCATCGACTACTTTGGTCATTAGGCCCATCCCACTCCAAAAAATAAAAAAAAAAGGTTCAATGATTCACATTCTTGTGAGTCAAAAATGTTCAAAAATGTACGTTCTTCTATAACTTCGAATCCAGAATATTACTTTCTAGGCTTTCCTTTCGGCCATCCTTTCTTGCACCGTTTCTCCATTCTTCTAACGGCCTCAACTTCTGATGACGGCGTATCTGAGGCCTCAGACATGGCATCGTCTTCCTCTCTTTCCGATGCCAGTAACGTTCTGCGGCTGACGTCAGGAGACAAAAACATCGTTGGTGCAGTTGGCATCGTTGCTATTGAATTAAACTAGCAAGCGATGCACTTTCCTCGGCTGATGAACTGGATTCTACCTCTACTGCAGTGCTGGGTCCAGCTGCAATAGATGCTATCGCTGAAGCTATTCTTTGAGCTTTTGGAGGCTCCATTGTTGCAGTTTTTATTTCATCTCTGTCTGGTGCTTTTTCTATAATAACTTGCACCTTCATTTCAGTAGAGTTAGATTTTCTTTTCAGAATTTCTTTTGGTTTGTGACTACATGACGGAGTGATCTGTTTCTCTCCGTCAGATAAATCAAGATTTTTAATTTTTACGCAAGTTGGTGACTTTACAATCGCAGATTTAGTTGGTTTTTTAAACGGTGCTGGTGCGTCTCTCATGTCAACGAAGTCAGTCCGGTGATGAGCCTTCTCATCTTTACTTTGTATTCTCTGATGAGTCGACTCATTCTTTGAATCAATGATTCTTTCAATCTTTGTCGCAAGACTTGGTGCCATCGTGTTAAGCAACTGCTCCACATTAATTTTAGATGTGGAAGGGGCAGCCGCTGCTTCTGCGTAAGAAGTAGATGGTCGTGGTGTACGTTGATTAACAATTTTCTTCGCTTCAGGGTAACTGACCTTCTGATGCGTTTTAACTTCCTGAATGGCTGTTTCTAATTTATATGTAGGGCAGTTTCTTGAACGACAATTGTGATGCCCTTTACAGCCAACGCAGGTTGGAGGGTCTTTACATGGGTCCCACTCATGTGTTTTCTCTCCACATAGACATATTTCCTGTGCTTCACATCTTGCTGCTGTGTGTCCGAATCGTTGACACTTAAAACATCTCATCGGCTGCGGTATGAAAGCTCGTACATCAAGCCGATGGATGCCAGCTTGTACCTTTTCAGGAAGATTTGGCCTATTAAATGTCAAAACATGCGAGGCCGAAGGAAGAATCTCACCATTTCTTCTCATAGTAAGTCTGCGACATTGAGTCACTCCCAGACTCGACATTTCTTGTACAATTTCTTCTTCTGTTCAATTAAGAAGATCGCGACAAACAACAACTCCTCTGGATGAGTTAAACGTGCTATGCGGTTGAAGAGAAACCGCAAATTCACCGATCTTCTTCAACGCCTGAACTTTCTGGCTTTGCATGTCGTTGATGGTTTCGACATGCAACCCATTAAAAGTTTTTCGAATTTCATTGACAGGACCTCCAGCACAATTAGTAATTTCTCTTGCGATTAAGAATGGGCTAACTCTTTGAAAGTTTCCATTCTCCTTTGTAATAATTAAAAATCTTGGCTTAGGTACGCTATAGCCAAATAAACTTTTCTTTATGTCTTTACTGATTCTATCAGCATCTTTCTTTATCTTATCAGATTCCTTACTTTTTTCCTCTTCGCTTGTGGCGAATCGGAGGTTTCTAGACGAGGGTGCTCGTAAACGCACCCTCTGCCACGTTGGTTTGTTCAGGAATATTCATGAACATTTATCCCTTCTGTAGCAAGGCTAGCCGCCGGGGTACACCCCATATTCCAAGGCTACTAACCTTGGAGGTCCGATCCGGTACTCCGGTGGAACCGGCATATGTCCTGCCAGAGATCGGATGCGCTGTCTCTGCACTGACTCCAGGCTCCTACTCACCGAAGCTTTCAGAGCTCCCATGCACCGACATACATGGGCACCATTGCTACATGCTTGCCGTCGCAGGGGGAATGTGGACAACGAAAGGGTCTCCGTTACACCGGCAATAACATTGACCCTAGCCACCACATCGCCAGCTCTAAAAGTGGTATTAGTCCATTTCCGAAATCGTTTATTATTCCATATCCTGCAGGTAGCCGAAAAATCCAGTCCGTTTAGTGACCTGAAGTTGGAAACAGGTCAAACGTAAAAAATCATAACCGAGGAATTTACTCGGAACCCCGTTAGCCAGCTATATGTAATGTACGTAAGCACAGCTGTTGCCGCCCTGGACGCGGAACATAGATGTTGTGTTCCGGACGTGGGGATTATGTACCTCAGGGCATTATTATTATTATTTTTTTGAGGTTTGTAGGGGCATCGACTACTTTGGTCATTAGCCCCATCCCACTTAAAAAAAAAGAAAAAAAAGGTTCGTTAATTCATATTTTCATGAAAAAATAATGTTCAAAATTTCAAAATCTTCAATTTCAAATCCAACAAATTACCGCCTAGGCTTTCCTTTCGGCCATCCTTTCTTGTGTTTTTCCATTCTGCGAACGGCCTCAAATTCCGATAACAGTGTGTCTGAGGCTTCGGACATGGCATCGTCTTCTCTTTCTGACGCCAATGACGTTCGCCGGCTTACATCAGGTGACGAAAGCTCAATAGTGCTGTGAGCATTGTTGCAATTGAATCTAAACTCGCAAGCGATGCACTTTCGGCGGCTGATGAACTTGATTCAATATCTAAGGCTGTGCTTGGGCCGGCTGATACAGATGCTCTCGCCAGTTGTTCTCTGAGCTTTTGGGGCCTCTGTACGTACAGTTTTATTATCGTCTGTGTCTGGTGCTTTTTTGATAGTTACTTGCACCTCAATTTTGGTTAACGCAGATTTTTCCTGTACTCTTGTTACAGTATCCTTAGCTATATGACTCGTCATCGGAGTGATCTTTTGATCTTTGTCGGATAAATCAAGACTTTTCTTCATTACCATCAAAAATGCTATCAATTGATGGCATTATAATCGAAGATTTTGCCGGTTTTTTAAACTTCGCTGGTACGGGTCTTATGTCACCGACGTCAGTCCGGGAATGAGCCTTCTCATGTTTACTTTGTTGTTTCTGATGAGTCGACTCGATCTTGGAATCAATGATTCTTTCTCTCATTGTCGCGAGACTTGGTGCCATCGTATTAAGCAACTGCTCCACGTTGATTTTAGATGTGGGGGGAGCAGCAGCTCCTTCTGCGTATGTAGTCGATGGTCTAGGTGTACGTAGATTGACAATCTTTTTCGCTTCAGGGTAGCTGACTTTTTGAAGCGTTTTAACTTCCTGAATGGCTGTTTCTGATTTGTATACTGGGCAGTTCCTAGATCGACAGTTATGGTGCCCTTTACAATTAATGCATACTGGAGGGTCTTTACATGAATCACCCTCATGTATCTTCATTCCGCATATGCAAATTTCCTGCGCTTCACATCTAGCTGCAGTGTGTCCGAAACGTTGACTCTTAAAACATCCCATCGGCTGCGGAATAAATGCCCGTACATCAAGCCGATGGATGCCAGCTCGTACCTTTTCAGGAAGATTCGGCCTATTAAATGTCAACATGCGAGGCTGAAGGAAGAATCTCACCATTTCGTCTCATAGTAAGTCTGCGACAATGTGTCACTCCCTGATTAGACATTTCCTGCACTATTTCTTCTTCAGTACAGTTAAAAAGATCACGGCAAACAACAACTCCTCTGGGTGTATTAAGTGTACTATCCGGTTGGACAGTAACCGCAAATTCACCGATCTTCTTCAACGCCTGGACTTTCTGGCTTTGCATGTCGTTGATAGTTTCGACATGTAATCCATTAAACGTCTTACGGATTTCCTTGACAGGACGACCAGCACAATTTTAATCTCTCTATCAAATTAAGAATGGTCTTACCTTTTGGAAGTTACCATTCTCTTTCGTAATGATCAAAAATCTTGGTTTGGGAACATTATTTCCAAACAAAGCTCTTCTTAAATGTTTACTGATTTTATCAGCATCTTTTCTCATCTTATCCCTCTCCTTACTTTTTTTCCTCTTCGCTTGTGGCGAATCGGTGGTTTCTAAACGAGGGTGTTAACGTGCACCCTCTGCCACGTTGGTTTGTTCAGGAATATTCATGAACATTTATCCCTTCTGTAGCAAGGCTAGCCGCCGGGGTACACCCCCACTCCAGGGCTCTGACCTTGGAGGTCCGATCTGGTACTCCGGTGGAACCGGCATATGTCCTGGCAGAGAGCGGATGCGCAGTCTCTGCAGTGACTCCAGGCTCCTACTTACCGAAGCTTTCAGAGCTCCCATTCAACGACATACATGGACACCATTGCTACATGCTTGCCATCGCAGGGGGCATGTGGACAACGGAAGGGTCTCCGTTACACCAGCAATAACATTGACCTTGGCCGCCACATTTCCAGCTCTAAGTTTAGTATGTGTCCACTTCCTAATCATTTAATTGTTCATATCCTGCAGGTAGCCGAAAAATCCAAACCATGTGTGGACCTGAAGGTGGAATCAGGTCAAAAGAAAAGCATATCCGAGGAATTTACTCGGAGCCCCGTTAGCCAACTATATGTATTGTACTTAAGTACAGCTGTTTCCACCCTGGAAGTGGAACATAGATGTTGTGTTCCGGACGTGGGGATTACCTACCTCAAGGCATTATTATTTTTTGGATAGCATTTATAGAATTCTGTCTAGGCAGGATAAGAAGTTTGTTTTGTTGGGAGACTTCAATTGTAAAAATGTTTAGCTGGCTTCTCGCACAGAATAGACGCGGTGAATTAATTGAAGAGTTTGTGGAATCGATTGATGGTCACTGTATAAATGATGGCACGCCGACTATGAGGCTCGGGGTCATTACTCGATACTTGATCTAGTCATCATTGACAACAGATGGTTGAGGGATCAGTGTGAATTAACAGTCCTGGACAATGATATCGCTAGTGACCATTTTTATTACAATTGGTCATAAGAGATGGCACTCATACTGCAGTAGAAAGACCTATCGTGATTAGACCCACGGCTCGCCAGGTTGATAAAATAGTCGATAAAGTGTCACAAAGACTTAGCACTATAATTGAATTGACACCTGATACTCTCACATCAATTATTCAACAAGAGATGGACAGGGAGATAAGGGCCACCAGGAGTAGAAGACAAGTATACTGGTGGTCCAATGAGATAGCGTGCTTTCGCAATACTCTACAACAAGCTAGGAGGAAAAAGCAAAGACTAAGGATCAAAGGCGGCTCTGAATATGACACCGCAGTCAAATGTTAGTTAGAGGCAATACGTCAGCTTAATAGGTCTATCAAGAGAGCCAAAAGGGATCATTGGGGCAGACTCTGCGAGGAGTTGGACAATGATCCCTGGGGCCAGGCATACAAAATCGTCACGAAGAAGTTCGGCAGGCGTTTACCAATATCGAGCGACCATCACGCCAGGGTCCAGTTCAACGAGTTATTTCCATGCGAAGAAGAAGCGATTATCACCTTACCTGATTTTGAGCTCAGGAGATTTACACCTGCCGAACTGAATTGTGCCATTGGCCAGCTTGGCAATAAAAAAAGCCCCGGGGTAGACAGAATTCCAGCTGCTATACTTAAAGGACTTTTTAAAAAACGGCCTTGGGAAATGACGGACATTGCCAGCCATGGGCTAGAGAATGACTGCTATCAGCGGTGCTGGAGAGAAGCATGAGTTGTTTTTCTCCCCAAGGGTGGAAAGGAACAAGAAAAAGTTCGATACAGGCCGTCAAGCCTTTTAAATAATATGAGCAAGGTGATCGAGAAGATGCTTGCCACAAGGATTATTGGAGAAATTGAGCAAGGATTAGCCAAAAGCAATATGGGTTTTGGAAAGGTCGCTCCACAGTGATGGCCGCCAAGAAAGTAGTCTCCTGGATGACAGATTTAAGACGCGGCACCTGGAGGACGAGGGGTGTTCCACTGCTTGTCTCATTGGATATCAAGAATGCGTTTGGCTCCATTAAATGGAGCCATATACATAGAGCGCTATTAGCAAAAAATGTTAGTCCATATTTGAGGAGGCAAGTAATGAGATACCTCTCTGATAGAACATGCAAGGTGGCAACGCAAGAAGGAGAAATGGAGATAGATATACATGGTGGAGTGCCCCAGGGCTCAGTTTTAGGCCCATTATTATGGGTCTTAACGTTTGATGAGATCTTAAATCTAGACTATCCTGCTGGGGTTGAAGTTATGGCCTATGCCAACGATTTGGTGGTCTTTGCGAGTGACAGGCATGAATTGGAGGCACAAGAAAAGGCCAATTTGGCATTGCAGATAATAAATGCTTGGCTATGTGAAAAGAATCTAATGCTAAATACTGGTAAATGTAATTTTATTACATTTACTGGCAGAAGGATCATCGAACGGCTAAATATCAAGGTAAATGAACAAGTAATAGCAGAAACAGATAGATTAAAGTACTTGGTGGTCACCTTTCAGAGAAATGGTGCATTTACGGAACACATACATGAGGTTTACAATAGGGCTGATAAGATGACTAAATCTCTAAATAATATTATGACTTCTCAAAGAGCACCTAAAGCGTTTAAAAGGAGGGTTGTTGCGTCCTTGGTTATGTCGTCGATATTATATGCTGTCCCGGTATGGTGGCCTTCAGTACGGATAAAGAAGAACTTGGCACGCTTAGTTAGGACCCATAGGAGACTGTTGCTTGGCGTGGTTTCGGCGTACAGGACAGTCTCCTATGAGGCGTTATGCGTTTTATCAGGAGTGCCTCCGATCGACCTTACGGCTCATTTCAGAGTCGAAAGAGATCAAGGTGTTGAAGTTCATGAAGCGAGGCTGTCCTCGTTGATTTAGAACGTATAAAATGGACAGGATGTTTGCAATTAGGACATCCTTAATGTTCTTGTTCCGAATTGCAATAAGTGCACTAAGAGAATCGAAGAGAAGAAACATATTAGCACTCTCTCTTCGCAATAATGTTCTATGTATCGAAGAGCTTACTGAATGGCAGTAAGTTTTGCCGTGTAGACACTGGCCATATCTGGCAGTTTCCAATAATGGGCTTCTACATTTATATATATGGAGCATCCAACACCATGTTCGGTTTTAGGACCGTCAGTATAAATTCTAATATGTTCTTCTTAACTACTGACTGTTGCCAAAAATTCCTGTTGGATAATAACTGCTGGTTTCTTTTTTATTTCTCCCTGAGAGAGATCCAACCTAGTATTTACCTCTAGCAAGAGCCATGGCGGTATTTCTCTTGTGGAAATTGATAGTGTCTCTCGTATAGCAATTTCGTATTTCCTTCTTAATTCGTGGTACCTAATTCCGGCTGGTCTGGAATAGGTAACACGATGTTCATATAATGCAGCCATAATATAATTCGTAAACAATTTATTATTTATATGAGCAGGGAAAGCCCATACATTTGCTGCATATCTTAACTAAAGGATCTCTCTTCTATAATGTAGTGGCGTTATTCCGGCTTCGGAAATTAGGCTATTCGCCGGACTTGTGCGGAAAGGGCCTGTTGCATATCTTATTCCGCTATTATGAACTACGTCTAACTTTCTTAAATGCGACTTTCTAGCTGATGAATATACGATACATCCGTAGTCTAGTTTAGATTGAACCAATGCTTTATACTATCTCAATAATATCTCTTTATCTGAGCCCCAGTTAATGTTCGATAAACATTTTATAATGTTTAGGGCTTTTTTGTATCAATCACTCAAGTCCTGTATATGTAATCCCCACGTAAGGGATTTATCCAATACTAGTCCTAAAAATTTCACATTCTCTTTGTATTGTATTGGATCATTGCCAATTCTTCATTCCTCAACGTAGGACTTTGATGAGAAATTCTCTTCCTGCAGAAGTGTACACTGCACGTTTTTTCTGGTGAAAATTGGAATCCATTATTCCTCGCAACTTCATTTAAAGCGTCAATCGCCCGTTGCAGATTGTATTTCACCATAGCAGTCTTGTTGCTGGCATACACAATTGCCAAATCCTCAACATAGACGCTTTTGCTGATTTCCACTGGAATGGCTAATATCAATTTGTTAATGGCGATCATAAACAAGGTACCGCTCAACGGGAACCCTGCGGTATGCCATTTTCCAAGATTCTTGCAGATGATTATTCATTGTTGACGCGTACTTGGAAGGTACGGTCATTCATATAGTTGCTGAGCAGTACTGGCAGATTGCCACGAATGCCCCAGTCATATATCTGGAGCATTACTCCATAACGCCAGGTCATATCGAAAGCCTTCTGAAGATCGAAGAAGACTCCAACACAATGTTTCCTTGTAATAAAGCTGTTATATATAATGTTCTCTAAGTTGATCATTTGATCGGTGGTGGAATGGTACTGTCGAAAACCTGCTTGATATGGTGATATCAGGTTTTCTTTTTCTAAAACCCAGACGAGTCGATTATTGATCATTTTTTCCAGTATTTTTCCCATAGTACACGTCAAGGAAATAGGACGGTAGCTATTGGGATCTGTTAAATTTTTATTTTTATTTGGTACTGGAACAACATGAGCTTTTTTCCACTGCTGCGGGTACATTCCATCCCGCCATATTTGATTATAAAGTTCTAATAATCTGCGTTTTGCAGTGGTATTCAGCTGCCTGATCATATTTTAATAGATTTCATCCGGACCAGCAGCTGTGTTACCTGCTTTTTCCAACGCTTTCACGAATTCTTCCATTTTAAATGGTACATTATATGAGTAATTATACTCAGTTCTAAAATTTAGTAGACCTTCGAGTTCGAAATTTTTTGGTTCGAAAACCTTCCTCGTAGTTGGCCGTTTTGCTGGCCTTCTCGAAGTGATTGGATAATAGCTCTGAGATTTCGTTTGGAGTGTCTTTTATTCCATCTTCATCTTGAAGGTTAGTTATGGGCGCAAAATGTTTACGCCCACAGATCGCCTTCACTTTCCTCCAAACAACTGACGCAGTAGTGGTTCTGTGGATGGATGACACGTATTGCTGCCAGGATCGTTTCTTCGAGTCAATCATGAGACGTTTTGCATACGCCCTGTATTTTTTAAAGGCAATAAGATTTTGTAGGGTTGGACGTTTCTTGAAGGGATTATATGATCTTTTCTTTCTTTTAATAGCTTCACTTATTTCTTCGTTCCACCATAGAACGGGTTGTTTCGTAAGTTTCCCAGATGTTTTGGGAATGTATCTCGATGCCGACTCAAGTATCGTATTTGTTATAGCGTTGACATCGTCCCTGATAACCCCAGTTGTTTCAGTGAGTATTGTTCTAGCTGTGAAGTGTGAAGTTCTAGCTGTGATCTAATCTGCCTTTTCAAACAACCATCTTTTAGAGATGGGATATGTTTTTCTTGTAACATCAGTTACAATTTGTACCGGGAAATGATTGCTTCCATGCAAATCGTCTAAGACAAGGAAGCTATACCTCGGTGCTATCGATCCGCTTATAAGTGCAAGATCTATACAGGACGTCGATCCATCTCTGGCATTGAAAAAGGTTCCTGATCCATCGTTTAAAATAATTAGTTCTGAATTCATCAGGAACCTTTCCAGATCTCTTCCGCGGGTATCTACTCGATCCGATCCCCAAAGAGAATTATGAGCATTAAAGTCACCCACCAGTAAAACAGGTGGGAGTAGCTCAGAAATTAGTCTTTCTATGTCATCCTTATTCCAATCAAAATTCGGCATGTATATGCTGCAGACAGTGACTGCAGCATTCTGTACTGGAGTGACTTTCTGTTTTGGAGATGTGTCTTCAGGAGGCTGTACAATTATTTTTGGCTTAACAATTATCCTCTCAATTAAGCCAGCCAAGGTAGGTGCACGTTTGTTGATGATTGCATTCTCAATCAACAGCAACTGGAGCAGGATTAGAAACAGCAGCGCAGTCTCTGCACTGACTCCAGGCCCTTACACACCGAGGGTTTCAGGGCTCCCATGCCCCGAACAACATGGGCATCTTAACTACATGCTTGCCATCACGGGGGCATGTGGACAACGAAAGGTCTCCGTTACACCTGCAAATAACTTCGACCGTGGCCGCCACATTGCCAGCTCTAAAGGTAGTATCAATCCATTTCCATAATCATTAAGAATTTCGTATCTGCAGGTGGTCGCGAAATCCAGTCCTGTAATTCGGTCTGTAGTTGAAAATCGGCCGAAAAAAGTATATCCGAGAAACAACATTCGGAACCCGTTAGCCAGCTATATGTAATGTACGTGAGTACAGCTGTTGCCGCTCTGGACGTGGAACGTAGATGTTGTGTTCTGGACGTGGGGATTAACTACCTCAGGGCACATATTATTATTATTATTATTATTATTTGACTTGGGTTTCTTTTATAAAGCTCTGCACAATAAACTTCCGACGCGTTATCATGTTGTCTTGCGGAACCAGGCCAGGTCAGTGAGGTCTTTTAGGCAATTTGTGACGCCGGTTGATTCCACCGTGTCTCCGATTGAGCGGTGTACCAGTGTTGCAGTGGAGTTCCAGGATAAGCTAAGCTTTTGGGAAGATGAGGCAACATTCATTAAAAATTTGAGAGGATTACGTGGCGATGAATCACATTGTCCTTGGTGTAATGCTCACTTTCATGATTTTAAAATTATTGTTGTTTTTTTAAGGATTATTGCTTATAACTTGTTTTATTTGGAATGTATTAGTAATATTGTGTTTTTGTTTTTGTATGTTTTCATCTATGTGTTTTTATTATCACTCCGTAGCTACCGATTTTAAAGTTCTAATTATTTTTGGTATTTGACCGTATAATTGTTATTATTATTATTATTATTATTGTGTTTTGAATATTGTATTTTTAATTTATATGTTGGTTGCTGACTTGTGGCTGTTCTTTTGTGACTTTATGTAATATTGTGCAGCATACAAAGGTTTTGTAACTGTTCTGTTGCACAAACAAAGCAAATAAAAAATAAAAAAAAAAAAAAATTATTATTATTATTATATTAATAGGCAGTGATTACATACAAAACAGAATTTAAAGTAATAGTCAGGATTTATTTACAGGTACATAAATAATTAAAAGCAGAATTTATTTCTATTGACAAATAAACATTAGCATAACCGCTAGTCTTAACTTTTTTAACCATTAGTTTTGTATTAACAACAATAGAACATAAGACAGGTATAAAGTTTTTTTACCGCAAACACCTTTGCTGCTCACCAGTAAAAATACCCTAACAATTTCTGAATGAAATTTACTACATTACCTCTTTAGCTTATAGTATTTCAGTATCTCATCGAACTATCTCTAGTTTTCGTGTACTGGAATTACTTTTTACGTCAACTTTATCGCGTCGAACACGCATAATTCTTCTATCGTAGCACTCTCTCGCAGACTCTCTTCGTGACTCGCATCTCGCAGAACTCACATCCCGCAGACTCTCATCCCACAGACGGACACTATAGTCTCGCTTAGATTGATTTCGCAGAACTTCATCTCGCAGACTGATATCATAGCATCTCGCTTAGACTGACTTCAACGTCTTCCCCGGAGTATTTATACTCCTACCCTCTTTACCTACCGGACCGGACCCACATCGAAAAGTGAGAATGATCCCCCGAGCCCTTTCGTTCCCATGAATTCATAACCTGAGTCCGGTAACTCTTCTAATGGAACATCTATTTAGGTGTATCGATGGGCAGTATTACAAAAGACGGTTGCTAAACAAACTGTTACCTTTAGTAAAAGGAATTCTTTTACCTCTTTTTAGGATTCCTCCCATTATTATATTTTTTTCTTAATTGGTAGGAATCCGTTGTTTAGGTCCATTATACCTGTCGTGTTACAATACTAAATATCATTCACATTCATGGGCACCAAACAAGGACATGAGACCCCTTTCTTATATCTTAGAAATGTCTGAAGAAAGCCGCAATGTAGTTTGAATAATACATTTTCGGTTATTGTAATTTATGATTATCAATTTAAGATGGGTAACTTTATTAATCTGCTTAACTTCAGTTGCAAGAGAAGCTAACTGTATGACGCTATTAGTTTTTTGACTATCGGCTTTGAAAAATTAGCTGCTATTTCAACAAGAAATCTTTAAAAACTTAGTAGTTCATGCTTGTAAAAATATACATAAGAATCAGGAAAAATCATTATTACATTGCAGTAAGTAGACAAATGTAAATAAAAATCCTAATATTGAGATTAGATGGCAGTTGGTAAAAGTTGTAATGACTTTATAAAAAAAGTTGTACCTTAATTCATTACATTACTATCCATTATATAAAATTTCGTAGAATGCTTTTATTTTAAAGTACGTTTTACTAATTGATTTAATTTATTTTATTTGTTTATTTTAAATTACATATTATGATTGTATATAATTTTTTTAACAAAGACAACGCATTTTAATTATTTTTCTCAATTGGAGTTGCTCATCAGCTCGTCATTCAGCTAGACAGTACATATGTTGAGCTACATTGTCGGAAGGATTGAATTTTTTAAAGCACTTTCCACGACGTTATTTTATTCATTTACTTATTTTTTTTTGTCTTCAGTCGTTTGACTGGTTTAATGCAGCTTTCCAAGATTCCCTATCTAGTGCTAGTCGTTTCATTTCGGTATACCCCTACATCCTACATCCCTAACAATTTGTTTTACATATTCCAAACGTTGCCTGCCTGAAGAATTTTTTGCTTCTACCTGTCCCTACATTATTAAAGCGACTATTCCAGGATGGCTTAATATGTGGCTGTAAGTCTGTCTCTTTTTTTAGCTTTATTTTTTCCAATCGCTTCTTTCTTCATCTATTTGCCGCAATACCTCTTCATTTGTCACTTTATCCACCCATTTGATTTTTAACATTGTCCTATAGCATCGCATTTCAAAAGCTTCGAATCTTTTCTTCTAAGGTACTCCGATCATCCAAGTTTCACTTCCATATAAAGCGACACTCCAAACGTATAATTTCAAAAATCTTTTCCTGATATTAAAATTAGTTTTTCAAGTAAACATATTATATTTCTGCCTGAAGGCTCGTTTAGCCTCTGCTATTCGGCATTTTATATCGCTCCTGCTTAGTTCATCTTTAATAATTCTACTTCCCTAATAACAAAATTCTTCTATCTCCATAATCTTTTTTCCTCCTGTTTTCACATTCAGTGGTCCATCTTCGTTATTTCTTACATTTCATTACTTTCGTTTTGTTCTTGTTCATTTTCATGCGGTAGTTCTTGGGTAGGACATCATCCAGGCGGTTCATTGTTTCTTCTAAATCCTTTTTAGTTTCAGCTAGAATTACTATATCATCAGCAAATCGTAGCATCTTTATCTTTTCACCCTGTACTGTTACTCCGAATCTAAATTGTCCTTTAACGTCATTAACTGCTAGTTCTATGTAAAAATTAAAAAGTAACAGGGATAGGGAACATACTTGTCGGACTCCCTTTCTTATTACGGCTTCTTTCTTATGTTCTTCAATTATTACTGTTGCTGTTTGGTTCCTGTAAATGTTGGCAATTGTTCTTCTCTCTCTGAATTTGAACCCTAATTTTTTTTAGAATGCTGAAAATTTATTCCATTCTACGTTATCGAATGCATTTTCTAGGTCTATAAATGTCAAGTATGTCGGTTTGTTTTTCTTTAATATTCCTTCTACTATTAATCTGATGCCTAAAATTGCTTCCCTTGTCCCTATACTTTTCCTGAAACAAAATTGATCTTCTCCTAACATTTTTTTACTCTTCTTTCAATTCTTCTGTACAGACAATTCTTCTGTACAGTTAAGCTAATTGTTCTGTATTCTTCACATTTGTCTGCTCCTGCTTCCTTTGGTATAATGATTATAACACTCTTTTTGAAGTCTGACAGAACTTCCCCTTTTTTTGTGAATATTACACACCAGTAATAATCTATCAATCTCTTCCTCACCTGCACTGCGCAGTAATTCTACACGTATTCTTCTATTCCAGGAGCCTTTCTGCCATTAAAATCTTTTAATGCTCTCTTAATTCAGATCTCAGTATTCATTTATTTACTAAATAATAAAGTTTTATTTATTTAAATTATTTATGAACCATTAAAAATAAAAATGATTCTTTTAAATAATAAATACCGTATAGAAATCTGAATTATTGCCAGGTTTTGCCACGATAAATCAAATAAAAAAATTTTACAACCATTCGTCTAATAGATTATTTATGACAACCGAGGAGTGTAACAAAACCGGAGTTGCAGGCGGATGCCAGAAGAAATCGAAGGTGCAATATCGATAAAAGTGGTTCGTAAGTATACAAATGTGCACGTAAATTCACGTATGAGGGTTAAAAACAAGAATTAATTAACCTCTTTCTTGTTTTTATACTCGTTTCGCTTCGATAGCTCATAAAAATGAGAGGAAAAATTATTTAACTTAGGCGTGAGCGTAAAATGACAAATCTTATGGTTAGTTTATACCATCAGGCCAAACTTTTAATAAAAATTGAGTGTAGTGAAACCGAAACAGTAAAAATAATCTGGGGTGATTTCGAACGGGACTGTTTAAAACCATGCTAAACCTATATATATATCAGATGTTGAGATTTTTTTGACTAATATTGATTGCGGGACTTTGAATCATAGATAGTTGAATAACTAGTGAAAGGTAAAGAATCAACCAACTTTATCCACGAGAACAACGATTGGTGATATAGTTTTCTGTGGAATCAATAAGAAAAAATTTATGAAAAAAATTGAAAAAATTCGAAATGAATGCGAAAAAAAGATTGTTCCTTAAGAACCGATCCAAACGTTTAAAATCATTTTATAATAACATAAAAATGTTGTTTTTTGCAAGAATTATCCATATCTGTGTGCACAGTTTAATATGCCAAACCGCATTATTAAAATATGTTTTACTTATCTTGTCAGGTATGGAATTTTAATTATGCAGAGCATTAGATCAACTAAAATCGTCATTTTCAAATGAGTGTTATTTCTGGATCGTTTCTCTAAATCGAATTATTCAGCGGTAAGGTAAATCGATTAAAGATCCTTGAGACAGCTAATAACCGTTATCTATACTCACGATTTAAAATATTCGTCCGGAAGATATAAATATTTTAATGAGAAAAATTTTGGAAGGAGAAATTTATTAAATTTACTTCAAAATATTATAAATGATGAGGACAAATTTACGGAAGTTTTATCAAATTTAAATAGTTTGACAATAAGCAATATTTATCTTTAGTTTGCGGAAAAGTAATGAATAAAGAAATGAGGGTTGGACATTGAAAATTAAGAACAGGTGCTTTAAATCGTTCTCTCATTTTTGTAATTGATTTTGAGCTGAATGTTAGTCGCGATAAAATATGACATATCGTTTTTATACAGAGATGGATTTCATGTTTTAAATGTGTATCTAACCGTTAACATTTTGTTTAGTAAATAACAGATTTAAAAACTTATTTGTGCATGTGTCTTTAAAATATAAATTAAATTAACTACCTCTCATTGAATACTTACCCTAGAAATCCATTTTTCCCCTCAGCTTTATTACAACTGTATGATAAAAAATGAATATTTAATTAATTAATACTGATCGATAGTAATCTAAAAAAGGTGATCTTAAATATATTACATATATATATATATATATATATATATATATATAAAATGATTATTTACAAAATAAGCACAATAATAAACATATTTTTGCTATTTTTACATATCCATCAATCGCGTTCAAAAGAAGAGAGAATTTTTCTTATTAAAATAAAACTTCCACTATGTTGCTACCACTACATAAGTATATTTTATTAGCTTATTTTGTAATAGATTGAGATTCTTCGTACTTTAAAATTGAAGTCAGATTACTAAAATAAAAAAGTGATAAAAACATAATATAAAATAATGCGCACACTAATCTAAAATTATATTACCGTAAACAAAATTCATACTCTATTCTGCCGAAAGATGCACTAACTATTTTCAGTGAGCTCGAGGTCTGTGTACGTTAATAATCAAGTAGAACATTTGTTTATAACAATTTAACTGAAGAAATTTATAGATTTCTCTATAAGGGAACCTCGAAAGTGTCAATCATTGGAAAGCATTACAAGTACTACTGGAAATGTACAAATAGCAACACAAATATTGGTTTTTACCTTTTGGTAATTATCTTAAAAGCTTTCCCCCAAGGGTCAGTGTCAAGTTCGTTACAGAGCTCTTGCCATTTATTTCGCTTAGATTGCTTAATGAGAAAGTTAAGCTTTTTCTTGGCCTGTCTATAGTCTTGGGCAGCACGTCGACTTTCTTCATCGTTACTATTCCTTGCTCGTGACCTCTGAGCAGTTCTTTTGTGACGCTGCATGATTTTCCTTTGGTCTTCGATTTCTCTAGTCCACCAGTACACCGGATGATATCTATTACCGGACTGCGGTATGTTAGCAATTTCCTCTTTGATTATTTCTTGAAATTTCTCCGGTTCTATGTTTTCATAATTCCTAATCCTATTTGCCGCATTATTTGACACCCGGTGTATCTGGAAATCCGTTAATCTAGAGATAATATTATCCTGCCTTACCCGCCTTGGACAATCTCTGATGTTAGCCAATACGGCCTTGTGATCACTACCAGTTTCTTCGGTAAGGACAGCAAACTCGACTGTATCTGCTCTAAACCTACTATCCACAATTACCAGGTCTATTGTTGATTGGTGACCTCTTGCGCTGTATGTAGGAGCCCCATCATTTATACAGCACGCACCCGTAACCTCCAACAAGTCCTCAAGAATTCTACCTCTAGCATTTGTAGAATTGGCACCCGCTACAGTAGTTTTACAATTAAAATCTCCAAGCACTACCACTCTTTTCCGCGATCTGGTCATGATCTGCTGTAGGTTAAATATCTGGTTTTGATAAAACTCTATAGTGCAATTGGGGCTGATGTATGTACCCACAATAATCGTGTCACTTAATTCAATAGCTATTATTCCGTCTTCTCTGCTGTACAAGTTATAATCTACTCTATCGAGTATTCTTCTGATGGCCACAGCCCCATTCCTGTCGGGTATCCATTTATCTCTGGCAGCCGAATACACATTAGGCTCCGTAGACACCAGAAAGTCGACATTGTATCTTGTGGCTATTTCCAGCGTCAGGTCTCCTGATAGTAGGCTTCTATTATTATTACCTAATAATATTTTAACCATTATGTTTATTGCCGCTCACACTCCCGGTTCTGTGTTCTGTACTTCTGCAATCGAGACACTTCATTGCATGCCTACAGTCTTTGATGAAATGCTCCGTATTACCACAGTTGAAACATAAGTTGGTGCGGTCTGGGCCCCTGCATTCTCTTTTACCGTGCCCCATGCTCCAGCACCGGTAACATTTTTCGTTTTCGATGCGGATATATGCCCTACAGCAAACCCAGCCTACTCTCAGTCTTGCTGTTATTAACTTTGTTGCGCTGCGTTGAGTAGTAATTACTGTAGCATTTTTGGTACTACCGTATGCGTCTCTCATAGATGTTATTTGAAATCTCTCACCCGTTCCTAGGACCTTCTCAATTGCCTCTTTTAGCTCACCTTCCGTAGTATCTCCAAGCATGTCCTTAATGTGTACAACTGTTCTACGGTCTCCCTTGTTACGTATATCGACCTGAAGATCCCCTGCTCTATCCGTCAGCATTGCAGAAAACTCCCCTGCCTTCTGTACTCCACTTACCCTAACTTCTAGCTGTTCATCTCTACCCTTTCTTATAGAAAGAATTTCTCCAGCCTCCTCTACTTTAACTTTCTCTTTCATAGTTTTTAATAGATCAACGAATGTTTTCCCTTGTTCTTGTACAACAATGGTTTTACTCTCGGCGACCGGTGGGGTTCCTCGCCTTACAGACGCCGATCTGAATCTTGGTCTCGCATTGTCACTTGGATTGGGGAGGACCATCCTTGGTAAGGTCTTCCCCTTCCTTAAAATATATATTACTATTTTCCTAATCAAAATGGCTGGAGGGCCATTTGGTATCACGAAAACTGAAGACTCAGAGTTACCCACTACTCTTCTTAATGCCTTAAGTACGTGTGACGCCATTTCCTTATCCCCGCAACTGGAGTCATAGATGACTGTGTATCTTGTACCATTAGTTGTGACCTTACTGTCTTCGAGTATCGTTGATTCCTGAAGAAACATTGCACCAGGCGTTGCTCCTGCATATATGCTGTTTGGTCTTATGCCATTCAAGTCTACAAAGTGACAACTACCCTCTCCAGGTTTTGCTGCGTTAACCTGAGTGATCCTGTTCATCACCCACCTTGACCATCTGGAGGGCAGTCTCTCTATCAATGCTCGTCTGATAGATCAACATCCAAAATATCCGACATCTCGCTGTTATAATGACCTTCAGTCTGAGTGGTCTGATTACATGTCTCCGCTTTCTCTTCACTCAGTCTGTAAGTCTTCATATATTTCTTTAAGTTCCCTTTCATGGGCTTTGATTGCAGTTTGACTCCCCTTGCCAGTCATGTGTCTCAGTTGTGTGATTGCATTACCTAATTTGTAGGTAATTTCCTCAAGAGTAGGAGGGGTTTCTTTCTCCTCCGAAGAACCCGCTCTAAGTCTTTTGGCTACTCTGCCCTCGGTTTCCCTCGATTTATACTTTTCCTGGGTGCTCACCGTAGTATCCATACCTTCAGTGTACACTGTGCCACTCTCTCTCCTTCCAGTTGCTCCCTTCGAGGGTCCAGCCCCTTGTGAGGCTGTATCCTCAGATGGGAGGGAGCTACGACGTCGCATGTCTCGAAATTGTACTTAGGGGACAATTCCGCATCCGTTGATACCCCAAAAAAAAAAAAAAAAAAATATATATATATATAAATGATAGCTTGATAAACTAAGCTACAGCAGTCTATCTTATCTCAAGAGATAACAACAACCGAAATTAATTAAATTAATTCCAATATCAAAAGTATATCACTTGAATAATAATAAACAATATTATCAGTAGATGCCAGTTACAATTGTCTATGCCATCCACTACAGATAAGCTACACCCGAATTGAAAACAACTCAAGGTACACCACTACTAACTCACACTAACCACTGCGACCAGCAGTCAACTATGAACCTTATTGCCAAGAGCAATAAGGCTACTCAGATAAAAAAAATTCAATAAAAAGGTCAGTCTGAAACCAAAAATCACCAAATTATATTAAAACACTTCCGAAAATTTTCCACCGTCGATTACCAATTCCAAAAATCAGATATAAAACCGTTAATCCGAAAAAAAAACAGTATAAGACAGAGCGCACAACAATACGTCCGACCGCAACACAAGCTTCCACTCGACTCTCAAACTTGTAAGTTACTGACAAACTACTTAACGTGTGAGGTTTTTTTGGAATGGTTTGAAATCAAGTGATACTAAAAGAATTACTTAAAAAAGACAAAGAAAGCTAATAATTAGCTAATCCAGACATTAAATAAATAAAAAATTTTTTAATATAATTTATCTATTATTTTTTTAATAATATTGTAAATAATGATATTTTTTCTTTATTTTCGTCATTTTAATTTTTTACTAATGAAATTTTACAGAATAACGATGCAGTACCCGACACATAGTATGATGTACTCTAAGTATTCAAGGTTAAGTATGGCTATGCTTATATATATTAGTAACATATAAAAATATTTAAACGATTTTTTTTTAATGGAAATTCAAGAAAAATATTAATCAAGAAAACTTAAGAATTAAACGGAAACAAATTCTTGAATTCAGAGATCATTAGCTCATGGTAAAGGAATCAGAATCACCTGTGCAATAAAGGTCTCTTTACAGCGTTTCTTTGTTTTCCTTTATTAGTTTAATGAAGACACGTAATTTTCACTTTTGCTTTTCTTGCAAAAATTTGTTTCAAACAAGTTTTGCAAGAAACATTTTGGGCCGTGAAGGCGTGTTAACGAATATATTTCCTCAACTTAATGTTTCTGTCAATTATCCATTATTAAAAAAATTGAAAGTTCTTAAAACAGCAAAACATACACTAAAACGTTTATGTATGTATTTTATATTATTGTAATATTTTAATTATAGGAAAGGATATCTTTAAAGTAAAGACCGTCTTATTGTAAAAAAATTTATTCTAAAAATTTATAATTTTGTTTTATTTATCTTGAACTTCATACCTATTACTAATTCTCTATATAATTGCCATATGAATTAAGACATTTATCGTAGCGATACATCAGCTTTAATATACCCTCGTCGTATTCTTCTGCTGCCAGTCCATTTACCCACTGATTAAAAGTATTTTTAAGTTCATCGTCACCCGCGAATCGCTTACCACTCAAAAATTCTTTCAATTTTCCAAACAAATGGTGAACAGAAGGAGCTAAGTCTGGACCTATATGGTGGGTGATCGTAAATTTCCCATCCAAATATTCTAGATGTGGACGTGTGGACGTGCATTATCGTGCAGCAAGATGATGCCGTCGGTCAGCCGCCACGACGCCGATTTTGAATAGCCGTAACTTATGTAGGGTTTCAATGTAGGCTTCTGCAATTATAATCGTTCCATGCGGCATGAAATGGATCAACAGTATGCCAAACCGATCCCAAAAGACTGTGGCCATCAGTTTGTGTCCAAACGGCTACGGTTTTACCTTTGTCGATCTGGTTGGTGATTGAGGATGACGCCATTCACTTGACTGCCGTTTCCTCTCTGGCGAGTAATAAGAAGTCCACATTTTATCGCCGGTAACAATTGAATTATGGAACTCATCACTTTTTTCTATATACCGCATCAAAATTCCAAACAGATCCTTTCGCATTTTTTTGTGACGTTCCGTTAAGATGTGCGGCATCCGACGTGCAAAAATCTTTCTGAAGCCTAAACTGTCGTCAACAATGCGACCGGTAACAGCTCTTGAAACATTAGGAAAAAGAAGGGCCAGGTCGGAAATCGTTGAGAGACGATGTTTTGTGATTTCATCATTGACCCATTTCAAAAGTCCTCGGTGATTATTGGGACCTCTCCGAATGTTCTTCATCGTGCGCATTAATTGCGTTATTTCAAAACCACTTGGGACATTTCTTTCATACATTACATTATTACCGTACACAGCAACCAACTGCTTATGAATTTCAACCGGCTTAACTTTTGTTGGTTTAAAAAACTTATAACCCCGTATTTCACAGTCAGCGACAACATCGATTTTCCTATTCATTTTATAACGTAATTACTCACACGTAATCAAAGATACTACAACGGGACATCTTACAAATAACAATGCAGTGTGTACATTATTAGTGTGCCCATGAACGACACACGTTCACCAACCTTAAGGAGATAAATTTCCCTGCGGTCTTTAGTTTATAGATATCCCTCGTATAATTCGTTTATAATATGTAATTGAAAATCATAATTAAATTAAGCAGATTGGACGTAAACACACGTACTAATTCTAAAATCTGTTTAATGTGAACCTGTTTTGTAAACATAATGTGAACATTTTTTACATTTACATCGCAGCGGGCATACCTAAAAATTAAGAAAGTACTATTCGATTACAAGGTCTACTGCCGATGCCATAATTTAAACAATAATGTATAAAAATATAGATAACAACGAACAGATTTATAAATATCACATATATGTTATAAATACCTATTTTGAAGATTTGGATATTTTTCATGTCGACTATATTTTTCAGATTTAAATAGCCTGAAATTTATACAAGTAATTGTATTATTTTTTTAACGATATTTACTATATTTAATTATTAACTTAAATTAACGCTGCAAAGATAAACAATATATCAGAAACTATCCCATGATCTTGAGAAATATTTTCCACGGTTCAATTGTAACTCTTCTAAATAAGTAATTATTACACAGTAATGATACCAGACATACTACAAGTAAATTTCATTCTCTGAATGATATTGGACATATGAAATGGATTAAGAATGTGGGGAAGAGAATATTGAGACGAGTTCTTCGACTCAAAGTGAAGGAATGTATAAAATGGAAGATGCAATGAGAAAAAGGAGGCACAACTACTTCGGATATTTATACAGATTGGATTGAGGAAAGAAATCTAAAACTATCTTCAACTACTTAAAAAACACTGCGTGGAGAAAACGATGAAGAAGATTGAAGAGGTGGACATTAAAGAACAAACAATTCTTGCCAGTAGAGGTACAGAGAAAAAATTAAAATTTTGAAGTTTTTGAGAGTCGTAACAGATGAGGAGGGGCGAGCTACTTAGAGGCGCGAAGGGAAGCAGGGATAGTTTTAATGAAGAATATTTGGGAGAATCAGAGATTGTGAAGAAGAATGAGAACAGTAAAACCTATAAAAGGATTATTATACGTAGTTCGTAGATGGCAGACAGAAATAAGGATATTTTTTGTTTATTTTATTATTAACTAAAAAAGTTTTAAACAAAAAAGGGTGTAATTAAAACATTTTTTAAAAGTAAAATCTTTAAAAAAAAATGTTTTCCTTTCACGTTTACAATGTGAGATAAAGTAATTTTACATCTTATTTTAATATTATACAAAAATTTAAAATATTTTACCCGAAAAATACAGAAAATAATACCGGCTGAACAGTCGATATACCTGTTAGCATTTTGGCTTCAGATTAGATTGGCTAGTTAATATTTTAAAAATTAATTAAGGCAAAGGAATTTCATAGTGTGCTTGTTATTGCAAGCGAGGTAAGGCCCTACCTACATTAGAAATATCCTATAAAATTTATAATATTATAACGGTGAATTTGGAGCAATATGTCCTACATTTGTTTAGTAATGTAATCGACTGCGAGTTTTTATTTACTTGTACGAAGTAAAGTTAGTACTTTGATCACGAATAATTTCGGTTTTCAGATTTCAACGGAAATTTCCATTTTGACCATTCCGGAATCCATTTTGACTAGTTTCGGCATGACGTCTATACGTATGTATCTCGCATAACTCAAAAACAATTAGCCGAAGGATGTTGAGATTTTGGATTTAGGACTATTGTAACATCTAGTTATTGCAATCGACTGAACCAACAGTATCCAAAAAATACCAAAATCCGAAAAGAATTTGATGCCCTCATTGAGATCTTTTCAATTATATATATGGAAGTGGTACTTATTTTCATTGGTTCTAGGGTTATAGCCAAATAAATTTTTAATTAATGAAATATTTGGATCTTATATGGGGGGAACATTGGATTGAATCACACTTCATCTCCTTTTTGTAAGTATTTTTTTATATTTATTTCTTTAACTTTTTTTTTAATTTAAATATATTAATTTATTAATAATTATTAACCCGTGTTTGTAAAACAAAATTCAATAAATAATTATTCAATAACAATAAAAAAAAAAAAATTAAAAGTTATTAGTAAAATAAAATTTTATGTACTCTTAGAAATATGAATATGTAATTCAATAAGTATTATTACATATGTTTATAAGTAATAGATTTGGGGAAACATTTTATTATTTAATGTTAATTGAAAATTTTAATTTAGAATCGTATTATTTTTGGATTTTCTAGTTTAATTTCTTTTTAATTTTATCTACATTAAAGTTAACTACAGAGTGAATGAAAAATAGACCTTCACAAGAACAAAACACACGCACACACACACACACACACACACACACACACACACACACACACACTGAGGCACATATGCCCGATTTTTAATAAACTGGAAAAGATCTTATTTTTTACTTCATTACTCCTCTGATATTGTCAGACAATATTCTCCCTAGGTCGGAGTTGATTATCATTTCGTTTATTTGTTTTTGTTGCAAATCATTTAATCGCTCTTTGGTTTGATATAATACTTCCGATCTTAATTTGTGTTCACGTTCTCATTGTTTTCAAATTTTTTCTCACTTTATATACATAATCCTCCCTTAATCTTTTTTTTCTTTCCTTGTCTTAACGTTTTCTTCCTTTTTATATTTATCATCTTCTCTTAATTTGTTTATTCTTCCCTTGTTCTTAACGTTTTCTTCTTCATAATCATCTTCTTGTCGTTTTTTTTGAGATATATTTCTTCATTCATGTTATCTTTCATTTTAATTTTTCATTATTCATCAAACAATCCAATAATACAAACGGAATATATTACACAGTAAGTTCGAAATTAACATTTGGAGGGTCGTATCACACTTTCAAATAAAATAAGTTTAAACGAAGTGCAGCAAAACATGTATATATGTAATTTAATAAGCGTCCAAGGATGTCATGCTGTGTCAAAATCAGATTTATCTAGATGAGGTGATCAAGGTAAGAAATAAAACCGATCCTATTAACTAGAGAGGGATCGCTCTTAATAAAAACTATTGTCAAGTACTTAACATTTGTTCTAATCAGGAGACAGACCCGGTGGTAGAAAACAAGAAAATTTTGCCGTAGAAGCAGAGTGGATTTAGGTATGATACAAAATGCATTGATAATATTTTGCTTTTTAGTCTCCTGATTAATATTAAACTTAGGTAAATGACAAAAATGTTAATCGCTGTATTTGTTTATTTTTAAAAGCGCATTTGATACCGGAAATAAGAATAAGTTATTTTAAAAATTATCCAGCATCGGTGCAAATTACAAAATAGTAAATATTTAAAAAAGATTACTAATTCTAACTCAAAAAAAAAACCTTAAATAGCGATTTAATTCAGCTAAAAAAGGCATTTTTCAGGACGGCTATATTTCACCCTTGTTATTTCCATAAGAAATAATTTTTTGAACAGAATGTTGTTAATATTTTGTTATTTGAAGATTATCTTGTCATCCTTTCTAACTCATAAAAATTGAAACACATTTAAGTGGCAATGTTAGCACAATGCTTTTATATTAATAATAATTGTAAGTGAATACTGTAAAACGAAGGCAATTATTTTTTGACAAGGAGGGAAATGTAAAGAAATGAAGCCTATAAAATTGGAGAATGTGAAAGACTTGATAAATAAAGATACTTAAAAGTACTTTTTTATCATCAGGAATTTCTCATAAGAATGTTGATTACATGATTAAAAAAGCCATGTTTGGAACGGCGACTATTTTAGGTTATTTAACTAAGCATTTGCCACCGTTAGTAATAATACAATTGTATAAATTAATGTTTCACTTACCAACGGTTTTAAAAGTATATACCAGAGTACTTTCGAAGCCGTTACTCCACCATCAGGGATTTCTCAAAATATGTTAATTCAAGTTCAAATGTATAAATGTATTTAAAGTAAAATTATTACGTTGATAATAGTCGGTCGTCAGAAACCAGTGTATTAGAAAAATTTTATATATATTTGAATACGAATAAATTGATGAACTGGTCAGATTCGATAATGATATCCTTTAAAATAATACAAAAAGAAGAAATACAAAGGAGATTTATGTTCGTTGACAATTTACTTTAAGTTACTGACAATTTTTCTAAAAAAGAATTGGAAGGGCTTAGAAGAAATTATGAACCCGAGCAACGCCGGCTATACAAGCTAATTTATGATAAATATGTAAGTTATTTTTTGTGATTAATATGATTCATTGCAACATAATTATATATTGTGAACATTATAATTATATGCTAAATATCAGTTTTATATTTTGGAATATCTTTTCAATTCTTTTGTTGCGAGACCTTGTATCTTAAACATCAAATAAATTTTTTTGTTATGTTAAGATCAGTAATGAAAATCCCTTCATTATTTAAATATGAAGCGTTATTTAATAGTAGTTAGGCAGCAGAGCTGGTTAATTAATAGTAGTTAGGCAGCATTAGTAGGCAGCAGAGATTTCACAATAATTCCGACGTATATCAGGAGAGATAATACGAATAGGTCCGTGGAATTCCGTAGAACAGGTTTTTTTTACATTATTCCATTGTGATTCAGAACCGAGTACAGGAGAGTCAAAAGATAAACTTAAAAGTTAACGTCAGAACCTAAACCTAACGTTTACCTAAGCTTATGATCGGAGAATGGAAATAATTATTCAACTGAGTGAAAGTTTTTTAGTTAAAATTACTCCAATCTTTTTAAAAGATGTTTCATCTTGTACGGATTTATCCGTAAAATTTGGCTGTACAGAAGATGGCTTACATACAAAAAATGATGTTATAAAAATTAACATAACGAAAATGTTGTCTGTTTGACAGACTTTCTCGTTTAAATTTAATTTGCTGTTTCCCTGTAACCGAAAATATATTAACAGAAATATATTTTTGTTCAAAAATATATATTTTAACATAAAATATTTAAACTGAATACCGATTCATAATATATAAATCGTGGACGAACGACCCTTCTTTGAAAGGCTGTCAACAAATTTTACAATTCCTTATACTGACCATATATCTAACAACTATTTTTTCTATCCTAATAATGATTTCTACATTTTTTAATGTAAATAAATAACCTTCAAACTGAAAAATCCCATAAATGATCAAACTTCGAATATTTGAAGTGGAAAATTTGTTTAACGAAAAGATCAAAATTTATTTTTTATTTATTGTCTTCAGTCATTTGACTGGTTTGATGCATCTATCCAAGATTCCCTATCTACAACCACTCGTTTCATTTCAGTATTCTTCCTACATCCAACATCCCGATCTGTTTTACATATTCCAAACGTTGCCTGCCTGCACATTTTTTCTCTTCTACTTGTCCCTGCAATATCAAAGCGACTATTCCAGGATGCCTTAATAAGTGGCCTACAAGTCTGCCTCTTCTTTTAACTATAATTTTTCAAATGCTTCTTTCTTTATCAATTCGTCGCAACACCTCTTCATTTGTCAATTTATCCACCCTTCTGATTTTTAACATTCTTCCTATAGCAATCAAAAATATGTACACATACTATATGTTACACAACTATATGTTACAAGAGTCCTAAATCCAAAATATCAACATCCTACTGCTAATCGTTTTCGAGTTATGCGAGATACATACATACGTAGAGACGTCACGCTGAAACTAGTCAAAATGGATATTTTCGTTGAAATCACAATACTTCTTTTACTTCGTACAACGAAGCAAAAATCAAAGTTTATTAAAGTTAATTAAAAGAAGAATTTAATTGATAAAATGGAACAAGGAAGGTTGTAAAATGTTGTAAACTGCAATTTTACGAGTAATCTTCAACACTTTTACAAGGTTTGAAAATTCTTTGTACACTGAGAACCCTCACCCAAGTAAAAGCGAGGAAATGTTAACAAAAACCTTATTTTTTAAGGAAAAATAATGGTTTATATGGAACAATTTTCAGTTGTTTTATTTTGTATCTGTATTTCCAACGACATTTTTTTTTATTCGACTAAAAAAAGCTGAAGTAAAATCCAGCTCAAGCAAGTTTTTTTTCACACGTCGATTTAAATTCTCTTAATATAGCATCATAGTTACACAATTATGATAATATAATTATCGTACATTAAACTGTACATGAAACATTAATTGAAATAACGCCAACACACAAATATATATAATCATAAATTTTTGTAACCATCATTCCAGAAATTTTGAATTCGCATAGAAGTAAAAGAAGAATCGAATAGGTTTTTTAAACAAAAAATTATTTTCCTTCTGTTATTCACAACAGCCGGAAATGTAAAAATTATTTCTTATCAGATTCATGCGAAGGTCTTTTGTTAAACTTTTACGGGTCTACTCGAATTTGAAGTAAAATGTAAAATATGTAAATAGAATTACATCTTTAAATTAAATTAGACAGGTTTCAAATAAGCAATTATTAAAAAAAGTATTTTTTTTTTGCAAATGCCTTTTTTTATTAAAAATACTTTTTTAATTCTTCTTTAAATTTTTTTTTATTTAAAGAGTCCGCCGAATAAATAACAACTACCAAAAAATGAATTACTGGTGCAAACTTAAATAATAGTAAAAATTTAATTTAGAATTCAAAAATTATTTTTTTTTTAAGTTTGTATTTTAAATTAATTTTTTTTTCTTAAATTTTTTTTAAAAACTTTTTTCATATGTATTAAATCTACTAAGACTATCCTTTTTAAACTACATTCAAACCAAAATAATCTTTTGATAAATCTTGAGTATTCTGTTTTCCCTTTCTGATTAACCAAATACACAGGGCAGGTATTTAGAATTAAATTTTTTTAAGGTAATTTTTAAATACTTCTTATATTACAAGAATATTTTCATTTCAATAATTCTAAACGCACACACAAATACACAGATCTTTAAAGTACTTACTCTTTTTCATCATTCGCTTTCTCCGCACTGATCATAAAAAAGCTCATAACGTAGATTATGATTCGCATGTTCAAAACTCTTAACTTTTTCGTAGAATATAAAATTTATAACCTTATCTATTCAGAATACAAGATAGATCGATACTGCTAACTCCAATACTAATGATATACGCTGTTAATGCTCTTATATATATATATATTCTCGTACATTGACGTCATTCGATTGAATATGTAGCTTACAAATAGAAGAGATACACTTGGCACAGGATACCCCCACCCTACTTCATGCAACGTATACTATTTTATTTTTCAATACGCGTTTTTTAATAAATGGAAAATTAAAAAAAATGTAAGGTGGAGACAAATATATTCTTTACTCTCCTATTTTTCTATCTGCCTCGTCCCCCATCTTTAATTAAAAAATAAATAAACATTTTTCTAAAATAGATAGGTTTCTACATATCCACCGGGTTGGTCTAGTTGTGAAGGCGTCTTCGCAAATCAGTTGATTTCGAAGTCGAGATTTCCAACGTTCAAATCCTAGTAAAGGCAGTTATTTTTATACGGATTTGAATACTAGATCGTGAATACCGGTGTTCTTTGTTGGTCGGGTTTCGTTCGATTAACTACACATCTCCGAAATGGTCGACCTGAGACCGTACAAGACTACACTTTACTTACACTCATACATATCATCCTCATTCAACTTCTGAAGTAATACCTGACCGTGATTCTCGAAGTGTAAACAGAAAAACAAAAAAAAAGACAGGCTTCTACAAAAAAAAACATTTAATAAATTTAAAGAATTCACAAAAAAAAAAAATAAAAAAAAAAAATTGTTTAAGAATAATATAAATTAGAATATGTAAATAAGAATAAATACATGTTTTTTTCTTATTTGAATTATTTTATTAATGTTTTTATTTTTTTCTTAAAAGGGTTTTTTATTTTATGAATAGAACTAAATTTAAGCGGAAAAATTAATAGCATCAAACAAATACGATACATTTGTATCTCGATGTAAATAAGAATACAAACGTAGAAAAATATCATGAGTAAAAGGTACTTTGTAATATTCATAATATTTTACCTTAAGTTTACTTCAACTTCCTTTAGTTTTCGAAAATACTATTGAAATACCCAAACGAGAACAAGGTATATATTACAACATTACGCTATACTGAAAAAATATAAGTCGTCGACGGTGACGAAAATTGAAAGAAAATTTCATATTGTCGGGAGAGACAATTTCTTTAAAAAATTAATCGCATAACGGGACCACCAGATAAACTAATCCTATATAAAAATATAAAATATTATTTATATTTACAAATTTACAAGAATAATTTTCTTTTTCAATTTTTTAGTTGTAATTATAAAATCTAATATACAACTAGAAATATTGATTTATTATAAATATATATATATATATATATATTTTCAGATAAGCTTAAAATAATCTTTATTTATGCTGAGTTTCATAGCTTTCAAATAGGTATTTGAACCGTTGTAATTATTAAATAGAAGCAAGACAAATTAAAACTTATAACAAATTTTTTAAGCGTCAAAATTCTCAACAAGTTTAAACAAGTTCTCTATTTAAAAAGTAACGTTAATAACTCAACAGAAAAAATAACACGAATTTTAATAAAAAAACTATTTCATTTTATAAAAAATTATTATTGGAACACACATAAATTCACAGAAATTATCTCATAAATATGAAATAAAAATTTATACCGGTAACTCTTTTACTGGGGGTGATGGTGTTTTATGAACATGAATTTTTATCTTATTTTTACATACGACTTTTTTATTAAATTATAACTAAAACGCCCTTAACGGTTTTGTGAACTCTCTAACTCTAAAAAAGATATATAATAATTTATTGCGTAAATCCAAACAATTTTTTTTTTTTGCTGCATTATCAACAATTATTTTTAGATAGGCTTCGCCAATCGGTTTAGTAATTGATAACCGAATAATTGAAATTTCTTCCCGCCAACCATCCTGCGGGTCACTTTACAGCTCTGACCCAGAGTCTGTTAGGAACCCTTACCAAATGAAAATGAATTATTTATTATTTAATTTAAATTAAATTGAGATTAAAAAATAAAATAAGTTAGAAACTGTATATGTCTTTCTCGGTCTTAATCAAGAGTACATCCAATACTTTCATTCTTATCTGAACTAATAAGTTGGGGGTAGAGTAACAAATGTATAAAGTTATAAAATTAAAGTTAAACGGGGACGAACTCAATTCGTTAGATGGCTCGGCCGATTTGCAATTACCGATCCATCTTTCAGATGTACGAACGTTTACAAAATTAATACCTTTAGAAGTAATTCGAATAAACATTTACTAACGGTTCTGCAAGAGCTGAGCTTTCTTCAACTTTATTTTCTTTGAATAAGGCGATTTCATCGAGGAAATTCTATATCGACCAGCGAAACGGCTCTAGCCGCCAAGCTTTGCAGGCAGAAAGGCCAGTGTTCCCACCGGTCGTGAACTTCCAGGATAAGTTTTCCACATAGTATATTTAATCAGAACAGATAACATATTCGTTAAACGTTAACAAAGTACAGGCTTCTTTAAATATTATATCAGCTCTTTAAATGTCTAGGAAAAATTACTTGGCTTCAATAAATCAGAAAATAATTTGCTTATATCAGAAAAAATTCAGTTCTCAGAGATTCTAATGTAATATATCCTCCTTAGAAATACATTTCCTGTGATCTCGTTAAGTTTTTTCCTCAGAATTCTAACTATTGCAAGTATTTAATCTTATAAATTATTAAGTTAATTTTATAGATTTAAAATTTGTAATTTTTTCTGGTAATAGAAGAATTACGTTTTAAGACTTGTAATTTACTCGACTTAAATTGTAAATATAATTGCCGAAAACTGCATGACGGGAAGAAAAACGGGAAGAATGACAATATATTGGTCACTATAGTTAGCCAAAAATTATATTTAATTTTACGAAGTAAAAATAAAATTGGGAATAAATATTCAACCAAATTACAAAAAAAGAAGAAAACAATAATGAACAAGTAATAATAATAATGAAGAGATTTCAATTCTATGCGAGTCACTAACAGTATCATATTCTATGCAGCATTTTACTTGTCACAAACAACACGAAAGAAAAATAACAATCTCTGTATCTTTCGGAACATGTTTTAGAATAAAAACCTCAGATTTTATTTTACTATACATATGCTGAATCTTTTTAAATAAAATAAAATACTTTACGAAATTGACAAAGACATTTGAATAATCTAATCCGCCAATTTATATAACTTTTATCTAGATTCGGACAATTTGAGGATGTAACACACATAAAAAAATTTCATCGATCGGAACCCCAAAAAAGATTCGTTCTTCATTATATACAGAGTAATTACGTATTTTTTGTACTTAAACCCTGCTAATTGAATCTCGTGTATTTTGAACCGACGTGCAAAACATGTTAGATACCTGCCATCAAATAAAAATCGTTTCTAAAAACGTCCTATGAAAAGTGACAAGAAAAGTCACTTTTCCCGTCGTCTTCTTCATTCAGCCAAACTTAATGCTGTACTTCGGTATGCCTTGCTTAGCCTACCAAAATGCAGAAAATATGTAGTCCTATAATCGTCAACTGCATTCTTTTCTTCACGGAGAATGGCTGCGTGTGAACATCAGTATTCTTAATTGAATAACTCTACTAGCGTTTCAATAACTCAGATTGTTTACATGCGTCACAACCATAAGAAAGACTGCGATCGGTAGTAAAAAGCAACCAAAAAAAAACGAACTCCTACCAAGTGTATTTTATAATTCTCCTCTACTCAGTAAAGAAAAAAGCAAAAAAAAAAATGTCTACAGAGTGTTTCTAAAATGGTGGTCTGGCTATACTTTTCGGATTCTACTTGTAAAATTAAACAAAAAAATCCTTAGGAAAAATGGCAATTTCTCCTTCGTTCTCCCTTTGTCCGCCATTTTGTTATTTTTATATAATAATTTATATTTGTTGTTCGGATGGTCGAATCACATTAATATTTGGTAATAAAGTTTTAAAATTGGCAAAAAATCAAAACTTAAATATCTTTGAAAATTATAAAATGTCGGCCATTTTTCATTTTCAATCCATTACATCTCCATAAATATTAGTTTTATCAAAATGTATATTATTACTAAAACATAAAGCCTTTTATTTTTTTAAATCGGTTGATAAATAGCCGAGTTGTAATTGTTTTAAAGGTTTGAATACATGTGTGCTTTCATGAATCAACACGTGTGCCCAGACATTTTCTTTACCGATTTCAACTAGGGTGAACTGAAATGCAGTTCAAGATTTTTATTTTACTATATTGTTTTCTTATTCAACATTTACTTACCATCCGGGTAATCTGTAAAGAAAATATTTATTTCTATTATGATTTTCTTAATTTTTATTGTTTATTTTGTTCTACCTTGAAGGTTGTGAACGAATACTGAGAGTTCCCTTCTTATTTGAAATTCTGATAGCGGTAAAGTCCGATGGGAGCCGCTGAAATCTTGTGCTGTCTACACGGCCCATTTAGTCAGGGTTGTCGGACGCCCTACCGCCAGAAAAAATATAAGAATTAGGATAAGGTATATAATAGTTTCAGTAACTAAATGTTGAATTAAACTAAATACAAAATAAAATATTTTTGTAAAAATTTGCTCATTCGAATGGTTTTCGATTCTAAATAACTCGAATAAAAAATTATACTATCAGTCTGTTATACCCAGTTACAATAAAATAGTAGTAATATTTGAATTCGTTTTATAAAAACACCTAAATTACATATAACACGTAAAATTAAACAGTCTTATTTTGTTTTCCTTTTACGTCTAAAAATTTTCTCTGTGATGAATCCGCATTCATATATCTTAAAAATAAAAGTAATCATCAAATGAACCCTTTCTAAAAGGACCTGAAAAAATAAAAGGAAACAAAATGTTTCTTTTTACATTACATTTATTTATTAGCTTATTTACCTATTTATATATCATTTATTTATTTAGATACTAAGAATAACATAAATTTTGCAATTTATTGGTCGACGGGCTGATGCGTTTATTAATGAAATAAAATTTTATGTACTTTTCATTTAAAAAAAAAATGTGCGTGTGTAATTTCATAGGCGTACAAGGAAGTCATGTGGTGTCCACATAAACTTTTTTCATCTATGGATTTTTTGCTATATATATATATGTTCACACAGGTACTTATTTACATTTTAAACATTACTCATTTATTTAATTCTATCGCTCACCTGTGACGTCACAGCATAGAATTGCAAAAATTTGAGTTGCAAAATTTTTTTTGTAGATATTGTTATTTTTTAATTATTTTACAAATATCCTAAGAAAAATACTATCTTAATTACGCGAAATCTCAAAATACAGAGGGACTTTATTCTAGAGCCTCACCCCCTTGGCCTTTTAAGTTGAAAATTAATGGCATCAATGCCCCAAATGCAGAAATAATCTGACCAGATTTGGTCAAAATCGATCCGATAGTTCTGGAGATATAAGGTGATTTAGAATGTGATACCGACCACACACAAGTACATACAAACATTAACATCCGGAAAATTTTCATCCGGTGTTTTTTTCTTTGGATTCCTTAAGTGTTAAAACATAGATGCTAATTAGTACGATCCGGTGAAAACCGCATATGCTAAATTAAATCAAATGCAATACTTTCCCTTCTAAAACTAAAGTTCTGATATAGCGCTACCTAGACGGAAACTTAATAAGATAAATCCGATTTTTCTTTCAGAAAGATGGGAGTGAATAATTTATTTATTAAAAAAAATTAATAATAAAAAAAGGTAAAAAGCTGAAAGATTTAATTTATATAACAGAGAATAAGACTACCTTGTACAATGACGTGATGTCAAACCTTGGATTAATTCCTTTTTACCATTGCCAAGCAAAGAAATTACAGTTAAATCAAAAAAGGATTTGTATAAAACAAATACGAGAATATTTATATAAAAGTATATTTTCTATAGTAAAACAAAATGAGTTAAATAATTTAAACGAATTCGTTAATATTTCAGCGTCCATAATATTTCACTTGTCAAGTATCGCCAGCATTTTAACATTTATGTTAAAAATCAGGAGATAGCAGCCAAAAACTAATCGAATCAGCAAGATCAATTCTGATATTAATCGAAATATTTGTTTGGTTATTTTACCGATCAAAAAAATAAGGAGTTAGATGTGGATTTTCATTATTCTAAAATACGTTTCAAATACTAATATGACACAATAATTACATTTATTCGTTAAACGTAGTATCTGGATATCATATCTGCGAGTGCTAATGGTATTTTATATGACGTATCAAGAATATGAATGTAGTCTAAGATCAGAAATTAATAACATCCTAGTTTTTTTTTTTTGAAAAAAAATGATAAATGTCCGAAATCAAAACCAATGTTTGGAAAAATACAGCAAAGATTACACTGAATTTTGTAAAACGTTCGATCTAATCAGCTCGGAGCTATGTATACAAATATTTCTTGTAGTAACTTATATGATAAGCAAACAATATTTTTTAGGAATATTGGACATGTGGTTTTTTTTTTGTGCACGTAATTAGTGATATTTTTACTAATTACTAATCTAAAAGTTGATTAATAATTTAGTTAAATTTTCAAAATCGAAATTTTTATCGTAATTGCGTTTTACGTTTTCTTATTTACATTTCACTTTACTTTTATTTTTTTTATATTTTACAAAAGGATAGATTTGTGAACTGAGTAATGAAATATTACAATCAATTTCTAGTGACAGATTTCTGGAATAGCTATAAACAAAACGCATTTAAACATTAAAAAAAAGAAAAAAGAAATTAATTACTGAATATTTAAGTTGTGCAAGATAATGAAATTTGCATTGTCATTTAAATCAATGAAATTGAGCTTAATAAATTAAGTAGTACAACTTTTTATCGGAAAATTTGTTATAATTAATAATTATGAATAAGAAAACTTCGCTGTTGTTACACAACTGCCCAAAAAGCAGTATGATGTATTTAGGGTGAATGTATGTTTGTTCTGCCGTAGCAGCTCATTTTAAATAAATTTCGTAAATGGCGTTTAGTGTATTAGACAGTTAATATTTCTAGAACTATTATAAAATTAATTAAAAAAAATATCTCATCAGAGTTTATTTAAATTCTTGCAATGCACAAATTATTCTCTATGATCCATTTTGGAAACTGTCAGTTTACAGTAAATTATTGTTAAAATGTTTTTTTTTAATAAAAATAGACAGGTTGCATGACTAGTTTTTGAACACGTGGACAGATATGTATATTTATGTACAGAGTGGTGCATGATTAGTTTCCCTGTACAAGAATATAATTGTAATTGATTTTGAAAATTTTGCATTATAATAACAAAAATCATATTAAGTTGGAAATATTGAGTCTCCTAGCTTCAACATTAGTTCTGTTTTTACACATTGTTGTTTGTGTTATAATGTTTAATTTTACAAGCAAAATAAAGAGTTCATGATAAAGTTATTGCAGAAGTTTGAGAAAGCCACACCATTAAGAATTACAAATGTTTCCATGACATACAGTTATGGAACAACATAGCAACATTAATTAAGTTTAATATTAAATTTGAAACAAATGAAACTTGCATTTGCTTCTGATACTGTTAAATACAGGATGCATAATGGATTAAATAAGACATATTAGCATGATTTTAAATATGGTGTCCTGAACAAGATTGTTGTTTTCTGAATGTGCAATTTATTGCAGTTCATGAGGCAGGAATGCAATTTTCTGGGCTATGGGGAATTCTCATTATGCATGAAAGCTGAAAAGAAATGTACCACATCTCACAGTAGGAACTGGGATGACATAATACTATTTGTTTGAGTAATATTATTTTAAAGAATAGATGAATAGTGATTCTTATCTGAAAATTATGGAAAGACAGTTAATGCATCAACTTTAAACAATGGAATTGTGGAACATCTCTGGATACAGGAAGATGAAGCTTCACCTCATTTTGCTTGAGTGTATAATTTCCTAAATGAATAATTTCTGTGCTAGTAAACCAGCTGTGGTTCACAAGCAAATTCAGCCTAATTTCAATGACTGTCACCAAGAACTGACCTTACCATATCTGATTACTCATTGTGGGAAATAATAATCTATATCAACATAATTATACATGAAATGAAAAATTGCGATTATGTAGGAAGCAATTTGAACCTTTACTCCAGAGATGATTCACATTATTTCAAGAAGGGTGGAAATGCATACTTGTTTGAGTTCAGCAAGAGGTGCACACACAAATATAATGGATAAATAATTCTTAAGTAGAAATCTATAAAAATATTATTCATAGTAAGTCCTCAATGTATATTTGTCCAGGGATATGGAGCCTTCTTGAAAAAAAAAAGTAGATCAAAAGATTTATAATGAGTGAAAATTGGAAAATAGATTTGATGAACTAAGTGAGCCAACTTAATCAGCATGATGAAATGTGAAATAAAAAAAAATGTAAACTAAAAAAAGTATTATTCTCTGCTGAAGGAGCGCATTATATCTTTGGAAAGCTAATTTACAGCATCATTTTTATCAAAACATGTAAATGAAAAAAATAACATTGGGCTGAGCATTAGACAAATTTATTACGAATCGATTGGAGTAAAAGATCTAATCTCTCTACTCTTTTCATAGTTCCCTTCTACTGAAAATCTTTTCTTTGTGGTTGCTGAGCGGAGGATTAATTTAATAAAAATTTCAGTAGGAGTAGAATGGTGAAAATATAATAGGATTTTGTATATACGTTAAATTATGTTGACTGTATTTATAACTAAAAGCTTCCAGGGAAGGGCATACATAAGAAAATCAATCCTTTCAGAGATATTTTGTGTGTGAATGTTTACAGCACACAGGATTGAATTGACTATGCTTGTATAATATCTCTCTTGACATGTTGCTTCTGAGTATGAATCATACACGCATCATTAAATAATGCAAAAGTTCAAAGAATTCATTGTGATGGTAATATGTCATATATATATATATATATATATGTATATATATTTTATAAACTATCCTCAGCCTGTAAATTTATGATTACACTATTTTGGGATTGCTGCTAGCCAGTCAGCATAAGAATATTGATGCTGTGAACGCACTGCATTGTAAAGTTCTCTACATGCTTTGCTGTTTTGCTTCAGAATTAAAATAAAAAGTAAAAAATAAGAAAGAAACGGTTAAAGGATAGATAATACAGCACTCTCTGTTACTTTTGTTTTTATTGTAACAATAAAATTTTAATTTGGTATATAATTACACTTCTAATTTATTTTCTTTTAAATTTTTTATAGGATGCTGGATTTAGATTTGTAACAGCTGTAGGATGCTGCTTCTATTAAACAGAATCACTCATCATGAACATTTTCAACGCTTCCCACCGTTAGTCACTTCTTCTTTATCAAAATTGTATAAAAAGAGTTCTTCTAAATTATAATCCTAAAACACATTTAAAATGAAGTAATGTACAATTTAATGAATTATATTGTTCACAATTAAGAGTTATATTTCTGGGAGATTTTTATGGCAAAATAGGTAATAATCAGTCATTTGTGAAGGAACAATTCAGTACATTAACCTTTTTGATACTGAGAGAACCAATACTTATAAGAAATTTAAATGATAGAAGCATCAAATACAACTGGCAGAAAATTGAGTATTTTGCAAATTTTTCATAATTGATAATGTTAAGGTAACAATTAGTGCACTTTATGTGAAGTAGTATCATTTATAATCTATTTGCATTGTCTTTAATGTTGTAGCACTTTAAGAATTTTCAATGGGGTAGTTTTTTCTGATTGCTTGGAGTTGGAAAAATCCTTGAAGAGTATTTATTTATTAATATTCATTTCTGTTTAGTCCCTGGAACCACCATAAAGTATTATTTCAGAGAATGGATGGAGATGATATTATTGAATGTAATTGAAGTGTAATCTTTTATAGTCTCAAGTCGACCAGTAATAATGTAATAATAATAATGCAATTAATAACTTTTAAATCAATTACTCCTTGAGGAGTTAAATGTAATCACATTGTATTTTTGTTTATCGCTGTAACTCTCTATGAATGCTGAATCAGTTTCCATGAAATATTTATCAAATTATTCTTACTGTGTTTATGTCACCAATGGGAATCATGATTTGAAACAAAACAAAGTAGCAGTCATTTGGTTGCAAGTTTTCCCTGTTACACGCCTCAAACACTTTATTTTGGCATTTGTAGCTTACTTCTATCTTTACTATTTATTTGAATCTATGTTCCAAATTTATATGGCAAGAATCTAAAGGCACATATCTGGGTCTCAACAACTCTTTTAAAGAATGTTTGAAATGGTTCTCCTTTGGTATTCTTGCCCCTTAAAACTTCTTCTATTTCCTATAGTGACTGTATCCAAATATATGCATTCCATTTATATTGCACCAATATGTCTACACTATTACCTTGCATATATTTGTACTAATTTCTTTACTCCAGATGTCCAATACCACTTGAATTTTCTCTTGATTTTCACAGTGACCATATTAACAAGTTAGTAGCATGTAATGTTCAACATGGTATTTCTTTCTTATCTTTTTGCTTCAATCTTTTATGTATATCATGCATTTACTTGGGCTAAAATTGTAAACACCTCCCTCAAAAAAGTTAAATTATATTTTACACAAAGCTACAGATGAAATAAAAATTCTTAAATGTTGTAAATTTTGAAAATTTCATCTTTTAAATTACTGCCATTTTGTCTGACGTAACTTAGTAGAAGTTGAAAATTTAAATCTGCAGGTACAGTGACAGTATAAAAAGTGAAGGTTAGCTAAAGCACTATTACACAGGTGTTAGTTGTATAAAGGGGCTACTAGAGGGCAAATTCCTTACCCAAAGTGGATGTTATAGGAACTTATTTATATTCATTCACTTTAATGTAGAATTTAAAACCATTATTGTAATATATCTAAAGAAACTTTGTGCAAATAAAACCCATTGAATTTCATTGTCTGTTGTTACAACTGCTGCTTAATCTAAAAGTGCCCAAATATATATATTTTTTTTAAATTCTGTTAATTATATGATTTATTTTATAAGATACTGCCACTAAATACTGATACTGATACTGATATTATATACTGATTCATCTTTGTAAACATAACTGTTACATTTTTGTTTGTATGCATAGAAGTACACAGTAAATTTGATAAATGTTGCATTGGTATTATTTCTTTTTCAGCTTTTCAAATGAAAGGAACATTACAACATAAAAGAGCATAGCATTCATGATTTTTTATACTATTGCTGAATGATTATATGTAAACTTATAATAATAAAAGACATAGATTATTTTATTTTATTTTAATAAATTCAATGAATCAATGAAGAAAGTATTGTAATGTTCCTTAGACAGATCATATATACATGTGAGTTAATATGATGAAGAGTAATTAATTGAATCTAGCCCACCGGACTGGTCTAGTGGTTAACTTGTCGCAAATCAGCTGATTTCAAAATCAAGAGTTGTAAGGTTTAAATCCTAGTAAAGTCAGTTACTTTTATATGGATTTGAGTACTAGATCATGGATACCAGTGTTCTTTGGTTATTGGGTTCCAATTAACCACACATCTCAGGAATGGTTGACCTGAGACTGTAGAAACTACACTTCATTATACATTCATATATATCATCCTCTGAAGTAATACCTTATGGTGGTTCCAGAGGCTAAACAGAGGAGGAGAAAGAGAGGGTTAATTGAATCTGTGCTGTTGAAATCATCTACCTGTAAGGTATGAACCTAGTATGTAAAAAAAAAAAAAACAATTATTCAATTTGAAAAGTGACTTGAACTTTTCACCAAGTTAAATGATTATGTCAAGGATGTTGGAAGTTTGTAAAATATGACAAATGAACAAAATGTAGCAGAATAAAGGGAATTCTTAAAAATAAAAGGAATTAAATTAATGTTGTTTTAACCTGTTATTCAACAGGATGCTAAGTTTGAGAGCTAAACAGATGTACTATTTTCACAACTCATCATCATTATCATACCTGCCTGATATATGATCCTTGCACCCTACGATTTTTATGGATTTATATTTTCATCTAAAAATTTTAGTCTTTTTAGATCCAATCTCTTTTAATTTTTATCATTCTTGATCTTTTAGGCTTCTCTTCTTTGGACCTTCTGCTGATCCTTCTAGCACTGTATTATTCAATTTTTCTCATCGCAATATTTCTTGGCCAATTAGCTTTCCTATTCTGAATTAAGCTTGTCCATGTTCTAATTAAGATTCTAAACTTGTTCATTCTCCTTGTTACTTTTTCATTTTCTGATGGATGCTCCTACTTCATCCTGTTACTTTTGTACTTGATCTTTTACAGGAAAATTATATCTTCTTTGGACCTTCTGCTGATCCTTCTAGCACTGTATTATTCAATTTTTCTCATCGCAATATTTCTTGGCCAATTAGCTTTCCTATTCTGAATTAAGCTTGTCCATGTTCTAATTAAGATTCTAAACTTGTTCATTCTCCTTGTTACTTTTTCATTTTCTGATGGATGCTCCTACTTCATCCTGTTACTTTTGTACTTGATCTTTTACAGGAAAATTATGTGGTTTTCTATTATATGGCCCATGGCTTCCTTATTCTTCTTCCCTAAATAAAGTTAATTGTTTTATTCCATTGATATTTTTATGGCATCTTTATTATTCAGAAAAAATTAATTTCAGCAGTCGCCTTCCACATTTCTTCTTTAATTCTTAAACTAACTTCTTTGTTCAAACCGTGTTAATTTGAACTAATATCTGTTTCAGTTCCACATGGCAGTTGTGCATCTGCAGGGAAGTCCAGTTAAATGAACAACTGATATTTGTCTGCCCTGCTCTTGGGGAGGCCAGAGACTGGGCCACCCTGGAACTTACAGGTCAAGGAGAAAATTGGCTACTCACAAGCAGTGAATCAATGTGGCAATAGCTGCATCGTCGGACCATGGGGAAGTTCCTTGATGCAGTTGCTTTGTTCAGCCAACATCAATAATTTATGTAAGGGAAAGACTCCTACCGCACTGTTGTGGGAAGCTAACCTAGAGATACATGGCTAATCACCAGCCAATTAAGGCTTCAAGCACTTTAATATGGTGGACAGGTACTTGCTTGCATTCAGCGACCTAGGTGTGGCAATGAATTGCTTTCTACACGAAGTAAATTTTAATTTGTGGATGTCATATATATTTTTAGTAGTTGACGGTGTGTGCCTACCCATTTTAGTAAATATATGATAAATGAGCGGTTGGGACACGTAACCCGGTGGTTTATGGCACCACACTTAGTCCGCTCACGCTGTAAGATAAACTCTAGAGCTAGTTAGAAAACTGGTCGCTAAACTGTTTTGAGACGCAGTAGCTTTTTGTGGCACAGACTTTTCGTCTTAAGCATTAGGGTGACCAAATGGGATAGTGGCAGGAGAAATGCCAAACAAATCAAATTCTCTCTTATCCAATTGATGCAATTTTTTCCAACCTCCATTTAGTTAATTTCTCAGCTCTTTTAACTCCCTTAATATTGCTTTTATTTCTACTCCAGAAATACAGTGCATTTTCAAAGTTGCATTGCACTGGAATTATGGGAGTGTAATGACAAAATTTCCTTAATTATTACTTTGCATTTTTATTTCATTATTTTATAGAAATGTATATTACAATAACTGGAATAGTTTATAAAAGGTGTTGAAAATTACCTCTTCAAACATCAATACAACACTGCACATGTTTCAGTTTGTTTTCATACACTTTAACTAACTGATGTACTGGAATATCTCGCATGTATGCCATTATTGCATTTTTTAGTTTTTGTAAACTGTGTGTGGTCTGTTGTGATACACAGCTCTTTTTGCTCCTCCCATAGAAAGTGATATAGGGAAGTCAGACTGGGCAATTGTGCAGGCCAAAAACCCCTCAAAATGATTTTTTTACCAAATATATTTCATAAAAAATCATTGAACTGTTAGCTGTGGCCCCATCTTGTTGGGATATAACTGTGATTGATTTCCATCTCATTTAATTGATGAATAAAGGTTGTTAAAACAGCACAATAATAATAACTAGCAACTGTATTTTCAAAAACGATTGGACTCACAATGCGCATTCTGTTCACATCAAACCAGTCTCCAATTTTCACATCATGTAAAGATTGTTCATGCAGTTAATAAGAGGTTAGTAGTCAACCACACTTGTATATTTTGTAATTTAATATATCCTCCTAGTTGCAACCACTCTTTCTTTAAAAAACAGAACCTTCAGTATAACTACGCAATTTCGGTGAATAAAACATTTAAACCATTTAAAATAATCTAGTCTTTTGACATGATCTGTTGGTTTCAATTCTTGAACACATATTACTTTTTAGGATAAGAGATTCAGTTCTTTTCTTACACGTTTATGTGCAGCAGCAACTCTAATATCTTGCTGCTGTGCAAACTTACGCAATAGCTTAGGTAGACTTTCAGCCATAGCATCTGAAATACCTATGTGTTAATTTAGGTGGTCTTCCACTTTGATCAGCGTCTTCAACAGAGCCTGTTGCCCAAAATTTTTCAATAAGAGTTTGAAATGCATTGCATTGAGGAACTTTTCAGAAAAATTGCTTCACTAAATCAGTATACTTGTCACCTTTATGAAAGGCATGTTCTACGTCTTTCGTGAAAAATGTATTTCTATATCAAAAGAATCATTACTTTTCTCACAACTATTGATTACAGTTAATGAAACAACACAAAATGAAAAAAAGGATGTTCAATAAGTCACATCTAATGTCTTGGTTTATCACTAAGCAATACTCAATGAACCATGGGCAACCAACCTAACACGAAAAGACCAGAATGCACAATATGATTCTAAAGTATGCTGTACAGTGACTTTCTGAATGCACTGTTATGATCACTATCAATAAAAGCACCTGGCAGTCTACATATCATGTTCATTGCATTTCTCATTTTCTCTTCTGAAAATAAATAGTCAATTTTTTATCTGTTTTCATCTCCATAAAATTTCCAAAAACTTCTAAAGGAGTTCGAGATTTCGAAATCTCCAGCCTTCTTTTGTAGTTTTTTTACTAGCCTATATTATTAGCATTATTACTACTATATTTTATAGTATTTATTATCCTTCCTCCACTTTCATTTCATGTTCTTAGTTGTTTCCTTTCGCTTGTTCATCTCTCCAAAGAACGTTTGAGTGTCCTACAGCACCAATTTCCCTATTATTATTCTACAACAATGTTTATCTTATTCTTCCATATTTTTCTCTTTCTCTTAATACAGTATTTCAATTGTACTATCTTCGCATTGATTATTTGGCATACAAACATGTATTAAAAACAGGTCTCTGGGTTTATTCTCATTCTGACAGCACTTTTCCTATCATAAGCAAAAACTGTCCTAGTACACTGCTACTTCGTGTTTTTAGAATTATTCCTATTTCAATTCTTCCTTTTTATTTCCTGAATTGTAATATTATCCTCTAATAACCTCATCCTTTCTTTCTCATTTCACTTTATTTACTCCAATCCCATTACTACTATGTCTACGTTCATCTCTCTTTTAAAATTTTCTACCTTCTTTGTTTGCAAAAATATTTATACATTACATGTACCTGTACGTACTTCCCGGTCCATCTTTTGGTAACTTCCAGTTGCTGATTACTTTAACCAGGTTGATAAAACATAATATTTATAGTTATTAATTTCAATTCATTAAAATTCACTATCGCATTCAGAAGTAAGACCAACAAAATCAGGAAAAAACATATCCTTATTTAAAATTCGTTCAACAAGTTCCTCTATTCGTTACATGTTGCGCTCTACAGTACATGTGGTTTCTAATATGCCGGCTCTCACAAAGATATTTGAAAACACTTTATATTCTTGAAAACACTGCATAAACCACTCTACATCATTCTTTTCCACATATCAGTGAGTATAAAAATCTTCAACAATTTAAAAATTGAGTAAAATCTTTACCTTTCAGGCAAGTAATACAAAGAGTACAGCGTAATATTAAATCCTAATATTGAATATTTATACTTCCTCTTCTTCCACCAGTTAACCTTCATTAAATAGTTAATTCCTTTTTCTACCATCACTTTCAATTCTCTTCAGTATCCTCTTTAAAACCTCCCTTACTTTATACCCTAGCATTCGTTATGACTTTTCAGCACCATCCTTGTCATTTAATTGCAGTATTAATTTACTGATCGGGCAATCACTGTTCTATTCACTGCCAAATGATCACTGACAAAAACATACAAAAACGGTCCGTTATCAATACTATCTTTTAGAGCTATAATTCAGTAATCTCTTCCTGCATGTTCAACAACAAAGACCTTATTTCCTTGTATCTGGATAAAAGTCATTATGGTTTATTTATTTACTATTTGATTAATTCAAATCATCGTCTGAATTGCATATGTGAGGTGTACTAAGTCTGTTACTTTAGCAGCTCCTAAACCATGCACATGTTTATCAAGAGCCTCTTAAAATTTTTGAAGGAATTGTGCACAATAGATGCACGAGTATGTATTCTGTCCCAGCATGTTGACTAATACAACTGGTTTCGTTTCCCATAACAGTTTTGAAGAACTGTAGGAGTTGTCTCTTTTCCCAGCATTTATTAATAACTCATACTGCATAAATAAATTGGTATCAATATTGTGTGTGAATTGCATACATTTTATTACAATACTTAATAGTCACAAATAAAATCAATAATTTTATTGTAATACCACAATTTTCATTTGCAGGAATGAAAAGTACTAAATTGTATCGACCAAATTCTACTGACTACTAAATCTTCATCAATGTCTATCGAGTGACAATGGATGAAAGAAAATTTGAAAAAGTATTGAATGGTTTTTATTAAAGAATAGGACACTATGTTTTTTAATAGCAGTGTCCATTTTCATATATAGGTTGTATTATCTAAATAAAATAATTTACTAAATGGGAAGTGTTTTTTTAAATTTTTTACACAAAATATACAATATAAATCATTACAAGTAAAAATTTTGCTATAATGCTAATAACCATGAAGAGAAGGCTAATCAGATATACAAAACTTACGTAATAATTAACATCTTGATTTTGCAAACAATATGTAAGACCAATACATTTAGGATTGGAAAAGAAAAAACGTTTAATCTGATAACTACTGAGGGTGAAGTTTATCATTTTGTATTGTGTAATTTGGTTCGGTAAAAAGACCTGCAAATGAAAAGTTTTATATATTAGAAATATATAATTAAAGGATATTTACATAAGTGTAAATTAAGATATTAAATAAGATACCTAAAAAAAAAATTAAATGATCATGGGAATTAATAAATAAATACATTCTTTAAACAATAGATTTTTTGAGAATAATAATTTGATCTAATAATTTGTGACTGCATATAACAATGCTATGTTTATAAAATACACACACAATAAATATGAAATGTGTGTTTAAGTATGGAACCTAAAGTCCTAGTTTGAGATAGTACAGCAACAAAGTATGTTAAAGAGTCACGGGTAGATCCATAGTCAAAGAATTACTGATCAAACCCCAAAAAACCAGGATAAATCAACTCAAACTGATCCACATAGTGTCCTCGGTATGGATCTAACAGGAATTTGGCTGAACTCTATCTTGAGAAATGATAACAGATAAGGTAACAGTGGGTTGTAGATAAGGGACTGAATTCTTAAGTTGACCACAAAAAAGCTCATCCAAAGATCTTTAAGGCACTCTTCAATCAGTATCCATCTATTTAATCAATAATTTCTTCAGGAAATTGAGGTATATTTATCAGGATAGAAACAGCCCATTAGCGATATATATTTTTTCATTTATTAAGTTAATTATGCATTATTTATTTAATGTTTTGACCACCTCAAATATATGCTTTGTTTTAGATACTAAGGATTCAGCTGAGGACTGGTTTGGGCTTCATGAATAATTTTAGAACCTTCACATGAATTTTAAAATGTTTAGAACTACATAAACTGAATACAAACTACTAAACCAAACCCTAAATGTAGCAGTATGTTTATTAAATACAATTGCGAGATAAAATTATCAAAGAAAATACAGTGAGAAAATATAACCAAAGTAGAATTAGTACTATTAAAGAGTAGTCAGTACGTTGATATTTGAGATTAAAACAGAATAAACTTTATTCTTAATAAATAAGGGTTTAAAATATTACTTTAACACTACCAAGAAATTAGATTTATTTAGTTTCATGTTAAATTATTATCTGTCTCCTTTAATACACGAATCTTTTCAAGGTATCCTCATTCTTACTAACTTATTTATACTTAAAATGCGCAAAAATGTTCATCATTGTTTACAAAACATGTAATACTATTACTTTATTTATAAAAAATAAACCTCTGGGAATAAGATGGCAAGTGCAGTTGCATAACTTAGGCAGTAGCCAGAATTTTCTCCAGGAGAGAAAATATGACAATATTTTTTGTTAAAAAATGGTTTTATTTGAAGATTTGAAAACGCCAAAAGTAATAATTGCAATGCTATTCGAACCTATCTAAATCATAATTCAGCACTAGCCTGTGAGACTTCTGTATTAATCCTGACAAAATTTCTTTCTTAAATTTATTTTTAGTTTCCAGAACACTCTTTTTACGCACACTTATCATGCAAAGTCCGACAAGCCGATTTTCTGTCATTGTTGACTATAACCAAGTTTTTATCCTGCATAAGGTGCTGAAGGATCGTTCGATAGTAAACCATGTGCAAGTGAGATAAGTAGCGTTCGTTTTTTGGATGGGTAGAACAACTGGGTCTCTTTAACTAGTGCAGCTAGTTAAAGAAACCTCTTTCAGTTCGGCATTTGGAACATTATTTACGTTCCATTGGTTGTACTAAAATACACCTTCACCAAGGAAATCATTAAAATTTTAGTACCTAAAAAACTTAAAAATTTTTAAACAAATCCTCATATATCATATCAAGCATTATGTGAGGGTGCAATGTAAGCAATGAGAATGCGGGCAAGTTCTCCTCAAAAAAATGCTCTTACAGAGACATTATTAATCAATCTATGTACGGAATAATTAGTGATCTTCAAAACCTGCCAGGAGTCTATGTTGGTGGATTAGCACGATGTTTCTTCTGATTTGTGACTCGCGGCATATTGAAATCTGTTGCAAGATGGTCAGCGATTGTTTCAGCCTCTGCAATCACACTTTTACTTTCAACAACCGCATTTCCACGATGTCTTCTTATGATGAAGTTATGATGTGAATGACTTTTTTTGTGATTTTCGTATTGAAGTAAGTCCATACTTGTTAACTGAAGAGCATGTACCACCGGTTGCAGTAGTTCTGAATATTCTACTGTGAGACAAACACTAACAATGAATTTTTGATTTTGTAGCATCATAATGCATTTGAAAACCGCTTTTTTCGTTGCATTGTTTCCATCTGTAGACAGTTTTTCAAGCGTCATAACAATTTGCACATAACGTTTCTTGAATGTGGCGGATTTCACAGAGCATTGGTATACTTGGTAGGCATTTTCAATGAAGGGCTGATTCTACAAAGAATCTTATTTCTTTTAATGTGGAGGCCGCATGTTGTATTACTTTTATTTCATCTGAGCTGTTTACAACTAAGTTCAGTTTGTGACTAAACAGTGAAAGTGTAACGCTCTCGTATACTTTTCTCGAATGATTTTCTTGACACCATCGTATTTTCCTGCCATACTGGAACACCCATCGTATCCTTGTCCAATGCACTTTTCTTGTTCAAGGCCTACCTTTTCTACAAAGATGTTAATTGCAGATACTACAGATTTTGCATCCTGTCAGTCAACTCTACAAAAACTAGATATTCCTCACGAACAATCATCTTTTCATCGTCAAAAATCTAACCTCAATGGAAAGTTGCTCAGGTGCTCTGAGCCCTAATATGCCATTGCTCATGTCTGGAGGATACTGTAAGCACATGGTTTATTTATGTCACTAGTGATGATGTCTCCAATGACATCACCACATAGGCTGATTATTTCATTTTGAAATAATCAGCCAATAATAATCCACGGTGGTAACTGGGATTTTTTGTGCTCTTTTAAAATGTGGTCGCCAGCGTCAAGTTCATCAAGTCTTCAAAAACACTTTAAAAAACACCAAAACTAGGTCATGTGCACCACAAAACATCACAATCGAAATTACAGATTCAAAAATTTTCTTGTTGGCCTCTATCTCTTGTTGGTGGACAGAAATCCGCTGTACATCAACGGTTATAATTTCAACAAAATATTTTTTTCTGCTGTGGCTGCCGATTTGTACCACTGAGACGACTTGTGAGATTTCACAAATTCGCGATGTCTTTATAGCGAGTAATGGACTTCACTATGAAAGAATTCAAAAGACTATGCACGTTAGTTGGTAGAAACAACACACAGTAAATGCACAACGTGCCCTTTAATTTCTTGGAGTACGCAAGCCGAGGAGCATAATCCGCCAACCAGTATTTGAATTTTTTTTTAATTGCACGGCATCCGTTGCAAAGTCATAACTTGTAGTTGATGACTAAAGGTTTTTTAAAACTTCCATTTTTTGAGATGAGATCATACTTAACGAACGTCCAAGTCGGTGACCCGCATCGTTATCAACCATTTTTGATGCTGTACACCAGAACCAAATGGGTGTGAAGATCCAGTTGATTTTACTACAACATTCTGTTTCGATTTCTCTTCTCCGAGGCTATCACTTTCGATACTACTTTTATCAGGTTGCTTCCTCTCTTTTCTCCCTAAAAGAAAATAAATAATTAAAGCAACTAATAATTTAAGCTTCTGAACGGAATTTCTACTAGAAACTTCAAGCTTCAAATTGTTTTTTTTAATCGTCTCCAAACATTAATTTTTCACAAAATTACAGCGTTTTGAAATTATTAAGAATTTTTTTTCGTTCGTGAAAAATGTTCTTAACCTAAATATTAGTTTATGGGTTTCAAAACCATCTAATGTGTCTTTATTTTCAATTCTACAAAAGTGTACTATTGGAATAAGTGGAAAAAATACAAAGAACTGATGGAATGATCAAATCTAACAGGCTCTGATTGTATATAAAATGAAATTAATGTGAACCAAATGGTTCTGAATGGGGTTAAAAAATTTTGTGTCAGATTGTGTTGTGTTTAACATAAGAACACTTGTAGTGATTGAACTTGGTCACAACAGAAATTGGACTATTATGAATTTTGAACCATTCATTACTAATTAGCTATCGAACTCTTAATGTTTTTTTTATTATTGAACGACGGTATTTTTTAATAAACCTTAAATATTTTGTACAAGTTTGTTTTATTATTTGCAACTAGCAGAAATAGCTATTTGTAAAATCAAACACTTCAAAAATTAAAACCATCTAATTAAGCAGAACTCCTGCAAAAATAACTAATTATAATTTCAATCGATATTTAAAATTATTGGAGTTTGGTATACTTGTAATTATTTCCTTATTTAGTATTGTATAATTTTTCTTAAAATTTCAGTAATTAAGACAACATCAAAATCACTATTATTAGATACAAAAATTCAGTTTTCGCTTTTCCTGAAAATGTTAGGTTTGTTTTTAATTAGATGGTTTTGTAGCTCATCGATTCAAATAAAAATAATGTACCTAAGTAAGTAATGATACATACCTTTCTTACCAAATAAGTTTTTTTATATCCATCTTAGATTGCTATTGTTACGGTATTGCGGCTTCTACTAGCTCAAATGCGTGTACTCTCTCAATTGACTCACTCGCCTGATTGCAGTGCTTAAATAGGGAACAGAAAGTACTAGAACATTTGTGCTAAATAAAACCTCGAACGAACATTCTATAATTTTCGAGTTTTACCACAGACCATCCAGACCTTGAACCGCCAATTCCTCACTCGTTTATTAGAGACCGCTCCCGCCACAGTTCATACATGCTTTATTGCCGCGCAATTGTAATAGATCTATAATTTTTCGCTTGACTAAATGAGACAGGGGGGTGCAATCGTTTCACCATGGTTATCCCTATGCATAATAAAATTTAAAAAAATAACTGTATGCATATTTTGCGTAGGTAATCAGAAAAAAATTATAAAATCTTACTGGAATCAGCTTATTGTTTTGTTATATTCATAAACAGATGTAATATAAGACACGTCCTTACTTCCTTGCGGCGATTTCTATCGCAACACCACTTCTTCCTTTATTAGTTCTGATGGTCTTTACCAAAGTTCGTCTTATTGATTCTTTGACTGATATTATAGTCATCAGTTAGACATACGTCAGGATGCCACCGAAGCAAATGCCTCGGTAGACATTTCCATCAGTGTTTTAACTCAATTAAAGGTACCGCGTAGTCGCATATATTTTATAAAGTAATTAATCGAACAGTAATATACTTATTTTAAAAGTAATTTATCAAAGCAAATCACTGCAACGAAACGAGTACAACAGATATTTTGTATTTACTGATTTATATAAAACAAAAGAATACTAAATTATATCGCTGACAAAATTAGATTTCATAACATTAGTTTTACGATACAGTACTGGACAATACTGCATTTTATACCATATTATTGAAATAAGATAAGTTTAAAACATAATAAAAACTTTACTAAAACCCGGCTTTTATCAACAATCTAATATAAAATCGGTGGATATATTTGAGGCACAGGTTGTACTGATACTAATCTATGTTTACAAAATAACATATTTATAATTTTCATTCTGACTTAAGAAACGTATTGTTTGTAGTTTTTTTCACAGTAAATATATTTCGAGTTTTTAAAAAAAATTGTTTACATAGTTTAGTTTACAAAAATAAGATTTGACTGAATACTGACTTTTCCGTGTCAAGTCATGTAATTAACGAATTTCATTCCTTACTAAATTTCTTCTCCTTACTAAACAACCTATCATAGTTTAAAAAATATATTTCATATGTTATTCTAGAGTGAACCACTCTCATAATAAAATCATGGTAAACCAATTGAGCAGTCGCCGAGCATTATTGATACATTCAGCAAATTGTTATTTTCTATGCAAACAGTAAATTAACTAACATCACATTAATATTGTTATATAAAATGATATCACTGTCAGAAACGTTTTTAACCTGTTTGATTGCTAAAATAGCGATACATCAATGGTAGCGGTGGTTAAAATGGTGGGCTATTTTGCTCGCCCAAGTTAAGTGCAGGCTTGGCTTTGGCAGATAGTATATCTACATTTTATAATATTTTTCATTTCCTGGCTACATGCTTGAACTGTTAAGCTATACGAATCATAACATTAATACAACTAATAATAACAGCATTTAGTGTTACATTATACTATGCAAGCGAAAGTTTGATTATCAGGTGAAATGTTTCATCTCGGAGTTTTGGTACATCATGAAATTTCAAAAACAAAAAAAATATCCATTATTTTAGTATCGAAATTCTCTGAAGGATTTACGTACACATGTATATATGTTTTTTTTTTATTTTTTTTTTTACTTTTCTTTTTATTGATTTCTTCAAACCGGAAGGAAGGATTTTAATGAAATTTGTGAGAATGGATTTTGTATATGGAGCATTGATGCCAATTCATTTTGGCACAGTACCTTATCGTGGAGAGATACGATCACCTTAAATTCCGTTTCTCTAAATTTTACTCAAACAGTAAAATAATTTTTATACATAAATTTACTTTACATGTATTCTCACACAGTTCAATGTTCTACTTCAATTTCCTCATACATAGCATTTTGTCGAGGGCCAAGAACTCGGTAGTCAGAAAGTTATATAACTTTCCCGTCTTATGTATGTATATATATATATATATATTTCAATCACGCACATATAAATATTTATATATATGTTCGTGCGTGCGAGTGCGCGATTGAAATAAATAGTTCATATTTCATATTTTTATTTACCTAAATACTAGCATTTATATCTTTTTCGTTTTTAATCGCTACATATGTATGTTTGAATAAGTGTATACTTACAGGGCTAACAAATTTACATAAATATGAAAATCGTATCTCATACTGTATTTTGGAATAAAACTTTAATTTCCTCATTTCTTCTTCATTTCTACTTAAAACTGGAATTACATTTTTATAAAAAGTGTTCCGTGTATCTGCGATATAAAAACGTAAAGTACATCTGAAAACAAACGTGAGAATAAACAAAATTTAGGAAATTTTATAATTTTTATTAACCATTTAACATAAAAGTTTATGCTCATTACGTTTTATACACAAAAATGATAATTATAATTTTGTATGTTTTCTAAATAATTAAAAAAGTGAAAATCCACCTTACCAGCAAATTAAACGTGTCTCTCTAGATCTTTCAGTACTTAGACCATCATCAAGAGAATAAAATAAAGTCAAAAATTTTAAATGATTAAGCAGTCATGACTGTTTGCTAGTATAGTAGTTGAAGTAGCAAACGGTCATGACTGCTTAATGATTTTAATTTTTTGACTTTATTTTATATTCTCCTGACGATGGTCTATGGACTGGTAAATCTAGAAACAAACATTTAATTTGCTGGTAAGTTGGATTTTCACTTTTTTAATAATTTATTAATTATGTCAGCGGTAACCATGTTTGAGAAATTGTTTTTTTAATGTATTGTTTAAAATATTTAACGTTCAAAGAATTTCATTCAAGTAAAAATGCAAATGACACATACAATTAAATGGCTAAAATTAAAAAAAAAACAAAATTTTAAAAATTGCCCAGAAAAAGCAATATATTGTTACTTTCAATTGAAAGTTAATCTAGAAAAGGGTGCTGAGTCCAAAACAGGTAAAATCTTGTAATTAATGAAATAATTAAGAGTATAATATGTCCTGGTTCAATCGTCATGTTGACCTTTGACTCCTTGAGTCCAAGTTGAAGCAGAACCTCAACGTATGATTTCCAAGATTATCCCCTTGTCTTACCCCCTAAGTTTCCCCTAAGTTTTGTCTCACGGCAAATTTTCAGGCCGCTGAGATTTCTCTAAGTTGCTAAGTGAAAAAATGCCTCTTAAACCCATGTAACCTCGTTTATATGCATATTTTCTTAGTGAAAGAATTATCCATGTTCGTGATAAATTTTTCGCTATATCTCGGGAACGGTTTAACCAATCCCGGATCTGTTTGCCATTGTATCCGTTTTGGGCCCCTTCCAACCCGGCCACCACCGCAAACCCCTCCTATAACCCGATCCCCCAATTTTTCGAAAAATTGGAGTTTTACCCTCATCCTACCCCTCCCGAAAAATCATACTACACCCCCCAAATCTAGTTTTTTAAAGAAATTATTTATATAATAGTTTCAGTAGTGTTCGTTATATCACCTCGATAATTTAAATCCTCTTATAAAAGGAGAAGAAAAAATCGCTACTTACTTTGTTTAATGAAATTATAAATAAACCCTATTTCACGCTGAACTTCAATAATGAAAGTAATATGTCACAGTACATATAACTTCTCAGACTTTTCTATTGTTATATTATTTCACTGAAAAAATCACTTACGGGACATCAATTTTCTTAATTAATTTTGTTTCTCTTTCTTCATCACTGAAACACAAACAAAAATTAATGAGTTAAATTCTGAACAATACACTGAACTATTATCTGTGCTCTAGTCGCACTATATATTTGCTGATAAGTTTGAAGCTTAATAACTTGCTTCATACTCACATTTAAAAACTTTTATTTATGATATTCCTAATATATTTGTTGTATTCTGGTCAACTAGTGAAAATAAGCAACCACCGTATGGCCCATTGCGCGAAGGATGATATGCAAGACGTGTAAATTAGATGTAGTCTTGTACAGATTCAGGCTGACCGTTCCCGAGATGCGTGGTTAATTGAACCATAACTGCCAAAGTAAACCATCCATTAAACATTATCCAATATTCAATCCACTATCCAATATCTAATATTCAAGTCCGTATACAACCAACTACTTTACTAGGAATTGAACCACAGAACCTTTGACTCCGAAAATCACCTGCTAAAAAAAGTGATCTTGCGACGACGAGTTTACCGCTTGACCTATCGGTCGGGCTATACATTAAAGATTAAAAATAATTTTTACTTGTTCATAGTTTCTTGCGATATTTCATTTACTGACAAAAAAGTTTAAAGATTTTAATATTTTATGCGAAATCGTTTTAATAAAGCAGCGAGATGGGAACTGAGGATTATAATCTAGAATGATTTATGATTATCTGAGTTATCAGTGGAGAACGATTTCCATCACATTTGTGATGAATGCGGTATAAATTTAATATTTCTTTTAGTATTCTTTAGTACAGAAAGCTGCTGTGCACTGCAATTATTGACGTGTAATGACGAAACCTGCTTAATTATTACTTTGTATTTTTATTCAATCATTTTATAGGAACGGGTAATACAACAACTGGAATAGTTTATAAAAGGTGTTGAAATATCAGTGTCACATTGCACACGTTCCAATTTGTTGTCAAACACTTTAACCGACTGATGTACAGCAATGTCTCATACATATGCCGTCATTGCGGTTTTCAGTTCGTCAATCGTACGTGGTCTGTTTTGCGGTACTCAACTCTTTTCGCTGGCCCCATAGAAAGTAATCTTTTTCTTTTCTTCTGTTTAGTCTCCGGAACCACCGTCAGGATTACTTCAAAAGATGAATGAGGATGATATATATGAGTGTAAATGAAGTGTAGTCTTGTACAGTAGGTCAGGTCGACTATTTCTGAGACGTTTGGTTTATTGAAACCCAATCAAAAAAGAAAACCGGTATCCACGGATCTAGTATTCAAATCCGTATAAAAGTAACTGCCTTTATTAGGATTTGAACCTTAGAATTCTGGACTTCAAAATCAGGATGTTTGCGAAGACGCGTTCACCAATAGACCAACCCGGTGGGTTATAGAAAGTAATCTGGGGGATTCAGATTGGGCGATCGTGCAGGTCACAAATCCCTCGTAATGATTCCTTTACCTAAGACATTTCATAAAAAAGTCATTTACCTATAAGCTGTGCGCGTTTGGTGCCGTCTTGTCGGAACCAACCGTGATTGAATTCCACTTCTGATAACTGACTAACGAAGTTAAAACAGCACAATAATGATCAGTATTAATTGCATTATCAAAAACAACTGGACTCACAATGCGCATTCCACTCTCACCGACCAGACTCCATTTTTCGATTCGTGTAAACATTTTTCACGTAACTTATGGGGGTTAGTTGTCGCTCACAGTCCTGTATTTAGTAAATTGATAGCGCCTCCCTGATGTAACTATTCTTCATTTGTTAAAAACCTAACGTCGAGGACACCTACGGAGTTTAGATCAATAAAACGTTTAAACCATTGAAAATAATTTAGTCTTTTGGCATGATCTGTAGTTTTCAGTTCTTAAACACATATTTCTTTGTAGGGGAAATGTTTTAATTATTTGGTTACTGCTTCATTTTGGTCAATCTGATATCTCGCTGCTGTGCTAACTTACGCTTTGGCTTTAATGGACTTTTAATGATATCATCCGTAATATCAAGCAACTTCTGTTCGTTCAGTTAAGGTGGTCTTCCAATTCGATCAGTGTTTTCAATAGAGTCTGTTGCCGGAAATCTTTTGAGAAGATTTCGAACTGCATTCCGGTGAGAAACAGGAGTATTTGGAAACTTTTCTGAAAACTTTGCTAAATCAGTATCTGGAAACCAGATGCTATTAAATCAGTTTTATAAAATTGATTTATAGATCAGTTTTCTGGAAACTTTGCTAAACAGTATACTTGTCATCTTCACGAAAGATGTGTTGTGAAAGAAAAATGCATTCCTTTACTAAAAAAAGCCATTATATTTCTCGCCACTATTGATTGCGATAAACGAAACTAAGAATGTTCAATCGCAACTCAACAACTGACGTTTTGGTTTATTAGTGAGCAACGCCCAACGAACCCATAGTGCAATCAACATAATGCCGAAAGAACAAAATGCAACACATAATTATAAAGTACGAGTATACTATACAGCGACTTTTGGAGCGCAGTGTATAATTTTTAATAGCGTTTACACATTTATTACGCAACATATATTGTTCATTCAAATTTTTTCTCCGGATCCGACCGCACATTTTTTTTTTATTAAGATTATCTTCACTTTAAATTATTACATTAACTTTTTACTTTAAATATGTAAGTGTTAGTCAAGTCCTTTTTTAGTAACAATATTACAAATTTAGGCTAATTAAATATTTATAGGAAGGTACTGTTTGCGCTCATACGTCACCCAAGTAGTGACGTATATACGCAGACGTCTGGGCAGTCAGTCAGTTCTCGCCCAGTATCAGCGGTGTAAGCAACTCGCCCGTTTAGCGGCATCATTAACAATCTTATATCTTATTTGTTTTATTTTATGTAACTTATCATCATTCATTCAAGTCTTTTATACATGTATAAATTCGTATTCTAATCTATTTATAGTCCACTCATTGTTTCATTAAATATCATTCTTGACTGAATTATGAGCATTGTTTCTTTATATATTTCACGCTATTCGAATCGTGAAACATCCATATTTAGTCAAACAGGTACTTTAAATATGTAACTGTTATTTAAATCTTTTTTTTTTCTGTTTTTTCAATTGTACTAATTTATGCTAATAAAATCTTTATAAAGATATCATAAGAAAGACTCTCATCGGTGGTTTTGATATCATCCTGTTGGAAGGAGATATACAGGTAGACCAAAATTATGATGGGTGTCAGAACAGGAGTATTGGTAATACAAATGTATAGCCTAATATTTTACAAATGTAAAATAAACTTTTTTTAATTTAGTTTTACGAGGTGCTGTCACAAATTATAAGAATCAATCATTTAACCGCTTTTAAATGATTTTATACATTTAATTAATGTAAACTCTTTGGTCCGTCGAAGTATGGTACTTAAGTTTTATCGATAAAAGGCGTTTCACAATATTTTATTTTTGTAGTCGTGAGTGATAAGATAAAACTTTACAATTTGATTGAAGAATTTAAAAAGAGAGGTCCCACAGTGTCATTTCTCAATTATAACTTACAGATTAATTTTTTTAATGGGTATTTGACTGCTCGGAAATGAACGGAACAACTGACAATCACGGTTAAGAGTATTTATTTTTTTAATTATTTATTATATTTGTTTCTTATTGTCATCGAGATAAAATTACAAAAAAAAAAAAAAATATGTAATTATTAACGTGGAATGTTTTTTAATTATTATTATTTTCTTTTTTTTCTTTTAATAATAAAGCTCGTTTTCAACAGATCGCAAATGGGTTTTTACTATTATTTACTGAGTTCCATAAAAGGAATTGTTCAATATTAATTACAATGCAATTGTGGGATCACTTTTTTAAATTTGTTCAGCAAATTAAATTTACCAGCGTCATACGTTGATTAATTATTAATGTTCTCAGAAAATGCAGTTCTGCCTCTCCTTGAAGATCGAGCGTAAGTTTAGCCAAACTCTTTTCGTAACAATTAAAAAACCGGACGTAATTAGACAGAAGTTTATAAAAAAATACTTTCTTTATTTTAACTTGTAAAATGTACATCGTTTATGAATACTTAAGAAGTTTAAATCTTTTACTCCTGATAAACATTTTTTATAATATAGAAAATAAATATTATTATGCACCTATAATTTTGTTAAAATAATGCTTACCTTAACTGAAATTTCATTTTCTTCAGCTTTTTCTTACTGAAAAATTATTAAATGGTAACCGGTTATGTAGGTGAAATACTTATTGCATCATTAACTTATGACTTACTTAGTAATTAAAAATAAATTTCTTTACTCTAATTAATAGAATGTGGTTCAATCTTAAAAAAAAAAACAAATCTGATGTGAACACCACATGACTGTTGTACACCTATTAAATTACATGTACACATTTTTTAAAATGAAAAGTACAAAAAATTTATTTCATTAATAACTTCTGATATTTATATTGTATTTTTTTTAAAATCACAGTTTAATAATTATTAATAAATCTTTATATTTAAATTTAAAAAAAAAATATAACAAAAAGAAAATAAAGTCGAATTCAAAGAGATGTACCTGCTTCTTCTAAGATCATAATATTTCATTAGTTAAAGAATTATTTGACTATAACTCTGGTGTCAATGAAAATAAGTACCATTTATGATATATCGTTTAAAATCTCTCTATGAGGGCTTATTTTTGCAGTTAAGAAAAAGTTCGAAATCCAACTCTTTTTAGATTTTGGGCTTTCTTGGACACTTTACTTTCAGTTGTTTGCAATCAAAACCGAAGGTGCACAACTACATGTTATAACAGTCCTAAATCCAAAATTTCAATATCCTAAGGTAAATCGTTTTTGAGTTATGCGAGATATATACGCACATACATACATTTGTACGTACATACGTCATGCTGAAACTGGTCAAAATGGATTCAGCGATGGACAAAATGGATATTTCCGTTGAAATCTGAAAACTGAAATTTTTTGCACTCACAATACTTCCTTCACTTCGTACGAGGAGGTAAAACGATATCACTAATTCTTATGGATAGTCATAAAAAATTTTACATTAAATTAAATTTGGTTCTTCTTTTCTAATTCGTACGTTGCAATCTGTTCAACAAGCAAAGAGGAAAATACCCTTCGCCCAGTGACTGCCCAAATGATATGAGAATGATATGTATGACATATAAATGAGGTGTAGTCTTCTACAGAGTCAGGCCGACCTGAGAACCCTATTTCCAAAGAAAACCGGTATTCACTTTCTAGTATTCAGATCCGCATAAAAGTAATTAACGTTTACCGGGATTTGAACCTCAGAAATCTTGACTTTGAAAATTGGCAATAAAATAACTGATTTGCGACGAAAAGTTAACCAAATAAATGTTCTTTTTTAAATTTATCGTCTTCAACACATTATCAACTTAAGTTTTTTTTTCATATATATATAGATCCAAAACGAAACTCTTTTGTTTCAATTGTATTAATTTATGCTAATAAGATCTTTATAAAAATGTCATAAGAAAGGCTTGCTTCGTTGGTTTATTAGTATAATACTTTGGAAGGAGACATACAGGTAGACCAAAATTATGATGGCTGTCAGAGCAGGAATATTGATAATACTAAAATATAGCCTAATCTTTTACAGATGATAAAATAAACTTTTTATTCAGTTTCACGAGTTGCAATCACAGATTATAAGAATCATTTCTTCAACCGCTTTTAAATGAGTTTATAAAATTCATTAAGTTTAATCTCTTTTATCCGATACAGTATGGTCCTTAATCTTTATCGATATAAGGCGTTCCATAATATTTTATTTCTGTAGTCGATCCTGTTTAGTCAAGAGCAGGCAAAAGAAAATATTAATCTAACCAACATTTTACTTATGGGCATTTCAAGAGCCACCCGTTTTTTTTTTGTTTTTTTTTTGGTTCATTGTTATGTTTAGTAATCGATTATATAAGTTATAAATAATGTAAATTTAATTAAGTCCGGTTGATTTATGGGAAAAAAAAATTTCTCGATGTCATGAGAGGCTTCGCAGTATTATAGAGTCGTTCATGATATGATCCTGCCATTGGAACTCCACTAAATCATGAAAAATATGAATCCAGACAATAATTTGCACTTGTTCCTTTGGTCGTTTCATTTCCTATGACTTTTGTTTTTTGGGTTATTTGTATGACTCTCCGGTTTGTAAAATAACATCAGTAGTTAACCTTGTATTGTTGGAACCCCACCCGTTTCAATCGTGGTAATATAATTAACTAATCATAAACACGAACATTTGTTGTTTTTTTTTTGTATTTATGGACTAAAAGAGTTATCATATTACTGACTGCGTTGAATCGATTGTAAGAAATCCCTTTAAATTAAAAGTCCTCTTAATTAATTTACAGTAACAATAAATAACGATTAAAACTTAAGATGAACCACTGTTGTACTACATTACAATATCTATCCTTCTAATTCACCGGTTAGTATATACATTAAGTCGATACGGAACATGTGTTGATATCGTATTATATAATATCATAAAGCTCGGCAGAAAAAAAAATTTGGGAGCAGATGTAGAGGATGGTGAGACTAAAATTTTGTAAGATAACTGTGAACCAATCTGTAAACAGGAAAGTACTTATTTTTAGAATATTAACTATACTTTATGTAAAATAAATAGGCGAGTGGGTTATCGCTTACTTGCTTACAAATCACTGTTAAGTCTGCCTGAATCCTATATTTTATTATTTTTTGAGGTCATTGTTGTGTTTAATTAAATCAATTGTTAAGGAAGAATTTAGGCATATGTTAACTGAGATTGCAATAAAAATAATTAAGAGAGATTAAAACTAAAAAAAAATCCTTTTTGGCACGCTGGAAGGCGGAGGTTTTACCGGTGCTAAGCAGGGAATAAAAAAGATTTCTACCTTAAAGTTAAGAAAAACATTATATTTACTCAATATGACAAGGGTTGCATGTGGAAAAAAGTTTCACATGTTTAGCATTCGACAAGCCCCATCTTCTTATAATTCCAGCAATATTTTGGTCATCCCTTGCCGTAAGGGTTGGTCATATCAAAGATTGTTTCAGACAAAAGTTTTAGGTAATGTTTAGAGGACTAACGAACCGATTCGATACTGCCGATCCTTAATAACCAGGAAGGTATGATTTTTTTTGTCCTCAAAGCCCCATTTTATCAATTCCGTGGGCCAATGGTTGGTGATATAAAAACCTTTACATAGATATGTTTTAGGCCCTCATCCAAAAAAAAAAAAAAATAGCAAAAACTTTAAACGAATTAGATATTTTACTGAATGAGAAAGTTATAGTGATATCTTTTTCGAAAAAGCCCCCCATTTCCACCCCCAGTGTCCGATTTTGCCCATTACCGAACTTGACCGAGATTTTGGTCGTTATATTTTATGTATCAATCTGAAAGTGATTGACGCAAAATTACGGTAGTTATCATGTCCACAAGGAAGTGAAATATATATATATAAATGTATGTATAAACTTTTGAACTGACGGTGGTTTTGTGGTCTGGGGGATGCGAAACGCGAAGATATGTCGAAATTTTCTGGAAGTCGAACATGGTACCTATTACAATAAGTAGCCTTCTTATTAAATCTACCTATTATGCAGGAAAAAACCTAATGAGATTATGAAATATGAATACAAAATTTCATGACACGTTGTAATAATTCAGGAATCATTTTTTTATTATCTCGAAAGTAACTCATGACTCATTAAAGTATTTTAATGAAACAAATATGTCAGTTTTTAATTTTTTCAACGATACTCTACATGATTTTACAGATTTCACAGTAATATTGGTTTGAGTAAAGAATCATTATTTACTCGATTTATAGTTTTCGACCTGAAGAGGTACTCAAATACAATTGTACACACAGCAGAATTACAATGAAATAGATTCAAATCACATATTATTTACTCAATTATTATTCTTATTATTTTAATCGGAAGATGAAGTTTTGATAAAATATAGTAGACTTCAAATTTTACCTACTTAGAGCAGAGAAGTCATGCCGTTTCATACTCCGATAAATGCGCACTATTGGGGATAAAAAATATACCCACCGACTACTTATTTTACATGATACTTTCATTCTTTATGAGCATTATTTTGTTTCAGTTTGTTCTGTTCATGATTAAAACTATACGTATATTACGACTATAAAAAATGTAAAATAATTTTTTACAATATTAATCTTTTTTTTAAACCTGACATTCAAGTATGGATGTGAATGTTAAATTTTACTAATAGGATTTGCCTAATTCTTTGAAAAAAAAAATTAATAATAATGTTGTCATAAAACATCACTTTGTTAATAAATTTTATTGTTTTTCATTAGATAAAATAAGCTTATTTATCAACTTACCATTCATAGTATGCATAAATATAAGAACCCTCCATTCTGGAACAAAGAATAATTAAATATTATGTAATTTCAATGATATTATATCTTATTGTTAAATTAGTGGAGAAATTTAACATTAGAGAAAGAAATAAATACACGTCTGTCAATTCACATAACGAAACTGCGTACGTATATCTCGGCTTACAAAAAAAAAACCGGATTATTTTACTTCTATTGTTATTTAACAAAAACATACCCACCCGTACTAAATTTCTTTTCACTAATTTATTAAAAATTATACTAAAAAATACATTCTGTTGCACTAGCAATACTACTTTGGTATGTATTTAGATAACAAACGTTAAAAACCATTTGAATTTTCTGCAACGTTGTTTAATAGTTAAGAACGAAATTAAAAGAAAAATAAATTTTAATTACTTACCAAATTAATATTTTGTTAAATGATTCTATTTATTTATTAACTTCACAAGTTATTTCGTCTATTTGTTATTTCTGTTAGTCTTCTTCTTTATTATCACCGCTCCTCGGATTCGGTTCCGCAACTAAGCATATACTTAGATCCGAGGGGCCAGCGCCTCAAACTACATCGGAAGGGCATAAGACTCCGTCCACGTAGCCCGGACTTGAACTTTTCTTGATTACCATACCTCTAACGGGCAGCTCCCAAAAGAGAACCACCCACTCATCGAAAACTCATTCTGCATCGTAAGAGCATTCACGTCCTTAACTAGGACGTGGACCCTCCTTCCACCCCTTCCAGTCAGGGCCATGGTAGCACCCTCCACTTTGCTGGCGTTGTCTCTGCTCATCACCACTGTTCGGCACTCATCACTATGTTCGGCTTCACCACTATCGGCGTGTACCTGGAGGTGTAGGTCCTCTCCCTGTCTCTTCCGTAGGGAGAGACCTCCTCCGTCGAGTACAGGATCTCCAACCAGCTCTGTGTTTCTTCGTCCCCTCAGAGGCTGAAGAGAATCACGTAGCCCAAGTTTCCCGGAATGTTTAGTCGGATCCTTCCCATCGTACTGTTCGTCTTCTAACTCGACCGGGAGAGACGGAAAATCATCGCCATAATTCTTCCTAGATAGACCAAACCAATTAACAACCCTCCTCTGGCGTCGAACCGAAGTTTTCCCCATTGTCTTCTTTTACTCTAGGAAATCAGGCGATCAGCGAACTGAATTTCCTGTATGATCGTTTCTTCAATGCTGTTGCCACTGCTGCTATAAGACATGACTTCTTGTACCGTGACCCTTGACGCTCCCCTTCTGCTTGATCTCCGACCCGCAACCGGAGAGAATCCTTCTTCATCAGTAGGGGGACCTTGCCCTCAGGCCGACCTCGGTCAGCCATATATTAATCAATAAAATTTTTAGAGTACAACAAAAACAAAAATTAATGTACAGTACAACAAAATAAAAAAAAAAAAATCAATCAATAGGTAATTAATCGCAAAATATAATCGATTAATACTGCACTCGAAAAATCCACACACAAAAATGTCTCTGTCCAGTTATAAACAAACAAGTTTGTGGAGGAGTAAATTTTCTCATATTTCCCTATTCTAAACAGCTGTTATAAATATAATTTTATATTAAATTAATTTTATAAAATAGAAATCGACTTACTACACTCTAAATCGAATGAGATAATACAAGAGCTGTTCCATTCTAGCTATTCCATTCACTATCACTTAACTAAGGTAAATAAGTCATATTTACCGTAAGTAAGCTAGTCTATTTTAAAAATAGTTTTTTGGACACTGAAGTTTTAAGAAATAACACAACAAAACTGGAACTAACGTCAATAAACACGTAAATTAATATAAAATAACAGAAAAAATCACAAACCCACAACGAAATTCAGTTTAAATTAAACTAAACGTGTCACAATAAAACACGAAAAATCAACATAAACGCAAAAACCTATTAAAAACATCACTAAACAACTAAAAACGAACGACTAAGCTGCCTCCCGCTTGCCTTTAAGCACCTCGGCGTAGCGTTTCCACTGCGCCATAAAGACGCAGACGCTGGTACTGGGACGGAGACTGAACCTTTAATTTTAACCTCCCCGACTTCAGTCGGCATAGATAAAAGCACCAATAATCCATTCGCCAAAGCAGAGAACATTGTCCTGAACTCATGAAGCCACGGGATCAGTCGGGAAGCTTGGTCTTCGTCGGAGGAGGAGAAGACGGAAACATCCTTCACTTCCCTCCCGTTAACGTCTTCATTTCTAACGCGCCTGGCTGGTCTCTTAGACTCTCCAGATTCTTTAACCGACATCTTCGCCAATGCTTTCTAAGTAAATAAAATAAGCTAATTTTAATCTATCCACTTTCTCGATGATATCTATTACTTTGTTAGGCTAGTCCTAAAATGTTGTAACTACCCGCAGAGATATACGGGTAGCGGAAGACCTAATTATCCTTTTATGACTCTACGCATCTCTTAGCCACTATTGGATTGTTTACGCATGCGAAAACAACAACAAAACACAGATAACGGTCCCCGCTCTAAAAAGAGCTTAAGCAGGACGAAGGCGTACCCTACCTGGACGAACCCCTGCTTGTTAGAGGCCACAAGCAGTCGTTGCCACATCGTCGCCACGTACCTTGTAGGAGAAAAAACTCGATCGCTTTACAAGGTCCTCTATGAAGTACGTTTAAATCAAACACTAGATACCAAGAAGGATTTCGGCAAAAACGGACAAATAATGAATGCTCTACATTTTTATTAATGATTTGCGCAATTAATTTGAATATTTAAATCTCTTTCTTATGACACAACGTTATGTTTTTCAAATAAGATTTGTAATAAGCTTCATAAAAATATTGATGTTCATAAAATTATGGCTTGTCAGTAAATAAATTAATTGAATTGTACTCGTAAAAGTATTATATTTGGATAAAAAAATGACCGGCTGTATGTTTTTGCCAATGTTACAGCCTAGTTGTATCGGTTGTTTTACTAAGTGAAATCAATTTACTAACAGGATAACATACACGTTATACAGCATTTATTTTGTTCCTTGATTAACTAAACAATATTTCACAAATAAATAACCGATATTTTCACCAAATATAAAAAAGAAATTCTCGAAAGACTTAAAATGTTAGCAGAAATTAATAATATTTGGCTAAGTCGGTATTATTTTCTCATTTGCCAAATCGATTCATTTATAAAACCAAACAGAAAGTAAAATAAAATCTTAAGATGAATATCATACTGAAGATTAGTGAATTTAATTTACTAACAAACCGTATAAAGCATTAAGGACCGACGATAAAGAATAGAACATATAGAAAAGTGAAGCCCTGTTACAGCAAGAAATAGTAACTGTGCATTCTGTTCCTGTAACTTTTTAATCTGTACAAAGAAAAAAATACAGAAATGGAAGTTTAAAGGTGAAAAGGGAGCAACTGTCCAAGGAGAAAAATCTAAATACATTGAGATTCACTAACGACACTACTCTTTGAACAGAAACCAAAAACCGTGATTGAAAGAAATAGCAAAGTGTACATATTCACTGCTAGGAGAGAAATTCAATTTGAATAAAATAAGAGTGAACAATGATAAGGAAGTGTAATAAAAAGGGTAGTAATTATAAGGAATTAAATACTAGTGCAAGGAAACGTAATAAAATTTCTTATTGCCAGAATTTTTATATCAGGATGAGTGAAGTACTGTATTCATTGAAAGTAGACTAGAATCCCAGAAGAAGGAGGCTTTTAGGAAAAAAGCCAGTATGAAATCAAAAAAGATCTCTGAATTAGAGATATTCTTAAAAATAAATTTGTGGAATGTAGTGAAACACGTATGTCATGTAAAAATGAAAACAAGAAAAGACGCATTTGAAATGTGATGTTAAATGAAATGATGACAATTAGGATACGTATTTAATGATAACATGGTTATAAAATATAAACATGGTATAACATACCATGTACATGGTAAAACCATGTTATAACATGGTTATAGAATATAAATACTTACACTACGTGTTTAACATCAGCATAATCACTTGTCTCTGGAGACCTGAAACAGAAATATTCCAAGGTAAAAATGATAATAATATTCATTTGTACCTCTATTTCCTGATGATTCCGCAGCACTTGAAACATCTTCTGGATACTTTGAAAATGAAGGGTATAAGTAAAGTGAATCAATAACAGTAATCAATAGGAACAATATAATTAACTTTCACATTTGATGCTGACTTCTGTTTAAAAAAACCGACAATGAATCGCATAAATTTCTAGGCTAAGCCGGTCAAGTAACTCAATTCATTTTTGAATTATAGCAGTTATAAAGCGATAATCTAACTTTTAATATAGTATATTAGCATAAAAATAAAAATAAATAAATGTTTCTGACCTTTGAAAATTTGAGGCTCATGCATCAGGAAGCCTTTTTGATTAAAATGTTTCCTAAAATTGATTTTAAATAAATTAAATTATAAATTATTTAAAATTTGGGAGTTCCTCATCAGAGGAGAGGTATTGTGACTACTATTTAACAAAATACGTTTTGAGAATTAAAAATTTTTAATTTTATTAACATGTGTTTTGTATTTTGGGGATCCCATACTCAAGGATAAGTGTTCGGTAAAAATTAATTTTTAAGAAAATAATTCGTAAGTGGTGACAATAAGTGGAAAAAAAACTTAATTGTTTAAAAAGTACACAGATACTGCCATAATTCTAAAAAAACAAAGTTTTAATTTTCTAGGAAGGGGGTTAAAATGTTGACTGATCTTTTGTTTTGTTTTTTTCAAGAAAAACTAGAGTAAGGTGTGTAAAAAAATTAAGATTTTTACATCTAAGGGTTTTTGTTTAAAATAAATTTAAAAAATTACCTTTCATTAGAAACAGGATCTCCAATCCCGAAAGTGCAACAAATTTACAATAAAAATACTTTTCCAAAAATATTAATATCAGGCACTCTTTATACCTACCAATGCTTAAATTTAAAAATGGAAGTCTTAAAAATTAGAAAGAAGAATAATTCAAAAAATTATAGGCCCGGTTTATAAAAACGGAAATTATAGACTGAGACATAACTTAGAAATTTACAGAAAATTGAATAACAATGATAAAGCAAAGATTATTTTTCTTTGCATATTTTTTGAATGACCAGCAGTCGTCTTACAAAACAAATATTTAATTATTTTCATAAAAGAAAAACTGAAATTATTTTGGTGATACAGCCTAAAATTAATATAAAAAACCAAAACATATCAGAAAATGAAATATCAGACAAGAAAAGTTTATAGAAGAAAATTGAATCAATACTGGGTTTTCATGAAAAAAAGGAAAAAAGATAACGGTGCTCAAGAAAGTGCGAAAAAAGAAGAGAACGGCAGGAATGAGAGAAATTTTGGGTAAAGAGAAAACTGCGAGGAAGGTGAAGAAAAGAATGTCTTTCGGAGGCCAAACGCGAAAAGAAAAAAAAAATTTCTCCTTAGTTCGTAAATAAAAAAAAAAAACCATTTTTCCCCTTTTTTTTGTACTTGATCTATATACTTTTCGGTACTAGCAAAAGCTGTTAGTACAGCATTATTCGTCGATCTAGATGAGAAAGTAAAAAATATTGAAACACATACTGTTTTTGTGAATTACTCACGGTATAGAAATAACAAAACACGTAACACTGAAGCAGGCTTAAAAAACAGCTTTAAACTCAAATTAACACAATTAAAAAATTTTAAATACAAAAGCTGAAGTCATATAGAAACAATTTAAATATCAAATTCAATATGAAATATTTTTGTGAAGGAATAACTCCAGATTAACATCATATAACAAAAATCATGAATTAGGAAGCGGTATTAAATACCGCAGTGTTTGACTGCAATGTTTGGATACGGCTGATTGCAATATTTTCATACTGAAATATACAGTACTTGCAAAAAATAAAAATTAACTAAGATTGACTGAATGAACTGAGATGAACAGACTGAAGGAAGTTTGAACATAACCTTTTGAGTTTGTGATGAAGGTTCAGCCAAACGAATTTTTCAATTTTAATAAAATTTTTCAGTAAGAATCTGGTATTAGGTGAAAGATGTTCGTTACGACTTTTCACTAAATTTTCTATTTCAAAATGGTATCTGGTATTTTTCTCAGATAGGGTGTGATGCAGTGATTTAGTCGAGATGATATTTTCTTCACCAAAAGAAAATAAAAAATACAAAATATTAGTCGAGTTGCAGACAAAAGTTTATGTATTTCTATCAAGTAAATATTTTTTATGCTGAACACACAACTTATCATAACTGAAGGATCATGTTGAAAAAAAAAATTCAGATATGCATCATTTCTAATTTGATCGGTGCTAGACGCTCTTCAACTGCAAGAGAGCTTGAAACTCTCAGATAATATATTTTACATTTCTTTTGTGGTAGATTGTAATTTGACAAAGATCGATACAAATATCAACATTCCATATTTTTATAATTAGTGGTGGGAGGGCCAGTAAAAGAGGCCTTTAGAGATAAAAAGAAAACTAAAACCTTTGTTCATCATCTTGTTTTTTAATTCTTTCTCATCTGCTAAAATATTCAGTAAATAGGGTTAGAAATTGAATGATTAATATTTCAATTGATTATTGTTAAGCCAAGCAGTTTCCACAGAAAGGAAACTTAATTTATAAAAATTAACACCCTAGAAATCGGAAATAAAAGGTTGCTTAAAACTACTAATTATTAAAGATATATTATTAACTTATGATAGGTACATACATGGGATCGCACGGTAGTCTTGTAGAAATATCCGTATAACTGAAAAATGAGATAAATAAATATTAAAATGAATTATAATAAATAACATGTGACATGTTTTTATTTTATTTTTTATTGACAAAATTAATTTATAACTGTATAGGAATTTGAAGTTAGAGTATGTGAAACACAATGTGGTTGTGAAAGAAATATTTTGATAATCAACAATCTACTCACTTAATGGTGACCGTAATAAAAAAATACATGCAGTGCTAAAATAAAATAATTATGCAAATCATTACTCATAAACTAATTTTAGTGATATTTTGTGGTGTAGAAATCATTGTTCTAGGAAAAGTAACATATATCCTGTTAGAAATCGAATGTAAGAGTTATTGAACATCAATCTGCAATAATTTTTTTTCATCTTTTACGACCGCATACGATCACTTTAGTCAGTCCATTATCCAATTTTCTTCGAAGGACTGTTCGGGCGTTGGGGTCCTCCCAGTACTTTTTCATATGTTCCAATCTTCGTGTCCTTTCTGGTGTTCAAAAGTTTGTGTTGTGAATCTCTTTCTTGGGATTGTGAAGCGATTGTTTTGGTGCTTGATTTTTTGTGTAATTTTTTCTTGACTGTGGTATCTTTTGGTGTAAGGCCAATTTCCTTTCATCCTCTCTTATTTATCTGATCCGTCTGCATCCTGTTTTGGTGTTTTTCGAGTCGACATTGGACTAAAACCAGCTGTTTCAGAAATCTTAAATCTTCATTTGAGACATCCTAGTCTCCTCTTGTGCATGATATCAGTGATAGGTTCTAACTCTGCACATGTTGTTGTTGCGCACGATCAATCAATGCCTAGCTTTTTGGTACTTTTTGTTGATGTATGTTCTTCCAATTCTTCTTTCGATTTTCTGGAGTGTATCGGTCTTTGAGTGTTCGTTCAGGTATTAGTGTTTCTGCCGCATATGTGACTTTTGGTTTTATAATTGTGTTGTAGTGTTTTACTTTTGCTTTTATGGATAGACATTTATTACGTAGGTGTATCAGGTTAATTTTTCTTCAACAGCTAGTATGTTTATTGTTGTTTGGAATGATGTTTTTCGTTTATCTTGTTTGTTATTATTTCTCCAAGGTAATTGGGTTATTATTTTGACTTTATATTTACTATTTTTAATTTTTTTGGGGGCACAATTTCTGTCTTCTTGAATGGTATTTTAAGGTCAGTTTTATTTGCCATATTTTGAAGTTCTAATTTCTGTTAGTTTCGTCGATGTCCTTTGCTAGCACTGCCAATTCATTGACAAAACCAAGGCAGTTTGTTTTTTTTTTTCTTCCTATTTTTATTTTTAAAGAGCATTTTTTGAGCCTATTCCTCATTAAAATTTCCAATGTGCAGTTAATTAGTAGCGATGAGAGTCCGTTCCTTAGTACCGTTCTGTATTGATCTCAGATGGTTCCGGGAGTTCGCCTCTGAGTTTCAGTTTTTACTTAGTGTTTGTGTGGTTCGGTTTTATCATGTTTATTAATTTGAGATGTAGTTCGAGGTATCTCAGAATTAGTAGTATGGAATTAATAGTACGGATTCTTTGTGGCTTTCTTGAAGTCCACAATTGTTTTCACCATGTCTCTGCTTCTTTTACTGTTGTAAGTAATCTATTATTAACTTGAGAGTCATGATCTGGTCTGGATAGCTCCTCGCAGGTCTGAAACCTCTCTGGTATTCTCCTAGTTCTTTCTGAAACTGTAAACAGATCCTATTAAGGATGATTCTTGAAAGAATTTTGTCTGTTGTGTCTTGGAGTGAAATTCACCTGTAGTTGTTACGGGGTGTTTTGGTCATATTTTTTTGTTTAGCGGGTGAAAGAGGGCTGTCATCCACTGTTCTTTTAGTTGTTTTCTGATCCAGATGTTGACAAGCTGTTGATGAAGGGAGATTTTTTCTGGTCTTCCAGCATGTCTCAAGATCTTTACAAAGGTCTGATCTTCTACTGCCACTTTTCCTTCATCTCACGTCGTGCTTGGTAGACTTGTTTATTGCGTGAGGGTTAATGGTTAGTGGTAGTATTGTTATTGGGGGACTGGTTTTCTTCTTACGTTCGGTCAGATCTTCACAATTTTGGAGTTTGTTGAAATATTTTGCTAGGGTTTTCGCGTTGTTTTTATCGTTACGGGACAGATTACGGTTTTCATCCTACATTAGAAGGGTTGGAGGTTCGTATTTTTGGAGTTATTTTTTGAAGATTTTGTAGCAGTCTCATGACTGCGTTTTGCTGAATTCTTCTTTTACTGATTGTCTTTATGCTGTTGTCTTTTTATTTTCCTTAGGATTGGTGTGGTTACTTTTCTTTATTTGCTAGGTTTTGGAAGTATGAAGTATGGTAGTATTCTGATTGTTGGGATTAATATAACAGTCTTGCTTGATATCTCTTTTCCACTGTTTCGTAGCATTCGCTGTTCCACCATTGATACTTTATATGAGTTTTTATTAAGGCCAATTCTGCGATTTGTTTAAGGTTATTACCTTATTATTATTTAAAATTAAATAGTTTAAATTCCTCTGTCAGTAATCTTTTAAGTAACGCCTTTTAACATTAAAAACGCCTGTATTTGATGCATCTTTGTTTACCTTGTAAAAATAATATGTTTTCGAATTTTTTTCATTAATCTGTTCCATAAAGTTTAATCATCTTAAGCTTTATTTTTTATTTAGAAGGTTACATATTTAATTTACTGTTTGTTACTTCTAAGTACAACTATGTACTTAAATGAACAACATTAAGCTTCTTTTTTTTTGTGAAATTAAAAAAAATATATATCAAAATATATCAAAAATAGATCTATGGAAGTATGCTCATGTGTGTTGATGATACACAAACACACACACATATACAATGTAGTTGTTTAGTATGTTCAATAATCTATTTCAACATTATTGTTGTTATACTATTATGCTATTTAAGAGGATTATGTGTACATAACATACTCACACGCGTACAAACACACACACGCGCGCGCGCTTGTCCAATATGAGAACACTACAATAAATTAGAAATTGTACTTACGTTTTTTTATTGCTATTCGTATCATCAGTTGAAATTCTGAAATCAGAAAAGGTTTTTAACAGCATCCAATTTATTTTCTTAATACAATGAAAATTTGTGACAAAATTTTTAACCAAATATAAACGTTTTCCATTGCTACGCATGAGAAATATATCTTCATAAACTATTTGGTTTGACCTTTGGCAGAGGGCACTATCCTGCCACCACAAATTCATAGAAGCGATAAATATTATATAATAAAATATAAGGTAAAATAAATAAAAATAAAAGTTTTATCTAATTTTAATATAAAAAAGATGGTAATCCGGCCAAAATTAAAAAAAAAATCAGTTACGCTTGTTAAGACTCAGGGTTATTTAAATGACTTATTTAATTTTTAAATATTCTTATAAATGTTCACTTTTTTTTTTTACTGCTGTTTACATTTTTTCTGCTGTTTAATTTTTATATAATATAGGACTTTTAAATTTAAAGGACTTCAGCTTAGGTCGGATTCACTCGGCTCTTAACACTTCACTCGGAACTTTTCGGATACCCTCGGCTCCTGATGAATCAGCAGCGCCTCGAACATTATACAAGCAAGTTCTTCACTACATTATTTCAGTCCCTATACCAACGATTTCAGCCCACTCTAGGCTGAAACGGAGCCCGTCACGCAAGACAGGCTTATTAGCACATCCTTCCGCCGGATCCCTGCCGTTAAAACACTCCATTGGATTGCAACGCAATCCAAACTTCATCAAACGAATTAACGCCATATCAAATTAAATGATAAACTTCATCATTACATTTCTGCTTTAACTTGGAAGCACTGTCACAGTTCAATTAGTATGTGCTACCCGCAAACCACACGGCGTAGACATAGTCCCATTAACTTATAATCAACTTAATCATTTTCCATCAAGTTTGGTAGACTTAAGGAACAGTCAAAAGTGAAGAAATTCGATTCTAATAAGAATCTATCGAAATGTATAACGTAGGTGGAATTTGTCATTTCTGAGAAAAAAAGAAAGTTTCACTTCCTGTGAGTGGGAATATGTATGAATCGCAGTAGTGGGAGATCGCGTAGAAATTGGTAAGAAAGTTACTTGAGTGAATTCCATAAATGAAATTCTTGTTCCTATTTCAACGTCTTCGTTCATCATGATGTTAAAAATATACATCACTTAAAATACAAACACTTACGTTTCAGTAATATCGATTTCTGATACTTTCGAATCTGCCTCACTCAAAGAAAGTGTAAATTTATTTAAATATAATTTCAAAATCATTTATAAATAATTTTAAATACATAATACAAAAATCGGTAGTTATTTTATGAAATATTAAATTATATTTTCTTCAGATGATGCCGTGATACAAGTTTGTTATCTGATGCTTTTCTGTGCAACATAAAATATAGATTTTCAAATAACGAAAATTGTTATAGTAATTTTTTCTCATGTTTTACATTCATATTTTTTTCAAGTAGTTTTATAAGCAATTAAAATATGAAAAAATTCTTAAATTTCCTTATATTCACGGTTACAAGTATAGTTACATTTTTCCATTTAAAAAATTAATGAAAGTAAAATATCACAATTTTTGTACTCTATATATTGAACGTATATATATATACCTGTAAATCAACTTGTCCTGACTCACTGATCATTCAACCCCAATCAAAAACTACTGAAGATCAATTGATGAAAATTTCTATACATCTTCCTCTTTCGGTATAAGCGCACACTAAAAGGGATTTTATGAAATTCCGAGTTAGAGTTTAAATGAAATAACTATAAAGTTACTGCTTTTTTTAATTTCTTGGTAAGAAGTGAAGATAGCGACTTAATTTCTAGAGTGTAAATATCTAAATCCATTTTCTAAATTTTTCGAAATTCGACTTTGAAAGCGGTGAGAAACTGTAAAATATATGAACAATAACTGCAAATTTTCTCCATTTCCGATTACGCTAAACGGATATTAACTACACTTGGGCTGGATTCTTCGAATAAATATCTCCTTTTTCTGTTTAGCCTCTGGAGTCACAGTAAGGTATTACTTTAGAGGATGATATGTATGAATGTAAATTAAATTTAGTCTTATACAGTTTCAGGTCGACAACTCCTGACATGTATGGTTAATTGAAACACAACCACTAACAAAAAGCACCTGTATCCACGATGTACTACTCAAATCTGTATAAAACTAACTGGATTTTCAGATAAATATCTAAAAATCATTTACGGTTTTTTGAATTTCGATTTTTTAAGTGGTGCGTTGATTTACGGCGCGGGACCTTATCATTACTGTATATGCGACGCGACTGACTGCACCTGCCACCTGTTACTTGACTAAAAAACAAAATAAAAGTAATTAAACAAAAGAGAAACGTAGTACGGTCACCGCCTAATAGTTTTAATCTGGCTACGCAAACTAACAAATCTGGTAACCGTTAATACTAGGTTATCTGGTAACCGAGAAAAATACATTTTTACACGTACGAACAACAAGTAACTAATTATAACAAATATTTTTAAGATGGAGTCTGAATGTTTTGAAGCCTCTTAGATTACTCAATGTTTCGGGTATAGAACTTTTGCTGTAAAGAAATTACCATACACTGAATTTTTCGAGCGAAGCGAGCCATAACCGGCTAAATATCCCCTGACTGTGACGGGGAGTGCAAGTAACGATACAGCATGGGCAAAGCCGCGATGGAGACGCTAGTATATATATGTATATATATATGTATTACTGTAATAAACAACATTAATCTTTTTTTTTTTTGTGAAATTAAAAAAAAATATATATCAAAATATTAAGTAAGAGTAACTTACTACTGATTTATAAACGTATTCAACTTGCAGTCTACTATGTATGAATCTGGCTTACATCGAACATTACAATGCATGTCATAGATCTATGGAAGTATGCTCATGTGTGTTAATGATACACAGACACACACACATATACAATGTAGTTGTTTAGTATGTACAATAATCTATTTAAACATTATTGTTGTTATTCTATTATGCTATTTAAGAAGATTATGTGTACATAACATACTCACACGCACACACACACACACACACGCGCGCGCTAGTCCAATATGAGAACACTTCAATAAATTAGAAATTCTACTTACGTTTGTTTATTAGTATTCGTATCATCAGTTGAAATTCTGAAATCAGAAAAGGTTTTTAACAGCATCCAATTTATTTTCTTAATACAATGAAAATTTGTGATCTGTTTAATTGTAAATATATAAATAATTATTAAAACTGATGTATAATCAATAATTTTATTATATACATTCAAAATTTATCTGTACGTAAAAAAATACGTTAAATGAAAACAACTCTTACAATCTGTTTAATAACAGCTAGGCCTGGCTAAGAATTCAATATAAAATACTTTAATTTTAGTTTCTATGTATAACACAGAAACCAATCGGTTTTTTCATTGAAGAAATTAGTGAAATAGGATAAACAAGAAAATCATTTATTTTTTTAAAAAAAGATAAATTATTTTTTAAAATGCGTAACTATTATCATTATAAGAAATCGATTATCATATATCTCTATCATGTAGCAATTCAACATTTAAACTATGAACTTCTGAAGCATTAACTAGAACAGATTTTTGAATTTCCAGTAACTCACTGAACATACACACAAGGATGACTGAGAATATTTGGAAATAAATTATAAAAAAGTATTCTGGCTCGCTTTGTCATATCAAAAAGTTTATGTTTTTAAATAATCTACATTGTCAACCCTTATGGACAGAACAATAGTAAATAGTAACTCAGATATATCTGCATATTCTAAAGCACGTCTGGAAATATCGACTTTAATATGCCTTTTTCACACGCAATACTGTAAGATAGAGCTTACATTATTCATTTCTTTGAAGGATATTAAAAATCTGACTGATCAGTTACTGTAGTGTATTTTATGTTAAAGTTTAGATTGAATGGTTTCAGTTCAATTACTGGCCAGGTTATGGCACTTTTTCGTGTTATATTTTTCTTTAAATATATATGAAATATCAACAACCTATGATTAGGTATGATAAAACAATAATTACGTGTTGAAAATCATAAATGCTTTCTATATTTATTGTTCCGAAGGCAAGATGGAATCCCAGTAAACAGAAAATGTATAACAATTTTACCTGTGCAGACTGCTACATCAATACCAACATTCCAGAAGAAATAACAAATAAGACAAATCATGATCATCGTTAACAATGTTAAAATTCCATAATTTTTGTATGTAAAATCCTGTCAAATGTCTTCCAGTAATCAATACAGCAAGTATAAAAACTAAATCCGACACCAGTAAAGTGCTGAATTAACACCTGAAATGAAAACAGCATCTACCTGATTATAATTTTTAAATTTGTATATCCTCCTAAAGATTTTCTTACCTTCTTGGTAATGTTCATGTGGCTATTAATGGCTATCTTCATAAACTACTTGGTTTGACCTCAGTCAAAGAGCACTATCTAGCCACCACAAATTCACAGAAGCGATAAATATTTATACAAAAAAATTAAAAGGTGAAATAATTTTAATATAATAAGGAATCGGCCAAAATAAAAAAAAAAAATCTGTTACGCTTGTTAAGACTCAGGGTTATTAAATGACTTATTTAATTTTTAAGTATTCTTATAAATGTTCACTTTTTGGTGCTCCTGTTTAAATGTTGGAACTTTAATTTTTATTTATTATGTGACTTTTAAATTTAAAGATCTTCGGCTTCAGTCAGATTTACTCGGCTCTTTACACATCACTCGGCTTCTTTCGGACGCACTCGGCTCCTGATAATCAGCGGCCCCACCAACATTAAATAAGCAAGCTCTTCACTGCATTAGTTCAGTCCTACGCTAGTTCAGTTCCAGCTCAGCCTCAGTTCAGTTCCAGTTCTCTTCCAGTCATTTTACTTACAGAAATATTACAATTACAATGAAACAGTTATAATTAATATTATATTTCAATCATATACAAAAAATTAATATTTTATATATATATATATTTTTATACATACAAATAATATTACAATTACAATAAACTATTTATAATAACAAGAAATCAAGATTTAAATTATTAAAAGAATCAGCGCCAATTTTTCAACAATGTTAAACGATTTATTTATTTCACATGTAATTTTGCAAAATCGATGGTACAGTGATTTATTATGAAAATAAATGCTTTGATAAATGTAGGGTGCTGGAGTACCATTTCAGATTTCAAAGGTATTTCTAATGATGGTACTGAAAATTTTATGCTTTGTTTAAATAAATTTGAAATGAACAAATTAAAAATAATTCGTTAAATGATGAATGCCATCCATACAAATAGTTTTTTTTTTTATATGGGAAAATATGTTTCTCAAAACTTCTGTAGTAATATGCAAAGGAAGAGACAAATTCATAGACTCCGTATAAAGCCACTAGAATGAAATACCGATGTACGTACTATTTTTCCGCAATATCAAAACGTGAATATCCAGTGGTAACCTCCGAGCACATCTCAATCACAGGAAGCAAAAACCAGATCTTTACCTAGTAAAATAATGCGAATGTACTTTGGGATTCTTTTTGGCGAGGGATACTCTATCAAATTTCCCTTACAGAACAAAAAACAATCATCACTAAGTATTACGCCATTGTCTTACAAGATGAAGGGAAGCCTGGAAGGTCTTGTTCCAAGAGGATTATGTTCATATTACATTTCTGCCTTAATTTGAAACACTGTAAGAACTCAATTAGTATGTGCTACCCGCCCTCTACTCGACGTAGAGATAGTTCCATCAATTTATCATCTTTTTGGTCGACTTAAGAAATTGTGAAAAGTGAAGAAATTCGATTCTAATAAGACGCTATCGAAATGTTTAAGGGCAAGTTGAATTTGTCAGTTCTGAGAAATAAAAAGAAAGTTTCACTTCCTGAGAATTGAAATTTATGAATCGCAGTAGTGGGAGATCGTACAGAAATTAGTAAGCAAGTTACTTGACTGAATTCCGTAAATTAAATTCTTGTTCGTATTTCAACCTCTTCGTTCATCATATTGTTAAAAAATATAATGAAACTTACTCACGTTTCAGTAATATCGATTCCTGATACTATCGAATCTGCCTCACTGAAAGAAAGTGTAAATTTATTAAAATATAATTTCAAAGTAATTTATAAATAATTTTAAACACATAATACAAAAATCGGTGGTTATTTTATGAAATATTAAATTATATTTTCTTTAAATGATGGGGTGATACAAGTTTTGTATCCGCTGCTTTTCTGTACAACATAAAATATAGATTTTAAAATAACGAAAATTGTTATAGAAATTTTTTCTCTATACTGCCGAAACTTTCTCAACGAAGTCATACTGTTTTTTAAAAGGAACAGTTGTGAAAATTCCAAATTGGAAAAAAGTTTTCAATAGGAATGAGAACGGTCCGAGAAGGTGGTGGATATCAAAATAAGGGGTTCGAAATCACTCGGAAATGTACCAACAAATCTGACAAGATGTTCGTCTGCTGTCAATTAATGTGATTTTGAACTTTAATGACGTTTAGTGTGTTATTCTATAAAATTTATGATGTCTGGATTTAATTATCTGGGTAATACTGTGGATGATTACGTTCGCATAAGAGAAAGTTATTTTGGATACGACTCAATTTTTAGGTAAGCACGTTGTTAAAGTAGTTTATAATTTACACATAAATATTCTTACCAATAATAAGAACTTAAATAAAATTATTTAACGGTCATATAATTTTAAAACATTTAAAAAATATATTTTTAATAGTAACTAACCTAACTCTTGATATGCGTTTTTATTTTAGTTTAGACGGCTTACAAAGTCATAAACAAATGCGATGGGTCGTGCATCTTTGTCAAAAATAATCTAAATTTCATATCGTTTCATGTGAGTTGTTATTGGAATGTAGCGAATTAAGCATTAAAATAATATCTGATAATTGTGATTGGTTACAACCGATTGTGATTTACATATCGCATTTCGAATGTGACGTAAACTCATTTCTCGATTGTTTAGATAATTACATCAGCGACGTAATGAGGAATACGAGGTTAATATGGTTGGCGATATTAACATTCATATTAAGTTAACGACCCTTTAATTTATGAATATATAAAAGTTATGAGCAAAATTGTGTTACAATTCTCCATTATGGTTATACGATTTTTAATGGAAATATTATAATACTTTACAGAAAAATATTAGTAGACATTTAGGAAAATAATTTAATTACGAAATATTTTTAAAACTACTACAACTAGTGGCTTCTCCAATCGATTTCCCCATAGGGTATGGCAGTAATCAAAATATAGAATATAATGTTAATAGACTTAACGGTAAAAAATATATTATAACACTATTACAACATTTTTCGATTCAAGAAAATTGTGATAATTTGCGTTGTCGTAAAGATGATTCGGTGGATAAATTATTGGCTATTTTATTCATATTATCAAATTACATTGAACTTTGGAGACGGCCGCTAATGCAACCCATGAACACGACCCTTAGAATCCTGAATTATATAAGGTTTAATTAATTAAAATATTGTCGGGAACAGAATATTTTGTAAACTAAAATGGGACGTTTCAATACTATTTTTAAAAAGTGAATATAAATATTAAAATAATAATAATCAATAAAAGAAAAGGAATAAAATTAGACATAACCCGTGAAAACCTAAAAACGAAAACCGGAAACTATGAGAAATTAAATAATAAAGAAACAAGATTCCTATCCAAACCCAAGAAAACAATAAGCCGGGTGTACTCTGTACAAGAAAGGGCATGAAGATCTGAAACCCTTAGAAATTACTGGCAAAAAAAACCTGAAAAACAACAAATCAGCAAGAAAAGAAAGAACCTGCCAAAAAAAAAATGAACTAAAGTGATCCATTATGATCTTAAAATTAAAAAAAAAAAAAAAAAAAAGAAAAGGAAATTTGAAACTAATAAAAGTGGTAATAAGGACTTCATTATGTACTACATCATAATAAGAACTACATCCAGTTGTTGCCACGGTGATCGACGAAGATCGTTACGTAACAGTGAGAAAAATCGAAAATATAACCGGAATGAATAAAAATATATTTCAGTCGATTTCGTTTGAAGAACCCTTCGCCGTTCACCATAAAGTCCTGATTTGCGCCCTCCGGATTTCGATTCTTTCCTAAACTGAAAGAACGTTTTAGGTTCCTAGCTGAACGTTTTAGAGTTTGAAAAGTTATAGGCTTCCGCAATCCAGGAAACTCGACACTTCCACAAAGGTTCTTCTCCTGAGAGAAACCCAAAAGATGCTAAACAGTTGGCTAGCATGCATTTACACTTGAGGGAATTACATCGAAGAGCTGAAAATTTGATTTCCATTTAAAATGATCCTCAAAATGGTCTATGTTAAAGTTGTTTTAACAATCTTCTTTTATACTCAAATATTTTATAAATTTTGGAATAATATGTACCAACTTACTCAAAACATAATCTACAACAAACTGTAAGAAAATGTGTTGTTTGAAGAATATATTTTCTCTCAGACAAAAAGATTTGTACTCGTATAAACGGTTTGTTTTTTTTAATATTTTCGAATTAAAATTTTTAAAGTCCTTAAAAATAGAAGTTTCTGTAATATATTAGTACAGACAATAGTGCTTGTTCTCTATTTACTCTACTGAAATGCAGGCCACATTCAAGAAAACATAAACAAGTAAATAACTGGCAGAATATTCGATTGTATTAAATTCGATCGTATCAGATTGTACTACAACATTTTATATTCAAAATAAATTTTGTTAAAATACTTGAATATTTGTAAGTTTATATTCTAAATAAAAATTTCCTGATTAAAAAATATATATAATATTCATCAGTGTAATTACGTTAAACAAAGACTCTATTGTGATAAAGACTTTCTGAAGTTGCAGCTGGAGATGTGAACATAAGTCTATTGTACACTTGTGCTAATTTTAGGGTTAAATACTCGTATATTGGTATAGAAAAAGAAAAAAATATGAAAATAAAGAGGTTTTAGATGAACTATGTAAAAAACAAGGCATTTTGCAATCCATAATTCCAGTAAATAGAATCTATTAATTCAATGTTACTTTTTTATTACTTACGTATTTATTATTCCTTTTTTGATTCTGAAAAAAATATATTAGCTTTAATTAGTATAATATTATTGGAATTCGTAAACTTATTTTTGTATTAACTAATATTTTCTTTCTGTTTTTGTTCCGCACACTGATGACTCGGTATTAAATATAGGTTGGAAAATATAACATAAATGATTATTTTAAGAGAGGTATAAGAATCCTCTGTCGATGACTATTCTAAGCGAAAAGAGGTTCGTGTCAGTAATGTGACAAAAACATTATTTTATTGATCGCCTAATTTATTTTAAAGATTACGAAGGACTTATGATTTTTAATTACTAAATTATGCCGAATGAGTTTTTCGATAGCTGCATGCGTATCTATAAAATTACATAACTTGTTATCGTATTTTTATGATATTATAAGCTGGTGGATCATGTCAGTGTTGCATCATTTGTATAAATTATGAGGCTCGGCTGTCAATTTTTCACACTAGCTAGTATGTAAAGTTGATAACTAAAATCCTCCTCTTCAATAATGCGATAATGCGTTGAAATCCGTTTACCGGTTTGTTTTCAGTTGCAGTTAAAATGAGTTCCAGTACGCCAATATGTCAACACGGTTAAAACACCGCGCAGTGATCCAATTTTTAACAGCAGAAAATGTGAATCCTATGAATATTTTATATCGTTTAAAAGCTGTTTACGGTTGTGAAACTGTTGACTGAAGTACTGTGCATTTGTGAGCGTTGAAATTTAGTGAATATGAAGCTGGTAAAGCGACAATTGAAGATGCACCTCGGAGCGGACGTCCTGTTTCTGTGACTGGTACAGTTCACAGAAACATCGAAGGGAGGACGACGATTACCGGTCACTTCAAAGTGACCGGCGAATCACCCAGAAAGAATATCTAAAGAATGAGTAAGCCGTATTATTGAACAATTGGGTTACCGTAAAATCTGTGCACGATGGGTACCGCGCAAACTCTCTCATGGCTCTCCATAAGCTGAGGTTTGAGCCTACTTTGCATCCGCTATCCTCGCTGGATATGGCTCCGTGCGACTTCCCCTTCTTCCATCACTTCAAGAGGGATCTGAAAGATAATCATTACATCACCGACGATGTGGTGAAGGAAGCTATGGCCACTTCGATCCTAGAAAGACCGCCAGAATTTTCCAGTGAAGGAATGCTTGTCACACGTTGGGAAACGTGTATCATTGTAAACAGAGATTACATTGAAAATAAATACAACATTTTGCAACTAAGGTATTGTTCTTTTATTCATTTTTTATTTTATTCCAATGCTATGCATATCTGTGCAAAATTTATCAGCAGAGCCTCGTATTACTTATTTCTTTTTATCATTCGTACTTTAATACAAAATAATGCGAATTTAGTATTGAAATCGCCAGAACTAAGATTTAAATTTTACAATCTTGGGACGATAACTCCTGATTCTGTCTTCGCCTCTTATTTACTATATGAGGTATCATAAAGAAAAAAAGGCAGTGATGTGTGAGACGCTGTCTCATTTCTGTGGTTCGATATCTCTCGTAGATTTAAACAGCGTACTGTATACAATTGAATAAACCATCCATGTAGTATGCCAATGACAAGACACCAGTGACGTAGTTACTTTTAGCCGTAGGTTTACGAATTTTTTGGTACCGATAAGTTATGATGTAAACGAAATTTATTAACTCTAATTCTAATTCTCGTATAAAAGTTATTATGTCCGAGGTAATTGGTAAGATTTTTCTCCTTTATACATTTCTCCTATATACATAACCTTTTCCATAAACAATATCGATGTAATAATTTATTGTTAATTTTCATTTACTCAAGCAATATTATTTTGCTCTCCGTTTATTTCCATTCAAATGAGAGATTCTAACCCATTACAAACTGCACTTTTAAATAATATCATGCTTAAATAATACGTACATAAAATTACTGTATACACAAAGTTTAATCACCCGAAGAATATTCTAGCGTCCGCTGGAATAATTTGGATTTATATTTTTAAATATGGAGCCGAGATGAAAATTAATTTGCAAATTCTGAAGAATTTGGTAATTATTTTGATAGCTATTGGCTTTTGTTATTTTGATCGCTATTAGATTTGTCTCTTAATTCATTATTCGCATTGTCGTTTATATATAAAGTGTTAATAAAAATTGATCTGAAGTGCAAATGAAAACGTATGTCTGCAAAATATTAAACTTGTGACCTAGTTTGATTGCAATTTTTTTCCACTTTAATTTATATTTTATATTAAAATCTATGGATGTATGCGGCGGGCTAAAAAATCAGTATCTTTTGTAATAGGCACGAATATTTTGCATTTGATATATTCAAGTGTTATTCAATTCATTTATACATACATAACTAAGTTGATTATATTGGTGTTTACCTACAGGAAACCAAAAGCTGTTTTTCTTGGTGTTGGTGAAAAATAATAGGAGTCTGCTGAAATTCATGATGAATTCCGTCTGAGAATTCTTATTGTCTACCAGTTAACATCTACAAAAGCTGAAGTAAAATTTGAAAATATTGGCATAAAACTAGCTACAAGATTATTTATCTTGTTTGCAGCAAGATGGGGATCCTCCTCATTATGTTCTTAGTAAAATTTTATCTCGATAAAACATTTCCTGAACGGACAAGTCGCTAAGGAACAACGTGTTGATGTTATTTAACATCAACCTTGCAAATATTCAACCTGCGAAATTGTTAACCACATGGTTTTTTCAAATGTAATTGAACCGAACAACCGCAAACAGTAGATTTTACAAAATTGGACAAAACTTTTTATTAGAAAATGTAAAACTCAGCGGTTAAATGTTGCCACGAATTAATAAAAGTAAAATTACAACACAATGAATAAAACAATAATATTAATTATCACGGAGATCGTTAGAACTTCGTCGGTAAGAGGCGACGACGGCAACGAACTACGTTTAGGTCATGTTTAGACCTAACCTAGCAGTGAAATGAAAACGGGGGAAAAAATAAAAAAAATAAGCGGGAAAACATTATATTTCAGTTCAATTAGATTAGTAATAAACAATACTTTAAAAAAATACCTAGAAGTTTGTTAGATAGCGTACTGGAAATAATAAAATTTAAAAGAAAAAATACTACAACTTGTTTTAATAGTAAATGCTGTTACGTAAAAGAATGTACTGAACATAAAACAATTTGTTTAATTCTCACAACTTCTTTAAAAAAATTAAAAATATTAGTTTACTAGAGATATGTTAGTGTTATTAAAAAAGGAATAAATGAAACAGAAATAAATTCGACTGGTAAAATCGAGTTTAACGATAAAAATTGAGGGTTACACTTACAAAGTAATAGGTGCAATCTTACATCACGGATTTTTAATTCGTAAAGGTCATTCATTATACTAGTTTTATTAAAAAAGAAAAAAATATGGTACGAAGTACATGAATGGCTGTTAAAAAAAAAAAAAAAATCGCCGTGAAATTCAATTTGTTGTAAGACAACAAATTTTAATAATAAATCCATAATAACAATCAGTAATTCATAAAAAAAAATAATAAAAAATAAAAGCATAATCTAACAAAAAGCAGTGATATCAAAATAATTACAATGGAATTTTAAACCGTACGGTAAGATTCTCCCAGATATCATTTCTTCCGCTAAAAAAAAAAATATTTCTGTAATATAAATAAAACTATTTTTAACAAAACGATACTGATATCAAAAAAAGGCAAGACGCTACATTTTATTATATCTGTTATTAATTAAAAATTTTCTTTAACGAAATACATGTTAAATATATGTAATGTACAATAATAGATAATAAAGAATGTTCCATATAATAAGCAAAAGAGAAAAATTTGTTACAAAACTCTTACCGGCCCGATTTCATTTACATGTAATACATATCACATTCACAAAAATAATACAATTCTTATGATTATTCGTTGTTTAATAAATGAAATCGGTCCGGGAAGAGTATTGTTACAAATTGTTATTTTCTTTGCTTATTACGTGGAACGCTTAAACATTGTTTACTGTCTATTATTGTATATTACATATATTTATGTTTTTTTTTTTTTTTAATTCTAAACTAATGACAGATATAATATAATGTAGTGTCTTACCTTTTCTGACAACAGTATCGTTTTTTTAGAAACAGTTTTATTTATATTACAGAAATTTTTGTTTTTTGAGCGGAAGAAATGATATCTGCGAGACTCTTACCGTAAGGTTTACAATTTCATTGTAATTTTTTTGGATGTAAGGTATCGGTATTTGCTTTGTTTAAATTTTATATACCAATTTTTTTTCTTTCTAGTGGTGGGAAGACTCACTTTTGAGTCCACCCGTATATTTATGATATTTATTGCAAAAATAATATTTTCTTACATAATTGTATCCGGGATTGCGTCAAGAAGCTGAAGAAGTGTCGGTAATATTTGTTTTTCTTTATCACCGTGACTTTCCTGATCAATCATTAACATAGTTCTAAAATAAAAATGAACACAAAGGAAATTATTAAAAAAATTATTATGTTCAATTTTTTTCATTATAGAGTAAAATTACAAGAAAAGTTGTGTTATTAACTTTTTTTCCTAATCTATACAAGTAATGCAATAAGCAAATTTGCTGATATTTTATAATATTCTAGCGATATTTTTTCTTAGGTTTCGTAATATAATAAATCAAAATGATAAGAAATATTTAAAAAAAAATATGTTAATAAGAGAAATTAAATAATTGATTATGCATTTGTACTCTTATTATTAATAATAATTAAAATTTGTTGAAAAGTTTAATTAAAATTGAAATAATGTTTTTTAACTGACGATAGAAATTTTGAGATTTTCCCAAAATTTGTGTCATCACTGGTTGCAAATAGATCGTCCAATTGTAGCAGTTATAGGAAAGTTAAGTTTTATAATACCCTTTCTATTCTATTTTTTAATTTGATATGCACTTCTTCCTTCATTTTCTTTCCAGCCACCAAGCAGTTCAATTCTCTACTTTGAGAATTTAAGGCAAAATAAGTGTTTTAACATTTTTTTTTAATATTATAAATTTATAACAAGTAATTGTAAAATCTCAATAGAAATAAAAATGTAATTAATGAAATTATACAAAAAAAAAACCAATTAATTTGACTGATATTTAAAAATTAAAGCAGGGTGTTTATAAAGTCTTTCCATGATTACAAAAATTTATTACAAAAAAAGCTATTAGAGTTACAGCTGTGCGGTTTGCGGAAAAAAGGAAAAATTATCAAGGTTTTTTACCATGTCAATAAAGTACAATATATACGCCTTTCGTCGCTCGTAGAATGCCCAGCCGATAAACAATTTCACGCTATGTCTTGGTCAACATTTCTTCGGTAACCCTAGCAACAGCTTCAGTTATTCTCCTTCTCAATGTGTCCAGATCATGTGTAGGTATCGCATAGACTCGGTCGGGGTTATGTGTTGCGGCATATCCTGGTAAATGTTAGCTGTTATTGATTGTTCGATGAAAAAGAAGGGACTAATGATTCTGTTGTGCATCAAACCGCACCACACACTCACTGTAAGAGAATCTCTACTTTTTTCCCTGGTAAAGTATAGATTTTCTGAACCCTTATTCTTAAATTATGCCTGTTTACTTTTTCTGAGGAGTGGAAAGTAGCCCCGTCTGAAAAACATAACGGATGGCCGCCCTGTTCGCGGAAGTTCAACTACACTTATACTTTCCTTAAACTTTGCATGCGACGCAACGATATTCTTACTATCAGGTGCTAGTCGTCCGTATTCCCTTCTAAAATTTTGCTGCACAGTAATTGGTGATTTCGACTCGTGATATACATTGCTTTTTCTCCTGGATCGACGCCATCTTATAAAAAATAAATCACAGGGCTCTCTACTCTTCCTCTTCCTGAAACAAACCTATATAAAAAAAAATCGATAAGTTTTGGTTTCTTTTGCCATAACCGGTATAACTATAACTGTAATATATTTTTGTAATCACGGAAAGACTTTAAGGCATTATATATATATATATATATATATAAGTTAAGAGTATGATATTTACTAGATATAAGCGTTAATAATAGAATGTGTTCCTAGTAATCACTTATTAGTAATCATTTGTTTCTAAGAATTATTATTGTATTAAACCTTGGTCTTTATGAAATACTTCTAGTTAGTCTGTTTCTAGAACTCAACAAGACAACATTTAAGTTTATTAAATCAGCAGTAGCAGGTTACGGTAAACGTTTTAAACTAAGGGAATATTAAATGGTTTAATTAATAATTATAATTAAAAGGATAATAACTGTAAATGTATTAAAATCGTTTTTTAAAAACATATTTCGTTAAGTAAGAAACTTGTATATATATATATATATATATTAATAACTATTTTTTTTTTTTTTTTTATTATTTTACCTTCATGCTAAAATTGCTTTTTACACCACATTTTGTCACATTTTACTGTCTTATTCAGCTTATTTTTAGCTATATTTTTAAGGGGGTAACAAGTCCTAATCTCCAAGCTAAATTGTTATAGAGATATAAATCAGGATACGCCCTTTCTTAAGTTACGTATATTTTTTTTTATTTTTGTGAAAAAATAGGCCAATCTTGATAATAGCCGTTATTTTGTACAAAAATAACTTTTTGAAAAAGGAAACATTGAAAGATAGGCCGTTATAAACATATTTTTAAAGGACAAATTTTAGTTTAGTCTTACATATTACATTTGATTCCTTATATATTTAATTTGTAAAAAGATCAATATGATTTGATAACGTGCTTTAATAAGGGAATTTTTGTGAATTATTTCACACCAGACTGGGATGGATTGTATGAAACAAGTCTACACAACAGTATGATCAACCGTGTAAATTTTGCTCATTTATTAGTTTTGGTCCAGCGACTGATGGATCTTGGGCCTGTCAAGGAATTTTCCAGTCAAATAAACATCTAATGTGACTGCACTACTCTTGGGAGCAGTAATTAAGATGTCAATCTATCACCTATAATTGTAAGTGTTACAGTAGTAAAATTATAGTATCACCTATAATTGTAAGTGTAAGAATGCGTGATGGTGCGTATTGGTAAAATATTTCATTCGGTCTTACCAGAGTATCTACCCTCCAGAATATTTTATATTTTAACATAGTAGAGATTTTAAGTTTATCAAAATAAAATTATCGCTAACTAGTATTATAATGAGTTAAGTCCTCAGAAACAGGATCCGGGTTATCAATAGGGACCCAGAGAATATGTAGCGAGAGAAATGCAAGTTAACTGATAACCCATAACCGCGGACTCAGCTATCTGAACTTCAGTGGACAGTAAGTAGTTGGTGAAACTGGACTAAAATGAGAATTGTAGCCTCATTACATAATATCGACAGCTTTTCAGAACAATGAAATGTAAATGAGCTGTTTTACATGTTTATCCATATGCACTAAATACGTAGAAAACTGCTCTATATTTTGATTTGACTTGTATTTTTTGTACATACTATTTTGTTGCCCTGTAGCACACAATGTCTGATCGACTTATGCTTGTTTCCGTATAACTTACTGAGTTTACTTACAACTTTAAACCTGGTTTGGTTTTTTTTATGAAATCAAAGAGATGAGAAAAAAATCCCATTCGGCACGCCGCAAGTCGGAGGTATATTTCACCGGCTTAAGTAAGTGATAAAAAAGATTTCCACCTTAAAGTTAAGAAAACCCTAAAATTTACTCAAGACGACAACGGTTGCAAATGAAAAAGTTTCACATTTAGATTACAAGTCCCGTCTTCTTACAATTCCAGCAACATTTTTGTCATCCCTTGCTGTAAGTGTTGGTCAAATCAAAAATTGTTTCAGACTAAAGTTTTAGGTAATATTTAGAGGACTAACGACCACTTTCAACCGATTCGATACTGTACCTATTAAGGGAGGTATGATTTTTTTTTGTCTTCGAAACCCAATGTTTTTCTACAGTCTATTTACCATAGACTGTTAGTAAAAGTTGACAATTCTGTAATGAAATCACTCAAAAGTATGATTTTAAAATGATTTTTATGAACTTGGTACAAAGGTTTGTAAACTACAAGCGATTTATACGAGAAACCAGATTAAGTTGTACAAAGAAAAGTTTTTGAGTGTTGAGGAAGTTGGAACTAAGACAGTGGGCATACGAGAAGTTGTGGAAAAACTGTCTTTAGTTGGTGGGCAGGGATTCAGAAAATGCAACTGAGTGAAAAAGTGTACGACGAACAGATGTTTGTGCAAATCTGCAAAATTACTTTGTAATTTTAAATGCCATAATAGTCAACCTTGCTGCAATAAATAATAAAGTATGAATTTCACAATTTCGTACAATTGGAACACTAAGTTATACAAAATTTTTTATTCAAAAAGTAATTAATATTAAGAGCAAATGTTTCTTACATACGAGTTATTATCTAGTACTTGAGATGGGCATTATTTTAAGTTATAGAGTTTTTTTTGTAATTTGTAATCTCGAAAGGATTCATTTAATTATAACAAAGGACATATTGCTATTTACCATTGCAGAAGTTTGCTGAAAATTATTCATTCCGAATATTAATATATATGAATTAATTACTTGTAAAGTTTCTGAAATGTCTAAGTATTAAAAGTTTTTTGCAAACTTTTGAAAAAACCTGTTTCATTTTTCATTCGCAGTGCACTGAAATTCCGAAATTGGGAAGAGCATTTTTAAATTAATACTTTTGAGTGATTTCATTACAGAATTGTCAACTTTTACCAGCAGTCTACGGTAAATGTCAATAATGACCAAAACTATTTGTTAAAAGTCCAAAAAAAAGTGTTTTCAAGATTTTTTCGGACTTTTACCAAGTGACTTGGTAAATGTTAGAATTTACCTGTAAAACATAAGATTTACCGGTATTAGGGGTTTTACCGTAACATATATATATGTAAATTTTTGAACTGACGGTGATTTTCGGGGATGTCTAGGTGATGTGAAACACAAAGATAAATTGAAATTTTTCGGAAGTTGAATCATGGTACTCATTATAATAGGTAGCTTTTTTATGTGTCTACCTAAATACTAATCTTTTGTAAATTACAGAATGGACAAATTTATTAAATAACAAATGATATAATATTTGTAAACCTAAGGAGTTTTTAAGGTCTACATTTAGAAAAATAAATGTTATCGGTACTTACAAATAATTCGTATAATATTTGCTGCAAAACAAATAAAATATATAAAAACAAATACCTGACAAAAATAAATACATAAAATAATTTGATGCAAGCTTCAATAATAATGAATAACATAAAAAAACTTACAGATCAAAAACTACGACTATGTCTATAATTAATATGTTCTGAAAATCCTCTTGTTTAATTGCACTCTTTTTTTTTTTTAATAAAAAATTAATGTACTTATGTTCACACTAATACACGAATACAATAATTTGGGATCTTTTGCATCACCGCTGTCACAAACTCATAGGAATGAAAGTATCATATAGTTACAATCTACATACTTTTAATACTTTTAATACTACAAGTATTAAATTATGGAGATTTTGTCATTAAATGACATTGCGGCAAATTAAATGACATAGTGATTGACTGTTTAAGGGATAATTTATTTTCCCAGTGGAAAGATCTAAACAATAAGTTTAGGTTAGTTGTCAACGTTACCATTAACAGATCAATTAACGATAATTCCATTCAATCTTAGATTTGCCAACGCATAAAGTAACGGTATAAGGTAATGCGAGATGTGTACTCGTATATGTCAAAACCATTTATTCTAATTGAAATATTTCATCCAATCTCTTCAAAGGTTGTCTATGGTTACACCACTCACAGATCCCTTCACCATATTTAAGTTATTTGCTTTTTTACTATTAACTCGTTTGACTATTCAAGTGGTTACATCTTTAAATACTCACATCGATGAAATTAAATTGTACTCTGATTTTCAGGATTGCAATTTATTGAATTCACATTGAATTATGAAGATTAAATATATTAGATGCTAATAGAATTTTAAAAATCCAACACTTTAACTCTTAATCCCACATGGCATCACATCAATTCACCTGATAATCCTGCTGATATCCTGTCTCGAGGTTGTTTCTTGTAAAGCTTCAAAAATTTAATTTATGGTGGCACCGATCTTTTTGTCTTTTTTTCTCTAATAAATTTACTTCTTCACCTGAGTGATTGATTGAAGAACGTAAAGGGATTAAATTCTCGTTTGCTTCTATGTTACTCAGAAATATTACTGAACATTTTTCATCTTTATTTAGATTAATTCGTACCTATGTACGATTATCGCAGTTAAAATATTATACTTCGGAATTCAATGTGGAAACAGATTTCAAAACAAAGTAGATTACTCTCTCTCGATCCATTCGTAGTTTTATCAGGCATGCTTCGTGTAGGGGGTCGCCTTCAAAATTCAAGCTATCTTCAAATAATAAACATAAATTTATCTTGCATCCTAATGCACGTTTACCAAGATTTACAGTCCAAAGTGGATATTTGTAATTTTTTCATGCCTTCATTCAATTACTTCAAAATTCTTGACGTTAAAAATTCTGGATTGTCAATGGTAAGATCGTTATACGATTTATTATTCAAAAATGTATAAAGTGCATTTGTTCCAGTGCTAAAAAGATTAGATCAGCAATTCGCAATTATCGAATTAATTTATCTAAACCGTTCTTTTTTGCGCTGTCGATTATAATGGTGAATTAATAATTCGGTGGACAGAGATCAAAAGCCGTACCAAAAACTTATTCATGGCTATTCATATGACTTTCAACTAAGCCTGTACATTTAGAATTAATATCCAATTTAACATCGGAAGCATTCATAGCCGCATTAAAGCGGTTTCTTTGAAGTAGAGTATACCAAATCAAATATTTTTTGATAACAAAACTTTCAAGGCTGCAAACAATATATTCCGTGGATATTGTTCACAATATTTAAAGCAAAAGACTTCCAATCAAACCAGTACAATATTCATTCCTTTCCCATATCACAAGTTATAAATTGGAGGTTCATCCCTTCTTCATCACCGCATTTCGATGGCAGTGGGAAAGTGACGTAAAACGGGTTAAGTTTTATCATAAAACTTAGATTGTCACAGGACATCCTATTATTAATTTTTAAAAGTTATACACCGTAATTTACCAAATTTAAAATTATTTAAATTCACCCCCATTATATGCCGTATCTTCAGATTCGAGGAATCCACAACCATTACCACTTGGATACTTTCTTATTGAATCACCTTTCATCTCGATTCCTAACCCCGATTTCACTGAGATTTCTATTAATCGTTTAGACCGTTGGCAACTAACGCAAAAATTTACGCATTCCATTTGTAATTAATGGTCGAATGATTATTTAAATCAATTGCAACAACGTAACAAATTGAAAACTCCTAAGAGGAAGATCTGTAAAAGAGACGAATACACAAAATAAATTTATTACGAGTTTTAAAGAATCGAACGAATGCTTATATCCAATCTGTTTACTTAACCGAGGTGTACTTTTAAACACGTAAATTATTTATTCAAAATATTTATTTAATCATTTATTCGATGAATCTACTGGTTCAAGTGATTTGCTTCTTCGAGGAATCACCTTATTCTACGCACTTAATTAATTCAAGGTTTATTTGTTCAAAAAACTTATTAAATACAAGTTTCTATTTGTTTAATAATTTACGTGTTGAAAGTGCTTATTCTATTCAAGATTATCTATTCGAGTGTTATTTCTTCTTATTTAATTACACAAGCACCGCTGAACATTCATAAAAAAAGTCCGATTTTTAGGAGGGCACTACTTTCAGATCTGAAATTTCTTTTTTATCTTGTAAAGAGTCCTGTGTTCATAAAATTTCTTTTTTTTTATCGTGTTGTTCTTTGATTCATCAGTCTAGAACGGTTTACCAAACGATTCTCATGTCACGTCTTTTTAAGATTTTAAAAGTTAAACTATCTAAAATCTTGAACAATTATCAAATCTTTATTAGTAAAAATTTATATGGTGCATAGACTCTAAAATATTAAAATTAAAAAAATTATAAAACATTATAAACTAATTTAAATAAATTAGTCTAAACTATAAATATTTTGTTCGCTTCATTATTTTCTCCAACCGGCAACTCTTCACGATTCAATGACTAAGCACTTTAAAGTACACGGAAATAATTGAACAAGTACATTCAGTTGAATTATCTATTACCTTATACCTTCATAATATTGCACTACTATGAAGGTATATTTTTGGTTTTCCTTTTTTTTGACTAATACAAACAAAAAAAGTTGCAGTATATAACATAATAATTCATTTATAAATGAATATATATAAAAATACAACTAAAATACAAAAAACATAAACGAATAAGCCATAAACTTGATGAAAATTATGTATTGAATGTTCTTTGGATTTATTTGTATTCAAGTAAAAATTTTTAAAAGAAAAATATAAAAGGAAACAGAAAAGTAATAACAGCTGAAATGGACCTCAACTGTATTTATGAGATGAAAGAGAATGGGGAGAGAAGAAATGCAAAGAACCAGTTTCCTCCTATTAAAAGATATTTCGCTAAAGGAGAAATAAGCATCATATTATAAACTAGCCAATTTTAAAAAAAATTGTTTTTTAAAGACTACTTACTGTTTTTTTAATTTATCAAGTTTAGTTTCTCCAAAAATTCTGTAAATTATAGAAAAATAGCCATTTTAATAAGTTAATAAAAGAAATTTAAAAATAAAAACAAAATAAAATGCAGAAATCTCATTAATATTAAGTTAATATTTAGGCTCTGTTTTCATTGTTATTATTCTTCTTCTTTCCTCACAATAATAATAATTTATAAAACCTATTTTTAAGAATTTTTAATTCAACGTTCCTTCTTTTTTTTTTAAAGTTTCCATGATTTTTTCTGTTACCCGTTCAAATTATTTTAACTGTAAAAAAAATTTGAAATGTTTGCATTAAAACTTGATTGATCTTAGAGAACGTTACAAAAACTATATCCGTGAATACTATAGAATTATTTTTGTATCCTCACTTACCAGAAGAAAAAATGTAGCTGCATTTAAAATTTAAGCGGTTTTGTTTGATATATTTAAACCGTGTAAATCATGCGATTGCATAATATCAATAGCATTCATAATAAAAGAACAAAATATCATAAATGTGTCACCCAAAAATTCTATTGTATCTGGTAGCAGTACAATATCTGACCCAGAGCTGACATGCTTATGATGAAAATATAGTAGTTCTTATCGACATTAATAATAGGGTGAGATTTGTTATTTAAACAAGAATTACATGGCTAACATTTGAGTAAAATGAAGTGAACTACGATTTTATCAGTGTAAACTCCTGAGAGTCGATGCACGTGATTCAGTACTCAGGACGCTTATTGCCAGAAAAGGAGTTCTGTCTGGTGAAAGTTGACATGCCCTCACACAGTATCAATAAGTTGCTTGTTCAAGAACTCCTGAGATTATAATAATAATCTCCAGATTATAATAATAATAGTAATCTTCAGAGATACAATAATAATTTGGCCAGAGATTATAATAATATGGTATTAAAGCTGGATACTATGGATTGCAGGTAGCACCATCCCTTCTCCATCTTATGTAGTTTTTTCATGTAATTTCAGCATGTAAAGGCTAACATTTTCGTGAAAGGAAGCAAACTGTGAATGGAATGATTCTACTCTTGGAAATATTCCCCATTTCAGTGTATGCTTTAAAATCACGGCATACTATTGAAGAGTGACAGTTTTTAGTTCAAAAGGCAAGGTATCATATTCTCCATGAATTTCGAATGATTATCATTATTATTCAAAATAAAAATTTGGTTCATCCACATCTACGATGGATGGAAATGGCACTATTATTTTTTATTGCAAGCTATTATACAGACTTAATGACTTAACTCTATGCTTTTCTGCTGCAGAAATTATTGTGTTATAGTAAGAACAGTAATAGATATCTATTTTTTATGTTGAGGCTGCAAAAGCCAATGACCTTATTTATATATATTTTTTCTATTCTGCCATTACTTAATAGTTTTCAGAAATTTCCGTGATAATGATTTGTTGATATTTCTGAATAAGCTCTTCAAGTGATATAGTCACACACACACACACACACACACACACATATATATATATATATATCTTAAAGTTATTTCAGCATCAGAGCATGAAAGTTCTCATTGATATTTGAATCTTACTTCATCAGAAAATACCTTGGCCATTTAAAAAAAGACAACCAATAAAATTCCTATTAACTATTTTTTTAGAATAACAATTAAATATTAAAGGATAAACAATAATTACTTTAAAAAAGTGCAAATACAAGTTTAAGTATATCCTCACCTTGATATTTTAAATTCACGAAATACATGATATGTGTCCCTTAAATACCTATAAATAATTCACAATCATTATTAATAGAATTTTAATCCAATAACGTAATTATCAATAATTTACATTTAATATGGTTTTGAGTACAATTTAACATTCACTAAGGAAGTAATAAAGCAATCAGTAGACATCATTCAAGCATATAGAGTTTTATTAATGTGATCACATGCCTTGCAGGGCAACTGCTGGGGAGATTCAAATTTATTAAAATATTACGCTCTAAAGTTTTTTAGTTGTGATAAATTTTAAACAGTAATTAAAACAAAGCCATCAATCATCAATAAAAATTAGACTAAAGAGGTTTATTTGAAAATAAGATTTTGATATCGTACAAATAAACTAAAGCTACATCACAAGATTCATAAGAAATATGATACGGGAAAAAGTGGCGAAAGAGAGGGGGTAACGGACAGCCCCCTGGGGAGCTGCTATTTGTCGGTGCTTGTACGGGTGGGCAGTAGCTATTAGAAGCGGGTACTCCAGAGCCCCCGAGCACTAAAAGATCGCAGTTCTGGCGGAGACGCCCCCTCCTGGGCTGTCTCTTCTACATGCGAAGGCATAAAGACTGAGCTCCGACTTCTGGAGTAGGGGAACATCCCAAACCGCGTAGGGAAATGCATCCGCCTCGTGACCATTCGGTTTGCTCCCCCGCTCCCGACACTAAACGTGATTGGCTTTAACGGGAGTGAAGTGGAAGAACATCCCAACCCCGACACCCGCCTTGTGACGCTTCCGGTCGCCACACCACCACCTAACGTTCCTAGCCCTGATGGGCTTTATCGGAAGTCGTTTTCGTCTAAGTTTTTACATCTTATAGTAATAAGCCAGGTCTCGTTGAGATGTCACTGATGTAAATGCCTCGGTAGATATTTATATAAACTCTACTTTTGCCTTCGCTGCAGGCTTCATCTGGACATCTTGACGACCTACATCGTTGCACTCTGAACTAGCTAACCGAGTTCGCAGAAGCACGAACCGCACACCTAGTTCTACATTTTATAGAGCCAATTAGTTTGTAAATGTCTAATACATTTTGAGGGAAATGAATAATATCATACCACGAAAAATTTTGTTCGCAACAACGAAATTTATTCCTAGTTCCCTTAGTGAACTAAACATCAGTTCATACCCTTGACTTTGTTTCATTATGGACTACCAGGGAGAGGCGGACAGACCTCCTACTCCCACTCGGCTCCAGGAGAGGAGCAACAGGAACGACATAGTCGGACCTGGTAACTCCGCTCCAGAAATTAGAGGCAGAGCAAAAAAGATCCTACCGGAAGCCGACCTATCCAGCCGAACGTACATCCGGTAGACGGGAGGCTCGTTAGAGTATTGGACACTTCCCCGAGCTATGTTCTACTTAACTGTGGGTCCGGTCCGAGGGAAAAGGGGAATATGAAAAAAAGTTAACTTACTGATTTAAAATAATCAACAAATATTTTTTTGTTTTTGGCGGGGCAGGTTTTTTGGCAATTTTTTTTTCAAGAAGTAACGTCAATCTCTCTAATTTTTTTTTAATAATAAATTTTGTTTCATGATCTCCTTAGGAATAAACAAAAATTACACATTAAATGATTTGAATCAATGTGAAACACTGGATCATCAATTTCCAAGGTAGAAAGTAATAAAGTATTTCTTTTTAGACACCATTAAGTTTCTTGCTTACCTCTGAAAACAGCTGTTTCGAAAAATAACAGTCCCGGAACGTTATAGTATTTTAATATTTAATTTTTATGGGGAAATAGAAAGTACGAAGATAAGAAGAAGTAAAATTATTTAACATTACATTCCTAAATAACATAAATAAATCTTTTCTTCTGAAAGTTTCATATTATAACAGATTTCACGTGTTATTCCATAAACACAAAAGGAACTGAATCAGCATCTGTTTCGGTCGCTCAAAGGATACCGTGATAAAATCTTGATCAGAACCGTGTCATAAAATGCAAATTAATTTCAAAATAAAAATGTATGTACTTACAGTCAACATTACTTTTTTGAAATATAATAAAATTAAATTATTTAACTTAAATAGGAGGGATACTAAATATATAAAATATTTACAAAATTAAAATTAAAATTATTTGTACACGTTGTACTGAGATGAGAAAATTTAGCCTTTTTAAAAATGTTTAATTAGTCGTACTTAGAAATTAATCGAAAGAGTAATATTGTTCCTGTAAAAGAAAATCTTTTAATTATGTTTTAAATAATCGGTGGGAAGATGTTTTAAACGGTTCGTTCATTTTTATTTTAGAAATTGCAATAGAAGAAAAATGAGGCATTTTATCGTAATCTTATATGTAGTGTTGCGTTATATGAAAACATGTTTTTTTCCCGGTTTAATAGATGTGGCTGAATAAAGACTTATTTATATACATGTGAACATACAAATAAGTTAACATTTTTAATATACTGTCGCGTATTCGCGGCTCGATCAAGATAATGAGAGATTGACAATTGAAAATGTTTATATAATTACAATTTATTGGTTTAAAAACATAAGCAAAACAAGACAAATAAATAGTAATAATAACGACAATAGTAGTAATATTAAGTGACAATAATAACACATAATAATAATGACAATAATGAAACCAGTAAACAATAATAATAATAATAAGTATCATAATTGTAGTAATCGCAACCACAACAACAATAATAATAATAATAATAATAATAATAATAATAATAATAATAATAACAATAAGCTCTGTTTACATACAAAACAGAATTTAAAGTGATAGTCAGGATTCATTTACAGGTACATAAAGAATCAAAAGCAGAAATCAGTCCCATTGACAAAAGACATTAGCGTGACCGCAAGTCTTAACACTTTTACACATTAGTGTTGTATTAACAACAATAGAACAATAGATAAGACAAGTTTTTCATTGCAAATACCTATGCTGCTCGCCAATAAAACTACCCTAACAATTTATTATTGAAATTTATTACATTACCTCTTTCACTTATAGTCTTACAGTTTATAGTCTCATCGAACCATTTGTAGTTTTCGTGTACTGGAATTACTTGTGACGTCACCTTAATCGCGTCGAACTCGGATAACTCTTTTATCGTAGTACTCTCGCAGACTCGCCTCGCGACTCACATCTCGCAGACTCTCATCTCGAAGACGACGTTATAACATCTCGGTTGGACCGACATCAAATGATCTTCCCCGAACTATTTATACTCCGATCCTCTTTACCTGTCGGATCGGACCCACCTCAAAGCGTGAAAATAATCGCCCGAGACCTTTCGTTCCCATGCTTTCGTAACCTGAGTCCGGTAACTTATCTCTCGGAACAACATCTGTTTAGGTGTGTCGATGGGCAGTATTACAAAAGACTATTGTTAAACGGACCTGTTACCTTTACTAAATGGGTTTCTTTTACCTCCTTTCTGGATTCTCCTATTATTATATTTTCTACTACTTTGTTTTTAATTGGTAGGAATCGGTTGTTCACGTCTATTATACCGGTGTTGTTACAATACTAAATATCAGTCTACAACATCCACATTCATGGGCACCAAACAATGCTCTGTGAGCCCTTTCTTATGTCTTACAAATGTCTGAAGCAAGCCGCAATGTATTTTGAAAAACAAATTTTCGGATATTGTAATTTATGATTATCATTTTAAGAAGGGTAACTTTATTAATCTGCTTAATTTCAGGTGCAACAGAGGTTAACTGTATGACGCTATTAGTTTTTTAACTATCGGCTGAAAAATAACAGCTACTTCAGTAAATTCATTTAAAACTTAGTAGTGTATGCTTGTAAAAATATATGTAACAATCAGGAAAATTTTTTATTATATTGCAGTAAGTGGACAAATGTAAATAAAAATCCTAATACTGAGATATAGATGGCAGTTTGTAAAAGTAGTAATGTCTTTTTATTGCGTGACTCATTACATTTCTATCCTTTATATAAAGTTTCGTAAGAATGCTTTTATTTTAAATTAAGTTTTACTTATTAAGATTATAAATAATTTTTTTCTATAAAGAAAACGCATTTTAATTATTTTGCCCAATTGTGGTTGCTCATCAGCTCGTCATTCAGGTAGAACGTACATCTGGTAAATAAATATGATTCTTTTAAATAATAAATACCTTAAAATAAATCTGAATAATTGTCTGGTTTGTCTTCGATAAATCATATAAAAAATTTTTTACAACTATTCGTCTAATAAACAACTAATGCCAGACGAGCAGTGTAAAATAATACCGAAGTTGCAGGCGGATTTCAGAGGAAATCGAAGATGCAATGTCGATAGAAGTGCGCGTATGAAAGGGTTAAAAAAACAATTAATTGGCCTCTTTGTTGTTTTTAAAATGGCTTTGGATTCAAACTTTTCAGGCCAAACTTTTCATAAAAATTGAGGGTAATGAATTCAAAACAGTAAAAATAATCTGGCGTGATTTCCAACGAGATTGTTTAAAATCATGCTAAATATATATATATATATATATATATATATATATATATTTATCAGGTGTTGGGAGTTTTTGGCCTGACATTGATTGCGGGAGCTTAAATCAATGATAGCTAAAAACTAGTGAAAGGTAAGCAATCAACCAACTTCATCCACGAGCATAAAGATTGGTGATAAAGTTTTCTGTGGAATCAATAAAAAAAAATTATGAAAAAAATATAAAATGAATATTAAAAAAGATTGTTCTATAAGAACTGATCTAAACGTTTAAAAACATTTTATAATAACAAAAAGATTGTTTTTTGCAAGAATTATTCTTATCTGCGAGTACAGTTTAATATACCAACCCGCTTTAGTAAAATATTTTTTATTTATCACTAAAACTCAACCAGTAATCTGTTAAATATTTTCCCATGCAATGGGAAAAGGTTTACTCTAATCTGGGTTTGTAAATTCGCCTACTTGAGGCTACTGTCATACCTACTATAATTTATTCTTGTCAGGTATGGATTTTCAATTATGCAGAGCATTGGACCGATTCAAATCGATATTTTTAAACGAGTGTTATTTCTCTAAATCGAGCTGTATGTTGGAGAATCACTCAGAATACATTAACCTGTTCAGCGGTAAGGTAAATCGATTAAAGATCCTTGAGACAGCTAATAACTATTATCTATATTCACCTTTTTCAAATTTTAGTCCGGAATAGATTTATAATTTAATGAGAAATATTTCTGAAGGAGAAATTTATTAAAATTACTTAAAAATGATGATGACAAATTTACGGCTGCTTTATCATATTGTAATAGTTTGAAAATAAGCAATATTTGTTTTTAGTTTGCAGAAAAGTGATAAATAAATAAATGAGGGTTGGAAATTGAAATTTAAGAACAGGTGCTTTAAATCGTTTTCTCATTTATGTAATTGATTTTGAGCTGATTGTTAGTCACTATAAAATATGACATCACCATTTCTAAACAGCGATGGATTTCATGTTTTAAATCTATACCGTTAAAATATTGTTAAGTAAATAATAGATTTAAAAAACTTATTTGTGCATGTGTGTTTAAAAAATAAATAAAATGAACTAGCTGTGATTGAATACTTACCTTTCAAATGGATTTTTCTTTTCAACTGTAACACAGCTGTGATAGAAAATGAATATTTAATTAATTAATACTGTTCGACAGTAATCTAACGAATAGTAATATTAAATATATAAATGGTAAATTAAATGATTATTACAAAATTAGCACAAAAGTAAACATATATTTGGTATTTTTAAACATCTCTCCATCTCTTTCAAAAAGAGGAAAGAATTTTTATTATTAAAATAAAACTTCAATTATGTTGCTACCACTACGTAATAAGTATATTTTATTAGCTTATTCTGTAGTATACTGAGATGCTTCGTATCTTAAAATTGAAGTCGGACTACTAAAATAAAAAAGTTATAAAAACATAATATAAATTAATGCGCACGCTAATCTAAAATTATATTACCATAAAGAAAATTCATAGTCTATTCTGCCGAAAGATGGACTAACTATTTTCAGTGAGCCCGAGGTCAGATTCCGTTAATAATCAAGTAGAACGTTTGTTTATAACAGTTTAAACTGAAGAAATTTATAGGTTTCCCTATAGTAGGACCTCGAAAATTTAATGGGAAAATGTTTACTCTAATCTGGGTTTGTAAAATCGCCTGCTTGAGGCTACTGTCATACCATTGGAAAGCAATCATTGAAGTGTCAATCATTGGAAAGCATTACAAGTATTACTGGAAATGTACACCTGGCAACACAAATATTTTAACAACACTTTCTGCGATTTGGCTATCACTAGATCGTCTCGGAGCAGAAAAATACAATTTGTTTTACATCTATTCCCGCTGAGATTATAGATTTTCTGTCAAAAGGAAATTAAATCTGTTTACGCTTTAATGTGGTGTTACTTTTGTGATGTAATACTTGTACACTGATAACAGTAAATTCATTGAAATATCCATTATTTGTTGTTTACAATTTGCTTTTATTTTCATTATTCAAAATTTACAGAATTTCTTAATTGCATTACAATAATTATTCTTTCATTATATTATAATATTTTGATAAATTTTCCTGTATTGTTTAAAATTTAATCGCTAATTTTCACATTTTCATAATTTTTTCTAAATAATGTACAGAATAAGCAACATAAAACCGAACCCATAATGAAACCGCTACCCAACACTACTTATGAAAGACTCTTCTCAGATAGAGAAAATGAAATAGGCAACCTGCCGTTAGGACTCCACCTGGCCATTGCCGATGTTGAAAGAAGAATTTCTGGCAGACCAAAAAAATCGCTACGCAAGTTATCCCAACAATCTGGTGTTAAATACACATTTTGTCGAAAAATTCTTCACGAATTAAAATTGAAACCGCACCGCTTTACAACTGTGCAACAACTGAACGAGACAGACAAATCGAAACGACTTGATTATAGGAACAGGCTTCTCGAAAACATTGTTGGTGGACAATTTAAACAATGCAAGTAAACATAGTTGTCTACTTGCGATTTTTTACTTTTGGGCTACTTAAAGGAGAGAGTTTATCCATCTAATTTCCACAATATTAATGAAATGAAGGTGAACATTCAACGAGAAATCAACGCGATTGACAACATTTGCGTTAGACGACTCTCGATATGATCAGTTGAGCACAAAAGTGCATCGATGCCCAGAGTGGTCATTTTGAATATCTTTTGTAACAAGGTAAATAAATGCAAATTTAAATTACGTTTTATGGTTTTCTTATTTAATTTATTCGTATCATTCATAAAAATTCATTCCAACATAACTTACCGATTCTGCAGCGGTTACGTTACGGGTTCGGTTTTATGTTGCTCACTCAGTATCTTACGATAACTAAAATGAAATGCCTACATATTTATGATATGTTGTGTACACTAATCATAAAACAACACAAACACACTGATACCGGAGGGAATATGAATCAAAGCTAAATATATTTAGTTCAAATTGTATACTTGACTGGATCTGTGGAAACTCAAATATACACAAAGAATATATGTCGTTTCAAATATACACAAAGAATATATGTCGTTTAAAAGATTTGTAATTTTTATTTAATAAATGTAAAAACGGATAATCAAATATTATTTGGGAATATAAAAATTCTCAGAGCTAAAAATCGTTAACAGAAATCATTTATAAATGCAATTTTATTTGCTAAATAATTACCGAATATTTCTTACGTTAACAGGAAAAAATCGAACAGAGGGTGAACAAAGTTGTTAATAATCTGACAGGTCATATGCATTTATGGATGCTTTATATTTCAATAGTTTAATCCTTAACGTTTAAAACTTGAGAATAAAAAATTTATTTTTCTTAGTTTCTGATATAATTATAATTTTACCTAAATGTTACCGTAGTTTATAGGGCGCTAGATGAGATGAAAGATCAGAAATTTTTCAATGTAAAGATAGAGAATGTGGGAAATTTATTAAAGGGTACTTAAAGAAAACAATTGCTGCTAAGCAGACCTAGATAAATTGAGAAACGAGAAACGGTGGCCGGTCAAACTTTGAAGTAACTCTTTTTAAAATCGTTTTAAAATAAGTAAAAATGAAAACTTGTACGTTACTGCCTGATGTTTCAGGTTTCTTTGGTATGGTTTGAAATCAAGTGATACTAAAAGAATTACTTAAAAAAGAAAAAGAAAACTGATATTTAGCTAATCCTGACATTATAGAAACATAATTTTTTTTCATGTAATTATCAATTTGTAAATAATGATTTTTTTTTCTTTATTTTCGTCATTTTAATTTTTTATTAATGAAATTTTACAGAATAATAATGCAGTACCCGAAGCATAGTATGATGTACTCTTTAAGTATACAAGGTTAAGTATGGCTATGGTTATATATATTTGTAACATATAAAAATATTTAAACAATTTTTTATTTTTTTTAATGAAAATTCAAGAAAAATAGCAATTAAGATAACTTAAGAATTAAATAGACACAAATTCTTGAATTCAGAGATCATTGGCTCTTGGTAAAGGAATCAGGATCACCTGTGCAGTAAAGGTCTCTTTACAGCGTTTCTTTGCTTTCCTTTATAAGTTTAATGAAGACACGTAATTTTCACTTTTGCTTTTCTTGCAAAGATTTTCTTTCAAACAAGTTTTACAAGCAACAATTTGGATCATGAAGGCGTCTTAACTAATTTAATACCTCAAATTAATTTTTCTGACAATTATAAATTTTGAAAAAATTGAAATTTTTTTAAAACAGCAAAACATAAATTAAAACGATTATACGAGATATGTATGTATATGTAATATTAGTTTAGTATTTTAGTTATACGAGAGGTTATCTCTAAAGTAAAAATTGTTTCATTGTAAAAAACGTTAATCTGAAAAGTTTATTATATTTTTTGATTTATCTTTAACTACATACTTTATACTACTTCTCTATCGCCACGTTAATTAAGACATTTACCGTAGCAATACATCAGCTTCAATACATCCGCATCGTATTCTTCTGCCGCCAGTCTATTTAGCCACTGATTAACAGCATTTTTAAGCTCATCGTCACCCGCGAATCGCTTAACACTCAAAAATTCTTTCAATTTTCTAAAGAAATGGTAATCAGAAGGAGCTAAGTCCGGACTATATGGTGGGTGATCGTAAATTTCCCATCCAAATATTCTGGATGTGGACGTGCATTATTGTGCACTTCCACTTAACGTTTTGATAGTTTAAAAAACGTATGACCATGTATTTCACAGTCGGCGGCAACATCGATTTCCCTACTCATTTTATAACGTAATTACTCACACGTAATCAAAGATAATACAACTCGACAACTTACAAATAACAATGCAGTGTGTACATTATTAGCGTGGACATGAACGACACACATTCACAAGCCTTAAGGAGATAAATTACCAGCGGTCTTTACTTTTGAGATCTGCCTCGTATAATTCATTTATACTATGTAATTCAAAATCGTAATTAAATTAAACAGACTGGATGTAAACATACGTACTAATCCTAAAATCTGTTTAATGTGATGCTGTTTTGTAAACATAGTGTGAATATTTTTTACATTTACATCACAGCGGGCATACCTAAAATTTAAGAAAGTACTATTCGATTACAAGGTCTATTGCCGATGCCATAATTAAAACAATAATTTATAAAAATATAGATAACAACGAACAGATTTATAAATATCACAAATATGTTATAAATACCTATTTTGAAGATTTGGATATTTTTCATGTCGACTATATTTTTCAGATTTAAATAGCCTGAAATTTATAAAAGTAATTGTATTATTTTTTTATCGATATTTACTATATTTAATTGTTAACTTAAATTAACGCTGCCAAGATAAACAATATATCAGAAACTATCCCATGATCTTGAGAAATATTTGCCACGGTTCAATTGTAACTCTTTTCATGTTATGAGATTTATCAGTATTATTAAAGTCGTAGAAATTCTACTTTAACTTTTGCAGCAATATTAATGTTATTAAATTTTTTATTTGCTCCGTATGTTAAATAATAATAAATAGGTAACAAGGAGAAAATAAAAACCGAATAAATTTTCCTAAGCTGTACAAATTTTTGTGATATGTTAACTTCGTTTTACATATTAAGAGAAGTAACAACACTCTCAAAGGATGAAAAAGGGTGGGAAAAACGAAAATTGAAGAAAAGGAAATATAGCCAAACCTGATCTATCTTAGACTCTGAACGGGTTATTTGAAAAGAAAAAAGGAAGTTCGAAGGAAAATCCTTGTATTGTACCGAATAAAAATTTGATGAAATAGTAGGAGAAATAATTTTTAACTTTATTTGAATATTTTTAATCCTACTGTTTATTTAATTATCAAAAACATTATAAATTATTACTACAGTTATATATTAAAAAAAAGAAAGTAAAAATAAATTGCAGAATTACATTTTTTTACGTAAATATACAATAAATATGGGTTCATGTCTTTCATGACTGAAGTAAAAAGTAATATGGTTTCATTCTATCCATCGGAGAGTAGGTTTAAACATTTAATCGATGTAAGGCCTTCAGTATCAGAGCGCTTAATCAAACTCTGCAAAAGTTTTTGATTTGGTGATAAACAATGTTTGTCTAATTATAATAATTAAAATAAACATGTTAACATAAATGCTTACTTATTATTTACTCATTAATACTCATTCATGCCGCTTCACTGAAAAGTTTCCTTGCCGATTAAGCCAATATATCTTTTCTATGGTAGGTAATCGTGAAACGCTATTTAAAATATTAGAAGTTGGAATAGTAAACCACTAAAGATAATTAAGGATACTCTAAAAAAAACAGTTCCAAAAGTTATATTATAGTAATTGATAGTTATATTAATAATTATAGTAAGTAATTATATACTGAATATCAGTTTTATATTTTGGAATGTCTTTTCAAATCTTTTGTTACGTGACCTTGTATCTAAACATCAAACAAATTTTACGTTATTTTAACATCAGTAATGAAAATCCCTTTATTATTTAAATATGAGAAGCATTAATTAATAGTAGGCAGCAGAGATTTCACAATAATTCCGATGTATATCAGAAGAAATAATACGAGTAGGTCCGTGGAATTTCGTAGAACAGGTTTTTTTTTTACATTATTCCATGGTGATTCAGAACCGAGTACAGGAGAGTCAAAAGATAAACTTAAAAGTTAAAGTCAGAACCTAAACCTAACGTTTACCTAAGCTTATGATCGGAGAATGGAAATAATTATTCAACTGAGTAAAAGTTTTTTAGTTAAAATTGCTCCAATCTTTTTAAAAATGTTTCATCTTGTACGGATTTATCCGTGAAATTTGGCTCTACAGAAGATGGCTTACAGACAAAAAATGTTGTTATAAAAATTAACATAACGAAAATGTTGTCTGTTCCACAGACTTTCTCGTTTAAATTGCATTTGCTGTTTCCGTGTAGCCGAAAATATATTAACAGAAATATATTTTTGTTCAAAAATATATATTTTAACGTAAAATACTTAAAATGAATACTGATTCATCATATATAAATCGTGGATGAACAACACTTCTTTGAAAGACTGTCAACAAATTTTACAATTCCTTGTACTTGTATACTTAGACAATTCCTTCTCTTCTTTTTAACTATATTTTTTCAAATGCTTCTTTCTTTATCAATTCGCCGCAACACCATTTATAATTTTATACACCTATCTGATTTTTTACATTCTTCTTGTAGCAATTAAAAGGGGAGTACAAAATTATATGTTGCAACAGACCTAATTCCATAATATAAACATCCTACTGCTAATCGTTTTCAAGTTATGCGAGATACATACGTACGTACCTACATACATACCTACGTACGTACAAACGTCAGGAACCAAGTCAAAATGGATATTTCCGTTGAACTCTGAAACCGAAATTTATCCCGAACATAATACTTCTTTTATTTCGTACAAGAAAGCAAAAATCAAAGTTTATAAATGAGTATTAAAAGAAAAACTTAATTAATAAAATGGAATAAGGAAGTTTATAAAATGTTGTAAAAGAAATTTTACATTATATGGAACAATTTTCAGTTGTTTTATTTTCTATCTACATTTTCAACGACATTTGTTTTTATTCATCTAAAAAACAATGCTAATGAAAAATCTCTCTCAAGCATGGAATTTTTCATACGCCGATTTAAATTCTCCTAATATAGCATCATAATTAGAGATTATGTTAATATAATTATCGTATATTAAACTGTGCACGAAACAGTTGAATCAGCGCCAATATGCTCATAAATTTTTGTAACCAGAATTTCAGAAATTTTGGATTCGCATAGAAGTAAAAAAAGAAGCGAATAGTTTTTTTACAAAAAAAATTATTTTCCGTCTGCTATTCACAACAGCCGGAAATGTAAAAATTATTTCTTATCAGATTCATGCAAAGGACCTTTATTAAACTTTTGCAGGACTACCCGAATTTTAAGTAAAAAGTAAATAAAATATGTAAATAGAATAACATCTTTAAATTACATAAGACAGCTTTTAAATAAGCAATTATTAAAAAAAGTATTTTTTGCAAATGTCTTTTTTATTAAAAAAAAATTTGTAATTCTTTAAATTTTTTTTTTCTTTAAAGAGTGCCCTGAATAATAACAACTACAAAAAATTAATTACTGGTGCAAACTTAAATAATAGGCAAAATTTAAATTAGAGTTCTAAAAGTATTATTTTTTTTTTTAATAAATTATATTGCTTTTAAATTAGTTTTTTTTTTTTTTAATTTATTTCTTTTAAACTTCTTTCATATGTGATTTTAAACGGTTGTATTATTAAATCTATTAAGACTATCTATTTCAAATTACATTCTGAGCAAAATAATCTTGAGTATTCTGTTTCAGAGAAGTGTCACCTTAATCCTTTCTGATTAACCAAAATACACAGGGCAGGTATTTATAATTAATTTTTTTTTTTAAGGTAATTTTTAAATACATCTTATTTTATAAGAAAATTCTCAGTTCAATACTTCTAAACGTACACACAAACACACAGATCTATAAAGTACTTACCATTTACCAATAGGAGTATTTTCCGCACTGAAGATAAAAAAGCTCATAACATAGAGTAAGATTCGCATGTTTAAAAGTTTTTCGTAGAATACGAATAATTGTATAAATTTTATAACCTGATCTATTCAGAATACAACATAGGTAGCTACTGCTAAATCGAATATTGTATGTTCAGTATATACGGTGTTAATGCTTATATATTTTCTCATACTTTGACGTCATAGGATTGAAAATGACGCTTATTAACAGTACAAATATACTCGGCAAGTACACAGAATAGGATACCCCCACGATACTTCATGAATATTAATTTTATATTTCAATACGTGTTTTAAATAAATGGAAAAGTAAAAAATTTATGATGGTGACAAATACATTCTTTACTCTCCAATTTTTCTAGCTGCCTTGTTCCCGATCTTTAAATTAAAAAATAAATAAACATTTTTCAAAACTAGATAGGCTTTTACAAAGATTCCTCTAGTGGTGAACGCGTCTTCGCAAATCAGCTGATTTCGAAGTCGAGAGTTCCAACGTTCAAATCTTAGTAAAGGCAGTTATTTTTATGGATAGTTATTTACGGATTTGAATACTAGATCGTGAATACCGGTGTTCTTTGGTGGTCGGGTTTCAATTAACCACACATCTCAGAAATGGTCGACCTTAAACTTATTTATTAATTTATAACTAAAATCGCCCTTAATGAATTTGTGAATTCTTTAACTCTAAAAAGATAGGTAATTTATTGCGTAAATCCAGACAAATTTTATTTTGCTGGAATATCAACGGTTACGAAAGGCTTAGCCAATCGGTTTAGTAACCAAATAATTGAAATTTCTCCCCGCCAATCACCCACGGGGTCACTTTATAGCACTGACCCGGAATGTTAGGAACTCTTACTAAATGAAAATTAATTATTGCCTATTTAATTTAAATTTAACTGTGATTAGAAAATAAAATAAGTTAGAGACTGTATATGTCTTTCTCAATCCTAATCAAGAGTGCATCCCCTACACTCAATCTTACATCAACTAATAAATTAACCGTATAGTAACAAAAGTAAAAAGTTATAAAATGAAAATTCTACGGGGACGAATTCCCTTCGTCAGATGGCTCAGCCGATTTACAATTACCGACCCATCTTACAGGTATACGAACGTTTACAGAATTAATACCGTTAGAAGTAATTTGAATAAAAATTTACTAACGGTTCTGCAAGAGCCAAAGTTTTTTCAACTTTATTGTAATTGAACAAAGCGACTTCATCGAGGAATTTCTATATCGACCAGCGAAACGGCTCTAGCCGCCAAGCTTTGCAGGAAGAAAGGCCAGTGTTCCCACCGGTCGTGAACTTCCAGGATGACTTTTCCACAAATGATATTTAAATAGATAACATAATCGTTAAACGTTAACAGAGTACAGGTTTCTTTAAATGTTATATCAGGTCTTTCAATGCCTAGGAAAAATTACTTGCCTTCAATTAACCAAAAAAAAAAATCAGCGTATATCAGAAAAAGTTATAAGTCTTTACAGAGATTCTGATGTTATATATCCTGCTTAAAAATACATTTCCTGTGATATGTGATACCGATTAGTTTTCCCTATCAATTTTGCGTATTGCAAGTATTTAATTGTCTCAAGTTTCAGGAATGTAAAGTTGTAATACTGTTAATTAGATGCTAATGTATTACCAGTTTTCAGATGAACATCAATATATCCTTCAGGCAACTGGAAAAAGGAAATAAGTTCTAATATTAAATTCACACGTAAAATAAATATAACGTTATATTTTACCTTCTCTATACTTTTTCGGATTCTCCTTGCAAAACTAAACAATAAATATCCTTAGGATAAATGGCGATTTCTCCTTCGTTCTCCCACTGTCCTCCATTTTATTATTATGTTAAAATTTATATCTCAAGTTCGGATAGAGGAATCAGATTAATATTTGGTAAACGTCTTGGTAATAAAGTTTTAAAATTAGCAAAAGTCGAGACTTAAATATATCCGCAAATTACAAAATGGCGGCCATGTTTATTTCTCAATCCGTTATATATCCGTAAATATTATTTTATCAATGTATGTTAGTTGCTAAAATATTAAACTTTTTATTTTAATTCAGATGACGTTTTATGTTTTTAAGATCGGTTAATAAATAGCCGTTATGGTATAAAATGGATGTTGTAATTTTGTGTCTGTTTTCATGTCCTCCACTTAACGTTAAATTCGATTAAACATTATTTGTTTTTATTTATTATTAATTCTAGTACGATTTTCCATGTATATTGGCATTCTGTAATAGGTTTCGAAGAGCATTAATTGAAGACAGTGTATTTTCGGTAAGATTTCTGTTCATAGATGAAGTTTCTTTTAACCAGAATGGTGTTGAAAACTATCATAATCAGCATATCTGGAGCGATGAGAATCCTCGTGGTACCTTCTAAAGTAGCCAACAGCAACGGTTTTCCCTAAACATCCGAGCAGGGATTTTTAATGAGTATCTTTTGGATCCTGTCATTCTACAAAATCGTTTAAATGGAGAAAATTATCTTGCTCATTTGACCAAAAATCTTCCACATTTGTTAGAAGACCTACTTCTACAAATAAGAGAAAATATGTGGTTCCACCACGATGAAGCTCCAGCACGTTTCAGTCAATTGGTATTAGATTTCCTTCAAGAAACTTTCCATGAAAAATGGATAGGCCGCGAAGGGTGTATGTTTAATATTTTGTATGTTTTATTTTAGCAAATAATATAAATTTTGGTAAAAATAATATTTATGGAGATACAACGGATTGAAAAATAAACATGGCCGCCATTTTATAATTTGTGAAGGTATTTAAATCCTGATTTTTTGTTAATTTTAAAAATTTATTACCGAGACGCTTACCAAATATTAATCTGATTCTTCTATCCGAACTACAAATATAAATTTTTACATAAAAATAATAGCCCACCATTTTAAAAACACTATATATATATATGTATATATTGAAGAACATAGAAAAATCTTAGACACGTAAGGTGGTGACTAAGATTTAAAAAAAAAGAAAAGAAAACAATAAACAAGTAATATTATTGAGAAGATTTGAATTCTATGCGACTCTTTAATATTATTATATTCATTACAGCATCATATTAATTAATTAGTAAAATGTAGCACAAACAACCCATAAGAAAAATACGAATTATTTTTCTATATATTTCGGAACGTGTTTTAGAATAAAAAAGGTTTTAATTACTTATGAAAAATTTTATTTACGACACATGCTGAAACTTCAAACTACTTTTTTTTAAAAATATAATAAAATAATTTAAAAAATTGAAAAAGACTGATTTGTCAGTCAATTTTTACAAAATTAACGTAATCTGCCAATTTATGTAAGTTTTATCTAGATGCTGTATAATTTAAGGATGTAACACATATAAAAAATATTTCATCGATCGGAACCCAAAAAAATATTCGTTATTCATTATATACAGAGAAATTACGTCTTTTATCTACTTAGACCGTGCTGATTGAATCTCGTGTATTTTGAACCGACGTGCAAAACATGTTAGATACTTGACATCAAATAAAAATAGTTTCTAAAAACGTCCTATGAAAAGTGAGAAGAAAAAAGGTTTTCCCGTCGTCTTTTTTATTCAGCCAAACTTAATCCTGTACTTCGTTATGCCATGCTTAGCGTGCCAAAATGCAGAAAATATACAGTTTTAAAATCGTCAGCTGCATTGTTTTCTCCACAGAGGCTGGCTACGTGTGAACATCAGTATTCTTCAATGAATTCTAATAATGTTTCTAATAACTCTGATTCTTTACACGCGTCACAGCTATGAGAAACACTGCGATCGGTAGTGAAAAGCAGCAAATAAAAGTACTCCTTCTATCCAGAAATAGTATACTGTGTACTTCACGTCTACTCAGTAAAGAAAACATCAAAAAAAATATCAACAGAGTGTTAATAAAAGGGTGGTCTGGCTATACTTTTCGGATTCTATTTGTAAAACTAAACAAAAAATATCCTTAGGAAAAATGGCAATTTCTTCTTCGTTCACCCTTTATCCGCCATTTTATTATTTTTATGTAAAAATTTATATTTGTAGTCGGGATGGACGAATTACTTTAATATTGGTAAGCGTCTCGGTAATAAAGTTTTAAAATTGGCAAAAAATCAAGACTTAAATATCTTCGTAAATTACAAAATGGCGGCCATTTTTAATTTTCAATCCATTATATCTCCATAAATATTAGTTTTATCAAAATGTATATTATTACTAAAACATAAAGCCTTTTATTTTTTTTAAATCGGTTGATAAACAGCCGAGTTGTAATTGTTTCAAAGGTTTGAATAGATGTGTGGTTTCATGAATGAACACGTGTGCCGAGCCATTTCTTTACCGATTCCGACTAGGGTGAACTGAAATGCAGTTCATGATTTTTATTTTACTATATTGTTTTCTTATTCAACATTTACTTACCATCCGGGTAATCTGTTAACAAAATATCTATTTCTATTATGATTTTCTTAATTTTTCTTTTTTATTTTGTTCTACCTTGTAGGAAACTGGTTGTGAACGAATACTGAGAGTTCCCTTCTTATTTGAAAATTTGGTAGCGGTAAAGTCCGATGCGAGCCGCTGAAATCTTGTGTTACCTAGACGTCTCATTTAGGCAGTGACAGGCGATGGTGCCACGGATAGGGTTGTCGGACGTCCTACCGCCAGAAGAAAATGTAAGAATTAGGATAAGGTTAGTTTCAGTAACTAAATGTTGAATTAAACTAAATACAAAATAAAATATTTTTGTAAACATTTTCTCATTGGAATGGTTTTCTCTTCTAAATTGCTCGTACAAAAAATTGTACTGTCAGTATGTTGTACCCAGTTACAATAAAATAGTACATTCTTCCTGCAATATCTGAATTTGTTTCATATAAATACGTAAATTACATACAACACGTAAAATTTAACAGTCTTATTTTGTTTTCCTTTAAAGTCTTAAACTTTTCGTAGCGGCGCGGTGTTGTTGACAGTGCGAAGTGTGACGAAGTTGAAGAACAGCTGACGAACATGACTTAAGGTTGAGCGTCCTATTTTGAACGTCCGTTACAGTGGTAGGCGCGAAAGCGCCATACCCTACCGACCAATCACAGCGCCGGATTCAAAGCGGTTGCGCATGCGTAACACGTAGACCGTTACTGCTGCTACCACCACCAATACCTAACGGAAATACAAAGAAAAATAAAAGTACGTTACAATTCAAAAGAAAAATCAAATAAGCCCTAAATTACCGTATGATGGATTATACCGTTGTTGTTGTTGTTGCATTACTACACCACCCAGGAGGTAGCAACCATGGCGCGTTGATATTTTTTTTTAGAGTGAAATCTCTTTCCTAGAGGGCTACAAAAGACTAATACAAAATTATGTTGTTTACTACAAAAATTTACCACGAGTAAAAAAAAAAAGTTTTGTTATTTACTACAAAAATTTACTACGAGCAAAAAAAATAGAAAGACATGTATACTATCATTAATATTTTTGATTTAATATAAACTGTTCATAATCGGATCTGTTTTTGTATTGTGCTCGAAGGGCATTCAAACTAAGTTTTTTCACTGTTTCTTTCAAATGAAAACATTTGTCAACGAACAAGAATTTATATTTTAAACCAAATTGTTTACAAGCTGATTCTAAGTAATAAAAGTCTTTAAGTAAACAGGGATGTTCTATATAAAATGTAGAGTTATTTTCTGGATGAAATGCAAATTCTAATTTAGCAATGTATTCGTATTTTATGTAATTAAATATACTTGACCAATCAAATTTATTATAGTCTATTTTATTTTCTGTTTTTAAAATCATTACCTAGAATGGGATAGTCTACTTATCGTACATGTAAAACTTTTTCTGTTTTTCCTATTAGAAATTTAATAAATTTATGCTTTAAATGATAAGATTTCTAAGCGTATTTTTAAAACCTACTTACTAATATTCAAAATTTATCTATTTACTTCACTACATATTAAAGTGAATAGAGAAACTTAGATGAAAGTTTTAGCTGTTTTGTAAGCAAATAATGTATAGCGTATTTTATACAAAAACAAACACAAAATGTGTAGAATTACCATATTATACTGATGTTGCTGTGTAGCATTTTTGTGCTTATAGTTTTTGGCAATGTTCAATGTACAGAGTGGAGCATAAGTAGCTGATTGTTTTAGAAATATTATTATAATACTGTTTTTGCAGAAACATAAAATTTATTACAACAGAAATATACAGAATTTAATGACATTTAAGTTGATTTAATTTAATTATCCATTAAATTTCCATTAAAAATTGTTTTAATTCATCTTGAAGAGAATACATAACTTTGTAAGAGGTCCTCTGGGAGTCACCTACATTCTCTTGAATGAGCTCCTTCACTACACAGATATTGGCAGGCTGGCTATGTCTCACAGTTCTTGGCTTTAAAATATTCCTGAAGGAAATGATTGACTTTGAAATCAGACAAATGACCTCTATAGGGAAGAATCTGATTAAGACAAATATCATCGTAAATAACACTATGTTGGAACAAGTTTCATATTTTAATTATCATGGATGGATGTGACGTGTTGTTTTTCAAGGATGCCATTTTTTAAATGAGCAAGTTTTAAAAATTATCTGGAACTGTTCATAGAACTTTAAAGAACAAAACGCGGAAGGAAACTAGGATGAAATTCTACAAAAGACTTGCCACATCTGTATTGTTATATGATAGTGATATCACTTGGGTCATAATGAAAAGAGAGATTTCTTTTATAGAGTCAACAGATTGCAGTTTTTGAGGTCCTTAAACAAATGTGTGTATAATTAATAGCTGGATACACTATGTTAGACAGGAACGAATGAAAAAATGAGGAAGGGATATTTCCTCTGTTAGTAACCATTAAACAGTATAAATCCAACTGGTGTCCAAAACTGACGGAATGTCAGAAAGATGCATGCCAGCTAAAATTATGAAATATAGAACAGATGAAAGAAGAGATAAACCTCTGAGGAAGTAGGTGTCAGAAAAAGATGCTTAATCTTCCTGTGAGGTGGAGAGGTAAAAGAAATGTGCTGCTGAAAGACTGATGACTGGGTGGGCGCCTGTTCATATCATGTACTAAGAAATAAGGCTTCTTTGAAACATTTTTGTTAATGTGAACATGCTTTAAATGGTATGCAAGTGGCAGCTCCATCTTGTTGCAATCATAGTCTATGACTTTCACAAAACAAAATTTAATCAAGAAACTGGTTCAATAAAATTATACAGTAGCATTCAAAGTTATAGGTACACTATCGTCTGTTTAAAAAAGAAAGGTCCCGTAACCCAATACATAGTCACAGCTGCCACTGTTGCTGTATAGGGGGGGCTTTTGGTGTAACTCCAGAGGGGATTTTTCTGCATGATAGTGGCAGTTCTGCTTGTTTTCAAACTGTTCAAATGAAAATGAGCTTTATCAGATATTATAATGAAATTAAGCATGTTGGGATTTTTATTCATTGATTCCAAAATTTCTTCGTAATATATAACTTTTGTTTTTATCTCTCTACCTATCTTAATCGATGAACAACCTGAATTTTATATGGATGAAAATTTAACTTAACACGCAGAATATGCAAAACCATTGAAAAGGTGATGCAAGGCATTGAAAGTTTATTCTAAGTTTATTTAGTCAAGAAATTAAATATAAAATATTCACTAATTTTTAATTAATTAACTATGCTGTTATAAAGTGAAAATAATTTTTGAAACAAATGAACAATCGAAACAGTGGATGCATTCTCATTCTCCCAGTAAACCAAAGAAGTTCAAGCGAACCTTCTCCAACAGAAAGTGTATGGCTACTGTGTTCCGGGACCGGAATGGAGTTCTCTTGGTGGAATTCATGGAACGTGGCACGACCATCACTGCAGCCTCAAACTGAATATGACTCATCAACATCTACGAAGGGCAATTCAAAATAAGCAGAGAGGAATGTTGTCATCAGGCATTGTCTTTCTTCATGACAATGCTCGGCCGCACACTGAAGCTGAACAAAGAAGCTCCTGCAGCGTTTTCATTCGGAAATGTTTGATCACCCACCATACAGCCCGGACTTGCCTCCATCTACTTTTCACCTCTTTGCTCACATGAAACGCTGGCTTGGAGGAAAACATTTTGGCACAGACATTGACCTGCCGACCAGCATAGAAACATGGCTGAAAACACAGTGGGCTCCATTCCATTATGAGGGTATTGGAAAGTTGGTACCACGCTGCGACAAATGTCTAAATCAGAGTGGCGACTATGTAGAGAAATAGCGTAACTATGAAAGTACTGGTTACAAATAACAAATTTTTTATTTTCACTGTGGTTTTAATTTCGTGACCGATCAGACCTTGAGAAATAAATAACCCTCGTATGATGTCCTGAACAAGAATGTTGTTTTCTGAATGTGCAATTTACTGTAGTTCATGAGGCAGGAATGTAATTTTCTGGACTATGGAGAATTCTCATTATGCATGAGAGCTGGAAAGGAATGTACTGCATCTCACGGAGGAGCTGGGATGACATCATATTATTTGTTTGGATCATAATATTTTAAAGAATACATGAACGGTGATTTTTATCTGCAAATTATGGAAAGACGGTTAATGCATCAACTCTAAAACAAGGGAATCGTGGAACATGTCTGGATACATGAAGATGAAGCTTCATCTCATTTTGCGTCAGTGCATTTTTTCTTAAATGAATATTTTCCGTGATAGTAAACTGGCTGTGGTTCACAAGCAAATTCAGTCTAATTGCAATGACTACCACCAAGAACTGACCTTACCATATCTGATTACTTATTGTAGAGAATACTCAAGGCCTATATCTCAACATAATTATACATGAAATGAAAATTTGCCATTGTGTATGAAGCTTTTGAACCATTACTCCACAGATGATTCATATTATTTCAAAAAGGGTGGAAATGCATACTTATTTGAGTTCAGCAAGATGGTGTACACACAAATTCAATGGATAAATAATTCTTAAGTAGAAATGTATAAAAATATTTCATAGTAAGTCCTGAATGTATATTTGTTCATTGGAAATGGGGGCCTTTCTGACAAAAAAAAGTAGATCAAAAGATTTTTAATGAGTGAAAAATGAAAAATAGATTTGATGAACTAAGTGAGAGCCAACTTAATCAGCATGATGAAATGTGATTAAACTAAAAAAAGTATTATTCTCTGATGAACGAGCTGCATTATATCTTTGAAAAGCTAAGTTACAGCATCATTTTTTATCAACACATGTAAATGAAAAAAATAACATTGGCCTGAACGCTAGACAAATTTATTATGTACCAATTGGAATAAAAGATCTAATCTTTCGACTCTTTTCATAGTTCGCTGATCATTTTTTCTTTGTGGTTGCTGAGTGCAGGATTAATTTAATAAAAATTTTAGTAGGACTAGAATGGTGAAAATATAATAAGATTTTTTTGTATAAATTAAGTAATGTTGTCTGTATTTATAACTAACAGCTTCCAAGGAAGAGGATACATAAGAAAATGATTCCTTTCAAAGACATTTTGTGTATGAATGTTTGCAGCACACACAATGAATTGAATTGTGCAGGACTATGCTTGTAATATCTCTCTTGACACTTTGCTTTTGAGTACGAATCATACATGCATCATTAAATAATCAAAGTTCAAAGAATTCATTGTGATGGTAATATGTTTTATTTATATATATATATTTATATAAATATAAAAACTATCCTCAGCCTGTAAAGTTATGCTTACACTATTTTGGGATTGCTGCTAGCCAGTCAGCATAAGCAAGTTGATGCTGTGAACGCACTGCATTGTAAAGTTCTCTAGATGCTTTGCTGTTTTGCTTCAAAATTAAAAAAAATAGAAAGAAATAAGAAAGAAATAGTTAACGGATACTTAATAAAGCACTCTCTGTTACTTTTTATTTATTTATTGTAACAATAAAATTTTTATTTGCTATATAATTACATTTTTAATTCATTTTTTTTTTAATTTTTTATAGGATGCTGGATTTAATTTTATAACAGCTGTAGGATGCTTCTACTAATAAACAGATTAATCATCAACAGCATTCTCAATGCTTCCCTTCATAAGTAATTTCTATAATTTAAAGTTGTAAAAAAAGTCATCTTCTAAATCATATTCCTAAAACACATTTAAAATGAAGTAATGTACAATTTAAGGTATATTTTTCATAATTAAGAGACATATTTCTGGGAGGTTTTTATGGAAAAATAGGTAATAATAAGTCATTTGTGAAGGAATAATTCAGCACATTAATCTTTTTGATAATGACAGAACCAATACTTATAAGAAATTTAAATGATAGAAGCATCAAATACAAGTGGCAGAAAATTGTTAAGAGTATTTTGCAAAATGTTCATAATTGATAATGATAAGATAACAATTAGTACACCTTATGTGAAGTAGTATCATTTATAATCTATTTGCATTGCCTTTAATGTTATAGCATTTTAAGAATTTTCAATGGGGTGGTTTTTTTTCTGATTGCTTGGAGTTTGAAATTTCCTTGGAGAATATTTATTTATTAATATTTATTTCTGTTCAGCCTCTGAAACTACCATAAAGTATTATTTCAGAGAATGGATGAAGATGATATGATTAAATGTAAATGAAGTGTAATCTTGTATAGTCTCAGGTCGGCCAGTAATAATGTAACAGTAATAATAATAATGTAATTAATAATGCTTTGCACTTTTAAATCGTCACTCCTTGAGGAGTTAAATGTAATCACATGCTATTTTTGTTTATTGCTGCCACTGTATCCAAATATATGCATTCCTTTTACATTGCTCCAATATGTATACGCTATTACCTTTCATATCTTTGTACTAATTTCTTTATTCCAGACGTCCAATACCCCTTGAATTTCCTCTTGATTTTCGCAGTGACCATATTGTGATCCAATAGCAAGTAATGTTCTAGATGGTATTTCTTCCTTATCTTTTTGCTTCAATCTTTTTCTTATATCATCCATAGCTGTTAAAATACAAACAAAGTTTACTATTTAAAAGCTGTGGAATATTACTCTCCTGGACTAAATTTTTTTAAATTCGAAATTATTCAGTTTGAAATAAAAATTTTCCTGTCTTTATTTTATATACATATAATTATAATTTTTTTCCTAATTTTCGTTTTTGTCTTTTAATACCAGATCATGGATACTAGGGGTTCTTTGGTGGTTGGGTTTTAATTAACCAAATCTCAGGAATGGTCAACCTGAGAGTGTGCAAACTACACTTCATTTACATTCTCATCCTCTGAAGTAATACTTTACAGTGGTTCCAGAGGCTAAATAGAAGAAGAGAAAGAGACAGTTAATTGAATCTGTGATATAAGTTGAAATCATCTACCTGGAAGGTATGAATCAAAGGAAAAAATCAAATGATTCTTTGATTTGAAAAATGACTTTTCACCAAATTAAATGATTATGTGAAGGACGTTGGAAGTTTGTCAAATATCAGAAATAAACAAAATATAGCAGAATAAAGGGAATTTTTAAAAATAAAAGGGATTAAATTAATGGTTGTTTTAACCTGTTCTTCAACAGGATACTAAGTTTGAAAGTTAAACAGATGTATTATTTTTCAACAGATTTGTTTTCACAACTCATCATAATTTTCATACCTGTCTGATATACGGCCCTTGCACCATGTATGATTTATTGCTTTACATTTTCATCTAAATATTTTAGTCTTTGTAGATCCAATTTCTGTTAATTTTTAATCTTTCCTGATCTTTTAGGCTTCTCTTCTTTACACCTTCTGTTGATCCTTCTAGCACTGTTTTCATGATATCTTTTCGCCGATTAGCTTTCCTATTCTGAATTATGCTTGCTCATGTTCTAATTAAGATTATAAGCTTGTTCGCTCTCCTCATGATTTTTTCATTTTCTGATTACTTCATCCTGTTATATTTGTACTTGATCTTTTTCAGGCAAATTATATGGTTTTCTATTAGATCAGTATACTTCTACTGTATATTTCTTTCACTTTCTCCTTTTAAGTATATCTGTTTTACTTTTTACTTTTTTTTTACACATAGTTCATATTACCCTTTTCTTTCTAACTTTTCTCTATCTGATAATTCATCTGCAAGACATTTCTCATTTGTTTTTTGAATCTTATTCAAAAACTTAAGCCTAAATACTTATTCATTATTCAACTTCCTGTAGATCATCTCAACTTCTTCAACCTTCCTGTTTTTTTTTTGTTTTTTTTTATAATTGCCTGTTTTCTTGTATTTTTTCAATCACCTATCTGGTAAGCCATTGCTTCCTTATTCTTCTTCCCTTAATAAAGTTAACTGTTTTATTCCATTGATATTCTAATAGCATCTTTAATATTCAGAAAAAATTCATTTGAGCAGTTGTCTTCTGCATTTCTTTTTTCTCATTCTTAAAATAATTTCTCTCTTATTAGAACCATGTTAATTTGAACTAATATCTGTTTTGGTCTGCCTGACAGCTGAGAGCTGTGCGTCTGCGGGGAAGTTCAGTTAAAACATCACCTGATGTTTCACTGCCCTACTCTTGGAGAGGCCAGAGACTGGGCCACACTGGAACTTAGAGGTGAGGGGGAAAATTGGCTACTCACTAGCAGCGAGTCAATGTGGCAATAGCCACAGTCAGACTGTGTGGAAGTTCCTTGATGCAGTTGCTTTGTTAATCCAACATCAGTAATTTACTTAAGGGAAAGACTCCTACTGCACTGTTGTGGGAAGCTAACCTAGAGATATATGGTTAACCACCAACCAATTAAGGCTTCACGCAATTTAATATGGTGGACAGGTACTTGTTGGCATTCAGCGACCTAGGTGTGGCAGTGAATTGCTGTCTAGACAAAGTAAATTTAAATTTATGAATGCCATCTACATTTTTAGTAGTTGACGAGGTGTGCCTACCCATTTTAGTAAAAATATGACAAGTGAGCGGTTGGGACACATAAGCTGGTGGTGTATGACACCGCACTTAGTCCGCTCACACTGTTAGGTAAGCTCTAGAAGCTAGTTAGGACATTGGTCGCTAAACTGTTTTGAGGCTGAATGCCCATTTGTGGCACAGACTTTCAGTTTTAAGCTTTAGGGTGACCGAAGGGGGTAGTGGCAGGAGAAATGCCAAGCAAACCAAATTCTATCTTATCCACTTGATGTAATTTGTTCCACCCTCCATTTAGTTAATTTTTCAGCTCTTTTAACTCCCTTCAGTAGTACTTTTATTTCTACTACCAGAAGTACAGTGCATTTTGAAAGTTGCTGTGCACTGTTATTATGGGAGTGTAATGAAAAAAATTTCTTAATTATTACTTGGCATTTTTATTTCATTATTTTTAATAGAAATGGATATTATAATAACTGGAATAGTTTATAAAAAGTGTTGAAAATGACCTCTTCAAACATCAATACAACACTGCACATGTTTCAGTTTGTTGTCATACACTTTAATAACTGATGTACTGGAATGTCTTGTGCGAATGCCATTATTGCAGTATTTAGTTTGTCAATTGTGTGTGGTCTGTTGCGATACACTGCTCTTTTTGTTCCTCCCAAGGAAAGTAATACAAGGGAGTCAGACTGGGCAATTGTGCAGGCCAAAAACCCCTCAAAATGATTTGTTTACAGAAGATATTTCATAAAAAATCATTGACCTGTAAGCTGTGACATCACCTTGTTGGGATATAGCCGTAATTAATTTTCTTCTCATTTAACTGAGTAATGAGGGTTGTTAAAACAGAACAATAATAATAACTATCAACTGTATTTTCAAAAACGGCTGGACTCACAATGCGCATTCTGTTCACATCACACCAATCTCCAACTTTCGCATCATATAAAGTTCTTCATGCAGTTAATAAGAGGTTTGTAGTCAACCACAGTTGTTTATATTGTAATTTAATATATCCTCCTAGTTGAAATCACTCTTTCTGTAAAAAACATAACCTTCAGTATATCTATGCAACTTCGGTCAATAAAACATAAAACCATTTAAAATAATTTAGTTTTTTGGCATGATCTGTTGGTTTCAGTTCTTGAACACACATTACTTTGTAGGACAAGAGATTCAGTTCTTTTCATACACCTTTACGTGTGGTAGCAAGTCTGATATCTTGCTGCTTCGCTAACTTACGCATTAGTTTTGTTGGAAGTTCTGCCATAGCATCTGAAATATCTGTCTGTTAATTTAGGTGGTCTTCCACTTTGATCAGCGCCTTCAACAGAGCCTGCTGCCTGAAATTTTTCGATAAGTGTTTGAAATGCATTGCAGTGAGGAACTTTTCAGAAAAATTGTGCTTCACTAAATCAGTATACTTGTCAACTTTATGAAAGGCATGTTCAACGTCTTTCGTGAATAGTGTATTCCTCTATCAAAAGAATCATTACTTTTCTCACAACTATTGATTCCAGTAAATGAAACAGCACAAATGTCAAAACAGCACTCAACATCTAATGTCTTGGTTTATCACTGAGCAATACCCAATGAACCACAGGCAACCAACCTAACACAAAAAACCAGAATGCATCACATGATTCTAAAGTATACCGTACAGTAACTTGCTGAACACACTGTTATGATCACTATCAATAAAAGTATCAGGAAGTCTACATATCTTGTTCATTGTATTTCTCAATTTCTCTTCTAAATATATAGTCAATTTTTTATGTTTTCATCTCCAGCAAATTTCCAAAAACTACTAAAGAAGTTGGAGATTTTGAAATCTCCAGCCTTCTTTTGTCGTTTTTTTTACTAGCTTGATTATTAGCATTATATTAGTATTTTTTAAGTGTTTATTATCTTTCTTCCACTTTCATTTCGTGTTCTCAGTCATCTCCTTTTGCTTTTTCATCCATCCAAAGTATGTTTGGGTGCCCTGCAGCACCAATTTCCCTATTATTATTCTACAACAATGTTTATATTACTCTTCCATAATTTTCTCTTTCTCTTAATACTGTACTTTAATAGTACCATCTTCATATTGATTAGTTCGCATATAAACTTGTATTAAAAGCCGGTCTCTGGGTTTATTCTCATTCTGACAGCAGTTTTTCTATCATTACTAAAAACTGTCCTAGTACACTTCTATTTTGTTTTTTTACAATTATTCCTATATCAGTTCTTCCTTTTTATTTCCTGAATTGTAACATCATCCTTTAATAACCTTACCCTTTCTCATTTTAATTTATTTACTCCAATTTCATTATTACTATGTTTATGTTCATCTCTCTTTTAAAATTTTCTAAATTCTTTGTTTGCAAAAATATTTATACGTTACATGTACCTGTACATACTTCCTTTCCATCTTTTGCTGACTTCCAGTTGCTGATTACCTAAACCAGGTTAATAAAATCATAATATATATCGTTATTAAATTCAATTCATTAAAATTCGCTATTGCATTCAAGTGTAAGACCAAAAAAAAAATCAGGAAAAAACATATACCTATTCAACATTTGTTACAAGTTTCTCTTTGCGCTCTATTGTACATGTGGTTTCTAATATGCCGGCTCTCACAAAGTTTATATTCTTGAAAACACTGCATAAACCATTCTAAATTATTCTGTTCCACATTTATCAGTGAGTATAAAAATCTTCAACAATTTAAAAACTGAGTATAATCTTTACATTTCAGGCAAGTAATTCAAAGAGTACATCGTAATATTAAATCCTAACATTGAATATTTATACTTCCTTCATCTTCTTCCACCAGTTGACCTTCATTAAATAGTTAATTTCTTTTTCCACCACCACTTTCAATTCTCTTCAGTATCCTCTTTAAAACCTCCCTTACTGTATACCTAGCATTTATTATGACTTTTCAGCACTGTCCTAGTCAGTTAACTGCAGTTTTATTTACTGATCGGGCAATCACTGTTCTATTCACTGCTAAACGATCACTGACAAAAAACATACTAAACGATCCGTTATCAATACTTTCTTTTAGAGCTATAATTTGGTAATCTCTTCCTGCATGTTTAACAAGAAAGACCTTCATGCCATGTATCTGGATAAAAGTCATTATGGGTTATTTAATTATTATTTGAATAATTCAAATCATCGTCTGAATTGCATATGTGAGGTATACTAAGTTTTTTACTTTTGCAGCTCCTAAACCATGCACATGTTTATCAAGAGCCTCTTAAAATTTTTGACACGAATTGTGCACAATAGATGCACGAGTATGTATTCTGTCTCAGCATGTTGACTAATACAACTGGTTTTGTTATTTTTTGTTTCCCATAACAGTTTTGAAGAACTGCAGGAGTTGTCTTTTCCCAGCATTTATTAATAATTCATACCGCATAGATAAATTGGTACCAATATTGTGAGCAAATTGCATACATTTTATTACAATACTGAATAATCACAAATAAAATCAATATTTTTATTGTAATAACACATAAATGGAGGAATGATTAAGTACTAAACTCTACCGACCGAATTCTAATGAATACACTACTAAATCTTCATCAATGTCTATTGAGTGACAATGGATAAAAGAAAATTTGAAAATGTATTGATTGGTTTTTTAAAAGAATAAGACACTGTCTTTTTTTTAACAGCAGTGACCATTTTCATATATAGTTTGTACTATCTAAATAAAATAGTTTTCTAAACGGGAACTATCTTTTAAATTTTTTTACAAAAAATATACAATGTAAATCATTACAGGTAAAAATTTTGTTATAATGCTATTAACCATAAAACGAAGGCTAATTAGCTATTCAAAACTTACATAATTGTCAATATTTTGATGTTGCAAACAGTATGTAAGACCAAAAAATTTAGATTTTGAAAGTCTGACTTTTTTAAACTGATAGCCACTGACGGTGAAGTTTAATATTTTGTATTGTAAAATATTTTTGTTTAAAAAGACCTGCAACTGAATAGTTTTATATATTAGAAAAAAATAATGAAAGGATATTTACATAAATATAAATTAAGATATTAAATAAGGCACCTAATAAAAAAATTAATGGTCATGGAAATTAATAAAATCAATAAATATATTCTTTAAACAATAGGTGCATTTGATGTAATAATTTATCACTGCATATAACAAAGTTGTGTTTATAAAATACACACAATATATATGTAATGTGTGTTTAAGTGTGGAACCTACAGTCCTAGTTTCAGATAGTACAGCAACAAAGTAAGTTAAAGAGTCATGGGTAGATCAATAGTCAAAGATGTAGTGATCAAATCCCCCAAAAAAAACAGGATACATCAACTCAAACTGATCCTCATAGTGTCCTTGGTATGGATCCAACATGCATCTGGCTGCACACTGCAGTGAGAAATGATCACAAATAAGGTAACAGTGGGTAGTAGATAAGGCACTGAATCCTCATGTTGAACACAAAACAAGTTCATCCAAAGTTCAAGTTCATGCAGCATCCATCTATTTAATCAATAATTTCTTTAGGAAATTGATGTATATTTATCAGGATAGAAACAGCCCATTAGTGATAAATGTTTTTGTATTTATTAAATTAATTATGCATTATTTATTTAATGTTTTGACCACCTCAAATATATGCTTTGCTTTTAGATACTAAGCTGATGAATCAGCTGAGAACTGGTTTGGGCTTCATGAAGAATTTTAGTAACTTTACTTGAATTTTAAACATTTAGAACTACATAAACTGAATATAAACTACTTAAGCAAACCCTAAATGTAGTAGCAGTATGTTTATTACATACAATTACGAGATAAACTTATCAAAGAAAATAGACAAAGATATAATCAAACTAGAATTAGTACTATTAAAGAGTACTCAGTACATTGATATTTGAGAGGTTAAAACAGAATAAAATTTGTTCTTAATAAATAAGGGTTTATAATATTACTCTAACATGAAATTAGATTTATGAAGTTACTTGATAAATTGTTATCTATCTCATTTATTACACGAATCTTTTCAAGGCATTCTTAATTATTTATACGTAAAATGCACAAAAATGTTAATGCACAAAAATAATAATATTACATGTTTACAAAACATGTAATATTATTACTTTTTTTATAAAAATATAAACCTCTGGGAACAAGATGGCAAATGCAGAAGCATAATAACATAGGCAGTAGCCAGGATTTTCTCCAGGGGGGGGAAGTATGAAGTTTTTTTGTTAAATATTGGTTTTATTTGAACATTTAAAAATACCAGAAGTAATAATTGCAATGCTAGTCGAACCTATCAAAATAATAATTCAGTACTAGCCTATGAGAGTTCTGTATTAATCCTGACAAAATTTCTTTCTCAGATAAATATTTAGCTTCCAGAAATCCTCTTTTTATGCACACTCATCATGAAAAGACTAAAAGCCGATTTTCTGTCATTGTTGACTGTAACCAAGTTTCTGTCCTGCATAAGGTGTTGAAGGATCTTTCGATAGTAAATATTGTGCAAGTGAGATAAGTAGCGTTCGTTTTTTGGATGGGTAGAACAATTGGATTTCTTTAACTATTGCAGCCAATACTACCTCCTTCAGTTCGGCATTTGGCACTTTTTTTCCTTTCCATTGGTTTACTAAAGTACAGATTCACCAAGGAAATCATTAAAATTGTAGTAACTAAAAAACCTGTAGTTTTTTAACAAATACTTATGTCATATCAAGCATTACATGAGGGTGTGATGTAAGCAATGAGAATGTGGGAAAGTTCTGCTCAGAAAAACGCTCTTCTAGAGACATTATTAATGAATCTATGTATGGAATAATTAGTGATCTTCTCCAAAACCTGCCAGGGGTCTATGCAGGTAGATTCGCAAGATGTTTCTGCTGATTTATAACTCGTGACATATTGAAATCTGTTGCAAGATGCTCAACGATTGTTTCTGCCTCTCCTATCACACTTTCACTTTCAACAACCGCATTTCCATGATGTCTTCTAATGATGTCAATGTTGTTTTTTGTGATTTCCACAATAAAGTAAGTCTATACTTGACTGAAGAGCAGCATGTACCACCGGTTGCAGTAGTTCCGAATATTTTGCTATGAGACAAACAATGAGACACTAACAATGAATTTCTGATTTTGTAGCAGCATAATGCATTTGAAAACCACTTTTTTCGTTGCATTGTTACCATGTTGACAGTTTTTCAAGCGCCATAAGAATTTGCACATAATGTTTCTTGAATGTGGCAATATTTTTTTATTTTTGAGAGCAATGGATTTCACAGAGCATTGGTATATTTGGTATGCATTTTTATTGAAGGGTTGATTCTCCAAAGAATCTTATTATTTCTTTTAATGTGGAGGCAGCATATTGTATCACTTTTATTTCATTTGAGCTGTTTACAACTAAATTCAGTTTGTGAGTAGCACAGAAAAAGTATAATGCTCTCATATTCTTTTCTTGAATAATTTTCTGGTGGACACCACCATTCATCCCTGCCATACTGGAACACCCATCGTGTCCTTGTCCAATGCACTTTTCTTGTTTAAGGCCTACCTTTTCTACAAAGATGTTAATTGCATCAATACAGATTTTGCATCACGTCAGTCAACTCTACAAGAACTAGATATTCCTCATGAACAATCATCTTTTCATCATCAAAAATCTAACCTCAATGGAAAGTTGCTCAGGTGCTCTGAGCCCTAATATGCCATTGCTCTTGTCTGCCAGGATACTGTAAGCACATGCTTTATTTATGTCAGTAGTGATGATGTCTCCAATGACGTCGCCACATAGGCTGATTATTTCATTTTGAATCCATGGTGGCAAGTGGGATTTTTTGTGCTCTTTTAAAATGTGGTCGCCAGCGTCAAGTTCATCAAGTCTTCAAAAACACTTTAAAAAACACCAAAGTTAGGTCATGTGCACCACAAAACATCACAATCGAAATTACAGATTCAAAAATTTTCTTGTTGGCCTCTATCTCTTGTTGGTGGACAGAAATCCGCTGTACATCAACGGTTATAATTTCAACAAAATATTTTTTTCTGCTGTGGCCGCTGATTTGTACCACTGAGACGACTTGTAAGATTTCACAAATTAGCGATGTCTTTATAGCGAGTAATGGACCTCACTATGAAAGAATTCAAAAGACTATGCACGTTAGTTGGTAGAAACAACACACAGTAAATGCACAACGCGCCCTTTAATTTTTTGGAGTACGCCAGCCGAGGAGCATTATCCGCCAACCAGCTGTATTTAAATTTTTGTTTAATTGCACGGCATCTGTAGCATAGTCATAACTTGTAGTTGGTGACAAAAGGTTTTTTAAAACTTCCATTTTTCGAGATGAGATCATACTCAACGAACGTCCAAGTCGGTGACCCGCACCGTTATCAAATATTTTTGATCCTGTACACAAGAACCAGATGGTAGTGAAGATCCAGTTGATTTTCACCAACATTCTGTTTCGATTTCTCTTCTCCGCCGCTATCACTTTCGATACTACTTTTATCAGGTTGCTTACTCTCTTTTCTCCCTAAAAGAAAATAAATAACTACTACTACACTTCGCAAAAAAATTAAAGCAACTTAGAATTTAGGTTTCTGAACGGAATTTCTACTAGAAACTTCAAGCTTAAAAATGTTTCTTTTTTTTTTAATCGTCCCAAACATTAATTTTTCACAAAATTACAGCGTTTTGAAAATTATTAAAATTTTTTTTTCGTTCGTGAGAAATGTTCTTAACCTAAATATGAGTTTATGGGTTTCAAAACCTTCTAATGTGTCTTTATTTTCAATTCTACAAAAGATATTGGAATAAGTGGAAAAACACAAAGAAACTAATGGAATGTTCAAATCTAACAGGCTGTGGCTGCGTACAGAATGAAATGCATGTGGCTGCGTACGTGAACCAAATGGTTCTGATTGAAGTTAGAAATTTTTGTGTCAAGAATGTGTTGTGTTTAACATAACTTTTGTAGTGATTGAATTTGATCACAACAAAAACTGGACTATTATGAATTTTAACCATTCATTACTAATCTATCAAACTCTTAATGTTTTTTTTATTATTGAACGACGGTATTTTTTAATAAACCTTAAATATTTTGTACAAGTTTGTTTTATTATTTGCAACTAGCAGAAGTAGCTATTTGTAAAATCAAACATTTCAAAATTCAAAACCGTCTGCTTAAGCAGAACTGCTGAAAAAATAGCTAATTTCAATCGTTATTCAAAATTATTGGAATGTAGTATACTTGTAATTATTTCCTTATTTACTATTGTATGATTTTTCTTAAAATTTCAATAATAAAGACAACATCAAAATCAGTAATATTAGAAACAAAAATTCAGTTTTCGCTTTTCCTGAAAATGTTAGGTTTGTTTTTAATTAGATGGTTTTGTAGCTCATCGATTCAAATAAAAATAATGTAGATACATACTTTTCTTGCCAAATAAGTTTCTAATATCCATTTTAGATTGCTACTGTTACGGGATTTTGGTTTCAACTAACTCAAATGCGTCTACTCTCTCAACTGACTCAGTAGCACTGATTGCAGCGCTTAACCAGGGAACAGAAGGTATTAGAACAACCTCGAACACACATTCTACAATTTTCGAGTTTTAGAGATCATCCTGACCTTGAACTTCCAGTTCCCCACTCGTTTATTGGTTCAAACACTCGTTCATTAGAGCGCTCGTGCCACCATTCAAACATGCTTTTTTTCCGCGCAATACTATTATAACAAACTGAAATTGACCTATAATTTTTTGCTTGCTAAATGAGCCAGGGGAGCGCAAACATTTCACCATGGTTATGCCTATGCATAATAAATTTAAAAAAGTAACTCTACGCACATTTTGCATACGTAATGATAAGCATATTTTGTTCAGTTTTAAATATGCTATTAAGGGAACTGAGTTTTCTTTGCAATCTAAACTTGAGTATTTTGATTAATTTTTAAATCAAAAATCTAAAACCGTAGCCGTCGCTATGTAATCATAAGAGAGGTACTGCTCATAATAATGGTAACCATTCATAAGAAAGACTATGGTACATAATCTCTTTAATGTGATGTTTCTTTTTGAATCGTTTTTATTTTTTTTTTAAGATAAACAACGCATTATAACTGCACTCTTTCTTTTTCCTGTTTAGCCTCCGGTAACTACCGTTTAGATAATTCTTCAGAGGATGAATGAGGATGATATGTATGAGTGTAAATGAAGTGTAGTCTTGTACATTCTCAGTTCGACCGTACCTGAATTATAACTGCACTCAAAGTTGTTTTTGTAAACTAATCAATAATGTATCAGCAACCAATAAATTGTTACACCTATTTATTGTTATTCATAATTTCTTGATTCTCAGTGAGTACAGTTTGTGTAATTTTTCTACTAAAAGGCACGACAACAAGAGAAATATACAATTCACTGATATTATATACTTTTCTCTCTTATATCCTGTTTTATCACTACTTAACATCTTATGTTTAACTAGAACTATTGGGGTTCTATTAAAGCCAATTTTCTGATATTATATAGTAAGTTCTATTTAACGTGCACTATACACTATAACTCCACTACGGACTATAATATAGATATACATATAGTTTGATTCATGGAATGTAGTTTTGCACAACTGTCTTACGGCAAGTTTTGGAAATGTCCACAAGTTTCCTGAAAGCAGGTCCAATCCCTTCACACAATATGTTTTGACATCTGTTATAGGACATCAGGAATAATGGAATTTATCTCAAAAACTGTAGTGTGAAGGGTTTGCCTTTAGGAAAACTTGTGGATATTTCCAACACTTGCTGTAACACATTACCAGTTGTGCATAACTACATTCCATGACTTAAATGAAATGTGAGTATCTCTGTATTATAGTAAAACGTGGAGTTATAGTGTGTAGTATCATGATGTACACGATAAAATGATCTCACTCTATTAAAGAAATCTGTTCATTAACTACATCTAAAACTTAAACTTGATTTCTGTTTACAGAAATGACACATGTTAATCTCTTGACTTCAGACTGAAAACAATTTTGTTCTGTTGTGAAAAAAATTATAAAATCTTACTGGAATCAGTTTATTGTTATATAATATTTATAAACAGATGTAATTTAAGGTACCTCCTTACTCTTTTGTGACGACTACTATCACCACACCACTTCCTCCGTTTCTAGCTCTGAAGGCCTTAACCAAAGTTCGTCTTATTGATCCTCTGACTGATATTACAGTCATCAGTTTGACATACGTCAGGATTTCAACGAAGCAAATGCCTCGGTAGATATTTCCATCACTGTTTTAACTCAATTAAAGGAATCACGTAGTCGCATATATTTTATAAAGTAATTAATAGAACAGTAAAATATTTATTTTAAAAGTAATTCATCTAAGCAAATCACTGCAACGAATCGAGTACAAAAGATAGTTTATATTTACTGATTTATATAAAACAAATGAATAATGACTTATATTGTTGACAAAATTTGATTTCATAATATTTTTTTTCTACGATACAGTACCAGATAATACTGCATTATATACCGTATTATTGAAATAAGATAAAGTATTAAATCATAGTACAAACTTTACTAAAACCCGACTTTTACCAACAATCAAGTATAAAATCGGTGGATATATTCGAGGCACAGGTGGCACTGATACTAATCTATGTTTACAAAATAACATATATGTCATTTTCATGTAACTTAAGAAACGTATTGTTTGTAGTTTTTTCACAGTAAATATACTTCGAGTTTTTTCTTTAAAATTATTTACGTAGTTTAGTTTAACAAAATAAGATGTGTCAGAATACTGACTCTTTCGTGTCAAGTCAAATAAATTAAAGAATTTCATTCCAAAACTGTCTTCCTTACTAAACAACCTATCATAGTTTAAAAAATATATTTCATATGTTGTTCCTGAGTGAATCACTCTCATAATAAAATCATGGTAAACCAAATGAGTAGTCGCCGAGCATTATTCAAACATTCAGCAAATTGTTATTTTCTATTCAAACAGTAATTTAACTAACATCACATTAATATAGTTATATAAAATGCTTCATTATACTGAAATTGTGTGGAGTTTGTTTTTAATAAAATGATATCACTGTCAGAAACGGTGTTAACCTGTTTGATTGCTGTAATAGCGATATATCGGTGGTAACGATTGTTAAAATGATGGAGTATTCTACTCGCCCCAGTTAAGTGCAGGCTTGACTTTGACAGATAGTATATCTACATTTTTTAATATTTTTCATTTCCTGACTATATACTTGAACTGTTTAGCTATAACAGCATACGATTCATAGCATTAATGCAACTAATAATAACAGCATTTGGTGTTACATTATATTATTCAAGTGAAAGTTTGATTATCGGGTTAAATGTTTCATCTCGGAGTTTTGGCAGATCATGACATTTCAAAAACAAAAAAAGTATCCATAATTTTAGTATCTAAATTCTCAGAATGATTTACGTACATCTTATATATGTATTTTTATTTCCTTTTTTTACTTTTCTTTTTATTGATTTCTTCAAACCGGAGGGAAGGATTTGAATGAAATTTGTGAAAATGGTTTTTGAATATGGAGCATTGAAGGCAATTCATCTTGGCACAGTACCTTATCGTGGAGAGATACGATCACCTTAACTTCCGTTCTCTAAATTTTACTCTAAATTTTAAGAGTAGAATAATTTTTATATATAAATCTTATTTACATGCGTTCTCATATATTTCAATTTTCTACTTCAATTTCCTCATACATAGCAGTTTGTCGAGGGCCAAGATCTCGGTAGTCAGAAAGTTATATAACTTTGCCGTCTAATGTATCTATATATTTCAATCACGCGCATATAAATATATGTATATATATATTTATATACACATTCGTGTGTGCGAGTGCACGAATGAAACAAATAGTTCATATTTTATATTATGTTTTCCTTAATACTTGAATTTATTGCTTTTTCCTTTTTAATTGCTACATATGTATATTTCAATAAGTGTATACTTACAGGGCTAACAAATTTACATATATATGAAAACTGTAATTCAAACTGTACGTAGATATTTGGATTGTGTTTTAACCATTTTTCTTCATGTACATTTAAATATGGAGTTAGCCGATTAAAAAAATTGTTCGCTGTACTTCTGGTATTTAAACGTAAAGTACATCTGAAAACAAACGTAAGAAAAAACAAAACTTAGGATATTATGCAATTTTTATTTACTATTAAACACACATGCTCATGATATATTATACACGATAATGATAATTATATTTTTGTATGTTTTCTAAATTATTAAAAAACTGAAAATCCACCTTACCAGCAAATTAAATGTATCTCTTTAGATCTTTCAGTACTTAGACCATCGTCAGGAGAATAAAATAAAGTAAAAAATTTTAAATGATTAAGCAGTCATGACTCTTTGCTAGTATAGTAGCTGAACTAGCAAACGTCATGACTGCTTAATCATTTTAATTTTTTGACTTTATTTTATATCCTCCTTACGATGGTCTATAAATGGAAAATCTAGACACATATTTAATTTGCTGGTAAAGTGAATTTTCAGTTTTTTCATAACTTATTAATTATATCAGCGGTAACCATGTTTGAGAATTTTTTTTTTTTTAAATATATTGTTTAAAACATTTAACGTTCTAAAAATTTTATTCAAGTAAAAATGCAAATAACATATAAAATTAAATTAAATGACAAAAAAAAAATTAAAAGAGTGCCCAGGAAAAGTAATATATCGTTACATTCAATTGAGAGTTAATATAGAAAAGGGTTCTGAGTACAAAACAGTTAAAAACTTGTAATTAATAGAATAATTAATAGTATAATATGTCCAGGTTCAATTGTCATGTTGACCTTTGACCCCCTGAGTTCAAGTTGAGGCAGAACCTCAACATATGTTTTCCAAGATTATACCCAGTTAAATTTACACGCTGAAAGAGTCCATTTACTGCAACATATATAGCAAAACACGGGTTTCAGATGCGTCCAAAATTACATCAAAGAACCAACTAAGAAATTGACGATTGAATTTGGAAATCTTTTTTCACGGGTTTATTCGAATACATTAAAGAAAGGTTGCTTTCAGTGATTAATGTGTGTTCACGTTAAATTTACATGTTGAAACAGTTGATTTTGTGAAAAATTCGTAGTAAAACATATGCTTGAGATGCTCCATGAGGTTCTACCTATTGTGTTTTTTTATATAGATCGCTGATGACGTCATGGGGAATCCCGTTTCTTATAACATGACGTCAGGTGTCAATCATTCCTTATATCGTTGACCCTTAATATTAATATGTAAATATATATAGCGAACGTTAAGAGCAATACCTTATTAATTTATAAAATTAAAATTTATTAATCAGAAAGCAAAAAAATTTGAAATTCGAACGAGTTAAGTTATCAAACGATTCTAACCCGTCTGATCTTAATATAAAAATTATCTAACGAAATAAAAATTTATCTAACGAATATGATTTAATTACATTTTTACGTAACATACAAAATGATATTGAACGTTTATATAAGAAGTATTCTCTCAATGATATTAATATTAAATTAATGTGCGAGTATATAAAAGAGATTATTTTCAAGGCTTACGCAAGAAGATTTTTAAAGATTTAAAGTCAGAAAAAATACAACTTTTTGTTGACACTATATCGTGTATTGATAGTGCTTTTCAAAATTTAACTGAACAATATTTTTAATTGAAACACAAACTAAAAAAAAAATTCTGTTTCTGATTTGTTGTTTTAAAATTCCAAATGAAAAAGAAGCATTCATTGGTTTTTTATTAAAACAATAGTGGAATGTTAGCAATAAAAATCATATAGATATTTATGAATTTTTAATATCTATGAAAGCGAAGGTAAAAATGCCAAGCAGGAAAATATAAAGTAAATAATATTAAATATTATATAGTTGTTGTTGAAGTGAAGAAATGTGTAGATAATTATTACAATTTCTGTGAATTCAATTTACATAGTAGTACTCGCTGAAGGCGGACGTTGTAGTTTCGGCTCCTCTCCAACCACAAGCCGAGGTACTTAACGCACCCCGACGTGGGAATACTGGTCTGGTCCCAGCAACATTAATTTGCATTTCTCGCAAACTTTTCTCGACCAACGCTACTACGGAGGTTTTATTAGTTGCTAACTGTAGTCCTCTCACCTCAAGCCAACAACTTATTCGCCGGACCGAATTATTGGCTACCTCCTCCACTTCTGCTTCAGTGTGTCCGGCACGAGGAGGGCCAAATCATCTGCAACAAGTTCAACATCCCCATCAAACTCACGTCTCAAAAGCCCATCAAAACTGAGGTCCCACAGGAGTGAGCCGAGTACAGACCTCTGCGAATCCCCGCCAAACACGCCAAAAACCAACTCACCATCTTCTGTGGGGGTTTTAAGCCTTCTGCAATGTAGGTAACTGTTAATTATGTCAAGGAGATACCCACTTATATTCTTCTCTTCTAGCACATCAATAATCGTCGGCCACTGGAGACTAACAAAAGCGTTCCTGAAGTCTAGGAGGACCACTAACGGTATCCTCCGTCGACGCCCAGTGCCACTACTTCAATCTCTAGCCCATTCAGTTACACGTTTCAACGCGTCAATTGTGGACTTTCCCCTAACAATGCCATATTGATCAGGAGAAGCCCACCCTTTGCTTCCACCTCGCACCACAGCCTATCAGGGATAAGTCTCTCCAACAGCTTATCTACGTTGCTGAGCAAGCATATCGGACGATATGAGACACCGCTCCCAAGCCTGACTCTCTTCTTTGGCACTAGGACCAACCGCGCTTCCTTCCAACAGGAAGGAAAGCGACAGCTCTCCAAAGCTGTATTGTAGGCGTCCAGTATGCCCCAAGGATGTCTTGTCACCATTAATTTAACGAGCGATCCAGGAACCTCGTCCAACCCCGGACTCTTATCTGCACTAATTCGTTGACTAGCAGTCTCAGCTCCTCAATGGAGAATATTTGCTCATGTTCCAGGGCTATCTCATTCCAGGAGTCTTCAACTACTGGGAACAGCCCTCGATAACCCGAAGTGTTGTTTCTCGAGATATAGGGGGTATGGGAGCGCCAAACTTGTTCATGACAATTTTATACGCACTCCCCACGGATTAACGTCCAGATCTGCTACCAGCTCCGCCCAAGCTTTCGCCTTGGCCTCCTTAATGGCCGCACAAACGGACTTTCTTTCTTGTCGGTATGCAACAAGTAACTCGTCAACATCATTAGAAGCTCTCTTCATTGCTCTCTGAGGTTTCCTTCTAGCAGCGATTGTAGCTGCTCTCCTGGTAGTAATCTCATCAGTCTACCAGCGGACTCTTCTCTTTGCCGGCCCCTCAGGTCGTCCACCTCGACTGTACTCATCACACAGTAACTCCATAAACCAATCAGGTGTGATCGTCGGAGCAGGGTCCAACCGATCAGCCACCCTGTCCACAATACGTTTGGCCTAAAGTTCTGAGGGCCGCCACCTTTGACTACGGCAGGGATTCCCGACCTTCCACATTCTACCGTGAACATAATAACCAAGTGGTCACTCACCAGCTCTTCCTCACAAATCCGCCAGTCCTTGATCCAATGGGCAATCCCACCAGTGGATGCGGTAACATCTACAACCGAGCCTCGTCCCCTGCCAACGAAGGTGGGAGGGCCCAGTATTATGCGTCACAAGGCCAGCCGCATTAAACGTAGCAACCAGTATATAGCCTCTTGCAGTAGATCTCATACCCCCAACTCTCGACATTCGGATTTATAATCTCGAGTAAGAACTGCGTATTCACTGGTTTCCTAAAACTGCGTATACAGGCCTCTAATTCATCAATAAGTTGCTGAAACCTCTCATTTCCAGAATTCGGGGAGATGTAGCCTGAGACTAGGCTAAAGTCCGCAAGTTCTGCCATCACAAAACCATTACATCTAGTAATACGAGATGTCACATATCTACCCGACACATTGAAAATCGCCGCATCCGAATCTATGTACACTATCCACGGTAGCGCAGCCACTCTTCTCACATTAGGTTGAGCACCGTAAGGAAATCAACATCATGGTCTATCGATGACCTCCAAATAAGATCGTGAGCTATGGCACTCCTATTGGTGTTGATCTGCATTATTTTCGTGTGTGAGAGTGTCGGCGGTCCCTACTCCCAATCCAATGACCGACCACACCACAAGCAACATATCTGGACAGTGCAGAGCAATTCGCTTTTTGATGACCCTGACCACCGCAATTATAGCATTTATTACACCTGTCAGGCCCTTTGCACTGGGAGGCGATGTGGCCAACATTCCAGCATCGGTAGCAATCGGTAGAAGGCCTCCGCAAATCAACTCGGCAGGACTGCCAGCTTACCAGGATACGGGAACCGGCAGTCAATATGGCTGCCTCAGCAGACGACAGTATTACTGTTGCATGCTGGTTCCTGCTGAAGGCAGATCTCAATGAGGCAACCCTCGCAGTAGAGTCGCCCAATTTCTTATTCTCAGCGTCCTAATCTTTTACGTGCACTATCGCCCTCCTGGTTGACAGTCCTTTATCAATGAACTTGATGTCAGGAGTCTGAGCAGCAATCTTTCCCTTAAGGCTGGCAGTCGCCTTGTGTCCTTCAACCGGACTTCAATATCTTCACCCTATCCTTGGCGTATTATACTGAGAGTATACTCTTAGACATAGCATCCCCAACAGACGTTTTAAACTTCCGTAATAAAACAGCATCAGTCGTTCCTTCCTGTTTTACAACCGCAGTGATCACGTCTAGTAGACTCTAGTTTGATCACGTCTAGTAGACTTATTCGGTTCTCCGGTGAGGTACAGCGTACAGTGAATCAACCGTCGTCTAGCCCAGTACTCCAACGTCTTCTTTACGATTGCCCCTAGTTTCCCTTTAGTTGTGGAGAAAATCAAGTAAAGCTGATGTAATCATATCAACTTCGGGAAAAGATCAGTAGTTTATTGATTTATATTTTTAATCATTTATAAAATAGATAACAATATGTCCACAAGCACACATAAATTTTATATTACTTTTTCCTTTAACGTAAGGAATAAACGTATAAAATCTCAAATTATTCAATTTATTGATGATTTTAATGAGGTTTTTGCTCATTATTGATGCGATGAATTACGCATAAAAATAACTCTTAATAGTAATGTTACTCTTGATTACATAGCATTAGATGATTAGTATTATGATAAAAATAATTAAGCAAAATTTCCTTATTATTTACTTTCAATTAGTTCAATTACAATAAACATATCTACAACATTAAATTAATAGTTTATTGATAATCACTTTATTTATTTCTATATTGATTCAAAAATAATGTTTCAGTTGATTGTTTTATTTTATTGATTGCTGGCGACGAAATGAATCCGTAAAGATGGGTGTAATCGATTTAAAAATTAAAGTTGAAACGGAAGAGATTTTTTAAGTCCAATACAGTCGGGTATTGTTTAATAATTTACGACAATATAATTACATATTCGCCATTGACGGGCACTATGATAAAGCAACAGTAATAGGTTAAAAGTTGCAGATTATTTAATCTAATAACAATAATTATTAATTTTATTTGTTTTTTAATTTTGAATGATATAAAGCTATTGACTAACATTAAATGGAGATGAAAAATATCACTGCCGTTATAATATCTATGTAAAGCAATATATAACAAATAATTATTATTTCATTTAAAGAATGATTGACAGCTGACGTCATGTTATAAGAGACGGGTTTCCCACGGGATTCTCCATGCGTCAGCAGCAGTCTATAGTAAATGTTTATTAAAAAACAAACTAATACGAATAAGGTAGGACCTCTTGGAGTATCTCAAGCATATGTTTTACTGCGAATTTTTCACTAAATCAACTGTTTCAACATGCAAATTTAACGTGAACACACATTCATAATTGAAAGCAACCTTTCTTGAATGTATTCGAATAAACCCTTGAAAAAAGACGTCCAGATTCAATCGTCAATTTCTTAATTGGTTCTTTGATATAATTTTGGACGCATTTCAAACCCGTGTTTTGCTATATATTTTACAGTAAATCCACTCTTTCAGTGTGTAAATTTAACTACAAATAGGAGATAATCTTGGAAAACATACGTTGAGGTTCTGCCTCAACTTGGACTCCAGGGGTCAAAGGTCAGCATAACGATTGAACTTGGTCATATTATACTACTTTAATTTTATTACATAATAAGCTACTATTACATTTTTACTACTCTTATATTAACTCGCTCTTGGACTATGTATGTGAAATTCATGGTACGGAACCTTTCAGTCGAATTTTGGAGCACCTCCGCTTATCTAATCGCTCTGAAATTTTGCAAACAAGTTTGCTCCTGATGACAACACATTTTAGCAATATTTTCAAGCCGCTAAGATGCTTCTAAATTGCTAAGCGAAAAATGCCTCTTGAACTTATGTAACCTCGTTTATATGCATATTATCAAAGTGAAAGTATTATCCATGTTTGTGATAAATTTTGCATTACATCTCGGAAACGGTTTGACCAATGCCGAATCTGTTTGGTATTCTATCCGTTTTGGCTCCCTTCCAACCTGGCCCCCACCGCAAACCCCTCCTAAAATTCAACCTCCAATCCACCACAAAAAAATATCCTACAGCTCCCAAACCCCTAGTTTTTTCTGTTTTTAATCGAAAAAGAAATTTCGACCCCCACTCACCCAAATTTGACCCCTACACCGTTTTTTCGAGTTAAGGCTCAAAAGAAGCGTTTTTTGACATAGAAGACACTGCTGACGTCCTTTTATTATGGTGGCAAAGAAAGATTTCTAGATTAGCGAGAAAGCAGGTTGGGTCTACTGAGGGAGAGAAACACATGGAATGTCAGTTCCCTCAAGCTACGTTAAGGCCGTAGACAAACGAAGTACCTCGGAGAATATGGAGTGAGTGCAACTGACAGAACAACCTGTGGAGGTGCAGGTGTCTAGCCTTAAGAATTATCGATGTTTGTGATATTGTCATTTTAATTGATTAAATTAAACGAAAGTATTTTATTCTACGGCTGAGGCAAAAATTCAAATTTCATATAACCGTTACATTCAATATTTATGTTTGATGGTTCATCAAACATGGCCCGTGTGCGAGCAGGATGTGCTGTATCCAAAAACAAATTACTGCGTACACATCTAGATTATGGCAAGAATCAAATACAAAAAACACCAATTCATCTTGCTCCAGTCAAGTGTATATCAGTGTATTCAGTAATATTTTAAGATATAAAAACTTTTAAGCTCTCCGAGGTATTGGAAACTGGAGCTATGAAAACTTCGAAAGAGTGCTCAAACCTGAACGCTAGCTAAGCTGTAAAGTGTAATCTTATGAAGACTAAAAGTAGAAAAAAAAAATATCTAAAACATTTTTTTAAAACACTACTCTTAAAGTTTTTGCCAATTTTTTATGTGCGTGATGGATGACCTAAAGAGATACTTTGTCATGAGCACCCCACTCGTTAGGGCATCCATCACGCGTATGAAAAAATTGGCAAAAACAACAAATTTTTAATTTGAAGCTATGACTTTCACATAAAGCTTGTTGTCAAATCGATACTCTGATACCGTCCTAAAATTATTTTTTACCTTTTAGTGTTTAATTTAGTAGTGGTGTTTTAAAATATTTTTATTTTCTACTTTTTAGTTCATTTAGTAAAGGAATGGTTTTTAAAAGTTTTTTTACATATTTTTTATTGTCGCTTATACTCAGAGTGATGGGTACCGATCGATGGGAAATATTAAGTCGTGAAATATTCAATTTCGGCGCATGATACCATCAAAATTCTATGACCATCGTTTTCGAATTTATTCCTATATTAGTGTTCGTTATACCATCACGAGATTGTAACTTCTCTTATCAAAGCAGTAGAAAAAAATACCTACCTACGTTGTTTAATCAAATTATAAATAAATCCTATTTTACGTTGAACTTAAATAATGAAAGAAATATGTGACAGTATATACAACTTCACAGATTTTTGTATTTTTATACTATTTTACTGGGAAAAATAAACACTTACGGGATTTCAATTTTCTTATATATTTCTTTCTCTGTTTCTGAATTTCTGAAACACAAACAAAAATTAATGCGTTAGAATTCTGAACAATACAACGAACTATTATCCGTGTTCTAGTCGCACTACAACTTTGCTGATGAGTTTGAAGCTTAACGATTTGCTTCATACGTTCATTTAAAAACTTTTATTTATGATACTCCTACAATATTTGTTGTAATCTGGTCAACTAGTGAACAATAATCAACCACCCTAAGCATAATAATCAAGAATTATTTGTTATTATCTGAGTTATCGAGCAGAGAATCAATCTTTTATCACATTTGTGATGAATGTGGTATAAATTTAATATTTCTTTTAGTATTCTTTAGTACAGTGCTTTCAGAAAGCTGCTGTGCACTGCAATTATTGACGTGTAATGACGAAACTTCTTAACTATTACTTTGTATTTTTATTCCATTATTTTATACGAATGGATATTACAATAACTGGAATAGTTTATAAAAGGTGTTGAAAATGACCTCTTCATACATCAGTGCCACATTCCACACGTTTCAATTTGTTGTCAAACACTTTAAACAACTGATGTACTGCAATGTCTCGTACATATGTAAATCGTACGTTGTCTGTTTTGCCATACACTGCTTTTTTCGATGCCCCAATAGAAAGTAATCTTTTTTTTTTCTTCTGTTTAGTCTCCGGAACCACTGTCAGGATTACTTCAAACGATGAATGAGGATGATATATATGAGTGTAAGTGGAGTGTAGTCTTGTACAGTATCAGGTCGATTATTTCTGAGATGTGTAGATAATTGAAACCCAACCAGCAATGAACACCGGTATTCACGATCTAGTATTCAAATCCGTATAAAAGTAACTGCCATTACTAGGATTTGAACCTTAGAATTCAGGACTTCAAAATCAGGTGATTTGCGAAGACGCGTTCACCAACAGACCAACCCGGTGGGTTATAGAAAG